>NC_071393.1:1202500-2402500 GCF_022682495.2 Desmodus rotundus | reverse complement strand
TTTCACAGTCCCCTCTGTCTGCAGCACAAGAGGAGCCGAAGCAAACAAACACCAAATGCCCGGGTGGGCCGCAGCAGAGGCGGTGGCCTGTCTGTGACCCCTGCAAAGCAGTAAGCTCCCCAGGCCACTTTTCCACTCTGCCATGCACCCCCCAAAGTGGAGGGGACAGGTGGGTGGGGGATGGGAAGTACAACCTTCTTAGTGGACATGGGAGGGGGACCCTCTTTCAAAAATGTAGGGAAGAGGAGGGAAAGCCTGCTCTCAAGCTTACATCCCAGCTTTGTTCGTGCAGCCGTGTACAGTAAGCACCTACTGTGTGTGGGCGCCGTGGGATTGAACCATGCAGAAGATCGGCCTGGCCCTGCCAGGAATGAGCACCCAGTGGGGAGCCGGTGGCTGCAATGTGCAGTGAGGGCAGCGCCTGGGTGCTAGAGCCCGTGAAAGCAGGCGTGCTGGTGCTCGAAGAAAAGGGACGTTCCAGGTGCGGAGGGCAGCAGAGGCGACAGGAGCCCCCGGCTCCCCAGAGGCCCCTGCCGGCCTCCCACACCCGCACGGGCATCGCCCAGTGCGCCCCGCCGAGTCCCCAGCCACCCTTGCCCCTGCTGCGAGAAGCTGCCCTGCCGGCCCCGCTGCCTCTGATGTCCGAGCCTTTCTTATGACACTTCAGAAGGAAGGAAGCAGAGAACCGACGGGATCAAACCCCTGTCTGCCGGGCCTGATGATCTCTGAAGATAAACAGCTCGCTTTCTGCCAGGGCTGCCCTTCTGGGGCGCTCTCCCGCTGCCCACGGGCTTCTGTTTGGGTCTCTGGTCTCAGGCACCACGGACACGGGAACAGAGCGCTGTGAAGGGGAGGCCCGTGGGCGGCGGTCAGCAGGGTGGGCTGCGCGGACCCTGGGCGTCCCTCCTGGGAGACAGTGGCGGCTGTGGACAAGCAAGGAGAACGGCCCAGGCCTTGAAAGAGGCGGAGCTGCAAGACGCGTTGCTCAGCACAAAAAGCGGCACGTGCAGTGCAGCACACGCAGAGGACTGTGCGAGCGTGCAACACGGGACGGGGGCAGGTGTGCCTGTGCATGCGAGTGTACGCGTGGATGCTTCTGGGAGGGGAGCCGTTTGTGCAGGCGTGCCTGCTCTGCGCTGGGCACGTGCTAGGTGTGCAGAGGGCTCAGCAGTGACCGAGCCGGTGCAGTCTCCGCCCTCAGGGAGCTGACATTCCAAAGGGGGAGATGCGTGAGGAAACGGGAGGCATGAGAAGGCGGTCTCGCGCTGGGAAAAAGTACATCGGCGTGGACGGCGGTGGGCAGGCCGGGGCAGGCCTTCCCGAGGGGCTGACAGGCGAGCAACCAACCGGAAGAGTTGTGGGAGGGAACCATGTGGGGTCTAGGCAGAAGGGACAGATGGGGTAGAGGGCACAGCAAGGGCAAGGGGACACACCTGGTGTAATCAAGGAACAAGAGGGAGGCCAGTGTGACAAGAATGGATGGAGTGGGCGGCGGGGGTGGGGGGCTGGGGGCAGCTAGGAGAAGGAGCCCGACACCCACAAACTGATACCGGGGACAGCCCAGGAGCTGGAGTTAAAGTGGGGGCCGCAAGTGTGGACCATACCCCACGTGCACTGTTTAAAGATGCATAATGAAAGTTCTTTCCTTTTTTTTTTTCTTTCTTTTCTTTTTTTTTTTAAGTTTGCACATCTGGTTTTGGACATCCCTGCGTGCGCTTCTGGATTTTTTTCTCGAGATTCAAGGCAGTCTTCTTTCCGGCATCTTTGTACCACATTTACGATGTCTCAGCCTCCCAGAGCATGTCAGAAATTAGCCCCTGGGTGGCCTGACCTCCCAGCTGGGCCTGGGAAGCCGACAAAACTCAGCCTTCCCAGGGTGGCGGCTGCCTGACGGTGGGAGAGCCTGCAGAAGTGCTCAGGGCCCCTGGTCTCAGAGCAGTCCTGCCTGACCAGCCCTGCCCCCAAGCCCAGAGCTCAGGCGCCTGGTCCAGCCAAGATCAGAACCCTCAGCCCTGCTCACAGCTGGAGACACCTGAGATCTTGGATTCCAGCATGTGTCCCTTCCGGGTCCCCTGCGGCTTCCATTGGACAGAGCCAAAAATAATTTTCACTTTGAAAACACCGCTGTGAACGGTTCCCCTGACTCAGAAAGGCCCTGCAGGCCTCCTAGCGCCCCAGAGCCATGGAAGGCCCAGCACTGCGGATGCAAAGCAAACAGGGCCTGACGCCCCCGCGGAGGGCCCGGTCTGGGTTCCGCTCCCAACTGGAATACCTTTCAGTCCCTCAACAAACACATACTGGGCTGGCCCCGGGGCCCAGCGTGGCACTCCCATAGAGCTAGCGTTCAGGCGGGCCCTGCAGGGACATTGGGGACACCATGGCGGGGTGGGTGCATTGGGTGCATCGCCCCTCCTGACTGGCTCTCCCCAGTGGCAGAACCAACCAGTGTGCCTTCCCCTCCCCCTCCAGGAGCACTCTGTAGGGACCCCGGTTCCAGGAATCCATGCGAGGCACTGGAATCCCGAGTGAGCGCAGCCCGCGGTGCTGGGGGGTGGGTGGGGAGACAGAGGCCAGCTGCTGGCCTGGGCACGTGCAGCAGGGGGCGGCTCCTGAAACTAGCTTCCTGCCCGGGGTGGGGGGGCGCTGTTTCTGTTTCCGCAGCCTGGCCCTGAGTGTCCTGCCTGGAAGGGCATCGGCCATGGAATCCCACCAACCACGGGGGCCCGTGTTCTTCTGGGCAAGGTCTGGGGAGTTAGGAGACAAACCGCGCGCGAGGAGCATGCGGCCAGAAACAGCTGTGACTGCCACAGTGGAGCCACTCAGGGGCCGAGGGGGGCAGGAGGGAGGGCTCCCTAAGGAGGGGACATCCTCCTTCAGGTGGCATCCAAAGGTAGAGAGGGGGATGGCCAGAGGGGGAGGCAACAGCATTCCAGGTAGAAGGAACAGCAGGCACAAAGGCCATATCACAGGGAGTAACTTTCTGTGTTCCAAGAACAGACAGAAGACCAGTGTGGCTGGAGTGTGAGGAAGGGCCACTCATTCTGCCTGCCTGGGCCTCAGTTTCCTTGTCTGTAAAATGGGCTGGATGCCCAGCTCTGCCCACTTCTCGGGGTGGCTGCAGGAATTCAGTGACCGGATACAGCCAAGAGCACCCCCAAAAACCCCAAAGAAAGACCAAGGGCACTGCAAAACCTTGAAGAGTATTTTTTAAGAGCTCTTCCCATAACCGGGCCTGGGCCAGCAGAGTATGTCACAGAGCTTACTGAGGCGGGCGTCCTGTGTGGCATGTGGGTTAGGCACACACACACTCTGCAGCCGGCTGCCTGGCTGTGTGACCCTGGGCAAGTTACTCACCTTCTCTGAACCTGCTTCCTAATCGGCAGAGTGAAGAATAGCAGACCCTCCCTCGTAGGATTCCCGTGATAAGCAAGTGGATGGATGCATGGAAAGGTCACGGACACAGCAGGCACTTCAAGCCCCAGCTGTGCGCTGTCTCACCGAGGCCCCCCGTGTCCGGCCCGGTCAGGACGGCTGTGGAACGTAGGCTCCGGAGGCGGGGTGGGGAGAGATCAGATCTCAGCCATCACCTGGAAGGTGATTCACACTCAGCCCAGCTCTGTGGGGCGCCGAAGCCTGCCCCGCACCTTCCCTCGAGATCCGAGATCCGGACGGGTGATGTTTGGATTGTAATGTCACCACCCCACAGAGGCATCCCTACTAGTGACAGGCTGAGCACACGCTGGGTGCCGGCCCCACTGTGCTCGCCGTGCGTTGGGCACCACACAGGCCTGGGTCGTCGTCAATCAACGCTGCCGGAATCCTGCGGGCCAGGGCGGTCAGTGCCGGGACGTGGTGCAGGGTGAGAGAGAGAAGAGGGACGGCCAGGCAGGGCGAGGCACCCCCCCATTCATCATACCCCCCAACTCATCATACCCACAGCCCCACCCCTGACTGGGCCCCGCCCACCATTCTGGCCTCCTCAACACACCCAGGATGCCTCTGGGCCTCCTCCGCAGGGACCATGAACGCTTCTCCCACGTGGCTGCAGACTTGATCCCGCACATCTCTGAGACACGTTGTCTGCCGGCTCTTTCCAAGACAAGCCCCTCTCCCCTGCTTCCAGTTCTCCTCTCCTGCTTTTAATCCATCGGCAGGAGACCCGAGACAAACCCCTGATGTCACAGAGACCACGGTCTCGTGACAGCTGTCAGACCAAGAAACAAATCAGTATCTAGCAGCCTGCTGTAACTGCAGCTGGCGCTGAGGGGAGAAGAACAAAGTAGAGGCGGACAGAGGGTGGTCAGGGAGGGCCTCTTTGGGACAGTGATGCTGGAGCCCCGCCTTGAATGAAGAGAGACCGCCAGCCCCCAAGGATATCCCCGCACATGCGTGTCTAGCTGTGGCAGCGGTGCATGCAAAGGCCCCGAGGCGGGCTGGATGGGCCTGGCAAGCACACAGGTCCTTGCGTGCCCCAACAGGGAGTCCAGGCGTCCCCTGTGGGCACCGGGGTGGGGGGTGGCGCTGAAGGGCTCTGCAGGACTGCGGCCAGGTCGGCTCGGTGTCAGCGCAGTTACACCTGGAGCAGCACGTGGCCTGACAATGAATGATGGGCCAGGGCGGGCCGGGCAGGGGGCAGGAGAAACCGGATGCCAGAGAGGTTCAAAGGCGAGATGGAGGAACCCATTCCCGCCCTCCCCCTGGTCTGTGTCCTTCCTGGCGCGGAGGACAGACCTATGGGGCTGGGTGTGGAGACTAGCCCGGGCCAGGCCCGGGGAGGGGAGCTTGTCGGTACCTGCAATACAATTCGCCCTGGCAGCAGCCTGAGGAAAAACTCGGGTGTGCACGCCCTGCGAGTCCTTTGAAGCTATTTATGGAAAGAAAGCGGGAGTTGGGCTGCAGGGCCGTCCTGTTCCCAAGGCCCTGGGAGCCCCAGCCACGCTGCAGAACGGTGTCCCCTGCAGGTAGAGCAGGCCTCTTCTCGCAGCCCCATTGTGTGTCTCAACCTCTCCCCGTCTCAGTCCCTGCCTCTGTGACGTGGGTCATTGAAGCCCCTTCCTCGTGGGTGGTGCTGAAATTAAATGAGATCCTGGTACCAAGCCTTCAGCGCAGTGTGAGGCAGGCTTCCGCTGCGCCTGTTCTTTGAATCTGCCTCTGGGCACGTGGGCCACTGTGGTCCATCACAAATACACACTGAGCACGTCCTGTGTGCCGGGCAGCGTGCCAGCCCCTGCAGACACAGCAGCCACCAGGACAGGACGACGTCCCCTTCAGCATGAAGCGGACACTGACTCGGTCTCATCCACTCCGATCCGAGGAACGGAAACTCCAGATCCAATCAGCTTCGACAATGAGATCTCTCATTATTTCATGTAGCAAGAAGTCAGGTGGAGGGGGGTTCTGCGTTTGAATGATTAAGTGCTGTTGTCATAGACACCGCCCCCCACCCCCGCCCAGGTTGGTCCCATTTGTCTAGTTCCCCATCCTCGTAGCCACAAAATGGCTGCCACTGCTTCAGCTAACACATCCAGATGCCATGTCTGGGGAGGGGGGCGCATGAAGAGAAAGAAACCTTTCCCCGAAGCCCAGGGCAGCCCTTTGCTCATGTCTCTGGCTAGAGCTGGGCCCCATGTCTGGGGCTTGGCCAGTCTCCAGCAACCAGAATGGGATCGGAGCAATGGCCTGAAACCACTGTGGGTCCCCCCAGAGCTGGGTCCCACTTTCCTCAGTCACATGACAGGCACAGGACCCTAAATAAAATCAGGGCTCTCCCACCAGGAAAGGAGATAATGGCGCAGGGGTCAGGTGGCCTGGGTTCAAATCCTGGCTCTCCTGCCTTCCCTCTTTGAGCAGCTTACTCTCTGGGCCTCAGTTTCCTTGTCTGTAAAATGGGTATTGTAACGGGACCTAGGCCACAGACTGTCGCAGTGAAGTGAGTCAGTACATGCCACGCCTGGCTCTCAGCAAGGCTCAGCTCACTGTCTTTCCCACAGCCCACTCTGCGGGGCGGGGATCAGAACCCCATTGCCTTGACTGTAAAAGGCTTTTCTCTAGTTTCTGCCCCAAATTATAATAGAAAACTGCTGAAGACAACAGCATTTCAAGACCCCACCCTAGAAGCTGGTGGGGAAAGCACTTCGTGGGAGCCCTCTGCACAGAACCAACAATAATTTTGGGGGTGCTCACTACAAGCGGGGTGCTGGGCAAAGAGTTTGGCACTTGAGATCTCTCTGATTTTTACCGTGATCAGCCGCCACGGACAGGTGAGGAAACTGAGGCTCACAGAAAGAGAGCAAGTTGGCCCAGGTTACCCCCGGCCGAAGCAGAGGCAAAGGGCCCGCGCCAAGGTTGGTGGGCCTGAGGTTCTGCCTGCAGAAAGTTAGCGGGGCCCCACACAATGTTTTCAACATCTTATTGGCCGGAATTGGGTCACGTGTCCATTCCTGAACCCATCCCAGGCAAAGGGGATTGGTGGGCTCCCAGACCAATCAAGGCATCCCCTGGAGCTGGGGGTGGGCTCAGCTGGCCCAGAGGCTCCCTGCTGGTGAAAGAGTGATGGGACCCCAATAAAATCGGGGTCCCTCCTGCTGGCTCAGAACCAGTGGCATCCCCTCCACCGGTATTTCCAGACGTGTGACATCCACATTGCTGATGACATGTGAGGTGATTCTAGGTGGTGAACTTTTTAAATAGGTTTTAGATGAACTTTTTAAGGAGTTGTTAGTTTTTGGTAATAGGTATTATAACCTTTCATTTGGGGCAAGGGATGGAGCCCAGGAGTAACAGCAGATTCATTCTAAGTGTGGGGCGCCCTGTAGGGCCCTCCCCATGCACAGCTATGCCCCTAATTCAATGAGGCCGAGTTTTTGCTTGACCGGTACCCATTCCTTCTGTTCCCAGGATGGCCATGCTCAGCTTAAAACGGGGCTACATCCTGAGAAAGGCGTCGTTGGGCCATTTTGCCCTTGCTCGAACCTCCTGGGGTGAGGGCATGTACTCACAGCTGGATGGCACAGCCCAGTGCACTCCACCTCAGCCGGCTGTAGCCAGCTGCTTTTCCTCGTAGACTTGGGCCTGTGGCACACCACTGCCGTGCCCGCCTTCTGTCGTTGCTCGAGACGTCACATGTGGCGCAAGATGCTGATGGCGCCCGCGCTCTCTGTTAGGGGAGCTTCCTTTCCCACTGCTACATGCAACAATCTCTCCTGCGATGTGAACAGAGGATATGGCCCACCGCGGGCAGGGCCACGGCAATCATCTCAGGAAGGGGAATCAGACGCAGCGGGGGCCCATTGGAAGCGGTCCCATCACCGGAGATTTCAGGTGACAGGGGCCCCCTTCTGGCTCGGGCGGCCGAGGTGATTAAGAGGTAACCCAACAACTGTTGGCACCAACTTTCCGCCACTCGAGGAAATCTGACCTGGGAAGGAAACCCAAGCAAAGGCGGACAGACCCAACACACAGTGGACAGGACACCAATTCCCGACCACCCCCAGCCAGCGCTCGGGTCCAGCCATGCCTGCAGCTGGAGACCCACAGACATTTCTGCCCTGAGCTGGATTCCTTTCCCTGGCAACCAGAAGATGCTTGACTAAGACAGGTTGAAAGAAGTAAACAGATATTAAAGCACGTCTGAGAGAGCTTACAAAGGGGCAAGCCACTGTTAGGGGAAAGTACCAAAACCCACACAGGACATGTGGGAATAATATTGCCACATACTGCAGATGCAGAAAGCAGGAAGCAGAGGACCAAGGACTCGGTAACGACTGGCACTACCAGATGGTGAGACCACGATTCTACAGAACCTTTAGGGGAGCAGGGTCCTAAGTGGCTATCTGGTCCACCAGGGTGGTCTCAGTCTCTCCCCGCCCCTCTCTCCCCACACCCACCCAGAACAGGAAACGGACACAAGGTATCTTCGTGAAACTGAAGATTATAGTTTCTTCTCAACAGTCACGAGCCATCTGTGTAAAAGCTCTGTTCCAGGATTCTGCTGAGAACGCTGGCTGTCAGAGCACCCCTCGGCAGTCTCCAGGGGCCATTGTTTTCCCTGTTACAAAACAGGGGTCCTCGCCTGTCTTGAGGCTCCACTTCCTTTCCAGGTGTCTCCTGGGGCTGCGTTCACGGTCTCCCAGCCAACCACGAATTCGCGTCTCTCTGCAGAACCCATCTTCCTCCAGGGGGACTTGGAGGCACGCCGGCCCCCCGCGGTGGAGGCAGAACTGCTCCGAGGGGACGCTGCATCTTCCTGCTGACTGAGTGCACGGCCCGTCTCCCCACACAGGGACCCCGCCTTTGATGTCTCCCCAAGTTCCTGGGAGTGCTCTTTGTGTGAAATTCACCTGGCCACCTTATTACATTTTAAAAGCAACAAATGCACGTGCTGAAGTAAGTTCCTCCCCCTGGACTCCCAGCCCCCTGAACCCCACGCCTGGGGACCGCCGCCATTGCCAGCTTTCCCTTCCTGAGGCACTTCGTACCTGCATCAGGGTTCACGTGTGTGCGAACGCCTGCGTGCCCCCTGCCATCTTTTGTGGATGTGTGGAAAAAGATGCCTACCACAAAATTTACCATTCATGATACTTACTATATTCACAACTATCGCCTCTGTCAAGTCCCAGAACATTCTCACCACTCCAAAGGGAACCGAACCCATGGATCAGTCACTCCCCACTCCCCCTGGTCCCCTGGCCCCTGGCAGCCACCACTGCACTCTCTGTCCCCACAGATCTGCCCGTTTTGGACGTTTCCTGCAAGCAGGACCCTCCACTGCGTGGGCCCCTGTGCCTGGCCCCTCTCACTCAGTGTACTTTTGAGGTTCATCCGGGGGGAGAGGGTGACAGTGCTTCATCCCATGTCATGGATGAGTCACAGGCCACAGGTCTCTCCGTCCACCCACCTGCTGGTGGACATCTGGGATGTTTCTGCCTTTTGGGCATGGTGACCAGTGCTGCTCCGAGCGTCCCGCAGGCGTTGGCGCCCCTGGTTTCAGCTCCTGGGGCTGTACAGCTAGAATTGGAACTGCCGAGTCGGAGGGAAATTCCGGTTTAACCCGGTCGCCCGACACGCTACTTCCACGGCGGTTGCCCCCTTTCCACTCTCACCAGCAGCGCACAAGAGTTCCGATTCCTCCACGGCCCGCCAACACTTATTTTCTGTCTGTTTTAATAAGCGGCCATCCTGACAGATGTGAAGAAGCATCTCACCGTGGTTTTGGTTTACATTTCCCCTCCTGCGTCACGAACATGGTTCTTCCAATATAGACGTCCTTCTTCCTCTTCGACATCCCGGAACAACCCGTAACTGGAGCACGCTCCTTACTGGTTTCACGTGGAATCTATGTTCCTTTCGGAGCAGAGAGCCAGCCAGTGTCTGGAGGGACCCCAACATACCATCCGGACCCCACCGGCCTTCCTGCTCCACCTGGCACCACGACAAACGACCCCCGGTGTGTGTCTTTCTGGATGGTCCTCTCATTTCCTTAGTTTTATTCCCTGAAGTCACAGATGGCCCCTCACTGCAGACTTCCCCCTGCGAGGCCTTCCCCTGGGTCTCTGGTAATCGGTACTGAGAACGCTTGCGCCTCCCACCCTGGCACTGTATCTGATACCTCCCTCCATCCCGGCAGTGACACTGACATGTCTTACTCTATTTGCTCCCCCCAACAATTCTTCAGGGTGGCTTTTATTCCCATTGTCCAGACAAGAGACTGACGGAGGCCCGGGAGGGTCCCGTCCCGGGGGTCACAGGGTCAGTGGTGGAAGCAGGACTCAGCCACCAGTCTGTGTGACTCCTGGTGCCATGGCCCTCACCTCTTAAGATGGTGACAGCTGACCCAGCCTGCCAGGGACAGAGGGCTTTCCCAGGACAGGGGACCTTTGATGCTAAAACCCAGAGAGCCCTGGACGAACCGGGATGAGTTGTTCACTGTGGCTCGGAAAACCATCCCGCTTTTGGGCTGGGGGCACTTTGCCAGGAGTCATTTTTACCGTCCCTCCTCCCTCTGCGGGCTCAGGGGGTGGGGTTGGCCAAGAGGCGCAGCCCACGAGCCTTGGCGGGGCTTGAACCTATAACCTCACCCTTTCCCTTCCTTCTCCTCCCTCATGCCCTGGCCTGCGCGGCCTCTGTCCCAAATTTCCCCACCCACACAGCCCCAGCGAGCCATTCTGACCAGAGCCCGCAGAGAGGCCAGCCAAAGGCCCTTCCGCCAACGTCAGCGGAGGGGAAGCAAACTCCCGGCCTCGCTGCCAAGGTGACCGAGTCAGGAAAGAAGAGAAGAGCTCGGCCTTCAGTCTCCTTGGGCGTCTGCATTTCTCATGCTTCCCTGCCTTCCTATCACCCATGTGGGGATGGAGAAAGCACTCAGGGCCCAGGGGTGTCTGTCTGGGTGACTGTGCCCAGCAAATCTGCCAAGTAAATAACAACCCCGTGGCACAGCAAGCTGGCGACGGCTTTATCACGTCCATTATGGCTCAGAACCACTCGCTCAGGTGAAACCGGGGCACGTCGCCGCCTCTCCTCACACCCCAATCCTCCAGGACCGTAATTAGCTTATTACCAGCCACCTCGTGTTAATAATCTTTCCCTTTATTGCTGCGAAAGGATTAAAGGGAGCTAATAGACCGTGGCTGGTAATCCATCTGCAACCCTGTGCTCCTCCAGTGAAGGTGGAAGTCAAGGGGGTTTCCACCTGGTCCCTCCCCAGGCTTGTGGGCTGGGCTGGGCTGTTGGGGGCACAAAGCTTCCTTTTCTGGGAACATCTCTGGCTCTGCTGAACCTCAGCTGGATGGAGCTAAGGGCGCTGGGTGGGCATAAGGGGGCCCAGGGAGCCCCCCAAGGATGGGAAGGAGGGGAAAGGGAGACTCGACATCCCCTGGCCTGGTGTGGCCTCCTGCGTCCTCTGGGCCTGGCCCCAGCGCTCAGTGGCCTCCCGGTGGCCGGTCACCTGGTGGTCGGGTCCTGTGGCAATGCTGTCGTTAACACACCTGATGACCTTTCTCCCTGACTTGTCCTTGTTGCGGGAGGCTGCACCCCATTAAGTGGAGGTGGAGCATGCCAGCTCCCTGCTTTCCCAGTGTGGGGGGTGGGGGGAACCCCGGTGAGCTTTCATGGAATCTGTGCCTCCACCTCCTGGTTCTGGGAACCTGGCTGATGGCCGCTCCATGACCTCCTTACCTCCTCACTTGGGGTGGACATCTATCCCCTGGCACAGCCATCTGGCAGTCCCAGGTGGCACAGGGGACAAAAGCTCGGTGCCCTGGCTCCCGGCAAGAAAAACCGCAGGACCGGCGATGCCCAGGGCTCCCCATGGGAACAGTGGAGGCCAGAATGACCTAAAGCTGTCCCTTGCCCGATTTCCTCCCCTCGGCCTGTCCCACCTGGCCACGCCCTTCCGAGCTGTCCCAGAGCACATCCTCAGAGTGAGCCACCCCACACAGAAATGCTCCCCTCTGAGGCTGCTTCGGCTGCGACTGACCCAAGACACCCATTCCTGGTCACCTGAGACCCAGTTTCAGGCCCGGGGCGTGAGGGAGGCCTGGGTGAGGGTTCCCACCCCTAATGACAGGGGAGCCCTGTGGGGAGGCCCCACCTCTGCCCCCTGAACACAACTGTAGGAAGAAACCTGACCAGTGCTGCCCATGTGGGGAATCAGGAGGGCCCTGGCTGCTGCCGACGGTGTGGCAATCGACAGAGGGGAAGGTCCTGGGTCCTGACTGATGCCGCCGCCTGCATCCAGACCTTCGTTTTCTGAGGTTGTAATCACTCCTTCCCGGAGACCGCATCCCCTGCTCCCTGGTGGGCGGGGCTCCCAACATGTGGCCCCACACACAGTCCTGAGTCCTGCGTTTCAGAACCTTCTCTAAAGGCAGGCCGGTGTGCTCAGTGCTTTGTCCGAGCGCTTCCTGTGTGCAGCCACATTGTGCGGTGAGCCACGCTGAGCAGCTGGAACGCCGAGGGTGTGTGTTCTGTGAGCCGCGCAGCCACGGCTTATCTTTTCGTCACCTATGACAGACGTGTCGGTGGCATTCCACTGTCCCCAGGTGCAAACAAGGCCACCGTGAAGAGTCCTCTGCCTGCTTCTTAGGCGCTTGCTCAGAATTCCCCACAATCCAGCTTCCCCTTTCAGGGCAAATGTTTGCGATGTCTCCTCCACTATCCTGAATGGGATTCCTGACTGACAGGAGCTACCTACACGTGTGAACCCCTCCCCCCCCACACAACAAAACATCCAGGAAAGGAGCTCGTGTGAAAATAATATGGATTTCTAGCGCTGGCTGGTGTGGCTCAGCGGGTTGGGCGCCGGTTCCATTCCTGGTCAGGACACAGGCCTGGGTTGCGAGCAACTGATTGATCGATTGATGTTTTTCTCCCTCCCTTTCCCTCTCTCTAAAAATAACTTGTGTTTCTAGATGCCGGAGCTCACACGCAGCGACCCCAGCCCACCCACACGGTCGGGTCTTTGGGGCCCTCCGTGGACATACCCTGATACCACAGGTAACACGCAGGCAGATACAGGTGGCGGGGCGGGGGGGTGACTCAAATACCACCAGTGGCGATGTCATCGCAATGTGACTTGTGGACGTGGCGCCCAACCCTTGGCAAAGCTCTGAAAAACACCCGGGTGCCCGTTCAGCAACCTCTGGGGCTCTGGAATGGAAGTATGAAGGCTTCCTGCTTCCCATCTGCCCCGTACCCTCCTCCTCCTCACTGCCAGAGCAGCCAGGGGCAGTGAGGGTTCAGGGAGCCCCACAGGGGAAGTAAGGGCTGGGTCTCCCGGCCCCCCTGTGCCACGCAGCTCAGTTCTGCCCACGAGCATTTGCGCAGCGCCCCTTGGATTCGAGACACTGACCTCAGCTCAGAGCCTCTCAGCACCTGCTTTGGAGGCGAAGCTAAGAGCCACACAATCAGCCTTTGTATCTTTATGGCCCTTGAGAGTTTGCTTTGTTCTCCTGCCCAGGCCCGTGTCCCGGGCGCTATGGAGTCAGCGCTGAGGGTGCCCACTGGGTCGGTGAGAGAGGCGTTCCAGAGCCCAGCCCTCCCGACTCCCAGCCCCTGCCTGGCCACCTTGTCTGTGAGGGAGCCCCGGCACCCTGGGCTCTCCACACCCTGCCGTGTGTCCCGCCTGCAGGGGCGGGTGGGGACAGGGCTAGCCTCCGGGGTGTGGCCCTCATGCAGTCACACAGGGACCCACACTCAGAAGGGCCCGCGCTCAGATCCAAGCTCCACGGTTGCCGTCTTGAAATCCGTAGTCAGTTTTGAACCAGGGACGCTGTGCATTCGTTTTGCACCCAGCCCTGCAAATTGTGTGGCTGCCTGGACAGGGGCCCCGCTCGAGAGGCACACACGGAGTCTGCGGCAGCCATGAGAACCAGCCTCGGCTCCAGGCCCCAAGTGCTGTGGCCACAGATCCCCCACCTCCAGCGCCAAAGCCGCAGGAAATGCTTTGCCCACGCCTGGCTGTGGCAGAACCTCTGCAGAGGTCAGAGCCACTCACAGCAGATGTCCGTGAGGTGACGTCCTGTTCTGATTAAACATCCAGAGTCACTTGATCATTCACCTGCCTCACAGATGTGAAGCCCGCCCCCCACAGCTATCCTGCCCGGCCCTCCCCCTACAGTTCCTGTGGGAAACCAGGAGCCCCCAGCATGGAAGCAGGGAGGTGGCCTGAAGTCCCTGCATCTCCTACCCTGTGAGGGCTTCCCCACCTGCTCGCTCCTCTCCTGACTGGGGTCAGAGGCCAGGGTCTACCTGTCCCATTTAGAGGGGTATGGGGGGAGCTCGGCCTGCCCACGGAGCCTTTCCCCACCTTGGCCCCTGGGGCTGACATTCTATGAACGCCCATGAAACCCACACCTCGATCTGTTTGGATTTCTCATTGCAATTGTTGCAATGATTTAGTGACACATCTGCCTCCCTCCTGAGCGGGAGCTATGCAGGACAAAGCCCGTGCCCGGCTCATTCACCCCTCTCCACCGCACCTCTGTGTCAGCACCCGCTACATCTTCAACACTGCAAAGGGCCGCCCCTGCTTGGGGCCTCTAAGTACTCGCTGAGTGAATGAATGAATGAAGTTACAGTTTACATTTATTGGACACCTACTAGGCGCCAGGCGCGCCTGTAATCAATTTGTCCATATCTCCTCATGCAGCTCTGAGCAGCCCCAAGTTCAGGGCTATTCTCGTCCCCACTTACAGAAGGGTCCCCGGCACACGGGGAAGACACAGCTTATGCGGAGGGCTTCGGATCAGCGCCCGGTGACGCGCCCTTGCGTGCCACACGCATGCGCACACACGTGCACCACTGCAAGCCAGAAACCAGCCGATTCACCGGCAGACCGACATCAGAGCCAAATTAGCGAGAGATCTTGAGATGGTGTTTGTTTCCCCTCTAGTGCTCGAGTTCTAATGACTGTTTATTCTCATAAACATCTAATTTGCGAGCTCAGCCTCCCAGGCAGAGTGCAGTTCTGAGCGGCTCGATGTTTGCTCTCTGGAGGCATATCAGGGCCCCTCCCCGCTTCTTTTATAAAGCAAGACCCCTCATGACCATGCATCGTGTTGGCACCTATTAGGGGAGACTCGCTGTCCTCTGCAGCCTGAGTCCTCACTGGGCCAGCAGTGAGCAGGCTGGAGGGAAGTAAGGGTTCCCTGCAAAGATGGCCATGGCATCCTCCCCTACTTGAGGTACCTGAAGCCCCTCCCACCAGGAGGTGGGGTCTCCTGAAAGTGGGTGGGCTCTGTGAAGGTTTTGACCAATAGGAGGCAGGAGAAGCAATTCCACGCCACTTTGGGGCTGAGCCTTGGAGAGAACTGGCAGCTTCTGCTTTTCCTGTCTTGGGATCCAGCCACCCCCACGCAAAGAAGCTTCGGCCGGATTCCAGGAGGACAAGAGCCATGGGGACAGAGTGAAGCCTGAGGAAATGCGAGACTAACCATCCAACCGGCCCAGCTCAGTGCCAAACACTGTGGGTAAAAAGCCATGTGGCTCGCCCAGCCCCACCCAGCACCCAACCCCACACCGGTGGCACGAACCACCCCCTGAGTTAGAGGGGCAGCCCTGCAAACAGCACCTCCGCCTGGACTCCCTCATCCCCACCCCCCAGCACTGGCTTCTTTTCCCAACAGGTGTTAAAATAACGACCTCTGGGCTGAAAAGGAAGCTGTGTGCTGGGTGATAAGAGGGTCTGGCAGCCCAAACAGGAAGAAGGGAGGGAGGGAATGGAGGTGGAGCATGGTGTGGGGGAGCAGGGGGGGCCCACAGCAGGGGAGGTTGTCACCTGGACTGGGGACCCAGTGCTTCCTTTTCTTTCCCCTCCCCCTTGGGATTCAGCCTGGGTCTTTTCCTCAGGAACAGGGTCTGCAGGAAACAGGGGCTGGAGACCCACAGCCCTCTGCTGCCTCAGGGCCTTTGCACTTGCTGGTCCCTCTGCCTGGACCATAGTCCCCCACCCCCCACCCCGTTCTGGGTTGAATTGTATCCCCCCAGACGATATGCTGAAGCTCTAACTCCCGACACCTCAAGAGGTGAACTTACTTGGAAATAGGGCTGCTCCCATGGGCAAACGCCTGAGAACAAGTGTCGTGCCCATTGGCGTGGACCCTGAGTGACGGGGCATCCAGATGATGGAACACTGTGCGGCTGGGACAGAGGGTGAGGCCGTCCCACGTTCGGGGCCTGGGGCAACCTCCAAGATCTGTGTTTTGTATTTTGAAGGCACAAGGTGCATTAGCCTTTATAGCTTGAGGAATTTGTTTTTTCAATATGTCCTTTAAAAAAATAAACAGTTTCCGCTTCATGGACTAAGGGCAAAGACGGGAGGGCTCCCTCCACCCTGCACTGTTTTCTCTCCCGTTAGCATCGTGTGCCCGTCGGGCGCGCTGGCCACAATTAACAGATGGCTTTGATCACTGCAGGGACTAAAGTCCATCCTCGGCTCAGCTTTCTCCCAGGGCCCTCCTCCCACTCCAGGGTTACAGGGCAGGGATCTGCCCGAACGCCGTCTGGCCAGCCCTGCGTCTCCTAGCGAAACCCAGTGTGTGAGGCTGAAACGCAGGCATCCCAGGCGAGGAGCCCTCCCTGAGCAGGAAGCAGCGCTCACCGCTCCCCTGCTGAAACCCTTCTGGTCTCTCCCTCTGCTCTTGGCACAGAGCCTGGACTCCTCAGCGCAGCCCACCCAGCCCCACATGGCTGGCCTCTGCCCTCCCATCCACCTCTCCCACCCCCTCCCTCACACACCTCCTGCTGTACTACCCAGGCCACCTGGTCCCTGACTTGCTGAGCCCCTCCTGCCCCAGGGCCTTTGCACGTGCTGTTCCTCTGCCTATAGAGCTCCTCCCCCAGGTTTTCTCCTGCCTCCCGCCACCCCTCCCACTCCGTTCCCTGCATTTCGTGACTGTGCAGCACTGCTCACAGGCAGACCTCTTGCACTCATCCCTCTGTTGACAAGGGGCACAGGGGCCTTGCCTCTGGTCCCCTGCTTTCACCCCAGTGCCTGGCCTTTGGTGAGGACTCAGCAAATGCTGGCTGCATGAATCAGAGACCCCCTAAAACAGGCTGCAGGGACGCAGGGGTAGCTGCACTTTTCAGACAGGGAAATGGCCTCTCGGTCACACAAGCCTGTGTCCGCTGCCTCATCCCCACGCGGAGCTCCTCTGGGGACAGGGTGAGGCTCTGGAAGAGGCCTGCACGCCCTGGTCTCGCCCCCTTGGGAGGAGCAGCTGGCCCTCCCTGGAACTTGCCTAGTGATGGCAGAATTAATCTGCCCTTGGGCTGCGCTGGCTTCCATCCCAGGAGGTTGGGACTGTCACTCTAGATAGAAAAAGGTGCCTCTCGTCATGGCAACGGGGATGACACCCGGGAGGTGTTTGCACAAAAGGGGGTGTCAGGAAACACCCACACGCTGGCAGCAGGAACGCAGTGCTGCGGCCTCTCTCCCAGCCTAGAGACAGCTGCCGGGAGGTGGGGTGGTGGCCGATGGCCTTCCCCAGCCACGAGCTTGCCCTCCCAAGAAGTGCGGCTGTTTTCCGTTCTCTCCCGAAGTAGAGAAGCAGGGGAGTCCGGTTGTGCGAAGCACTGCTCTCGGCCTGGCCCAGCACTTACTGCTGCCGTGCCTCTTGGACGTGCGCCCGCCGCACAAACAGGGAGACCAAGGCAGAGAGACCTGTCCTGGACCTGGAAGCTCTGGAGGCGGAACTGGCCTGGGTTCCAATCCCTGCTTTCCCACTCACCACCTCTGTCTCCTTGGACAAGGGGCCGTGTCTCTGAGCCTCGGTATTCTCCTCTGTAAAAGGGGACAGTAAGTGTCCAGAACAACCACTCACTCAACTTTTTTTTTTTTAAGTGAACAATTCAGTGGCTTTGGTGCATTCACGTAGTTGTGCCACCACTGCCCCTATCTAGTTCCAGAACGTTTCCATCCCTCCGCCAAAGGGAGCCCCGGTCCACGCCCATTCCTCCCACCCCTGGCCCCTGGCCACCGCCATCTCTGTGGGCTCGCTGATTCTGGACATTTCCCGTAAGTGGGATTCCACACCGTGGGGCCTCCCGTGCCCAGCGTCTCTCACTCAGCATCGTGTTCTCAAGGCTCGCCCAGGTAGTAGCAGGGGTCAGAGCTCCGTCCCTTCTCATGGCCGAGTCACATTCCACCGGAACGATGGAGCACGTTTTGTTCACCCATCCGTCAGCTGACGGACACGTGAGTTGTTTCCATTTGGCTGCCGTGGACACCACACGCCACCCGGCCTGAGAGACGCCCTGGGTGCTGTGCTTGCTTGTCAGCGTGAGGTGCCGCTGGCCTGGCTCCCCGAGATGTCAAGTGTGCAAACAAATCAGTGCTTTTAGTGACAGATGCGGCCGGTGGGGCTGGTGACACAGCCCAGTGACCAGGAACCCAGACGAATAAGATGCCCAGACACCAGGTCTCTCTCCCAAGTTTTACCAAAAAAAAAAAGGAAATCCTGACACCTGCTGTGACATGGGGGGACCCTGGGGGCACCAGGTCGAGTGAAATAAGGCTGTCACAAGGATGAACGCTGAGCGATTCCACTGGTACGAGGTCCCTGGGGGAGTCACACCCGCAGAGACGGAAAGGAGGGGGGTGGGGGCCGGGGGAGGGGGAGTTCATGCTGCATAGGTGCCGAGTTTCCGTCTGGGACAATGGAAAGTCCCGGAGACGGTGGTGGGGACAGCAGCCCAGCAACACGAAAGTGCGGAATGCTGCTGGACTGTGGGCTTAAAAATGGTCAACACGGCATATTTTACCACAATGTTTAAAAAGTCAGCATCCTTTATTGTGATCCTTGAATGAACCGTTTCTCATTTCAAATCCCCAGCCTACCACGTGGCGGGAACTACATCCTACCCCTCTAGGCCTGGGGGTGCGCAGGGGAGGGATCCTGCCTGTTTCTGGCCGATGAGGTGCGGGTGCAGCCTGCTGACGGCCCCTGGCAAAGAAAGGCCTCACCCTGAAATGAGAAAAATACAGGGAGAGAGACTTGTTCCCTTTGCCCCACCCTCTACCTGCCTGCCTGCCTTTGGATGTCACCATGTGAGGAAGAGATGTCTGGCGCTGTGGCAGTCACCTTGTCACCATGAGGAGAAGGCCAAGAGACGGCAAGCCTACATCATGATGCAGAGGAGCCACCGAGCCCACCCAGCACTGCCTGCTCCCCACGTCCTGAATGAACCATGGGTGGTCTCGGGATTTAAGCCCCTCGCAGCCCAGGGTTCTGGAACCTGCAGCCAAGCTCACCCCTAAGGCGTTCAACACACTTCTGCTTCCATAGACCCAGTGATTCAGGGTTTTGGACGAGAGGCTTTGAGTCCAGCACACCTGGGTTTGTATCTCAGCTCTACCTGGCCGGCTGGGTGACCCTGGTGAAATTGCTCCACCCCTCGAAGCCGCAGGGTTGCCACGTGCCAAACGGAGACAGTACTGCTCTGAGCTCCGGCAGGTAGACGGCGTGTGGCTCGGTGGTTACAGGTGCCTGCGTGCGCCCTCTCCACGGGGGCGGGGCGGTCATCTGCGTTGCTCCGTGGGAGGCAGGTTGCCGCTCGTAGCCGAGGGACCATAAACCACGCTGCAGGACTCGGGTGGAGGGCGGCTGTCCTGGCCAGCTGAGCTGTGGGAGCTGCAGGGGCCTTGGGCTGTTGTCTGGGGACAAGACTTCAATCTGGCATTGGCTAGGGCTTCATGTTCCCTGACCACCATTCCCCCACCCCCGCCTGCCCCAGAAAAGCGCCGAGTACTGACTGTGAGCAGGCAGGCCATCAGCTCCTGGCCACCGCACAGCCTTCCAACAGGATGTGGGTCCGGCACTGCTCTCTGCCAAGTTCAGGGTTGGCCCCTACCCTGCTGGCCCTCAGGGGCCCCTGGAACGAGTGGAGCGGCAGCACTGTGGGAAAGCGGTGTCTGGCACGAGCCACACCCCTCCTAGGAGGGACCAGCTGGGAGACGGGGAAGATCACCTGATGGGGTCCCCACGACGCTGAGGAGGTGGAGAACGAGCAGAGAAGACACACTTGCCAGTGGCCAGAGTGGAAGGTGGGGTGTCCCCACGGCCCTGAAGGAGGGTCGGTCTGGCGACTGGAGCACATCAGCGAGGCCAGGGCCCTCCTCCCGGGTGCACGGACTGGGTGCTGGCCGCACACCCACACCTCCCCCGCAGGGTGCCGGTGTCGGGAGGGGGAACCCCGTGATGGGATCAGTGGCCTCAGGGAAGACAGCCCAGGGGCCTCCTGCCACGAGGGTCACAGTGAGAAGACATCTAAGAACAAGGGAGCTGACTGTCACCGGCCCCAGAATCTGCCCTTCAGCTTCCAGAGCCCTGAGAAAGACACTTGTTGGCTCAGCCGCCAGTCTATGGTGCTTCGGTGGTAGCAGCCCGCGGTGACTGAGCCAAGAGGCCCAAGAGACGGGGTGACCCTGCAGACAGGAGGCTGAGGGTCCAGGTGGCCAGCTGCAGTGGTGTGCTGGAGGTGGGTCCCAGCCAGGCAGCAAAGGGTCCTGACACAGAGTGCTGTGGGCCCCCACTTTGTTTGACCAGCCTCCCTCAGTCTCTTCCAGAGACCCCGTCCCTGCTGCTGCCCAGCTGCCATCCCCACCCCCAGGAGGGAGGGATTGTGAGAGAGGTTTTCATCCTAAGGGTTGGGACGCACTGCTTCTTGTGTAAAAACTCCAGTCGAACCCTAAAGCCCTGTGAACAGAGGCAAGGATGCTGCAGGACATCCTGGGGAGTCTGGAGAGCTGGGGTGCCCCACCCAGGGAGGAAGGTGGGTGGGACCCATGCAGTAGGGTCGGGGCAGGAGGAAGGGATTCATGCTTCACCCAAGAACTGTGGAGAGGGGGGTTGCTGCAGCCTGGAGGGTCCTCCCCTGGGTCCTGCAGTTCCTCCCAGACTCCCACAGCCCAGGTCAGAAGTCACCTCCAGTGGGATTTCCCAGGGGTCTTTCTAGAGCAGCGGCCCCCTCCGTCTCTCTGTTCTATCGTCTTCTTTTATGGAGTTCTGACTTCCCGCTGCCTGGGATCCCAGGTTTGTTTAAGGTCTGCCTCCCGCACCGGGTGCAGGCCTGGTCCCAGGGCGAGAGGGTGAACGGACAGGGTGAGCCAAGGAATGAATGCCAAACGCCGGGGCTGGGTGTGGGGGGTCTCATAGCAACGTGCACAGCGACACCCTGAGTCTGGGGGCGGGCCCCTCTCCCAGGTCCCTGCTGTCCACATTGCGACCTCACGGACCCCCGCAGATGCACAGCGGCAAACCTCTGAAGCGGGCATTCATTCTGAGAGTGTCTGGACAGGCTGGAGGCGGGGGTGTGGGGTGGTGGGGGCTGTGACTGCTGAGCTCTTGGTTCCCTGGCAGAAAAGGCTTCAGGGAAGTAGCTTTTGTTCCAGAACGCCAAGGGCAGCCGCTTGTCCGCTTGTCTGAGACCCCTGCCATGTGCAGTGAGGGGAGGCCTCGGCCTGCTCCCCAGCCGGAGGACCCCAGTGGCAGAAGAGGAGGAAGCTGCCACTCGGGGAGGACTGGAGGGATGAGACGGAGGCCCCAGGCAGCCAGGGCAACAGTGGGACGGACCCTGATATGCAGGAGGGGGAGGGAGCAGGTCTAGGCCTTAGTGATACTTCGCTTTTCTACGGGATGACCACGCAGTCTTCTTGCTCCTTCCATCAGAGGCTGGGTTCAGGCCACCTCCCCCTTGTCACCAACACACGGTGGCAGGAGAGACTCCGCAGACATCCCAGCTCAGGGCAGGTGCGGTCCCAACCAACAACCAGCTCCGGGCAAGGCTGGACCCTTCTCATCTTTAGAACTGCCCGCCATCGCCCCCAGCACCCTGGGGGGGGGCACACCCTCATGGAACCCACATGGGGTGGGCGGAGTCACGGTCCCCAAAGATGCCCACACCCTACTCCTCAGAATCTGAGTGTGTCGGTCGTCTTGGGGTGCCGGGACACCGACCGGGTGCTGGAACAACTCGGGCTTATTTCCTCCGGGTTCCGAGGCAGGAGGTCCAAGACCCAGGTGTGGGCAGGGCGAGTTTCTCCTGCGCCCTCTCCCGGGCTTGCAGGCAGACGGCATCTCCTCGCTGTGGCCTCACATGGTCACCTCTCAGTGAGTGCTGCATCTGGTCCACGTGTCTCTCTCTCTACCTTAATCTCCCCTTCTTATAAGGACACCTGTCATATTGCATGAGGGCCCTGAATGACCCCATTTTAACTTGGTTGCCCCCTTTAAAGTTCTATCTCTAAATATAGTTACATTCTGTCATACGGGGGTTAGGGGTCCAGCGTACAAGTGGGGGAGTGGGGGGCAGTGGGAACAAATTCAACCATGACCCATGGCCAAGGGGACTTTGTAGACTTGAATAGATTAAGGACTTTGCCAGGAAGAGGTGGTCCTGGTGGCCCCCCATCATCCCAGCGGCGGAGGGTCAGACGCAGAGAAGTGAGGACAGAAGGAGAGGCTGAGAGCTGCAGAACGCAGGCGACTCTAGGAGCCAGAAGAGGTAAGAACGTGATTCTCCCCAGAGTCCCTGGAAGGACCCAGCCCCGCTTTGGTCTTCGGCCCCCCAGAACTGTAAGATGACACATTTGTGCGGCTTTCAGGCACTAAGTCTGTGCCAGTGATGGCAGCTACAGGAAACAGGCACACCCTCCCAACACCCATCATCGCAGAAACTGCCCCAAACCTGCCTCCGCTGGCAAACTTCCCCCTCTACAACCCTCCCGCTTCCCTGGACCGGCGTGCCTCTGGGTGGAGAGCCTCCAGCCTCAGGACAGAGGGGCCCAAAGTCCTGGGGCCACCACCTTGGATGGGGGGGATCTGGCCTACAGGGGACATGCTAAATGCAAAGGGCACGGGCCCGCAGACCGCCTGACCCCTTTCCCTCTGCTCTGGGGACAGAGTGACTAAACTCTCAGCTGCCCGGCTGACCTTCCCACCTCGTTTCGGGCCACACCCAGCGGCTTCCTCAAACTCGCCAGGCCTTGCTGCTTCCTCTTCTGGGCATCGAGTGGTTGGGCCTGACTCACTGTCAAGTTCAAACGGCCCCCACCAGGCTACAGCCTGCTCCACCTGCCTGCCCCGTCCAGCCGAGTGAACGTCTCATTCACCCACCAGACCACCGCCCTGGTTCTCACCCGGCCAGAGCGGGAACAGGCACTGCCTGACCCCAGGAAGCCGGGGTCACAGGCCCAGATAAGCTGCACCATAGGAAGGGTGGGGAGGAAGGAGTTCCCCAGCAGAGGCCCAGAGGGGCAGAGCTGGATGGGAGGTCCAGCTGTTGGAAACCCCCTTCGTAGCAGAGTAGCAGCGGGCCCTGGACGGGTGGCCAGGACAGCAGTGTCCTCTGTCCTCGCCCATTCTGTGTGCCATGCCACAGCCTCACCCCTGAGTGCGAGGGGCTGCCCGGGTGGCCCAGGAGCCTCCAGGCCTTTCCAAAGATTTACTGCGAGGGGGGGGGGGAGTTCCCTCCCTATTGCCCAGAATCGTTAAATTCCCAGCCGTCTGCTGATTACCATGCCCTTGAGCGAAAATGTTATTCTGAAAAACGTAAAATGATAATGGCTTACTTGACATAATTGGAGCCAACAAGATGAGTGGGGAGGCAGCAGGCCTCAGCCCTCACGCCCAGGGCCCACCTGGCAGGAGACGCGGGCGGGGGCCTGGGTGGGCAGAGCTCGGTGGGCCACGTGCCCCTGACCTGGGCCGGGGCTGCCAGGCCTTCCTGCAGAGGGTTCCCTCGGCTTGGGGCCCAGATGGAACACTTGCGGTGATGGGCGCAGAGCAGCCTGCCTGGGTGCCACCCCGCTTCCCACGGGGACAATGGCACCCCCTCCCTGCCCACCCTCCCTCAGCTGTGAGGCGGGGCTAAGGAAAATGCCCACCTCCAAAAGGTCACAGGTGAGAAAACGCACAGCACGGTAAGTGAGCAAGGGACCGGCACGTGATGATCGCCACCACTGGTGAAGTGAGGTCCCAGGCCTGTCTGATTTGGGGGGAGGGGCTGCAGGAGGCAGGACACCCACAGGTGACCTCTGTCCTTCCTTCCTCTCCTTTCTCCCAGGGCCGGTCCCCGCCCAGGCTCAAGCTGTCCAGTGCCTTGGTGGGCGGGTAGGGGGCTCCTCAGCTGGCCTCCCCGAGCCCGCTGGCCCATAAGAAGGATGCCAGAGCTGCTGGAGCCCGGGAGGAGGAAGAAGGGAGCTGGCTCTCCCCTGATAAGAGATGGAGCTCGGACCCGCCCTTCTCTGCTCAGTGCCCGACCCTGGGGGCCAAGCCTCCGGACAGTGGTCAACAGCGGCCACAGAGAGCCAGCCTGCGTCCTGCTCGCCCTGCGCTAGGGCCTCGGCAGAAGGCAGGCGTGCTAGGCAGTTACCTGTCCTCGGCAGGTGCCTTTCATCTCCACCTCGGAAGATAAGAATCCTAAGAATCGGCTGACTGCCAAGAGGGTTGCTGGAGATGCCAAGAATTTCTCACCAGGGCAATAAATAAAAACACAGTCACGGTGCCTGGGGCTGTGTCCTGCCCCAGTGCATGCTGGGCCACTGACACACACCTGTTGCTTCCCAAGTGCCCCCAGGTGGTGCCGGTGCCTGGCAGCCCTGGCTCCAGTCGGGCCTGTTCCAACGTAGCCAGAGCCAAAAGGGGGTTGGGACAGGTCGGCCCAGCCCGGCCCTCAGTTCCTGCTTTGCACGCACAGGCTCAGGCCAGGCCAGCCTCCCTAGGCCTCGGTTTTCTCGTCTGGAAAGTGGATGAGATGATTCCCTATTTCATCACAACAAAGCCGCCGTTGATGGGAGTTGGCCAGGGCTCAGGTCAGGTGCCAATAAGAAAAACACTCAGTTGCCACTTTGCCTCTGACTGGTCCCCGGTCACCAGAGAGGCTTGCTTTCAGTGCCGAGGGAAAACGGGCTCAGAGAGTTGGCAGACCCGCGTCGGCCGGCTGCACAGGCTGCTGGGAGGGAGGAGTGGAGGAGCCCGTAGGGGTGTGGGGCCGAGGTGCTGTCCTTGTGACCATCCTCCTCGGACCTTCTCCCCACCGTGGCACGTTGGGAGGGCCGGTGTTAATTTCTCACAGGCGACTCCACCTGTGGGCCCCTTGTCCTGCCCCGTGTGGGGAGGGGTCCCGTGCACTCAGAGGCTGCAGTCATGGCCCTCTGTCCTCCGCCCCCCAGTAGCCAGGGCGTCCGCCCCTCGGAATGGCTTTCCAGGGGAGGAGAGGCAGGCAACACGCAGAAGAACAGGAAACACCCGTGGTAACATCGCGGAGACACCAGGGCCAGAAGAAAGTAGGGCAGAACGAGGGGCAGCAAACGACAAGGAGTGTCCAGGCTGTTCAGATAAGGAGCTCAGGGAAGACCAGGGCGAGGCGCAAGGTGAGAAGAAGCCAGGCGTGCGGATGTCCAGAGAAAAGGCCTTCCAGGCAGGGGCAGGGGCAGCAAGTGAAAAGGCCCTGAGGCAGGACGCAAGCTGAAGGCAAGCTGTTCAGGACTCGGAACAGAGTGAATGCACTTCCCAGATTGACCTGGGCCCCAGCCCAAATCTTTATCATTACCTTTCTTCTCGTTACCTTGGCTCCCACTTCCCTGGACTCACATTCCCCGGGACTCATCTACCCCAGAGCTGCCCCAGTGTCGCTGTGGGACTGGGAACTGACAGGACTCAGCTGGCTTCCGGGGGACGGGAGAGGTTCTGTTCCCAGCAAGTGCCCGGTGGGCCTGCTGCCTCTGGTCGGGACCCCGCACTCCAAGGAGCTATGAGTAATAATCTCTCTGATGGTGCCTCTTCCTTTTCCTGCCTCCTCAGGCAGCCTGGGCGCCGTGGGAACGTGGGGGCTCTCAGCCTGGCAGAGTCAGGCTCAAACTCTTAGGTCCGTGGGGCTCTGAAGAACTCCTCTGCCTCTCCGAACTTCCATTCCGATGATAAAACAAGCTGTTCCTTAGGAGGTGGCCGAGGAGGTTAGAGCAGAGAGGGACTGAGCCAAGGTACAAGAATATCAATGAAACTCGCCCCTTACATGCACACACAGGAGGAAGCAAGTTCAGAGAGGGTAGGCAACTTGCCCAGGGACACACAGCCAGGAAGGAGCAGATGTGACTCCAGATAAGCTGCCCTGGGTTCCTCATCAGAAGGGTGGGGGGAAGGCGGGGGGGGGGTGCGGATGGCACTTCAGGGAATTCCAGGTGGGGGCTGGTGTCAACTGTCATTTTTCTGCTTTCAGCCCCCGAGGGTCTTGAGCTCACCAGGTCAGGGTTCCATGCTGTCTGTCTAGGGATTGAGCTCAGTCAGGTGGTCAGGTGTCTCCACCCACCCTGGGTCACCAGCTTCAATTTGTCAACCCCTCTGGCCTCTGGACAAAGCGTGAAATGGCCCCTTCCCCTTGGCCTGGCCGCCTCCCCTCATCTGCCGGTGAAATCATCTTATTAGAATCTGGATGAGTGAATGAGGTCATTCTGGCAGCCCGAGCCAGCCACGCTGCTGCTCCCATGCGCCCCTGCCGCTGCCTGTCCTGCCCTGTGGCCCTCGCTCCGCCCGGAAGATCCATTCAGAAGGCATCGGGATTCAGGGAGGGAAGGCTGGAGCTGGTCCACCAGCCCCAATGGGGCCCTCAAGGGCTTTGTTCAAAAGCCCCCCTTCCCTCTCCCATCTGAGAGCTGGAGTGCCCAGAGGGCAGAGTGACCGAACCCACCTTGATGTGCCACCACCGAGGGGCCTGCGTCCCAGGACCCACTCGCTGTGGAACAAGCAGGGGCGCCGGTGACCCGCCAGCCGAGGTGCGGACTTCCTCTTCCAGTCCTGCGTGAACAGAGCCCGCCCACTCTCACACCTCACTGCTGCTCCAGCGACGTCGGAGCGGGAGAACAAGAGAATGTTGCGTGGGTGCCTCACGGCACCTGCCTTCCACAGTTTGGGGACAAGGACGCCACCCTCCTGGCCAAGGCAGCAAGAGGCTTCGAGGAGGTTCGGGTGGCCAGGGACTTGGCAAGGGTTGTAGGAGCCCATGTGGGCGGCGCCTCTATAAATGACAACAAGAACACACGGGGCCTCGTTACCCCAGCACAGCCAGGGCTGGGAAACCCAAACGCACTGATGTTCTGAACGTCTGTTTCAAATGCCGCCAGTTTCGGTCTCCGGCGGTGAATACTAAATAACGGGAGCCACGGAGAGGCGAGCACTTCGGGGTCCTTGATCTGAAATGTCACAGGGCCCAGAAAACTACTGCCTTAAGTGACAGCCTCACTTGGCTCCTTAAATTAGAACGGCTCCCCGTTCCGCCGCACTTCCCCGGAGACCACCCTCTGCCGGAACGCTTTACGTGGGTGTTTTTACACAGACGTGACCGCAGGTGTTCATCTCATAACACCAAGTCTCCAGAGCGGGGCTCCAGGCTACTCCGTCTCACCAACGAGAAACTGCGGGGCTAAGCAGGGAGGGCCCTGTCCCGGGAGAGGGGTGGGCCCGGGGGGATGGGACCGGAACCCAGGCAGGGGGACCTGACCCACGAGGGGACACTGCCTCTGGAGAAGCCCCATATGGGGCTTCTGGAGAGGCCGAACCCCCCAGCATCCTCCAAGCCCAGCCCCACTGGGGAGAGCCCCCAGGGTTCGCTGGCTGGCTCAACCAGAACCTAAGCAGCAGCGAGGCTCCACGGGGGTACCCCAAATCCCAGTGCGTCCAGATTCCTGTTCCAAAGAAGGCCTGGCTACCACCCACTCCGTCCCCTCCAGCCACACTGGCCTCTCGGCTACTCCTGAAACACATGGAAGGGCTTCCAGCCTCAGGGCCTTGCACGGGCTGTTCCCCAGAAGCACGGCCTTCTTGCCACCTTGGGGCCCTTCATCTCCTTCAGGCCCGATCACTCGCCCTTCCCTGGCCTCCCGGGTGACACAGCAGCAGCCCCTCCATGCCAACCCTCCCTCCCCTTCCCTGCCGACTTCCTCAGTAGCATTCATCACCTCGTGACCCTCTGTCGCACACACCCAGTGCTTAGGCATTCCTGTCTCTCCGTCCCCCTGCTTGGCCCTGCCAAGACCCTGGCACAGCGGCAGGCCCCAGCCAGCACTACCGAAGGGGCGAATGAATGAATGAGCAGACGTGGGCACAGAGAAGCCGCGTGGGGCTGCAGGGGCGCCCCCACCCCGCGATCACCCCACACTGACGGCACAGGCCTGCAGATGTTTTCATTTTTCAAAAGAAGCTGAACATCCAGATTTTTATGTAGAATCTCCTGGTTTTTTTTATACACTTGCAATGTATTCAAATTTTAAAATTAAAAAACAGCCCCATGAGCCAAACCATATGTAGATAAACTCAGCTGAGCTTGGCAAAGTGGATTCCCCTTCCCTTGTAAGGGAAGGAGACATTTGAGCAGGCTGAAGACCTTAATAGGGTAGCACCAGGCATGGCAGGGCGGGGCGGAGTGGAACAGGGACCCAGGCCAGGTGTGTGTAGGGGTGGGGTGGGCTGAGCTGCCCCGTCCTGCAGACAGGCCAGCCCCTGGCCTCCTCACTGGGAAGGACCCACCCGCCCATCACGGCCCCAGCTGGCTGCGCGCCTCGCACTTGAAGTACAGGGCGCGGTGTTGTGAGAAAGGAACACAGCAAATAAGGCTGCTCCTCCGTCTGGCCAACGCATCCCGCGCTCGCCAGATGGCCCATCCGCCCCCCAGCCGAGGCCGCTCCGGGAGGCGCCTCTCCATCCCGCAAGTGGAGGCTGGGCAATGCTCTTCCTTGCGCAGCCTGGAGAATTTGTCTTGGCCTCAGGACAGGAAGGCTGATTCAGCTGGGAACCTTCTGGATTTATAACCCCCACCGCTCCACCCCCCCCACCCCCCGCGTGACCCGGAGCCCCAGTGTGCTGGCGTTTATTGCTAATTGTTTTCAGACAGATGGCGTGGCCCAGGGTCTAACTCCCCAGGCTGGGGGGCGGGGGGGGGGGGGGGGGCGGGGCTAACGGAGGAGGCCATGGTACCCTTGACCCTGCTTACATTCTTGAAGAAAAGCCTCAGGGTTGGGGGCAGGGCGCTGGGCAGTGAGGACCCAGAGGGCTTGCAGAGGGGATGCATAGAGGCCTTGAGAAGGGAGCAGAGGAGGAGGAGGAGGAGGCTTTGAAAGGAGGTGGCCAAACATAGAGCCCGAGGAGCTGTAAGAGCTGGGTAGAGAATGCCCCTTTCTCCAGGAAGCCCGCCTGGATCAAAGCATGTGTGGTGGGGAGAATTCCTCCTTCAGGGTTGGATTTAGGGATGGAGGACGTTGTGGGTTTGCGGGGAGTGGGGGAGACCTGCCCACCACCTCATAAGCAGCCCTCACTCCTTAGCATGAATGTAGCGTCTTCCAGGCATCCAGAGCCATCTTCGGTCACCGGATCCCAGAGTGCCAGGTGACAGGTGAGGAGAGGTGGCTTCTGCGTGGGTGGGTGACCAGCCGAGGTCATAGGGTCTGTCCCTGAAGGTTCACCGAGCACCATCGAGGACAGACCAACAAGCTCCCTGCGTGCCGTGTCTCGGTCTGTCGATGAGGACGAGCATTAATTCACAAAGGAGTAACTCAGAAATGACAAGACCTGGAAAGGGAGGAAGACAGGGAGGTGGGGTGGGCTGGGACCTTAGGGGAGGCCAGGGAGGACTTTTTGGAGGAGGTAACACTGGAGCAGAGCCTCAAAGGTGGAGCAGGAACCAGCCGTGCCTGAACCTCAGGGGAGAGCGTTCCTGGCAGGGGGAACAGCAAGCACAAAGGCCCTGAGGTGGGGTGAGCTGGGGTGTCCCAAACACGGGGTGAGTAGCTAGTGTGAGGGGCAGGGGAGGAGTGGTGGAAGGTAGAGGGTATGGCCCGAGGCCATGGGGGGCCTTCCATGAGAGCTGAAGCTATAAAGCCCGTTCGCCAACATCGCTGGACCAAACACGCCTCAGCTGGGTGAAACCGGTGGGCCGGACCCCCGTGCCCCAGGCGAGGAAACCGGGGCCCCTCAGTGAGGCCGAGTGACTGTCCCACGGTTTCCAGTTAATCAGCAAGAGAGTCGAGATCTGAAGGGGTCCCTTGAGTCCCTCAGCCGGTCTCAGGGCAGAGTCAGCCTGGCTCCTGGGGTGAGTTCTGGGAGACTTCTGATGTGCACCCACTTCTGTGGCAGCATGTGACTGGACAGCGGATGGAAATCTGTGCCCCGTCAAGACTCTGGGTGACAAATGACACAACACCCAACACTGCCTGGTATAAACAGAGAAGAGAACTGGGACCCATAACTGGAAAGTGTCAGGGGAGAGCGACTTCAGGAATGGCTCGATCCAGGGACTCAAAGGTCCCATGAGTCTCTCTCCCTCCATCTCTCAGTCCCATCCTCCTTTATAAGCTGTCCCAAAAAGGTGGCAGAATCACCCGGGGATATCGTGCTGGCATCCCTCTGGCCTGGCAAACTCTGAGCAGACAAAGCTTCTCTGTCTGGAGAGTTTTCAGCAAAAGCTGCAAGGCTGACTCGTTGGTCCATTTTGGGTCACATGGCCATCCCTGAGCCAACCACTGTGGCCAGGGGACAACCTTAGCTGCCTGGCCATCTCTGGCACTCGCAGTATAGAACTGATTATTCTCATGGCTGACGTTGGGAGAGAGATGGTCCCCAAGGAAAATGGGGGTGCGAAAGGGGAGACAAGGAGAGGGGCTGGGGAGGCCAAAGCCAGCCGGCCACTGCAGGGTTGGAGGGAGGCCCTCTCTGTGCCGGGAGACTGGGCAAGGCCCAAAGGATTTGAGGGCGCCCGGTGCTCCGCCAGCCGCTGCCCTGCTGGTGAATTCTCCCACCACTGGGCCACCAGGGAGGGACTGGAGCAGTGTGCCACGGTGACCGTTCACAGGCTGCAACCTCCTTTGATTGCTGTGGACGGAAGGGCCACACACTAACCCCGACCAGCTCAGTGGAGGCCTGCGTGGCAGCCTTGCACACTCAGAGCCCGAGAGTCACCACGGAGGACAGTCCAAAATGAACACTTCCTGATTAAGGAATGACCAGGGATGGCGGGCGGTCCTGTCCAGTTCAGTGTCTTCCCTGACAAAGGTCAGTCCTGACCTCGCTGAGCCTGTCTGCGGTCCTTCTGCATCTACGGTAAGGTACCTCTGGAATGCAGTCTCCTCCTTCCAGACCCCTCGGGCATGGCCACGGCAGCAGAGCTGAGGCCGCAGAGCCCCCCACTGGCTCTGTGAACGCCTAACCACCCTGTGTCCGTCCGCTGTCTGCTCTTACCCAATCCCGAGGTTCCCTGCTTCGCTCCCTCCCGCCTCCCTAATCCACCGCCCCTGGATTCCACGTAGCCCCTCACGTCCTGTCTTCCCCGCCGATTCTGATGCATGAAGTAAGCTGTGACACAGCCACTTCCTGCGTGTTTTCTCAACCCACTGACACCTGGCTTCCCGGCCACGGCTGTCGGTTTGGCTCAAACTCACACGATGATTTGCCACAGGCTCGGGCGTTTCTTCCGTGGACACCGATGACCTCTGACCTGGCGGCGGCCCCGCTCTCCTCGGCCTTGCACTGCACGTTTACACGGTGCCAGGCATGGTGCTCGGCCCTGAACACGCAGCTGTGAATAAAACCGAAAAACCCCTAAATCCTGCCTTCATGGTGTTTCCGCTCTCCGGGGAAGGTGATAAAGTCACATGAAGTGCATGAAACATGCCAGATGGTAATAAACGCTGAGGGAGAATAAAGCGGGAGGGAGGGAGGCAGGTGGGGCTGGGCTGCCTAGGTCTCTCGCTGAAGGGCACAGTGCCCTTGACCGAGCCGCATCCGGCTCTCGGCTGCGTTAATTGAGTGAGGATGAAATGAGACGCTGTGTGTCAGGTGCCTGCCATGTAGTATGTGAACCGTAAGCATTGTCTCTTTGTGGAATTGCTTGCTGGGTGTTTTCCTGCCCGGGTGTGGCTAGGGGAGGAGGGCGGGGCTTGCCTTGGGCACTCTTCACCTGGTTTGCAGGCATCTGGACCAGAGGGGAAGACTGGATCTTCCCACGTCAATAGGGTGGGTGTTTTGAACTCCACCCAGCCATCCTGCGCTCCCCAGGCGCCCCCTCCCCTCCCCAGCAGCCTTGCCTGGCCCTCCCCTTCGCCCAGCTTCCTCTACCCACCAAGTACACTGAAGCCAAACTTTTGATTTAAGACATTTATAAAGGCACTAAGGATGTCCTCTAGTATCAGCTTATATATTTTTAATCTGCCGTTAAAGTGATTTAAAGTGGAGCTCTGATGGACGGGTGTGATGAAAATTAAAAGTCTCCATCACCTTGCGCCTGGCTGCGGCGCCCCCGCCCACGGGGCCCTGGGGCCGTGGGGCTGCCCCAGGCTCTCTCCGGGGCTGAGCCTCAGGGTAATTAAGTGAGGAGCAGCAAGGGCGGCGGGTCTGCAGCGGAGCCCAAGGGCTCTGGGCACGGGGCCTAACGAACGGTGACATCTGCTGTCCGTGTAATTAACGAGCCCCCGCGCTGTGGCAGGGCTCAGGGACGTCCTCTGTGCTTGCAGGGAAGGAAGAAAAAAAAGCCCGTGGAGAGAGGACTGCAAATTGCAGAACGGTTGTCTCTGCCTCCTGTTAGAAACCAGAGAAGGGACCTGGCTCCCGTCCTCCCCCCTCCACCTGGCAATTTCCTAGGCCTCGTTTATGAGTTCCCCGGTGGGCGACTGGGCCCCCACCCACCCTCCTCCGTCCTCCCGCCCTGCCCTCCTCCCACCCGACTCTTCCCAGAAAATCTGACATAAACGAAGGCGGATGAGAAGCCTGCTGTGAATTCAATCTGCCCACCGTCCACGCACTCACCCCCACGTGCCGCCGGCTCCCCTCCGCCCACCAACCACATGCCGCCACCTGAGACGACCCAGGCAGGGACAGAGAGGGAGACTGCAGGGTCTCACTGTCCAGGGCAAGGCAGGACAGGACCCCCAGTGGCTGGCCACCCCACGCCCCACTTAGCCATTGCAATGCTAGCCCCGTGGCTGTTGCTATGTTGGAGGGTTGGGGGGGGTGTGGAGAGCCAAACCTGGGGTGGGGTATCTTGACCTGGGGGGCCCAGAGGCTTGAGTCTCTGCTTTGTAAAATCTCAGACAATCCAGCACCTAATGCCCCAAGGGGGGCCATGGAAGAGCCCTCACTCCAAACACGATCAGCACGGTCCCAGGCACCGATCGGCACTCGCGTCGGCTCCCACACCCACCCCGGAAGGAAGGGCTCTCACGGGCCCCATTTTACAGATGAGGAAACCGGGAGGCACAGCGAGGGCACAGTCCAGAGCAGGTGGAAGTGAGACGCCAGGACGCAGGTGGCCTGGTCCCCAGACTCCACGCTCCTCACGCCACACAGGCCGGTGGGTAAACTGGCCCCTGGCCAAGGGCAGACTGTGTGTGGTCACACAGCCAGCGGGGTGGGCTTGGAGCTGGCCCTGAGGCGGGAGTGATGTCCACCCCACACCACCTCACTTCCTTGTTCATCCAAGGACCATTTTGCAAGCCCCGGACACCTGCCAGCCCCTCACTGAGCAGTGCAGGTACCAGGTGAGCCTGGTCTCCCCCTGGGCTCCCCCCAGCCGGGGGAGGGGCAGAGGGGTCCCCAGTGGGTGTGGGAAGACGGTTGTCAGAGGCCATTTTCCTGCAGGGAGTGCCAGGCGCTCCGGCAAACCCGGTGGGAGTCGGTGACTGAGCCGGGGCAGAAACACCCGTCCTGTGCTCTGGTTTGGAGACAATCTCAAGGCCTCGATCTGACCCCAGAGCTCCCTGTGACGAAGGCCCTGCTGCCCTCAGTGGCCACAGTGCCTCTCACTCTCTGCGGTCTGGCCTCTGGCCCTGTGCCAGTCCTCGAACCATTCAGCTCCCTCCTGCCTCAGGGCCTTTGCACTCACTGCCCCCCTCCTGACTCAGTGGCTACCAGCCAACCCGGTTCTCCTCTCGGGTATCACTCCCTCCGGGAAGCTTTCTCTGACCCCCATGTCTCAGTCAGGTGTCCCCTCTAGGCTCAGTTCCCACCACAGTCCAGTCCCTTGGTTTCTGAATCGCCTGGCTACCTGTCTCTCCCTCCAGTAGCCTCTGAGCTCCACCCATGGGGGCAGGGACCATGGCTCAGCCCCGCTGCAAAGAGAAGCGGAATGAGTGAGCCGAGTGGGGAGACGGGGAGGCTCTCCTGTCCCTGCAGAGGCAAAGGCGGGGGCAAGGGTGGTGGCCATGAGGACGCAGCCACGTCTGCAGGGACATCTGGTGGGGGGGGTGGGGACAATAAGGACAGATCAGCTGCCACACCTCCCACCCAGGGGCTGCCCCCAGACCACCCAGGGAGATGCTCGGGGAAGTTGCTACCCTCAAACCCATGGAAGCCTGGGTCTGAAGCTCAGGTGGGAGAGAAGGTTCTAGAGGCACTGAGGTCCCTTTCGGACATCCAGGTGGCACCGCCCACTGAGCAGAAAGCGGTGCCCTGGCGACATCCGGGTGGAGATCATGGCCGTGTGGTAGGTGTAGTTGCTGCAGTGGGTGTAGGGGGGCAGGGAGGGGCTTGGCAGCCTTGGTGGCCCCCAGAGATGGCCCCTCATGCCCCCGGGGGTAACACTCTCCCTGGAGAATGGGTGGGTCCTCAGGCCAGTCCTCACCAGGAGGATAACTCTCTGTAAGATCCTGGCTCTGGAGGGCCCTTTGCGGCAACAGAAAGGATCTGCCTGGGCAGGAACCCTTCAAGTCCAAGGAGGAAGACAGTGAGTGACATGGATGGCGTGTGGTTTGGGAGAGGCTGAGGGGAGTGTGGGCCACACCCCAGGCTGAGGGACCAGCCCCTCCCGGGTGAGGCCTCCCCTCTTCCCAGGCAGCCTGAGTCTCCCGGTGGGCCCCCCCACGCATCCACAGGGGCTGGTGGGCCGGGAGCCACACCGTCCAGGGGAACCTGCACCGGCAGCTGGGCCGCCCTCCTGCGGGCGGGCCTCCGTCTGAACAAGAGCCCCGAGTGTGTTTTCCTAGGCCAGAGCTGGCTGGGGGTGCCCGGCTCAGACAGGGGCCCTTTGAAGGCAGGATGAATTGGGCTCAGTGTCTCCAGGCCGCTGAGGACGCGGGCGGGCTGGAGCAGCCTCCTGTGGGGGCCAGGGAGGGGCGGGCAGGGGAGCTTGGCTTCCAGTCACTCACTCTCCGAACCCGCGGCCTTTGCCAGTGTGAGCTCCACGCAGGGGGAGGAAGGGTGCCCTGACAAATGTTCCGTTCTCAATACTTCTGCGTTCACTCCGACACTCGGCAGACACAACGCAGGAGGCCCGTCCCTCCAGGGCTCCCTCGGATTCTACTGCTCACGACCAGGTGACGCCGAGTGACATTCGAAAAGGGGCTTACTGGATGCGACCGGGATGGATAAGTGGTCACATCCACCCACACCGCCGTGAGGAACAGCCCACCCAGATGCACAGCCCGCCAGCTGCAGAGAGCCACTCTGGGAGGCTGGGCTGCCGAGGCAGAGAGTGCCTGTAAGGGTCCGCCCCGCCCCTGGCTCCCGTCTGTCTCAGGAGTCAGGTCGTCCCCAGGAATGTCCCTCATCTCTAGACCTTCCCCTGGCATCATCTGATTCAGAGGACTGCATTTCTCCTCCACTGCTGCCCACCCTGCCCCTGGCCTCCCCCATCCGCCCCCCCACCCTGCACAAAGGAACTTCCCAAAGGGCCGCTCTTGCTCTCGCGGAGGCTCTCCCCTCCAACACCTTCTGTGGCTCCCCGCTCTCCACAAAACACACTCCTCAGCCTGGTGTCTCACCCCCAGGCCCAGCCCGCTCTCCTTGACGCCTGAATGGAACTTGTCCCCTCCAGAGAAGGTGAGTGAGTCGAACTCGCTCCCTCAGCCTCTTCAGCTCAGCCTCAGCCCCCTCACTGAGGTCCTGGGGGACCCCTGGCCCAGCCACCACAAGCAGGACCCCTCCAGTGGAAGAGACACAGTGCCGAATGTGCGCTGCACTGGGAGGTGTCTGCACATATCGGCAGGGAGTCCAGGGGATGGGGCCCTTCGGTGCCGACAGGGAAATATCCCACTGTGGACCTCAAAGGCCACAGCATGACCCGACCCCAGCACCCTTGGGAGTGCTCCTGCCTCCTCTAGGCCAGAACGGCCCCCGGCTCAACCCTTCGACACCAGCCAGGAGCTGGCTCTTCAGGCAGATAAATGGACTTAGCGAGCTTAGATCGCCCACGGTGGCAGAGCCGGTGCCTCGTAAACACAAGGGGGCTGGGAAGAGAGCAGTGAAATGAAAAATGTCGCCGGAAACTGCTCTCCGTCCCGCAGCCCCAAGACCCCAGTGTTCTCCTGCTTCACCTCAGCGGCCGGGTGCAGAGGACGCCCCGCAGAGGATGCCCCACGGCTGTGGAGGCCGTGTCCTCCTTGATGCTCAGCCCGGTCCCAGCTGGACCCTGGGGCCAGCACACTCTGGGGTGCCCAGAGGAGACCCAGAAGTCTGGGAGGGGACAGGGACCCCTTTCTCCCTCCTAGAGCCCCCACTGGCCCACCAAGCAGACAAGAGGAAGCCCAGCGTGGGGTGGGGGTGGGGCGTGCCGGCCCGGACAGCCTCCTGCATGGCCAGATGGCCAGCCATCTGCAGTCCCCTCCTCCTCCCGCGGTGGCCAGGCCTGGTGCCTCCCGGGAGCTGGCAGAGCGTGGTGAGGCCATGTGCTGCCTGGCAGGCCACTCTGGGCAGGAGGCTGGGGGCTGTCCCTGAGAGGGAGGCACGGGCAGGCCTACCAGGCTGGCTGCGATGACCCCTTCTGTAGCCCTGCCTAATGTAGACACCTCTGTTCTGGAAGATTCTGGGGCTCTAGGGAAGAGTACACCTTCACCCACTCACCCATTCACGCGTTCCTTCACTAAACACCAAGTGCCTCCTGACTGCTAAGCACTGGAGATACAATAGCGAACAGAGCAAACATTTGTTGAACACCTACTATGTGCCAGTCACCTTTCTAGGAACCGGAATGCAGCCTTGAGTACAAATGTGTTAGGCACTCACCACACGCCAAGCGCAAGGCTGGTGACAACAGTGATCGAACAAATGTTTCCTGTGCGCCTACTACATACTGGGAATACAGCGGTGCAGTGACTAAACATTGTTGAGTACCTACTCTGTGCCAGACACCGGGCTACAGTGGTGGGTGAGAATGGCATGGTCCCTGCCCTCACAGAACTCACGGTCTCGGGGACAAGGGGACAGGGGACAGGTGAGCAACAACAGAAGCAAAATAGGGGTAAGGGGAAGGACAATGGCAGGCCCGCCCATCTGATTATAGATGGGGCAGTCAGGGAAGGCTTCTCGGAGGAGGTGACAGGAGCACAGACCTGGACAGAGCAAGGAGCGAGCCCTCATGCTCCTCTGGCAGAGCAAACAGCCAGAAGATGATCCAGCTGTGGGACTGGGCTTGGTGTGCCCGAAACAGCTGTGGGGATTGGGGCCCCTGGGCTAGAGCAGGTGAGCCCAGGAAGGGTAGGAGTGGGGTGGGAGATAAGGAGTGGGTGGGGCCCTGGGGATGGGTCTGGGGGACAGTGAGGCCTAGGAGAAGACCCAAGAGGCGTGGGCGTGGGCCCGGGGGGCCTGGGAGGGGAGGACACCCCACGCAGAGGTGCTCCTGGGCCCAGCCTGCACCGAGGGCTGGGTCTGGATCTGCCCCAGGGAGTCTGGGGGGTGAGTGCCAGGATGGTCCCATTTCGAAGACAGGAAGGGGGAGGCACATGGGAAAGCTTCGGTCAGGCCCTGAATCACTCGGGGGGGAGGGGGGGGGCCCTGGTCTGTCTGAGAGAAAGCAAAGCAGCGCCCCCGGCCCCACACCAGACTCCTCAGGCATCCTGGTGCCCCCAGCTCTGGTCAGCCCCTCTGCCGCCCCGGGCTCTGAAGGCGACAGGCTGGGCTGACCCCCTGCTGGCGTCTGAAGCTGTCAGCCTTGATTCCCCGCAGGCTTAGTCACCCTGTGCGAGTGACATTTATTTCTTCCCTCACACGGGAGCGTGGTGAGAATTAATTATTTAGCGCCGAGGAAGCAGGAAGCGCTGTGTGAATGTGAAAAGTGCTGAGGATGACCGTGACCTTCCAGAGGATAATGGCCCTCCTCACACCCCAGGGGGCTGAGCGGGCAGGTGGGCGGCTTCCAGGGTCCCTTGGCCCCACCCGCCAGGGGCCAGAGCAGGGTGGGGAAAGTCCTCTGAGCTCAGACCTTCTCCGTGCAAGCAGAGGGATGAGTGACGGAGAGAGAGAAGGAGGGAGGGAAAACGAAGGAAAGAAAGAAAAGGAGGGGGCAGGGGAAGGAGGAGGAAGAAAAGAAGAAAAAGAGGGGGAGGGAAGAAAGTTTCCCCCTCGAAGATTTGCCAGCCACCCCACACAGTTAGGAAGACAGGACAGAGATGAGTCAGCGCCACGAGCTTCTGGTTTCAGAGCACTTTCTCCATCTTTCTTCACCAGGGCCTTAACACGGCTGCGGGGCGGCGCTCAGGGCAGCCCGCTCACAGACGGGGAAGCCGGGGCCAAGGCTGGAGAGGAACTGCACCTCACCTGCCCGAGGTTCCACGCCCTGGCCACAGCAGCCCGGGGCAGCCTCCATGCGAAGGAGTTGGGGCTGACCTGACAGCTCATACCTGCAGTGGGACACACCCTAGCTCCCCAAGGAACCAGGACTCCTGGACTCATGCCAGCACAGACCAGTGGGGACCCCGAGGTCAGCCCTTGAACTTCAGCTTCTCCCTGGGGCCCCCGAGGCCCCATGCACCCTAGTGTCCCTTGGGGAAGGAGGCAGGGAGGGGAGCTCTCACTGGGGTGTGGTGTGAGGTAGTGGGGAGGACACAGTCAGGCTGGCAAGGGAGTTTGAGCTTTGATTTGACTGAATATTCAGCCCAAAGGACCTCCATCGGGCAGGTCGGGGCCCAGAGCAGCAGGGTCAGCTGCCCAATTACTGCCTCCAGAGGGAAAGAGGTTGTGGGCATGTGTGATGCCCCTCCAAGCAAAAGCCCAGAAATCCCGGAGGAGGCAGAGGACCTGGGGTCTCTGGGCCATCTGCGCACGTCTTTCTGAGAGTCTCATCTCTGCCTCCACTCAATGCAGAGGCCAGAACAAGCTGCATTCAGTAGGTGCCCAATAAATGCCTGCCCAAGCGTCCTGGGTGTTATCTGAGGATCCCTGCCCCATGGCATAGAGAAGGCCTGGGGGGCACAGAGGCCTGGCGGGGGCAGGCAGCTTAACCACCTCGTGCCTCAGTTCCCCCATCTGTAGAATGGGAGCAAAGGGGACACCCCCCCCAACGCCCTAGCCTTGCAAAGGGGACGGCCCCCCAACTCCCTAGCTCTGGGAGGATCCCAGGGCTCGTTCCCAAAGTGCCTCACACAGCTCTCGCTCGGGGCAGCACTCAGCACGCGAAGTCCGACCTGCTGCCAGGGGCTGGCAGACACTCGGTCCTCGCTGGGGCAGGACAGACGGGTCCTGCTCTGTCACTGTTACTTCCGTACACAGTGACACTCGCTCACGGAGGTAAAATCACTTACCCAAGTCCACCCAGCTAGAAAGAGACTGAGCTGGCTCCCAACCTCTCACCGGCTACTGCGTCCTGGACAGACGGAGGGCACAGGGGAGAGGGCCGGGCTCCCCCAGGGGCAGCAGCTGGCCTAGGGGCCCCCGCTTAGCCAGGGGGAGCCTCTACGTGCCAACCAGGCAGCTCTAAGCTTTCCTTGCCTGTGGCCTTTATAGGTTGTAACTGAGTGACGTGCGCTTTGAACCAGAAGATGCTCCAGTGTGACCAGGAGGCCACCAACGGGCACAGAGGCCCCGCAGCCACCTGGCTGCCCTCAGCCTGGGAGGTGGGCGCAGGCCCCAGGGGCTCCTGGGAACCCTCTGGAGGTGGCGGCCATGGCAACGGCGCTGGCTGCCCTCCCTCAGTCTGGGCCCCATCCTGCCTCTGCTGGGCACTGGGTGGGCTGGGGCTCAGCTGGCCACCTCTCCCTCCAGGGGTCACCGCAGCGTCCTGGGAGCTCCCTGCCCACTAGAGCCCCAGCAGGACAAAGCCAGCTCAACGACATCCCTCACCTAGTAATGACTAACGCCCGCTGACGCGCGTTGACTACACAGCCCTCTGTGAGCATTCATTGCTTAATTCTCTTGTACACCATTTGACAGATGAAAAGACTGAGCAAGGGGGGCAGAATGGTTCGCTCAGGTCACATGACTAGGGAAGAGCAAAGCCAGCGTTCAAAGCCTGGATTTCTGACCCCAGGGCTTCACGGCATAGCACGGTTCGATGGTGAAGACCTGGAGTGTGGCTGGCTGTGTGACCCTGGACAAGTTACTCAGCTTCTCTGGGCCCAGTTTCCCCTTCTGCACAATGGAATGACAGTTCTTGCCCTTGGGAGGATGAGGTCGGTGAACACGTGCCGAGCACTAAGATCAGGGCACAGAGTACGTGCTGGGTGTCCCCCAGCAACAGACTCTGAGGGGACCCGGTGGGGAGCCAGAGCAGGGATGGAGGGGAGGCTGAAGCGGAGTGTCCCAGAGCTCTGTCCCAGCCCTGACTCTGGCAGGCTGTGGAGGGTGGGGTGCCTCTAGGAGAGGCGGCAGGACCTCTACGCTGCCCTGGGGGAGATGACCCCCAGGTCATTCGGGGGCGTGGGGTGGCAGCACTTCCCACTTGGGCCTGGAGTCGCTCACAGGTTCACAGAAGGGAGGCAGCAGGAGAATGGGAGGTGAGGAGCAAGGCCCGGGCTTGTGGGTGGAGCCCTGACTGTTCCTCCCCTGCCCTACCTGCCCAGGACCTCACAGGAAACCTGTCTGACCAGCAGAGCTGACCTCGTTTCACAGACGGAAGGCCGCTGGCTCGGTCACAGTCACACAGACTTGGGGCAGGGAGCCAAACCTCTGGACTGCCAACGCAGCACCTCCTCACGCGCCGTGGACTGCCCGCAGGCCCGCAGAAGAGGGCACTCGCCTGGCAGGAGGCAGTTAGCTGCTCAAGGGCTGGGGGCGCCTGGAGTGGGTGTGGGAGCCAGGGCGTCTCAGGCAGCAATTAACAGAAAAAGCCCCATTAAAACAGCTTTGATGATAAAGGAGAGTTATCGTTTCTATGATAAGTAAGCCTGAGGTGAAGAGGTTCCAGGTGGCTTCATTTAGCAGCGCAGTGGTGGCATCAGCACCAAGCTCTTTCCCCACACTCTCTTCTGCTCCCCTCGTTACGTACAGAGCACTCCCCTCCTGGTGGCAAAGTGGCTGCAGCAGATCCAGTCATCACATCCCACCAGGACAGGGGTAGCCCAAGGTGAGGCAGTCCTCTCTTCCTTCTGTCTCTCTCTTTTCAAAGGACAAATAAAGACTCCCCTTCAGCCCAGCACTGGAGCCCCCTCATACCTCATTGGCTGGACTCGGGTCCCAGGAAAACCTGGCAAGGAGCAATCAGAAAGGATTGACTTAGACCAGGGGTGGGCAGAGCGGGGCGAATCTGCTGGCCAAATCTGGCCCCCAGTCTGTTTCCATAAATAAAGATTTATTGGTGCACAGCCACGCCCACGTTTTAAATAAAGCTGCTTTCAGGCTGCAACCCGCAGAGCTGGGCAGTGGCATAGAGGTTGTCTAGCCCACAAAGCCTGGAAGAATTATTATCTCTTCACAGAAAGTCGGTTTGCTGGCCTCCGCTGGACTGACTGGGATTCATCCGCAGGCTAGACTGAGTCACTGCCCCCGAGGGATGAACACGGAGCGAAATGAGAGTCTGGGTGCCAGGGGGAGAGTGTGGCTGGCAGCTCCATCACCCTCCAGGCCTCTGCCGTGCCACGCGTGGTCCCCAGCCCAGGAGCTTCCGTGTCCCCGGCCCGAGCCTGCACCTGGACAAGCTCTGTGTCCGCAGCAAAGCCCCAGCCCCACAGGGGGCAGAGGCACAAGCAGGGACAGAGTGGGCAGTGGCCTTGGACTGACGCTGAGCCAGGCCTGAGCTCCAGTCCTGAGCATGACCTTGGGGAGCTGCAGGCACCCCCAGGGCCTCAGTACCCTCACCCATGGAAGGCTGTGCACTGGGGCCGCAGGGCTGTGGCAACAAAGCCCCAAGCTGGGCGGCTCAAAGCCGCAGTCCCCACAGCCAGGAGTCCAATGTCAAGGCCGTGCTCTGGGGAGTGGTCCTGCCTGCCTCTCCCAGAGCCTGGTGGCCCGAGGGGACCTCTGTGGGTGAGGGCCCCCGATGACCCCATCTTAACTTGATGAAAGGCACAAAGGCTCTGTTTCCAGACAAAGTCCCAGCTTCCGGACTGAGGAATCCAACACACCTTTCGGGGAGACTCAAGTCAACCCATAACAGGCGGGCAGCATCCCCCATACATCAGGCCGGGGAAGTGGGGCACCCGTGCCCGTGTCTGGGGAGGACAGGGCAGCAGGAGGGCAGGCCTGTCCAGCAGTGTGCTGGGAGCCGCGCAGCTGTCAGCTCAGGGAGAACATGGCTGAGGCTGCGACTGCTGTCAGGCCGGCAGACCCGAGGACCTGAGCAGGCAAGGTTACCCCCTGCAAGCTTTACGGAAGCGCTCACTCCCAGGGGCCGTCTGTGCACTGGCACAGCACTGTGAGGGCACGCCTCCTTAAATCTGGGGCCCAGAGTGCCTAGCCCACCTCACTATAGTCCGGTGCTGGTCCTCGGTTCCGCCTGTCACCCCCAAACATGCCCACACACACCTGCCCTTCACCTCCACCCCCTGCTGTGGTCGGGAAGCAGGGGGCTCAGCCCCACAGCTACTGCGTGAACACAGGGCATCCGCTTAACTTCTCACACACACTGGACACGTCCCGGAGGGAGCGCCTCTCTTTGCTGTGCGCACAACGGGTGCTTGAAAACATGTCGCGTGGGAGAGGAAATTGTCCGATTCAAATTCCTCACCACGACCCGCACGGCCCTGCCCACCTCACCGATTGCATTTGACACGCTGACCGCCTTGCTCTGTGCAGAACACGCGGAGCCCACGCCAGCCCCAGGGCCTTTGCACCTGCTATGCTCTCCGCTGGATCGCTCTTCCTGCAGAGAAGCCTGTGCTGGGCTTGCCTAGTCCACTCAGATTTCTTGCAGTGCCCCCTCCTCCGAGAAGCCTCCCTGACCAGGCATCTAAAAGCAGACATGTGCCCCCACACCCCCCCTCACCGAGTCACAGCCTACCCCATTAAACTGCTTCATGGTCTTCCCAGAACTGATAACTGGTTGGACTTCTCACATCACTTGTTTCTCTATTGGACCCGTCCTCGGTGCCCAGCACACAGTAGGTGCTTGATGAAAATGTGCTCCGTGACCAATGGGCCCCTCCCTATGCCCGCCCCATGAAGCTTTCCGTGAACACTCAGGAAGGGGCCCTGGGCCGCTGCAGGCAAGGCCTGGCAAGCCCGGCCCTGTTGTGGAAGTTTCTGGATGAAACTGTTCCTTAGCGGCAACAGCACCCTCAATCCGAGAGCATCGCACCCACCAGGTAGGACGGAGCCTGCTTTGCTGAAGGACTTCTGTCCTGGAGCCGCCAGGCAACACGAGGGGCCCCTCCAACGGACCATGCCCCTGGTCACCCCACTCCTGAGAGAAATGCCCCACAGCCCCACTCCCTTGGAGATTTCGGGCCCCACCCACAGTCCCGCCCACAGGCCTGGCATAGACTCACTCTGCTCCCAAGCCCAACCCCCACACCAGGGGTCTTCAAACTCTCTTCATAGTAACCGTTTAAAAGCAGCATTACTACTTTTCTTTTCTTCTTCCTGGCTAACATTTACCCACGTAATCCACATGAGCTGATGCTGAGAAATCCCGAAATTTCCAGAACATGGAGGGAAGAGTGTCCTCACCTTCTGGATTCCGACCCCCAGCGTAGAGGTGACAGCCACCGTCAAAGGACCCCTTATTTACCAAATTCTTTTTTTATTGTATTTATTTTTAGAGAGAGGGAAAGAGAGGGAAAGAAACATCAATGTGTATTGCATCTAATGTGCCCCCTACTGGGGACCTGGCCTGCAACCCAGGCATGTGCTTTGACTGGGAATTGAACCAGCGACCCTTTGATTTGCAGGCCTGTGCTCAATCCACTGATCACACCAGCCGGGCTGTTCACCAAATCTTTGCACGGCCATCCTCTACAGCTGTTGCTTTGATCCCCATCTTACAGATGGAAAAACTGAGGCCGGAAGGGAGCAGAGCGAGCCGACGACGGGCCACACTCAGACAGCCTGGCTTTGACCCTCACTTTCGACCAGGAAGCCACACCACAGCTTGTCAGAGCAGTTCGTTGCTAACCTCCCCTCTGTCCCCCATTTTCTGTTCTACAATACAAGGGGAGGCCAAAAACGCCCATAATTTATTTATAAAAAATTGTGTATTTATCCTTAGGTGCGTAAACTTTGGTCACCTTCAGATACTCTACCTGGGGCGGTACACCTGCCAGAGACGTTTTTCCACCGCTCAAAACAGTTTGCGAACTCGTCGATTTCGATGCCTTTTAGTGCTTCTGCCTCTTCTGTTTCACCTCTTCCACATCAGCAAAATGTGTCCCTCCGAGGGCTCTTTTCATCCGGGGAAACAGAAAAAAGTTGCTCTGAATGAGGTGAATAGGGAGGGTGGGGCCTGGGGGTCCTGCGTTTTTAGTTGAAAACTGCTGAACACTCGGCATGGTGTGGGCAGGTGAGCTTGTAAATCACCCACCATGAAATGTGCAGACATGGGGAAAGAGTCTGCAAAAAAAAATCCTCACTGAAGCTGCACGCAGCCTCTCACAACGACTCCAGCTGGTGCACTGATCCACATGGGTTCCTAGAACACTCACCCAGCAGGGGAAGCCTTATTCAGTTTTTTGGGGCCCCTCTGGTATACTGTTCTATGAGTTGCTTTCTTCATTTAGCCTCCACGTTGGGGCCATCTCTCACACACACAAGTCACCCCCCCCCCCCCCGTTTTGGTGTCTGTGTTGTGCTCCATAGCAGCTGGCACGCAGAGCCCTTGCGACTGGGTCACCACCGTCCCTCTGTGGTCCTCTTCAGTTCTTCAGGCCTCATGCCCTGGGGCATGCGCTGTAGTTTGTACGGGACGCCATGGGCACACAGGGGAGAACCAGCCATGCCTGGCTGGGCGGACAGGAGAAGTTCTGTGTCGCCCAGTCACCCAGAGACCCAGACTCTGCGATCTGCTGGTGGGGAAGGTGCAGGCAGGACCCAGCACCGCAGCCCAGAACATTCCCGACTCCAGAGAGAGCACGAGGACAAAACGTCCCCATTGCCGGTCAGCTACCCTGCTGGAGACGTCAGAGTGCTGAACCTGCAAGGCACTGTGACTCATTCCTGGAACGAGGGGCCTGGTGTTTCACAAAGCAAGCCTGAGGCCGCCAGTACGCCCGCACCTCCAAAGCAGGCCCTCCTCCGAGCTCCCCCTGAGCAGCTGAGGGGAAGCCAGGCCTCTCTCCCCCTCCCACCAAATGCCTTTGGGGGCTGGCATAAAGGGAGTGAGCAGGGAAGGGCGTGAGCTGCCTTAAATCAAAGAAAAACCACCAACAGCGCCGTTCTCTGTCTCAGGAGTGACTCACGCGGTGAGAACCGGAATGTCGTGCCAAGTGTGAAATCTGCAGAGCAGCCTCCAGCACTTGGGCCTCCTCCCGCTCAGATGGGCCAGAACATGCCAGCATGTTCCTCGGGCACCTGTGAGCGGTGCATTGTCTTCTCCTGCAGCCCGTGTTTCTGAAAGCTCGGAAAGAGGAACCCCGGAGATCAGCAGACACCAGGCCAGCCATTTCCGCCACGTCCCCGGGACAGCACGCAGAAGGCTTCAAAGTGCCCCCTCCCAGTGCTGTCTGCCCGCCCTGAGCAGGGGGTGCTGGTGGCATTGGGTGTCCAGAGCCTGTAGAAAACCGGGACCTGGTGGGAGGTTGAAACGTGCTCCTTTGGAGAACCGTGCGGCCTCCCTGGCCTGGGCAGGGCCAGGAGGTGGGGGGCCGTGTGGCGTCAGGAGGAGCCGGGGAACTTCGTGCAGGGGAGGGATGGTTCCAGAGCAATTTTATTAGCCTGGGTTCCGGAATGCCTTTCCTAGGCTTTCAAGTAATATTCTGGGCAGCCCTGCGCCCACCTCTGAGGGGGAGATGGACTGGTTTGGGGGGGTTGGCTCTGTCTGCCGGTCTTATGTACATGAGAGACACCGAGAGGCCACCCTGGAAGGCTCGGCAGGTCTCTGCCGTCCTGCTGGGTGTCTTTCTGGTGCATGTGTTACTCCACACGAGCCAGGCAAAAACCAGGGCAGTGTGACATGCGTCACAGCTCTCAGCTGTGACAGGGATGGGAGGGGGACAGTGGGGATGAGAGCAGCCACCCCCTGCAGGGCTTTGCATGGACTGGGCACGGTCCCCAGCGCTTGGCACGTGTTAGCATTTACCTCAGCTCGTGACCCAGCCTGGGCCGCACCGGTGCGATGGCCGCTTTGCAGGTAAGCGTCTGAGGCACGGGGTTGTAGGTGACTTGCCCGAGGTCACACAGCTCGGGGTTTGAAGCCAGTGACCCAGCTCCACGGCTCATGCTCTGCACTTGACCGAGAGTCGCGTGGTTGTCCCAAATCCCTATACACTGGCATCGAGTGGGCTGTCTGTGGCGGACGCTGACTGGCCCGGCCAGGGACAGCTGATGAAACGTCATCTCCCACCGCCTCTCTGGCTCTCATTTACTGAGCACCTACTGCATACCACGCACACCGTGGTCTCCAGGCTCCTTTGCCCACGACGACATTCTCTCTCGGCTCCGCAGCCCAGGAGAGAGGCTGCGTTAGCTCCTCCCCCCAGATGAGGACAGGGAGGTGGCAGCCTCTCTGAACTTGCCCCGTGGGTGGGTGGGAAGCCTGCTGCCCAGCCCGGGCTCTTCCTGTCCTCAGCCACGGTCGCTCCAGCCGCCTGCCCAGCCCTCAAGGACTTCTGCCCTGCGCGGACTCCAGGCCTTCCGTTCCTCCTCTCCCCTCGGGCCAGCGCCTCCCGATTCCCATCTGCGAGGTGGGGTGATGCTAGGACTCAGCCACAGGGCTGCTGTGCCGACTCAGCGAGATAATCCCCTGGGCACGCAGCCTGGTCCATGGGGAGCTCTGGACGAATGCGACATCATTAGTACTGTTGCTATTGCTAAGTACCCAGAGACCTGTCCCCAAGAGTGACTCCCCAGGGCAGCCACGCCTGGAGAGGAACAGCCGAGGGACCTGGGGTCTGGTTTCTTCTTGCCCCCCAGGCCCCAGTACACGGGCGTCCTTGGGTGGCACCTGGGGAGGACTCCTGCACAGAGGTGCCCGAGGACGGGAGGCCCTGCCAGCCCCTCGCCCATCTCCTGTCAGGAGTCAGAGACTGGCAGGCAGCACTGTGGCAGGGGTGGCCTCTGCGGGGGCTTAGGGCAAGGCCAGAGTGGCAGCCGGCAAAGGCAGCAGGGAGATTTCCCACAGTCTACCACAGCGCCTGGTAGGTCTTAGGTGCTCAGCTGAATACGTGTCTGTGTTGAATGAATGCATGAACGAACATGTGGATATTCCTCAGCCCGGGAAGTGGTCTGGGACGTCAGGGGATTTTGGATAAGCCACCGAGAGGACGCCTGCCCCTCTCGCACACCCTGGTCCTCTGACTGCCCGCATCTAGGGGGCCCTCACTCCCACAGGCAAGGCCCCCAGCTTCCGCCCTCTCCACCCCCCCCCACCCCCTCCACCTTCGAGATCTGTGAGCCGCCTGCGCAGCAAACATCGCAGGCAGCTGCAGCCAGACGGGGCTGGCCCACACCGGAACTGCCCCGCTGCGCCATCTCAAGTGGGTCACTTCCCTGTTCTGAGTGTCCGTTCGCTCGCCTGCACCAGGCGGCAAAGTGAGACCAGAGCACACGGTCCCCAGGCCGCGAGGCTGCGGCTGCTGCAGGTGTGGAAGGGCGCGGGGCTCACCTGGAACACCCCTCCCTGCGCAGTGGCCCACAGCGGCTGGACTCCCCAGCCTGACCGGGCCCCTCTTCTCGCAACCACTCCCGGGGGGAGTGCGGACGCTTAACCACTTACTGGGCCCAGATTCCCCAGCTCAGCGCAAAGTGCAATCATGCAGGGCCGCAGGGGGTGTGGGTGCAGGTGAGAGTGGGTCCCGCTTCTTCCCCGAGTCAGCTGTTAGGCGGCTCAGCTTGCCAGGGCCATACCCCTTTACCACCCAGTTCCCCAGCGGGGCCGGGAGGGTCCTAGTGTTACAGCAAGAACATGCCCCCCTCTCCCCTGCGCCGTTTCCACCCAGGAATCAAGTCCAAAGACGCGCCCCCTCCAAGTGGAAGGCTCCCCTAACAGGGCCCCTCCCGGGCTTCCTCCCAGGGGCTCTCTCTTCAATGCAGGCAGGTTTCCCTTTCTGTAAAATGAAGTCAAAAATAGCACAGGCTCCACAGGGCTGAGGAGATCAAAGGGATTCATAACTGCCAGCAGCTGCAGCGGTGTGCGCGGGAAGGACGCGGGGCACGCTGGCGTCATAGTCACCCCAGGCCACGCTGATCCCACACCTCCCCCGCCTCACCTGTGCCCAGGCTTTTCCCTCCACCCCCTTCACAGACACATCCCCACCGCCTCCTCCAGGAAGCCTTCCTAGGATCCCCAGTGCACCCTCAGTCCCTGGACCCCCCCGGATCTGGTTCTGAGCCCCGCTCTGCTCCTCCAGCTGTGTGACCCTAGAAAAGTGTGACCTCTCTGAGCCAGTTTCCTTTCCTGGAAAATATCGATAATTAAAAGCATCATTAAAAAAAAAAAAAGCACCTTCAAGGGTTCTGGCAGACTCTCAGCCATTGGTCTCTTTGGGGTGGGGTCCCCTCCCTGGCATCTCTCAGTGTCCTGGGGACACGCCATTCGAGATGCTCACAGGCTCAGACTGGGGGTCTTACAGGTTAGAGCTGAGCCCCAGAAGTACCCCTAGCAGGCTGTGTGACGCTGAGGAAGTCACTGCGCCTCTCTGAGCCTCGGGCTGCTCCTGGGGATGCCTTTATCTCCGAGAGATCATGGAGCAGACAGCAGTCTCCACACACCCCTCCACCCACTCAGCTTCAGCCATGGGCGTCCCCTCCTCCCCGTGCCAGTCCTCACGCTGCCTCCTTGGAGCAGTCTCCCCTGACAGCCTGGCTCCCCGGCTCCTCCTCCTGCAGAGCGACCTTCTTGCAAATTCAGATCGAGCCGTCATGCCTCTGGAGCCCCTTGAACCTGGCCCATGGCCATGGAAACCATGGGTGTTCTGAAGATTTTGAGTTGGATGATGATGACAATGGCAATAATAATGGGGGGGGTCACTGAAGACCTCCCAGGTCTCCTTAATTCTTCTCCCAACTTAACTTCAGCTTAACTTGACTCCAGAAGCTTCTTACAAACTGTCCGACAAGTAGGTAGGTACCAGCAAATCCGGCAAACCTGGCGTCTGTTCCGCACCAGGCTCTCTGCCAGCCAGCCTCTTCTTTGCCAGTCGCGAGTGGCGCCCTGCCCCAAACCGTGAGGCCTGGGTGTGAGCAGGGTTGCGTGGCCTGCGGGATGGTTTGGAGTCGCACACGCACGTGGGCCCTTTTTACTGCCATAGTTTCCTGCACACCTATCAGAAAACTCAATACCAGGGGCTTACCCAAGTAAGGGGCTTCTTTCTCTCAGTAAAGAGACAGCTCCACCACGCCGTGGAAACTCAGGCCCTTTTCTAAGCCTTTTATTTTAGTGGTTACAAGGTGGCTGCTCTACCTCCATCATTGCATCTAAATTCCAGGCAGGGAGAGGAAAAAGAGCAAAGGACAGAAGACCTGCACTAGTTTCTTCAGCTGCCCACCCCTACCCCCCTACTTTTTAAAGAGCTTTCATCGAAGTCTCACTCAGCAACATCCACTTACATCTCATCGGCCAGATCTGGGTCAGGGGGCAACCCTTACTTGCAAAGGAAGCTGGGAAAGTAAACTGGGCGCACTGATGCCCTAAACAAAAGTAGGATTTTATTAGTAAAGAAGGAGGGGAGAAAGGATTTTAGGAAGGCAAACAGTTGTGTGAGGCAAACGGTTGTGTGGACCACACACCCGACCACATGATTTGTGGAAGGCACTGCTGAGAGTGGTGCTTCTCACGCTTCAGTGGGCGCCACAGGAGCACAGGGGGCGGGGCTGACTCAGTGGGTCTGGGGTGAGAATTCTCATTTCTAACCAGCTCCCAGGTGACCCTGAGGCTGTCGGCCCCACATCACACTTTGAGAACTGCTGGCTTGGGGCAAGGCCTAAGTCGGTACCCAGGTAAGAATGTGAATTGAGCTTAAAAGGAAAACAGAGAGAACACAATGGTTCAGGATGTGAGCAGCTGGCAGCTAACAGAAAACGGAAAAGGGCACACTCCGGTGGGAAACCAAGAGAATCTAGCAAAGCGACTCTCTGAAGAAGCATGGGGGTTAAAGATCCTCCTCCCCCCAATAGCAACATGGGGGGCTGTTACCACACCTGAAGGGGCCAGGGCGAGACCATTGCTGGACCCTGAAGAGGGAGGCAGGAAAGAACAACCCAGTAGGAGCCTGAGCTGAGCCTTTGTTGGAGGGGCTCCACCAACCTAGGCCAGGCAGAGAGCGAGCTGGGGAATGCCCTGGCCTGTTCTCCCATCCGCCTCCAGCCCGCAGCTGGTGTCCCCCATGGGCTGCCTCCAGCTAGAGGCCAAAGGGCCAGGGAGTGCAGGGATGCAGCCACCCAGGCCAGGCCGGCCTGCAGGAAGTGGGGCGGAAGAGGATGGAGAGTCGACCTGGGGAGGCCAACAGAAGATGCCCAGCACAGACGGGAAATATCACAGCACCATGGTCTGCAGCAGCAACGGAGCTGGGCCAACAGCTTCGAGCAGGCGGCTCACCCCGCTCATGCGCTCCTTCGGTTATTTGCTGAGCACCCACAGTGGACCGGGCTCAGCACCGGTGTCAGGGAGGCAAAGCTGAATTCATCTCGACTCCTGCTCAGAGAGGATGCTGTGGCTGGGTCCAAGGCTCGGGGGTGGTGGGAGAGTGGGGGAAACAACCTGTATCACTGTGCCTGCCACTGATCTCATCGGCGTGGCACCCGAGAGGATTCCGCTGTGATTTAAGCTTTCATTAAAGTTTAACCACGGGGAGAAGACTGCAAAAAAAAAAAAAAAAATCACCTGCTCCACCACAAATCACAGCGTTATTATGTGCTGAAACAGAGGCTGTGGGAATATGCCGAGGGGATTTGGCTGGGATTCGGGATAAAGTGAATTTAAACCACCGGGTGCCCACACGCCCCCATGGTAACACCCCGGAAACCTTTCTGCATATGGATTTATATCTGGCAAACTGTTGATGACAAGCTTTTTTTCCGGCTGCAGATGAACCCCGGCCCTCACCGGCCCCACGCTGGCTGCCACATCAGCCTCACGCGAAACGTCTGTCTCCGCACTCAACAGCCAATAACAAAAATGACAAAGAATCCGATGCAGACGCAGATAATTGCTCTGGCTTCCTCCCATGAATTTAAATAGCTTTCTTGAATTACCGCTTTTGACACGATCAATAAAATTGAGCTACTGCTGGATCAGGCCTTTCAGCAAATATACAGGCAGCCGTGCCCCCGGGGCTGAAAGTCCGGCGCCCGCCGCTCTCCTGGCAGGCAGGGCCAGGGGCTCGGGGCGGTTGACGGACTGGGGACGGGGACATACTGGATGGTCAGCCCGGAGACAGGAAAAACAGATGAACTTCAACTGTCTGCATCTCTGGCTGCCTTTGCATCCCCTACAGCCCCTCTTCCCACAGAAAAGAAATTGATCAAAGCTCATCCATCTGCATCCTACCCCCTCGGCTTTCTGAAGTCACGGTAGGCCAGTGAGATAACCCAACCCACGCTCTCGTACTCGGGGGTCACCGAGCGCTCTGTCCCTGCTTCCAGGAGACACCCCAACATTGAACCAGACACAGCATCTCCAGCAGAGGACGTGAGCCCCAGGGCGGCGTTCACGGCGATCACTGCTCACGATGTCTCAGGCCCGAAGGTGCACTCCAGCAGGGAGACCTCGTGTAAAGGAAAGACAGCAAGACTGAAAAAACATTTTAAAGGTAAAATTCCCATAAAATGAACCGTGTCGAAGCACGCGGTGCGGCGGCGTGTAGTGCGTTCCCTGCGTTGGGCCAGCACCACCTGTCTGGTTCCCGACACTGTCATCATTCCCACAGGAGCTCTCACACCCGTGGGGCAGTCACTCGTTCCGTCTCCCCAGCCCCGGCCACTGCCAGTCTCTGCTGCCCTTTGTGTCCCCAACATCAACGGGTCAGGTCCACAGGTTTCTAAACGGGGTTCTGAAACCCAAGGGCCTGAAGGAATGAGCCTGCTGGGGTGAGAACTCCCGCCCAGCCCTCTCGTTAATCTGGCATCCAGGGCGCCATTCCTGTCGGGTTTGGGCAGGGAGAGACACTCCGGGGTCCGGCCACTTGCGTTCACGTCCTGGCCCTGCTGTCCTCCGGCGGCACAGCCCTGGGTGCTGCCACACAAGCCTGCCAAGCCTCGGTCTCCTCGCCGTGTGATGGGAATTTCGCCTGTGCCCGCCCCGTGGGTTGCTGTGAGCATGATGTAGGGGGCACAGAGCGTTCAGCCCCGTGCCAGCCCTCGAGGGGCCAACTGAGTTGAATGGTATCGCCCCCCTCACCCCAAACCCGTGTCCACTCAGAACCTGCACGTGTGACCTCACTTGGCCACAGGGCCTCTGCAGGTGGGACCCAGTGCAGATGAGGTCACGCTGGCTGAGGGTGGGCCCTGAGTCCAGTGGGTGGTGGATTTACAAGGAGGCCATGTGAGGACACAGAGAAAAGACAGCCAGTGTGGCAACCACAAGCCGAGGCGCGCAGGGGCTGCTGGCAGAAGCGAGGGGAGTAGTAGGGAGCACAGCCCTGCTGACACCTCGGTTCCGCTGCCTCTGGCTCCAGAGCTGTGAGAATTGATTTCCGCTGTGCCACACCAACCCCAACCAGCTTGCGGCCGGGTTAGCGCCGGCGGCCTGCAGGGTCTGAGGCATGGGGTGGGCTGTGCTTATCAGGGTCGCTGTTCATGACCTCGCAGCGCTGAGTGATGCGGGAATCAGGAATCGCTCAGGAGGACAGGCGGCGGGGGCAGGGGCAGGGGTGGGGTGGAGGGACCCCAGGGGGACTGAGGGGTCAAGGGGCACTCTGCAGTCACCACGAGGGTCCCACCTCACCTCCGCCTGCTGGGGCCTCACAGGGGGGTGCGGCCAGGATTAAGGATGGGTTTTGCTGGATGAGGGGTGGGGGGCCAGACTTGGAAAGGTCAGTGGGCAGGACTTTGGGGAGAATGCATGTTGAAAGAAAGCCCTCTGAGGGTCTCCAGGCCTCCAGACTCCACAGCCAGTTGCAGCAGGAAGGGGCGTGGCTTTCTGAAAGGGGCGGTCCCTGAGAAAGGCTCCGCCTTCTCCTGCTGGAGTGTGGGGATGGGCCAGGCAGGTCACAGGATGTCAATGAACCAAGTTTTTGAGAGGGATGTCGATGTCTGGAACTGGAGACATCTGGGAGACCCCATGGAGCTACCCACGAGTCAGAGGCTCTCCCCGAAATGCCGGTCACTCCCACCGAAACATCCCACTCGGTTCCCTTCTCGCTGAACACGGGCTCTGGGAAGCCCTGCACTCCCATGAAACGAACGTTCACCCACAAGAGCCCCCAGCAGGAGGAAAGAAGCAAAGCCAGGGCTGAGGGGTCACGCTCGCTCACTCCCGCCTGAAGAAGCACACGTGGGAACAGCCCGGGGCCAGCGGGGGCGAGACAGGCTGCGTCTGTGCGAAGCTCTGTCTGTACGTCCCATCCAGGGGGCCAGCAGACGGTGGGAGATCGGACCCCTGACAGATCAGAGATGCAGTTGCCTCAAAGGGCAGGTTACTCCTGTGTCTTCTCGGGCCAGGTTTTACACGATCGCCAAGGTTCTGGGCACCTGGCAGCCGGGTGACAAGCAGCCAGGACAGGCAACCACGGCTGTGGCTGGGCTCCATGTACACGATGCAGCTATTCCGCCTTCATTCCCCTGGAAGTGTCTGGCTGCACAAAATATTACTGCAAATCTGGTCTCCGGCCCAGGAGATACCAGCCCAGGCCACGCCCGGGGCCCAGTGCTCTCAGAACAGTGCCGGTTTGAATTTCTGCAGCCAAACCAAACACGGGCTGAAAATCGCTTTCTTATTATCTCATCCTGACTACGGAACAATCACTCCATTGAAAAGCCGTGAGCCCGCCCAAGTTTTAAACGAAACCTCTTGAGCTTTCCCTCTGAGAGCAGATAAAATCCTTCCAGCTTATGTTTGGAGGAAAGAATTTGGGTGTGTATGTGTGTGCGTGTGTTCTTGCATTTCCCCTAAATCTCCTTTTCTTTTGTTGGATTCCTTGAAGCTCTGTTTAAATATTTTACTTGAGGAAATAATTACGTTTAATGAATGTTGAAATACCTTCGGGAGCAACTGCCCCCACAGCCAGGAGGCCGGAGCAAAGCCTTTTCTGGAAGTGGCGGTGAGCTCCCCCCCCCACTCCCAGAGGTACAAGGAAGGGCTCTCCTGACCTTGTCACAGGAAGCCTTGCTCCCCACCCCATCTAGCTGCTCACCGCACGTCCGCCACAGGCTCTGAGAGTCCACTCGAGGTGCACACAGGCACAGAGGCAGACAGGGCAGGGGTCAGGCCTGGCCGGGACAGAGGAGGCCAGGCTCTGCTGGGGCCCACCCTGAGCAGCAGGGCCAATGCTGACCGGGCCCTCCTCCTCCCCCTCCGCCTCCTGGAGGCCTCGTCCCAGAAGGAAGGATCAGCCAGGCGCTCCTTCTGTGGGACTCCCGCCAGCAAATGCCTGGCAAGGTGCTGCTGCCACACCGTGATTCTGTCACTCAACAGACAGTTGCTGTGCACCTACTGTGTGCCAGATTCCGTTCTGGGCACCAGGGAGACAAAAGAGAGCTGACGATCTAGAAGGTGGGAGAGCTCATGTCTTTTTTCTGATTTTGTGTAAGAAGCTACCCAGGGCTTCATATGGCACACAGTAGGTGGTCAATGCTTTTCTTTTTCTACAGTGAATGGCACAGACCAACACCGGGAGGGAAGGGCCCTGCGGCTGTGTGTGGCGGGAGGGTAGGTGGCGGTTCGGGTTCTGGAGGTGTGGCCACGTCGGGTCCCCACTAAGCACCCCTCGACCCAGCCAAGGCGACCGTGTGCGCACACCACCCTGATGACAGCGAGCGAAAGCCTGACCTCTGCAGCCAGTGATGTGGAGGACACGGCCCGGCCACGTGGCAGGGCACCCAGCCTGCCACCACAAGTCCCCTGACCACGTCCCCTGACCACGTCGGAGGGTGCATGCCACGCTGGCAGGCGGGATGTGCCCATGCGAGTCTGGGTGTCTGGCTTCCCTGACATGTCAGAGGCTCCACCACCCTGGGCCTCTGCCCTCCCGCTCACCCCACCCTCTGGTGTGTGCCTGCACGGCCCCGTGAGCATCTGAGTGTCCACTCTGCCCTCTACACGAGCAAGTGCCCCAATGAGGACAGGGCGGCACTCTCAGTGAAAGGAAGCTTCCTCCAAGCCGGTGGGTGCAGGAGAGGGAGGGGGTGGAGGGAGCCCGGGTTTGCGAACCAGAGAATCGATGGTTCGAACCCTGACTCTGCCCCTCCTCAGCTGTGCGATCTGGACAAGGGTACTCAGCGCCTCTGAACCTCAGTTCCCTCATTTGAGAATGGAGAGATGTGTCCTGCCAGGCTGTCGCGAAGACTGACTGGATGGAAAGGGTCTCCTGTGCTCCAGGCATAGTCAGGGGCCAGGGACACAGAGGACTAGATGAGGGGTTAAAACTCCAAACCTGCAGAGATCAGACAGATGAGGAGCTATAGGGACCGGTGGGGAGTGGGGCAAAGTGAAGGAGCACGCACCCTCCCTGTTTAAAGGCCAAGTCCAGCCTATTTCCATCATGTAGAATGCAGGCACCAGATTGACCAAATCTTCTCACTTTTTTAACGGAGTCCAAAAATCTAGATTTTTAAATGTAAAATCTGTTAACTTTAAAATGATTCCAATTAATTCATTAAGAATGGTGAAGCTCTAGGCAAAGGCAACTAGACACGTCTGTGGACCACAGTGGGCAAGCCACGGGTTAGGGACATGGGGCTGCTGCTGTCACTGGGTTGCAGCCTGGTGGGGAGTTGGATGTGCAGGACCCCCACCCAGTTCTGGGGCCCCCACTCAGTCTGGGACTCCCCCTCAGTTGTGGAATCCCCACCCGGTTCTGGGACTCCCCCTCATGGTGCACCCTGAAGGGAAGCCCTGAGGGCTGGGCAGGCTGGGGGCAGAGTCCCTGGAGAAAGGGCTTCCTGGAGGAAGAGAGGGGTCAGCCGAGACCAGGGGCTGTGCTCCAGGGGTGAAGGGAGGGGGGCAGGGGGGAAGGGCAGGCCACGCAGAGGAATAGCCGGTGCACAGGCTCAGGGGCAGCGGGCTCCACTCTGCCCATCTGGGACCTGAGAGGCGTCTGCTGCGCGCAGATGCCCACACAAGGCCGTAGTCACAGCATGCGTTCCCGGGCCGGGGGAGGGAGGGGGCAGCCCTTCCGGAGAGGCCTTTGCCAGGCCTGGAATTCCTGACCAGAATGCTGCTGAGTGGAGGAAAAGCCAGGACACCCAGGAGATCCCTCCGCAAGGACCGGCTGGAAATCCGTCCTGGGGGTCCCTCGGCGGGGCCTCTCTGTGCCTGACATCGCCCACCCGAGGTCCTAGCTCCCAGCCCCTCCTGACCCAACGCTTCCTGAAGGAGGGTACCTGGAACCGCACTTGGGACCGTCTGCGGGCAGGTCAGTAACACACGGGGGAGCAGGCAGGCCTGCGCCTCAGCAGGGACCCACCTGCCTGGCGCTGCTGTCCTGTCTGCGGCACCTGCGCCTGGCTTTGACCTTCACCCTCCCCTCCTCTCATCTCAACCTGTTCCAGCTCACCATGGGGTCATGTGGAAGTGCGATTTGTCAGCAGGAAATTCTTCTGGGTCAAGCTCAAGGTCAAATAATTTGCATATAAAAACCTACTTGGGGCCAGCACTGGGTTCCGGTGAATAGGACAGCAAAGTCCCCATCACAGCCGGAGGTGGGGCCCTTAGGAGGCAATGTCGGGGGACCCCCAGTGTCCCCACATCCCCCACGGCTATTGCATAGAAGCCCAGAACCTCTTCTTGCAGACTCTCCATTGAGAGTGTTCATGTCCAGGGCTATGCATACAGTCAGTGCTCAATAAATGCACACCCAACAAACTACCTGGAAAGGGACAGAGCTTCCTGAGAACACACCTCACAGCACAGGGAACCCGCAGACTCCCAGCCAATCCCTCTCCAGAGACTACAGGGAGGGGAAAATATTAATATGTTCAACCCTAATCAAATCTGGGTAATTTCACCAGAAACCTTTCCATAATTTCATCAGCGTTAAAGATTACAATAGCAACAAATTAAACCAACAGGCATGAATTTAGTTGCTCAAGAGGAAAATGGAGCTTGATTTAGAAACGGATGTTACAGTTTATTAACCAATCTAAATTAATTCGATTTTAACCCACTGTTAAATATACATTAGGATGCATCACCCAAGAGCTCCGCTGGCAGGGGAAGAGAAGGGAGAGGAAGGGAAGCAGATGAGGCCCACGTGAACTTGGTGCCCACGCACAAGCTGGCAGGTTCATTCTGAGGTTTGGGGCTGGGTGTTCAAACCTGGGGAAGGGAGGACCAGCTGGGACTCCTAGCCGCAAGAATTCCACACTCAATTCAAGGTAGCGTAACCCAAAAGGGGGATGTATTATGTCAGTATCTAAAAACTTCAGGGCCTGTCTAGCTTCAGGTACAGCTTGATCCAGGTGCTCCGGATCAACAGGAATTAGCCTTTCTCTGTTTCTTAGTCTGTTTTCTTCGTGCAGACTTTATGCTCAAGCAGGGTCTTCCTATGTGGAGGCAGGAAAACCACAGTGGCCCCGGCTGTTCATTCTCCTGGCTTAGCCACTTTGCAGAAAAACAACCCACCCCTATTCCAGGGAAGCTCTCACTGGCCTGGCCAGGGTAATAGGCCCTTTGCCCAACCATGAGAGGAGGGGAGGGTGGCCAGATCCATGTGAGGAGAGGTCCCCCCAAAACACAGAGGAGCTGTTACCAGTTTTGAAGATAGAGAGAGGGGAGGGGAGCAGCCGGCTCTTCGCCTCTGGGGCAACCAGCCCTCTGACACCAGATTTCAGTCCCACACACTGACTCAGTGCGGACCTCTGACCTCCAGAACCACAAGAGAATAGATATGTATTGTTTTAAGCCACCAAGTGTTGGCAATCTGTCACAGCAGCGATAAGAAGCGATACATTTGTATAAGGCCAGGCACTCCCCTTGGGCCTGAGGGGGCGCGCCCCGGGGCGGCCATCAAAGACAGCCAGCAGGAAGTGGCTCTGGTGGCAGCGATGTCAGACCTGCAACATGTACCCAAAACACACACCATCAAAGTCGCCCTGGGCCCCACGCAGGCTGTTTCCCACCCTCCTCAGACTGACCCAGGAACGAACACGGCCCTAGGCGGCCTGACCATGGGTCTGAGGGGCCAGCAGGCTGACTGGCTGGCAGCCCCCTTTTGCTCCCCGCTGGTGAGCGAGCATGGACGGGACAAGGCAGGCCAAGATGTGGGACGCCTGCAGTGGGAGACCCTGGCCCCGGGGCTCCCCCTCCACCTGGACAAGGACTTTCTGCGTTAGGACTCCTACACCCCCGAGGCTCTTTGTCCCTGGCTCCCTCAGCACAGAGGCCAGCCCGGCACCAGGACGCCCCTCCCGTTCTCCCCTCAGAGCCGGCTCCCCCATCAGCCTCCTGCAGCTGAGGTCCCCTCGGCCTCCCCCTGCCCCGGGACCCAGTGGGAGCCGCACCCTGTGGGAGTTGGGAAAGGAGCCCCCGCACGGATGCGCTAATGACAGCCAGGTGCTCCCCCCGGGAGGAGGAGCCCGAGATCAGGCCCTACTGCCCGGGCGGCGCCCACCTCTGCCCTGTGCATGCTGGGCCGCAGACCCTGGCCATCGGGGGACTTGGGAGGGAACAGAAAGGTAGGCAGGCCAGGAAATTGCATCTCAACACCCAGGGGGCCGAGCAGAGCCCAGTGCCCACCATGCCAGGCCCTGCACGCCTCCCCAGCCACCCCTGGTGGGCACCCCAACAGCCAACACAGCCATTCCCACTTCGTGTGGCCCACACAGGGGCCCACAGAACTATGTTTACTCAGTGGTGGCCCTGACACACGGGGGGGGGGGGCGGGGTGAGCTTCTCTTGGAAACTCAGCTGACTGGGCCTCTTGGGGGCCATGTCCTCCACTCGGGCACAATCCAGTGGCGCTTCACAGCGAGCGCCCTGCCCAGCCAGGCCCTGACTGCGCCAGCATGCCCCAGGCCCCACCGGCCCGTTCCAAGCCCTCAGCTGCCAGGGTCCTGGGACTGCGGGGTTGGCTGGCTCCAGCCCCACCAGCCCACTGTGTTACCTTGGCCCACGCTGCCCCTCTCTGCGTCTTGCTCTTGACCTGAGGGGTAGGGACAGCCCCTCCCGTCTTCTGGGGCCCCCAGGCCCTGTGCTCTGACAGCCCATGGGGAGGATGGAGCAGGAGGTACAGAGGAAACAGTTCTGCTTAATTGCCTCGTTAAGCCCTCCTCGTGGGAAAGCCAGGGCTGGAGCAGCGTCCTAGTCCTCAGTTGTAAGGCTGCCTGCACCCTCTGCAGGGGAACTAGGCAGCTGAATTCGGAGGGGGAGGGCAGAGGTGGCGGTGGGAGTCAGGGGGCTGGAGAAGGAGGAGGCCCCCCAGGAAGGGGCAGGAGTCCCGCCAGGCTCAGGCATAGAAGTGCATGCACTTCCCGGTCAGGGTTTGCTCGGTCATGTGCACCGGAACCCCAAACAGTGGCGTAAACAAGAGTGGGAGCTTCCGTGTCTCCCGGGATAACGGCGGCAGCAAGTACTGCTGGGGGTACATGCCACACTCAGGCCCCCAGAGCTGTTCCAAGCAGTGCACACAGGTGAATTCACACAACCCCGTGTCCTGGGGTAGAAAGTGCCCCTCCAAAAAAACTCCTGTCGCCCCGGAACCTGGGCGTGTGGCCGTACTTGAACAGGTGTTTGTAGATGTAATCTGGTGAAGGCGAGGCCGTGCTGATGCAGGTGGGCGCTTAGCCCGGGACAGCATCCTTCCGAGAGGAGGGGAACCTGGCTCCAGGTACCCGCAGGGGAGGCGGTCATGTAACAACAGAGGCAGGGATGGCTGTGATGCATCTCCGAGCCAAGGAACACCGAGGCTGGCCCGTGGCCCCCGACGCTTGGAGTGGCCTGGGACAGATGCCCCCTCAGCGACCCCGGAAGGATCCCATGCTGCTGACACCTGATCTCATCTTCTTGCCTCTGGAACCGTGAGAGAATCGATGTCAGTAGTTTTAAGCCACTTAGTCCGTGGCACTCGGTTACAGTCACCCAGGCAACGAATACGCTCCCAGGGGTAGGCCCTGTCATTGTCCCCATCGCATAGAAGGGGACCTGAGGCACAGCAGGGCAAGTAACAAGGGCGGAGCTGGACCACCAGTAAGGGGCGGAGCCGGGATTGAAAGCCAGGCCCTGGGCTCCCCTCAAAGCCGTCCGCCAGAGAGGGAGGCACGTGTGTGCGTGAGCCCACGTCTGTGGATGTGGATGCGGCCAGGAACCCCAGGGAGCCACCTGGGGGGTGCCGTGGGGCGTGGAGAAGCCCCAGTGCTGGGACACAGGAAGCACCCATGAAGCTCAGACGATGAGCCATGGGACCCGAGTCTCCGCAGCTCGGGGGAGCGTGGGTGCTGGATGGGCTGCGGAGAAGCAGCCGTGGGTCCTGGCTGACGGAGTAACCGCCAGGTGACCTATGGAGAGGAGTCCCAGTGTCGGAGGTGCAGCCAGCCGGTCAGGGAGCGTCCAGGGCAGAGTTCACACAAAGAACGGGCTCCCCGAGAGCTGGGGCTTTCCTCACGTGACCCCTCCCTCAGCCACCGAGCCTCCTGTCTTCACCTGTGGGAAGGGACTCATGTGCTCCTCCTCTGTCCCCAACTCGCCGGGTGACGGAAGATGACAGACACTCCCTGGGCCGGTGTTAACACAGTTGTCTCTGGGTAAATGTTTCACATTTCCAGTTTTTAATTTTCCCTCTTTTCTATTTATGTATAGTGAGTGCCCATTATTTTTACGCATGAATAAAATGTTTTTTATTGTTTATGTTCGAAGATCCCTGCATTTGCTCCGTATGCCCTGGGGAGACGAGAAAAATCCCGGATTCACAGCAAGCCCCGCTTCGTTTAGCAACGGGCCAGCCCACGCTGAGCATACCTTCCCAATTCCGGAGACCTGTGGCTTGTGACTTGCCAGGGTGTGCCCTGAGGATGCACGTGGCCACGGGGGCACAGAGGGGACCGGGGTCTCAGTCTCAGGCTGGCCGAGCAAGCCCATGCTCCCGTGTTGAGGGCCGGCCCAGGGAGACTCAGCAGAAAGAGGTGATGCTCGTGCCTGCCCCAGGGTTCATTGAGCCTCAGGCATCTGGGCACGTCTCCCCCAAATTTACCAGGCACGCGCCCTACCCCTAGAGCCTGCGTTACTTCACTTTTCCCTAAACTGGCTCCACCAAAAGGCGTTTCGCGCTTACAGCAGCTTTGCCCCCAATCTCTAAAAACAGGAAACGACCCCAAGCCCCCAGCAGGTGGGTGCCTGAACACACTGGGGCCAGCGATGAAAAACGGGGAGCCATAGACACACCCATCATGAATGCACGGAGGAAGGGACACTCAGGAGAGCACATGCCACGGGACCCCCCATTCGTGTGGGATTTCAGGACACGTGTATGTGTGTGTAAGGAGGGAGAAAAAATATATATGGAAGGAAGGGAAGAAGGGAGGGGAGAAAGTTTTCAGTCACTAATGTGCTCAGTGTTGAATCATGAAATGGTAGGTTTGGGTCTGCACTTGTCCTGGGGGGACAGCAGCTCGAACCCCCAGTGGGCGTCCCGCATGCCTCCCTCCATGCTTGCTGAGGGCCGACTGTGTGCGGCACAGCCCTGACCTCTTGACGACCTCGGGAGCCCACGCGACTCAGCCCCGCTTTCCAAGGAGGCAGCAGCTCCAGCGGGTTCAGCGACCTGCCCGGGGTGCACGGGTGGAGCCCGGCAGCTGTGCGCCAAGCCTGCGCCGTCACTCCCCCTACTCCACGGCCTCCCCGAGTGCCATGTCCCTCTCCACCCCACAGACCCTTCGAAGCACTGCCCCAGTCCTTGCAAAGAGCCGAGTTGCTCTGATGAAACCTCACGGCCGAGGGCCTCAGATCCTCACTGAGCTCCGGGGACAGAGGACGTGGCGGTAGGGCAATGAGCCAGGACCCTTCCTCGGGAGGGGGTCTTCCCACCCACCGCAGCACAGTGGCAGAGACTGCTCTAATTGTTCCCCAATATCCTGCGACCCTTTCTTTCTTAGTAATAGAAATCCTGACTTTTCGCTGGGCACACAGCTAGCAGGAATAATGAGGACACTTTCCAGACTCCCTGGCAGCTAGGTGTGGCCAGACCTCTCAGTGCTGGCCACCGAGATGCACGTGCAAGTGACTCGTGCGATGTCTGCGAGGCATCTTTAAGGGGAGGAGGAGAGGTCACCTGCGTGTCTTCCTCCTTTCCGAGGGCTGGAGTTCAGGTGTGAGGCCGGCGGCTACAGCAGCCCTCTTAGACCGTGAGACGGAGGCCATGGCTGCCTCTGGACTCGGCTTTTCTCTGAGAAGGAACCTTCTACCTTGTTTAAGCCCACTCCTACCCCCACTACTGCGGTTCTCTGCAAATGTGTCTACCGCACAGAGTCAGTAAGCGTCTCAGCAGTCGCAGGGTTCCCAGGGGTGTACGCAGCCTCCAGGTGGCCTCGTTTTGGTCGAGAGGAGATCTTTTTTGAGAGTGTTCCCAAGGCCTTGGCTCTGATCGCAGAGGTGGCGCCTGGGTGACAGAGGGACCCCATCATGCCTGTATATTTTGAACAAAGTGATTCAAACCCCCTAACAGGTCAGTGGTCCCCACCTTGGGGAAAAACATTTCACGCTGCAAAGTAGACTCCAGCAGTTACAATACCTCATCCCCACCCCCAGCCCACGTTCCCAACATCTTTGAGAGCGCAGACTCTTTCAAACAGACAAAGGGCGAAGTTAGTAATGTAACAGGTTGCATACCTCCGACCACTCAGATTAAATAGATAGTAACACTTTGCCATATTCAAGGCAGGTCCCTCTTTGACAGAAATAACAGCCAGCAGGCCCAGCCCCGGGCACACAAAGCGCCTCCCGCCCTCCCGCCTCCGGCCTCCCACGGGGGGCTGGCGTGTGTCCTTGCCTGCTCTGATGCCTCTCCCACGCAGACCGCCTCCACCAGCAACAGGCAAGCGGTTGCAACGGCCAGTTTCTTATTCTAAGTAGTGAATTCAGTCCTCTGCGTATTTGCTCCTACGTAGCTGAAGTCGTCACTTCCCCCACTGGGAGCAGGGAAGTCTCCGGGGAGGCTCATTCCCACCAATATCGTCCAAAGACTATTTTTATTTTCCTCTAGTACACGTTACAATTCAATGTAATTCAATAGTGTAACTATTCAAACGAGAAGCGGAGCGGAGCTGTGCACCAGCTAAAATTATCCTCCGCCCCTCGGAGGGGATGCCACCAGCTGTGGGCAGGTTCAGGCCAGTCCCACGGGAGCTGGACTCTTTCTCCTGGGAGGGCAGCCAACCCTGAGTGTGATGGCCCCCGAGACTGTAAAAATACCTTTTGTCCCCCTCCCTGCCCCATGACACAACTATTTCCCAGCCTGTAAATCGCGCACGTGTCCTGCTGGACTGCTCAGCTGCGTCCTGCGGCTCACCTACACTTGTGTTTACCGGAATGATCTTCCACCTGCGCTTCTCCACCGGGAGGTCAAAAGCGTGTCCACTTTGGGAGGGTTACTTTAGGTCACACCAGCGATTGGACCCCTGCAGCCCCAGGTGCTGCTGGGAGGAAGACAGAAAAGCGTTGATGGAGTGCTTGCTGTCTGCAGGGGTCTCTCCTAAGCACTTCCCACCAACGATGAACTCACTTAACCCTCTCAGCCACCCAAGAGGGGCCGATACTGTCACTCCCACTTTATGACTGAAGCTCAGACCAGCCTTTCTCCAAACTGGAGTTGCTCTCGCAGGGTGTAACCCCACTCCCAGGGGCAGCCAATGGCTGACACCGCCTGTCCCCCCACCCCCCCCAGCAGGGGTGCAAACCGACACTTGCACACCCGTGTTCACAGCAGCCTCGCTCACAAGCGCCCACAGGTGGGAGCAGCCCGAGTGTCCCTCAGCAGATGAACGGATAATCGGAATGCGGTCTGTGATACAACAGAATACTGTTCGCCACCCGGGAGCACAGAGCTGCTGGGGGCCGGAACTGCTCTGAAAGTAAAGTCTATTTAATGCAGTCTATTCAAAACAAAGCATGTGTTTTGTTTGTGAAAAAAATAAAAAAGACACAGGACTGCAGTGCGGACACGTGCCCGGCGTGGACGGCCCTCGGAACCGTCCTGCTGAGTGAGCTGGCCGCCAAGGACAAAGGCGAGACTCCAGCGTGCAGCTCCGGCAGGAAGCAAGCAGTCTGTAGCAAGTACGTTTCACCACAACAAGAAAACAAAGCAGAAAGCCCCCACTAAGTCTACAGAGCATATGCACACACGCAAGCCCTGACCCACCGGGCAGAAGACGGGCGGCCCTGGTGCAATTTACGGCCCGGAGCCCAGGGCCCAGGGCCCTGCCGGGACCGGCTGAGGTCAGCCTGCAGCTGAGACCGCAGCTCTTGCTCAATTTTTCCTGCTCTGCATCCCGCCACCCCCTCCCCCGCTCCCCCATCAATCCCTCCCTCAGGCTCTGCTTCTGGGGCCTTGAAGCAGGTGGGGAAAATCAGGTGACCGGCCAGGCCTCCCAGACCGGTGAAACCTGCATGCGAGCCCAGGGCATCAGCAGCTTGGACGCCTGGCAGCTGGAGTCTCTTGCTCTTGTCTCAGAGGAAAGGGGCCTGAGGAGCAGAGAGATGCCAGCCTTGACCAAGGCCTTGCTGGGTGAGGGTGCACCCTGTCCCCCACCCCGCCCACAGGCCCAGCTCCGAAGCAAACCGTGCCTTATTAAACCCATTGATCACACACACCTGACTGGGGACTCCACCTGCTGGGCACAGACCGTGACCTCAGCCAGACACACTGGGGCACAGGCAAGGGGAGCCAAGGGCCCAGCTGGTATGGGAAGTCCCACATCTCGGTGACAGAGTGAGCAGACATGTCTCAAAGACACACAGCTGCTGGCTTAACTCTCTGCCCTCTTTGCTGAAATAACCCACATGGGCAGTACTGGGTCCCCGGACAGCACGAGGGTGTCTCCTGAAAGGACCGGCGACAGGGACGTGCATGGCTTCTGCTTGTGAAGGGGAGGGCGGGGAGGGAGGGCGAAGGTCTTATTTGATTATTTATAGTAAATAGCAGGAGCCGAGGAGGGTCAGGAGAGAGCTGGGTTTTTCACAGAGAGAAGGCCGGCCACCCTGGCTGGGCTGCAGGGGCGTGGCTATGGCTCCACTGGGACTTCTTCGCCAGAAGGACCAGGACACAGAAAGGTGGACAGGCCTGTTTGGCTGAGGCAGCTGTGGGTGCTGGCAAAGTCCGGGGTCCTGATGTGATTGTCCGGGGTGGACAGGGTCAGGTTGCCAGCATGTCCCAAACATGGGCCTCTGGGGCCCACTGCTGTCGAGAGGAAGGACAGGCGAGAAGGGAACGCCAGTGACCTGAGCCCCTGGTGTGTACCAGACATGGAGCGGGGGGCTTGCTTCGATGCCCCGGGGCTGCATGTTCAGTCAATGAGCATTTATTGAACACCTACTATATACTCTGCATAACAAACAGCCCCAGCAGCTCAGTGCACAAGCAACCTGCATGACTTAGGCCCTGTGTCCCCCCCCCCGGGGGGGGGGCTCCGCCACATCGCCTGGACCTGCTGGTGCGGCTGCAGTTGGCTGACGGGGTGACCAGCCCCACAGCTCACCCTCCCGCAGGGACGGCGGCCGCCACCAGCACACTCTCCTCCCTCGTGGGGATGGAGGAGGAGAAAAAGAGCAAGCAAAACCGAGCAAGGTCTCCGGGGCCACGCTCAGTCCTGGCACAGGGTCAAAGCTAAAGTCAAGGGGAAGGAAAGCAACCTCCACCCCCAGGCGGGAGGGGCTGGGAAAGTGTGACCACAGGGAGGGGAACACAGGGATTCTGCAACAGCTCACAGGCAGGTCCTGTGAGCCAGGCCTTGCGCTTGCTTGAAGGAGCCATTGTTTATCAGACCCCGAGTGTGGGCCACTTGGTCACACATTCCGCAAATATTTACTGAGCGCTTGCCTGCCAGCTCCAGGGGACCAGCCCCCGGGTGAGGGCTGGAGAAGCTGCAGTGAGATGTCACCTCCCTGGTGGTCCTCGAGGGCTGTGCATGATGACAGCTGGGACTGTGAGAAACAAGAGGCGCCTCTGAGAGGGGACCTGACATGGCCTTGGGGGACGGGGACCGTCTCACCGAGGAAGGGAGGGTGGAGCGGAAGGCTGAGAGACCCTGGCCAGGCCCTTGTGCAGAGGGCTCAGTGGGTGCCCAGCCCTGGAAGGGGAGGCTGGCCTGCACAGGTAGAGGAGGCTCCCCCGTGAGCTCTGCCCCACCCTGTCACTGCTGCTGGGCCTGTGGGCACGGCTCTCAGAGCCTGCCAGCCCTAAGGGGCTGGGACCATGTCTGAGAGCTCACCCTCCGAGGAGAAAACTTGCTGCCTCCAGAACAGAAAAGACGACGGCAAAATCCAAGGCGACAGCCACCTTTGGCAGGGATGGGGCCTACTGTTCTGTGAACCAGTCCGAGGCTCCCGGAAAGGTGTGCTCAGGCCCCTCGGCTCTGCCCACTGGTGCGCCGCAGAGCACAGGACTGGCTCCCACACGCTCGCTGTTCCCACCTGCAGGCTCTCTACACACAACCGCTCTGCTCACCTGCACAGCAGCCCCACGGGCGCGGGGAGGTGTACCATGGCACCCCCATTCCACAAGGCCAGGAGGCCGAGGCCGTGCTCTCTCAGGGCTACCACACGGGGGGCCTGCCCGCCCTCTCCCGATTCCATCACTGGACCACACACACACACCAGGCGTGCATCTGCTGTGATCTCAGAGACCCCGCAAAGGGGTCTGACTCATGTGGGAATGCATGCCCTCGAACCCATTGGGTGAGCACCTACCACGTGCCAGGCGCGGTGGTAGGGATCGGGGTCCAGCAGGGAGCGTGGTGGGAAGACCCTCCCTGCCCTTGGCATTCAGGCAGCAGGGGGGACAGACACACAACAAAACACACGTGCACACCCTCCCACAGATACTGGGGAGCACAGGGCAGAAAACAACGCAGGGAGAGGCGGGGGTGCCGGGAGGACGGTTCTACGCAGAGGAGCAGACGCCTCCCCCCCCAGGGAGGGGTCATTCCACCTGAAAGAGTGGCTGACCGCAGTCACGGACGGGGTCATACTGGAAAAGGAGGGCTGAAAGGGGCTGGGGGACCCAGAGCATGGGGGGCTTTTTCTCTGAGGGTGGTGGGGACCGGGGGAGGCTTCTGGGCAGAGGAGCAGCCCGCTGTGCAGGCCATATGGGGCCAGGTAGCAGCTGCAGGCCCTGAAAGGCAGCTCCTGCGGCCCTCTGAGTGCGTGGAACCGGGTGGGGGCACAGGGGGTGCTGGGAAGCAGTAAGACTCCGGATCTATTTTATAGACAGAAACAACTGTGTTTCCAAGTAAATCAGAATCAGGCATGAGAGCAAAAGAGGGCTCAGGGAGGGCCCCGAGGCTTCTGGCCCAGCACCCGGAGGAGGTGGTCAGTGCACTGGAGCGGGAGACGGCGGGACGCGAGGGTCTGAGGTCACGGCGGCGGGTCAAGTGCGAGACGTCCGTGAGCCATCTGCAGCCCAGCCAGGTTTTCCTCTGGGGAGAAGGGCACAGCGGCAGAAAATGAAACACACTGTCCAGGTGGAGCTTCGCAAGCCTCCGCTCCTCAGGTCCGTCCTCCTCCGGGGATAAAACAAACCCACCAGCTCTCTCCCGCCGCCTCTCCTGAGCTCTGCCAGCCGCCAGCCCCCAGCCGGGTCGGCCTCGCGTGGTGGGGACAATGGTGCCATAAATCACTGACTGCTGCTGCCGCGGCCTCGGAGGACGGCTCCCGGCGTGCGGCTCAGACAACGGGGGGGATTCGGATGAGCTCACGCGGCGGGCATATTGGATTTGCCATAAATTATCACAGAGTGCCAGGAAGTCACGGTGATGTCGGCGGAGCTGCAGAAGGAACAGGGCAGGGTGTGGGGCCCTCACAGCCCCGCGCACTCCAAACCGCCGGCCTGCTGTGGGGTTGGGCGTGCGTGTGCCCCAGACGAGGCCATGAACAGCCTGTCTGAAAGAAGGTCTTCTCGAGGACATCGGATGATCCCTTTGCTGTGCTCGTTAAAAGCTCTATGTTCTTGAGCAAGTTGCCTACGCTCTCTGAGCCCCAGCTTTCCGACCTGAGGAACGTGGGGAACGACCGTACCTCCTCCTAAGCATGGCCCGGCTGTTTCTCATTCAACTCTGAGAAGAACCCCGGGACGCAAGAGCCAGTAGTGATGCCCATTTTGCAGATGGGGACGCTGAGGCACTTAGAGGTCAAATACCTTGTTGGTTGCTGGGCAAGAAGCAAGAGGCAAACAGCCTTGAGATACATCACGGGTGGGGGGGTGGTTCTGTGAGATTTTATAGAGAATTGCTGAGAGGGTGGGAGGCCGTGAGCATCACCAGCCATTAACACTGCCTACGGGCTTCCGGTGAAAACGGCAGCTGTCCCTGCCACATGCCCAGTGCCGCTCGAAGGGCTTTGTCTACAGGTCATCGTTTGGTCCCCATGATACTCCTCCGAGGGGACCGACATGAGCATCATCCCCATTTCCCAGGCCAGGAAACGGAGGCACAGAGGGCGGAGGGGGCATGCCCGGGGCTCCACAGCTAAGAGGTGGAGAAGCTGGGACTCCAGCCCAGGGCCCCTCACCCGAGGCCCCTGTCCTGCACTACCCCTCCGGGCCTCACCTGCCTTCTCCCCACCACTGGCTTTCTGAAAAAGCAGAGGGTGGGGGGGGGGGGATGCTCAGGACCACACAGCTCATGAGAAGCAGACCTGGGCTCTGCCTGGCCCAAAGGCAGAGGGGGGGGTGCTCGGGACCACACAGCTCATGAGAAGCAGACCTGGGCTCTGCCTGGCCCAAAGGCAGAGGCGGGGGGGGGGGGGGGGTGCTCGGGACCACACAGCTCATGAGAAGCAGACCGGGGGTCTGCCTGGACCACAGCCAGTGGTGTGACCCCCGGGCCCCCCACCTCACCTGCTGGGCCCCCTCATGCCCCAGGCCAGAGGCAGATGGGTTTTGCCTTCCCTGGGCCACCTCTAGCTCAGCCGGACAGGCCCGGACGGACCCCACCCTTTCCCGGCCGGTCAGCGGCTCTGTGCCGAGATAATGCTGACCCGGAGGACCAGAGGCAGAAGATGCCTTGCTTCTCACCACATCTGTTGCCTACTCAGCATTCTTGCTGAACTTAAAGGGAAAAAAAAATCCCTGAAAAAATGACAGAATCGGAGCTGTAGCTTGCTTAGAATGAAAAAAAAAAGAGAAAAAACTGATAATGTAGGAATCTTTCCTGCAAGCCAGTGCAAATCCAAATGGCTTAAGCAAAAAGGGGATTTACCGGCTTGAGGAACTAAAATTTCGGGAATAGATTCAGCTTCAGACAGAGCTGGACCCGGGGGGCTTAGATGATGCCATTAAGCCTGCGTCTCTCCCTCTGTGGCATGTCCTCTCCTCCCTGCTGGCTTCATTCGCAGATGCCACCTGGTGGCAAGACGGCTGCCAGGGACTTGATGCCGCATCCCCAGGTCGGGCCCTGCAGCTCAGTCTCCAGGATAGGCCCTGGCTGGCCGCCCTGCACCAATCCCAGAGGCCAGGGAAATGCGGAGAGTGGACCGGCTTATACCCGGCTCACTGGGTCGCCATCCCTGCAGCTGGGGGAAGCATTTTTAGACTGAGGGCAGAAGGCTGGATCCCTGGTGAAAAGCCGGGGCTCTATCAAAGGAGGACCGGGTGCTGGGAAGACAGACACTGGCGTCCACTGCACTAAGAACCGACTCAAACCCTGCGTGCCGGCACCTTTGGGTGGCCCGCCCCACTCCTTCCCGGCCTGGCTCTCTGCCCGCTGCTCCCTGCCTTCTGGGTGGACCTGGCCGATGGGGAGGCCCCGTGGGACCCTGGGAATATCTGGCTGTCTCCCTCCGCGGAGGCCACCTCTCTTCTCAAGGTGGCGGTTGCCACATCCTCTTTCCTGGGCTTCTGGAACTCTCCCTCCGCTCCTCCCGCCCAGACCAGGCTGGTAACAGCTCCCTCAGTTCTAGCCCAGGATTCCGTGCCCCCCACCCACACCGCCTGCTCCTCTGCACACGCTCCCTTCACGAAGTTCTTGTGGAATCGCCCTTCATGACCGTGACTGCTCTTCCCCCGATGGAGACCCGGTTGGGGCTGGCACACCTGCCTTCTGCCATGATCCTCGGCACCGGCCCCTCCCTCAGCGCCCCCACCCCACCACAAGTTAGAAAGCCAGCGGCCCAGGAAGATGAAAAAGTTCTGGAGATGGTGGCACAACGGTGTGAATATACTTAATGCCACCGAACTGTACACGTAAAAACAGTGAAAACAGTACATTTTATGTTATGTATATTTTACCATAACTTTTAAAATGTTTTTTAAAAACAGAGAGAAGAAAAAGAGCCAGGACGCACAGACCCTCCCGCACCCAGTGACCCGTTTCTGACCCCTCTCCCCAGCTCTTTTCCGGGGAGTCCAGAAGGGAGGCGGAGGCGGCGCGGGGGCGGGCAGGCAGGCAGGCGCGTCTCTGGATCAATGCCGGATTGATTCCTGTTCTGTGGGGAGAACAAGGCACAGGCTGACTTCCTGCCAGCGAATCTGAACTTCAGATGCCCCCGGGCTGCGGGTACAAATGATGCAAACCATTTCCTCAGCCAGAAAGGGGCGGCGTCTCCACGACCAGGCAGGGCGGCAGGCAGAAGGGCCTTGGCGAAGACGCAAGGGCAGCAGCCACAAGAACGGGGTATCCCAGCAGACGCCCCAGCTCCCCTTTCCAGAGCAGGAACTGAGTCGCCCTGCCTGCACCCTCCCAGCAGCTGCTGGTCCTGGGGGACCCACACACCCTGGCTCTGAGCACAGCCACCCAAGGCCCACATGCCAAGGCCGACCCCTTGGGCTTGGATGCAGGGACCCCGCGCACACAGCGGACCGGTTCTAGAGGATTCGGAGGAAGACGAACCGGAGCCCACAGCAGCCTCACCCACAGGCCTCCCAGAGGGACCGCGGCCCGGCCCCATGCAGGATCTAAAGGTGTTCAGGAGCCAAGTCAAAATTGAAGGGACACACAGACAGATGAAATGAAGCTTAATGTTTTATTTAGCCTAACCGGTCCCAAACAGGGTCACATCAGCATCTAATCCACATGAGAAATTGCCGCCGAGAGGTCTGCATGCTTTTTTTTTTCCACGTGAACACTCTGAAAATCGCTGTGTATCCTAGACGTGCAGCCCACCCCAGTGTGGACGCTAATCCCCACGGGACGTGGTCCGAGCCTCGATTTCCCCAAGTCGACAGCTGGGAGGGTGGACCCACCCACCCAAGCTGTTCCACGGAGACTTAGGAGTCTTCCAAGCACTGAGTACCAGAAATCACTTGCCTTTAATATTTGCATCCACATCGTTAAAACCCCTTCTTTTTTTTATTTTAAATTTAAATTAATTAAAATAAGGTGCAATTTAAAATCCGCTTCCTCAGTCTCCGGAGCCACATCTCAAGTGCTCGCTCGATGGCCGGGCAGCCAGTGGCCACTGTTTCGGTCCAGGCGGTTCCAACGGAGGGGGGAGGGTTGAAGTGCTGGGAGTGGAACCAGGTCATGACAACGGAGCCAAAGCAGGTCCCCGTGGGACTTCGCTCGGCGTCCCGTTTGCGTGCCTGCGCTGCTGTCTGTGCGGGCGCCGTGTTCCCCGCGGAGCTAAGCACTGAGAGGGAAACAAAGCATCGGGCAAGAGGAGGAGGGGTCCCCAGTCCTGTGGAGGTGACACCCTGGTGGGGTGCAGGCAGTGGGGGCCTGAGCACCTGCATTGGGAGGAACAGGGCCCCCGGCAGAGGGCTGGCGGGCCTGGTGGGGCTGCAGTGGGTGCGGAAGGGGGAAAATAAAATCAAAGGGGTTCCGGGGCCAGATCCTGTGGACCATGGGGGACGCTGCCGGGACCTGGGCTTCTACCCTGAGCAGGATGGTCTCCTCGGGGGGCCTCCAGGGTCCACGGCCCCCCGCCCCCAGCCCAGCCGGCTCTCTTTTCCTGTCTGGCTTTGTTCATACAGCGCCGTTATGCTGAGAGCCATCCAAGGCATTGGGCGTATCCACCGTTCTGTCCTTATTCTTGCTGAATAGGACTCCACGGTGTGGACAGACCGCCGTGTGTCTGTCTGTTCTCCTGAGGGTGGGCCACGCGTGTGTCTCCAGTCTCTGGCTATGACCACGAAAGTGACGATGATCCCGAGCCATCTCTGTGTGACTCACGCTTTTATCTCTCTTGGGTAAATACCCAGGAGTTGGGACGGCTGGAGCATGTGGTCGGCGTACCATTAACCTCTTAACAAACTCCCTCACTCTTTTCCAAAGCAGGTGCACCGGTTTGCCTTCCTCCCAGCCACGTACGAGAGTTGGAGCGTTTCAGTGCCCCCCTGTCTTCGATGACCCCTGACACGGTCAGTCTCGCTAACGTCCGTCATTCTACTTAGCGGGAAGAGGTGCTCATCCCGATTCTGGCCTGTGAGATCTTCCAAGTCCAGAGCATTCGCTCATGCACTCGACAGATATTTGCCGCTCACAAAGCACTGGGCCCTGCGCCAGGCACAGAGGTGAGTGAAGACAAGCATAGCCTCATGGGGTGTTCCGTTCCGGGTGCGAGATGGACTCTTACCAACAGCTGGACAAAGGCACGCAATGCTAGAAGGCTGTGACACAGGGCAGTATGGTCTACTCTTTGGGGAGGACACCCAGGCAGGCCCCTCGGAGGAAGTGGCATTGGAGCTGAGCCCTGCGTGATGAATGAGAGCTGCCTCACTGGGGGGAGGAGGCCAGCAAAAGAAGTCCAGAGGGAAAAGAAGTCCACATGCAAAGGCCTATCAAGGAGTTGGGATGTTTTGGGCTGCAAGAAACAGTCATGAGGAAATTTAATTATCTCGTAAGAAGTCTGGAGAGTGTTGGTTTCAGGAGGGTTTTGGCTGCACCATCCAGAACCTAGCAGCCCACTGACCTTCTGCTCCGCCACCCTCAGTGGGTCTGCCACATGCACCTCACAGTCACAAAGCCGCTGCTGCGGCTCCATGCACCGCCCCCTTGCACGGCAGCGAGCCACGTGGGGAGGATAGGCAAAGTGGCAAAGCGAGCTGTCTTCTCACATGCTTCCCTCTGATCGGGGGGACTCTGCCCCCAGCAGAATCCCCCTAACTTCGCATTGGCACAGCTGGGCCCCAGGCCCACCTCAGCTGCACAAACCGAGACGTTCCTTAGACCCACCCAGCCAACCCCGCGGGACAGCGTGGCTCACCCCCACACACACTCCTTACGTAAAACCTGGGTTCTGTTGGGAAGGACGAGGAGGGAACAGTCGCTGGCGTGGTGACGGCTGGGGCCTGCCTGGCACACGGATTATTGTCTAACTGAATTGGCCGCCATCTCAGGAATGTCTCGGATGCAGGCCTGCGAGACCTCGCCCAGGTGACATGGCAAAAACTGAGCGACGGTCCAGGCGGCCTTGTCTCAAACACCAAGACTGAATTCTCAAATGTCCCTCACAGCCACCACAGCTTAGGGGCAGAGCTGGGAACAAGGCGTGTGTGACAGGGTCCTGTGCGTGACAGCGCGCTGAGCGAGGGTCCTGGGTGCCTGCATCTACACCCCAGGACGACAGCTGGAGTGGAGCTGGGGGCTGGGCTGGGTGACTGCGCAAATGATTCCTGGCACTGGCCCTGGCCCGGCCAGCCGCTGGCACCTGCCCAGTTCCCTCTTTCTCTCTTGCAAAGCTTTGTTTTTCCATTTCCCTGTGGGAAACATCTCAGCAATTCCAGAAAGCCGCTCTGAAGGGCAAGGTCAGCCTGGCACAGGAATGACGCCCCGCCTTCCCTGCTGGCTGGGGGGTGCGGCAGGCTCAGGGGTGGGGGTCTGTGGACACCCTGCCTGGGGAGGCGTACGCTCAGGGTGTGTGTTTGTGGGACGTGGATGGCTGGGAGAGGTGTATGCTGTGTGCCTGCCTTCCCTCACTCACTCGGCCGAGGTTGACTAAGCACCAGCTACGGGCCTGAAAAAAGCCCACAAACCAGAAAGCCAACTGAGAGTCACCCTAGATGTGCTGGGGCGGAAGCGCAGCCTGAAGTGGCCTTCGGTGCCCCGCCCGCTCGAGAGGTGAGAGCCCGCTGGCGCCTGAGGCCCTGCAAAGAGCCTGGGGAAGCTGGTTCCAGGCAGAACATGAGCGCAAAGCCCATGAGTGGGGGCACTGGCGGGTCCACAGACCCTGGCCTGGTCCCCAAGGAGCCCAGTCCCAAGAGGGCACAGGGTCCACCGGGGTGGTCTCTGCAGTCTGACCTGAATCCCCCCTGGCCAGTTTCCAGCACAGGCTGCTGGCTCCCGCCCTGCACGAAGAGGCTCTCCAGGGATCCAGGAGAGGGGAAGGGAAGCAAGGATGGGCCAGCAGAAGGCAGACTCAGGTGCGGAGCCTCAAGACGGTACGGGAGGCGGCCAGCAGGTGCCACTTGACAGACCCGGAGGACAAAGGGCCAGCGAGAGGAGAGGTTAGGAGTCAGGATTCGATCCGATTACACGTAATAGAAAGCCCATTCACTGCGCGGGGCAGGGCCCCCCAGGGAATGCTTAGTGGCTGCGGCGTGTAAATAGGAAACAAATCTAGCTGCCCACAGATCACCTCCACTTTACAGATTAAGAAGCTGACGTCAGAGAGGTTACGTGACTTACCCGGGGTCACGCGGCTAGGAAGCTGTGGCGCTGGGATTTCAGCCCATTTGATTAGACTTTTGAGATTTGCAGGCATTAAGTCCTGGGCGACAGGCCATGTGGCCCTCGCAACCTGATCTGAGTGGCGCCAGGAGGCGGCCGGCCCTGGAGCAGCCCCTTCCTCATCAACACACGGGCCAGCGCCTCCGCCCTCCTCTGACGGGGCTGGGGGGGTCCCCAGCAGCCGAAGACGATGGGCCCCCTCCAGTAAGGGGGCGCACGGAATGGGTTGGGGGCACAAGACCACAGACAGAAGGAGCTGCCAACAGACCGGGAATTTGCCTTTGGAGGCTGAGCCACCAAAGCAAGATCCCACGGAGCGCCCCTATAAAGCCAAACCCCCACAGCTAGAGCACGCACACCGTCCAGGAGCCTGACCCCGGGGAAGTCACATGCCCCCTTTGACAGGGGCGGAAACAAGGCCCTGAAAGCTGCACCGTCTACCCGAGGTCACACGGCTCAGGGGACAGGACACTGGGAACAAAACCCAGGTCCCCCAACGTCCCCCAGTGCTGTCTCCTCCTACCTTGGAGCTGGGTGACAATTCTCTGTCCTCTGCTACAGAGAACAGTTGCTATTTTAGCTACACTGTATCCATTCCCCTTTTTAATGGGGGCATAAGCCTGGATTACCTCCACCTGCCAAGACTCTCAGCTCAGGAGGTTCTGGTAGGGTTCCACCCCCTCAAAGGGTGGAGCCTGTAACTCCAGCCTGGCCAATGAGAGCACTGCTAGCCTGGTGATGGGCTGAGAGATGGGCATGTGACCCAAGGTAGTCCAATCAGAATGGACTTTTGCTGGAGTTACCAGAGAGAAAAGGTTCCATCTTTTCTGCTAGACTTGATACCAGGGGAGATATGAGTTAAAACGACACGAATTTGTTGTCTTACAAATCTGGAGGTCTGAAATCCACGTCACTAGGCTAAAATTGAGACATCATCAGGGCCGCCCTGGCCTCGTGGCTTAGTTGGTTGGAGCGTCATCCTGTAACCAAAAGGTTGCAGGTTCGATTCCTGGTCAGGGCACACACCTAGGTTGCGGGTTGGGTCCTGGTCCGGGCGTGTATGATTCCCAGACCAGGCCCTTGTGATCCTCAGTCTGGGCACATACGGAGGGCAACCAATCAACCCTTCTCTCGAGCATAGATGTTTCTCTCCCTTCCTTTCTCTCTATAACAAAAATGCAACGAAAAAAATATCCTCGGGTGAGGATTAAAAAAAAAAGAAATCGGCAGGCCGAGATGCTTCCTGGGGTCCCAGGGGAAAACCCACAGCCTGCCTCCCCCAGCCCCTTCTAGGAAGTGCCTCACTCCCTTCTCCACGTCTGCAGGCACCTCCCTCCGGCTGCGGCTCCCCTGATACACACCCCTGTGACCACGTAACCCTCACCACAGTCCAGGACAGCCTGTGCATCTCGAGACCCTGAACTGAACCACATCTGCAAAGCCCCCTTGGCCAGGTAAGGTCACCCACTCGCAGGCCCCTGGGATTAGGACATGGACATCTTTGGGGGAGGCCGTGGTTCAGAACTTGCGTACAGGGCGACAAGATGGAAGGAAAGCAAAACCTGGTAAATGTTTTGAGCCCCTGAGTCAAGCCCTACCTGAAGCTATATGCTTAACTTTTGCATTACAAGATGACTCTTAAATTAACCGAGGGCCGGGCCGGTCTGAGGTTTTTGTTTTGTTGTGCACCTGCAGCCTGGCTGCCGCGACTCCTCACCCACAAGGCTGTGGCAATGAGTCATCGCCAGCTTGCACGTCCCCCTTCTGCGAGGCTGAAATTCTTTGAGAGCAAGGGCAGTACCTTACTGAACTGTCACCAGACCTAGCACGGCGCTGGGCAGCGAGGAGGCCGCTGAGCAAACGTTTGTGGACAGAGTAACGATGTGCTGATTAAGCAACTGAGCGAGCGCCTGCTCCCACGCCGCCCTCTGCAGCCATTTGTGGGACAGGAGGGCAGACAGAAGCCTCAGCAGAATCTTCCGGGTGAAGTGCAGGCCAGTCCCTTCCTCCGTGGAGGTGGCAGCTTCTCAGGGACAGGTTGTGAGTGACCCAGTCGTGGGGCTCGGAGGAGGCCTGACCTTCACGGGCAGCCAGCAGCCTCGCCGTCCTGAGCCAGCACTTCCAAATTAATCCCAGGGTGGCAGCTGCCGCCCTCTGCCAACCAATTCATCTGAGTCACTTCTGGTCAGGAAGCGCCTCGCTCTTGAAGGAGAGGCACAGCGGGGCCCTTTGCACACCCAGAAGGAGGCTCATTTTCCGCAGCTGCGGGGCTGGGCAGCCGAGGACCCCCCTGAGGAGGGTTTCCACAGAGGGGGGGGAGGACCGGGGCGGGAAAACATCTCCCGGGAAGAGCCAGCCATCTTAGTCCCCAGAGCTGGGCTGTTGTTTGATCCACAAAGTTCCTGCAATATTTGTTCCCAAAACGTCTCTCGTCTCCAGCCCGCCCCAGACACACGGGCCTGTTCCTTGCCCACCTCGTGCTAAAGGGTCTGAGCGGACCTCTGTAAACCCCAAAGGGCGGGACTCGGGCTCTGCCACGTCTGTGCTGAGCCCTGCACTCATGTCTTTGCACATGCTGTTCCTTGCATCTGGAACACTGTTCCCACACCATCGATACCTCTACCTGGCTACTGTGTCCCGTACATGCTCAAAGACAGAGCGGAAGTGTTGCTTTTTGTCTGTTTAATCAGCTGGGAGCAATAAAAATAACGGACGACAAGTTCTCAGGAGGCGCCAGGCTCCTCCATGTATCAGAGACACACATCGCCTCACCTTCACAGAGAGCCCAGAGGTGGGGACCTAGCAGGTGGCTGACAGACAGACAGACAGACGCACAGAGCTGTCCCCAAGGCAGGCTGCTGAACCCCTGAGCTGTGCCAAGCTGGGGGCTTTCCCCTCCGGGCAGACTTCCTGGATCCCTGGATTTCAGCCAAATCCCCGGCTGCGCGCCCAGTGGCCCCATCAGACCCCAGTGCTTGTTGGGGGGGTTGCCCACTCACGCCGACCCCCGGCACCACCGCTGAAGGAGCGTGAACCCGTGAATAAGTGAGGGGGTGGCCAAGCCTTGGGAACTGGGCACTCGACCTTCTGTGCCTCCGTTTCTCTGTTGCAATATAGGGAAAATACCTGTCACCCCTACCTTGACAAGGGTGTTCCTGAGCCCCTCTTCTTGAGGGGCTCTAACAAAGAATTCAAATAAGGGATGCGGGGTCTCAAAGCCCATCCACATGGCAGCCACTGAGGTTGCGCTGCGGAAAGGCCCGAAGGGTTGACTTTGTGAACATTCAGCTCGACAGCCCGGGCGCCCATCCCTCCGTGTGGAAGCAGCCACAGACACAGCGGCAGCGGATCAACGTGGAGCCAGGCGAGGGCGCCCCCTGGGCCCCTGCGGGGGGTCAGGCCTGCCGGGCTGGGCACTCTGGACTCCAACCAGCCCACCCCTGCATGGCAACAAGCCAGGAGGACTTACAGGAGTGGGAAGGGTGCCCCAAGCAAAGAGAGTCACGGGGACCACATGCAGATTGTGGAGGTGGCAGCCAAGCCTGGAGAAAACTGGGGAGGCCAGTACCCTTGACCCACCCCCCGCCCAAGCCCCAGGCTCCCCAGAGGGTGGGGCTCAGAGGCCACTGCAGACCCACAAGTCTCTCTGACTCTGCGTGACAAGTGTAAGATCCCAGGGCGACCTCTGGCAGCTCCCTGATCCCAAAGAAGCCAAATCTGAGTCTCGGCAAATTATAGCCGGAGGCTCTCGAGCGAGCCAAGGAGTTGTCAGCGTCCTCTGGCAGAGAAGAAACCTGCCTGTGGGGTTGGGAATCACATGTGCCAGCTGGCCTCGGCAGGCAGCCAGCTTTCCACTTACACCCCTTCAGGGACAGGGAGCTCACTACTGTCTGAGCCCCTGATTCAGGATCACAGACTCAGCTTGCCTGTGTTGAGAGGACCCCAGCAGCCCCCCTCTCCCCCAGTGCGGCTCACTCAGCCGCCGGTCCAGCCTCTGCACTTTGTCAAATCTGTCACACACTGTGGCCCAGCCCTAAGCCACTGAGCTTGGCCCCAGACACCCCAGACCCCAGGCCTCGTGGGGCTTTCCCTCCTCGGGGGGCTTATATTCTAGATTGAGGAGATTCCCAACACAATCAGAGCAATAAGCCTGGAGTTACAAACTGGGACAAGTCCTGTGGAGACCAGGGACAGATGAAGGAGACAGGCTACTTGTAGGTATGAATTTTGACACCAAAATATGAGAACTTCCAGGATATTTCCTGGGCTTGGGGAATGAGGGTTTTGTCCCAAAAGAAAAGAAAGAAAAACGGGAGGGAGGGAGGGAAAGGAGAGAAAAGGGCCGCTCAGTCCCGTGACTATCACCTAACCCAGGAGCCAGCAAATCAGAGCCACAAGCCAAACCCAGCCTGTGGCCTGTTTCTGTTCAGCCTATAAACTAAGATATTTTTTTTTACATTTTTAAAGGGTCGTAGAAAACAAACAGAAAACAAAAAAAATACGCAAGAGACCTTATGGCCCACCAAGCCTAAAACATCTGCTACCCGGCCCTTCACAGAAAAAGTGAGCCACCTCCAAGTCCCTCCTGCCAGCCGCCGCTTGCCGACACCCCCCCCCCCCCCCCCGACCTGGGCCAGCGGGGAACGCAGAGCCAAGGCGCAGCCCAGACAGCCTAGGAATTTCCACTTCCTTGCATGAGGCGGAGCGCTATCCATCATAAACCTTTCAAAGCCAGGGCCCAGAAGGTTAAGTGATTTCTGTCCCAGCCCAGGGAGGCGAGGTCGACCCCATGGGAGAATGGATGTCCCTGCACACCCAAGAGAACGGAGTGGTCGGGCAGCCTCCCCCATCAGCCATTTCTCATCAGCTTTTTAGAAAACAAGGGGATTCATTTTCCCGCTCCACGGGTGGCATAGCGTGACTTCTGTTTTATGAAGCGAGGGGGAAGAAAGAGCCTATTTATGAGTCAGGGCTCTTGGTTCCAAGTGATAAGATCCCAATTCACACTGGCTGAGGCAGAAAGAGAATTTATCAGCCCATGTTAGTGAAACATCTGGAGTTGCCCAGGCTTCAGGCATAGCTGGATCCAGGGGCTCAAGATGGCACCATCAGGACGCATCTGGACCCTGTTCTTCCCGGCTGGTTTCACTCTCAGGGAGGTGCCCCCTCTGGAGGCACTACAGAGCCAGGCGCCCACATCTTGCCCACTCGCCCACCCCAGCAGGAAGAGCTTCTCTCCCCATTGCTCCAGAACTGAACCTCACTGAGCCCTGTCTGGATCATGTGATCCCCTGTCTAGCCAATGACTGTGGTCAGAGTGTGGGGTGATCTGATTGGTCAGGTTTGGTCAGGTGTTCCTCAGGTTGGGAGGGGTCTGCCCCACCGGAGTCGCAGTTGCTGAGAGGAAAGAAGGGCATCATTTCCCCCAACAAGATCAGGGGGCTGTTACCAGGAGGAGGAACAGATGCTGAGCCACCAAAAGCAACCTTGGCCCCCCACAGAAGCCCACTGGTGTTTCTCAGGCCCCTCTGCTAAGTCTCACTGCCACGGTTCTGCAGTTGAGGAAACCAAGATCCTCCAGGGGAAGCCTCTCAGTCCAACCCTGCCCTCTGAGAACCCCGCACACAGTCAGGCCGCCACACGGGACTACTGTTGTGTGTCTGCCCCACATTGAGCTGTAAGGGGCCTGTGAGCAGAGGCCGCCTCTGCCTTGCTCCTGCAGCTCAGGGCGTGCTCCCCAGGCACATCAACGCAGAGTCCCAGCATTTAGCGCATAGTAGGTGCTCCACAAACACCTGATAAACACATGTGTACACATGTGGATAAACACAGGACCACAGATACTTGGTAAATAAATGAAAGTCTCTCTAGTGCCTACACATAGTAGGCGCACCACAGGTAGCGGGCAAAATACCATCTCTCAGTGCCCAGCATAGTAGGCGCTTAACAAATAGTGAATAAGCAAATGAATCTCAACGGAAGCCAAGCTGCCCAGCTGCTCAAACCTTTCCAGATCATTAACGAGAGAGCTGGGGATGGAGAGCTGGGGGAGGGAGAACACGCATGAGTGAGTGGCGGAAGCCTTCTCTGGAGTCGGCAGTGCTCAGAGGAGGACCCCAGGCCCCTCCGGAAGGTCAGTGAGCCTCAAGGTTACATGCAGAGCAAAACCCAGCTTGGGAAAGGGACGCTGGGTCTTTGTGAGCCAGGAGAGGGGGTGGTGCGCCCGGCAGGAGGAAGCCAGGTCAGCGGGGACCCGGCCAGCCGGCTGTGCCAGGGACAGTGTGCCCCGTGGCCGGGCCCGCCCCTGACCTGGCCTGGTCCCACAACAGTGTGTGCATTGTACGTGGGTAGTTGGGCCTCGGCTCGTCCAGCCCTGCCGGGGGCGGCAGCTGAGGGAAACACAATCTGTTTTCTATCTGTCACCACTGCCAAGGCCCCGCCCGGCCCCTCTGAGCTGGAGGCGGGGACAGGCCTCGGCTGGGGCGGAGTGTGGGTCAGAGCTGCCTCAGGCTGGCTCACCGTGAGACACCACCGCAGACAGAAGCCTAGCAGCCGCCCCGCCCCGGAGGCCTCCTCACCTGTGTAGGGCCATAAACGGAGCCCCGATTGGAGTCTCTCCACCCAAAGGAGGGGCTCACACCCTGGCACCTGTTCTTCAGAGCTGTGTGACCCCGGGCCACCCTTTCTGCACCTCAGTCCCCTCGCCTGTAAAATGGGACTGACAGCAACATGGCACCAGGAGCCTGTCCTTGAGGCGGGGGCGGGGCCCGTGGAGTTGGTGGCTGCTGTCATTCCACGTGTCACTCAGGGGGCTGGCGCTTCCAGGGGCCAGCTCAGGGCCCAGGGGTCTCTGCCCGCACCACTCTGAGGTGGGGGAGGAAACGGCAGGAGCCCCGGGGCAGGGGCCCTCTGCTCTGCTGCACACATCTGTGAAAGCAGGTACCCAGTGCCCCCCCACAGCACCCAGTTCTGCAGGTCTGGAGTGGGTCCCAAGAATCTGCATTTTAAACACATGCCCAGGGGATGCCGCTGCGGCTGCTGCTAGTCTGGGAGCCACACTTTGAGAACCACAGCCCCACGCAACATGGAACAGAGTTGTCGTTGCTTTTATTTTTTAGAGAGAGAAGAAGGGAAAGAGAGGGAGAGAAACATCAATGTGTGGTTGCCTCTCTCATGCCCCCTGCTGGGGGCCTGGCCCACAACCCAGGCATGTGCCCTGACTGGGAATCGAACCTCGATCCTTTGGTTCGAAGGCCCGTGCTCAATCCACTGAGCCACACCAGCCAGGGTGAATCATTGCTTTAACACTTCACAGCTGGAGCGCTGTGGTTCGGGTGGTATTCTGTAGACATCGCCACTCTACGCTGGTGATGCTCGACCACGCACTTTTGCCTCCAGGGGACACTGGGCCACATCTGGGGATGTGCTTTGGTCACCACGTGGCCTCCAGTGGGTAGGCTCCGGGGACGCTGCAGAATGTCCCGCGATGCCCAGCACAGCCTCCCGAAATGAGGACCCTGCCCCGAATGTCAGCTGCCCCGGAGAAATGAAAGCGTATGTCCGCACGGAAATGTTCACAGCAGCTCTGTTCGCAGTAGCCAGAAAATGGAAACAACCCCAACATTCGTCCACCACCTGACGAATGACCAAAGAGCACGGGGCCACCTGCACGGCGGAATATTATGCAGCCGTGAAAAGGATGAAGTTCTCACAGGCCCTACAACATCGATGAACCGCGGGAATGTTACGCTAAGAGAAAGCGCCTGTGCACAGAAGGCTGCGTGTCGTAGAATTCTACGTACGTGGCGCGCCCAGAAAGGGCAAATCCACGGAGACCAAAACCGATTACTGGTTGCCAGGGGCTGGAGACCAGGGAAGAGCGCGTGACTGCTAATCGGTACGAGGTTTCCTTTCAGGGATAATGGGAATGTTCTGAAATTCCTTGTGGTGGTGGTTGCATAACTCTGCAAACAGACTAAAGTGTATCGCGTCATGTGGCTCCGTGGGTGAACTGTATCCTGTGTGAGTTACATCGCAGTATAAACAGTAAGAAAGCACTGTCGACGGTGTTGCCGCGGAGAAGCCGCTGAGCCCCCCGCCCCCCATGGCTGAGATCTGCCCCACTCTGGCCAAGAGCGGCTGCTCACTGCTTTTCACAGCCAGTGGTGCGTGTGTGTCTTTTCCCGCCGGAGGATCTGGGCGGCTCCAGGCTCTGCTGGGCACGGTCTTGCACACACAGCCCAGGGCACACGTGGCAGGTAGCAGAGAGAAAAACTCCACCAAGTCGCTGGAACGGGAAATTCGCTTTTGCAGGGAGATGCCAGCGTCATCATGAGCCCCTTCGACTCCACCTGTGCTCTCGCTGAATTGGCCCTGCGGTAGCTTCACTGCATCCACTCAGAGACGAGGGTGCTGGGGCTCGGGTGGGCCACCAAACGGCCTGGCCCAGCGGGGGCAGACCAGACTCAACCCCACAGCGAAGTCCCCAGCAAGCCCAAGAGCCGCCCAGGCAGCCAGCTCGGAGCAGTGAGGAGGGGCCCACCCAGGAGCAGCTCTGAGTAATTCACGAGCCACTTCCACCCGGCCTGGGGTGCCAAGGCGATGCTGAACTTTCTAGAATGTCCATCTCCTCAGGTTTCCAAAGTCCTCCGCCACCCCCACACCTCCTTCCCGCGCTGCTCCCAAGCCCTGCTCGCACACCCAGCGGGCAGGAGGGCACAGCAACGGTGTGTGTGCGGGCTGCAAACCTCAGGCCTCCTTCCAAACACCACCCTCGGCATGGACGGGCTGTGTGGCCAGGGGGCCACAGCTCGGTATCTCTGAGCTCACTTCCTCTCGTAATACAGACAGGGACAGCGACACCGCAGGCCGCAACCTGGGTCTGCGGCCGAGTTCTGATTTCATTTCTCTCCAGCAACTTGAACTTGAGGGTTCCACGCCCTCATCCCCCTGGGGTGGGAGAAAACTCCGTCTCCGTCTCAGGACCGGCTCCTCCATGCCGGGTAGCATCAGACACCAAATGTCACCGGTTTCCCTACTAAGGTCCCCCGATTTGCCTGGGAGCCAGGCCTGTGGGGTCCCTTCTGGTGTTGGGGGGGGGGAGGGGCTTGTCTGCGCCCGGCTGGGACCTCTTTGCTGAGGGCGCCCCCTTTCTGGCACATGGTGCAGCTTCTAGGCCCTGTCACTGCCCAGGAGTGAGGTCGCCAGGCCTGCCTCCCTCTTACTAACCCCAGCCTGTGAAAATCTCTCTCCCTCCTCCAGAGCCAGCAGCAGCACCTCTGCGAGCCTGGGGGTGCCTCCCGACCCCCTGGGAAGGAAACTTGAGCTGGAACAGGGTTGCTGAGCCACAGGTGCGGTCTCCCAGTCACCCTGCTCCCATGGGGGCGTGAGCGGAAGTGGTGGGTGCAACCCTCACACCCCCTGCTTTGCAGGAAGTTGCTTGCCCCCCCTCCCCCATCCCCCCTGTGCGGGAGCTGGAATGTGGATCTGGTTTTGACTCCACTTCGGCCACGCCGTGAAGGACCACGTTCTAGGGGTGTGCGCACGACCAGACAGGCCGACCGGGGCCCCACATGCCGCACTCCCTGCGCTCGGCACTTCTGCATCAGAGAAGAGCAGGGGTCTCTCTTGCTTTGACCAGCGTGTTGGTTGGGGGGGTTCTTTGTTACAGCACCTGAGCCTCTCCCTCCCTAATACGTGGGATTTTCACAAAAGGTATTGTGGTGGTTCTTTTGACAAGTCCTGACCGGGCCCCAGGCGCCCAGACACTGGATTTAACGTGACTCTGGGTGTGTCTGTGCCGGGGATTCTGGATGAGACTCACGTTTGGGTCAGTTGACTGGGTGAAGCAGACCGCTCTCCCCCGGACTCCTCCCACCCCCGCCCCCACCTGGGGCGGACCTCAGCCAATCAGTCCAAAGCCTAAATGGAACAGCAGGGTCAGTAAAGGAAAATGTACCCTCTCTGCCTGACCTCGAGCTGGGACTCGGCCTTCCCTGCCTGTGAACTCAGACGCAGACCGGAACTTACGCTACTGGCTTCGCTGGGCTTGCAAATGGCAGAGTGTGGGACCGTGTGAGCCAGCTCCCTATGACAAACCTCTTTCTCAGTACATGGAGGTGACACAGGCTTAGAAATAGGTTTCCTATCCATCCGTGTCTCTGGGGAGCCCAGATTAACACAAGGCAGAGAGATGAACTGTCTTCCAGAAGCTTCTACCCTCTACTTGGCAAAAACAAAAACCAAGCAAATGCAGAGAGGGCTGGACGCTGTCTTGGCCCCAGGGGAAGGGACAATGACAGGGTGAGCTGTCGTGAATGAGCGTATCAGCGAAGAACCCTGACTCAAGGAGCAAGACCGAACCACAGGTGCGAGAACTGCTAAGAGGGTAGATCTTAAAAGTTCTCATCAGCAAATACAGAAACTAGCTAAATAACCTGTAACTCGGTGAGGTGATGGGAGTTAACCGAACTTACTGTGGTCATCATTTCTCAATGATGTGCACAGGGAGGGGTGGGGGCCAAAAAGAGGTCTACAGTTGTGAGTGTGTGCAACCCAGCTCATTCTTGCATCGTTGTTTATTAATTACTGTGTCCGTGTCCAATGAACAACTGTAAGCCTACTTTTGCCCCACCCTGCCTATCAAACCAGCACCTGAAGTTAATACAAAGTTATACAATGTCTCAGGAGAACTGGGGGGCAGGGAAAGATCAGAAAGCGGAAACCCGCCACGGTGATGCCCAGCTCAGGGGTGTCTGAAGGATGAAGGGCTGATGCCCGCATTCGGGGCAGTGGGCGTGTGCGGCCCAGCACCCAGCAGTGATCTGCGGGGGCAGCCCTGGGCACTCAGGATCCTGCCTCTGGCGTTGTCCAGGGCATTCCGTAACCACAGCAAGGAACGGGTGGGCACTCTCTGCCTGCCAGGCACCGCTCTGGATGCTGGGCACACGGCGAGCGATAAGAGATGCCTGGGCCCCGCCTTCTGAGACCAGACCCGCTCCCTCGAGAGGTGCCAGCATGGGGGTGTGGGAGCCAGGCCGGACAGCTTTAAGGTGCAGCAGCAGGCGTGGAGCCCCCACGGGGGCGGTGACAGGGCTGAGGTGGGGGAGGGTGATGGACCCGGGAGACAGAGAGTGCGTGGGACTCGGTAATCTGCATCCCCAGGAGGGAGAAGAAAGACACTAACCCCCATGATATCTCAGCAGAACTGCTCTTGTGAGTAAATAGTAAGGGTCACATAGTGCGTTTTTTTCCTCTGCTCCCTCCCCACCAGAAGTTGGGCATGGCCATGTGACCTGCCTGGACCAATGAGAGGCGAGCAGCAGTGATAGAAGCTGCTTCTCAGGTCCAGCACAACCTGTCCCCCGCCCAGTGATGCCCACATTGGGGACAAGGCGCCCCTTTGTCTGGGTCCCGGAGGTGGGCCTGTGGGGCAGAGCACCCAGCCTGCCCACCTTGGACATGCAGTGCGAGTGAGACAGGAACTCGTTCCGGCTGCTGTAAGCCATGAGAGTTGGGGGTCATTTGTTACTGCAGCATAACCGAGCGGGCACTGACCAATGCACCTCCACTTCACAGCAGACGGAACAAGCCTGGACGGGTCACGCAGCGTACCCAGAGTCAAATGCAGAGGCACGGCCCGGGCCCAAAGCCAGGTCTGCCCATTGCTGCGACCTTCCTGGAGGCAGGGTGTCTCCATTCTGAGCAAACGCAGCCAAGCCCCTCGCTGCTGACCCCTTCAATTAAAGCCAATTTCAAGGTCTCCTGGTTTCTAAATGAACAGCCCTGATCGTGTTGGCTAAGGGCCCTGTCTGCTCCGGCTGCTCATTTCATCAGAAGCTGCCAACAAGACAAATGGCCCCGTGACTGATCTTCCACCACTGAGCACCTCGAAGCAAGCGGCAGGCAGCACAGATGCCGGGAGCAAATCACATCTGATCTTCCAAGAGTGGGTGGAGACCCCACGAGGAACGTCGGAGGTGGGGCAGGCTGAGGCCCCCAGCACTGCCTCGAGGCCCCCGAGGTCTGGGGGAGCACTGCTGGGGTGTTCTCTGCCCAGCACCCAGTTACCCTCTTAGGGTTTAACAACAGCACCCTTCCTTCGGGGAGCCACTCCTCCTTCACTCTCGGGTGGTTCAGGTGGGGTCATCACTTCCCCCCGGCCAGCTACAGGGAGTGGGCGTGTGACCTAGCCCAGCCAATCACGGCCCCATGTCCTATCACTGCCCGTGATTAATTCAGGCTGGGTAGTACCCCAGGGCGACAGGATCCACTTCTCAGCCTTGTGTTGAAACTCTGGGAAAACAGGTTGTTTACAGAAGCAATGTCTTTTTCATCCTGCTATCTCTAGCTTCTAGCACATTTACAGGCACATAGTAGGAGCTCGAAAAAATGGTGCTGAATGAATGAATAAGCAAGCCGGACTTGAGAGAGCAGGGTGCTTCTCTGGGCTCAGCCACATTAACTCTGCAACATCCAGAAGCTCCCTTCACGTCTCTGGGCCTCAGTCTCCTGCCTACAGAAGGGGAGTCATACCAGCTGCTTGTATCAGTCAGCTACTGCCGACAGCATGCTGCGTAAGAAATGGCCTCAGTGGCACAAGAGAGCAATCATGCATGAGCACGTCTACATCTGCCAGCTGGCCGATCCACCTGTCTCCCATCCTCCTTGGCTCAGCAGGCTCACCCGGGGCAAGTCCGTCTCTCTCAAACAGCAAAGGTGCAGAAAAGTACAAGGTCTCCCAAGGGCTACGGACAGAACGACGGACTGACCTCACTTGCACTTGATTCTTTTGACCAGAGCAAGTCCCCTGGCCATACCCTAAGTCACGGGAAGACGTGCCAAGTGCCAGCTGCAGGGAGGGTGAAGGCGGAGGCGATGGTGCCTGCTCCCACCAGGTGTGACTGTCTTCGTTTGCTTGAGTCCTCATTCAGTGTCTGCTTCGCCGCAGACCAGAGCCCCCCCAGCCCGTGGCCCCCTGTCTGCTCCACTGCCGACGGTGTCTCCAAGGCCTGTGACACAGCAAGTGCCCCACAGGTATGTCGAGAGACTGAGAAACTGCATCCAGCCTCCCTGCCCTGTCGTAAGGGTGAATCCCAGTCCCCTGGAGTGGTGGAAGCCCGAGAGCCACAGCCCTGACCCCACTCTGGCCCTGAGTCTCTTGGGGCTGGGGGGCCATCCCTTCTCTGTCCTGATAAACAGCAGAGCCAGAGGTCCAACGTGGGCGGGGGCATCACATCTAGGGACTGGTCTGCTGCCCTTGGCCAGCCTGGGCTTGGCTGCTTCTCCCAGACATCTGACCCAGTCGCCCGGGAGAGGTGCCACCACTGGGCTCCAACCCGACCCCTTGGATCAGGACGTTCGGGTTCAGCTCCGTGCCAAGCACAGAGATCTCTCTGGGGTAAGAAGAAAGGGGCCCAAAGGCCCCAGGGGAGAGGGACAGCCTGCTGAGGCCTGTGCCTGGCCCCGAGTCCCTCAGGCCTCAGCCCTGCCCCAGCCTGTCTGCCCCTCCTGGGGGGGCTGCCCCCCATACCACCCCCTGCCTTGTATTGTCTGGCCCTCAGCACAGCCATCCTTCTGGGTGGGCCGCCCCCACCCCCAGCCTGGCACACAGGAAACCGCTCCCAGCTGCTCCGTGCTGCACACTTCAGCACAAAACCTTCCCCTCTCCACGCCCGGCTGAAAGAACCAAATGTTCCCCTGTTATGCAAGCTCCCTGCTCTCTTCCTACAGTCTGCCCGGGTTGAGCAGCTCCTCTGGGAGGCCTTGGGGCCAGGGTGCGGGGTGTCTGTGCAGGAAGCCGCTCCCCCCGCCTGCCCTGCCCGCCACAGGGGTGGGGACGTGGGTCAGCACCTGTCCCTACACACCCACTCACCATCCCAGGGCCTGCCCAGGGCAGGTCAGCTCGGGTCCACTCAGGGGAGAGGAGCGATCACTCAGCCTTGAGTTGGCCACCAGGCTGCCACCCTAGTGGGACAGAGCAGGGGCCGGGGCCAGACCCTCAGACGGGGCCTCCGCTGGACACGGCAATTGGGTGCTCTGTGCCAGCACGGCCTAAACACCCTGTCACCCCTTCCTCACAGTCTGTGAAGAGATGCTGATATCACCCCCGATCACAGGGCATGGAGCCCAGGCTTGGAACGGGGACCCCACTGAGAGCTTTGAACAAGGAAGCCGCGGAGCGCAGACCCAGACCAGCCACGGCACCCCAGGGTGTGCTGCTCTGTCAAACCCGTGGGTCAGCGTCTGCGTTCCAGACGGCTTCCCCGCTCCGCCGGAGCCATGCCACCCACCACCCAGCAACCCTGCTTTCGGGTGGGAACCCAGAATGAAGGGATGGAGGCCCGGGACGAAGGAACCGAAAGCAGCATCGGAAGGGGCGTCTGCACCCCTGTGTTCGCAGCTGCACTCCTCACAGCGGCCGACAGGTGGGCCGGCCCCGTGTCCATCGACAGCTTGCGGTCCATCCGCATGATGAGCATCATCCAGCCTTGTGAAGGGAGGGGTTCCGACTCCTGCTGCAGCCCGGATGGGCCTGGAGGACGTTAGGCCGAGGACAGAAGCCGGATGCGAAAGGACAGAACCGCACGGTCCCACTGGCAGGAGACGCCCCACTCACAGGCGGGAAGTGGACGGCGGTGCCAGGGTGGGAGGAGGTGGGGCTGAGTGTCGGGGGGGAGGAGCTCCGGAGATGTGTTTCCCAGCTGCCTAAGCATACGGAGCACCAGGGACCTGCGCCGAAAGTGGGTAAGGGGGTGAATTTTGTGTTCCGTGTTTTCTGCCCCCCACCACACACATCACCTCCATCACCGTCAGAACTGCTGTATGTGGGTAGTACTGTCTACACGCCCCCTATACCGTTGTGAGAATATTAGACCCGCTCGCAGACTCGCCGGTGGCCCCAGCGCCCGGCACCCACGCCCTTCACTAGGTGGCTATGCAGCCCCCTCGCTGGCCTCGGGACTGGCTTCCAAAACAGATGACCAGCGCGCTGGTTCCACACGGGGCCTCGGGAGGCTGGCAGGTCTGCGCTGCCCCTCCTGCCCCGTCGCCACTGCCGGCCGGGGGACTGGCGTGTGGCACAGAGCAGAACTCCCCCAGCCACGCCAGCTGGGGGTGCCCTGGAGCAGCCAGCAGGCTGCACATGCGGGCCACCCTCTGGGACAGGAGAGCCCCAGGCAAGCCCGGCCTCAGTCGCCGGCTGGAGGACTCATGGGGCAAAGAAGGGCTCGCTGCTATAGGTCACCAACATTTGGAGCATCCGTGGGGCCGCGTTATTTTGCCGATAGATGAAAACTGACACAAACTCACTCATGTGCGTAGCTGCTCCAGTGCCTGCGTGCAAAGCGCTACTCTGTGTCCAGGGCCTTAGCTGCTGGCAGGACCCTCCTGGTGCCCACAGTTCGGGGAGGCACCAGACTAGGAGCCAGAGCTGATGACGCTGTGATCAAAGGCTGTAAAAGGCTTCATGCATGGGCTGGGGCAGAAGCCCAAGGGAAGGGCACATGTCCAAGGCGTGCCAAGTCAGGGAGGCTTCCTGGAGGAGGAGCTGCTGGACTGAAAGCCTGAAGGAGCACGAGGCAGCCCGGGAGGGGCGTGTGCAGCAGCAGGGGATGCATCTCAGGCGGAAGGAACTATGTAGAGGACCAGCTGTGGGGACGGGGCCAGGCTGCTTGAAGGACCACATGGACACTGGGAAGTTGCGCCAGCCCGTTTTGGAGTCGGGCCTTTTCCTGAGGGCCCACGGGATTGCAGGCACTGGATCAGACGTGTACTTGAGAAGGATCAGGCGAGGCAGTGGTGTGGAAGAGACGGCCGCCGAGTGTGCACATCTGCGCAGCCGTGAGGGCCGCCCGGAGAGTTGGCGGTCCCTGTGTCAAGGTGTACAGGGACGTCCCCAGACCATCAGGAGCCACAGTGGCCAGCCGTCTCAGCTGCCCTCCCCACACTGGCTCCTCTCTGGTAGTGAGGCAGAAACCGAGGTTGTCCTGGGGCCCACCGCTCCAACATCGTGCGGACGCCCCAGGGACCCGTGGGGTGGCAGAAAGGAGGACCTCTGCCAAATGTCTGCCTTCTCCCCACCCAGTCAGCTGGCCGGCACCAGCTGCGAAGCCACCCTGTCCAGCAGGAGCCGGGGCTTCCCCCAGGACGCCCTCCCCCTTGCACATCCATGGAGAGTGAGTGTGCGGACTAGGGGTGGGCGCTGACCGAGGGTCGCCGGAACCCCCCACCCACCCCACGCAAAGGTGGCCCCTGGCCCCGCAGCCGGCACCCCAGCACCCTGCCCTGTGGGCTCCCCGACACCGGCAAGACCCCACCCCCGTCCAACAGCACCACCCCCTGGCATCCATCACGCCAGCGAAGAGAAAGGCAGACACGACCGTATCACCGTCCCGGGATTAATGTCCCCGCTGTGAAAACAAACGTCACGTCTTCCCGCCAACATTTATTTTTGATAAATGCTGTGACTTTGCCTTGACATTTCGGAAGCAGCGGGAGGCCATTACCCGGTGACAATGTTCTATTCCACTGACATTATCTCTTAATTATAATATGCAAGTAATGCTGAAAAAAAGAGGCCCATAAATAGCTCATTTGGAGTTGCCGTGCTCGGCCCTCTCGGGACACGCTGAGCGGCTTCACTCAGCCCTGGCAAACGAGGGAAGACAAATGGGCATCTGCAGGCCCGCCCGCGTCCTGCCTCTCCGCTGGCACAGTGCACGGTGCAGGAGGTGGCAGGGAGGCGAGGGTCTCGGGGCGTCCCCCGGGCTCCCCAGGCCCCTCTCCTCCACCACCATCCCACGGAACAGAGGCCCCCCGCCCCCACTGCCGGTGAACAGCCGCCAGCCTCAGGCCTGTGCCGTGGTTTGCTGGGTCGCGCAGAGGGGACGGGGAGGGGTTTTTTTCCCAGGAAATTAATTCCATCCGGGGGCAGGGAGGTTGAGAGAAGAGCTCCTGGAGGAAATCCCACTCTGCCACTCCTCTGGGTCCTTAAGGGCGGAAGACGCATTCACCAAAGGTCAAAGGGAGGGGTGTCCTGGTTTCCGGGAGGGCGTCCTCAGGGACAGGGCAACAGCGGCTTTGGAACCAGGTTGGCGGGGGAAATGTGGACACTGCCTTAGACACGGGGGACAACGGAAGAGGTTTCAGAGACTCACAGAACAACCAACAGTCTCCCCCTCTCAACCTGCTTGGCTGCCCACTGCTCAGCATGGCTTCTGCTGGGCTGGGGACAATAGGGTGGGGCACACAGGGCCGGCAGGCCCCCAGGCTGTGCCCCACACCCTCCACCCAGCCCTGCACCAGCTTCGAGAAGTCCATTCCGAGAGGTCAGGCTCAGTGCGGGGTGGCGGGCTCCAGCCACCCCCGGACAGGGCGGCACTGAGGGAGCGAGGCTGGTCAGGAAGTGACAGAGTGTCTGCCCCTTCTCAGAGTGGCGACCGCCTCCGGGAGGACAGCTGCCAGCAGGTGTGAGGGGCCAGTTGTGGCCCTGATCTTTGGATTTTGAAAAAGTAGCTAAAATGCACATTTTTATGTGAAATCCCTTGATTTTTAAATATTGGCCACTAATTTGGGGCTTTTCCCCGGATTAAACGCTGGGTAAGCCAGAGTCAGCAGGCCTGCAGGTTGCACCCTCCGGTCTGGCCCAAGGCCACTGCTTTCCCCAGGAGATGACCCCACACAGACCTGGAGTTACCCCAGAACCTGCCCTGCCCTGGGAGCGTGGCCAGAGATAAGAAACCATGCTGGCTCCCTGACAGTGGGCCCCAGGGGACAGACACCTGAAGTTCACTGCCCCTTCACCTGCACCTGACCCCAGGAGCTCCATGCTAAATCAGTTCTGGGCAGCCAGCCGAGTCAGGTCACCCCACCGGTGCAGAGAGGGAAAGGACGGCAGCCCGCCCCTCTGAGGGTCACCGCACACACGGAAGGAGGGACGGTGGGGTGAGCCCTCAGCAGAACCCCGCACACACCAGGCTCACAGCCCAGAGGGTGGAAATAATCAGAACCAGAATGAACTAGAAGAGAGCGTGTGATGTACTTTCCAGAAAAAGGGCGGGCCTGCAGTAGCCACACCATCTCCTTGTTCCCAGGGAAAGCAAAAGGGACCAGCATCGGGGACACACACAGACTGGGGAGCAGAAGACCTGGGTTTGCACTCTGGCGGCCTAAATATGTCACTGGGCAGCTTTGAACAGCCCACCAAACCTCTCCGAGCCTCAGTTTCCCCATCGGTAACAGGGTGAACTCCTCCTTGTAGAATCTTTGTAGGGACTGGAAGGCATCGATGGTGTGAGCACTGGGCCATAAAAAGGCACCCGGGCCCTGGCTGGGAGCTCAGTGGGTTGGAGCGTTACCCGGTAACCAAAACGTTGCAGGTTGTGTGCCTGGTCAGGGCACAGGCCTGGGTTGCAGGTTCGATCCCCGATTGGGGTGCATATGGGAGGCAATCAAGCGATGTGTCTCTCTCTCATTGATGTTTCTCTCTCTCTCTCTTTAAAAAATCAATAAATATGTCCTCATGTGAGGATTTTTTAAAAGAGCCCCATGGAAAAGGGTGAGCCTGCTCAGAAGCTCCAAGCATCCTCTTTTTACTACAGTTCCTGCTTCCTGTGTCAAAGGGGCTGGCGCCTGCTCCGGAAGCCTCCCACCTTCGGGGTTTCAGAGGTGTGCAGAGCCCTCCTGCCCAGATCCGCGAAGAGGCGTCTCGTACTGGCTCCCGGGCCACATCCACACTGGGCGCCGCCTGAGGCCTGACTCTGAGACAGACATCACCAAGGCTGGCCTGGGACAGCCTGGCCAGAACCGTTCAGGACTCCCACATTCCGCCTGCTGCCTCCTCTGAAGGTGAAGGCTCCCAGACCCTGCCTGTCTACCACGACGGGGCCTGCACTCTCACCTCTGCCTCTACCACAGTCCCAGAACCAAGTCAACAGCTCTGTTTTCCTCTCGCACTGGCCGCGGGAGGAGACAGCCACCAGGTCTCTGGAATGGAAGCTCGGTGGGTCAGGGACCAGGGTCTGTTCTGCTCGCTAGTCTGTCTCATGCCTACAGCAGGGCCTGGCAAGGCCTGGGCACTCGACATTCGCTGAGTGAATGAAGGAGACTCTCGCTTACTGAGGGCTCATGCTGAGCGAGACGCTGTGCGAGCCCCTTCAGTGCGGTGTTTCCCCGAGTCCCCACTACATTCCAGGAGGTGAGCTGTATCGGTCAGGACGGTCCAGGTTATGCTGCAGCAACAAACAGCCCCCCCCCCCCCCCCAGGTCTCAGCCGCTTAAACTAGCAAAGGCTTATTTCTGGCTCGTGCTACAAAAGTTCATGTGAGCTGTACTCCGCACAGCCCTTCTCCCGGGACCCAGAGCTGCCTGTTACCAGGGAGAGGGAAAGGACTCCGGAAGGTTCTCACCCCAGCAATTCAATGGTGCAGCCCAAGGAGTCAGTCATATAAGTGATAGATCCTCTACTCTCAGCTCATTGGCCAGAATGAATCACATGATCCCACCCATCCACTAAGGGACCAGGAAGTGGCGTCCTCCCAGGTGCCCAGAAGCTGGAAGTTGGATTGGGTGTGCACACCACTAACAGCTCCCACTTTGGCATTTTTATTGTCCCCATTGTTACAGATGAGGATGTGGAGGCTCAGAGAGGTTAGGTGACTTGCCTAAGGTCACACAGCTAGCAAGTAGCGGATCTGGTATGGATCCCCATTCTGTCTGACTCTAGAAACTAGAGTCTCAGCTGTTACCATTGATAAGCCCCAGAGTATGGTGTTTAATCCTGTTTTTGCATAAGATAAGCACATTCCGTGAATGGCTGATGTAAAGCACCCACCTACACACTTCCAGCAGGGGGCGTGGTACCGCCGATCCGTACCCTTAATTCGCACAACTCCTCGGCAAAGGACTGCTCGAAAACCGACCAAGTCCTGTCCTAGACGCCTTTCAGCGGCCCGCATAGCACTTCATTTGACTGGAATTTGTTGCCAATAATTAAAGATCAGTAGATTTCGCACTTTTGAAAACCATCTCCCTTTGAAAGTCAAACAGAAACACTGGCGGACTTGGCAACCATAGCCCGCGCCCCGCCCAGCGGCCGTGGGCCGACCCATGGGAGGACAGAGAGGCAGCCGGGCAGAGCGCGAGGGACGGTGCCATTCGCCCGGAACCGACGCACAAAACGCTGCTGTCTTTAACCTCGGGCCTAACAGCCGCACTTTCACACTTCAACATGTTTTCATCGCAGTCTTAACGGGAACGGTGTCAACTGTGCGCCTTTGAAGTGTTGAAGTGTCGCATTAGGGGAGGCAAAGCATCAGCCACCCCCGCCCACACCCACCGGCTGTCCCGCCAAACTTGCGGCTGGGCACACCTCCTCCCTCCGGCCCGCACTCCAGCCACCCTACCACTCAGCGACCAAACACGTGGCCTTGCGGGCGCGTGTACACTGCTGCCTGGCTCTGGGGGCATCTGAGCGCGCCTCTGCTGATCACACACATCACTTGAAGAAGCTAGTTTTACACACATAGGATAGCAGCCCAAGGCTGACCTGAGCAAACATGCCCATGAACTGTCTGACAGCGACACCCCCTGGTGACAAACGGTATTACAGCTCAGCGCCAAAAAAACCTAGTCAATACAGCAGGTCCTCGTTACCAATAACGTCCTTTCGGTCAGGGTCATTTTGTTGTGATGCTGATGAGACGCAGCAGGAACGTCATTCTTGTTTGTATCAATTAGCTTGTGATACAGTTGGTTTCATGATACATTCTTTCCTTTAAAGGAGCAGAACCTACTCCTGATGTTCCTCGGGATTTTCTGTACTTACACTGTGTCCTGGGTGTTAGGGTTTGTTCCCGAACTTCTCTGTGACACATTTCAGTCTTCTCTATGACTTGCAGCCTGAAGTGCATAGACGCCCTTCTTTACAATCCTCACGAGGACCTGCGACACACATGAGGCAGGGTCAGAACTCTGCAGAGGGGTCCCAGTGACTTGCCTGAGGGGCGTGGTGTACCCAGCTCCCCCCCCCCCCCCCCCCCGGGCAAACAGCTCTAGCTTCCGAACCCCACCTCTTCCCTAACTGCTGGGGCTGCCAGCGTGGAAGGAGCCACGTCCCTCACTCACACAGCTGTCTCTGCCACAGCCAGAGACCACAGAGCCAAGCAGGACCAGCGACGTCCCCTAGGGGTGTGGGTCTCTGTCCCCTAAAATGGAAGAAATTCCTGCGGCCCAGAGAAAGGCCAGATGGGGCAGGTCACGGAAACAGACGGAGTACCACAGAGACCAAGGGATGTCCCACGGTTCTGAAAAACTGCCGCAGGGCTGGTCGCTGCTTCCTGCCTGCGCACGGCGCTGTTCCAACCCATCTGCTGAGATGAGCTCCTGGGGGAGTGGAAGTCCCGTTTCGTAATGGAAGCCGAGGAGGTAAATGAGATCTGGTTTGCAGAAATGCGCATCGTGGCCAATGTTGCTCAAACATCTGTTCCTTCAAGCAGAAAACGAACAGCTCCGTCTCGGAGGCCCCCCTTCGTCCCCCACCGAGACTTCCGGGTGTTGCCAGGTTTGCTGTGGCTAAGGCCGCGCCCTGAACTCTGGAAATGCTCACGACTCCAGACTCCAGGACATGGCCCTTTGGAAAGGCAGGCCAGGCCTGAGACCCTCAGGGGCCGTCCCCTGAGACTTCGGGACATCAGAAAGCACTCCTCCCCAAAGCAGTGAACCTTAATCGACAGTCCTGGGTGGCTTCCTCTCTCTCTTCCACACTCTCCTTGGAGTCCTGTTGCGGGTTTTGCAGAGCCAAGCGCTCCTTTCAGGAATGTTTACTCTCTCTCCTCTCCGTCGCCCTCACTCTCAGCCCTCAGGAGTGAGCCTGGACGTTCCTGTGCTGGCTGCTCTCCAGAGCGGCAGGGCGCGTGTGGCGTGCAGGGTCTTGTCCTCGAGTCAGGGTTGCGTTTGGGGGAAATGAGTCTTGCAGCCTCCTTGCATCTGCCAGACGCCTCCAATTCTCCAGCTTCAGGACCTGCCTGGACCCTTGGCCAGAAATGATGCTCCTTAAAGCCGGCTCCCCTCTTGTGGTTCCAGAAGGAATGAGAAGAGGTAGGAGTCTCTGGTTGCCAGCGATGGCCTGGCTTCCCGGCAGTAACATCCGTGTGGGGTGCTGGCTGAGATCACGTGCCTGGGACCGGCTGCCGGGGTTCAAATCTGGACTCTGACACTCACCAGCCATAAAACCTTGGGATCTTCACTTCACCTCCTTGTGCCTCAGTTTCCTCATCTGTAAAATGAGGGTGAGAATAATAACAGTCCTCACCTGGGTTACGAGGAAAACGAAAGGCACGCGTGGCAAGTAGAAGTGCGTGGTGTGCGTAAATGCTGGGTGGCCATTAGAGATGCTGATTCAGGAGAGAAAGCGGGCGTGTGAGGTCCCAGCTCTGGCCTGACTGGGCCGACTGTGGCCAGCATCTGGGATTTTATATCTGCGGGGCACCTGAAGTTTGGGGCAGGACTGGGCCGGTCCCCGAAGGACCAAAGGCAGCCATCTGGGCCCTGTGTTCAGGAGAGCCCCACAGTGAGACTGAGAGCCACTCTTGAGACAGGGGTGACCATCACCCAGATGAAAAGAGTTGGGACCACTTCCTGTTACCATATCCTGTCCAGGCCAGATGCTGTTCATTACCATTTTTACAAACCCCACAACTCACACAGGTATTGTACACTTCAGGGCACTTCGATGGGTGGAAGCTGTGACCTTGTCAGATGGAAACACACAAGGCAGCACCGTGTGTGTGACCCTGGTCCGTCAGGTTTTCGTTTCTACCGTGAATATACCCAGAGCCTCAGAATATAACCGCGGCTTAGCCTGCTAGTGGCTCCGGGTGAGCGCAGGCCTTTGCACCGTGGACCCCGGCCACCCTGCCTCCCTGGTGGCCATGCCTGCAGCCAGGCCTCTCGAGGGCCCTGGGCAAGACTGGGCTCCCCCCAATACAGAGTGGGGAGGGAGAGGGAGCTGCGGAGCAGACCGAGGAAGGGAGGTACACAGAGGGGCAGCTGCACCCAGGAGGGCTCTGCGCTCTCTCCTCCTGCAACTCACATCCCATAATCCAGTGCTCTCAGATCACTGTTTCAACAGAGACTTGTTCACACACATGGGAGGAGCCAGGCACCGTGCCAGGCGCTGGGGACGCAGCAGTGACCCCACAGACGGCGCCTGCCCTGAGGGGCTTAGTGTCTAAGGACTGAGGCAGAGCACAAGCAAACAGAGATCCACGCGCAGAAGGCAGGTCCTTACGGGGCCCTGCGAGGCAAAGGCAGGGAGAAGCACCCTCCCCTAGAAGAGCCTCTTAGGAAGCAAGAAGGAAGGAGGAGCAAGGAAGGCGCCTCAGTTTTCTTACCTCCTCCCCGGCCAGGCATCTCGTAGGTGCTCCGCAGGTTCCGAGGAAAAAGCAGGGGGCAAGAAGGGTTTTACAAACATAAGCGTCTTCCGCAGGATCCCTCTGCACCCACAGCTGCCCGCAATGAGATTCCCTCACAGCCAAAGAGCGACCCCGGCCCTCCCCAACATGAAACCCTCCGTGGGCTTCTTTCCCACCATGTTTAAGATCTGAACTACGGGGCTTGCGGGCTTGGCCCCTGCCTAACTTGCCAGCCTCACCCCCCTCTCCCGCTCACTACATTCCAGCCACACCCCACTGGTTCCTGGTCTGCAGGTTGCTGCCTCAGGGCCTTTGCACCTGCTGTTCCCAGTTCCGAAAGTGCTCTTCCCCTGATTCCTTCAAATCCTTCAGGATTCGGCATAAAAGGCACTTTTTCGAGGACACTGGGAAACAGTCACTTAAGTAGCACCCCCGCCCCCAAACTCCTCTCGCCCTTTCACCTTGCTTTTCTTTCTTCCCTAGCACCCACTGCTCTCTGCAGTTATCTTACTCATTCATTCACCTATCATTGTCACCCCACTAGAATGCAAGCCCATGAGGGCGGGGACCCCTCCCGCCTTGTCTGCCACGCTGTTTCCGAGCTGGGTGACGCTGGGGCCCTATCGGATGCAAGCAGATCCCTTCTGACTGTTTCCATGGACCCCGCCTTCCCGTGTTTTCACATCTGAACCCCAGCACCTGCTGGTCTTCCTTGGATACCTGCCCTCCTGCAACACCCCTGGGCCCAAGGATCTGCGTCTCAGCGCCCCCGACCCCACCCAGAACAAGTCCTGATGTGTACACGAGTGAGCGACACATGGCTGGCACCCAGCAAACACTCTCAAATAAACGAGCAAACGAAGGAACTAGCACGCCGACCCCGACTCTGACAGCTTGACCCCCCCAGTGCCGGGCAAGCACTCTGCACACAGTAGGGATCTAATCAGTGCTCGCTGGAGGCCCAGCCCTGAGATCTTTTGTATAGTCCTTGGCCCTGAGGAGAACGCTCACACATCCATTTCTGTTCCACCTGCACGGGGGTCCCCAGAGAATCACGGAGCAGTGGCCTTTGCTCCCATGGGTGGGACACCGAGGCTCGGAGAGGGGCCAGATCCCCCAGGCCACCTGGCGACAGCAGCGGAGCCGGGGTCAGTAGGCAGGTGCCTCCTCCAAAGCCAGAGCCCCCTCGGTGCTGTGGTGAGCAAGAGCCAACATCACACGGCGGCCCTGGCTCTTATTTTACAGGTCTTATTCTTGCCCACGAGATCCTTGGAGAGGGTGAAGACCGCTTTGAAAATCTGAAGAATATTAATAAAGCGGTTCCCAGAAACATGCATAAAATAAAGTGTCTTAAGGTTACAAGTTCCTGGAGCCAGGCTGCGACCTCAGGAGACGAGCAACCCCAATTTGAGGAACGCCCTAAGAGGTCACCCGCAGCACCTGTCAGAGGGCAGGCCTCTGAACAACCTGTGTGCACAGGTCGCCCCCAGGTGGCCGAGCCAGGAATTGCACAGAAGCCCGGTGCCCAGGCCGGTGGAGAGGGATTTTCCCAGCAGCCCCCGAGACAGGACTTGATAGTCAGGATGGGGAAACGCTACCCACGTACTTAAACATGGGATGAGCTTCGTGACAGCATACATTTTAAGAGACCTTCTCGGGTTACTGCATAGAGAATGGACCGCACAGGACACGTGAGAACCGGGGGCCCGTGGGCCAGGCTGGCAGAGCCTCGGGGGGAGGGGGTAAGACGCAGCAGCATTTACCGGGACAACCCCAGAAGTGTGGGCCAGGACCCAGAGTCCCCACCCCGGAACCCATCGCGAGGAACCGCCGACTTTGAACGCCCTGCCCTCCCTGTAGGCAGGTAGTGTGGTATGAGCTTATTCCCTCCTTTTCCCAGAGGAGGAAAGCCACCCTCGTGGCTTTATTCACGGCGCACAGCGTGCCCTCGGGAAATATTTGTGGAAGGGATGACTGACTACCTGGGGGAGCGAAGGCACGCGGAGCATTGTGAGCAGCCGTCTACGTGGAGCCTATTCCAGTTTCCTGCACAACTGCAGGTACCCGGGGTTTCGGCTACTGACCCCCGGGGTTTGGGTCTACAGCTTCTAGTATTCTAGAACATTCTAGCATCAACGTGGGTACAGACGTAGTGCCCCAGAAATTCTGAGTCGGAGAAGGCTGAGTGAGCAGAAGTGATCGGGGTGGCTTCCTGGAGGAGGGGCATGCTGGTGTCAAGCCTCTGATGGTGACCAGGATGGAGTCAGAGAGAGAGAAGGGGTACCTCCCACAAGGGGTGAGCTCCTCCTCCACAGGTAGGGTGGGGAGATGGGGGGTGCAGTCCTTGAAGAGGGTGGGTCGGGCAGTCCCTGAGGAAATCTTCACACTATCAGTCACATGTGTCTTTATTTTAATGGATCCTGGAACAAATACCTCTTGTCCTCTTGTCCTCTTGGACTCATATGGTCAGATACCGCTGCCTTTCTAAGAGAATTCTTAAAAATATATATTTTATTTAGTCATTTTTAGAGAGAGGGGAAGGGAAGGAGGAAGAGCGGGAGAGAAACATCAATGTGTGGTTGCCTCTCGAGCGCCCCCTACTGGGGACCTGGCCTGCAACCCAGGCAGGTGCCCTGACTGGGAATCGAACTGGTAACCTTTTAGTTTGTAACCCATGCTCAATCCACTGAGCCACACCAGTTAGGGCTAGGAAAATTCTTTTAAGTAAAAAAAGTGAGTCGAATGAAAGGCAAATACGAAGTTAGCAGTGTCACAGTAAGTGGGGGGCTGGGGTAGAAAGTGAAGGTGCAGGGAGAAAGACTCAGAGTCAAAGGCACTCCTGAGAATTCCTCAGAACAGGGTCCTGGCAGCCCAAGCTTCCAGCACGGAGTCAGCCAGCCTTTGCCTCTCTGAGGCCCAGAGGAAGCTGCCAGCTGGGTGGAGGAGCCAAGGCGGCTTCAAAGCACAAATCACTTTAAACCCAAAAGATGCTCCAAAGCAAGATTCACAAATGAGACTTGAGCAGGGCACGCCTACCTCTCCTGGGGACACACACGCACACACAGCAAGACGCTTTACGGAGAGGGTCTTTTCTCTTTTATGAGCGGGTCGGGCTGCAAGCACAAGTTCAAAGTTTCTGTGATGAAGCTCAGACCCAGAGACGGCCCCATCCTCCCCACGGTCACCTAACTGAACTTGGGAACACTGGGCTTAGCTTCCCAAGGGGCAAGAACTCAGGAGTTTTGAGGAAATCATCCTCTAACCTGGACTTCCTGTGAGCCTCGAGCTTGCAGGTGACCCCCAGGGCAGGCCCAGGTGATGCCCCAGCCCCTTCAGGAGCCCCCACCCACCCCGCAGCAGCCAGGCGTGGGACTCCCCAGTTCTCTAGGCTCCCAAATACTGGTGTTGAGAGCTGGTGTAAAGATTGGGTAATCCTTTTGCAACCAAGTCGGTGGTTTCCACTTTGTTGCTTTCTGTACACATGTGAACAAAGGTCAAATAGGTTTGTCAGCTGACAGAGCAGTAAAAATACTTCTTGATGACAGATCGCCATCTGATTTTTGCTCATTACTCAGGAGTATAACAAGAACCGAGTGACACGGGCATCAGGGACATCGCTTATACTCCCAGCTACTTAGCTAGGTAAACAAGGCTTCTCGAACTTCTATCTCCAAAGATAAGAGTGAAATGCACGACAAGATCAGTCTCCTCCCGGCCATGAGGAACACTCACGCACAGGTACCCGAACTGGTTGACAGGGAGAGGAAGTCTCGTCCATCTCATTACGAGATACATTTCCACACAAATAAAAACTGCAAGGAGATACGACAAGTGACTACAAGCTTTAAAAACAGAACACCAAGGCACCGGCGAGTATGGGGAGCAGATGAATGATCAGATCTTGCGGGTGGGAACGCAGAACGGCACAGCTGCTGTGAAAATTGTCTGGCAGAGCCTGGAGAGGTTGAGCACATTACCATGAGACCCAGCCGTCCTGTTCCCCGGTGTTTTACTTAAGACAAAGGAAACTATGTTTCCACCAAAACCAGTACAGTCGTGTTTAAACCAGCTTTTTTTTTTTTTTTTGTAATGAGCCAACACTGTAAACATTTTAAACTCCAACACATGAAGAGCTAAAAACCCGGAGTGTATACAGGCATTCAATGGAATTCTCCTCAGCAATAAAAAGAAACAAACTATTGATAATATGCGACAACATGGATGAATCTCAAGACATTCTGCCAGGGGAAGGAAGCCGGTCTCAGAGGCCGTGTACTGGATGATTCCATAAATGCAACATTCTGGAAAAAGCAAAGCTACCTGGGTGCCGAAGGTGGGGTCTTCCTGGGGGCTTTTCCTAGAAAAGCAAAGCGGAAGGAAGTTGGGGGGATGAGGCGGTTCTGGACCTCGAGTGTGGTAGAACTACTTGTTTCTGTACATGTCTTAAAACTCCTAGACCTGGACACACACACACAACTTCTACCTGGTAGTTTAAAAATGCATATAAAAAGAAGATGCAATCCCATGAAGTTTTGCTTCTTTTTTCAACATATAACAAAATGGGGAACATACCAACATTGTTCCCTCCAGTTGGGTGCCTACAGCTGAATGACAATCCGGACCAAAAATCCCCCAAAAAACCCTTTATGGTCACAAGAAAAACAATTAAATGTCCATTTCAATGTATACGGATATCTGTGTTGCAGAGAAGTTGCAGAAGGATTAATAAGACTTGAAGGCATACATTATATAACATTTGGTTAAAATTCTAGGGGTGAGAAGGAAATATAACATGTTCAAGGGGAGGCTGCGATTTCGGGCTACAAGAGCGTGTTCGTGTAGTGCGTAAACGGCATATACTCTCATCATGTTTAGATCTCTTTGGGCCCATGAAGCGTTTGATTTTAAAACATGGACAAAGGCAGACAATAAGCGGGGAAGTTTACCCTCTGTAACTGTCTACATTTAGGATGAAAACGTTCCCACATGAACTTCAGATGCGGAGTTTCCGGAAGGCATGGAGGGCACACAGGGCAGAGGGGCAGGAACCAGCAAATTCAGGAGCCGCGAGCCCACGTCCCCGGAGGTCCTGCGCCCAAACCCATTGCCCATCTTTCGGGTCTCCACGGTGCCTCTTATGTCACCACAGGGCTTCTGGCGTCATCACAGCATCTCCAAGTAATCACAGTTCTATGACGTCACCGCAGTGCCTCTTCCATCATCGTCACACGTGACTTGTCCTGGCCTCTCTGCCGTATTATGGGACAAGTTATGTCACCACAGCAAGGGCTATGTCATCAGTATGGCGACGCATACGGAGTCTTGGGCTGTGTTTACGTCATCAAGGCAACGCTGCGTCACCAGGGTGCCGCTACACCACTAGGGCTGGCGACATCTATGTCACCAGAGGGTCACCTTTGTCATCATGGCTGGCGACGCTACGTCGTCACACGCACACTTCCTCACATGGGGACCTACCTCACCAGGGCAACGCTCACGTCGTCGCAGCCGGCACCAGCCCCGGGCAGGGCTGCACAGCGACCTCCTCCCTTAGCAGTGTTAAAATTGCCCTCGACGGCAGCGCTGGTATGAGGACGAATGCATGGAGTTTTTAAACCTTTTTTCAACCTAAAAGTTCGGGGTCTGTCTTCTGTTTTTTAAACAAATGAAGCTATTTTTGTGGGCCCCTGAACGGCCCGTGGGCCCGCGCTCGGACGAGGGGCCGGGCTTCGGGCGCGGGGCCGCGTCGGCTGGCCACCAGGGGGAGCCCGTCCTGTCCGTGCAAGAAGCGAGCAAACGTTTGGAGAAGTTTGAGTTTGTTTGAGCCAAGCTGACAATTGCTGGAAGCAATCTCAAGGACTGGAGAAAATGCTCCGGAAAAGGGCCATTTTACAGCGTATTTTATGCATCAAATCCAGAGGGGAAGACGGAGGGGGACCACGTGAAATCCTTGGGTGGCAGATTAAGGGAGCCAGAGAAAGCAAAGGGGGAGGGGGTACATCTGGGGTTGGATAAAAAGGAAAACGGAGAGACAGACCCCCCTTTCCCGCGGGTGGGCGCTGGGCAGTGCATTAGCGCTCACAGCGCACGCAGATGGTATTTGGACCAGATAACCTTGAGGGGCTCCTGCGGCGGGAGACTGTGCCTGGGGCGGGGTGGGGCGCGTCTAGAAAAGATCACTCTGACATTTTTCAAAGGTACGTTATTTTAGATGCGAAAGCACAACAGTCTCCCTGCGGGTAAAGATTGACCTTTGTCAGGGAAGGTTCCCGCCCAGGACGCACCTGCCTGCCGTGACCTGCTTTCGGCCGGTGCGGGCCTGCCCTGAGCTTGCCCAAGTTGTCTGCGGCCCTCTTTCGTCCGCAGTCCCGACGCCAGCAGTGGTATCAGGAGGCCGCTGCCACAGGGTTGCTGGGCCGTGTTGGTGAGGCTCAAACGCCGCCTCCCCAGTGACCCCAAGTCCTGAGAGAAACTGGTCCAACTATGTCGGGGTCCCTGACACATCCCCACTCCTGGCACAGGGCCCAGCGTGGCGCAGGAAAGGAAGGAAGAAGAATGTGGCGTGCGTTTGCAATAGGGGAGAACTGGAGACCGAGGCCATTCCATGAGAGGGCGTGTGTGAGCGGCTGTGTCTCAGAGGCAGTGCAGCCAGTACCCAGAAAGAGGTGACTCGTGGAGGAGCCAGGAACAATGTCCAAGACAGGAACAGGCGAACAGTGTCCATGTGGATAGAAAAAGATGAGGGCGATTAATCATCATAGATCTTAACAGCGGTGGCCAGCTCGCATCGCCTCTCCCATGTACCAGCTCTGCTCTAGTCCCTGATGTACTTGTCCATGAACTCTGTCTCACTGTGCCACACTAGCAGGTGGGTGCTGTTACTTCCCCTTTCAGGTGGAGGAACCGAGGCACCGAGCAGTCAGGTGAGTTGCCTAAAATCACAGAACTAGTAAGAGGCAGAGGTTAGATTCAGGCCCACGCCCACAGGCTCCCATCCACTTTCTTAACCGCTTCTTTTCTGCCATTTATGTAACAAGAGAAGCAGGAGCCCAGAATGACACGGCACAGGCCCCTCGATTAGAATATAAACACACAGAAAACAGAGCCCAGCAGGTTCCACGCCAAAGTGTCGAAGTACCCGAGTTGTGGTCAGAATGCTCTTGGGTCGCACACTTTCTAAACCAGAACTGCGTGACACACACGCTAGGTTGAAACTGTGAAACAGAGAGGCCAGTCAGCTGCCCAGCCCGTGAGAGACTCGTGGCAGCTTCCAGAAAGAAGCTATTGACTCCAAAGAGCCCAACACAGGAAGCTGCCCCCCGCCCACCCCTACCACCAAATAGGCTGCCCCAGAATCGAGTGCTTGCTTTTTAAAAAGGTTTATTACTTCCATAGTGAATTATTTTTAAAAGATGATAAAACTCATTTTTCTTCCAGTAGAAAAGAGACAGAGGCTTGCCCCAGAGATGAGAAGCTGCAGGTGGACAGGTCTCCCACCTGACCAGACCTCTGGGCTGGTGGGGCCCAGACACCCCCGCCTCTGGCCCAGCACCTCAAAGAGGAGGGCCCTTGGTGGGGGCTGCTCGGGGCAGAGCCTCCCGCCACCCCAGCCAGGGAGTGGCCGGCTCAATATACAGGTCGATGTCAGTTTGGCTGCAGGGAAGGGGCCCCAGAGTCCTTCAAGGGTTGGGGAGACAGCCAGGGCAGCCTCACAGGCGTCTCTCCCTCACACTGGGGTCTGAGGCCCATTGAAAGGGCTGTGCCCCAGCCCGGGTGGCTGCAGAGAGGCCAAAGCTCTGGGTCCGGCTGGGCCCTGAGCCCACAGCCCCTGCCCACTGGCTTTGGCACAAGAAGCCGGAGCTCCCGGGCTGGCTTTCTGCCCCTCCCCATGAAGCTCTGTCCTGCTGGGCGAGCCCCCACACGGGGGCTGCAGTGTTTCCAGACTGATGGAGTGGCCAGCGGGGAGAGATGGCCCCGTGGCTGAACGGGCTCGCCCCAGAGAGCGGACCCGTGCTCACAGGCCTGTGGGTGCCTTGGAGAGAAGGTTCCGGAACAGTCCCTGTTGGTGAGCCTCTTTCCTTGATTCCCCTCGGCAGCATCTCCATCCCTGAGTGTTTGTATACACCTGCGCACGCATGTGCTTACACGTGCTGGGGGTGTGTGCAGTGTGCGGACGCGCGTGTAAGGCAACTGGGAGGCTCAGGCTCTGGTGGGACAGGCTGGCTGTCTGCTGAGGGAATCCTGCAGAAGCGGGGTGTAGGGGCTGGGGAGCCGGTCCGGCGGAGCGGCAGGGCTGGGCTGGCTCTTGGCATCCTCGGGACCCTGCGGAGAAAGGGGTGCTGGGTCACCACGCCGGCCTCCCCAACCCCAGCCCCGCCCTGCTTCCTGCTTCCTGCTCCCACGTCCTCCGGAAAGCCCCTGACTCTCCCCATCTCTCTAGCTCGAGAGGAGAAAAGCCAGAGTGACCTCCAGACCCCCGCAGGGCAGCTCCAGAGGGGCTCGCCTCTCACCGACGCCATCTCGCCCTGCCCTCATCTTATTTTAGAGATGGGGAAACTGAGGCCAAAGAGACCTGCCTAACCCCACAAGAAGGGCGGAGCAAGGCGCGGGGCTTAGGCGCAATGCTGCCAGCACAGCGCGACTGGGAACCCCCTGGACGCGCGTCAAGAGGAGAGAGCGTTTCTAAAATAGTCAGAAGACGGTCCTTGACCCAGCCAGCCATCCCAGACAGAACACCGTGGTGAGGGAGGCCAGCCGCAGAGTGACACCCATGCGGTGACACCAGCCACTGAGACAGGCTGGAACAGGACAAAAGACGGACCTTCCCGTCACCGTTAGAAGTGTTAGCAGTGCCCCCGAGCCAGGGTGAGAGGCGACTCAGGTGTTCTAATTTACCTAGTTTACATTTAGAAAAAAAATTTTTTCTCAACGTAAAAGAAATTAAAGATAAGAATTGGGGGCAACTCTTCATCCCCTAAGCCCACTGCCCTCCTTCCCCTGAAGAATGCAGAGGCCTCCTGGCCCACGGCTGTGCTCGGAAGCAAACCTCTAAATGCCCCGCCCCCCCGGTGCCTCTTCACAAGGGCCCCTGCACCCCGCCGTGGGCGGGACAGAGGGAGGTTAGGACCCAAGCCCACCTCTGGGATGGATCCCAGGCTTCCTGCATGGAAGCCACATTCAGCCGGGGCAGGGAGGGAGGGCGTGGCCACGTACCGCCCCGCAGAGGCAGCACGGGACACCCGGGGGGTGGCCAGCATCTCAGTCCCGTGGGCCCGAAGAGCCTCGACTTGAGAAAGCCTCTCTCAGAAGTAAAAAGGGGGCACTGTTTCCCCAAGCAGCCCACTCACAAACCCTCAGGGAGCACGACGTGAAGTGGGCTCTTCCTCCTGCCCCCTTCCGCTTGTGTTGCGGGGGGGAACCGGGCTGGGAACGGGACAGAGGCAAAGGGGCCGGTAAGCAAGGAGCAGGAGCCTGTGCCAAGGGCTGTCTGGGCTGCTGCGGCCCAAGGGTCCGCACCGGAGGGGTCGCAGGCAGGCTGGGCTGCGCTGTCTGCCCCCAGCCCCCCACCTGGAGCCGCTGCGTCCACCCAGACCCGCTGTCCTTTGCTCATTCGCGTAAAACGGCTCCTCTGGGCCAGTGAGGGCGCACTTCCTGGCTTCTCCCAAACAAGGCGGCCCGCACGGGCCACCCCCACACCCAGGTGCAGGGCCTCCCCAGCGACCAGCCAGTACTCAAAGCTGCCCTGCAGAGACTCTAGGTCTCCCAAAGCACTGGCCACTTCCAGGTGCCTGCCCCCCAAAACCAAAGCCCCAAGTGCACGTGACTGGGGGCACTGGGCATCATCTACAAGGAGGCTGAGCTGCCTTCCAGAAGCGGGGCAGTAAAGTCTCTGCAAGTCAAAAACTTCCCCCAGGAACTTGGAATTGGGTTCTGTGGGCCAAAGAAAGAGAAAGCCCCAGATGGGATTTACTGGGGGGGGCGGGGGGCTGGCAGATACCCTGGCTCTGTCCAGGGGGCGCAGCATGAGGCTCTGGCCTCACAGCCTCCAGCTCCACCTGCGGTAAAGTCAGCAGCCCCCCTACCTCAGCCTGATGCCGCCGCCCCTGCACCCCAAGAACACTAAGCAAGTTCCTGCAGGAGAGAATCGTGGCGGGAAGGGGTCAGGGGTGCCACTGAAGCCAAACTGCCCACAGCGAGGTGTCCCAGAGGACTCCTTGGGAGAGGAAGGATGAGGGTGGGGGTGTTGCGTCTCTGGCTAGGGTGTGGTTGAGCCCCGCCCTCTTATTCCCAGATTGCAAGAGGAGCCCCCAGCGGGGGGTTGGGGGGCACAGCCATCCCTCCTCCTTCCCCCTTGCCTCCCTTGGTCCCCTTGCTCCCCCGACCCCTTGCACGGTCTGCAGCCCCTGCCAACACAAACGCCCCGCGCCCGCCACTTGGCAGCTTCTATTTCATTTTTTCCTCCAGCCCTGGCAGACCAGCGCCCTGGAGGCAGCCAGCTGGCCCTGAAGACCAGGGTGTTGCCTCCCCCAGCTCCATGCTCCGCTCTCCTGAGACCTCAGACCCGGTGGCCCGCGGCCCAGGAAGAGGGCTCCCCATAGCGCTGGCCGCTGCTCCCCTGCCAGGGTGCCAGGTAAAACCGGGGCGCCCAGCTCGGTTTCATGTCCAGGTTCACACTGCAGAGCAGGCTCTCGGGGTGAGTGCGTCTGGTTAACTGCACGGGACACACTTGTCCTGAAAACCACCGTTGACCTGAAGTTCGGATTTAACTGGGCAACTGCTCGTGGCTGTTTCTTCATTTCTCTGTGTGTATTTCACTATTTGCTCAGTCTGGCGGTCCTACCCTCAGGCGAAGTCCTGGGCATTTGGCTGGTGCTCCGGTGAGGCCCAAAGTCCTTCTGCTTGGCCAGCGCCCCCAGCCTCATGCAGACAGTCCCCTCTGCATCAGCCTCACCTCAGGGGTCCCTGGAAACGCAGGCTCCCGGGACCCTTCTGGATTCTATTCCAGGAGGTCTAGATGGAGCTGCATGATTAGCAAACCTCCCCAGAGGAGGTGATACCTCCGGAGCCGGGAGAAGCAGCTGGCCTACACCCCCGACCCTGCAGCCTTGCAGGTCAGACACCAGCCCCCAAGGACACTGGGCGTCCTGGAAGGAAGAAGCTGCCTTGTGAACAAAAGCTACAAATAGGTGTTTCTCCGACCGTGGTCTGTCCGCAGGTCCAGGTGCCGCTCGGGCTGCAGAAGTGCGTGTATTTCAGGTGGCTGGGGCTCTACTTACTAGGGGAGGGGCAGGGGGAGGGGCGGCGTTACCTGGTACCCACCTACAGTCTTGCTTCTTGCAGCACTGTGCCCTTGGCGGCTGGTGTCATCAGGGATTCAGAAAAAGCCTGCATGGCCTCCTTATCCTTTGGGCCCTTTTTATTACTACTCCAAAATAAATAGCATCTCTCCTAGAAGACAACCAAGCTAATTTGTAGTTGACGTTGCAGCCACACAGAAAACGCTTTACACGGTTCTTGGATGTTCGAGAACACACGGGAGGATGCAGAATTCTAGAGTCCGACACCACTAACCACGGGAGGGGGCTAAAGCTGCCCGTCACCAGAGACAGAAGCACCAGCATCTTTGGGGCACGCGCCTGGCCAGATGCGCAGGCCGGGCCGAAGAGGGTTTGCCCACTTGAAAATTTAGGAATCGAGGTGGGCGGATGGGCAAGGAATCAGCAGGTCCAGCGAGGGGGCATTTTAAATCAACCAGAAACTGATTTTTTTCTGTTAAAAAAATACTATTGATTCTTTGCAAAGCATGACTTGAGAAGCAAAACTTCTCTGAACAGAAATTAAAATATGTTGAGTTCTCCAGCACAAACACGTGGAACCTGTAAGGCCTAACCCCAGGGAAGCCGAAACTTACAAAATGGGATACATTTCAATGAAGGAGCCTCCGCTGAAACCTGCAATGTGGGGGGGAGCCTCTGCTGGTTCATCATGGGAACAATAAATAGGAACAAGGTTTCTCAGTGGGCTGGGGGGCAAGACAGCAACCCAGGGGGTGGGGGTTAGGCAGGGGAGAGGCCCAAGCCAGCATTTCACAAGCTGTCCTCCCTCTCCTCCTGGCCCCCCCTTAGGATAGGCGGTTCGGAGAGAGACAGAGGGGCAGAGGGGACTGAAGGCAGAGGCTGCCTTGGCCTCCTCCCCCTGCCCAGCCGCTCAGCAGTCGGCCCCCGGGAGCCCCCGCGTGCGGCTGTGTGCGTCTTCACCACTGGAAACCCACCCAGGAGGCAACCTCTGGCTGGGAGCTCTGGCTTCTGGTCCCTCCCACCCTCTCAGCATAATTTAAGTCAAGAAACTGTAGGGAATTCCCTTCTGTTCACTGGAGTGACAGCCCGCTCAGCCTGGCTGTCACCGGGGCCTGTGACAGAGCCCAGGGGCCCCCGCAGTCTCATTACCAGAGGCTGCGAGGTGGCGAGAGCTGGCAGCCTTTTCCCCCAGAGAAGGGGAGTTTGCAGGCAATCGGCGAAGGGCCTGAGGACTCAGGTGAAGTGCCCGGGATGGCAGGGCTTCTCCCAGTGAGTATGAGAGCGTGCGAGCTGCTCCCAGAGCCAGGAGGAAGAAAGAGCTGTCGCAAAGCTTAGGCAGGAAGCAGGAGTGGCAGACGGCCCGGGGTGGAGGGGGGCAGGGAGGCGGAGCTGAGTGGGCAGCACCCCATCCCCAAGGCCTGGGCCTGGAGCCCAGGACAAGGTGGGGGCCACCAAGGTGGCTTCTGGTGCATGGATCCCAAATGGCTTCTCAAGACTCCCTGTGACTGAGCAGTGTCCCTGCGCCTCCCCGCCCCCCCTCCCGCCCCTCACCCCCGCTGCAATGTCCCTGGAGCCCCACGGTCACAGGCCTGTCCGCGTGTGACTACAGTATCTGCTTCCCATCGGCCTTGCCCCTGGCCTCCAGACTTACATTCTGGCCACTTCTGAGCTCCCAGACTGCATGGTGCCTCGGAAAAAAGTCAGCTGCTCAGCCCGGGCACTGTGGCTCAGTGGGTTGGGTGTCAACCCGTAAAGTGAAAGGTCGTGGGTTCAATTCCCAGTCAGGGCACAGGCCTGGGTTGCGGGTTTGGTCCCTGGTTGGTTCATGTTCAAGAGACAGCCAATCGGTGTTTCTCTCTCACGTTGATGTTTCTCTTCCTTTCTTTCTCCCTCCCTTCCCCTCTCTCCAAAAATAACATTTATGAATGGGAGGGTGCACAGCATCAAGCCAAGAACGGGTATTGTTGTCACTGCCTCTTCTTCCTGCCTCTAGGGGGTGGCTGCCTTCTTCTCCGGCTACGATTCCTTCCAAAAATCAGCGGACAAAGCCTCAGATAGCTTCCTGTACCCCAGGAATCGGTTCCAAGCTGCTCGCCCTGTGTGACGGGCCCAGTGTGGCCTGCCTCTGCCCCTGCCCCCTCTCAGATGCCACCTCACTCCCGTCCAGCCACCCTGGCCCTGCAGGGTCACTTCTGAGTGCCCCACTGTCCCTGCCTCAGGGCCCTGGCACTGGCCCTTCCTTCCCGTCGGGAATGCGTTCCGTGACCATGTGCCGAGCACCTCCTTGCCATCTGCGTTCAAGCTCAAATTCTACCTTTCCCCACACTCTCTCTGCAGTTGTCCCCAACCCCCTGGGACGCTGCGCTGTCCAGTCTGGAGGCCAGAGATGGCCGCAGGGGCCTTTGAAATGGAGCACGTCCAAATCTGGACCCACTATAAGAGTCAAATGATTTCAAAGACCGATTTTAAAGACTTGACAAGGGAAAAAAATCACAAAAACTAATAATGCTATTTTTATAGTAACTGCATGTTGGAATGGTCATATTTTGGGTATATTCAGATGAAATAAAATACAATTAAGATTAATTTTTTTACTTAACGTGGCTGTTAGAAAACTTAAATTTACAGTCGCACACGTGGCTCAGGCTGTGTTCCTGGTGGACAGCACCTCATGTTTTCTACTGTCTTTCTCGTCAATGACACTCTTTTTTGTGTATTTCCCTGGTCATTATCTGTCTCCCTGCCTGGAATGCAAGCCCCACCCCCTGCCACTGGGTGCCCTGCCCCTGACCGAGTCTAGCTCCCGCAGGTGCTGACTCGATGAACAAGCCACTCAAGTACCAGGTCTCATCACCTGAAGCCCACTGGCAGCCCCTCTGGGGGAGGGTCCCCAGGCCTCCCAGGACAGGCAGAGAAGTGGCCATGCAGGATGCAGGAGGAGCAAGGACCCAGTGACAGCTCCCTTGATCCGGCAGACACCCGGATGCTGCCCGAGGCAGGCTCCAGGCTGCAGGCATCTGCTGGGACCTGGGGAAGGGACAACTGGGCCATCCCACCCAAGCCCCTCTCTCCCCCAGCAGGAAAGCAGTGCGCCGCCCGGCCCGGGCCATACTCCGGCCACCACCTACTTGGCTCCGGATTTGGTAGATGACAGGGATGAGCAGCAGGACGCCGCCCAGGGCGAGAAGGACGTACTGGGCGTAGTGCAGCACCTTGGGCATCAGCACCAGCTGGGTGTAGAATGTCTGAAGCGTCTCGCCCTCCATGGCTCCTCTCTGGGGAGGGAGAATGACAGGCACATCAGCTGGGGCCACACACAGTTGCCCCTGCACTCCTCCCCCCCACCCCCCAAGCCTGTGGGTGGTCTCCATTTCCTCCAGGGCCACACCAAGAGTCTACATTTCCCAGACTCCCTTGCAGTTGGCATGGCCATGTGATCTCATTCTGGCCAATGGGACGCAGGCACAGTGATGCTACAACCTCCACCCCTGGCTGGTAAAAACCTGCCCCTAGGATTCTCTCCACTGCTTTCCCCACCCACCAAACAGGGGTGGGTTCTGAGGGTCTTGACAGCAGGCCCCCCGGGATGGAAGGAGCCAGGCCAACCCCAAGTGGCTCTGTGGAGCAGAGCCCTGCCTCCCACCAGCCCACACCAGACTGCCGAGCACTTGACATTGGGGGGCTGCCTGGTCCAGCCCCCCCCCCCCCGTTTAAAATGCAGAAGTAACCCTGTGAAGCTGGGAAAGAAATTTCACATGAAAAGCTGACACCCTGAAAATCGACTTCCCTTGTCTCAGGAGAAGTGGTCACACTACCATCAAAAAACTGCCCCCCAGGGCGGCGCTGTCCTCCCAGGTGGTCCTTTCTGCTCAAGGGGGTGGTTGACAACATGGTTGCAGAGCGGAAAGTTTCCCCTGGATTGTTCCAGGTCGCACGGGCCGCCTCCCCCACCCAGCCTCGGATGCCCCCATGGGCTCCCCGCTGAGGTACCGGAGGCCATGCCCAGGGGAGCCCAGTGCAGGGACAGCGAGGTGGCCTTACCTCCTCAAACCACATCAGTGGCAGGACCACCGGCACAATCTTCCCGGTTTGTCTGGAAATAAGGGAGACAAAGCCAGTGAGAAGTGGGGCCAGGGTGGCCTCCGGCAGGCAGGCTTGGCCGTGCCGTCCCCAGCTCCAGGGGCAGGCGGGCTCTGACAGCAACAGTGCCATCGGCGCAGGCTGGAGGGAAGGCATTTCCTGGCAAGGAGCAACCCGACAACCGGGCAAGACATTTTTCAGTTGAAAACTCCCCCCATAGAGGGTAGGGCCGCCTGTGACCTAGCCGACGGCAGCTCATTCCTGTTGGAAAAAGAGCCGCAGTTCACTCAGGAAGGCCACGCGCCCAGTTGACAAGCCACGTGGCTTAGGCTGACACCTGCTGTCCTTCGGGGGGGCTGGGATTTGGGGACCTACCGGGTAGAGGGGGCCTAGGTGACCAGCCCCCCATAAACACCCTGGGACTGAGTCTCTCATGAGCTTCCCTGGGGACAGCATTTCACATGCATTGTCTCAACACGCTGCTGTGGGTTTGCGTGGCAGCCCGTGCCCGGTTCTCCCAGCCTCCCCCCTGTGGGCCTCCACCTTTGCTGATGTTGCTTTGGATCCTCTCACTGGAATAAATCACAGCTGTGAGAACGGCCCCGTGCTGGGTCCTGTGACCTTCTCAGCCAATCCCCAAGCCTGAGCTTGGTTTCGGGGACCAGACATAGCCACTCACTAGCTCGCCGTGTGACCTCGGGCAGCTGCCTGCCCCCTCTGTGCCTCCTCCTCACGGGGCTCGAATGAGGGTTAGGGCTAGGGTCAACCGAGCTTCCTCACCCTGGACCTGCTGACAGGCACCACTGTCCAGAGAGGGGTGGAGCTCGCTCGGGGGCCAGGGGCCAGGCGCAGCGCAAGGGCCAAATCCTCGCCACGCCTCTCAAACAGGTCTCGGGCTGCCCATTAAGGAGAGGTTTGTGCAATGAACTCATGCAGCGCAGTGTCACCCATAGGGAGAGGCTCGGAGCACGCTCTGGAAACAGACTTTGGCCTCTTTTATCGGCATTTGTAAAAGTTGCTGTGCGTTCAATGCAAGTGGCATCTTATCACCAGATAGAGCTCTTGTGAGCAAACAGCACAGAAGTCCCTGACGACTCTGGACGGCCCTGCTTCTGGGCATGGGCCCCGGAGTTCACAGACCTTTCCCACGCCTGTTCCTCATCTGCCCTCCAGGTGGCGACAAGCGCTGCGCTGGAGGCCAGCTCCCTAGAGACCAGGGCTCCAGCCGGCAGGGATGGCCGACCAGGACACAGAAGCCCAGGAAGGTCCGGGGAGCAGCTCGAGGGCCCTAACAGGCTGAATCCGGCCCCCCAGGGGTTCTGATGTCCTGGGCAGCGTTTGTCAAGAATTTGAATTCACTCCTGGCGGGTGGAAATGGAGGGAGCTCATGTTAAAAATCCCGATTTTGAAAAATGCAGTTGAAAACGCACAGGATAAGACCCCACTGGGCCCCTAGCCCTGGTGCTGGGCAGGGCTGGCCCTCGGCCCAGTCCCCACTCAGGCTGCCCTCTAATCTGTCACCTGGCCGCCCAGGTGCATTTGAGCTACCAGACAGGGTGGCCGGCCGGGGGTGCCCTTCACAGCCCACACACCCTGCCAGAACTAACCCTCGGAAAGGCCTCCAGGGGCAAATGAAAAGCTGGGTGGGCTGAAGAGGGGGCTCGTTTTACTCCCCGCTGCTCTCGGGCCACGTGCTTTTCTCTCCAGCCGAGAGGCGGCTCACACAGCGGCCCGGAAGCCCACATCCCTGCAGCCCAGGAATCTTTCCAGAGGGTATTTTTCCAATGAGACTATTCCAAATATGCCAACAAGTACAGACATCGACATGGCAGTGAGCCCGTGTACTCCCGCACTCAGCTCGGTCACAACGTAGCCTTATGACAAACGGCGGCGAGGACGTGGAGCCGGAACCTCCTCCGTGCCCGAGGGGAATGGAAACGGTGCGGCCGCTCGGGGAAGAGCCTGGCAGGTGCCCGGCCGTCAGACACAGGGTGACCGTCTCACTCAGCACTTCTGCTCCCGAGGGACCGACCCGAGAAAAATGGGGACACGCGCCACAGAGAAACCGATCTGTGAACAGTCAGAGCAGCATGGGTCACGGTGGCCAAAAACCAGACACAACCCACATGTCCATTGGCTGGTAGACAAAATGCGGTCCCTCCAGACAACGGAATGTGGCTCAGCCAGGAGAAGGGACGGAGCTCTGGCACCGGCTGCAACGTGGATGGCCTTTGGGAACAGGACGCTGGGTGACAGACGCCACACGCCAAAGGCCACATGGTGTAGGATTCCATGTGTAGGAAATGGAAGAAGAGACAAATCCATGGAGACAGGAAGTAGATTGGCGGTCGCCTGGGGCTGAGGGAAATGGAGAGTGAGGGTTTTTTTGGGTGGGGGGAGGTTGATGAAGATGTTCTAAAATCATGATGGGACCTGGCTGGAGTGGCTCAGGGGACTGAGCGCCGGCCTGTGAACTGAAAGGCTACCAATTCGATTCCCAGTCAGGGCACCTGCCTGGGTTGTGGGCCAGGTCCCCAGCAGGGGGCACGTAAGAGGCAACCACACGTGGATGTTTCTCTCCCTCTCTTTCTCCTCCCTCTTCTCCTCCCTCTAAAGGTAAATAAATAGCATCTTAAAAATAAATAAATAAAATTGTGGCGATGGCTGCACAATTTTGAGAAAATACTACAATTACTGAATCATATACTCTTAAAGGGTGGGCTTTATGATACATGAATTAAAGCTTGATAGAGCTACTATTCAAAAAAAAATTTTTTTTAATCGGTGCTTAAAAAAATTCCTCCCGTCACGTGACTCATCATGGTGAAGGCCGCTGTCCGGTAAGTTCCCGCAGGCGAACGCTTGGTTTGCCGGGGTTTCATCCTTGCCGCTCTGTTGAGTGGCCAACAGCTTGGATGGGACGTTCTGCCTGAACTGGGGGACCGATGGCGAGAGACCAAGGGGTTTAGGGGGCAGGGATGTCGGGATGCAGGTGGTGCCGAGACCCCCATTAGGGGAGCGATGGCTGGGACCAGCTGGGCCGGCTGCCCGCCGCCCCCCCACCCCCGCCCTACTCACCCGATGCCTTTGACGGACTTGATGTAGAGACTGAGCTGCAGCTTCACGGAGCAGTTCATGGGGATTCCTGTGACCTACGGCAACACCTGCAGTGAGGGCCTGGCCTCCCTGGCCCCACCCCAGAGCGGGGCACGTCCCGGCTCCGACGCCTCTGCTCCGGGGGGGCCCCTTCTCCTCACTCGGAACCCTAAAAGGTAAATGCATGCTTCCCAACGGCCTCGAGGGGCCCCTCCAGGGAGCAAGCCTCTGCCCGGATGGAAAAACCCGAATCCCTCCGTCTGCCCTCTAGGGCGCTCCTTCCCCAAACTCAGAAAGACATTTGCACCACCGCCCCCGTTGAACAGAAAAGATCGCAGGTGGAGACAGCCCGTCTCCTCGCGATTCCACCATTTCCCAATCATCTGCGGCCCAGCGACACAGCTTCCTCGTGTTTATTTGTGTGGTGAGCCTTCTTGTTATGGGAAATTTTTAAATTTCTGATTGAGACAGTGATAGAGAGCTGCCTTTGTGCAGAATCTATTTTTCTTAACTGAGACGTGTTTTAAAAAGAAGTAAGTGATGGCCGTGGCATGCACGTAGGACCCAAGTCAGGAGAGACTTTTGAAACGACGCCAGGAAAGTACAGTGGGAACGAAGCCAGGTTTGGGTCCAGGGACCACGGCTCGGCTTCTCGGCTCAGACTGCTGGGTGGGGACACCCGGCCCACCTCCCGGGGGGTCTACAAGAGCCACCCCGGGGCCTAGAATGGCTGTGTTATTGTCACCTGTCCCGGGGGGGAAGCCCGGCGTTCTGACCACCGCCAGGGCCCGGGTGGCACAGAAGAGCAGGTCAAAGTTTGGGCTGCTGTGACCCCAGGAGAGTTTGAACTTATGAAACTGGAGGGATAGGAGGGAGACCACCCAGTGTGGAGGAGTCAGCTGGGCAGGCTGGTCTGCCCTACCTGCAGGGGGCGCTGGCACGCCAGCCCATAGAGGGCATCTGGCACCTGAATTTGGGGAGGGCTCTCACCACCCCCCCATCCCATCCCTGACGGATAAGAGGAACTGTCTGTGCAGGACCACTTGGGCTGACACCTGCTGTCCTTCAGTGGGGCTGGGGTTTGGGGATCTGCTAGGTGACCAGCCCCCCTAATAGCACCCTGCACGCTGAGTCTCTCATGGGCTTCCTGGGTAGATGGCACATCACACGTGTCCTCTCAGCTCATGGCTGGAGGAGCGAAGTGTGGCCTGGGTGGCTCCGCCAGGAACCTGTGTCCCCCGGGGCCTGTCCCTCTGCCACTGGGCTTGTGTCCTTCGCTGGACTCGAGCGCGACCCTGACTCCACCAACATGCCGAGTCTTGGGACCCCTCCCAGACCATTGCTGAAAGTGGGTGGCCTTGCGGGCCACCCTCCCGCGTCCACTGTCTACAACAGACTCTGCATCCTGGGTCTCCACTCAGGTCCCCCCTCCTGTCCTCAGTGGGGCCCTGCAGCTCCCACACCTCAGGGGAGAGAAACTTGGATTGGGAAGCCAGGTGCCCACCCCCGCCCCCACCCCGGACTGAGGAGAAGCTTCCAGAGACCTTGCGTTTGGGGGCTAATGCCTAACAGGCAGCACACTGACCCCACAATACCCTCCCAAATGTCCCCAACAACAGAAGGGGACAGGACACTTCCTTTCCCCACCTGCCTCTCGGACCTGCACAGAGAGGAGAGGGCAGCTGGGCGGCCGCTGCCAACAGCTGGGAGCCTCTCTCAGGCCACCCAGCTGCCCTCACTGCTGGCTTCCCAGCGTGGGGAAGCGGGGAGAAAAGCCATGCACTGAAGAAAAAGTCCCTGGTGAGGACGGACAAGACACCTGGCTCCCGCTGGAGCTCCCCAGGAGCAGTAGAGGCCAGCTGTGCTGCAAGGAGCTGAGAGAGAAGGTGGGCAGCCCCCCGTCAGCTCCTCAGAGCTCGTTACAATTTGGGGTGGGGGCTGGGTGGAGGAGGAAGGGATGGAGAAGTCCGAATGGCAGCTACAGAACAGTCCCCGGGACGTAGAGTCCGGCCCAGGCAACATAGTCGGTGCTGTTGTGCTAACCAACCATGTCAACTCAACTAACTAACAGCGACCGAGTCCACAGGAGCTGCAGAAGAGCGCAGGACCTCGTGATGGGGTGTTGGGAGAGCCGCGTTCGAATCAGCTCTGTCCCTCACTCTTCCCCATCAATACCAAAGCCACACTCGCTGAGGTCCCAGGGCCTCCTCTGTGATGACTGCAAGAGAAGGCTCTCTCCATGCACAGGAATCCCCTCTGGAGCCCACGACCCCGTCTGCTGGTTGTGCCACTCAGCCTACCTGGACGGCAGCTCCCCCCACCCGTCCCCCGGGACAGGGGAGCGGCTGTGCCTGCCTCCCACATCGCTAGCAAGCTCAACGAGCCGATGCACGTGGGAGGATCCAGCTAGTGCCTGGGTCACCGCAGGCCCGCAACACATATGTGCCCAATGAGAAGTGTCTGCGCCACAGCCAACTTCACGGGCCTGGGCTTTTGGAGAGAGAGAATCGAGAGACAGAGAGAGACAGAGAGAGAGAGGGAACGCCAGGGGCCAGCTGGACCAGGCAGCGGCTGCAAAGCACAGGAAAAGTGGTGGGAAGCAGCATCGGGCAGAAGAGCTTCAGAAAAGGCCTGTGGGGGTGACTGCAAGTCCACTCAGGAGGCAGAAAAACCCCGAATTTTTAAGCCCATGGTAGATGCCACCAAGTCCAAATGGGCACATTCTATAGGGAACAGATGCTGAGAGAAGAGGCAATAGCTAAGGACACAGCCATGGGAGGGCCACACTGCGCAGGTCTGACACCCTCCTGTCCCCTCATTTATCTGCAAGACATTCCAGAATCTTCTTGGTACTTCAAGATCTTTATGGTATGTTGGCATAACCAGAGGGCTGCTCTAGATAATTTGCAAGCTGATAATGACTAATTAATTTACTGTCTTACGGGCCCTTATAGACGTAAGTCCCCAGTAAGGAGACAATAAAGTTCTTGAACTATGGAATCAGAGCAAAGTATGGACCTTTGATGGTTTGATATTCTAGAAGCTCTCAAAGCCAAGGAGAGCCAGCCAGGCTTCCCACCACCCTGCCCCCACAGCTTGGTGCCTGGGGGAGAAGCAGGGGCAACTGTGCACCAGCCAGAACGCCACCCCCCGGGCTGACAGGCAGAGGCTCACCGGGTGGATGTCCAGGAACAGGGAATGTTCCTTCTCGTCAGGGTGCAGGCCGAGCACCGCGTCTGCCAGGACCGGGTCGGCGTTGTAGAAGTGAGGATGGGAGAGGAACAAGGGTGCATCTGGAAGGCAGAGGGCGGAGTCGGCATGTCAGGCAAGCAGGGCGCCTTGGCACGTCCAGAGGCTTCACGCCAGGCCCGGAGCCAGATGTAGGGATGGACGGACGATGAAACAGCCACCGCCTGCAGAGCACCCCCGGACGATGATGACAAGATGCAAGCAACAATGGCTAGACATGGAGAGTCCCTTCATTCCGTCTGAAAAGCACCCAAGAGGCCCTGGGCACTGGAACCCAGCGGGGGATAAGCTCGGTGCCACAGGGACGGCAAGGCAGGAGCTGCTGACTCTGGTGCAGGAAGGATGGAGGAAGGGAGAGGAGACGGCTGCAGGGTGCCAGGCCAAGGTCGGGGCGCAGCATTCCAGGAGGAAGGGGTGGCAGAAGCAAATGCGGGGGGTGGGAAGAGCCTGTGGAGCGGACGGTGTGGGGAGAGCAGTCGCAGGAGTTGAGGACACAAAGGCGAGTCAAGGCCAGGTTGGAACTCGGGTGGGAGAAGGAGAACTTGATCATCAAGCCAAGCAGCCCAGGCTGTCTTCCGCAGGCAACGCAGCAGCAGTCCGACAGGCCCAGGTGTGCACACCTGCGGCCAGGTCTCCCCGACGTGCACGGGAGGGGAGAAGACACACCTGCTTTGCTCTCACCTAGCAGCCGGTCTGCGGGATGGACACCAGCATGGGTGAACAGGGACGGACTCGGACCCCTGAGTGAGAAGTTCACACCCAGACACGTGAGGTCAAGCCTCTCCACCAACCCACTGAGGGGCCAACACTGGCGTGTCATCGTGAGCTCAGGACACAGACGACGGGCCGAGGGACAGCGAGCTGACGCGGGAAGGAAGGAGCCTCTCAGACTCCCCAGGGCCCGGAGCCGGCACATCGCAGACAGCGCACAGACGGGGGTGGCCAGGGGCCGGGCCGGGAGAGGGCGGTGACGGCTCCCGAGGGTGGGTTCTCAGTTTGGGGTGTTGAGAATGTTCTGGAACTAGACAGAGGTGGTGGCTGTACTAAATGCCAGTGAACTGTGCACTTCAACATGGTTAGTTGGAGGTTACGTGAACTTCACCTCGATAAGAAAAAAGAATGAAAAAAACAAACCCTCCCGAGGTCTCACTCCCGAACACCCAGCTGGTCAGCTGCCAGACCGACACCCGTGTTTGGTGGCCTCACAGGTCTGGACTCCCTTCTGCTTTTCTTGGCAGAGCCGAGCGCCGGCGGGAAATGAAAGCTGGGACTGTATCAACGTCTGACTTCACTGTTCCCAGGCCCTTCTGCATCCGTCACCTTAACATTTCTCAACGGTAATGCCTTCATTCCAGCACCCCTTCCACTTGGCCATCAACTCCAGATACCCCCCCACACACACACACTTATATAATTGGCTTCTTTGAACCAACAGCCAGTGCTTGACTTAAACAGCTGTATTTTAGGGGGGGGGCTTCATACATGAGCCGAAACTGGCCAACACACACCTGCCACAATCAGAAAGAAAACAGGAATAAGGACAACGGAAGCCTGTAGACGTCGGACGTGCTAACCAGACACTGTGACCCGCACAAGGCTTTGACCTCGGACCTGCTGTCTCTCTGTTAAAGAGACAGATGAGGGTCGGAGAAGCGTCCGAGCCCCCCCAGCCCCAACAGAGGCTCCCTCCGGGAGGTTGTCAGAAAGGCAGAAAGGGAACGGAAGACGGAAGTCCTTTTTCGCCATGGAGGTCACTGTCATTTAAAGCCAGCTCCTTGCACCTTTGACGTCATCTCCAGCACCCCGAGGGACGATGTCCCACACTTGGAAAGCCCCATTTCCCATCCCCCCATCTCCACGGTGAAAGGAGGCCATCAGAGCAAACACGAGAACCCCATCGCCCCAGGTGGCGAAACTCTGGGGCCCGCGGTTCCGGAGGGGGTCACCCAGCCAGGCCCTTGCAGGTGCCGAATCTCAACCAGGGCTCTCGGCCATGCCTCCAAGGCCAGGGTTGGGGAGACAGGAGGGGCTGGACCCATCTGCCGTCACCTGTCCTGCCTCCAGACATCACGTCCACTTGGCTTTTTAGGGCCATGCATGCATTTCTTTTTATCTGATTTCCAAACAGAACGAGGGAAACCTGCCCGGGTTAAAAGTGCTAATTAATTTACTGCTTTATGGCACAATTAACCAGCTCCGTATCGATCATGATTAAGAGGCTGTGTTGTGAAAGTCTCAGGCCCTTACACAGCAGGGAGCTTTGAGGACAGGGAGTTCTCTGTGTCCAAGACATTTTCAAGACCCAGAGAGGGAAATCTGTGGTCATTCCTTCAGATAAGCTGCCACAGACAAACGGAGCCAGGAGCGCCAGGAGACACACACACACAAGAGCATTCTGGTGGCACTATGATCACGTTCAAATAACTGGAAACGCAGACGCCAGGGAACAGCGAAGGGCGTAAGGAAACGGAGGTGTGTCTCCAGGGGGGGACACTACACGGCACCGAGGAGGCCGCCCACAGCACCCCCAACAGTGAGGGCGGACCGCACCCACGCGACCATGGGCAAAGGGGCCGGGACACCCGAGAAATGGAGGGTGTACTGTCTGGTTCCTTTCACACAAAGACCAAGTCAGGCCCGCGACTGGGAGGGGCCCGGGGCGGCTGGGGCTGCTCCTGTTCTGTGGGTGGGTCAAGACGCCGGCCGCTGCTTGGAACTCCAGACTGCACGTGCTGTTTGGGCACCTGTCTGTACAGGTGTTTATTTCAACGCGACAGGAAAAACTTCCCATGAAGGGCTTTAGATTCCCTCATGCTTTCCAAGTCCTTCTGGTAGACAGGCTCGGGTGGGGTGGTGCCGGCCGGAAGGACGGCCCGTGGCAGGGTACGGGAAGGGAGGGCCTGCACCGGAGGGAGGCTGGGCGCCTAGGTCTCCTACCCGTGCACAGGGCAGGGAGGCCTCTGGAGCAGGGGCCTGCATGGCGACCTTGAGTCTGGAAGGTCCCTTGGGCTGCTCCCGGGAACAGCCTCTGGCAGAGCTTCCCACGACGGTGAAACGCTAGCTTTCGGAGCCGCCTAGTTCGGCCAGTGTGGCCCAGGAACTACGGCCTTTGCGATTTTATGTCATCCAAGCCCATTCCCGTGTACGCAGCCACACGAGGCCAGTGGGGACCGCAATGGGCAGTCTGGACAGAGGGTCGTACGAGGGAAGCCACAGTAGAACAGGGCGGCCAACTGGAGAGGCCCGGACCAGGGCTCAGAGACCACGGTGACCCCCCCACGAGGGGGCGGGGGATGGGAGAGGAGGCAGGGCTGTCGGGGCTTGCTGGGACTGCCTGAGGATGAGGAGAGGAGAATGGAGCTGACAGCCAAGTGTCAAATCGAGTGACAGGTCGGGTGCCTTGGGGACTGGCACTGGAAAGCACCGAGGGCTCCGGGGACAGAGGTCTGCGGTCGTGGCGCTGATTCTGGTCCCCTAAGTTTGGGGGAATTTATCACTGACACGTGCCGCTTATTTTTTTCGCAAATTATCTTTCTGCTGCCCTCATTGTCGGAGGCCCGGTGGGGCTGCCCAGGATGAAGGTCGCAGCAGACACGGGGTCCCCGCATCCCCCCTCCTGCCCTCCCATCACCGGGGCCGGATGACACGTACTGAACCTGCAGGTGCTGACGTTTTGGATCCCGGACTGCAGGCACGGGCAGAAGCCCTCGTTGGGCGGGTAGACAGACCCGTTGGCAAATAAGGTGTCGGGGGCCTTGAACCGAAAGATGGGGATGCCTTCGAACACGCCCGCCTCCTGGTAGATGAGCTTCATGGACCTGCAGGGGGCAGACGAGGGGCAGGGTGACACCCAGGACACAGTGGCTGCCACCAGGTCCCGCTGAGGGCCACCTGCACCGCCACCCCTGGGGTCCCAGCGGCCGTCATGCTCCTGTTTAACTCGGCAGTCGCTTGCGTCCAATCAACAGAAGATCCAGTGTCCTCACTGTGGCCCACAACCCCCTACGGGGCCCAGCCCCCGCCTGTCCACTTCTGCGCCCTCGGCCTCCTAGAGCTTCCTCCAACATGCTCACTCCTGCCCCTGGGCCTTTGTACCTGCTGCTCCTGGAACTCCTTCCCTCGAACTCTCACACACCGGACGCCAGTTCCCTGGGTTCAGCCGCCACCCCGTCAGGTGGCAGCAACGTGCCCCATGCCCCGTCACCACCCACCTGTTCACCTGCTGCGGCTCTCAAACGCACACCCACACATGAACTTGGACTAGAACTGTGCTGCTCACACTGTGTGTCCAGGTGGCCACTCACCACACGTGGCTCTAGAGCCCCTGAAACCAGGGAGTCCCCACGGGAACACCCCATTAGGGGCAAAACACATTCCAGGGTTCTGGGGCTGGGTACCGAGAGAAATGTAAAATGTCTCTTCAATAGCATTGTACATGGTTTACACATCGAGATGACGGTATCTCGCACATACCAGGGACAAGCAAAACGTATCATTAAATTAACTTCCCTTATTTTGCGTCACCTGTTTTAATGCAGCCAGCAGTGAACTGGAAATCGAGCACAGGACTTCGGGTGACAGTTTTACTGGGTAGCGTGGGCCTAGCTGCCGGGGGCCTTACACCGATGCTCAGTGGCCTCATTTTGATGGCGATGTGGTTACAACAAAATTCCTCGTTTTTAGAAAACACCCAGTGATGGATGTTGGCACCCACTTACCCTCAAACGGCCCAGGAACAGTCCACCCCGAGAGGGAGACAGGGCAGGAGAGACTCAGCCGCGAAGCTGGGGGAGGAGGGGCATGGGGGCTAACTACACTTCCTTGCCGTCTTTCTCTAAGTCCCAATCCCTGCTTTTGAGCACACACAGACCAGCCCCCAGGGCATGTCTGCGGAGTCCCCCCCCCCCTCGCCCTCCCCACCCCCACCAGGGCACAGTTACTGAGGGTGAGGGACCTGGCCCATCTCGTCACTGCCGTGTCCCCAGCACCTCGCCCAGATAGGCTCCAGAAAGGTTCGCTGGGAAGGCAGAGGAGTCCAAGTTCACATGGAGAACTCCCTTGTGGAAGAACCCAAACCCCGGACCTGCTGGGACTGTTCAGCCCAAACTGACCTCCGGGGCTGCCACGCCAAAGACCGAGGGGCCGCCATGGAAGCGTCCAGGTGTCTTGGCACCCTGACGGAATTAGGGTGGCTAGCCAGCACCCCAGGGAGCGATCACGCCCTTATTTCACAGCCCCCTGTGACCTAGACGGTTTCCCGCCCACCACCAATGGCGACAACACCAGCAGCCCCTCTCTGAGCCCTGCAAAAGTGGCAATGGCGGGAGTCTAGCTCTTGGAGGTGCGACCAGAGAGCATTCAGTGGGGCGCGAGGGCTGGGGAGGACACGGGAAGCCGAAACTCCTTCCAAGGAAGGCAAGTTAGGCCTGGAAGCGGACCTCCGCGCCCTGGACGCCCTGGACGCCACTTACCGGCAGGCCTCCGGGCTGTAGAACTCCAGCGAATACTCGGGGGTCATGAAGGGTGCCCACATCTGCCCAGAAGTCCCGTTGATCATGTTGCACTGGTCCGAGTGCCAGAAGTCAATCTGCGGGAGGCGGGTAGACACCGAGCTGAGGGCAGCCCCGCCGCAGGAGCGGCGACGTCCAGAGCCGTGCGCCCTGGGGTACGCGGCACCCCTCAGTTCCCAGTACCATCCCTGGACAGAAGCCAGGCCCCTTGGAGAGATGGCCTGGCACAGCGGCAGGAGAGATGCTGGAAGGTTCGACTTGGCTGGGGCCTCAGTCACCTCGTCTGTAAAATGGGCCTATCACCTACACACCCAAGGATGCAGCAAGGGGGTGAGGTGGCACGTGGGACATCCACACGCCCGTCTCAGAGAGGAAGCCACCAGACACTCCCTGAAACCAGAGGAAGTAAGCAGGTGGCACACTAAGGGGATGTGTTTAAACTCATCGTGGCGGCCCCCCGGAGAGAGCCACAAACAGTGGCGGCCCCCAGCAGGGTGGCCTGCACGGGAGAAACCAGGCGTCTCCCTTCCTGCCCGTCTGTGCGGGCAGAACGTGTGTGTGATGCCGTGTGTGTGTGCGTTTCTATGTTGGGAAAACAGGCCAGAGGGAACTTCAACACTTCACTAACAGCCACCAGCTAGGAGGGGTCCTCTGGCTGCTGGGGCTCAGGCAGGGGCGGAGTTTGTACCCCCCAACCCCCCCACCCCCGCCCACAGGTCTTGGCCCCTACGACCAGGTGAGCATTTGGCAGGTGTGAGTGACAATCACATTTGTGCATAATGAGGAAAGGCCACCAAGGGGTACAAGGCCACACCGTGGATGTAGTATGATCTCACCGTGTATGTAGTATGATTTCGCCATGTTCACAGCCTACTGTACACACCGTGTATGTAGTATGATCTTACCATGTTCACACCATACTACATACACCGTGTGTGTAGTATGATTTCACCATGTTCACCGCACACTACATACACTATGTATGTAGTGTGATTTCACTGTGTATGTAGTATGATTTCGCCATGTTCACAGCTCGCCAAAGTTCCACGCGAACGGATACAAAGAGGCAGGAAGAGCATCCTCCGGCCAGTAACTGTGGGCTTCCTCTGTGGGTCGGGGTGAGGCGAAGCTGGGCGTGCGATAGAACGTGGGCTTTCTATCTGCCTCCATTATTCCATTTTTAATGTCTTCTTGTGTTTCCAATGTAATGGTACTTATTTTTCTACTCAAAACCTCTTCCGATGCAAAGGACAGTTATAGCATCAGTGTAGTATTTTCAAAATGTTTTTGTGAATTAAGAACCACAGGGAACAGAATGAAATCTTAACCATTTGCAACAACAGGGGTGGACCTAGAGGGTCTTGTGCTGAGTGAAGTAAGGCAGACGGAAGGACAAATACCCTATGATGTCACTTTTAGGTGCAATCTGAAGAACAAGACGAGCGAACGAACCAGACTCGTCGACACAGAGAACAGACGGGGGGCAGCCAGAGGGGCGGGGCTGGGGGCTGGGAGAGACAGGTGAAAGGAACGAGCTTCAAACTGACAGTCACAAAACAGTCTCGGGGACGCAAAGTCTGGCACAGGGAACAGTAGTCACATTGTCACAACTACGTGTGGTGCCAGGCGGGTACTAGAAACGTCACGGGGAGACGCTGTATAAACTATGTGAGTGGCTAAGCATTTTGAAACTAATACAAAATAATATCGAGTGGCAACTGTGGTTGAAAAAAAAACCCACAAGAAAGGACCTTGATCCCGAGTATACACTTGGTGCTAAATGTGTACAGTTGCTCTGCGGCACCCACCCGCCCACCAGAACCCAGAGCTCGGAGCCTTAAGCCCAGGTGTGTTCTCCCTCGTGGATGCGATCGCCCTCCCGGGGTTAGGAGGAAGGTGGTCAGCGGCGGTCCAGGCGTCCCCCACTGCTCCCTCCGGCCTCACCTTGCTGAGCCCGTTCCACTTATCCACGAGGTGGATCCGGCTGAAGTTTTTGATCCCCGTGAACACGGTGAAGAGCCCGGAATTGGAGTTGTTGAGCTGTGGGCGCGGCAGAGAACAGCGTCTTTAAGCCTCAGGATGGGGGCAAAGGGACCCTCAGGCCCGCCTGTTTAGTTGCAGGCTGTTCTTGCACCCCCAGCGCCTGGGGGTGAAGAGGAGGGGGACTTGGGGACGTTTTAGAAGGGACAGTCCTGATGACAGCGTCCCTCCTAGAAAGTGTCTGCCTTCCTTCCCTTCCCAACTCGAGGAGAGTCTGGTTCTCCCGCGAGGTGAGTGGTAGGGTCACCCCTCCCAACACGCCCTTAAAATAAAGCCGTCATGTCACCTCTGTCATCAATAAAGGAGAACCAGAAGTGGCATGTCACTTCCAGGGGGCAGCTTCGTGGGCCAGTGCGTGCGCATTTTACCTGCATTTCACCGTGGAAGTATCAAGCTGCAACCTCCCCGCCACCCCGGGTCCCGAGTGACTGCAGAGACCCCTGGCCACCCACACTGGACACAAACAAGAAGTGAATCTTCATGGTGTGAAGCCTGAGATTCTAGGGCTGCTTGTTACGCAGCACAACTGGATGACTGATACAGGACCCCAGGTTTGTCAGGCACTTTCTAGACGGCGAGCCCCAGGCTTTGGAACTCCGAGGGTATTTTCTAGAGTCAGACCTTCTACCTCAGAGCGAAGACATGCAGGGTGCAAAGAAAGGAGTGGCGGCTGGGTGAAACCTCGAAGCACCGCTTCACCCCTGAGGAGGCCACAGAGTGGGAGGTGTAGCACGTGCCAGGAACTCAGCAACGGTTGTTTGCTGGCCAAAGGGGCTACAGCGATCGCCGCCTGGCTCGGCAAACAGGCTCCACCCGGAGCAGGCTCTGCTCCAAGCCCTGCTCTGCACGTCACGTCGGCTGACCATTCAGAGCTTCCGGAGCTCATACTTCAGCCATTATGAGAGGAGGCTGAAGGAGACTCTACAAAGAGGCATTGGGACTAAAAACATACAGTTTTAAGCCTTGGCTGGTGTGGCTCGGTGGACTGAGCTTGGGCTGTGAACCAGAGTCGCCGGTTTGATTCCCAGTCAGGGCATGTACCCAGGTTGCGGGCCAGGTCCCTAGTGGGGGCCACGCGAGAGGCAACCACACATATATTTCTCTCCCTCTCTCTAAAAATAAAAAAATCTTTTTTAAAAATACAGTTTTAATGTATAAAAACTGCTGAGCACAGTCCTGGGACGTAGTAAGAACTCAAAATGCCAGCCCTTCCTTCATTACTATTGTTATTACATTAATAAATGCTCGTGCAAAAAGACGGTTAACCAGTAACTATAACAGACAAAGTGTATCAGAGACTGCTATCTACTGCCCAACGTCCACTCTCCTCTTTCTCCTTCATAACAAAACCCAACCCTTACTTAGCATCACCTCACCAGCTAAAAGGCTACATTTCCTAGCTTCCCTTGCAGCTAGGTTGGCCCTGTGACTAAGTTCTGGCCATAGAAAAGTAAGTGGAAATTGATTTTCTCCCTCCCAAAGAGGGAGACAGCTGGGACATGCTGTTCTGTCCTCAACTTCCCTACCGGCCTCCACTGCCCATGCTGCCTGGGATGTGGATGTGATGGCTGGTGATCTAGCAGCCTCATTGGACCATGTCATAACCTTTCGTATGGAAACCACGCCTGAGAATGGCAGAGCACAGTAGTAGGATCCTGGATCATTGAAGAGTCCAAAGCCACCACACCAACACTGAACTGGCTGTTATTTGGGGGTTTCCACTATATACGGTCAAATATAGATTAAGGTATGCTAGTGACTTCGTAACGACTTTTACTTGTTTACAAGTTTACAAGGTGCTTTCCTGGAGTCATGTCACCCCAAACCTGCCAACGCACCCACACACCCAGAACCAGTCAAACCCGTGGGGAGCACCTATCATGTGCCAGGGACAGAGTCACGATTTCTCCCTCCCTCTCTCCCCAACAATATAGCAGTAGAGAGCGAAGAGGAGGTCGAAGCTGGAGCAACCCCAGGGGCTCATTAAATCCTGTTGCTGAGGGAGCCAAGGTCAGGGTCAGAGGTCAGGAATCAGAGTCATGGCCCAGGAAATCAATCACTGACCCTTCCGGGTTACCAGCAGTCAAGATTAGGAAACAATCAGGAGAAATGCTGTAGTCGACATTTATGACCTGCCTCCTCAGTACCCACTCCCCCTTCTTCCAGCAAAGACGCCAATTGTCTAAATTCAGCCCAATCACATCATATGAGCCTGGATCAAACTGCACCTGAATTCATCCTTAGAGTTTTCTGTTATAGGAGCCAATACTTAAGCCAGTATGAGCTAGGTTTTCTGCCATTCACACCCACACCCCCCAGGGCTCCCCAGCCAGCTCCAAAAGCCAGCTGGTAGCTGGTGTCCAGGATGTGCTGATGGAGGACAAGACATAGGCCCTGGACTTCTCCCTGGGCCGTACTCACCTCAGCAAACAGCCCAAACTTGCCCTTCACAGGGAACGTGTCTGGTAAGTACTTATTGATGAAGTTCACAAGGGGGTCGTCATAGCCCCACATGATCTCGCCCACTGTGCGGTTCATGAAGGCACGCTGGCCAAGGGTCGAGAAGGCCAAGGTCATGAGCAGCTTCAGGCTTATAGGCTTATGTTCCAACATCATTGCTGCACTCTGCAGAGCAAGGGGACAGCATAGGTCACAGGCTGGACATAGCTAGTCCGCCCCCCTGGACCTGAAGCCAGGCCTCGAGGCAAACAGCCCATCCAGGGACTCAGCTGGGCCAGGGAAGGGCCCCTGCAGGGGACAGGTGGGTGTCTGGGGCACCCAGCGCCATTCCCTGATCCTCTGGCAGCAGGACCGCCTGTGCTCTTGGATTCGTGCACAGCCCCAGAGGCAGACACACGGCACAGGCCTAGCCAATGAGAAGCCTCCCTCCTTCCCGCAGTGATTGGTTCAGAAATGTGTATATGGCCCAATCAGAGCCAATGAGCCACAAGGAAACAATCTGCTCGGGCTGTGGGGTAGAGAAGGAAGGTCGCCCTACTGGCTTTGAACCTGGGATGTGCAAGGCTGTAGACACCCAGATGAGCCAATCTTCCAGAGCATAAAACCAACACTTCTGGGCAACACTGCTGCACCCTGGATCAAGCCATACCTGAACCCCCTGTCGTTTTTGCCCAGTAACAGGAGCCCAGAAATTCCCTTTCTGCTTATGTAAGTTTGAAGCACCTTTTACTGTCACCTTGTAAAAAAAATTCTTAATGAAGACTCTACTTCGCTCCCTTGTCATGTCTCTCCCAAGCAATGAGAGTCCCAAACGTCTGCTCTACCTAGTATCTAGGTGCTTAAAATACAGGTGATTTTCTAATTTTTGTTTTCCTCTGAAGATGCCATCTTGGCACTTGGTTTATTTTCTTATGGGGGACCCTATCCCAAAGCCAATCTCCCTGTAGAAAAGTGAGCAAAAGGCCCTGCCCACACCCTCCCTCCAAATGCCACTGACAGTGGCATGGCCTGGGGGTGCCCTATTCAGCCCCTGCCAGGACCTGCTTTTGGAGGTTTCGCATTTGCAGGTTGAAAAGGGAAGGACAGTGACTCTGGCCAGCACCCTCAAACCAGGACCGGCAGACACGCCCAGGGGATGCTCATGGGGTTAAGAGTGTGGCCCGTGAGCTGCCGGCTGCCGTGCCAAGGGGCTGCGGGGGCGGGGGGACAGGGACGAGGACGGGCGGCCTCACCAGGACCAGGATGTTGGGCATGACGATGTAGTCGCTCTCCAGGCCGCTGGACCTGTCGGGCTGGAACTTGAAGTTGCGGAACTCGAGGAAGGACACCGTGTCGTTGTCATTGAAGGTGATGTTGGTCTTGTGCCGGTACTCCCTGCAGAGAGGAGGCCTGCGGTCAGCGGCCCTGCTGGCAGGTGGGGTGACCCCAGGCTTCCCTGAGGCCCTCAGGTGTCTGTGTGCCTCTCCAACCTGCCAGCGCCACAGCTAAGCCCAGCCACCCCCCACGTCTGTCCTACTGCGGGCTGCCCACTGCAGGACACGATGCCAAAGCCTCTGAAAGGCTCACCAGCCACCCCAGGGAGCACCCCAGAGCCCGACACGTTCCCCCCCGCCTGGCCAGGCTGCCTCCATCAGACCTGTGCTCACGCGGCACCTTCTCAGAGAGCCCACCCTGGTCATCTCCAGACCTAAAATGCACACCCCTCCACACCCCTAGGTATCCCTCCTTGATGGTGCCCCCAAGTCGACTGCAGGCACCCCAGTGCTTTTTGTCCTTTCTGGGTCCCCTGTGCTGAGAACAGTCACCTACATCCATAGGTGCTCAATAGACATTTGTCCAATGAATGACTGAATGAATGAATGGGTATGTGAGTGAGTGAATGAAGGAGGGAATGAGTAAATAAATGGGTGAGTAGATGAATGAGTGGGTGAGTGAATGAATGATGAATGGGTGAGTGAATGAATGAATGGGTGAGTGAATGAATGAGTGAAGGAATGAGTGAGTGAGGGAATGAGTAAATGAATGGGTGATTGAACGAATGGGTGAGTGAGTGAATGAGTGAGCGAATGAGTGAGCAAATGAGTGAGTGAATGAATGGATGAGTTCATGAATGAGTGGTGAATGGGTGAGTGGATGAATGAATGAATGAGTAAATGCACTCAGCTGACTGACCAGACTTTCTGAGCCCCAAACCTCATGCAAGTGGCGGAGTTTTCGTCCCTGGTTGCCCAGAACCTGACTGCGCACCTTGCACAGCCTGCACACTCTGCCCACGCCGTCCCCGGAAAAGCCAGGGCGGGTGGCCACCCCTCAGAGGGATCCCCCCCGCTCCACCAGCCACAGTGAAAGGTCCAAGGCACAGGCCCGGCAGGCAGCCAGGCCCCGGGTCCCGTCACACCTCTACCGCCCCCCTGGTGTGACAGGGTCGAGCCAGTTCGCCCCCGGGAGTGATAGTGTGGGGGGCAGGGAGCCGTCACGCGGAGCCCACGGGCCAGAGCGGACTAACAGCCCACCTGGAGCACGCGATCTCCGTGTCCCAGGGGCACCCTCCGAACTACCTGGAACGTGCCCTCATCGTGTGCCTGTGTTCTGATAGCCTGATCGAGTCACTGTTCTGTTGTCCTTGTCCCCAGTCTGCAGGAGGGCAAGTCGGGGCTGCGGGTGCAGGGAGAGCCACGGCCAGGCACAAGGCGAGGCCCTCAGGCTACAGCCCGAGGCTGAGCCCCCGGTCAGCAAGTTCCACAAGCGGCCCTCCCTCCCTGTCCTCCATTCCAGTTCCTTCTTTCCAGTGCTCTGGGGACAAAGACTGAGCCCCCAGCAAGGCCTGCCAGGCCCCTCTGGCACAGGCTCTGACTCCATCCCCCCACCCCAAAATGGTGCCCTCCTCCCACCCGGCCCTGGCTCCCAATCCCAACCCCACCTCCCGTGAACACAGACATGTGTGTGTGGCCTGACCCTCCGTTCTCAGAAGACGCTCAACTTTTGTCTTTCTGCCACCGTGCCTCCACACTGAGCTCTGAAAACACCAGCTCTACAGAAAAATGGTCCTGCGGCTTTCACGGCCGCCACTGCCTCCACTGAGCCCCTCGCCTGCTCTCTGCCCTCTGAGCCCTGCCCTCGACCCCAGCCCCGCACAATGAGGCCGCTGCTCCAATCTCACCCCTACCCTCTCCCCCAGTGCATCCCAGCCGACCACGCCTTCCCACTGCCCCTCACACACGCCCCCCTCCCCCCCCCCCCCCCCGCCCCACTGCCTGGCCCCAGGGCCTCTGCACCTGCTGTCCCTGCAGCCAGCAGCATCTGTCTCCATGGGTCACTCCCGCCCTTGCAGAGAAGGCCAGAGGCCTCGCCAGGCCCCACCAAAGAGGCGCATGCGTGTGGACACACGCAGAGCACCCCCTCACCCTGCTGGACTCTCACAGCACTTCACACTCACTGCCTGCCATCGTGTGACACACTTCCGCCCTTCCACCCCAGGATGGCAGCTCTGAGGGGCAGGGGCCTTTGTGTGAGTCCCTGCTGTTTCCCTGATTGGTTGGCTTATAGTAGGTGTTCAATAAATGTGCTGAGTGACTGAGAGACTAGGGAAGAGCTGGGGGACCCCCCCACCCCGCCGCAAGAGCACAGGTTTGGGGAGTAGTCCCTGCTTGCTTGGAGACCAGCTGAGTGTACGCCCCTCCCCCGCCCCCTTCCCCCAGCACCGCTGCCTCACTGCTCCGTATACTCGCCCTCTTTCTTCCCCCTCCGAGCCCGGCCTGCTTCTGAAACCATCTCTGGGTCTCGGTACTGCAGCACCCACACCCCGCCTGCTCTGAGACGCCCTCCCTGCCAGGGCCACCTCCGTCCTTACCTGTACACGTAGGGCCCACGCTCCCGCACCTGCGGCTTCTGGCCCTGGAGGATCGCGCTGGGGTTGACGATGTCGAAGAAGTAGACGGAGAGGTAGAAGGGGACAGGGATGTCCTTCCACATGTTGAAGGACAGGCTACTGGGGTCGATGCGCACATTCTGGGGGGGTGAAACAGACACGCCCGTGAGGAAGGCAACCAGGGACCCCACGCCCGCCTGCCCACCACTCAGCTCCAGAACAGCTGCCCAGAGCCGGCCCTCATCCCTGGCACCCACATCCCACTGCACGTCATGAAGGCAGGTTTACACCATTAAAGTTAGTAGGTAATCTAGTCACGCTGGTTTCTCGTGTGTTTTAACAACCACAGCCTGAGCAGGGGACCCTGGCAAACAGGGGCCCTGTGCCCCATTGAAAGGCGGTGGCTGCCGCTCTACAAAACCTGCAGCCAAATGTATCATTCATTCATTCCTTCACTCAACAAACACGTACTGAGCGCCAGCCACCTGCCAGGCACTCGTCTGAGAGCTGGGGGGTAGGGGAGTGAGCCAGACAGGCCCCGAGCCCCAGCGCTGTGGGGCCTTTACTCCCCGGGGTGGGGAAAGCGGGGCTGAACGAAAGCGGCAAGCCTGCAGGTGTGAACAGAGCTGTGGGTGAGGGGCACACACCAACAGAACAGCACACTGGGCTGAGAGCCAGAGGCAGGGAGGGGCCCCCCGTGTGCGCAAAGGCCCCGAGGCGGGGAGGCGCTGAGCCAGAGCGTCTGGGGACAGCGAGGACGCCTGTGTGGCTGCAGCACAGCCCAGAAGGGGACAGCGAGGCTGGGTTCCTTGAAAAGCCAGAAATACAGAAATCTGTATGAAATTGACTGACAGATGGAGCTTGGCAAAAACTTGATTTTTCTTAAAAGGCCAAAGGAAACAGGCCTGAAACCCACCCAGTGAGTCCGACGGTCAGATTCACCAGCCTCTAGTCTCTGCTTCGCCCCTCAGCTCTGCGGTCCCCCATCCCAGTGTCCCAGGAAGGTCCACCCCCGCCCCCCGCAAGTGCCACCCCGCAGGCTCACGTCCCCTCAGAGCCAGAGCCAAGGGGAGTGACCAGCCCATCAGGTACACGGCAAAGCCAGGCATCCGGGGAGGCCAGTGTAGCACCTTCCAGCTTCTTCTGAATGTGGCCTTCCAGGATGAGGACGGCCGCCCCCACTGCGCCCACACAACCATTTCCAACAGGCAGAGGCTCTGGAGGAAGCAGACGGCTGAAGCTGGCCAAGCAGGCCCGGCCCCCTGTCCCCAACCGGCAAACTCTGGGAAGAAGCCAGAGCCCAGGGCCCTTCGGGCAGGAAGGTCACCTCTGAGCCTCAGTTTCCCCCTCTGTACCGCGGGCTGGTGACTCTGCAATCTCAGCTGTGACTCGTCTGGCCTACACGGCGTTTAAATGGAGAGAAGTTGAGGGCATGGCCAAGAATAAAAAACTGGGGGGGTTAATATAAAATAGAGCTTTCAGAGTCGTCTTGAAAATGTCAGGCTCGCCTTCAGGTGTGATAACTGTTGATCGACAAACACAAGTTCTGACCCACCGTGGGGGCGGGGAGGGGCGTTCTGACACCTCGGCATCCGGGAGGGACAAAGACAGTGACTAATAAACGTGATGCCACAAAGCCTCGGATCGAGCCAGGCCCGGGGCACCTGCGTGCCAGCTCTTCACCACACGTCCCCTCCCTGCCAGCGCCACTACCCTGACCCCGTGAGGGGCCACTACCAGTTATTGTGTTTGCTCCCTTGTCACTTTTAACGGAGACGCGAGTGAGTGGCCCCGCCCCCAGGAAGGTCCTGCTCGGTGGAGGAGGTGGGCGCCTGGGTCTCGGTGCCAGCTACCGCTGACCCCTTCAGTGTGAGGCCAAGGCCACAGGGTGTGGAGACAGAGGGGGGGGGTGGCCTCTGTGTGCCGCTGTGGGGAGCAGAGGGCCTGTCCCCAGCTCTGTTCTGAGTAAACGAGGCAGTATCTGGGGCTGAGAGGACAATTCGGGCACACACTGGGGACGCCTCCTGCCCTCGGCACCGTCCCCTTGCCCTCAGAAAAGACCTGCGCAAGGCTGGTGACCAGGGGCCCCGCCTGTCCTGGCCTCCCTGGGCCCTCTCTGCGGGGAGGGAGAAAGGAAGGGAGCAAGCCCAGGCTCCTTCCTCCTGTGTGCATGTGTGTGCGTGCGTGGGGGGGGGCGGGTAAGAACACACGTGTCAGATCTACTCTCTTAGGCAGTACCTGCAAGCACACCCGGGGCCGTTAACTACGGGCGCTCTGCTGCCCTGTGAGTCTGCAGGACCTACTCGCTGTGCGTGGCCAAAACAGCAACAGTGACGATCACAAGCAGAGAGTGTGAGCCGTGGCCGGCGTGGCTCAGCTGGCTGGAGTGTCGTCCTGTAAACCCCAAGGTCGTGGGTTCGGTTCCTGCTCAGGGCACGTGCCTGGGCTGCAGGTTTGGTCCATATAAGAGGCAATTGATCAGTGTTTCTCTCCCTCTTCCTCCCTTCCCCTCTAAGCATGTCCTCGGGTGAGGATTAAAAATAAATAAAAATACAGCTTGGCTGGTGTAGCTCAGTGGAGTGAGTGCCGGCCTGCGAATCAAAGGGTCGCTGGTTCAATTCCCAGTCAGGACACATGCCTGGGTTGCTGGCCAGGTCCCCAGTAGGGGGCGCTTGAGAGGCAACTACACATGGATGGTTTCTCTCCCTCTCTTTCTCCCACCCCTCCCCTCTCTCTAAAAATAAATAGGTAAAATCTTAATAAGTAAATGAATAAAATACAATGGGTGTTTTTAATGAGACTTAATTAGAAAATAAGGACTGTGAGGGAACATTTGTGGTGCTGGCGGGTAGGTTCCTCGTAGCCCCTGGCGATGGTTTCACGGCTGTACGCTTGCCTTCAAACGCATCAAGTTAATACAGTAAATAAACATCTACAGCTTCTCTTCAGGTCAAGATGTCACAATGAAATGGTTTTAAAAACATAGCTCCCTCTCCTGGACACATTTCTTGGCAAAGGGAGTTGGGCCCGGAGAAGCCTCTGGAATCCCAGAATCCTGTTGCTTTCCTCGCCCACTGGGACTTAGCGGATAAACTGGTCAAACCAGTAAATCGCCAGATAAAGCCCCAGGTCTCTCTCTCTCTCTCCAACAGAAGGGAATTCGGGGCTCTGGGGCCCCGCCCCCCGTGGCTCTCGCCCACGGGGAATGGTGGGCGACCTTCAAGCTGCGCGACGGCGAACAGCTCGCTGATCTTCTGTGCACCTCAGTTTTCTCATCCACGAAGTGGGCGCGGCAGCAGCGTCCGCCTCCTAGGGCCGAGCCGAGGTTTAAATGCCTTCACAAAGGTCAGGTGCTGAGAGCAGGGCCTGGCAGGACTTGGTACATAAGGTCAGCCGTGCCATCCCCATGCACCAAGTGACCGACCCCTCCTCCTCCTCCCCTGCTGCTGCCCCACCCCACCTCACACGGGGACTGGACTCAGCAATGCTTTTGATTTGCAGGCTGGCTTTCTTTCGGCCGCATGAGAGCGGAGGTGCCTGGACCGGGCAGCTGATCAGATCACGGTGATTAGAAATATGATCACCTGCTGGCCGGGATCATAGCCTTTGGCCAAAGTATCTGATTCTGTCCCCACCCCCTCCCCCAAGGTCAAAGATTCTCTCCCCACCCACTCCCACAAAGTTTGAGATTACAACCCCGAACACAAAGCCTGGGGGAGAGAGACAAAGTGATCCCTTGTTGGGTGCCCCTGCCTCTTATCCAACCCATTCCTAGAGAGTCAGGAGGGCTTCCTGGAAGAGGGGCCCTGGGAGCTGGGCACGGAACAAAGGAGCTGTGCTTTGCCAGGAAGAGACGGCAGGAAGGGCGTTCTTGGCCGGGGACACAGGCTGTGCAAAGGCTAGGAAGGAAGCTGGCAGGAGCACGACTAGATGTCTGCCAACGACAAATATGTTTAAAAAACATACCTTAAAATAACCTGAACATCCGTCAAGAGGCAAACGGCCACACCCCCCAACAATTGAACCTGACGCGCGAGGAGAAAGGCGCTGAGTGCTGACAGATGCCACGGCACACCGCACCTCGAAAGCATGCGGTAGAGGCGTTCGCAAAGCCAGAGAGCAAAACTGTGCGCTCCGTGATTTCGCTTATGTGACCTTCCGGAAAGGGGAAAACCACGGGAACAGACACCAGGCCCGTGGGTGGCAGGGGCTGCGGGCAGACGGAGGGGACCGAACGCCAAAGGGCGTCAGAAAGCCATTTGGGATGATTACGATGCCCCCCATACGTTGATTTTGGCGGCCACACAGGGGAGCCGTACACATCCGATAAAACGTACCTAACTGTACGTTTAATAAGGATGAATGTTAGGGGTGTATTTGGAAAATACTACGGTAACATTTTTTGACAGTGTCCCCGAGATGATTCAAACAAATACCACGCCGTCCGCCCATTTAAAGTGCACTGTTCCACGGTCCTCGCACACACAGCGTTGTGCGGCCGCCGCCACCGTCGAGTTCCAGAACAAGGTCATCGCCCAAAACAAAAGCCCGTCCCCGTTAGCAGGCACTGCCCTGCCCGCCGCGCCTGGCCGCCGAGGGTCTACTTTCCCTCCCTCCGGATTTGCGTTTTGTCAGATACACCGAATCACACAACTCTTCAGATGGGTCTGCAACACCGTCCTTCTCGAAAACAAGCTGGGATACCAAAGGGCCACACGTGGCTTCTTTCACTGAGCGTAAGGCTCTCAAGGTCAATGCCATTCCTCCATGCTACCTGCAGGGCGCAGTATATGAGCCTGAGAACCCAAGTCAACGGATACAGCGTTGTCCTCACACCCGTCAAAAGGGACATGCATGAGCCCACCCGTATTTACCGCAGCTCTGTCCACAGCAGCCCAGCGGGGAGGCGGCCCACATGTCCGTCAGCAGGTGAGTGATCTCACTCCGGCACGTGCATTCAATGCCGTTGGAGGCAGGTCTGGACCGGAGCAGACCCTGGCACAGGCTGCGATGTGGACCGGCCCTGAAACCATGTGGCCGCAGGAGCCAGACACCAGAGGACAAAGGCTGTGTGGCGCCACCTGGGTGAAGGGCCCGAGCGGGCAGGTCCAGAGAAGGCAAGCGGACAGGTGGTTGCCAGGGGAGGGTAGGAGCCGCTGGTGAGCGGGCCCCAGGCTTCCTCCTGGGGTGACGGAGACACTCGGTCACCAGGTGGGGATGACGGTCACCCAGCCTCGTCACGGTGCTAAATGCCACTGAACTGTACTCTTGTAAATGGTTTAAATGGATGGTTTTATGGCAAGTAAATCAGCCACAAGTTTAAAAAGAAGATTAACTGCAAATTAAAGTGAGATATTTCCCAAGAGATGGACACAAACTAAGTCACCCGGGAAAACCACAGGCGGGCAGAGTCGTGGGGACTGGACACTCCATTGGCGGCTGCAGTCAGCTCCCTGGAGAGCAGTGGGCGCGGCCGACAGGGTCCGGGCGGAGGTAACGCCGAGGTCCCCGCTCTCTGCACAGGGCACAGACGCTGCCCGCCACCCCGAGAACCACCATCTGCACACCTGGGGTGACTGACACAGGAGCTTCACAGAAGATGGTTCGCCTTTCCAGCATGACGTCACTTACACTCCGATGACACCAGTTACTCCCCTGACGTCCTATCCTGTCCCATCCTGGTTCTCAGGCGTGGGCGCCCACTCACCCCCGTCATTCACAGCCCACTGTGGGATGGCACCCCACAGCCCGAGAGCACCGCCTGGAGAAATCTCCAAGTGCAAGAGAAACATGCAGGTCCTGAGCAAAGAAAGCAGGGCTCCCGCACACGCCGCGGCGGCGGGAAGGTGGCCGGGCCGGGCCTGCCCGAGTGAGTCTCAAAGGCAGAATCGGCAGGGACAGAGGCAGGCTCAGAAAGTCGCCGCCGGCGCCGGCCGCTGGGCCTGAATTTTTCAAACACACACAGTAACAGGCCACTTTTTATCTCGTGAAAGCGAACATAAAAGCTGCCGTCTCAACACCAGCCTGCAAGCTCCCCGTCTGGCCTCTGCAGGCGCCACACCCTGTCACTGTCCCTGTCACTTGGCTGATGCAGGTGCGGGCGCACACATGCCCCAGGGCCTTTGCGCGGGCCGTTGCTCTTCCTGAGGTAGCCACGTGGTCAAATCCCTCACCCCTTCCAATCTTTGCTTACGTGCCCCCTGCTTGGGAAGGCCGACCCTGTCCACCCACAAATTCCTGGACTCCTGCAGCCAACTGTTCGTTCCATGGTCCTTATCACCTTCCAACATGTGTTGTAATTAATTATGTCTGTTGTCCTTCATCTGTCTTTCTTGCTAGATCATAACGCTGCAAGGACGGGATGCATATTCACCGATGGGATAGCTGAGGAATCACTTCTTCCCACTTCACCTCAGTAAATTCTCAAAGGCTCAATTCACAGACATGGCCCCTGAGGCTTCAAGTTCAAAGGTCTCCCCGAGGTCACAAGCGTAGGGAAGGACGCAGCCGTGGGCTCTGTGGCCACGCGCAGGCCTGCGACCTCACGCTTCTCTGCCAGGCCTTCCCACCAGGCCCCCAGCGCAGGGCGCCCATCAATCATTAACCTGACCTGGGTGTTGAACTGCAAACCTGATTCATCCTCCAGTGATAACAGAAAACAGGCTGGGGGTGGGGGGACGCATCTCTGACCAGAGGGACCGAGAGGTGGCTCGCCCCTCCGAGGCCCAGTTCTGGGACTGGATCAGGCCTTGCTGGCCCCAGACTGGACAGCAAGCACTCACCGCCCGCCCCAAACCCGAGGGTTCCAGAGGCATCCGCATCCCCTTGGGGCCCAGGAACCCTGGGAGGGTGCGGCCTGGGTGGATTCAGCCTGGGCCTAGGGCCACACCCTTGGCTAATGTGCCAACTCCTTTAGATTTAAAGGTGCCGAAAATAAGAAAAAAGTTTTTTGTAGGAATCCGAGCACCTTGCTAAGACAGCAGGGTGGGCTGCTTAAGCTATGGAGCTGAGCCATCCTCGCCTCCTCCATTTCCCTCCCCACCCCCACCCCCGCCGCGCTGACCGCTGGGCCCCTGAAACGTCCACTGCTCTCCAGCAGCCCCGGTCCCGCGTCGCTCCCTTGGACCAGCGCAGCCGCCTCCTCCCTGGTTTCCCGCTTCTGCTCCTGCCCCGGGCCGGTTCCCTCCCCAGGGATCGGGTCATTCCCCTGCTCCGACGCCTCCCATCGCTCCCTCTGTGTCTTGGGATAAAATTCAAATCTGGAACAACGGCCTGTGACGTCTCACACCTAAGACTGGGCACCTGCCTGCGTGGGGGCTCAATTTCAATTTTTAAAAAAGAAAAAAATTTAAGCAAAATGTCTTGGTGCTCTTAAAATGCTTAGCACACCCCCAAGGGGAGCCTCGGCCCATAAAGGCCCCACGGGGCGCCCCATCAATCCGACTTCTGAAGCTCTCGCCTGCCCCCCGGACACCAGCCAGCAGACTCCCGGGGGACCCAGGAGAGAGAGGAGAGGCCTGGGGCCCCTCCCTGCCGGCAAGGGGGCCCGGCCTACGGCCAGGATGCTGGGGCCACCCCACACCTTATTGGTGACCCTCTCACGTTTGCAGCCCTCAAAAGAGACACAGGGCAGGTAACACTCTGGGTGGCTTCCATCAAGCTGCACGGCGGGGCCTTTGTTCTCATGCTGGGACCCCTGCACAGCCAGCCCCTCCGAGGCCTCCTACCGACTTCTGAGACCAAAGGAGAGCCTGGCCCGGCCTCTCGGGGGGCGTGGGACACAGGCTGAGGCACACCCGGAAAGGAGCGCAGCCAGCCCGCCAGGGAGGCAGAGGGGCCCTGGCAGGCCGGCCTCCCCCCCCCACCCCTGCCCCCCGACACCGGGGAGGGCTCGCCAAGGCCAGAGGTCGCAGGGCTTCGGGAGTCCTAGGGGTCCCAGGAAGCTCTCCGGCTGGGCATTTAGGCACACTCCCTCAGCCCCTGGATGGGGCCAAAACCAGGGGCAGGGGCCCAGTGCTCTTCAAAACGTGGCCCCAGGACCAGCAGCCTCAGTGGCGCCTGGGAACTGGATATAATGCAGGTTCTCAGGCACTGCTTCAGACCCGCTGACTTGGAAACTCGGGGGATTGGGCCGTGCCCTCTGGGTTGGAACAAGCCCCCTGGGGAGCCTGCGCTCAGTCAAGTTAGAGACCCACTGCATTACTGACACAGATGGGCCCCTGTCACTTGGGACCCGGGGCGGATGGGCGTTGGTCCAGATGAAACCGGAAGGCACATGACCCCATGTCGGTGACAGCAGGTGAGGGGCACTTGTTACACTGTTCTCTCGCCTTTCGAGCACGTTTGAAATTCTTCATAACAGCTGTAATGTGTGGCCGGCCGAGCTGTCCACACTCACAGCCATGTGTCCCTGGTGGGGGAGGGAGAAAGGACGAGGCTGGGGCGGAGTCACGCTGAGATCTGAGGTGTCCTTTAGCTGCAGGGGAGGGGCCTCCTTCGAACCTTCTTGCTGGCCTTGGACTCCACTCCGCAGTGTCTCCCAGCACCTCTGGGCTCCCACAGCCTATGGTCTGGCCGAGCTGCAGCAGGGGAGGCCGGCAGGGTCCAAGTGTCTGCGCCCCGTGGACAGGGGCAGCTGCAGAGGGCCCCTCGCCCCCGGCGGGGAATGACTCATGGCAGTCCTCAGTGGCTTCCCCCACAGACACTGCCAAGGCCTGAGTGTCAGGACAGTCCCCATGCACGGCGGGGACCGACCCTGCCCGGTGGGGCACCAGTGAGTGGTGCCGTGAGAAGGCAGGGCCCTCAGGCCCCTCTGTGGTCGGGAGGTGGCTCATTCCTCCAGCACAGGTTTACCGAGCATGGACCGTGCTCCGGGCCTTGGGCCGGGCGTGGGGGCTGCCGTCATGGGCCCAGTGGCCTGGGTCCCTCTCTCAGTGAGGACCCCTGGCAGGAGGGATGGCCGTGGACAAGCAAGGAGGATGCACGAAAAGCTCAGCAGAGAGCCCTTCCTGCAGACACGCTCACTCACTCCGGTGGCACAAACCGGTGGTTTTCAGGCACTAAAACGTTCAGGGACCTACATCCTGGGGGCCGGGTCTAGCCTGGTGCCCACTCCTACTCGCCTCAGAAGCATTTGGACATTTGAAAAATAAACACAAGAAAACCATTCACGACAGGTGAAAGTCATGCAAAATTCACACGCCAGTGTCCCTCAAAGAGCGGCAGTGGACACAGCCACGCCCAGTCGGGGACCAACGGCCGGGGGCAGCTTCTCGCCCCAGCGGCGCAGCCGAGCACCTGCCACAGAACAGTCTGGCCCACAAAGCCCACAACATCAACCGGCCCTTTGCGGGCAAGGGCGCTGAGCCCTGTGCCTCCACCTCACCCCCGGATCGGCCACACAGAGACACAGCCCCCCCCATTCCATGGAGGCAGTGCAGAGAGAAGGAAGACACCCAGCCTGGCCCACGCTGAGGGGGCCGCCGGGTGTCCATGGCCACGAGGACAGTTGCTCAATGCGCTGCCCTCGGCTCTCCTCGGCCCTGGTCCGAGGACGGACACCCGGTGAAGCACCCCAAGGTCGTGTAAATGGGGCGGCCGTGGCTCAAGCCCGAGGGCGTCAGGAGCCCTGGGCCGCCTCCCCAGCGGCTTCATCCAGCCATTGCGACCTTCTCCCTCTCCCGGCGCACGGCAGCGAGTGCCTACCATTCTGCAGCACACCAACTAATATATTTTTCTGGCCGATCTGGCATAAAATAGTTCTAATTTGGTTCCTGCCCAGCAGACAACTCTGGTTGTGCTGGCTGTTGTCATTTTCTTAGTGGACACTCTAAGGGAAAAGAGGTCAGTGTCCTGGACTCGGCAGTCAGGTACATATGTTTTCAAAATTCCTGCAGCACACCGGTGAAAATCGCCAGCTCGAGCTTTTGCAAGAGGCTTGGCGTGTTGTAATTGCCCTGGGCCCGTGGGTCTGGCCGCCCCGGTCTCCCACCTGCAGATCCAATGCGGCCCTCATTAAACACTGGCTCGTCACCCCCTCCTCCAGCTCTCGGAAGCCACCATCGGCTTTCTGTCATGAGCCTGACCCCTCTCGGTACCTCACGGTAGAGGGGTCACGGCAGTGTCTGTCCCTCCATGGCTGGCCTCTCTCCCTCGGCAGAGTGGCCTCCAGGTTCGTTCACAGGGCAGCCTGTTTCAGAAGCTCCTTCCTTTCTAAGGCTGAATCACACTGCATTTTCTGGGCGGGCCACATTTGGTTTATCTGTTCATCCGTCAACAGACACTTGGGCGGCTCCCTCCCCTCGGCTGCTGTGACTACGGGGTGCGGATCTCCCTCTGAGACCCTGCTCTCAGTTCCCTTGGGTGTGGGCCTAGGCCCGGGGCGGCTGGGCCAACGGTGACTCTGTGTTCGGTTATTTGAGGAACTCCTGCACAGCCTCCCATGGCAGCCGCCCCCTTCGCTCCCCCTCCCACAGCGCCGGGCCCAGGGTCCAGTTCTCCCCCTCCTCACCAACCCCTGTTACTTCTTTGGTTTTGACAGCGACCGTCCTGGTGGGTGTGAGGTGGCATCTCATCGTGGTTTCGACAGGCATTTCCCTGATGACCAGTGACACTGAGCACCTTTTCATGTCTGTCTTCCTGGGAGCAATCTCCAATAAGTCCCTGGCCTATTTTTTAATCTTTTTTTTTTTTTTTTGACATAGACTTGTCCTACCAAGAATTTAAAACCAGGTTTAAGGCCCCCACTCTCCTGCTTTCACGGCCCCCGCCCCTACCCCCAGCTTTTTCCGTCTAAGGAAACAGCTCCACCATCCCCGTCTCTTCGCCCCAGCCCTGCCGGTCCGTCTCCTCTCCTCCCAGCGCACCAGCAGCCCCCGTCTCCGGGCCGGTGCCTGGCAGGCTGTTCCCAAGCCTGACTGTCCCTCGGCTCAAACGGCCCCTCTCGGAGAGGCCCCCGCGCCTGTCGGCCCTGATCCCTTCAGAACACTTCCAGTGAGCAAGCAGAAGCCTTCGGGGCCTTTCATGCAACCTCACTCGCTTGTCCACCGGGCAGGGTCGGTCCCCGCCGTGCATGGGGACTGTCCTGACACCCAGGCCTTGTCAGTGTCTGTGGGGGAAGCCACTGAGGACTGCCACAAGTCACTCCCCGCGGGGGGCGAGGGGCCCTCTGCTGCTGCCCCTGTCCGCGGGGTGCAGACACCTGGACCCTGCCAGCCTCCCCGGCTGCAGCTCGGCCAGACCACAGGCTGTGGGAGCCCAGAGGTGCTGCGGAGGCACAAGCCTGGCCCGTGTCATGTCCAAGGCCAGCAAGAGGGTTCGAAGGAGGCCCCTCCCCCGCAGCTAAAGGACATCTCAGATCTCAGCATGACTCCGCCCCAGCCTGGTCCTTTCTTCCTCCCCAACCAGGGACACGTGGCTGTGACTGCGGACAGCTTTGTGGTGGCACTTACCCAGGCTCCCTGGCCGCATCACAGCTGCGGGGCCTAAGGAAGTGTGAGGTCAGAGATGACAATCAGCCGTCCCGGCCACAGCCACCTCCACTCCCACCTCCCCGGGCCACGCTGGCTTTGCCACCACCCTGGCCTGTCCCCCATTTCCTGGACACACGCTGTGGCCACCCCTCACCCCCCCAGGCACAGGCAGTGCTCTGAGTACTTCGCTCGCGGAATCCTCTCGGTGTACATGCCACAGCGAAGCCCTCCCAGGTCCGTCCGAGGGGCCCTCCCCCGGTGGGGAGAGGCACAGGGAACACGGGCCATGTGTCCTGGGAGGGGGTGCCCTGGACCCTGTGGACACAAAGACACTGTGGACCACGTTACCCCTGGGACAAGGACCGGTTGTGGGGCGAGGAAGGGGTGGCTCTTCAGGTTGTGCCTTTTTTTTGAGGTTGTGCTTTTCTGTACACTCCCCTTTTTTCCATGGTACCCCTCTTTTACTTTCCTCATCTTCCTCCCTGCGGGTACCTCGGGCCCAGCTGTCACATTTGGGGCCAGTGGCCGTGTGAGGCCACGCTGACCTTCTGCTTGTGAGAATTCAGAGAACTGGCCGCATTTGCAGAGGGAAATCCAGTTCCCAGAGGACCCAAGGACTGGGGTCTGGGTGAGCACCTTGGGGCCCTGTGGGGTGAGGGTCGGGCCTCAGGCGGCAGGGGGCTGAACAGGCCCACCTGGAACCTCAGCGTGTGACCTTACTTGGGAGGAGTGTCTTTGTAGATGTGTCAGCGAAGGATCTCAAGATGAAGTCACGCAGGATTAGAGGGGGCCCTGTATCCGATGACAGACGTCCTTCTAAGAAGAGGACACAGACGCACAGAGGGGCTGGCCCTGTGGGGACAGGGCCCTAGCAGAGTACTGCACGCTCGCAGAGGTCCACACCAGGGCGGCCACACCGTCAGCAGGCGGGCGGCCCCCTTCTCGCCCCCTCCCAGTGAGCGTCGGCCTCTCGCTCTGCACCTTCTCGGCAGAAGGGAACCTCACATCTCCTGTTCTCTGACCCTGGTCGTGGGGCCAGAGGTTTCTGATTGGACCAAGCGCGAGGCCTGGGGTCTCGCCCTAGTTTGCCATGACCTAGTTTGCTGAGCCTCGGATGCCCACCCCCGCCCTTACCACTGACTTTCAAAAGGAAAAAGGCTCAAATTCACAACTCAGAACTGCAAGTCAGAGCACGCCCCGGACATGCACCCTTGACAACCACAGACGTTCTAGAAGGCCAGATGGTCTCGGGCCGGAGCAGATGCGGGAGGGGACGTCAGCAGCCCTCTGGAACGCCCTTTTGATGAGCTGGCCCCCTCCCGACCCCACCCTGGTGCTGTAAGACCCAGCAATTCCACCCCCAGCACATCCCAAGGAAAGCCTTGAGAACGCGCTCAGGTGGAAGGCTCCGGAATGTTTGCTGTTTATGGAGGTGGGCGGTCCCGGACACCCATCACGGATGGAATAAATAAAACACAAGGAATGTGAACTCGGATATCCAGGCAGCAGCAAGGAGCCAGGAGCCAGGTACACACACAAAGTTGGAGATGAGCCCACTGCAGGGCGGGAGTCAGGCCACGAGCGGAGGGAGCCCCCTCCCCAGGCCAGCCGGCCACTGAGGGCTGCCCGGCCACACCCAGGCCGCAGCACAGGCCACCTGCGTGCCCGCGCAATCCCCACCTCAGCCCTGTGGGAAGGTGTGGTTTACCCCATTTTGCAAGACCCGCAACAAAGCCCGGAGACTCGAGGAACTCGCCCGTGGTCACAGAGCAGGCAGGAGGCGGAGCCAGGGTGCGACCCCACGCTGGCCTGGCCCCCGTCCCCGGTGCAGCGGGCGGGCTCCCAGCACTGCACGCCCGCCCAGGGGACCAGCACCGGGGAAAGCGGGGTGAGGCCTGGGCGTGACACTGGGAAGAAGGGGAGGTAAATGGAGACAGAGGGGGCCACAGGTGCAGACAGCCCCGTGGGCACAGCAGCACCCTCCACAGTCACCAAAAGGGGCAAGCAGCCCGTGTCCCTCAAGTGACACACGGACAAACAGAATGCGGCAGTCCCTGCAGTGGACCAGGACGCAGGCATGAAAAGGAGCATCCCTCTGACGCGCGCTGCACAGTGGACGAACCTCGAAAACACGGGTGCCGAGGGAGCAAGCGAGCAGACGCAGAAGGCCACACAGGGAGCGATTCCACTGATACAAAGTAGCAGGGCCAGGGAGACAGAAGTAACAGGTGGCTGGGGGAGGGGGACGGAGTGACTGCGAAGGGGCGGGGTTTTGTGTTGGAGCCAGGGAACCGTCCTGGAGGTGGACGGGGTGGTGGGCACAGCACTGCAAATGGGCCGGACACCTCTGGGTTGACTGCTGTGAGATGGTTGATTTCCGGCTGCGTGAATTTCACCGCCAGGTCAGACCAACAGGTTGTTCACGGAAACGGCGTCTCGGCTGTCTAGCAAAGCCTTGGGTCTCGATGCTCCACCCGACCCCCCTTCAGGCCGACACCTGTGTGACCAGTCACGTGTCTCCCAGGCAACAAAAGGGATTCGGTTTTCAAACAAATCGCTTCTCAGTTTTCCGGAACGAATTAAGTTCGAGAACTGGGGTTCCACTGTGTAAGTTAGTAATGAGATAAAAAGGTAGTGACGGGCTGAAAACTGGGACCACTCGGGTGCACACGCCCGGCCCAGCACCGCTGCCCAGCTAACGGCCCCAAGGAAGCCAGCCGTGTGCCCGATGTCACAGAATTACGGGAAGACAGAAAAGAGCCGAATACATGGCTCAGCCCGTGCAGGCCGGGCCACCCTAACAGAGCCCCACACTGCGGGTTATCAACAACAGGCGTTTGCTTCTCGCAGTCACGGCGCCAGAAGTCGGGGATCAGGACGACGTGGTCGGGGTGGGGGGCCTCTGCATGGCCTCAGACTTCTCGATACATGCTCCAGGGCAGAAGGGGCGAGGGGGCTCTGGGGGTCCCTTTGCTCAGGGCACTAGCCTGTGCATGACACCGAACATCTCCCCCCTCACGACCACGTCACCGCCCGAAAGCCCCACCCCCTAACACCATCCCCTTGGAGATTAGGGTTTCGACACGTGTATCTGGGGGGCCTCACATGCAAACCACGCGTGGCAGGAAGACTCCACTCAGGTCAAGCCGAGAATCAGATGGAACTAATTCAGTGTTCAGGGGTGTCGATGGGCAGCGGGGACAGGAGGAGGTGACACCCCTGTCAAAGCAGGGCAGAGACCCAGTGTCCTTTCCTTTGCGGGGCTTCTGGGGGCAGATGAGGCTCTGCTTTTGGATCTGAGGGCGATCACACGGGTGTTTGTTTACCCAACCACATGTGTCTTGGGGACATCCCTGGAAGTGCCCTCCAGGAAACGTCCACGATTGTGAATATTTCACAGGAAAAAGAAATCAAAGACTCTGAGTGGAAACTGCAAGGCGGGGGCTGCAGTGGGTGTAATCCGGGGGGGCTGGGAACAGACAGCCCTGGAGGGAGAGGCCTTTCAATGGTGCCGAGGGATTCTGGTGGCAGTCAGCCAGGGCAGGAAAGCCGGCATGGCCTCCACCCCCAGGTGGGGCCAGGGTGGTGGGCACAGGAACTTCCACAGGGCTCAGAGGCATGGGTGTGGGGCAGCGAGAAGCCCCCCGTCCAGTCCACCACTCAGCAGACAGGCCCCCAGGGCCCGGCAGCTCTCCGGCTCTGAGGATGTGGTGGGCACCAGCTGGCCCATAGCCCGTCCAGCTTCCATGGCGCTGGGTCAGTCCCCAGACGGGAGGGCTGAACAGTGGGTCCGAGGGAAGCAGGCAGAACCCACAGGCCTTGGGGGAGCCAGGGGGGCAGGAATCCAAGTGTAAAGGGAGGAAGCAGGGGGAGAAACAGCTGAGGGAGGTGAGGCCAGAGGGGTCGCTGGCTTCTTCCAGCCTGGGGGGCAGTGGGGTGGTAGTTCAAACTGGCCCTGGGGTTCTGGCCCACTGTGCTGAGGGGCTGCCGGGGGGAGGGGGGGGCGAGTCCAGACACCCGCCCCACCTTAGCCGGGAGAGCTGTCTCTGGTCTGACTCGAACAAGGAGCCTTCTGGGCAGGAATGTGTCGTTAGAAAGCGTGCCCTCATGGGGAGACCACGAGCGAGACACACCCAAGGCGAGGGACATCTGCCCTGAACGTCGCCTGGCCCTTCACCAACGCCCACGTCAGGAGAGACCCCGGAAACAGAAGGGGCTGAGGAGGAGAGGGGACAAAGAGACAGGGCAGCCGGACACAGGGCAGGTCCTGGGTTTGAAAATGAACACGGCGAGAAAGGGTGCCGCTGGGACAGCAGGGGAACAGGAGCAGGGACCCAGTGTGGCACCGTCTGCACCTTCCAGAGTGTGGCCGTGGTCGGGGGCACGGAGACATCCCGCCTGTGAGACACACAGGCAGCAGGGTCTGGGCCGAGGTGTCACGGTGTCAGCACACAGCTCTCACATGGCTCGGCACTGAGAGAGACAGACGGGGGGCAGGGGGACAGACAGTGAGACAGACAGAGACAGAGAGACAGAGAGAGGAGAGAGAGAGAGACAGAGAGACAGAGAGGCAGAGACGGAGAGGAGACTGGGGGTCTGAGAGCTCAGCCCGACCTTGAGGATAACAGGCGGAGCCACCTCCCTGCCCCTCTTCCTGCTCCCGTGTCCCACTCGGCCACACAGCTCTCACCCAGGTGCCCCTGCTGGCACCCTGGGCACCCCCCACTCACACAAGGATGTTCCCAGGGGCCAGGCCGCCCAGGTGAACCCCTCCCTACCACGCTCCGCACTTTCTACGTAAACCAGGGTGTGCCCCAGGGCTTGGGGCCAGGGCCAGAGGCTGGCAGCCGTTCCATCAGGACTGTTGGTGACAGCTGTGCTGGGTCGCACTGCCAAGGGTACCTGCTGGCCATGATTCCAGGTCAGCTGCCCTGTGCCTACACCTGGGCAGGCTCTGGTACAGGCCGCCGAGTCTCGGGCTCCGGCAGGCACACGGGAGCCTCCTACCTGGGGCAGACAAAGCCCAAACTTTGGCACGCCCAGCCCTGACACCCCACCCCGTTTCTACAACACACCCCCTCCCGATCCTGCCCCAGCATGTGGGCGGCGGGGTGCCGCCGTGGGGCCCGCGGACTCGCTGCCCGAAGAACGCCGGTCACGACTTGCCTCTGCAAACTTGGCCTCTTCCAGGCCCTGCTCCCAGGCCCATCCGGCATGCGCACAGCGTACCACCTCCCTGCTCCACGGCAGCACCCGAGGTTAATGTGCTCTCTGGTCTTATGTAAATCCCAGCTCCCCCTGGGTTTGGGTTTCCCCACAGGGAAAATGAAAGATGGCACCCGAGTGAAACCTGAGCTGTAGATCTTATAAGCTGCCTGAGAGTTTATGAAAATGCCCCTGAGAAAACCATTAGCTGCCAAGCTACCGTCTCTTTAAGAGGTCTTGGGTAGAGACAAACAGAATGCTCTCTAAGGCTGTAGGAGCAGAAGTCCCCGAGGGGCCATGTGAGAACATGACCTGTGGACATGTGTGGGGGCAAAGAGCCCATCAACCACGCTTGCTGCCTGTCGCCCGTTCCTGCTTCCGCTGGCATGAAATAGGACCAAGCGTCGGAGCCGGGGGAAGCCTTCCAGGGGGAGGGGCAGCCTGTGCAAAGGCCCGAGGCCGGAAAGAGCCTGGTGTGTTGGAGGAAAAGGCCGTCAGGCAGGCAGGGGCCTGTGAAGAAGGCCGTCACAGGCCTGGGGACACACAGGTTTCACACCTCGTGCGAGGTCTTAACTGGGGCCCTGAGAGGCTCCCATCCACATCTGTCCAAGAGGTTCTGGCTGCAGCAGGGACAGCTGCTGGCCCAGAGGCTCAGCAGGCAGGAGGTAGGCACAGCTGGGGCTGGAGTGGGCCCATGCACAGGGAGACAGGCAGGCCCCGAGTCCCCGCACAGGACTGCAACCTGCTACTAGTCACCAGCCTCCCTGTCGGACTGGCCTTGTCTTCCAAACAGCCAGTCAATATTGGAGAGCCTCTGATTCTGTGTCAGGCACAGCACCAGGTGGCCTGGGACACAGCAACAAACAAAACCGAGGTCCCTGCCCTGGCTGGTGCGGCTCCGTGGATTGGGTGCCGGCCCGTGCACGGAAAGCTTGCTGGTTCGATTCCCGGTCAGGGCACAGGCCAGCGTAGTGGGCCAGGTCCCCGGCTGGAGGTGTGTAAGAGGCAGCCGATCGGTGTTTCTCTCCCCCTCTTTCTCCCTCCCTTCCCCTCTCTCTAAAAATAAATAAAAACTTAAAAAAGAAACAAACCGAAGTCCCTCATGGGGAGAAATGGACAATAAACATGAGACACACGTCCCGTAGGTGCTCTGTCCACTGTGACAAGGACACAGAAAAAACAGCAAGGCGGGGTCACAGGGGCACCGGGAGGACGTCGGGTGCGCTTTGGAGAGCAGGTGAGGCTTGAAGAAAGGCCTAAAGGAGGTGGGAGATCAGGGAGAGAGGGGCGGGCAGAGGGGCAGCGGCTCAGGTGGAGCGCACGCCGGTGTGTCTGAGGAATGACCAGTGAGCAAAGGGCAGAGGGTGTGGGCCTGCTGCGGAGCTTTGAACTGAGCGGGACAGCGAGCTGGCTGCAGTTGGCATAGGGTCCATTTGGCTGCTGGGCTGAGAAAACCTGACCAGGAGCAGAGGTGAGGGCAGGGAGCCGGCAGGAACCCAGGCAAGAGCTGGTGGCACTTTGGACCGCCGGTGGTGGCTGCTGTGGTAATGTGAGAAGCGGCTGGACTGTGGCTATGTTTTGAAGGTGACGCCTTAAAGCCTCCTGATGGTTTAGCGTGGGAGGCAAAGCAGAGAGTCCGGGCTGAGCCAGAGACGGTCGGCCCAGGCAACTGGAGGACATGGGAACCACGACGGAGGTGGGAAGGAGGCGGGAGTACAGCCGGAGGGATGGGGCCATGGGGATGGTGAGGAGTCGGGCGGTGGCCTTTGACCCCCAGCCTGAGATATGGAATTGGCTGTTGAAATTCAGGGGAAAGGTATGGGCCCAGGATGCCAACGTGGGAGTGGCTGGGACAAAGACGGCATTCACAGAAGGACACCCAGTGAGCCGCCCAGGGAGCGTGTGGGTGCACAGGGCATCCGAGCCCAGGGACATCCTGTGGGGGGAGGTCAGAGACACAGACCAGTGACTGAGAGCAGCCAGCTGACACCTCAAGTGTCTCAAGAGTCCTAGAAGCTTCAGAAAAGGTGGAAGGAACCTCACCCAGAATTCGAGGAAGCGAACAAGGGTCAGGCCACTCCTGTTCCTTCCCCCTCCCTCTCCCTCTCCCCAGGAGCAGCCTTTGGTGAGCAGGAAGACACCACAGGGCACAGGGAACAGGGTGAAGACAGCGGGCCTCTGGCCGCAGGGCTCTGGGCCTGGGTCAGGACGGCTCCAAGCACACAGCACACGGCCGCGCCATCCCAGCACCCAGTCCGGCACCAGCGCCTGGGCCCTTTCAGGCTCCAAAACCCCAAATGAACTTTTCCGTGCTGTTTTGTTTCTCTCTGCATTTCCGCTCCTGAAGGCCACTCCTGGGGCCAGTAGAGGCCAAGGCTGCCTTTGAACGAGGAGGAGGGAGATGAGCTACATAAAAGCTCTTGTCCTTTTGTCTCGGACTTGTTTGTTCTGTTTGCTTGCCAAGCCGAGCAGCTGAAGTCTCTACACAGTAAAGTGTGTGCGGGGCTGAAGCCACTCAATCCTCACAGTGCGGAAGGCTGGGGCTGGGCGCTCCTCACCGAATCCTCTGGTTCCAAGATTTGATCAAGAACAGTCTGTCAGCGTCAGCCTTGTGGCAGAAGCCAGCCTTGAGGGTTGGCTTATGACCCCTGGGGCCCCTCTTCACTGACCAAGGGCGTGGGAACACCTTCTAGGCACGAACATCCGCCAACAGGACCCCCAGACGTGGATGGGACGTGCCCGAGGGAAATCCCTCACTGAGCTGGTCCGCAGCAGCAGCTCACGCCCGCCTGGCCTGCTGGAAGCTGAGGCCCGAGCACAGCGGTTCCAGGCGATTGGGCTCAGCCAAGCTCCCAACGATCACAGCGAGTGCCTGGCAGAGGCGGCTTCTGCCGGGACTGCTCCTGGACTGAGCAGCGCCAGACCTGGGGAAGCGGGAGCACAGTGGGGCACACCCCCACGGGCGTGCACCCCTGACACACGCCAACACATGTGCACACCAATGTGGGCCCGTGTTTATGTGCGTGCATGTGAGTACTCACAGATGCAATGCAGCCACATGCATCGATGTATGGATACACGTGTGCCCACACCTGCAAACATGCATGGGTTCGTGTGTGCCGTATCACCACACAGGTGTACATGCCAACACATGTGTGCGTGCACATACTCTGCACAACCGCGGGTGTGTTCAGTGGCATGTGTGTCCCCTGCTTCAGCATGTGGCCACACCCAGACATGCATGTGCACATGCACCCACACAGGTTCCTGGGCCAGCGGCCATGCATGCAACTTGCTGTGCATGCATGGACACACGTGTGCACGCACACACACTCAGGAAGCCAAAGAAGAGCAAATCCACCAGGAGCAAAGCAGGAAACAAAAATAAACTAGACTCGGGGACACTAAAAATAGTCTCAGCTGTCGCCCAGGAGCAAGTTGAAGTGGCCCTCCCATGCCCTGGAAGAACAGGTAGGAAAGAAGAAGAAAAACCCAGCCTCACCAGGACGCACCTGTGAGCGCACATAACTGGGCCTCCCCCGAGAAGGGAGCTCCCCACCCACGGGCACAGATCAGCTCCAAGGCTCTGCCCGACATGGCCAGATGCGGGGCCTGCAGGAAGCGCCCTGCTCTCCAGGGTGCAAGAGCGCTTTCTGGGGCCCAGACGCACAGAGCTGGGGAGGCCGGGCCCGCAGGTCAGGGAAAGGCTGCCCTCCGCAGCTTCCCCTGGCATCTGTGAATCTAGAACACACCCCCGGAGGGAGCTGTGGGGAGGCCCCTGTTACCTGCAGTTTTGCAGACTATCAGGAGAAGCCTGGCGTGAACCCCACTGGCCATGCGCCAGGTAGGGAGAGGAAGCAGGGAGGTGGACCCAGGCAGAGAACACGGAGGGCCCTGCCCTGCCTCCAAACATCAAGTCGAGCTGCTGAGAAACACAGAGGAGGGAGGGCAGGGTGGACCCAGGCCCCAGGGATTGAAGTCCCGGCTCGGCCACTTCAGCTGTGTAGCCTGGGACAAGTGACTTTTGCTTTCCTTCCCCACAATTAAACGCAGGCAATGGTGGAGTGGCTGTTCGTATGCCGGAGAGAAATGAGCGAATTCATGTACAACACTCACACCTGAGCTAATCAGCACCCATCAGCGTTATCTGCCATCGGCCCGCACCCTATAACTGATGGGCACAGAGCTGCCAAAGGGCACAAAGCAACGGAGGCGGGCGTGGCCGGGTGGAGGCGGCAGAATAGAGACAGAGCTGGGCCAGGAGTGGGAGAAGGTAAGAAAACAACCTGGCCTCAAAGTGCTGACTGTCTGTCCACTCCGCCATCCTATCGGGAGCCCCCGCCTGGCCTTCGGGGGCCTCACAATGACGGCGACAGCACAGCCCCGCGCCAGCTCACGGGGGAGAAAGAACCCATAAATCAACACATAACATGACAGGGTTGACTTTTAGGGGAAGAAGGGGCAAGCTACACAGACATCTAGGGGATGAGCCTCCCAGCCAGAGGGGCAAGCAAGCCAGAGGCTCTGACGTGGGGCTTAAGGACCATCCAGGAGATGAGCACAGAGAGTGAGCAGGCAGGCTGACAGGGCACCAGATTGTGGGCACCTTCAGGCCACTGAAAGGACTTTGTTTTCACTCAGAGGGAGCCTATGAGCAGAGGGGTTAGGTGTGTGGGGAGACCCCGGGATAAGACCGTTGCCCTGTGCAGGCAGCAGCTGGGGAGCTGGGAGAGCTGGAGCTGTGGAGGAGGGGCCAGAGTCTGCGTTGGTCCTGAAGGTGAAGCCGATAGGATTTGCTGATGGCCCAGATACAAGGGGATCAGAACAAGGGGTTCAGTGCGGTTGACCCCAGGCCTTCGCCTCTGCACTCGGAGGAAAACAAGGAGGTGTCGCGCACGGAGACGGGGAACACAGGTGGGGGAGGCCCTCCGCAGCTGGAAAAAGCAGTGGACAAAGCACCCAAGGCTGGTTCCCCCCAGAACTCCAAGTTAAAGACAGCAGAGGGGACTCAGCTTCCCTCCTGGACATGGGACAAGGCCCTAAGGCCCGTCACTGGACGGGCCCCCTCCCCTGGGGCCCGGCTGCAGCAGGGCCTTCCCTGGTGGCCCAGAGACACACGGACTGTGCTTTCATCATCGTTCAAATACAGGGCGCGCTCAGCTCTAGGTGGTGGACACAAAGGGGCCTGTCCCCCCTGGTGTGCCCCCAGGATATTTTCTCTCCCCCGCACAGGCAGACGCACTCGGGCACGCACACGCCTGAGGCAAACGGCTACCTTAAGCTGTTTCCCAAATGTCGATGGTGGCAAGACATTTGCCCCAGAATTCTCCCAGGACTGAAGGAGACGGGAGCCATGGAGAGTCCCTGAACACCGCCTGGCACACAGAGGTACGGGAGTACGTTCCTTGGGCTGTTGGGTCTGAACACCTCTCGCCCAGTCCTGGGCACTGGGGGAAAGGAGAAACGAGTCTCACTTCTTTGCCTGGACACCTCAGGCCACGAGCTCCTGTTTTGGGGGCCAATCCATTTGGCCATTTGGGGGGGAAAGCTATGGATTCACTACACATTTTTAATTAAATGCATAACACGTGAAAGCAAGCCCTTTGTTTAAAAGGATAAAGCATTACTTGGGCCACGTCCCCGGCCCTCTCCTGAGAGTTGCCACTCGTGTCAGTCTGGTGTGCACCCTTCCACACCTTTTTCTGAGCTGTGACATGCACTAATATTAATCCAGTGAAAATGCAAAATACTGTTTTGTGGAGTTTTGGGTTTTTTTTTTTAAAGAACATAAATAGCACCGAGCTTTTCTCAGCACCGTTTTTGAGACCTGTCTGTGCTAAGACGGGTGTATCTCGTTCCTACTTTCTGCCTCTTGCTGAGAAATCCATGCGATGACGAGCTCCCACTCTATTTCCTCCGATCCGGGTTTGGTGGTCAGGGTTTCTGTCTAACACTTCCACAGCTGTGTCATGCCAGCAAGTCGCTGGCCTTTGCTCTGCCTCAGTGTCCTCATCGGCAAGGAGGAATAATCACACCACCACCTCCGCCTGTTTCACAAGGCTGTGGTCGGACTCCAGTGAGAAACCAGGCACATCCAGGGCATTTCAACACCTATGTATTTGCCTTTGTACTTAATCATCTCTCCAGGAGGCAAACTAGATCTGACCCCGTCTGACAAGCGAAGCCAGCAGCCTGAGGTCCCCCACCGGGAGCTCGGGCCAGCTAGGTGTGCAGCCCTGGGTTCCAGAAACTGCACAGGGTGGCAAAGCGAGACAGCCCTACTCAACCCCGTCCGCAACCTCAGAAACACACATCAAACCCACCCGAGTGACCAGAAAGACATATGACGATGACAAAGGGGCCCTCTCCGGCGACGTGGGGGAAGTGGCTACCTTCACACAGTGGGCGGAAGTGAACCGTGCTGGCTGTTTGCGACAAAGAAAACGATCAGCCAGTAGAGAAATCGGTAAATAATCAAGTCTGTGGCCCGTCCAACGAATACCGAGAAGCGGTGGAAAGAAACTGGGATGGATGGGTACGTTCGGACAGACAAAAAAAGCTTCAAGCTCTACCAGCGAATTAAAAATCCAGCTGCAGGATAGCTGTACACAGTATAGCTCAACGTCTGTAAAAAGCATGTATATCAATGTGTATAAATAAGTGCTCGTGATGTATCTGCGGCAAAGTTCTAGAAGGAGACATGCCAGAGACGGTGGTGCTGGCTGAGGGGTGGAGCAAAATGGGGGAAACTCTTTTTTTCTCCATCTGAATTTTCTTTTAAATTAGCCAAAAAACATAGAAACCTAGAAACCCAAGCACAGGCCTCCCATTCAAGTTGCAGAGGGGCACACGTAGCCAAAGAAAACACCAGTGGGCAGCCCCTCCCTCTGCTGGCGTCCCACCCGCGCAGTCCCCCAAACACTGGAGTCCTTCCTCCTCCGGAAGGCACTAGGCTGAGGCTCAGGGGGGCTGTCCGATGGGCCGGGCTTGCCTTCCTGCCTTCACGCCACTGGGCCCCAAACCAATCACCTTTGAGAGAGTCACGCAGGATGCTGGAGGCTCTCACTTGACGGTAAGCCCAGTAATCCTAGCTCCGGGACAGCTGAGGACGATGGCACTGTCCTCTTGAGAAGCCCAGAGCGGGAGTGGGCAGTTGGGGGGGTGTACACACGTGTACACACACACACACATACACACACACGAAACTGACATCCGTAACCTGCCCCGCAGCCATAGAAAGAAACCCTGAAATAAGGCCAGGAGTGGCAGAGCTGACAAGCACCTTCAGGGGCTGTCAGTCCCACCCACCCCACACCCCCCGCCACCAGAGGCGCCCTGGCCACGCCACCGCACCACCGCCTCTTGAGCGTCCACCATGGTGCTGGAACCACAGACCCGGCGGGCACTCACGGGCGGCTTTCACCAAGGCTAAGCCCTGACGGCTACTTTGAAAAGTGTAACAGACAGACATAGGCTTCCTTGGCCTCCGTGGGAGAGAAGGAAGCACTTCTGTGTTCTGAGGTTCCACCACACAAGTTTTCCCGCCATTCCCAGGAGCACACACACAAAAAACATACCCCAAGGAAGAACTCAGCGCTCACCAGAGGGCTGTCTATGCAGTCAGGTGACAGGACTTAACAGGACGAGATTCGAAAGCCAAATCAGTAAATAAGTAAAGACACCGCGGCCAAAATGACTCACGCAGACAGCTCTGCCGCCCAGAGACCTTGAGGAGTGCCTGCTCTCGCCCCATCTTCAAAGCCGGCTGCGTCCCAAGAAGGGTCAGCCAGGTCTAAGCAGATGGAGCCTCCACTCACTCACTCACTCACTCATTCATTCATTCAGTTCCCAAACCTCCTGCGCTGGGCATGGGGCGCAGACGGGCAAGGTGGGCAGTCTCCATTCTTCAGAAACTCACCTAACAAAGCAGGCTAAGGGGGGAAAGAGAGATCAGCCAGCAAGTGACAGCATCCACCTCTGTCACAGCTGTGTGTCCCGCCGGATCCTGGGCAAAGGTGAGCCTCGGTGTCCCCTCCCGCACTGCAGGAGCTGGCTCTGCCCTCAGAGCTCTGAAGTGCCTTTAGCACAAGTGCGGGCTGCGATCGCCCCCAACTTCTCGATTGCCCCTCCTGCAGTAACTCCAGACGTACTCAAACAGGTTGCCCAGACCCCCAGGGGCAGAATCAAACAGTCTGAAGGCCATGGCCGCCTTAACTTGTCCCTCTGGCTAAAAGGACGGTACTGTGCACGTAAGGTTAGGGTCAGAGGAGAGCTCTCAGGCTGTGGGCTCTCCAAGGACCCTACTTACTGAACCTTGGACTTGTGCCTGCCTCTGCGGGAATCTGGGGAGAAAAGCGGCTTATCCTTTCCAGCCCGCGTCAGGAAGCGGGTGGACCGGGAGAAAAGAGCAGCTCTGCCGACCACCTACTAGGCCTGGGCACCCATGGTAGTTCTCGGAAGCACACGAATGTCGGGTTTCTGCCCTCGCGGGCTCACAGGAAGCAGGCCAAGTGCGGCCCTAGTTCTAGCAGACCCTGCCACAGGCGTGTGGGCGTGCGCCTGGAGCCCTGGGGCAGCGCTGGAGGTGGCCACCCTCCAGCACGGGCTGGGAGGCAGACCCCTGCGGTCAGCGTCCGCCCCTTGAGGGTAAGTAAGGTCAGGGTCAGGGTCGTCTGTCATTCAGGCCTCCGCCCGCAACGCTAGCCTCCAGCAAAGCCCCTAGGGGCCGCCCTCGGCTTCCAACCTCAGCCGGGTTGGGGCGGGACCATGGAGGTGAGCAGCGGCCCCTCCCGCGCCCCCAGCGCCCAGGCCCTCCAGCCCCCGGCCTGGCCCTGCACCTACCTTGTGGACCTGCTGCTTGATGATGGAAGGCACCGCCACGATCATGACGGCGCCCAGCACGGCGCACAGCAGCCCTGTGCAGCCCAGCGCCGCGGCCGCCCAGCACGCTCTGGCGCGTCTGCCCATGTCTGAACACCCCGGTGCCCACGCGGCGCACCCGGGGCTCCGCGCCTGAACAGGACGGGGCTGGGGACAGAGGCGACAGAGGCGGCGGCGACTCCGGGAACGCGGGCTGCAGCGGCACGGCGGGCCTCGGACGGCGGCACAGGGCACACGGAGGAACGGCCCGGCAGGTGGCCAGTGGTTTTATGCGCCATCGAGGGGCCGCCGGACCGCCCCTGGGACACCCGGCACCAGGATTCGGGCGGGAGGGACGGGGCGGGACCTAACTGCCAGGGCGGGGCCAGGGGCGGGGCTCGGATGGTCCGAGGGGCGGCGCCGTCAGGCCCTCTCTTCCGTTTGTGCGGGTGGTGGGGGAGTCGCGGGGGGGGGGGGGGGGGGGGGTCCACGTGCCAGGCTATCAGCTGGGCTGGGTGCCCCGCTCCCTCCGATCCCTTCTGCCCTCCTCACTGCCACTTGCTTCCCGTTCACCCCTTCCCTCCCACCTTCCTCCATTGTGTCCTGTCGCCCCTCACCTCCTTCTTCCCGCTCCTGCGCCCCTGCCCCTCCTCCCCTCCCACTTCCCCTGCTGTGACGGGCATCACGGTTCACTCTTAGTAGAAGTTTCCCAACCTGGGCCCCGTCCAGGGCCTCTGCAACCTCCTCTCTCCACAACACGCCCCACTCCCCACACACACACACTGTCTACCGCAACCTCACTCTTCCTGGCACACGCCAGGGCTCCTGCCTCAGGGTCTGGTGCACCCTGGACTTGGAATCCTGATACCCCAGATATCTGCCTGGCTGCTTCCTTCAGGATGGCTGGGCCACCTTATCAGCAAGGCCTCCCTGCCGCCCTGCGTAAAGTCAAAGATCGCCAGCTGTTCCAGCCCACCCCTTGGCCTTATCGCCACTCCACATGGGCCCCCAGCTGGAATGCTGCGGGTAGCAGCTGGCCACACGCCCCGTCCTCCTCGCAGCTAGAGCTCGGCCTGGAAGGGGAGCTGGCCCACTGTGAACAGAACCAGCCAACCAGGAGCCTCCTGGGTGCAGGGCCCGGAGCGAAGTGCCTCGCACACAACCACCCCACATTGCAGATAAGGGAACGGGCAGAGAGAGCTGACGTCAACAAATCTATGTTTCTGTGTTCTCACAAAGAGGCCAAAGTGAGCGAATGAATGATTGCAGATAGTAAGCGCTCTCAGGAATGGAAGCAGGTGGGCACGCATTCCCCTGCCAACTTCCGCCCCGCCTGCTTCCTCCTCGCGCCTGCCGCCCCCACCCGCACAGAGTTCTGGTCCCCAGATGTAGGCCCATCCTCTCATTCTCTGGGTGCAGCTACTAGGGGAGCTAGGGACTCCCAGGTTACTGGGGGCTGGACAGGCGGTGTCCCTAACCCCGGGAAGGCAGGCCGGTCCCTGAGGGCTCAGAGCAAGGCCTTCTGAAACTCTTACTCAACCCTGGAAGGAAGCAGCTTTCTCCCGGGCCTATCCTGAACCGACATGTCCCGGCCTGAAACAGCATTAGGGCGCACCTGCTGTAGGTTGGCCAGTGACCCTTGCCTGGGACTGTCTTCCCCCCTGGAGCCCCAGCCTTGTCTAGGGCGCCAGGAGCAGGGCCCAAACCTGACCCAGATCGGGGTGGCAAGGCAAGCGCGGTGCCAGTTGGGGACACAGGCCAAGAAGCCCACACTCTAGCAGTTCCCACCCGGGGTGCACGACAAAGACGCCCTCGGAGGGCTTCTGTGAGGGTCGTCAGAGGGGACGGGAAACTGAGAGCGAGTACAGCGTGTCTGGTCACCACTCCATGCAGACTCGAGGTCATCAATTAGCTAATTGATTCAGTGATTAATCAAGTAACTCGTTGATTAACAATATCCTTCACTGAATTCCTTAAAGCTCTCAAGAGTCATCAGCTACAGGGACTGTTTCATTTATTTATTGGGTTTTTTTTTCTTTTTTACTTTTGTAATTCTTGGGAGTTAAGTAAAATCTGGGCGCTGCCCTAGCCCTGACACCCCCCCACTTCCTGGACACCCGGTCCTCCGTCAGCAAGAGCCCACTCGCCTTGACCGTCGCACCCAATCTGACTTTTGTTTATCACCGAGTCTTCAAGGTCCACAAGTGCGTGGTGCTTACCCAAAACAGTCGCAAGGCCACGGCAGGGGCGCCGTCATATCACGCCACGCTGTCACCCGACAAGGGGGAAAAGCAGAGAAGAAAAGATGCGGGGCACACATGACCACCCGTGACCTCCAAGAGAGCAGGCACATCCAATGGGGCGGGGGGGGGGGGGCAACCTCAGAAGGGGAAGACTTCGTCAGGTTTCTCAGAGAGCGGCCTTGCAGCGGGGAGGGAGGAGAGGATACAGAAGAGAAACAGAGATCAGCGACAGTAAAATACTCTCAGCGCTGAATTCAGAGGGACCCTGCGACAGCCAAGGCCGATGACATTCTTCCTCAGCTCAAAGCCCTCACGCAGCCAGACGGGAGAGTGAGTGCTGGCGATGGCGTGGCGGAGCTGGGGCCCTCCCACGCTGCTGGTGGGGTGCGAGGTGGGGACAGCCTGCAAAACAGCCCCTCAAAAGGCAAGGCCTGGAGGTCCCAGAGGACCTGCGGGTCCGCTCCTCGGTCAGTACAAGAGAGACAGAAACTATGTCCACACTAAAAGGGGCACACGCATGTCCACGGCGGTACTGTCCACAGTGGCCCGGGGGTGGCAACAACCCAAATGTCCATCCGCAGACGAACAGACAAGTAGAACAGGGAGCATCACACAATGGAAGGCTGTCTCCTCAGCCATGAGAAGAACGGACACGCTACGACACGGGTGGAACTTGACAACATGCTGCGGAGACACCAGACACAGGCCATTTACATGAAACGTCCAGAACAGGCAAAGCCACAGAGACAGAAAGCAGACCGGTGGTTGCCGGGGCTGGGGTGGGGTGGGGGTCGGGGTCAGGAGTGGGGTTAAGGGGCACAAGGCCTCTTTGGGGGGGTGATAAAAATGTTCTAAAATCGATCGTGGGGGTGGGGCACAACTCTGCATACACTAAGATCCACTAAACTGTACACTTTAAGTGAGTGAATTGTATGCTATATGAATTGTATGTCAATAAGGTTATTATTTACCAAAAAACCCCAATGTTTTCCTATGGCTTCTCCCTTAGAATAAAAACCAAAGTCTTCACCACAGCCCACAAGTCCCACCCTCACCTCCCAGACCTCCTGTTCCCCTCTGCCCCGCCCCTCTGCTCCACCTCCTGGGTGCTCCTCAAACCTGCCCTCTTGCTCCCGCCTTTGCCCCCACTGGTCCCTCTACCGGGCCTGCAAGGTCCAGCCCCCACACACCCACTTCCCTGAAGTCCGCACTCTAGTGTCATCTTCTCTGCAAGAACTTCCTTCCCGTACACCCTTCCTAATGGTGGCCACACCCACAGCACCCTGCTTTATTTTTCTCCATCACCACCCCACACGCTGCACGAGGCTCGTATGTATCTGTTCCATCGGCTCCCTTCCCCTCCAGAATGAAAAAACTTCACGAGACCAGAAATCTGCGTCCATTGCTGTACCCCCAACTCCGAGAACAGTGCCTGGCACACTGTAGGTCCTTAAGCCATAGGTGGCGTTGAGCAACAGCCACCGGAGCCCAGTGGTGAAGGACCTGCATCTGTCGCCAGGCCCCAGGGCTGGGCAGCCTTGGGCAAGCTGCTTAATCACCCTGTGCCCCAGCGTCCTTACCTATCAGAGGGATGAACTCAAGTCCGCCTCCTGGGGGCGTCGCCAGGATTAAATGGGATAATCCTGGTCACACACTTCGCCAGATGCCAACGTCAGACCGCTGCCTACCCCACCCCATCCCAGAGAGAATCATCATCAGCCCTGCAGGCAACAAACAAGATGTCTGGCACAGAACGGAGATGACTTGATTCAAAGGCGTCATAGCTGGCTAGTGGCAGAGCAGGGACTTGAACCACACTCGCCCGGCTCCAGAGCCCAACATAAGTCACTACCCTCCTTGCTGAGGTAGAGGAACGAGGAGAGAGAGGGTAGAGAGGAACTGAGCAGGAGGGGGAGAGGAGAGATGGAGAGAACAGGGTGAAAGAAGAGCCAATGAGGAAGAAGAAACAACCACCTTTGACCCCATCTCGGGCAAGGGCAGCCCCAGGGGCCACGTTCGCTTGTTTGATTTATTCTGCCAACGCTGGCCGAGCAGCTACTATGTGCCGGGCACTGAGCTCGGGGCAGGGACCCTAGTGGTGGACACACAGCGAAGCTCCCTGGCCGGCAGATCTCACATTCCAGCAGACGAGCACGGGCAGTCAATGGGAAACTCAGTCTCTGGTGACTTTTATCGCACAGCAGAGCTGTGTTGTGCCACCCAGCAGCCACTTGCCAGGCGTGCCTGCTGGGTGCCCGTCCCAGGTGGCAGGTGCTGTGTCCTACACACGCCCGGTTTCAAAGACCTAACGTGAAAGAAAGAACATAAAACATCTCAATATTCTGTATGGATCACATGTTGACATAGGATGCGTCGGGTTAAATAAAATACCTTATTAAAATTAATTCTGCCTGTTTCCTTTTTACTTTTTTTTTCCTTTTTAAAATTGGCTACTAAAAGTTTTTCTAATTGTATCAGTGACCCCACCGAATTTCTGTGCAACAGTGCTGTTTGAGGTGACGTGTGCTTCAGGGGGGTGGGGGGTGGAATAAGAGAATACGGAAGGTTCCCCTTGGTGGGGAGGGGGACTCCATTTAGGTGGGGTGGCTGGGGAGGGCTTCTGCGAGAAGGTGGCATTTGAGTAAAGACCCAAAGGAGGGCAGGAAGGAGCCATGCAGAAATCTGGGGAAGAGCACTGCAGGCAGAGGGAGCAGCCTGTGCAAAGGCCCTGGGGCGGGTGTGAGCCCTGAGTGACTTTAAGGTACCACTTCTCACGTGGATGCAAATGACTTCCTGCAACTGCTTTTCTTCGGTGGGTGGAAATGTCTGCTACGATGCTGACTCCCCACAGATGTGTCCAGAGCCACTGAGCCCCCTCCGGGACTTGGCCTGGCCCTTGCAAATCACAACTCCTGGAAAATTGTCCCCCCCTCATGCGTCTCCAGCCTCCTTCCTTCCCGCAGAGTGGCAACTGGACATCGCTTTTGTCTCCCAGGCCTTGAGACATCACCTCTCTGACGAGAGTCCAGGCTCCAACACAGCACCATGTTCTGGGAGGAAAGCGCAAGTGTGGGGGGAGCTCTCCACCCAGGGCCGTGAGCGAGCAGCCGCTCCATTTCTGCCAAGTTACAAGAGGAGAGAGGCTTTATCTGTCCCCACAGCCCGCAGCAGCGGGAGGCATGTGCCCAGGCCCCGAGGGCACCCCTGAGCTCTCCCACCCTGCTGTGCCTCCCCAGAGAAGACATGTGACGCCCATTCACGCAGCATAATCTGCTAAGCACACACTCTGTGCCAGGCCGACTGTGTCCTGGGGGCTGGGGACAGTGCGGCCAGCAGGACAGACAGCTGCCCTCTTAGTGGGGAAGACAGGTTTAGAAACAAACCAAGCAAACACATCAACGAACAGTTAGGGACTAACCCAGCGGTCAGTGCAGCTGGGGGAAGCAAATGAAGTAACGCCTCTGAGAAGCGAGGGGCAGCGGGTGAGACCTGAAGGGTCAGGGCCAGGGGAGGACATTTCCGGCAGAGGAACCATAACCGGTCCGTGCAGAGGCCCAGGCCCACGTGGGAAGGAGGCGTGCCGTGTGGTCAAGGAGAAGATGAGCAGAGACTGAGGTACCGACCCCTTCGAGAGCGTGGCCGCCCCACTTTGTACCTCTGGCCTTAAGTGTCGCTGACAGCGCCCCTTCTGCCCTCAGAGTCGGTGCCGTAAGTCCTAGCGTCCCCTCTCTCTCAGGCCACAGCAGAGACTTCTGACATCAGTCACGCGGCCATGCAGCAGAAGAGGGACCTGGTCCGATCTGGGTTTTAAAGTAGCTTCCAACGACGATCGCTACTTCTGAAGGGCTGATATGGCCTCACGCTGACGGGACACAATGTCCAGATGTCCCTGAGGGGCACACGGCAGGTACGGGCCAGGAAGGCCTCCGTGTCTGAGACTAGTTTCAAAGTGAGCCACCGAAGCAAAAAGGTGGATGCAGCAACCGGGGTGAAAACTGGGACGATTGTGGAATCTGAAAAATGGGTACATAGGGGCCCTTTCTCTACTTTTTAAAAAATGTATTGATTAATTGATTGATTTTTAGAGAGAGACTGAAACATCGATTTGTGTTCCCCTTATTCATACATTCACTGGTTGCTTCTCATGTGTGCCCTGACTGGGGATCAAACCCGCAACCTTGACATATTGGGGCAACACTCTGACCAACTGAGCTACCCAGCCAGGGCCTGTTCCTCTACTTTTGTGTCTGTTTCTACTATAGACCGAATATCTGTGCCGGCCCCCAAATTCCTAACCCCTAGTGTATTTGGGGGTATTTGGGTAAAGGGTATTTGGGCCTTTGGAAGGTGATGAGGTTGTGAGGGTGGAGCCCTCAGGAGTGAACCCAGTGCCCTCATAAGGGGACCCCAGGGAGCTCCCTCCCCGTCCAGCCACACGAGGCCTCGGCACCAGGAACTGTCCACGAGCTGGGAGTGTGCTCTCACCAGACACGGAACCGGCCAGCATCTTGGTCTTGGACTCGCAGCCGCCAGCACTGTGAGAAATGAGCACCGGCTGTTTACAAGCCGCCCAGCCTGTGACATGCTGTTACAGCAGCCCCAACGGACTGCGAAGACAATTAATCCCACAATGGTCCGTGTTTTACAGCTTCCTTTCTTGTTGTTGTTCAGACAAAAATATATCTCCTGGGCCATTGTTTGGGGCTCTCCGGTAAAAGGCGTGGCCTGGGTGTGAGGAGGTGTTGTTGTCTTGGGCAGCCTGGGGGTCAGTGACCCGGGTGGGGGGAGCCAGGGAGAGCTGCACTTGGGATGCAGAATCCACAGCCCTATAGATGGCTCAGGGGCAAGGGACAAAGGGGCAAGAAGTCCAGGGTGGGCCCTATCAGGAAGGGCTGACTCCTTCAACAATACGCTAGGCACGTACCATGTGCCGGGCCCAGTGCGGGGCCTGGGGATCCGAGGGTGGGCGGAGCAGCCGTGGTCCCAGCCCGCGCGGAGCTCGTGGTCTGGAAGGAGAGGCTGACAATGAATAATCACAGAGGTCTATAATTTCATGCTGTACGATTTTTTTTTTTTTAATGAGTTCTAGAAGAGCCTGAGGGTGGCAGGCGCCACAGCAGGATCCTCTGGTCTCCCTCTGCCTCCCCACCCTCAGGTCGTCCCTAAGAAGGTGAGCTAGCTCGGCAGTCTGGCTGCCCTCCAGCCTCTAGTGGGCTCTGGCCAAGAGGAAAGGGAGCAGAGAAAGGTGAGTGGGGGGAAGTGAGGCACGACCCCCAGCTTGCTGCTGAGCCACTTCCTCAGCTTCAAGAACGCTGCTAACCCTCCTTTGCTCTCCCACTCACGAGAACCTACTTCCCCTCCCCCAGAACCGGACGGACAGGGTGGCCTGTGTCAGCCAACAGAGTGTGGGCAAAACAGCACTCTGTGGCACTCGAGGAAGGCCCCTTGGCCCCACTGGGTGTCCCTGCATCTCGGAACCGCCTGGTGCACCCACAAAAGGGTGGGAGTCACTATGTGTGCATGGCGTGCTCTGCAGCCATGGACAGTGTCCACACTTTCCAAGGCAGCCCCCTCGCCTCGCAAGGTCCCCTCCCGGCCCCTGCCCTTTGCCAGTGGCAGCCCTGGGCTGAGAACAGCTTCACGACCCTTTCTTCCCCCACACCTTTGTAATGGTTCCTCTAGGAAACCCTCTGCAAAGCCCCCTGCTCTGAGCGGGCAGCCGCTTTCCGCCCAGCCCCTGATGCATGCGTACGGCTGCTCAGTCTGGCCATAAAGGAGACCCTCACAGGAGAGGAAGCGGGACCCCGGGACCTCGTAGCAGGGTTCTGGGCGGAGCGCACAGCTGGGGCAAGAGCCTTGAGGTAAGAATTCGAAGTACAGGGGTCCCCCCATATCCGGGGACGTATGTCCCTAGACCCGCCGTGGATGCTGAAACCGCGGAGAGTGCTGCACCTCGTGTAGACTGTGTTTCCACACGCACAGACCCCGGACGAAGTTTAATGAGTAAATCAGGCACGGTGAGAGGTTAACTACAATGCACAGTAAAAGGGAACAGTGACAACGATATGCTGTAATAAAAGTCACCAAATGTGGCCTCTGTCTCATTGTACCGCACTCACCTTTCTCCTAAAGGAAGCAGGTCCAGCTTCTCTTCGGTGGCTCCGCATTGCCGGCGTCCCCACCCCTGTGTGGTGGGGCCATTGTCAAGTACAACCAGGGCATCTCGGCCTCCGCAGTCCACCTGATAACGGGCGTGGCTCTGCGGGACTGGCGGTGGAACGTCCACAGTGTGGAGACGCTGGACAAAGCGGGGTGGGGTGGGGGGTCCCGTCCCAGGTGGCCCAAGAGGATCATGTGAAATTTCATCCAGCTGCTCAGAATGGCCTGCGACTTCACACTTCTGAACTGATTTCTGGAATTTTCCACTCAATATTTTTGGACCAAGGTTGACCGCTGGTCACTGAAACCACAGAGAGTAAAAACCTCAGGTAAGGGGGATGACTGTTGTTAAAAACAGCAAGTCTGGAGCCAGACGATCCGGGTTCAAATCTCTGCTCTTCCCCGGGCATAACCCCTCACTCCTCCAGACCGAACGCCCTATCAGTCTCAGGGCTGAGACTGCCCACCGGACACAGTTGTGGTGTAGTTAGTGCGCTCACATCTGCGAAGCCCTTAGACGCCTGTGCTCCGTGAGTCAGACAGACAAACTGGGAGACCCCAGAGCCAGGGAGGGAAGACCGGAGAAAGCAAGGCCTGAGGCCTGGAACATGAACTCCCCGAGCAGACGGGACAGCAGGGACCAGAGATCGGCTTGGATCACACCCAGGCACTCCCCCAAGCCCTCGTCCTGAGCTCCTGGACACGGCTTTCCCGTTTCATCCACCCCTGGACTGTTAAAACAGGAAAAGTTACTACTCGTTGAGCACTATGTGCCCCCGCCATCCTAAGGGCTTCAGACGTGTGTTTTCGCAACTCCTCAGGCAGCACTGGTGGGGCGGGGGGGCGTGTGCTAGCGGCCTGCTCCCACTGCACCGGGGGGAAGACTGAGGCCCTGAAGGAGCAGCCATTTCCTCGATGCCCTGAGACCAGGCCCTCAGCAGAGATGTGAGGCCAGGGAGGGGTGCAGAAGGGGGCCCCGAGGGCAGGCCTTTAAAGGCCAAGCCCTCACGCTGCCGCGCATCAGGGAAACACAAATCAAAGCCACACGAGGCACTGCCTCACACCCGTTAGGATGACCACTGGTAAGGAAATGTTAAAAAGAAGTATTGATGGGGACGCGGAGCAAACGGAGCCCCAGCCCGCTGCTGGGGGGATGTAAGGTGGTGCAGTTGCTGTGGGAAACAGTAGGGGGCGTTCTCAAAAGGGGGGCCTCGAGCTCCCACCGGACCCAGCAGCCCCACTTCTGGGTATTTACCCAAAAGAACTGAACGCAGGCGCACTCGCACCCCGTGCTCTCAGCAGTAGGACGTGCAGCAGCCAAAATGTCCATGGCGGGACGAGCGGGTGCACCAGCTGTAGCGCGCACACACGTGCAGACGCAGTCACACCCACGGAACATTTCAATGAACACCTTTAAAGTAGAAATCAAATGTCTTCTTTTGTTTTAAAATTATAAGAGCAATCAAGAAAAGAATGATTCTTCTTGAAAGTAATTATTTAAAGGGGGAGGGGGTGTTAAAAACAATGATCCCTTCAGGGGTAAATGTTAGGTTACCTGCTGATGGGATTCGTGAGAATGAAATTAAAGTTAAACCAGTGTGATGACTGACTCCATGGATCGCCTCCTGTCCCATCGCCTCTGTCCTGATGGCGGAGTGTTTACCTCCCTCCAAGTCTTGGTAATACCATTCCCCGCACTATGATTGGCTTCGGGTGGACATGTGACCCAATTCTGGCCAATGAGATGTGGGGATGGTGTGCTGGGGCGTTCTGCTAAAAAGCGATTGGAGGAAGAGTGGCTTCGTGCACGTCTTCTGTTGGGCAATGTCCCACCTGGATGCGCTCCCTGGATTGAAGGTGGCCTTCCTGCCCTGCAGGACACGGTGGTTCGGAGAGGGGCCAGGAGGCTGGGTCCTCGAGGATGTCTTTGCCCACTGAACTGAAGCTGCCCCCATCGCAGGACTTCCCCCTGTGTGGAAATAGTGAATGACTTCATTGTTAACCCCCCCCTCCAGTTGGAGCTTTTGAGGACTTTCAGCCAAAAGCATCTCAGTGAATACAGACATGAAACCCTCTGGCAGGCAGGCAGGCAGGCAGCACTGACCGTCAACCGCTGTATGGCCTTGCTCAGCAGTGAGTGTTTGCGGAGCATCTTCTCTGTGTCTGGGGAGTTCTGGGCGCTGGAGGTCATGAGAGCGGTCCCTTCTGGTGCCGGGGTCTGGAGACGTCCAGAAAGAAGCACACAAACGAATTTCAGATCGTCTTCAATGCCGAGAAGAAATAAAAGAGAGTGGTTTGAGAAAGAGGTCGGATGAGGTTGGGGCTCCTCTGGGGAGGTGACTTCGGCAAGCAGAGAGCGGAGTGAAGACCAGCCAGCCTCGTGAAGACCCTGGGACATCACGGCAGGGGGCAGGCACAGCAAGTGCAAAGGCCCCGAGGTGGGCTCAGACTGTGCACCTTCCAGGGACGGAGTGTGGACCTCGGAAGTGGCACAGTCACGGCAAGCAGCCCGCACAAAAAGCCCACAGTCCCAGGGCCTCCTCTCACTTCCTCTTTCTGCCTTGCTCTTTTTTTCTCTTTTCCTCCTTTCTTAGGGCTTTTGTTCCCAGGCCCAGAGGGTGTGAGCTCTGGTTTGTCGAAATCTGGGCTGAGTTTTTGGGCTTCTCTCGCTAACCCAGGAACCCCTTAACCTCTCACTGGGTGCGGACCCTAGCTGTTCAAATGAAAGCCACGCTTCTGTGCCTCCGCGTAACCCAACAGCTCTGTTGGCGGCACGCCCCCATCTGTTTTGCTATTTTTTCTGCCACCACAACATTTTCTGCCCTCTCGGGTAAGTTGTAGCTCCTGCCACTGCCCCGCCCCTGGCCTGGGGACAGGTCCACGCATCGGAGCAAGACAGCGGCCGCTGCACTGCCGGGCCAACATCCGCACAGAGACGGCTCTAGACAGAAAAGGCCCCCGTCCTTTCTTCAAAGCCCTCTGAACTACAGAACAGTAAGAACGGTGCCAGTGTCTTCCCTGAGGGTTTCAAAATTGCTCCTGGCAGTAGGTGAGGTGTGTGTCCCAGGTGGCTGGAACCCAGGTAGGAGCAGATCCTGGCAACGTTCTTTGGAAAGCAGGAGATGGTGACAACATTCTGGACCTGGCTGCCAGCAGCTGAGACCTCTGACTGGGTGGGGATGGGCAGCGCCCAGGGGGACACTGGTCACTTGTTCACAGGGCTGTTTGTGTGAGTTTACTGAGTGTCTTACAGGCAAGGAGACCCACAGTGCCTTGGCCACGGCCAGGTACAAGTCTGGGACCAGCGGGGACACCGGCCAGTGTGTAAGGACGCCTGGGAGAAATGCTCTCAGGTAAAGGGGATCCGCTTCGGTGAGCTGTTGCAGAGGTCACGGCCTAGGCCTTTCTCAGAGCAAACAGGATCTCATTGCTTCCTGCTGAAACCCTCCTCCGGCTTCCCATTGCTCAGGCGTAAAACTCAGGCCCACAAGGCCCTGCAGCTCTGGCCCTGCCCCCGCCCCATCCTCATTCCCTGAGACACAGCCTCCTGTGCTCTTCCGACACACGACACGTGCAGCTTGGGCCCACCCCAGGGCCTTGGCACGGGCTGTGCTCACTGCTTTAAACCCCCTTCACAGGCTCTCATGGTGAAGGCAGGTCTCCGAGGCCAGCCCACCTGAAGTAACGCTGCCGGCCACGTTGTCCCGTTTCATTTTCCCCGCACCCTGACATTGTCCAGCTGGTTGTCCAGTGGTGTGAAAGCATCAGGAGGGAAAAGACCTTACCTGTCCTCCCTGCAGGGGCAGCGCAGGCAGGGGGCACCGTGGTTTGTGGGAGGAAGGAAGGAGGGAAGGCAGGAAGGACGGACCCAACCCCATCGGGGGAGGCAGGGAAGGCTTTCCGAAGAAGTGGTATCTTAATTGACATTGGATGGACAAGGAGGAATTGGGCTGTTGACCCCAAGCTTGGCCGACCCTTAGAGTCCAGTGGGCTGTGCAGCTTGCCAGCCTTGTGCCCCAGCCTCAGAGGTTCTCGGAGGTTCTCGGGGTCTGGGGTCGGGAACAGGGGCCAGTGTGGCTTTTTAGATCCATGATCCTCACGTGAACTCAGGGCTGAGGGCCTTTCATCTCCGGCTGGGCTCCTTCCGGTGTTCTTCAGAATGGCAGCGGCCAGCCCCTGGGGCCGTGCGCGGAATACAGAGCCTGCTTTGGGGTGGGGCGGGCCTACTGGCAGGGGCGGGAGGGGCTCCCACACTGGCTGGAGGGTCCTCTGGCTTCTCCTCCCTGAGACAGGCCCCAGGCTGTTTCCCATGGCTGCTGAGCGCTGGCACCCTGGAGCTCGTTTTGGCTCTCAAGTGTCACCTGAACTGGAGTTGGTGCAATCATCAGCGATGCGTGGGGATGTGTGGGGAGACAGGCCCCCTCTTCACTTTCCTCTCCCCAGCCCTGCCCCCCAGGGGAGGGAGAAAGGTTGTCGGGTGGGAAGGAGTTTATTTCAGCAACGTGTTTACTGGTCTCAAGATACTTGGCTCGAGTTGCTGAAACAGGATCCCGAGGCACTCAAGCAGAGGAACACGCCAGTGTCCCTTTGTGGTTGTGACAGCAGGGCACTGTGCTGAGGGTCCCTCTCGTCCTGATATTCCTGGGATCCGTCACGCCTCCCCCTCCCATCTGCAGTGGGCGGAATAGGGTCCCCTACAGAGATCCGGTCCCGTCCTAAGCCCCCGCACCTGGGACTATGGCCTGGTTTGGGGACAGGGTCTTTGCAGATGTGACCAGCAGAGGGGAGGTCATGCTGGAGTGGGCTGGGCCCTAAATTCGGTAAGACTGGTGTCCTTCTGAGAGGAAGGGACCCACAGAGACACCCAGAGGGGAGGTGGCCACGTGAGGACACAGGAGGAGACTGCAGGAATGCAGCTCCAAGCCTGGGCCACCAGGAGCCCCAGGAGGCCTCAGAGGGAGCCTGGCTCTGCGACACTTGCTTTCCCGCTGCCGGCCTCCAGGACTATGAGAAACCAAGGTCTGTGTGAAGCCTCCAGGTTCGCGGCGCTTTGCCACAGCAGTGCCAGGGGAAGAAGCCCCATTTCCACCGTCCTACCTGAGACCGGCGGTGCTCCTGGGGTGCACCTGGGAACTGCAGGGCTGGGCTCACCCCCGGGTCCACTCGGGGCGGGTCCGTACGGGCTCCTGATTTTACACTTCTGCCCAGTCCCCATGAGACGCTGGTGCTGCTGGTCCGGGGACCACACTTTGGGAACCACTGAAACACCCTCATGGTGCCTGGAGGACTGTCCCAAACCCCTCAGGGCCTTTCTCACTCCCCCTCCCCCAGGCCCTGGCAACCCCTTCCCCTCCCTGCCGATTTGCCTATTCTGGATATTTCATACAGAAGGAAGCCAATTAGCCCTGAAAGAGAAGCGGCCCACGTGTGTGCCACAGTGAGGCTGGGGTGGAACCAGGGATTAAGGCTCATTCAGCGCTGCGCCCCGGGAGCCAACAGGAAACAGCAGATCCTTGTGGGGAAGTTCCCACAGGATTCAACCCATGTGGGGGCAGCCTGATTTCTGGCTTCTTGTTACGCAGGTGAACAAAGGTCTCTGCTGTAGTTACTTTGGGTTGGGACTTTTACTGACTTGCCACCAAGAGCACTCCAAATACGTCACACACACACACACACACACACACTCTCTCTCTCTCTCTCTCTCTCTCTCTCTCTCTCTCTCTCTCTCTCTCTTTCTCTCACACGCCCCTGTGGCCACAATGCCTCCAGCCAAGAGCCTTTACACATACTGTTCCCTCTGCCTGGAGAGACTCCCCTGTTGATTCCTTATCCTTTTGACTAGTTCCTACTTACCATTGTGTCTCCCTTTAAAGTCTTGTTCTGGGGCTTGCAGGAGGTCCCCCCTCCATTGTGCTGGGGGAGGCCCATGGGTACTCACAAATGACCCCTGCATTGGAGAGAAAGGAGGGTTCTGCTGGGGGTGGAGGGGAAGATGCTGCCTGGGCCACCCCCCACAAGGACTGCATTCTGTGCACCTGCTGGACCCAAAGGATGCTTTTCCAACCCACTCTCCAAAAAAGGCGACCTCTTCGGTACTCACAATTACAATGCAGGCAAGCGCCTTTTCCCGGTCCCCCGTAGCTGGGCTTGGAATCAAACTCTTTTTTTTTTTTTCTGTAGAGAAACGATTTTATCGCAACCTAATCACTTTAAAACAGCCGTTTACACGTTGACCTGCTACAAACCAGAGAGCTGCGATTTCGGTATACAGTCTGGGCCAATAAAGCCATACCAGCGATGGGTCTGGAGTCCAGTTTGTACAGTTGCATGACACCTTCCTGACACTTTGTGGTTTCTCAAGATTTTCTAGAATATGAACGTTTACTCCCACACAAGTGTTTAAAAAGAGAGAGGAAGCTTTTATCCTTCTGGAAAGCGGGATGAGGGTGAAGAGTAAGCGTTTTCGTGGAAAGTGCACGTTGGAAACTGTGGCTTGTCACAGCCTCGCAGGGCTTTGACCGTGCGTGGACCCTGGTGGTTCTCCCGAAGACTCGCGAACGCGGCCGCCACCTGTTACTAATGCCTCACGGCCACCGGAACCATGGCCCCGTCTCTGTCCATCTAGGAGCGTAATTCTCTCCTTTTTTTAAAAGTGGATTTACTGGGGTAACAGCAGTCAATAAATTATATAGGTTTCAGGTTCAAACTCTTCATTTTTGCAAAGCGGGCAGGTGAAAGTTGCTTATTGCTTTGCTTTGCACTTCTTTTCATCATCGGTGGGGCTGAACAGTTTTCATATATTCGGGGGCTGATTGCGTTTTTCTTCTGTGAACCACTCCTCCCGCGGCCTGGTCTGCTTGCGCTGTGCTTATGCAGGACACCAATTCTTTGCCCGGCATAGGGGTGGCAAATGTATGTTTTTTCCAAATGTGTGTTGCTTTTGATATTTTGCAGAATGTGACCTTTGATTTTCCTTGAGGTCACACTTACTCCATCTTCGACTAAGAGGTATTGTGTTGTGTTCCGAAAAGCCTCCCGGGTTAAGACGCTTTTCCACCTCCACCCTCTTCCAGTGTTTTGTAGGTGCTTTTCAGTTTTCAGTGTCTGCTCTACTGAATAAGTTGTCTTCAGCTGTGGAATAAGGAAGAAATCCAGTTATCCCAACCCAATGTGCTTCCAGTTCTTTCCCCGCTGCATGAAGTGACTGGTTTGCACAGCCCGGTTTCTCCCTATACTGTGGTCTCTTTCTGGATTTTTCTTCTCCGCCCATTCCTTCTCTAGGGCCAACTGTATCTTATACGCCACCTTTATGATTCATTATAATATTTGGAAAAGCTAGTCTTCACTCACTTTTCTTTTTTTTAATCCTCACATAAGGACATATTCTTTTCACTGCTTTTAGAGAGAGAAGAAGGTGGAGAGGTAGGGAGAGAGAGAAACGTCGATGTGAGAGAGACATTTTTTGGCTGCCCCCCCATACACGCCCGCGCCGGGGATCAAACCCACAGCCCCTCGCTTACAGGACGAAGCTCCAACCACCTGAGCCACACCAGCCAGGGCTTCCCTCGCTGTTTTTTATTTCCAGAATTTTCCTGCAAATGTTCATGTATTCTTTTTTTTTTTTCTCATGTACTTCGTCAGCCTTTTCCCAAATTCCCCCAAATTTCCTGTGGGTTATCTCACTGGGGTCTCACTGATTTCTGGTGAACTTAAGGGAACTCTGGCATCTTTCCCAAACCGACTTGTCCTCTCCAAGATCAAAGAGATGGTTTTGTCACTCATCCAAACATCCTTTTGTATGTAATAGAATTTCAACACTTCTTCTACATTCCCTGGGAAGTTGCTGCTAAATATTTATTATTATGGTTGCTAGTGTAAATTGAGTCTTTTCTCTTGTTACATGTAAAGTTGAATATGTATAGCCAGGGTCAAAGGTTGAGTGGGTTTGGGTGGAGACCCCAGAACTCTGCACCGCTAACCCATGAGATGGCTCACCCCGCAGGTCTGAGGACCATTTTCATTCAATCACTTCTGCCCAGCAGGCACTGGAATACAAACAAAGGTGAATGAGGGCCCATAATTTTTTTTCTTGCAGAATTTCTATGTCAGTTAAAAAAAAAAAACCCACAAAACACACTGTTTGAGGGCATAGGGGGGATAATTGGTGATATGAGAACTATGTAATGGTATCAACCAATGTCATCCCAATAAACTCAATTTTTTAAAAAACACAAAAAAAGAACACTGTTCAAAACATACAAGTTAAAAAGGAGAAAGCCTCCTATCCAGGGTTTAAGTTCAGCTGCTATAACAAAGAAACCCCAAACTACAGTGGCTCTAACAAATTATAAATATATTTCTCTTCCATTTTAAGGGAAATTGGGGTCTTTAAAATGTTTACTTTCCTGGACCTAACAGTCCAGAGGTGGCTGGTGGCCCAGGACAGACAGGGGATTCTGCTCCACACAGCCACCCAGGGACCCTGCCTCCTGCTGTCTCAACACCCTGTCACCCCACCCACCCTCCCTGGGTCCGATCTGGCTCACAGCCCCTTGTCCACAGTCCAGCGCAAAGGAGTCAGGAAAGGGAGGGGTGCGGACAGCCAGCTCCCTTGTTGACAATGTGGCTAGATGTGGACCCTCACCTCCTCCTCTGTGCTGTGGGCCAGAGCCTCACCTTGGAGGGCCCGCCCGCTTCACTGAACCTGGAGATGTCGTCTGCAGCGAGGCGGCCATGTGCCTGCTGGAGCTCTGGGGGCTCTAAACTACAGGGAGAAGGGATCAAATAGTAACCGGGACATTCAAGACCTCCCCACACTGCCGCACCTTAGGCCTCATTCTTGCCAATGGCCAACAGCCTGTGGACGTGAACTTGAGATGGAAGAGGAATCTTAGGCCCAGGCAGCTGTTTGGTTATTGTCCTGTTGCCCCCTTCCGCATTATTTGTGATTTCTGAAAAATAAAGAACAGAAATTAGAGTTTTTCCGGCACAGATCTGAAGAGAGGAACTGAGTCAACTCTCTACCGTCCTGCAGAGTAGCAACGCAGGCCCAGCCCGGGGCACATGTTCTCTCCTTCCAGATCATCTTTCCAGGCAAGACCAGGCCTCCGCAAACCGGAGCGGGCGTTTACTGAGCTTTCGTTTCGCAAGATGCAACAGTTCTGGAGATCTGGTGGACCGAGGACCCGCGCATTTGCTTGACGCTACTGGCCTGCGCACCTCGAAACGGCTCAGAGAGCACACTGGGTGTTGTGTGTTGTTCGCCACTTTTTCAAAAAAGTAAAAAACAAAACAGAAATGTGGAACTGAACCCTCTTCCCTTTGAATGTGGGTGGCTGTCTCCTTTCCCATGACCCCCTGCTGCCTGGCTGCCCCGCTGCCCCCACCGCCCTGCCCCAGGTCTCACCTGGCTCGCTGTCCACATTCCAGAGCAAGGGAAGAGGAAAAAAGAGAGGACAACCAGGTTCCTTTTTAACAACGTGACCTTGATGTTGTACCTTGTGGCTCTCCTGGCTTCTCGGGCACAGAATGAAATGTCCAGAGTAGGTAGATCCACAGGAATGATGCGGTGTCCACCGGGCTCTGGTGGCATGCTCGCCGTGGGAACCCAGCCACCGCAGGGAGGAGGGCTCCCAGACCACAGGAAGGTGCTGTGTGTGGTGTTCTGGCCACAGACCCCACCGAAGACCCAGCCAAAGCCAGCTCCAGCGGCCCGACGTGGGAGAGGGGATGCCTTCTTGACACCCCCAGCCACGTCTGACCCCAAACCCGTGAACGACCCAAAACTGCCTTGCTGAGCCCTGTCACCCCAGAACCGTGCGAGGTGGTGGTCACAGGCTGTGTTGTCACCCACCACGACGCATGGAATGACTCGGGAAGCAGAAATAGAACACAAAGCAATACGGTTCCTCTGTTACAATCACTCACACATACGTTAGGTAGGCTGAAAGTACTCCAGGACTGTGCTGTTCTTAAAGCCTTTCCAAGACTTGTACAAAAGCTAAAAACAACTCTAGACCACAGTTTCTTGCCCGTGTGTCCCAAGGAACCGCGTGCAGAATGTTTTCCCGACCAAGGAGTGTTTCACGGTTAGTGAAACAATAGCGAACAACCAAGGGGGCGCCGTGGGCCGACTGCCCGGCTCTCGCCGACCTCATCATGGCGACGCGATCGCCTCTGCTTGTTTCTTCTTCGCACGTAGTTTTTTTTATTGTGGTGAAATTAAAAAAAAACATAAGGAAAGCCACCCTCTTCGCCAGCTGTAAGTGCACCGTTCGGGAATGTCAGGCACACTCATGGCCGTTGTGCAACGGGAGTGCAGAAGTGAAACCGCCGCCGTCAAACAGTGGCTCCGCCCCCCCCCCCCCCCCCCCCCCCCCGGCCTGGCGACCACCGTCCCCGCTCTGTCTCTGCGAATCCCACTACTTTAGACGCCTCCCGCAGTGGGATCGTGGGCCAGGATGTGTGTTTCCATGACTGGCGCGTTTGTTTTCCCAAACCGGGGTGAAATGACACAGACCCGACCATGCAAAACCGAGCAAGTCAGCGGCATTGAGTTCCCTCTCTCTGTTGTGCAATCGCCATTCTGCTTCCAAAACATTTTTTTTAAGATTTTTTATTTATGCATTTTTAGACAGAGAGGAAGGGAGAGGGAGAGAGAAACATCCATGTGTGGTTGCCTCTCAAACGCCCTCTCCTGGGACCTGGCCCACAACCCAGGCATGTGCCGTGACTGGGAATTGAACCTGCGACCCTTTGGTTCACAGGCAGGTGCTCAATCCACTGAGCCATACCAGCCAGGGTGCAAAACATTTTTATCACCCCCAAATGAAACCCTGTCCCCATTAAACAGTTACTGCTTCCGCTCCCAGCCCCTGGCATCCACCAATCTGCTTCCTGTCTCTGTAGATTTGACAATTCTGGACACTTCATAGAAATGGAATTATGCCGTATGTGGCCTTTTGTGTCTCTGCTTGTTTTTAAGAAATGGAGTATTATGGAGACACTTGAAGACTGAAGTATAACTCCACCCAATCCATTCCTTTCTACGCCCAGAAATAATAAAGAATTTTTTTGAAATGAAGAAGGATGTTTCAGGAAAGTAATGAGACTCAACATTGTCAAAGAACTGTCTCCCTAAGATACAAAAATTCCTTCTTCTTCATTTCTTCTGTATTTCACAAATATGTACCGAGCACCTGGGATTGTCAAGGCTTGTTCTGGGCACGAGATGACAGCAGTGAAAAGCCAGATTCCCGGCTTTGAAAGAACAGTGGGGAGGCAGACAATGAGTAAACACAGTAGTGAGTCAACAGCAGAAGTGTGAAATATTGGTGAAACACGGTGGTGGGGTCAGGAGGGACCCGATGGCCACTCTGGGTTGGGAGGCCAGGGCAGGCCTGTCTGACACCCTGGAGTCGGAAGGGCAGAGGGGCCCGTGGCTCCAAGATCGGGCAATGCCTCGCGGGCAGAGGACAGAACCTGTGCAAACGTCAGGAGGTTGGATCAACCTTGAGATTAGTTATAGGAGCAGCGATGAGATACATGTGGGGACGGAACAGCGTGAGGGTCACGGGGAAGATGGCGGAGATCCCAGAAGTCTCTCTGAGGAGACATCTCTGACACAGACCTGAGTGATGGGGCTGGAGGCGGGGGATGGGAGGTGAGGTGAGAAGGACCACGGGACCTGACCTTGCAGGGCCGGGCAGTGGGAGGAAGCTGAATTTTATCTGTGTGCTGAGAAGAAGCCTGTTGGGGGCTTGGTGCAGGGAGGGGCAGGAATCCGGGGAATGTTCTAAAGGAATCCCTGGAGGCTTTGCGGAGTTTCAAACATGAGCCGAAAGCCTTTTTAATTGAAGTTTGCCCGTCAGAATCAAAAAGGAAGGTGAAAACAGCCTGGCAGGTGTTCAGAGAGTCAAACAGAGTTAGCAGCCCACCCCGCAATTCTCCTCTTAGACGGACGCCCGAGAGGACTGCAGGCAGGCATCCAAACAGGCGTGCGCGCCCGTTCACGGCAGCCCTACTCACAGCAGCAAACACGCACACGATTCCGCGTTTGGGAAACAGCCCGAGTGGCCACCAACAGAGGAAGGGGCGAAAAAAACGTGGCCCGTCCCCACAGGGGACCGAGACTCAGCCACGAAAAGGAACGAAGCTCTGGCACCTGCCACCACATGGATGGCCCCTGAGGACATGATGCTGCGAGAGGGACTCCAGACACGGGGGCCACAGACGGTGTGACCCTATTAGTATGGAGCGGAATGTCCACAGGAGGTGGATCCCCAGAGACAGGAAGCGGACCCGTGGTTGTCAAGGGGTAGGAGACATGGGGACTGGGTGGTGACTGATGAATGGGCCTGGGGCCTCCTTTGGGGGCAATGACAATGTCCTGGCATGTGGCAGAGGTGGCGGGGGCACAACATTGTCAGCGTGCCAGATGCCAGTGAATAGTGCACGTTAACATAGATCGAATAGTGCCTTTTACGCCACGTGAATTTTCCCACAATTTTAAAGAAGGAGGGTTGCCTCCCAGGTGGGGGTGCTAACAGAGGGGTGGCCACGTGTGCGTGGGCCAGGACGGACGTGGGAAACCTCTGTACCTGCCCCTCAATTTTTCTGTGAACCAAACACTGCTCTAAAAATAAAGTCTATTTAAAAAACAAAACAAAAAAAAAAGGAGGGGAGGATGAAATGGAGGAAGGGAGGGACAGAGGGGGGGAGGGAGGAGGGGAGGATGCAGTCCTTGCCCCCCTCTCTGTGTCACCTCCTCACGCCCCCTTGTGGCTGGTGAAGTTTGGGGGCAGCCTTGGAGAGAACTGGGGTGCTAAGACTCTCCTGTGAGCAGCTAGCAGAAAACATGGGGTTCGAGTCATGCAGTCTCCACTTGGATTGTCTAACTGTTAACCAGGGTCCTGTCCCCCCGCCCGCCCCCCAAAGCAGCTTCACACCCTGGAGCGCGGAGAGAAGCCCGGGCTGATCAAGTGGATGGTCCCTCCCACAGACACTGAAAAATCTCCCGCAGGGGGAGACTCTCGGACAGTCTCCGGCTCCTCCTCCTACTTCCCACACACTTGCCGCGCCCTGCCACCCTGCACATGACTTTTTAACCATTTTCCGAGCGCACAGCTCCGTGGCGTTAAGCACACTGTCGTGTGACCATCACGACCATCTGCCTCCGAATTTTCGCACCCTCCCACACGGAAGCCCTGTCCCCATTAAACACTGACTCCCCCGCCCCCGCCGTCCTTCGCACTGTCTCTGTGATTTTGACTCCTCTGCAAGCCTCACGTAAGTGGGATCCTGTGGCATTTGTCCTTGGGTGACTGGCTAGTTGCACTCAGCATGACATCCTCAAGACCCACCCATGGTGTGGCCTGGGTCAGAGCTGCCTTCTTATGGCTGAATAGTCGTCCACTGTGAGGACAGACCACACTTCGTTCAGCCGTCCGTCTGTCAATGCGTTGTCTCCGCCTTTGGGCTGCTGGAATGGTGCCGCTATGGACAGGGTGTGACACATGCATTTCTCCACGTCACACCCTTCGGCCAAGTCCATGGCCCTGTGTGGCTGCTCCTGCATACATCTTGGGTTCCGAGAGCAGATCAGCGAACCCGCCGCTGATGAGGGGGACCAGGTGACAGCCCCTCCCTCGTCTCGGTAACGAACAAGCTGTACCCGATACCTGAGTGGCCTGAGAGGCAGACACATGGTACTTTTATTTTCTGAAGTAGTGCAACGCTCTTACCATGTGTCATAGCCTCGGGCCCTGTGTGTCTGATGCTGCCTCTCCCTCTGCGTCCGCCATAGCTAATAATTAGCAGCGCACAGCCCCACACAGGCGGCAGTCAGGGACAGGATGAGGCAATCAATATGGATATCAGCAAGAGATGCCCTCCTGGAGGCCAAAGTCCCCCCCAGGCGAGACAGAAAGCTTCAGGAGATGTTTTTTTCACATGGAAAGTGATTTTGTCAAATGAAACCATGAATGAGGCCCCTATGGTGTTAGGGGAAACTTCGAATACCTTTTAAATGACGACTGTTACAAGCTACCTTGTCCAGTTAGCCGATGAGCAAAGACGGAAGCCGGAGAAGCCCGTGTGCCGGCGAGGGTGTAGGGAGACGGGCATGCTGGCTCGTGTTGGGCAAAAGTGTAAATTTGGATAACCTCTTTGGACGGGAGTTTGGCAAAGCCTGCCTCAATTTAAAATGCCTATGCCCTTTGACCCAGCGAGTTCCCTTTGAGAAGTTTATCTCTCAGATGCACCTGTACACATGGGCAAAGATCTGGGGGTATAAACCATGGCCGGGTAGCTCAGTGGGTTAGTGCATCATCCTGATACACCAAGGTGGTGGGTTTGATCCCCAGTCAGGGCACATACAAGAAGGAACCAATGAGTGCATGACTGAGTGGAACAAGAAATTGATGTTTTTTCTCTCTCTGTCTGAAATCCATTTTAAAAACCTTGTGAGTGGTTGATTCCTGGAATTTCCCCTTCAGTGTTTTTGGACCAAGGCTGACTGCTGGTCACTGAAACAGCAGAGAGCAGAGCTGCAGATGAGGGGGAACGACTGCACCCCTGAGATGACTCCAGGGCTCCCCCACCTCCTGGTAGTCACACTGTCCCCTCCCAAATGACCAGTAGGATTTTGTGGGACTGGGGGGGGTGTGACCTCCAAGGCCGGCTCCTAAAAGACCTTGTGCTTTCCACCCTGTGCGTGCTCTATTACTCGCTTTGGGGTGGGCAGCTGTCACACCGGGAGGTCGCTGTAGCAGTCCCATGGAAAGGACTGCACCATCGAGACAGCTAGGTGGGGGCGCCATCGCGGCCAGCCCTCATCAAGCCTTCATTAGACCCAAACCGCACCCGGCTAAACCACGCTGGAGTCCCTGAGGCACGGGCTCTCTGGGATTCAGCTGCTGCGCTGGGGGCGGTCTGCTAGGCAGTGTTAGGTAACTACTGCCTCGGGCACTTACAGCCAGTGATCAGTGAACACGGAGGGTCGGAGGTAGGCAGCCACTTCTGGCCTGTCCTCCGTCCTCACAGAGCCTTGGCGCCCGCTTGATTCAGGGATGGTGGTCTCATCCCCAGGAGAAGGTCCCGGCTGGACTCAGTCACTGGTTACCACCCCGTTCTCTTTGCAGGCAAATGGCTAAAGAACAATCATTTGCTTCATGTCTGGAAACACAAGGAAAGCTGTTATTTTAAAAGTTTCACTATTTCTCTGATTCAGTATTTTCTTACACTTGGCCCCAGAGAAGGTACGCTTTGACTCTGAGTATGGGAGACACGGCCGAAAATGCACCCAAAGGGCCAGAGGAGGATGTCAGGTCAGGGCCAAGGAGAAGGATGGCCTACCAGAGTCCTTCGGGCCAGGGAGGGGGGAGGTCAACCACGGAGCCTTAAGAGCCACAGCACACAGTTGTGACTTCCTTTGTTCCCTGTACGTCAGCAGAGTACCAGCAGCCCCGAGAAGCCGGCAACGGTCACTGGAAGAATCTCCTAGGGCAGTGAGCTGGCTGCGTGACAAGTGACCATCAGCGCATTTGTGGAAAGCATAAGTCACACGAAATACAGAAACATACTGTCATACGGGCTTTCAAGGACATGCTGGCCCTTCCGCACTAGCCCCACCCCTCCTAGCTCCCTCCTGCCCATGGTAGAGTTGGTCCTCCCCTGCTATGGGCCATCTTCCGGGGGTTAGGGTTTTCAACACATTTTCTTCCGGGGGTTAGGGTTTTCAACACATTTTAAGATTCATTTGAGTTATTTTAGAGAGAAGGGAAGGGAGTTAAGAGAGGGAGAGAAACACTGATGTGTGGTTGCCTCTCACACGTCCCCTCCTGGGGACCTGGCCTGCAACCCAGGTATGTGCCCTGACTGGGAATCGAACTGGTGACCTCTGGTTCACAGCCCTCACTCAACCTACAGGGCTCGTTTGAGGGTTTCTAAGTGTGTCCTGCTTTAGTACAACCATTTCTGAGAAAGAGACAAATGTGTCTTAATCATTATTTCCTGTCAAAACTTGTGTTATGAGCCAAAGAGGGGGAAAAAAGCAATAGGGAACAGTTTTTAAAATATTTTAAATAGATTCTGCAGTTTCGACAACAATAAAATAAACAAACATGTAGCCCAGTTTTGGCCAACAAGGGAAAGCTGGCTGAGGGCACTTCTGGGGAAGATTTTCTTGCTCCTAATGAGAGTCAAGAGATGTTCTCTTTCCTTCCTCTGCACATTTTTGGGTCTCCGCGCTGTCTGGAAGTGCTGTCACATTGCTGACCACCTGGGGGAAAGGGCCACACAGCGGAGGCCAGAGCCCAGAGCCCTCTGTGTCCTGACACAAAGATACTGCACGTCCCCTAGGAGTTAGGCCAGTGGTCGAATTTCCTGTTGCTCGGAGCATCCTGAGGAAGCAGGGGCTCCACAGAGCTTTGAATAAATGGAGACCAACATTTGCTACAAATAAGATCACAAGTGGTAACCTATTATTTATAAAAATAGATTTGAGCTCACTCTTCTTCAATAGAATTCTTTGGTAGTGGTTTGGTTAAAAACTATTTCACCTGTTCAGTGACAGTAACAGTTTAGAACAGTGGCTCCCAGCCCTGGCCCCTGCAGACCAGCCACTGAAAACCCACCGAAAGCCCTGCCGCCCCACCTCGGCCAGGCTGGTCCCTCTCTGTTCCTCACACATGCCCGACCCTTTGCCAGTCCCAGGCAAAGTCCCAGGGCTCCTGCATTACTCTCTGCGGCGCCCCCAACCCCGTTTGGCAAGGCTGCGTACACTCATTTTTCCTGCCCACCTGACCGCAAGCAGGACCCCAGCCCGCTCCCGTTCATCTGATGGTCTCTGCCGCCGTGTGCAGTTACCGCTTATCGCCAAACAAGGGAGTGGAGCTTGGGGCCCTGGACGCATGGTGCAGTATATAGAACTGTACCCCTGAAACCTACGTAATTGTATTACCCAATATCACCCCAATGAATTCAAATAGGTAACAATTTAAAAAATAACACAACAACAACAACAAGGAACAGAGCTACCCCACTTGAATAAAGAGCTTCAGTAAAATAGCACGGGGTACGAGACTTCAGGGCAGACATAGTTTCCAGGCAGGACAGTCAAGGAGGTTTGGTGGAATCTCCGAGTTAAGTCTTGGCACTGGGTAGGATTTGATTTGTCGAGGTGGGCGTGGTGGTATTTTAGAAAGCGGGAGCAACCTGAGTGAAGGAAGGACGTCCGAAAGGGCTGGGAACACCTGGGAAGAGAAAGCGGCCGGCAGACAAGGGCAGCAGGGAGGAGGACATCCTGAGGTGTTAAGATCTGATGGGAGAAGGTAAGAAAGAGAGGGTCTGTGCTGAGTGACAGCTACATTAGATATTACGGAGTAACTCCAGCTGGGGTGGAAGCGGAGGTGGCTGCAGACCTGGGGAACAGGGAGAAAGTAAAACGTATCTTAGTGATGAGTAAACAAGCCTCTGTAAGGAAAGATCAGCAAAAACATAAATTACCTGGTCCACCACCACCACCACTCGGGGGCGCTGCAGGCTTCCTGACTAAACCCGTCTGTCGCAGCTCCGCCCTCTCCCGGCAGGAAAGAACCCTGCAGACTAAAATGACATCCTTTAATCCAAAGGCCTTTGCCACTCTGTGAAGAATATACCTCTTTGAAAGCCGTATTCATCACTTGGTGAAAATTTTGTTGTACTTGCACAGAAAACGTAAAAAGGAACAATAAATCTACAAGCCACACATTTTTCTTCCGGTGTATCCAAGGCTCACACAGTTGCATCTACACAAGGGAATCCTTACACCATGTGAAACCGAACTTTGGGGGTATTGCAGACGCTCCAGTCACTCAGTAAAACCGATCAAGTCTAGCATCTCACTAGACTGAGGATTCCTTGGTGGCAGAAATTTGTCATTAACCACTCCATAACTTTAACTCCTGACACGCTTGTATTTGTTGGAGAGTGTGTGAATGTTCATGAGGGATTGTGTTGCCCTGGTGGCTTTCTTTGTTCTTGAGAAAATTACATAAAAGGTATTTTTCCTTTATTCAAAATGAAAGGATGTTAGAACTGTGAAAACTATAGAAAATACAAAGTAAAAAAAGCACGGTGCAGGATGCTACCTTCTGCGTGAGGGAGAATACATACTTGTTTGCAAACAAGTATGCAGAGAAAAACTGCAAAGTGCACGCTGGGTGGATGGGAGACAGGATGGAAGTCTTTTCACTATATGCTCTTTTAAGCTTTTTCCATGTCTGAAACACATGAACGTACTACCTATTAAAAGAATTAAAAGAAAAATAGGGGGCAATAACAAATACAGTAGTCATGAATTGTTACAAAAATAAGTTCTGTTTTGGAAAAAATACGTAATGCTTCACAAATTTGCACGTTGTCCTCACTCAGAAGCCATACTACTGTTCTCTGTATCGTCCCAATCTTAGTAAACATGCTTCCGAAGCAAGCACTAAGGCTGATGCCTTTTAATCTTGCCCAGCAACCTTATTAAATATAAATCTTGTATTTATTAAACTATCCTTTCAAAATAAGGATGTACACCTCGCAGCAGCACAGTAACAGCAAAAACCTGGAAACTCATGTGGGCATACAGATTAACTAAATCACTGCGCATCCATACAAAGGAATACTAGCAAGATTATTAGTAATAAGGCAGAACAGGTATAAAGGACCCATGGTCAAAGCCAAAGGGGTAGGATTGAGTGGGAGGTGGTGGTGGGCGGGGCAGAGGAAAGTGGTGGAAGGAAAATGGAGACAACTGTACTTGCACAATAAAAGAAAAAAAGCTGATGGAAACATGGAGTCAAATCCTTGTGATGCTTTGTACGGCTGCAGACTTTGGTGACATGTAAATGATGTGTTAAACAAGTTTTTATGATTAAGAATCAAATTTACTGAACCTTATGACTGCAAGTTGGAACTGAAAAGTGCATGAAAACAGAAACATACCTTCTTTGCGGACTGTAAAGAAACAAAGCTGAGAAACTGTTGTGAATGGTCCTATTTGTGTACACATGCATGGAATATGGCATATGGGTTACACACAAAGTCCAAAAATTACAACTTTAATTAAATCACCCTGGAGTTGGTTGGAGCATAGGGCCGATATGCCAGGGTTGTAGTTCGATCCCAGATCAGGGCACATGTAAGAATCGACCAATGAACGTATGTAAGTGAAACAAGTCAATGTTCCTCTCCCCCAAATCAAAATCACAGGGAAATAATACGTAATAATTTAGGTGGATTCTTTTATAAAATGCACATGTATGCACTATAAACTATGAGACAAATATATGCCTAACCCAGTTCTTTCCTGGGAATAAGCTTGTATGGAAGTTACTGCACTTTTATTTTTAGAGGGGCAGAAAGAAAGAGATAGCTTGCCTCTCAGGCCCAGTTGGGCCTGTAACCCAGGTATGTGTCTGACCAGGAATCAAACCAGAGCCTTTCCTATCTGTAGGGCAATGCCCAACCCATAGAACCACCCATCCAGGCTACATGCTGCCTTTAACGTGATTCTATTTGTGTGATTAGTAGTTTTCACTCGACAGAACTATAGTTCAAAGGGCCAAATGTTCAGTGAGCTCTGGAGCTTCCCCATCCCTGCAACACCCCAGCTTTGACCAATCCTCTAGTGCGCAGATGCGGAGTTCCTTCCAGCTCTGGGCAATGCAGCAACGGTCTCCATTCGCCTTCCACTTCACAGCTCGAGACACCAGGTGCAATGACATGACCCAGCCCCACATTTTCAACTGTTCCTAGCCACTCAACTTATACTTGAACACTGAAGGACTCATCACTTAAGAAATTGCTATAATTCCTGTCTTGCAGTGATCTGACTTCAAATATTTCAGAATTAGTGACAATTTTCCTCTACATTGTTACAAAGGGATGCCCTCCAAACTCAAGAGTGAAAGGAAGCAGTGAAGGGACTGGTGCAATCTGAAGTCCCGTAACATGCCTGATTTCTGGGGGCCTACTCCTTATATTAAGCCTGCTTCCCTGCAAATTTCCTTTGGCTCTCCTATGGCACATGAAATTCCTTACCAGCATTACATGATTGCGAAGTGCCGCTACTGTAACTTCTGCAAATGAAGAGAAAGGCCCAAGTGTTTCACCCACCACCAATTAAGTTATATAGAAATCCTTCATGATGAAGTCACATGAAATTGAGAAACCTTGACACTACCAAATGTATTTCCATCAGCTTTCATTTCCTAAATAACCACTGAGTAACGCACATGTAGACTTAAAATACAAGTCACCTGGTTTAGTCTGGCCAAATGATTTTCTATGTATCTATGACTTTAACAAGAGCTTTTATTTATTAAAATTGATTGTTCTGTACCTTCCCTACAACCGCCCCCACCCTTTAGAAAACCTTTCTGGTATCCCAGAGAACTCCCACTTTGATACACCTCACAACATCCTCAAACTCAGTATTTTTAATGTCAGTAGTTTACTAATAAACCTACACTTACCTGCACGCAGGAGAAATTCTAACTACAACCTCCAATTTGTTAACTTTCTTTTCTTACCCACCAACTGCAGTTCTAATTTTAGGCCACCTCTCACTGGCATTTCTTACCTGTTACCACAGAATGTTACTTAAAACCTTCACCCCTTAAACCCCATCTTAAATAAAAAGACCCGTGAAGGTGGGGAGGGGGAAAAATCACACTTCATTGGAATGCAACAACTTTATTGAAACAAAGTGCAATTAACTGTGTTGAAAGCTTAAAAGGGGAAACTTAGAAACCTCCCCTCAAGCGCAGGACCAGGTGCAGGGTGGACTCTTTCTGGATGTTGTAGTCGGACAGGGTGCGCCCATCTTCCAGCTGCTTCCCGGCGAAGATCAGACGCTGCTGGTCGGGGGGGATGCCCTCCTTGTCTTGGATCTTGGCCTTGACATTCTCGATGGTGTCACTGGGCTCGACCTCCAGGGTGATGGTCTTGCCGGTCAAGGTCTTCACGAAGATCTGCATCCCACCTCTCAGGCGCAGGACCAGGTGCAGGGTGGACTCTTTCTGGATGTTGTAGTCGGACAGGGTGCGCCCATCTTCCAGCTGCTTCCCGGCGAAGATCAGACGCTGCTGGTCAGGGGGGATGCCCTCCTTGTCTTGGATCTTGGCCTTGACATTCTCGATGGTGTCACTGGGCTCGACCTCCAGGGTGATGGTCTTGCCGGTCAAGGTCTTCACGAAGATCTGCATCCCACCTCTCAGGCGCAGGACCAGGTGCAGGGTGGACTCTTTCTGGATGTTGTAGTCGGACAGGGTACGCCCATCTTCCAGCTGCTTCCCGGCGAAGATCAGACGCTGCTGGTCGGGGGGGATGCCCTCCTTGTCTTGGATCTTGGCCTTGACATTCTCGATGGTGTCACTGGGCTCGACCTCCAGGGTGATGGTCTTGCCGGTCAAGGTCTTCACGAAGATCTGCATCCCACCCCTCAGGCGCAGGACCAGGTGCAGGGTGGACTCTTTCTGGATGTTGTAGTCGGACAGGGTACGCCCATCTTCCAGCTGCTTCCCGGCGAAGATCAGACGCTGCTGGTCGGGGGGGATGCCCTCCTTGTCTTGGATCTTGGCCTTGACATTCTCGATGGTGTCACTGGGCTCGACCTCTAGGGTGATGGTCTTGCCAGTCAAGGTCTTCACGAAGATCTGCATTGTCTGGTAGAAGGAAAAAATAACACAAACAAAAACCCCGACAGTTTAGCAGTGAGGTCACATCTCAACACGTTCCTAATCGTAGAAATCCAATGCCATTTTGCGTTGCCAAATAACTAAGACAAAAACTTGCCTAACAATGCATTATCCCCGTTACATGTTATAGAAACATACACTTGAAACCTACGCCATCTTACTAAACCGACGTCATCCCAAGACATTAAATAAAAAAACTTTCATGTCTCAGGAAGTGAACCAAAACGACCTTGACTAAGTCACAAACCTTAGCTGCAGGTACTCACGCCAGAAGAGCTGCGAAACCGAACCAAGTCCACTGCGGGCCTCCCTCACTCACCCCCACTGGCCGTCCGTCCGGGAACGCAGAGGGTGTAAGCCCGGCCCCCGCCCTGCGCCTCACGCCCGCCGCCCACCTGCCCCCACCGCACAGACCGGCAGGGGGCCCCACCCTCCACTGTGAGCCCACATGAGGATGACGTCACGCGGGCGCGCGCCCCCGCCGCGGGGGCAGGGCTGCGCAGGGCGGCACCGACCTGGCTGGCGCCCACACTCACAGCGTCCAGAAACCGGGATTTCGAACCAGGGAGGATGCGCGGCAGACTTCACGTTCGATCCCCCAACACTGCCCAGCCCGGCCCTAAAACTGCGCTCTCCCACGGCCAAAAAGCCAAAGCCCTCCCTGTTTCTCCTCCACCCACAGCCCCTTCATAGACTCTCCGCCCTCAGAGCCCGCTTCACATGCCGACGACGGAGCGGAGTCTTGCCGCCATTTTGCGGCGTCCCTCCTCCTCAGGGACGCCGGGGTCCGGCCCGGAGCGACTAAAAGCCCCGGCTGCCGTTCGCCCGCGACGGACTGCTCCGCTTCCTGCTCCCCGTCACCCCCGCCCCACAAGCACCGGGGCAACCACAAGACCCCCGGCCAGCATAGCTGCCCCTCCTCACCAAGTGACGGCGGCAGCAACACACAGAGGACTACAGCGACAGAACTCTGGATCTGCACGGAACTGCCTGCGCCACGCCCGGCGCCTCTTTATATAGCAACCGGTAGTGCCGCGCAAAATAGATCCCTCCGCAGAAACGCCGAGAAGGGACTACTTTTCTCAGGTCTTCCGCGGTCTGGGGAGACAACCAGTTCCTCAGCATTATAGAAATCCCTTCCTAAAATATTCTCCTGTGAAGACCGGAATTTTGTGCTGAATCTGAGGGCTAATAGGCCGCTCTCTTCAGTGTCAGAGGGTCTCCACACAGGGCGGAGGGATCAGGGCGTTCGCTGAGAGCTACACCCGTGGACGTGGCCGGCGCTCGACTTGATTGGCGGGGGACGCCAGCGAGGGTGGGAGCCGCGAAAACCCGGCATGGAATGTTCGGACTCCCGGAGCGGGTGGGGACCCCGCGTCGCCTCGTCAAGGCCTGACGCCCCCTCTCCTCAGCCCTAACGGTCCCCGCCGGTCTGGGGTCCCACCGTTGGCGGACAGGCGTCAGGCCCAGACCCTCGCGCAGAGTCGGGAGTCCGGCTCCCTTCACGGGAGCCCCGCCCGCCCCTCCCCCCTCGAAACAGAGGGGTCTCTATTTTGGGGTCACGTTTAAAATAATGACATGTTTCTAAACATTCTCCTAAACTTCCCTTCAATCCGAGGCCGGTCGCGAAGGCTACCCAGCCCCCAGCCGTCCCCCAACTGGCGGCGGCCGCGCCCATCCCCCCACGGCGCGGGCACAGGGGACAAGGCGAATGACTCGGCAAATCCAAGCTCGGGGCCTGGACACGGCGGCGAGGCCTAGTCCCGCTGCGGCCCGGCAGCAATTGCTCTGTAGGACACGGGAGCGAGAAGTCGATTTCTGGGGGAGAAATGCTGGTGGGGGGGGGGGGGTCTGCATTGGATCTTGAAAGGAAAGGTGGAACTTCAGCAGCTTTGTGAAAGGAGTTGGGCCGGACCTGAGAGCTGACACGACTAGAACTTTCTAGACTCGGTTACCCCGTCGGCTCGGTCTGCACGCAGCCTGGGGCGGGGGCGGGGGGGGGGGGGCTGGCTTTTCGGGCGTCGCGCTGCGGCTCTCGGTGCTTCCCTGAACTCGGAAATTGAGCCCGTTTGAGCCCGACGTCGTCAAAGACACTCCCTGCCTCTCACCTGCGTGTGTCTGAGGAGAAAAAAAATACCCCAAATATGAAATTTAATTCTACAGGTAAATTCCACTGGGGTCAAAGAGGAGGAAAAAAGATCACCGGCCAGATCTTTTTCCTCTTGTATGTCATTTCGTCGGCATATTTTAAGTGTTTTAAAAATACTTGAACATGGGGAAAAAGTTTTAAAAGGTTTTTTAAAGTTTCCAGTAAAAATCTTGGCTCATGCCCTTAATTTCGCAGTGACTTCCTTCTGGACCCTTCCGGAAAAATTCCCTATCTCTAAAAAACTGGTCATGGGCGGAGGGGATATTTTAATTTCTACCCTGTTAGGACCTTTCAGGAAAAAAAAAAAAAAATCCGAAGAGATTACCAAAAACATGACTAACCCTCGGCCCATTTCCCTGGGTCCATTCCCCAGCTCACTAAAAAAAAATAAAAATAAAAATAAAAATAAAATTGTGCCATGAGGAAAAGACTGCATTCCTGGTTTAAATCGTGAACAGTATATGATCTAAACATTATACCTAAAATGTGAATCCAAAACTATTTTCTTTGGTAACTAACGTATGCTTGCGTTCTGAAAAGCGTCTGAGCAGATCAAAACTCATTTTACCCTCTGTTGTTTTTAACATTTTTCAAAGAGAAGAAATTCATTACTGGGAAAAACAAAATATAGAAAATGTGCTTTTTCGCGTTAGCAGGAGACCCCAGGGTCTTCCCACACAGAGGTCTGTAAATATGATTTCTTTCCAAATGTCCGGGAAGAGGCGTTAAGGGAACAAAACTTGGAGACTCTTCGGAAGGTTATTTCTCCCCGAACTTCGGGAAGATGTTTTTTTAAAGCAGCAAAACGCGAAGCTGCTCCCGGCCACGCCCCGCTCGCTCCCGGCCGCGCCTGCGCGGCGGGGCTCGTGACTCGGCGTCTAGGGCTGAGTCACGGGCTTGCGGACGCCGCTCTGCTGAGTCCAAAGGTGCGCAGGGACAACAGCCCTGGGGGCAGAGGGCGGAGAGCGGGGAGTCCGCCCAGGGTTCCCTCCGAAGAGAAAAAAAAAGGCGTTCTGGTGAGCTGGGGCACAGGGAAGAAGGAAAAAAAAACCCACCTGAAATAACCCCTGCGTTCCCTAAAACTGAAGCCCAACCTCGTGTTTTGCTCCAGTCAACAGACGGAAACATCTGTCCAGGGGCACTGAGCTAGGAAGGGACACGTGATCTCCCCAGAGAGAGGTTATTACGGGTGACTTGGGGTTCCTGCCTCCTGAGAGAAGAGAATGTAGACCAGGGACACTGACCCAAGCAAAGGCAGATTCACTGAGGGTTTGCAGAGGGCAGGACCAGTGGGAGGGGGCCTCAGGGTCTGCGCCCCAAACGTGAGGCTCAGGAGTGTTTACTCCTCGGGAACTCGGAAGCCGCTGCGGTTAACCAATCAGGGTGTAGGTTGGCTGGCTTTTTTCCTTTTTAGGAATGCCGGGGTCCCGGGTAGCATCCGTAAAGCAAGGCATTCTGGGGTTGTGCAAGACTTATTATGGGATGCAGGGAAGGACTTTTACCCCAACCAGGTATTGAGTTTGTCTCTGGGGTTTGTGGCTTGGCTTTAGATCTGAAAAACAAACTTAAAAGAAGTTAGGGTACTTTCCTGGACCATTGATTTATAGCTACTTGTTTCTACTGCCAAAGTTCAGGCAGGGCTTGACGCAACAGAGCAATTTTTGGGAACATTTTGTCCTACTCATTTCAAGGTAGCCGGCGTTTCTCTAGACACACAGGAGCTGGTCCCCTGGTGGACATCTGGCAGTGTCTGGAGATACTATTTTGGTTGTTGCAAGTGGGTGGGGGGCGGAGGAGTGCCGCGGGGTATGGTGCTACTAGCAGCTGGTGGTAGAGGCCAGGGGTGCTACTCAACACCCTAAAATGGGATAGTCCCCCACAACACAAGCTACCTGGCCCCAAATGTCAGTAGTTCTGAGGTTCAGAAACTGGTCTACAGAGTCGTCTTGTTGTTGTCGTGGCAACTGCTTTTCTGTTTGCTAAGAAGGGCTCCCAAAGTCTAAATGTACCACTGGGTCTCAGGAATCAGGTATCAGGTCATGCTCCTAGCCCTGAAATCCCTTGACCTAGAATGCAATGTGCTAGAAGGTGCCAGAAGCAGGATGAGTCATCGGATCCATTTTCAGTCCCTTCCTCCCAGACCCATCCGTCCTTTGCAGGCGCCCCAGAAGAAATTGCTTCAGAGCTGCCACCAATGAAAAAGGGACAGAGGCCCAGCAACACGGCTGGATTGGCGGGCAGACTGAGCACGTGACGGGCTGAGCTCACAAAGGGCCTGGGTGTTGGGCTGGGGGTGGGGAGGTTGGGAGGCAGAGATTGGGCTGGTACCTGTTTGTCTGCTTTTCTTCCTTCCCCCCAAAGACTGCAGTTCCCCTGAAGGTCACAACCTCATATGGGACTTAACTCAGCACCGTGAGAATGTCCCAGAACACAAAGACTGGCAGACCTTTTCCCCTGGAGAGCTAGAAGGGAAAGGTTTGCCCTGCTTTGTCCTCGGTTATAGAACCATGAAAGGTGGTCAAGGGCATCCGCAGCTTCAGGGGGAAAAACACCACAGCGGCCGAGGGACTCTGTTCTTTTTCCTGTTTACGTTTGTGCGTTTGCATCACGAGGCAGAACACGAATTGCTGCAGCTTAAAAATAACCAGTTTCATCCTCTAACCTATTCTGGCTTTAAAAAAAAAATTGTGGCAAAATGCACGCAACGAAATTTACCATCTTAACTATTTTTAACTGTACAGCTCAGTATACCTAAGTGTATTGTCAGGGAGGAAACATGGTTTGCTTTTCTGATTTCTTAGAGACCCTTGTGATAACAGAGATAACAAGAGGGAAAAAACCCAGAATTTTACTAACATGTCTTCAGGTACACTTGGGAGATACCCTGGGGAAGTGAGTAACTCAAGGACGCGGTTTAAATTTTAGGCTTAAATACCACAGGGAAACGGGGAGAGGGATATAGGCCTCTTAGGAGAGAGTGAATAATTTTTAGGAAAGACAAATGGGGGAATAGAGTAGATGGGATCTGTGATAGTCTGTGACAAAGTTTGGTGTCCGTCCTAGTCTCCCTCCTGTGACAACACCCAGTCTTCCCTGGTGAGTGAAGCCCGGGAGGGATCTGTGACCACTCAGCTCCTTCTGGAGGATCTGTCTCTGGGCAGATAAAGGGGTTTGGTGAATGGCTCTCCCTGCATTTGCTGTTTTTCCAGTACCTTCAGCTCAAAATAATATCACAGTGGACTATTTTGGGGTGGCCTAGTCTGCTACCCTTCAACACTCGCGTTGCTATGCAACCATCACTACCCTCCGTCTCTGGAACTGTTTTCATCTTGCAAAACTGAAACCCTGTGCCCATTAGTTAAACAACTCTGTTGCCCCAACTTCCCAGCCCAGGGCAACCACCATTCCACTCTCCGTCTCTGTGAATGTGCTACTCTAGGTAGCTTATGTAATGGGCTTTTTTTTTTTTAATGTAAAATTAAAAGTCATTGTTAAAATATTTTTTTCAAAGATTCACAACAGCTTTTCTAGGAAGTTCCATTTCCCAACACAAGCCTCACATTGTTATTTTCCTTATGGTATTTCTTCCTTGTCATTGTGCTCTTAGAAATGTTTAATTATAGCCCTGGCTGGTATGGCTCGGTGGGCTAAAGGGTTACCGGTTCAGGTACCAGTCAGGGCACGTGCCTGTGGTTGTGGGCCAGGTCCACAGTTGGGGGTGTGTGAGGGGCAGCCACACAGTACGGTTTCTCTCCCTCTCTTCCTTTCCCTCTCTTTTAAAATGAATAAAATCTTTAAAAGAAGAAGTATTTAATTATAAGACACAAAGTAAAATAAGCATATCATTAGTTTTGTGTTAGGCCTCGTAATTTAAAAATTAACTTCAACTTTTGTTTTTCCTCTTAAAACCTTGCTGATATGGAGGGAGAAGTAACCTTCACAGAAGCTCAGCTCGTGACAAACAGCAGCTGTTCCCAATGTTCCACCTCCCAGCTGGTGAGTCACTCCAGGAAGCTCAGTTCCGTCTCAGCAATCAAGGCTTTTGCCAAGAGTCTCTGCAGATCGGAGATGAGATGTTTGTATGACTTAAAACATGAGGTGGAGTCAAGTGAGACAAGATTGATGGATGAGGATCCTTTATTACTGCAGATAAAGATCTAAACCCACAGGATGCAACAGGACCCCTTCTTTCAATAAAATACAGCTTTTATTTTTAGTGATAAAATGCAGAGCACAAATATGAGCAGCATGTGCACTTCATCCTCTTTCTTTCTTCCTCCCTCCCTTCCTACTTTCCTTCCTTCCTTCTCTCTTCTTTCTTTCCCTCCCCGCGCCTCCCCTCCCCAGCCCGTCGCTGAGGAAGCAGGGGACGAAACCGGCCTGCTGGGAATGCCGGTTTCCTTTTGGGTGGCTCCCTCTCAAATGGGTCCTTCTGGCAGCAGGAAGGGCAGGCTGGACCTTTGACTCACACTCACTCTCTGACCCCAGGAATGCGTCACAGGCCCTCCAGGTCTTTCACTGAAGTCACAGTACCTGGAAACAGGCAGTAAGCCCCCAGTGTGATCGTTCTGCTCAGCTGGTTGTGGTTTCAGTCATCACGTCTGGTTTTGCCACCTTTACGTTTTTCCGCGAAATTCTCCTGTTTGCCTCTTCTAGCAAAAGTGCATTTGGAATGTTCAAGACTCCAGAAGGGACAGACAACGACTGTTGAGAAAAATCACACCTCTGAGTAGTGACTGGAGGGGCTACACTTGTTAAAATTGCATTCACAGCTCTTCAACAATGAAGAGCAAAAGTGCAGTGGAGATGCCGGGGATCGAACCCGGGGCCTCATACATGCAAAGCATGCGCTCTACCACTGAGCTACATCCCCAACCCTAAGTTATCAGTTTTCTGAAATTCTCTGCTAGATTCTAATCTTAAATTGTTTTCTTCCTAAATAAACTTTGTACATTTAAATGAGTGTTAAGGTTTATAAAAAGCAAACCAAAATAAATCATTTGTTTCTCCCAAATAGGGCTGTTTTTTTATAAACTTACAGCCCAAATTCTACCACTGGAACCAAAGAACAAGAGGGAAATACAACTATTTTTGTTTGTTTTTGGTGGTGGTGCTGGGAATGAATCTTTTTAAAATTAAATTTGCATGAGGTAACATTGGTTAATGACAGTGTATAAATTTCACATGGACAACTTTATAATAGCACACCTGCACACTCCACTGTGCGCGCACCCCCACCGCAGGTCGGTCCCCTTCTGACATCGTGCATTAACCCCCTTTACCCCCTTCATCCTCCCCACCGACAACCACCGGTACAGTTGGAAACAGACCTATTCTTTTTTTTTAAATATATTTTGTTTATTTTCAGAGAGGGGGAGGGGGGAGAAACAGGGAGAGAAATATTGTGTGGCTGCCTCTTACCCACCCTCTATTGGGGACCTGGCCTGCAACCCCGGCATGTGCCCTGACTGGGAATCGAACGGGTGATCCTTTGGTTCGCAGGCCAGTGCTCAATCCACTGAGCCACACCAGCCAGAGCTGCTTTGCCTTTTTTTTTTTCTTCTTTTTTTTTTAATTTAAGAAGAAACAGACCTATTTTTGAATGTGGCTTCTCACAAACAGATAAGAAGGGAAGGAAAATGAAAGAATTTCTTTACACTTGGGCGATGCCCGATTGCACCTCTGCCCCGAAATCTCTGGTTTCCTGTCTTTTAAAACCATTTCAATCTTCAGTGACTTTAAGGTCTGCACATCTACTTGAAGATTTTTTTTTCCTCCCAAAAGAACTTTTCTGAATATAAAAATAAGCAAACGAAAAAGAAACAGATCCCACCTCCAGAATCACGGCTTAAACTCAGGGGAAGGAGTCTCTTCGCAATCGTGCACCGAAAAGAGCCGCCGTTAACTGTCAGTGAGCCTGTCTCTGCTCCGGAGTGCTTAGGCAGCACCCCAGGGGACAGAAGTCACAGTGTGAGGTGTCTTTCTGGTCATCAAGGTGCCACTCAGTGGTGAAGGAACGGGAGAGGGTCAAGGAGGGGGCAGAAAACTGAGGCTACACCGCCTCTCGGAAGTGCTTGAGATTCCCAGGCAGGAAATAGAATCACTTACTATGATAGGGGAACACCCCCAAAATATCCAACCTCCATGGTCCCCAGTCAGGTCCCTCACAGCCTGCTGATGCCTGACATTTCAGGGCGAAAGGCCTCAGTGAGCTGGCGCACAGGACGCTGGATTCTGCCGCAATAATTTTATTTCCGGCAATAAATTTTATTGCGGGCTCCTCTGTGAAGTGGAGGGTTTACCAATACCTACTCCCCAGGGTGGGAGTGGCACTGAACAATGACACACGGAAGGGTTAGAACAATGCCTGGCAGGGACAAGGTTGAGCTCTGAGACGTGAGTTCTCATCATTATCAATGCTGTTGGTACGTGGACTCTGGTGAAAGGCTGATGCTCCCCACATTCCCCCCAGGGGCGCGCTGACGCTCTGCTGGCGCTGTTTAGGTGCAAGGGACGAACCAGGGCACGGGGTCAGGTGTGGCATGGGGCTCCTGTGCAAACCCTCCCCTGGCCTTAGCTCAAGGGGGTGGCCAAGAGAGAGACCTTGGCCAGAACAGAAGGATGGTGCCATAGGTGGCCGTATTTTGGATGTGGTTTGGGAGGAGCTAAGGGGATTGTACTCAGTTCAGCAGGTGCCCCTGCTAATGTCCTCCCTTCCTCCTCTCCTTCCTCCTCAGGGCACCCCAGCCACACCTGCTTCCTTGCTAGTCCTCAGGCAGGTCAGGTTCCGCGTCACCTCAGGGCCTTTGCACACGCCACTCCCTCTGTCTCGAAGCCATTCCCCAGATCTTCTCATGGCTTGCTCTCCTTACTGTCCAGGTCCCCAGAAGGGCCTTCCGGGCACATCTCCCAAGGGGCCTGAGGCTCTCCCACATTGCCTGTCCCGCCCCTCTGATGTGTTTCTTCCTGCGTTCATCACGTTCGAAGCCTGCTTTGTGCTATTGTCAGTGTCCCTCGCCGGCCCGTCGGCTCAGGAGGGCACGGGCTCTTCTGCCTTGTTCCCTGTTGTGTCCCCAGCGCCTACAACAGCGCCTGGCACATACATACTCAGTAAATATTTGTGGGATGAAGGTGAAAAGATAAACTGGTAAACAAACGAAAGACTAGGAAACCAGAAGGCGGAGACCCGTATTCAGGAAGTTCGGTCTGCAACTCAGTTCAGACAAGAAAACCCTTGAGTTGAGAGTCGCCCTACAGCCTGTCTCAAATCCGTCAGCGCTCTCTGAGGGCATCCATCAACGTCCCGCCAGCTTTTGCAGCCCCTGAGCCAGAGCGGGACACAAACGCGGAACGTCTGGAGCAGAGTTAGCCATTTTTGGCCTTAGAAGTTGACAGCTTTGTTCTGGGAAACCATTGCATAAGCCAAACACTGTACAGCAGCGCTGTGGGCATGCAGGAAATAGAAACTAACGGGTCCGTGGGAGAAAGTGCTTTTTTCCTGTGACCTTGGGACAGTGGAAGTTAGGGCATGGGCCCGATGGAGTAGTTGGTAGACACGGGCCTGACGTGTGTCGCTTGACTGTCAGGTTCACTCTTCCCGAGAAAAGAAATGCCTAAGAGAGTCAGAGAACTCGATTTGTACCAAATAAAATTGAAAGAAGAAAGAAATGAATTCGATCTGTTTAAAAGAGATGAAAAAATACGGAGCAACGATAAAATGTTTCAGGAAGCCTCCCCGTCGGGGAATCGAACCCCGGTCTCCCGCGTGACAGGCGGGGATACTCACCACTATACTAACGAGGACGAGCCCTGCGAGGGTGCTTTCCGATTCATCCATGTAGAGACAGAGCCCTCCGGGCTGCGGCTGGCGTCCGCTCGCAGGCGCGCAGGGCCGGGCGGCCGGCTTCGCTGGCGCGCGCAGACACCTGCTGGAATCTATGCAGACTCTGAACCCCCAGAAAGGGAGAAACGTGCTATTGGGAAAAACGCGCGACTTCCTGCATCCGGGGGCCTCTGGGTAAAGCGCATGGTTTGCATGTGTGAGGCTTCGGGCCCAATCCCCAGGATCGCCACCTCGTTGGTTCAACTCTTTTTTTTTTTTTTGAAAGTCCCTCCTTTAAGGTATATTAGCTATTAGCAGACCCCGAGGATTTACCCGATTTATCTTTTCCTACAGCACTAAAGAACGAGAAGTCCCACTTAATTCCATCTTGAAGAGGCCGTTTCCCGCTCGGTTCTTTGATTTAGCTGCGGGCGTTCAGGTTGCAGACATTAATAAACAGAAAGCAAAAATTAATGACCAACCAACACACATGGAACAGATTAATCAAATAAAAGAAGGAGAGTCAAGGAAACACTTGCTCCTGTAGGATTTCCGCAGATGGGGAGCCTCGAGGAAGACCTCATCCCCTCGGGCTCCCGGTGGATACAGCTCTAAGCTGTTTGTTTTAAACAAAGTAAGTAAAATCATTCTACTAGTTGGGCAAAGAAATCATCATTTACTTATTTCTAACCCCCGTCCTGAAAAAGGAAGAGAGAAAAAGAAGAGCTGCCGAAACCCGGGATCGAACCAGGGACCTTTAGATCTTCAGTCTAACGCTCTCCCAACTGAGCTATTTCGGCGGCTGTAGCCAAACTGCTCTCAATAACTCCTACTTTGCTTAACAGCCCTGAATCATCCGCCTGGGGACCGATGCCCGGAGAGGAAAATCAACTGGAAAATCATTCCTGCCAGGCTCGCCCCGCAACTGTGTGCAATGCCTCCTCGCGTCTTTCAAGGTCACCGCCTCCGAGAAGCTTTCCCCGATGACGCCTTCCAACACGACCCCAGCCCCTTAATGTTTATTGTCTGCTTAGGTATTGTATTGTTTCCTTGTCCATGCTCTGTCTCCCCAGCTAGAATGACAAACCCAGGAGAAGCCATCTGTCTGCGTCATTGCTGTATCCCTCAGGGCCAGGACAATGCTTAATACATATTTGTTGAATTAATAAACGAACGAATGAATGGATGAATCGTACCTGGCTGAGTCCGGTTTCTCAAGCTCTCGTCTCTGTGCAAAAGAACAAGGTCGCCCTTGGGTGCAGCTCCCCAAGTAGCCCAAGCGGGGCAGGGATGTTGACCATTCCGAGGCCCGTGGGATGACGCACAGGTCTGAATGTGGCTTTCCTTGGGGCAGTGAGTGCCTCACATCCGGCCTCCAAACACGGTCACCCCACCTGTGACACCTGCTCAGCCCCAAGACATGAATAAATCAACAAGTCGGTACCCAGGTGTGGCGCTCCCTGCCTCCCTTCCCTTTGGGAAATGCAGGGTGGGGGCGGATATCCTCCCTGGTGTGAAGTCATTTCATAAGGGTATGTGAGCACCTGGCTCCTCCATAAATAAACTGTAGTGATGGGATCGAGTACGGGGGATGCGGCAGTGAGAGAAATGGGGAGCTGGAAAGAACAGGGCAATGAAAGGCTCTCAGACAGAAGGGACAGCCTGTGCAAAGCCCTAAGGCTGGGTCGAGGTTGGCGACGAAGGAATGAGAGTCAGCGTGGAAAAAAGGTCAGGAGGGGGCAGGGGGGCAGGGGGACAGGGTACGCGGGAAGGACAAAGACGCGGGCAGAGGCCAGATCTCGCTAGCCTCCGAGGTGAAGGGCTTGGATTTTCTTCTGATTGCACGTGGGAAGTATGACCATTTGTGACAGAGTTCCTCAGGGTGTGTCCTCTAGTTCTGGTCTCCTGTCCTGTGACAAGTCCGTCATCCCTGGGGAGGGACTGTGGTGTGACAGCTGAGTTCCTTTCGAGGATCTGTCATTAGGCAGATAAAGGGGACTTCACCGAAAGCCTCACCCTGCATTTGCTGTTTGTCAAGGGCCTTCGGCTCAAAATAATGTAAACGCGAAGTGGCATATTCTGTACTCTTTCGGCAGTGGAGCAAGTTGGGGGGCTGCAGGGGACTCCTGCTGCTGTTCTTCATTAACGCACAGCAGTTCTTCAAAAACTATTAAGTGTATCTTTCTGATAAAAATGGAATAAGAAAGGAAGGAAACAAAGGGAAGGGGGGGTGGCAAGGAAATGGGGAAAGAAAGCGAGGAAAGGAAGGAGGGAGGGAGAAAGAAAAATAAACAGTCCAGAAAGATAAGAATGTAAAGTCAAGGAGTCGCTCGCACCTTCTCCCCAGAGGTGACCAGTGTCTAGAGTAGATCGCGACGTAAGTGACATTGGGCAAGCTATATCATCTGTCCAACGTGATCCGCAGCTCCTACCGGTAAGGTTGTAAACGCTGATGAACACAGCCCGAACCGTGATGAAAGCGCTGTAATAGTTGGTTATTGATCAGGAGCAGAAATACGAAAATACTCGAGACGTATATTACGTACCCAAAGTGGGAGTGCCCCAAGTGGGAAGCTTATGTAGTGGGAGCGCGCTAATCTTTAGATTTGTGGAGACAGCTGCGGGCACGCATTTAAAATAATGCTCTCGGGCCTCCCCGTCGGGGAATCAAACCCCGGTCTCCTGCGTGACAGGTGGGGATACTCACCACTACACTAACGAGGACGAGTCCTAGGTGTGGGTTTTCCCGTTGGTCTATATAGGTATGGTGTTCTCTTCCTACCGCTCCCGCCCACTCCCGGCCGGGCCTTTGCAAGTGCAATGTTTGGCCGGTGGGCTGGTGGGTTCTGAGGGGTCACGGAAAGCCCTGCGTGAATCGATGGAGACACTGAGCATTTAGAAAGACATTTCTTCGAGCGAGAAAAGCTGTGGATTTCTATGCTCACATAAATCCCAAAATCTGGGGATGTAGCTCAGTGGTAGAGCGCATGCTTTGCATGTATGAGGCCCCGGGTTCAATCCCCGGCATCTCCACTTTTGATCCTCTAAATCGGTGGGTTAATCCGTGGGAGCCTGTCAGGAGAGGAGACCCAAACGCCCCTCATCAGCAGACCTGAGTAGGAAGCTCCCTTGGAGACCTGAACGCTGATAGACACTCCTGGGACCCGATCACACATACACAGATCCCTCCACTGGAGAGTCCAATTTGGGTAGTTGAGGGGGTGAACGATCTGCATGTTTTAAGCTAACACTCCTGGTTCATCAGGCAGGAAAACGGGTCATTCAGTGACCCTTATGTCAGGTAAGTGCATGCATGGTGCACCTACTGTGTGCCCAGGCAAGTTCAAGTACCCTGGCATCCTGAGACAGGCCCAGGCTTCTCAGCCTTCCTGGGCTTGATCCTCCAGTTCAGAGTCTAACAGCAAGCAGGTAAGTTACATGAGTCTAAAGGGGATGAGACGGAGGCGGAAGAAGGAAGGTTGCGTGGGGGCACTGCTGGAGACACCTTGTCATGGGTGCCTGTCTGCAGAAACACAGGAGAGGGCAGGTGCCAGGGCCCTGAGGTTGAGGGGGTAGGGTGAGCTCTGTGTTGCAGAGACAGAAAGACTCTGTGCATGGTTTACAGCATTAAGGAAGCAGGGGTTTCAATCTTCCGAGATACTGGAAAGCCTGCTGTGCCAGAATATGGTCAGATTTTGGTTTAAAGGCTCCCTTTGGTGGCTATGTGGAGAATACACCATGTGCCCACAGGAGGGACGCCAGACTCGCCAGGAAGCCCAATTGGTCCAGGCAGGAGGTGAGGGTCAGGGGGTGGGGGTCGTGGAGAGCCAAAGGGAGATCTAGTTGGGGGCACACTGAGGTCAGCTACCAGGCTGGGGAAGTGAATAGTTTGGGAATATTAAACATGTCGTCTTTATTTTGGCTTCCTTATGTAATTACATTATTAAACTTTGGCATTTAGATTGTGATATCAGCACAAACGGATTTAGGAAAAACACCCAAGTGGAAGTGAGAGGAACTGAGCCACCCCGGAAGGTTCCCAGTGCCAAGCGGCCAGCACCGACAGGCTGGTGAGTGGCCATCGGCAAGCTTCAATACACATGTGGGGGACGGTGGGCGCCCCAGACCACCCCGCATTCCACTTCACTAGGACTCACAAGACTTCTACGCCAAGGTTTATTATAGCAAGGGGAGCTGATGACGGCAGAGACAGCCCTCCTTACACCCCCTCCACAGGAGAGGGCGAGCAGCCTGGGGCCCTGCGTGCTGTAGGGAGGGTGCTCTCTGAGGCCGCGCCCTCCAGCCCCGCTGCTCCACACAAGACTAATGTGGCCCACAGAGCACGTTTAGAAAGGGGACCAGCACGCGAGGTAAACCATCATCTGCCCCGTAACAAAGTCGCTAAAAAAGCCACCCCCGGGACAGACTGCCCAGGGGGCCGCAAACTGTGTCCAGAGTCGGGCCAAGATGAGCAAGGGTTTCTGGACAGACCTGGGTGACCATGCCAGAAACAGGCTGCTGTCACCTGCCTCGGTCCCCAGACCAGTCCTCGGCCCTGCGGCCAGTATCAGGTCAGTGGTTGGAGGTCGGTGGCCAGGCTTTCTCGACGTCGGCGTGCACAGCCTGGGGAAGCCACTCGCAGTACTCAGCCAGCAGGTCTGCAGAGGGGCAGGAGGACAGTGTCAGAGCGGCTCTGTGCCCAGCCACCTGCTGCAGGGCAGAGCCTCCTACCATGCCTGGGTTGCCCTGGCAAGCCCCATCCCACCCACTCCCAACCCCTTGGCCAGGGGGCACCTTCCACGGTCAAACCCACATTTGGGGTTTTTCTTCCAAGCAACCAGCAAGGCATCTCGGCAGTTGGCTGTCTCAGCAACAAGGGCTCTCAGAAGGCTCTCCGTCCTGGGCTGCAGCCTGTGGGCAGGGATGTGGGGTGTGAGCCATCATGCCACCCACAGGCTGGCCATGGCCAGGCCAGCCCTGTCCGGGAGGGTGAAGGGGCCTCCCAGCAGGAGAACTGGCCCAGCCCTGAGAGGGTGCTCAAGCCATCTGCTGGCAGGACACCGGGCACCATGCCCCAGTCATGTCCCTGGGAGCACCTGCCTGCTTTCAAGCCCCCCACACTGTCAGGGAAACCAGCCTCAGGAAGGGGCAGGTGTCTTCTCGGGGGTGTCCATGAGCAGAAAGAAAGCAGAAGGGGAGGGGCAGGGGCAGAGGTGATCAGGTGATGACAGGTGGGGTGCAGGTGGGCCTGGGCTCAGCTGGCAGGGAGCCCCCGGGGCTCAGGCACGCAGGGTACCTCCTGCTGGCACCCAGCAGCTCTATATTGGGATGACCAGTGTCTCCTTAAAAGCCCATTTCACCTAGAACCTCAGAGTATGATCTTATTTGGAAAGAGGGTCTTTGGAGGTATAACTGATTAAGACGAGGTCACGCAGGATTGGAGTGGGCCTTATAAGAGGCCAGAGGGGACAGCCACGTGAGTACAGAGGCAGAGATCCAAGTGACTTGGCCATCAGCCAGGGAACACCTGGAGCCACCAGGAGCTGGGAGAGGCAGGAAGACCCTCCCCTGGAGCCTTTGGGAGAAGCATAGTCCTACTGAAAGCTTGATTTTGAACTTCTGGCCTGCGGAACTACAAGAGAATGTATTTCTATTGTTTTATGCCTCTTAGTTGATGGCAATTCGTCACAGTGGCCCGGAACACCAATAGCAGCTTGTGCCGTCACCTGCCACCCCGATGCACCCAGGAAAGGCCGTACCTAGCCCATGTCTTCAGCATTGTGCTGGGGCTGGACAGCAGACAGCCCTGGTAGGAGGCCAGCTTGGGGAAGACCTGAGGAGAGATCACAGGCCAGGGAGAGGTCCTAGGCTCACCATCCACCCACGACACCAAGGAAGGGGCAAGGGGAACCACCCAGTCGCCTACCTGCCCTTCCAGCAGAAAGCGAGCAAAGTGCTTGTAGCAGTCGAGGCCTTCTGGAAAATCCACCTGGACAGCGGGGAGTGGCCAGCCGACACGATCTGGAGGTAGGAGCCAGTGAGGGGCTATGATAGACCCCACAGTCTCCCCAGTCTGCTACTGAGCCCTGGGCCCCATCCAAGAGAGGGACAGGCAGTTTGGGGTGACACCATCTGAGACACACGTCTCCTAGTGCACGGCACGGGACCACATATGAGCCAAAGCCACCAGGAGGTCACCCGACTCACAGAATAGGCTGGCCCGGTGACACAGCACCCGCCCCTTCTCGGGGCAATAGGCAGGGGGCGGCTCCTCCAGGGGCTTGTCGAACTGGCAGTAGGAAGGCAGCAGGACTGGGATCCACTGGACCTCCACAGTCGAGACTCCTGGGGCCCGGGGGGAGGAGGGCAGGGGTCAGAGTGGGCCCTGCAGCCTGGGAAGGGCTAGGGTGTTCTCCCCACCACGGCCCTGGAGACACAGCTCACCAGGGCCACAGTGGGTCAGGCCAGAGGCCGGCCACCAGCTTTGCTACCTTTCATGTACATCTTGGTGGTCTCCACAATTTCCTGGTAGACCACAAAGTCGGGGAGCTCTCTGAAAAGGACGGAACTGGGGTGGATGAAGACAGGGTCATCGAGCAGAGGGGTCTGTGGAGAAAGGGTGAGTGGGCCTGAGTCCAGGAGACACAAGCACCCGGTGAGGCGAGCGCACGTGAACCCAGCTGCAAGCTCGGCCGGGACAGCGGAGGAGTGGCCCGTGCACGGCGCACCCCCCGGGGAGTGGTGTTCAGCCGTGGGAAGACCCAGACACATGGACGGGTGCTGGTGCAGAGAAGCCGGACATAAAAGGCCACAAGTTGCACGATCCTGTCTGTGGGAAATACTCGGAACGTGGTTTCAGGGAGCGGGGAAATGAGCAGATGGGGCAACGACAGTAGTTCTGAGACTGACTGTACTTGGGCCGCCCATCCTGTGAATCTACTGAAAGCCGCCGGCCGGCACTTTAACAAAGCGGGCCGTACGGTGTGTGATTTGGGTCTCAAGTTAAGCGGATGTAAAAGCACAGCTGGGGCGAAGCTCGTGACCAAAGGGAGCTGTGACCACACTGTGCACACCGCCCTGTTCCATGGTGGGGACCACGGCTGAGGACAGGCCCACCCGGACCCTGGATTCCCTCCCCTGCTCCCGCCTGCTGTCCTCTCAGGTGTGCTGACCACACCCACAGCTGGCACCAGGCCAGCAGGACAGACAGAGGGCAGGGAAGGGCAGGAGCCCCAGGTGCGGCGACCACCACGCTGCCCATCCCCCAAGCCAGCGCCCAACCTTGTAGGCGTTCCTCCACTTGTCATCCAGAAGATCCTCGCTCTGGACCCTGCGGGCCAGGTGGTCTCCCAGGCCTGCCATCACGATCTGCTGCAGGTAAGTCACCTGGCTCTCGGAAGGTGGCTGCATCTTGGGGTCCACGAAGAGCCCAGCTTCGGGGCACACGGTGTTCACTGCAAGGGGTGCCAGGCATGAGGACATGCGGGCGTGGGGCTGGCTACACGCTGACCTCTTTGAAGGCCCCACACCCCTCAGCACCAAGCTCCACCTCAGCAGCTGCTGACTGTGGCCCCTCCGCACCGCAGCTGCAGGCAGACAGGCCTCACAGGGCCCAGCCAGCTGCTCGCCCCACAGCTGAGTCCTCCTCCTTAGGACAAAACCCCAAAACCTCTGGGTTTCACTGGCCGAGGCCTGCCCCTTCCGCCTGCCTGGAAAGCGGATGTGAACGAAGCTCTGACTGCTAGCTCAGCCCACGAGGTAGCGTTGAGGACACCACCACGTGCCACGGGTGGTAGGACAGTAGCCCAGAGATGCGTGGACCCTGTGTACCCCGTGAGCCAAGGCTGGGCCCTACTTGGGAGTGGGGGAGCCCAGGATGGGGTGGGCCCAGGGGCAGCTGGTCTAAACCAGAGCCAGGGACAGAGGGTGATGAGAGGGACGTCATCACGAGAAGGACAAGACTGAGAGACAGGCTGATGGAAGAGCATGTGCGTGTCCTCCAAGGACCTCCAAGGCGCCGAGTACTGGCTTGGGGTCATGAATGCGTTTTAGCGAGCAGGTGAATTTGCAAACGTAGAGCTGGTAATCACTGCGGAGCAGCCGCACATGGACAATGCCGCTCAGAACCACTTTGATCTCCGAAAGGGCCACGTTCTCTGCTGGGGCTGCCCGTGGGCGGGGAGCCCAGGGGTCCCAGAGGCTGGTGTTGGGAACATACCTGCAGTGGTCAGCTGGCCTCGCAGGCGCCGGATCTCTGCCATGGCCTTGTACCGCAGCCCGTTGGCCTCACAGAACTGGGGTGAGCAGCCTGCATACTCGCAGGCTCCCACAGCGCCTGGGGAAGAGGGAGGGGTGCGCTCACTCGCTGCCCCCCACTGGCCCTCCCCTCCTCCTCCACGCCCAACACACACCCAGCAGCACCATGAGGTCTCCAAGTTTCAGGGAAGCCCCTTGTCCAGCCCAGATCCTCTTCACTTGGGCCACCCGGGCCCGCTTGCTCTTCAGCCGGGCCAGCTCCTGGTCACTGGCGGCTGGCCTGTAACACAATGCGCCCCCAGCTACTGCCCTGGCCAAGGGTGCAGGGGCAGGGTGCACATCTTCAACCTCAGAACAGGCTCGGAGGCTTAGGGACAAAGACGTTGCCTGGTGGGGTCCCTACCACGATTGAGGTCTTAGGCTCCAGCTCAAAATTCACCCCCAAGTTCACCTGCGGCAGCCAGCAAGATAAACACTGGGCAGGTGTCCCACCCGGCAACTGCACGTGGAGAGTGATGCAAAGAAACAGCCCAACCAAGGACGACATGGCGTATTACTGCGCTGTTTATAAATCACAGCGAGGGGTCCCGACAGCTGCGGAACCCGCCCCCTGGTGTGGGCTGGACAACGAGTCGCTGTCACAGTCCCCCCACCCAAAAACAGCAGCTGGTGCTCCAGATGAGTGAGGCCCGGTCTTTAGTCCTTCACTCATTTTACTAATCTGACCCACACAGCAACGCCGGGACCCTTAGTGCCTCACCCCCATCCACCGTCCAGGTGGGGAAGATGAGCACAGAGAGGTGAAGCCACCTTTCCAGGGTCACACAGGTTGGAAGTGGCAGAGGGAGGTTTGAACCCTAGCAGTCTGGCCCAGGGTCGGGGCTCTCAGCCCTCATGCTCCCGAGCCCTGATGTCAGCATTGTCCGAATAACAGATTATGCAGACATCAGAAGACCGGTGGGTGTGGAGGGGACGAGGGTCTTGTGCAAGGCCACCCGACGAGCCAGTTATCTCCCCGCAAGCCGGGCTCCGGGCCGCCTGTCAGCTGAGGGCGGCCCCGCTAGGCCTGGGCATGGTCCCAGTGCCCAGCCCCACCTGTCCAGCTCCTCGAACAGCTCCCGGACGGTCATGGCAGCCACCAGGGTGATGGCGTAGGGCAGGCAGCCGTGCTGCTGGCTCAGCGCCAGCATCTTGGCGTAGCGGGGCGCCACGGGGAATGTGGCCATTGTCCTGCCCAGTGCGGTGATGGGGCAGCTCAGCCTTGACCTCTGCAGCTGCTTCACCCTGCAGCAGGGGGGAGGCCAGGCAGGCGGGTTGGCTCGGGAGACAGAGGGGCCGAGGACTCGACGGGCACTGGCCTCTCTGCCCCCACCCCCAGCTACCTGTCCGTTTTCGGGGGCGCCTGCAGGGCCCCCAGCGCGATCAGCAGCTCCTCAGCGGCCATGAGGGCCTCCACAGAGGGCGGGGTCGGGAAGGGGAAGTTGACCACCTGGACACGGGGAAGGACGTGGGCGGGAGATGGGAGTGAGTACCAAGGAGCGAGCACGGTGGCTGCGAGAGGGAGCGAGGCCAGGCTGTCCTCTGAGCACCATGCTCGCCAATCGGACGCAGGGGCCTGGACACTCAAGGGGCCCCAGGCTTTCTAAGTCCTTGGGCCAGGGGCTGCTCTGGGCAGTGGGGATGCAGGAAAGCAAGACAGGCTCTGCCGCCCCAGGCTCTTGCTCAACCAGAAGGGGCTGCAGACTCGAGCAAGTGTCCCCAGGCACTAGAATGGCAAGGGGACGGGGATGGTGGCTCCTCAGAAAGAATGACCGATGCAAAACAAGGGTTCTCGTAGACCCCCAGCCACCCCTGCTCACAGCGGCCCAGTGTCCACCAGCTGGGGAGCGGAGAGACATGAGGTCCATGTGCACGCCGGAACGTGATTTGGCCATAAAAGGGAACAAGGCAGTGACCCACACTGCGGCCCGGGAGACACTAAAACACGAGGCTGAGTGAGAGGCCCATCACAGGAGGACGCGCGCTGTGACTCCACTGACGTGGAGTGTCCAGAACAGACAGACGCGGAGCCAGGAAGCAGGCCTGCGGTCGCCCAGGGCTGGGGAAGAACGAATGGGGAACCAGTCCTAACAGGTGTGGGGTGCCCTCTGGGTGCGGGGCTCCTGTCCCGGACTGCGCCACGGCTGCTGGAGCGGGTGGCCCCGCCCCCACACTGAAGACTCCAAGGACACTCTGTGACACCGGAACAGAGAGATACAGGAGGAGTCCCTGTCTGCGTGCGTCTGGGCTAGACCACCGGGCTCAGCTCCCAGGCCCCCTGGGCCACAGCGAAGAGGAGCCAGCCCACGGGGGGCCGGGGCCACCCTAGCCCAGCACACCCGACACCGGGGTGCTGTAGCACAGCGGGGTGACGGCTGGGCCGGGGGCTGCGCTGACCTTTTCGACGTCCAGAGCTTTCATCTGCAGGACCAGGTCTTCGACGGGCCTCCGGGTGATCTCTGGGGGAGGGAAGGGCTCGAAGTCCCCGAAAACAGCGGACGAATAGAGCCTGAGGAAGGCAGGGTCCAGCAGCTCAGAACCCTGAGTGGGCGAGAGGACGCTCGGATGCCCTGCCCCTGCCCTCACGTCGGAACTCGCCCGAGACCAGGGCTGAATGCTATAGGGGCTGCCGCATGCAGGCGGGGGAGGGCTTGAGGCATCACACGCAGAGTTTATCACACAGGGCCTGGCGCGTGGTAATCAGCCATTCCTCACTGGTTTTCTCTGAGTAGTTTCTCAAGTTTCCTTTTTTTGTGATTTATAACAACGTTGGAAAAAACAGCAACGAAGCTTTAAAGAGTAACAGTGCAGAGTGAGAGAAAACCCCCACCAATGTCACCTTCGACAAGGACCCAATACCCACATGACGTGAAGGGCTCTCACAACTCGGCAAAAAACCCCCAAAGAAGGGCCCTGGCTGGTGTGTACTGAGCGCCAGCTGGCTTGAGAACTAAGAGGTCGCGGGTTCAATTCCCAGTCAGGACATGTGCCTGGGTCGAGGGCCAGGTCCCAAGTTGGGGGCGTGCAAGAGGCAACTGATCGATATCTCTCTCTGTTTTCCCTCTTTCTCTCTTTAAAATCAATTAAATAAAGTCGTCAAACACACACAAACACAAAAGCAAAGGGCCGGACTGCGGTGGCAGCAGCAGCAGAGTGAAGAAAGAAGGCATCTGGAGGCCAGAGAGAAAGGAGCACCCTGAAGACAGTCTCCACACAGGGACGTAGGACCCACGTCTCCCGCTCCTCAGGGTGTGGCTGCCGCAGAGCGACCCCAGCGTCCCTGGCGAGGGCCCGGGGTGCCTCACCTGTAGCAGTGGCCGGGCTCCGTCCGGCCCGCACGGCCAGCCCGCTGGTCCGCTGAGGCCTGGGAGATCCAGGAGATGCGGAAGGAGGACACGCCGGTCACTCGGTCGTAGTGCCGCTTCTTGACCTTCCCACAGTCCACCACGTACTTGATGCCTGGGATGGTGAGGGACGTCTCGGCCACATTGGTGGCCACAACACACAGACGAGTCCCCTCCGGGGGAGGCTGGAAGACCTAGGATGGCAGCAGAGGCCGCGAAAAACCCGCCAGAATCAGGAAAGAGTTCGTGTAGGGGCAGAGCCAGCGGTTTCTCCCATCAGAGAGGCTGGCCAGGCTGTGCACGGCCGGGAGGTGACCAGGTTGGAGAGGCCCCAGCCACGATGCTCCTAAGCTAAATGCTGACCACCCAGCTGACCAGTTGGATGGCCCAGCACCTGCTCTGCCCCCATCCCGCTACCCGTGGGGGGCTCCCTGGCCAAGCACCTGCCCTGGCCTCAGCCCGTTACCTGGGCTTGCTTCTCTGGGGCCAGCAGAGAGTAAAGCGGAAGCACATACAGGGGGAGTGAGGCGTCCGGCTGCTCACCTGCAGAGGAGGCAGAGACCCACTGCTACCCTGGCACCCCCAGCAGGAGTTGGCCTCAGCCTGCCCATGCCCACGCTGTCGGAGAGGCCCCTGTGCCAGCCACACTGCCAGGGGCGCAGCCCTCAGTCCCAGTAAAGCAGACAGGGAGGCCAAGCCTGGGTGGAGGGAGGGCTGAGGGGCCCCCAGGGCTCTCCCCAGCCCCACAGCTTGACCAGACGGGGATCGCCTGGCCCACCGTGGACTCCCTTCCTTATACGGGGCCCTGGAGTTGGCTGGGGTGCCCTCGGGCTGCCCCGTGCAGCCTGGGCTGGACAGGGACGGCACTGGGGCTGTCTCCATGTGGAAGCACCCTCTGGAGGAGGACACTCCCCCCAGGTGGCATGGAGGCGTGCGCTCCCCCAGCTATGCTGAGCCCAGGGGTGTCACCCCGTTACAACCCACACAGCAAACCCTCGAGGGCCTGTCGGGGGCCAGGAAGCAGCAGGGCTCAACTCGGGCGAGAGGCAGAAACTCGAGGTCACATCCCGTGACCCAGAGCCCCCAGGGGCATCAGAGAGCAGGGGCTCAGTGGACGCCTGCTGAGCGCTTGAGCTGAATGCACATGTGTGGGGGCTGCACCTCCGTCTGCTCCATCATCCCCCAGGTCCAGGTCAAGGTCGGAGCCCAGGGCCGCCTCCTCGTCATCCATTTCTGCTTCCCTGTCCTCGTCACCTTCGCCCACTGGCAGCACTGAATAACTGTCCAAGCTGATCTGGGGCAACGCCTATGGAAAACAAGACGTCAGCACCACAGGCTGTAGGTGACCACGCGCAGAAACTTGTCATGAGCAGGAAAAACATGGACAACGCCCAGCTCTGCTACCACGAGCCACGCACCCACGGCAGACCACATAACCCCTTTCTGCCTGGGCTGCCTCGTCTAAAAATGGGGGATGATCATAGGATGATTCGCTCACACACAGAAAGAATGCAGGACCCCGCCTCCGGAAGCTTCCTCCAGGACTGCAGAACGGGCAGTCTTGGTGTTCCATGTCTTGGCTGGCCCTAGGGCCTCTGGGGCAGCGCTTTCAACAGGAGTCCCTCCACAGTAGGGAGGGGCTGGGCCCGTGGTGGCCGACGTTGTCCCCAGCACCTGCAGTGGCCCCTGGGCACCCAGAATGAGTGACGACTGGGGAGGAGGACCTTAGTTTTGTTTCTCTTCAACCAAATTTCCATGTACACAGCCCTGCAGGGGGTCAGGGAGGGGGTGGTGGCCACCACACAGGCCAGGTAGCTTCAGAAGCCCCTGCCACCCTATACCTACCGCCACCTGGGCCTTCCTCGCCCTCGCCCGAGACTTCTTAAACTTCCTTGTTTCTTCTACCGAGTCCTTCTGTTCTTCTTTTTCTGGAAAAGGTGAGCTGATCAGGGAAGAAGACACCCTGTGGCTCACGCTACTTCACTGTGCAGAGCAGGGTCACCATGCTGGTGGCCTTCATCAGGGGGACAGGTGGGCAGACAAAGGAGCAGCTCTTACACAGGTACGTGGGGCCCCTGAGTGCCCAGTCTCCCGGTTACCTGGCGGCCGGGGCCTGGCGTGCGGGAAGGCCCTCCGGAGCCGGCGACACAGGGCGTGCACCTCGGCCTGCCCCGTCAGGAACACCAGGATGCCGCCTGCGGGAAGAACAAGGCCTCTGTTAGCCGTTCACCCACGCAGCAAACACCGACGTAGCCACGACCACCGGCTCAGCTGTGGCGCTGAGGGCCGGCCATGAGTGAGGAGGACCCGTCGAACCAGGAGACATGGACGGGCACTGGCAGCCACCTCCCAGACTGAGTGTGGCGGGACGGGGATTCCACAGCTACCATCTAGCCCGACCCGGCAGCTCCACGGTAAGGAGATCGGGAAGGAGGGGTGCAAACCAGAACCTGCCCATGGCAGCTAAAGAGGAAGAAGCGACCCAGCGCCCCTCGAAGGGTGAAAGGTTAGACAGAAGGTGGTCCTTCCGTGAAAAGGACTAAAGCTCTGACCCTGGCCACAGCGTGGATGAACCTTGAGAACATGATGCTGAGACAGACACAAAAGGCCACACTGCGTGGTCCTATTTAGTACATGAACTGCGCAGAACAGGTAAATCTGCGGAGACAGGGAAGGGGAAGCCAGCTTCAGGAGCAACTTCAGGTAAATCCTGTGACGGAGCAAGTGCTGGGGGACCTGGGGCTGCAGGCACCTGTGCCAGCTGACCCCTGCCTGGTCAGATGTGGACAGGCCCCCCCCCCCCCCCCCGTTAGTCACTGAAGCCTCACAAAAGTTGGGGTGGAGCTCGGCAGCGCAGGTGCTATAATCACCCTGGAACCGGGGAGGAAACTGAGTAACAAGGACAAGAAACCTCCGAACCACTCAGAGGAGGGCGGAGCCCCGCTGCCTGCCTCCGTGCGCCTGGAGGGGCCTCACCTGCAGGCAGCATGCGGTGGATCTTGCACACCTTTCGGAAGCACTCGCCACTGTAGTCTTCCAGCGGCGTCCGCTTGTTAAAATGCACTGTCACCGGGAACTGCCGGGACTTCACCTGTGACAGACGCCCGAGGGACGAGCTTCAGCCCAGGCTTGGTCCCTCCCCCTTCCTGGACTCTCTGACCACTAGGCTTCCGTCCACTGCTAGGGCACTTCCTTACTACCAGTGTCCTTACTGTCGAAGCTGACAAGATCCTGCCCGCCCTGCTGCCCGAGACCCTGGCCAGAGCGTCACCTTGATGACGGGGGGTGGCTTGGGAAAGAGCCGCTGGTTCTGGGTGAAGTCCTCCACCCGCAGCGTGGCCGACATGATGAGCAGCTTCAGTGGCTTGAGCCTCTGTGGGATGGACGACAGGCTTAGTGACCCGCGGCTGCCCAGGGCCGGGCAGACTGCTGGCCCCCAGCGTCCTGGCAGTCCCGACCCCTCAGCCTCCGTCTGGGTTGCCAGAGATGCCAGAAAACATAGGGGAAGTGAGTCGAGAGCAGGATCCTCCTCTCCCAGGGTGGTGGCTCCTTCAAGGGGGTCCTTAATGTCCCCAAAGTTAAGCTGCAATGGCAGCATGACCCTCGGGTCCCCCCACTGCAACCTCCCAGCCTCACTCCCATCCCCTCACTTCCTCCAGCCCTACCCCCTCACCACTTCCTGCAGGGCCGGCTCACAGCGCCTCTTTAAATGAAGCCCAGAGGGGCTGGCCGGCACACCACACACGTAACTGCCGTCTGTCTCACGAGCACTCTGTGCCTGAGACTCAGACAGAGTAGCGTGTCCTCTTCCCAGCCGGCCTGGGAGGCCACCACCCCAAGCTGGTGTTCCCTGACCCAGCAGGCCCCTTGGGGGTGGGGGTGGCAGGGGTTGACCCTGGGCCGGGCACTGAGCACACAGATCAGACTCGGAACTCCAGGCCATGGCCAGCGGTCCCATTTCTGGATCCCGAACACTTGGCTGGGGCCTTAAGCCAAACCCAGTGGGGCCTGGCCGACCACACGCTCCTCGCTGGAGCCCCTAACTTTGGATGGAGGGGATGACGACAGTCTCTGAGGCCGGACCCAGGACTCCCGCATGGGCTGCTACACCAAGACCCGCAGTCCGGCCCTGGGCCTGGGGACCTTGTCCCAGCAGCAGCCTGGTTATTGGCCTTGGGACAAGGGGCTCCTGGCACCCCGCCTCCCGCCCTACCTTCGCCCGGAGAGACGTGATGCGGGACAGGAGGCCGATGAGGATGTCCGTGTACACGCTGCGCTCGTGCGCCTCGTCGATGATCACCACCTTGTACTTCAGCAGCAGGAAGTCCTGGCGGGTGGAGACCAGCAGCATGGTGCCACCTGGGGACACTTCACACCCCTGAACTCCCACTCAGGGATCCCCTCTGACAGCAGGCACTCCTTCCGGAGCGCTCCGCCGGAGGTCCTGGCCGGTGACTCCCCTGCCCCGGGCCTCAGCGCCTTCATTTGCGCAGTGGGGTCAACAGCGATCACCTCATGGGGTTCTGGGGGAGTTTCAATGACAGTGACTGCCTGTGAAGTGCCCAGGGGCCGGGGCCGGGCAGAGAAAGGGCAGCTACTATTTATTAGATCGGAGCTACCAGGCGCAGATGCCCATGGGCCGCAGAGGGCGGGAACTGCACGTGAGATGTGGGGTGGGGACCAAGGGCAACTACCTGGACCACTGTACACCCCACGGAAAGGGGCCGTCAGACCCCAAAGGGAGCTCACGGCCGCCTTCCTGAGTGTGAGGAAGAGTCACCTCTGCCCTCCCGACCCTGGGCAGGGGGAGGTCACACAGTCAGTGAGGAGCGGTGGGCATGTGGCTGCTGCACAGGTCTGCGAACCCAGCCATGATAAAAGCTCGAGCCCACGTGTAACGAGGTGCTAAGGTGCTCTCCCGCACTCTCCAACTGCTGCTGCAAAACCTTTACGTGAGGGAGGCACCTGCTTGCAGATCGAGACACTAAGGCCCAGAGAGCTTAAGTGACTGGCCCAAGGTCATGCAGCCGTTGGCACGGACGGCAGCTGCTTACGCGTGCGGCGACGCCCTCACCCCAGGCTGCCTGCACGCATCGGCCTTGCCTTCTGAGACTGGAGGAGCAACCCACCTTCTGGATTTCCTTGAGCAGCACGCCGTCCGTCATGAACTTGATTCTGGTCTCTTCAGTCACGTTCCCTTCGTATCGGATCTGATAGGAGACGACCCTGTGGGCCCAGGGCAGGTGAGTCCCCCAGAGGTCTCACTGGTTGGGGCTGCAGCCTCGTGGCCAGTTCAAGGCTGGCAGCGGAGAAGGCCTGGCCCCAGTGGGTGGGCGGCCAAGGGCCAGGACCCCCAAGAAGGCCCAGACACCTGCCCACCTGCTCTCCCTCCCCGGCGCGAAGGGGAAGGCAGCTGGCACGGCCAACTGAAGAGCATGCCGACCAAACACGAGCGGGGACGCTGGCTGGAGCCCGACTGACCCGCTGCCTGGAAGAGCTTTGCTGAGAGACAGGCAGGGGGGCCCGAACACGGGCTGCGGGACACAGGGCAGGGACGCTGCGTGGCCGTCAGGGCACTGCGGTTGTGTTTTAAAGAGTCCTGTTTTTTAAAAAGTCTTGGTTGAAAAAGGAAAAATAAATAAATAAATAAAAAATCTTGACCGACGTGTCCGACCCACATAGCAAATGCTGCGGTGCCATGATGTGCCACTGGGACTTCTCCTCAGCTGGGGCAGGAGAGGGGTACAGAGCTGACCGTCACTGAGCCTGGGCCTTGGGTACACGGGGCCCATTGTCCTAGCCGTCCTCCCTTTGTACAGGTTCGTCCTTTTCACAGCGGGAAGTTGAAACGTGCAAACCAGCAAGTCACCCCAACGTGGCCTGGAGCCCGGAGGGTGCTGCTCAGCCAGAGAACACGGCCAAGGCAAATCTGTCCACAGCGTCTGTGCCTTCTGACTTCAGATGGCAGGGGACAGCCACCCCTGCTCCCCTGAGTTCCCTGGTGAAGACTGCCCCAGCTCCGTGCCAACTGCTCTCCGAGGCAAGTCCTACAGCCCCATCACCAAGAGAGGGTCTGCATTTCAGAACCCCTAGCTTTCAATGGATGTGGCGATGCTAAAAACCAACCACTGCCCGCTGGCGTGTGCCCACTGCTGCTCTGTTGTCCTCGGGTCCCTGTTAAGGGCCAATTTGTCTGCTCAGTAGATTACATGTGATGTGAGCCTAAGGGCCTGGCTGGCCTGTCCCAGCTCCACCCCCCTGCCTAGGAGGGTCCTGCCGACTGATGTGCAGAAAACCTTCTCACGTGAGGAGACCCCTGTCTTAGGTACGGGAGTGACGGAAGTGACGCTCTCCCCGAGTGCCCTCAGCAGGGATGAGGGCCTGCGACGCTGCTCAGATCCTCTGGGACAGCTGACCCTGGACAGGGCCAGAGGACCCCCCTGTGCACCCCTAGAGTCTAAACGCTCACCGCTGCGACAGGTTCATCTCCTTGGCCACGCGCTGGGACATGGCCACAGCGGCCACTCGGCGGGGCTCCGTGACGCCGATGATGCTGCCATCGCTGGGGGACAGAGAACGCAGGGCATCAGCAGTGCCCTGTCCCCCCACTGTCTGTCCCAACGTCACACACCGTTCCGAGGCAGGACTCATCGCACAGAGGTGGCCCTCACCGGGGCCATGGGACACATACACCAGGCAGGGCACCTGAGCATCGCTTGGCCGTAAGTGTGGATTGGGCCATAGGCCAGCACACAAATGGCCCAACAGGCCCTGGCGATGGACGCCAGGCATAGGGCCACTACCAAGGGGACAGGCTCTGGTCTGGGCGGTGCAGACAGGTCAGCTCAGCAGGCCAGGCTGGCCCCTGCAGGGAGTGCTGAACTGAGGTGGCCTCGGGGACCCGGCCGCATGGGCCCGAAGTGCTGACAGGTGACACCCTGCTGCACGTGCCAGGGACTGATCTAAGCGCCTCACACAAGCTGGGTCACCTCATGGACTCCTCCCGCCCCCTGGTTCCGGAACGAGGCCCAGAGACGGGAAGCAGCTCGCTTGCAGTTGAGAAGCTGGCGCGCGGCAGGGCCGGACTGGGCCATGGGAGACCGTGCCTGTAAGGACCTTTGGGGACAGCATCTCCATGGTCACCTAGGCCCCCACCTGCTGTAGCCTGCTTCGTAGAGAAACTGGGGCACCTGTGTGGTCTTCCCGCTGCCGGTCTCCCCACACACAATGACGACGGGGTGCTCGGCCACCGCCTCCATTATCACTTGCTCTTCAGAGAGAATCGGGAGCTTCAGGCGTTCTTGCTGCAGAGAGAGGAAGTCAGCGCTGGGGAGTGGGGGCGGGGCCCCTGCAGAGTGGCAGAGGGCATAAGGGGACCTTGCTCAAGGACTATACAGGGCGATGTGGTCTCCGTAAAGGTAGCAGCTGGCACGTGGCCAGCGCTCAGACACGGGGGACTAAGCATGTCCCCTGGTGAGTGGAAGCCTTGAGCCTTGGGGACGGGGACCCTTCAGAGGCAAGACCCATCGTCCTCAGGGACAGCTCGGCTGGTGCCAGGCAGCTGCCAAGAAACAGGAACTCAGCCGTTGCTGGTGAGGTTGACATATATGTGCAGGTGTTGCCCCCTCCGCACCCTCAGGCCCTCGCCACGCGGCCTACGTTCTCGTCACAGACTCCGGAGCCTCAAACCTGCATTTCCGGGGAGCGGTTCACGGGGACGAAGATGGCGGGCTTTGCAGGGGGTCTGGCCAGGGAGGCGGCTGCGGCCACAGGGGCTGAAGGCACCGCAGGAGTCCCAGCGGGAGGGAGCGGATCAGTGGGCACCAGGCTCTCCCCCGCGCTCCCTGGCCAAGCTGGCGGCAGTTGCGGCACCATCATTCCCGCGCCGGCCTCCACCTGCTCGGCGGCCGGGGCCTCGTCAGCTTCAGACTCCACCGAGGACTCGGACTCTTCTTCTGCCTCCTGGAGACGGCACTTCCGGTGGGCCCCGCTGAGGCTGTTGATCTCCTGACCCTGGGCCGTGACCTCGTCGGCCTTCCTGCCGGGAGAGCCAGAAGTCTGACAGAAGGCCCTGGGACTGACCGAGGCAGCTCTGGGCTGCAGCCACCGTCAGAGGCCCCGCCCCTGCCTGCCCCAGGGCCTTTGCTCCCGCCCTCACCTCACTAGAACGTCATCTCTCAGGGCTCCCCCTGAACTGTCTCCCCTTTCCCCAGTGTTCACTTCTGCCTCGTGTTTACCAGCGCTAGACAGAGGTGTGTTCGTGTGATCGCAGTCCCCCCTCCCCGCCATGAAGGGAAGCTTGTTCAGCATTTTGTTTGGGGCCCTGTTCTAAGCCCAGGGCCAAGGAGAGCCTGGGACACAGTCGTCCCACGCACAGCAGTGTTTACAGGGCCCCGGCCGGCACCAACAAGACCAGCAGAGCGAGCCGATGTGAGACCGCAGTGAGTGGGGGTCTCAGGGAGGGCCCCAGGGGCTCCGCCTAAGGCCGGGGGTCCTGCAGCAATGCCAGCAGTGTGATGGAATCGCCCAACGGCTCAAGACTAGGGAAGAATCTGTATTTTCATGGGAAATCTCGTTCTTTTTTTAAAAGAGATTTTATCTTTAGTGAGAGAGGGAGGGAGGAAGAAAGAAAGGGAGAGAAACATTGACCGGTTGCCTATTGCACGCCCCACACTGGGCACCTGGCCTGTAACCCAGGCATGTGCCCTGACTGGGAATCGAACCAGCAAAACTCTTTGTGGGTTGATGCCCAACCCACAGAGCCACACTGGTCAAGGCCCTCCCGATTCTTAACTGTTGGCTACATTGGGTTGAATAGAGTCCCCCCAAAATTCAGGTCCCCGGAGACTCAGAACATGACCTCCTTTAGAACTAGGGTTTTAGCAGGTGTGGATTAAGATGGGGTCACACTGGACTAGGGTAGGCCCTACACCCAGGGACTGGTGCCCTCGTAAGGAGACACACACCAGGAGGACACCATGTGACAATGGGGCAGAGACTGGAGAGGCATGTCTAAAAGACAGCCATCTGCAAGGCCTGCCGGCCAGCACCAGAAGCCAACAGAGGGGCATGGGACAGATGCTCCAGCCTCCAGAAGGGACCACCCGGTGGACACCAATGTCTGGGGCCTCTACCCACTGGGAGCATTACAGGACCCTGCAAACATATTTCCTTCCAACGCTCAGCCCCGGGAAGATGCCATCACCTGGGCGGGACAGGCTTCAGAAGGGGTTGGCTGACTCACTCTCTGGCGTGGTACATGCGGTCCCCGGTGCCCAGCTGGGACGTGGTGTAGTAGAGCCTCAGCTCTGCCTCCGAGACCTGGACCTCACTCAGTTTCTGCAGCATCTGTGCGCGCTGGGGTGGGACACAGGTGTGTCAGACAGGTGGCAGCGTCACGAGTCTCTTGTCAAGGGGAAGTGAGACTCTACACAACATTCAGCATGTCCGACGCCAACAGCCTTTTTAAACTGACGGTCAAATCGCAGTCACTCTGTCGTGGGGTGTTCTTACACCAGCGGACGCGCCACGAGAGCTCGGGGTGGCTGCGTTACCACTTGCGGGGTCCGGGGTTGGGTAAGCGAGGCTCTCTCAGCCTCGCTCTGTCACAGCACGCTGTCTTGAATAAAAAGCAGCCTGTGGGGACATGCCCAGCGTTTCTCTTATTTTGGAAGTTATGTGTATTTTACATGTGCTTCGACACATGTGTTTGGCACTTAATGAAAGAAAACAAGGCAAGGACAGTGGGGGAAAGCACTGCGCCGGATTTTAAAAGGACACGCGGAAGAGTAAGTGCTCGGGGGGACGAGCGTCAGACTGTCCCCTGCTGGAGTCACAGCACTCCGCACGGTGACCCTGACAGAGCATCAAATGGGACTCGGCGAGGCCTCAAGATCAGGGTTTCTTAGTCTCCCCTCTGCCAGCATTTTGGGGCTCAGACCTGCCCACCCCTGCCCCATCTCTCTCCAGTGTGGAAAGCCGTGCACAGACCCTGATGGGGCAGCAGGTGTACCTGGCTCTTTTTCTCCTTCTGCTCTAAGATTTTCTGCAGCATCTTCCGCTCTTTCTTGGTCAGAGGCTTCTTCTTCTTCGACGGCGGAGGGGCCTTGGTCTTCTTTTTCTTCTTCCCCGGCAGGACGAGGGCGTTGCTGGCATCGACTCCTTTCAACGTGCCCCTATCTAAAAGGACACGCTTGTCTGACCTGCAGCCCCAGGGGCCAGGAGACGCCGGCAGTGCTTAGGGTTCCCCTAAAGCTGGTTTCCTCTGGGGCCCTTTCAGCCCTTCGTGGGAACCCCTTGAGTGCCCACACAGGAATGGGGGTGCAGACCCATCCACCCAGCACCTGCCACGGGTCAGGCTCTGCTGTGAGCCAGGGCCCCTCCATCCCAGTGTGGGTACACACTGTAACAAAGTGTTCCTCAGCGTGGGGGCTGCTCTCAGCGGGTCTGGGGGATGGAAGCTGTTCTCACAACAATGTTACAACGTACCTATTTTTAAATGTCACCGCCTGAAAGTATATGATGCAGACCTACATTCAGCTATCACATCCCTCTTCAACTCAACCTGCCGCAGCAGTTTGGTGCGTGACCCTTCCTGCCTGACATCTAACCCTGGGGCGCCCTCTGCAGTGCCCCTAACGGGCAGTGTCTGATCCTATTATTAACTGCTCAGGCTCCCTACCTGTTCATGTCAACAGCAAGAGAGGCTGTGTGGCCGTCATTAAGAATGAGACACTTTTAAGCAACGTGGCTATCTCCCACAGCCACGGTCCTCGCTGTGACCCAGGAGGCCCTAGGTGACCCTGCCCCCATTTTTAAATTTCACCTCCACTCGGCCATTGTGGCCGCCTTCAGGTCTTGCCTCAAAGGACGCTTTCTCCGTGAAGCCCTCCCCATCCTGCGCAACATCACAACTTGCCCAATCACCCCTTCTGTTCATCTCCTTAGTAATGACAACCACCAGCGGTCTGTATAGTTCACGTGTTTGCCTTTGCCTGCCTCCTCCCAGGGGCAGCTAAGCTCTGTACCGCGGGGATTTTTTCCCCTTAAATCTCCTTTTCTGTCCTGTTTCCAGCGCCTAGCACTTTGTAGGTGCTCCTACTAACAGGAGTGTCGAGCAGCCTGGAGTTGAGCAGGCAGGTCTGGGCTCAAAATATGACTTTAGGGCAAGGAGATTATAATCGAAGCCATCAGGATGGATGAAGTGAACTTATTTTCTTCCCCAAATTCTCTACGCTGGGCTGGCCTCTAAGCGAGAGAAACCCCAGGTATTGTTCCAAATTCAGGTAAAATTAAATAAACTGTCACTGTCCGGGAGACCTTCAGCCCCCACCGGCCGGCCCTGGATGCGAGACCCTCGGTGGCCCTTCTCCCGAAACCCAGCCCCCGGATGCTTACCCTCCAGTTCCAGTAGCACAGGGGGCGGCTCTGGGGGGCCTTGCGAGGGGCCGGGGGCCACCTGCTGGCGCCCCTTGGCGTTGTACCGCCTGCGCAGCTTCCCCATGGCGCCCAGTTCCTGCTCAGCTCTTGCTGGGATCCCCAGCAGCGCACCCCCAAGGACCGGCCCACGTGGGCTTGCTGATTGCCGCTCAAGCCGGAAAACTTCCGGGCTGAGCTCTCGCGAGAGCTGGGACCAACCCGCCCGCCGGGGGCGTGGCTTGGGGGTGGGGCCCTGTGGAAAGGCGGGGCCTGGTCGGGGAAGGGGCGGGGCCAATTTAAACAGGAGACTTTTCACTTAGTGTAGTCTGAGTCTCTTAATTTGAATTATTTACTACTATGGATTTGGCTCTTTAGGAGTGGAAGTGTTTTGTCACCTTTAAAAACATAACCCTGCCTCTAATTACAAACGTCTTCTCTCCTTTTTGTTTCTCATTTGCATTTTTTGGCATTCTTGCAACATACATTAGTTGTGTAGCAAAAAGCCACCAGTATTTCCATTGCACGGACAGAAGAATGGAAGGAAAAGGTATCTATTAGCTTTAAAAACTCTCATCACACATCACACCGTCTGTAGCGCGCTCAGAAATAATATATCTTCTGAATCCCGTAATTATCTTGCAGACAGAAGGGCTGTATTGTGTCACCTTCTTTTCCTGTTAAAAGCGTTAACTTGTTAAGGGCAAACATTTGATATCATGCAAAAAGGTGAGGGCTCTAGGAGTTATTTCAGAATTTTAGAAGGGATAAAGTTATTTTTAAAAACTCCCAGGAAAAACATTTGAAGACTCGAGAATGAGATTGGGCTGCAGAGTAGGTAAGCAATAAATAGTTGTTCAATGTAAGAACGAGTGAACGAGTGAATGAAGAGCGATTGAGTTTGGATGAATTCCCCTCCTTCCCCAAAACAAAAACAAACCACTACAAAAGCACAGGGGATGTGTAAGGATTTGGGTGGTACACATATGAACACGTGCAGAGATTATATATTAATTTTAATGGGTTTTCATTGGTTTTTAATTGCTTAGGGCGATACAATCCAGTGTATTTAAATAAGTTTATTTCATTAAATAGAAAGTGTGCCCATTTTTAAATTATTAAGTAGGTCACAGCACATTCTCCTACATTTTCTTCTAAGATAATGTGAACCAAAAGATTATCTCCAGAAGAAATGTAGAGAATTCTAGCCCTGGCCCGTGTGGCTCAGTGGGTTGTGTGTTTTACTGCAAAGTGAAAAACAGCTGGTTCCATTACCAGTCAGGGCACATCGATGTGTCTCTCCCTTTTGCCCTCCATTCCCTTCTCTCTAAAAAGAAAGAAAGAGAGAAAGAGAGAGGGAGAGAGAGAGAGAGAGAGAGAGAGAGAGGAAGGAAGGAAGGAAGGAAGGAAGGAAGGAAGGAAGGGCATTATATACCACAAGAAGAAAACACAACAACATGTATCTCATAAATACAATGTTGAGCAAAAGGAACCAATCAGAACTTGCGATCGCATTTACATAAAGTTCATAAACAGGCAAGATGGATCCCGTAAATTTTGGAGGGGGTCGCAGTGAATGGGAAAGGACAGAAGGAGCCTTTCTGGGAAGATGCCAACGTTTCGTTTCTCCAAATGCGTGTTGGTTGACTGTGTGTTGTTTCATTCATGGAGAGACATCTCATGATTGGTGTATTTTTCTAGAGGCTATGCTTCAATGAAAAAGTTTACTTTAAAAAAAGAAGATAAAATACATGGCCAATGAATATATGAAAATCTCACCAGGAATCCAGAAAAATGTAAGTTCAGAAGTATGATACAATTTTTCACACTTTGGGTTGGCAAAAATTAAGTTTCATTTTCAGGGTTGTCTCAAGAAATGTCTGGTTCGACAGGGTTTCTTTAGTTTAGGATGCGAACAGGCCCTTGCACTGCATTTGGCTACTATGGCTCTTAGCTCTTTACAGATCAGTAATCCTCCCCTCCCTCCACTTTTTGTGCCATCTACATATGGAATAACCTGGGTCACGACCTGTAGAGAGCTCCCTGTTCTGGATTTGGCTGACTGCTTCTGCTTCTTCTAGTTTTCCCCTTCCCTTCCCCGTATTTTCCCCAAACTGTTGCTTCTCTGTAGAGGCCAGATCAGATTATGGCTCAAAGTATTTTGGCAAGAACCCATTATGGGCGGCGCTGACCCTTCCTGCTACTAAGATCGGCGGGTCCAGGTCAAGACTACGCGGGCCCCTTCCTCTTCCAGTTCGCCGCCAACGTCTTGGTTTTAATCTCTGGAGGACCGTCTCCTGGACCCGTCATTTCACTGAGCGCCGTAGAAGGACTTTCTAATTCTCTCACGCCTTCCTCATTTTCTAGCTTTTCTAAAAAAAACTTCCAGCTATTTTGAGACTCTGAAATAGAGTTCGTTCAGAAAGGACAAAAGAGATGCTAGACCTTTCCCTTTGTTTAAACATTTCAGAATGAATGAATGGAGCTGGTGCCCTGAGCAATGACAACCGTGGCCAGTTAGTGGGTACCGTTATTAAGCTCAGTGATATACAATATGCATAGTAATTCATGTTTTCCAATAAACCGCAGTAAAGTTTTCCAGGCTTGGATTGCTTTCTACAGAAAAAATATTTTATGTATGTATGTATGTATGTATGTATGTATGTGTTTATTTATTTAAAAAGGTTGATTCCCCACCAAGCCAGGGAGGGCTTGCGGAGGATGGGAGCGGGGAGACAAAGGGACCTTAAACCGGTCCCGACGGCTCCTGCCAGGTCGTTGGCGGGTCCCTGTCTCCGGGGGCGGGGCCAGGCGTGGGCTGGTCCGTGGCGTCCTTGCGCGCGGGGCGGGGCAGGTGGCGCATTGGCGGCGGCGGGCAACGGCGCTGCACGCGGTGCTCCAGCGCGCCTACGCGGTCCCCGCCTGAGTCGCGGCGTACCCCCGTGCGGCCCTCACCTTTCTTCCTGACCTCGCATCGCTCCGGCCCCAGGATGGGCGCGCGCGCCTCGGGCTGGCCCCGGGCCCGGGCTGGGCTGTTGCTTCTGCTGCCGCTGCTGCTCGGGCTGCTGGCCCCCGGCGCGCAGGGGGCGCGGGGCCGCGGCGGCACGGAGAAGAACAGCTACCGCCGCACTGTAAACACCTTCTCGCAGAGCGTCAGCAGTCTGTTCGGCGAGGACAATGTGCGCGTTGCTCAGAAGGTGGGCCCTGGGCCCGCGCCCGCGGTCACCTTGCCCGGGCCGCCGCGCACCTGGCGCCGGGGCCCGCCTGGGCGGTGCGCGGCCTCCGGTGCCTGAGGCGGGGGGGGGGGGGGGGGGGGTCAGTGACAGGGGTGCTCGGGACAGGGGTGCTCAGCCCGCGCCGCTGAGCCCGCCCGGCCGGCGTTGGGTCTGGCGGAGGGTTCTGACGCGGGGCCTGGGCGCAGGGCCTCCGGGCGCCTTCTACTGCCCGTCGCACTTCTCCTTGGACCTTGCCCGCCAGGGCGCCGCGGCTTAGGGCCTCTCTTGGGCTGGCTGACGCCGGCCGCGCCTCTCATTCATTCATTCTACACGTTTGAATGAGCTCCTACTATGAGCCAGGCAGCGTGCTGGCTACCCAGGGGCGCCTTGCCCGGATGCGCCTCTCCCCACGCTGCTGCGTTGTTCCCAGCGACCCCAGGTCTCCTCTAGCCTCGCACCCGACCCACTTCCCTTGGGCTCTCTTTTGGCCCTCTTTTTTCGTGATTTGAAGATATTTATGCTTTTTTTTTTCTTTACAAGAAAAAGGGAGAGAAGCAGGCTGTTCTGTTGCTTTGGACACCTGGCACTGTAACCTCCCTGAGCGCCTGCTGTGTGGGGGGCCTTTCGCTGGGAGCCTGTCCTTCACTGTGGAGCTGTTTAGAAGTCTGCAGCCCCTGAAATGGTGTTGGGAGCTCAAGAGCAGCTCAGGGAGTTTACTGGCTCCCTGCTGGATCGAGGCTTTGTCCTCGGAGCTGGGTGGGATGGGCCCGCCATTAGGGCCAAAGTTCACCAGTAGTTCCCCTAAAAGAGGAAGTGAATGGGGACGGTTGCCTGTGGTGTGTGGTTCCTTTGCCTTGGTACTATTCATTCCTTTGCGCTAGTTCTGGGGCTGTGGAATGGAGAGAAATTTGGGTTCAAGTTCCCACCCTACCGCTTAGAGACTGGGTGGCTTTAGGCAAGTGTCTCCGTTTCTCTATCCTGTTAAGTGGGGATGCTAATATCCCTTCCACTGCGAGTCTGTGATGGGGAACGGGCAGTGCTCTCCTGCCCAGAGGAACGGCTGAATTGGCATCAGCTGCTATTAGTTATATGCTAGGCAGGGCCCACGCCAACAGTGCTTAACTGGGCTGGAAGGGCTTTCAGCGTTAAAAAGTTTTCTGGTACTTGAGATTTGGGGGGGAGAACAATGAAACCCCAATCAGACTGGCCATTCTTCTTGGGCGAAATGAAAAACCGGTTAAATTGTTAGGAAAACTAACTTCTGACCCTCCTCTCCCATGCGTGTGTGGAGGCCGGGGGTTCTGGAGCAAGCGAGCTCTCTGTAGGGGGTCGGAGGCGGGGGACGCACCACCAGACATCTGAGTGCAGACAGGCTGCCCTTGGGCTTGAGGGGTGTGGATAAGGTGAGCCTGTGCAAAAAGAAGTCTGACTTCTTCGTGCGAGACTAGCAAAAGCAACCTGTGTCTCAGCAGACGGTTCTTTGGGAGAGTCTGCGGCCCACGACTGTGAAACCCAAAATACTTACGTAAAGGCTTCACCCCTGGGTTGGCATCAGTAAGACAGCTGTGTGCTGGCAAGGACCCCGAGAGGCTCCGGGTCAGAACTCTCGGGTCAGCCGGGCTTCATGCCTCCAACGGAGCTGATGGTAATGCTAACTTCTGCTGTTCGATTAAAATGTGCTGAGTGCTTTTATCAGTAGAGTAACTCAGTCAGTCCTTAGAACAGTCCTAGGAGGTAGGTGCTGTTACTGTTTTCATTTTACAGATGGACAGATGGGGAAACTGAGGCACAGGGTAGTGAAGTGATTGGCTGCAGTTGAGGCTGAGTGGCAGAACCGGGATTTGAACCCAGGCAGCGTGGGCCTGGAGCCCATGGTCTTCCTGCCTCGGGACCTTTCCCGGTTTCTCCAATCCATGCACTTTCTGGAACGAGGCTGACCTGACTTATTTTACTTCCTGCCGAGTGCAGCCCAGACCAGCCAGGCTTGTGGGAGACGGTTTTGTTAACCCCAACGAAAGGAGAACCAGGTTGGCTGGCATTGCAGCTCCCAGCATGCCCGGGTTTAGTCACTGGAGCTAGCCCTGCCGGGCGGGTTGTGAAGGCTGAGGGTGTTTACAGCAGCCCCCTACTTGCCGGTCTAGGGCTTGTCCAAAATAGACCCGTGACCTTCTGGCTTGGAGCACAGGCCTCGCTGAGCGGCAGGCATGGATTGGGACCCCAGCTCTGCGTCTCACTGACCTTGGCCTGTTGCTTCACCTCTCTAGGTCTCATTTGTGCGCAGGAGACAGATAAATTGGGGGTTGGATGTGATCGGCCGGGATGTAGGATACCAGGCACTGAGTGAGCCTCTAGCGAATGGTAGAGGTGTTTATGTAAGAAAGGGTGCTTACAAAAGCACCTTTCACATTAGCCAAGAAGTGGGAAAACCGCCTAGCTGCCTGTCGGCTGACGGGTGGGTGACAAACATTCAGCCCGGGTCAGCCACTAACAGGAATGAAGTTCCGCTACACGGGTGAGCCTTGAGAATGAAGAGAAAACCCCACAAGGCCACGTGCCGTCTGATTCCATTTACGTGAAACGTCCAGAACAGGCTGACCCACGGGCACGGAAAGCAGATGAGTGGTCACTGGGGTGCGGGGGGCGCTGCTCATCAGAGATGGCGGTTCCTTTTGGGGGATGTAGATGTTCTGGAACCAGACAGGTGACAGTCGCAGACATTGTGGCTGCCCCTCCTGCCAGTGGATTGTACACTTCAAAGTCGTTAAAAGAGCACCTAGTCTTTGGAGCACAAGGCAGATGCGTCCCCTCTGGAGGCGCTTCCATGGGACCGGAGTGTGGAAGGGAAACGTCGGTAGGACGAGATGATTTCAGAGTGGTGAGCGTTGGTAAGGAGAAAAACAGTGTGCTGTAACAGGAACCGTGGGCGGCCCTCGTTGAAGCCTAGCCTGTGTCTGGCACCCCTGTTTCACAGAGGAGGGACGCGAGGCACAGAAGGTTGGCTTTCCTCCCACAGTTCTGCTACTCGGTGGCAGGGAGCTTGGCGCGTCCGCACTCATCCCGCCCCCTGTGGAACTGGAAGTAACTGGAGTGGCATGGCCAGGAGAGTGAGCTGCGGAGAAGCAAAAGGGGCAGAGGGGACAGCGTGAGCAAAGGCCCTGTGGTGGGAGTGGGCTCGGAGTATGTGAGGGCCAGGGAGGTGTGGCGTCGGTCCACGGAGTGGGGGACGGGAAAGCCCTTAGAATTGCCTCAGCCATAACAGCAATAAAACTGTCTTGATAATTCGTGCTGAGTTCCTTTTGACCACACCTGAGTTTGTTAATGAGGTGACTTCCAGAAGCCCCTAAAGGTGGGGCTGGTTGCCAGGGGAACCATCCATGAGATTGGAGGGCTGGGACATTCCATCCACACTCCTGTCCTCTGGGGAGGGGAGAGGAGCTGCAGGTGGAATCAGTCCCCCCCCCCCCCCCCCCCCCGTGGCCGGTGACTTCATCAATCGCACCCACGTGATGAAGGCTCCATAACACCCCAGAGCAGGGGCTTCGGGGGGGCCTTCCAGGGCGGTGAACTCAGACAGTGGAAGCTCCGAGCCCTTCTCCCAGACCCTGCCCCAGGCCTCTCTTCCATTAGGCTGTTCCTGAGTTAAGTCTTGCAATAAGCTGGCCATCTCGTGAGTAGTCTCGTTTCCTAAGTTCCGTGAGATGTAAGGGATATAGTCAATAATATTAATTACAGGTGGTGCGGGGGTGGGGCCCTGGGGTTATGGGGGGTTGCTTCATAAGGTGTATAGACATCTAATTTCTGTGCCGTGCACCTGAACCTAACATACGTTGTATGCCAACTGTAACTGAAAAATAAGTAAGTAAAAATAAAAACGAGAAATCCGGCAGAGGAAGGCAGAGGCTTTGACGGGAGGGTGAGCAGGGGGTTCTGGGAGCAGTGAACCAGGAGCGAGGCAGCTGTGCTGAGCGGAGGCTCCTGTCTCCCATGGGTGCTTTGCTCGGTCTGCGGGAGGGACATTGGCCCAAACTTCGCTCAGTTCTTGGCCCGCCCACCGACAATTAGTCCCAGCTCATCAGTCCCCTGGGCTGCTCGGCCGCTCATGGTGGCCGGGGGCAGCAGTGGTGGCTCTGTTTTCCTGCTGGCGTGTTGACCAGGAACTTGGGAGAAGGCGGCGAGGGCCGAGTGAATAACGACCTTCCTCTTGTCTCTGCAGTTCTTGACCAGGCTGACCGAGAGGTTCGTGCTGGGTGTGGATATATTTTTGGAAACACTGTGGAAAGTGTGGACAGAGATCTTGGATGTTTTTGGACTTGACGGTAGGTATGGGGGGTTGTTCCTTCAAGGCGCTGTTTTATTCTGGTGGTTTCTTCGAGTGTGACTGGTACCCGCAGTGGGTGGTTCGCGACATGCCTTGCGGGGGGCAGTGCGGATTGGAATAAACCCCTGTTGTAATACTTGCTTACATAAAGGGTCCATCAGGGCCGAGGTTCAGAGATGCCACTTAGGGTGAGGTGCCGGGGTAGTGTCACGGTGTCTGTCCCCAGGCCAACTGCGTGGAGCGGGGGTGGGTCCTCTGGGATCCGGATCAAACTACTCCAGTCACTTAAGCCGGAAGAGGTTTAATTCAGAGAGTGAGGCGCTCACAGAGTCATCAGAAGGTCCAAAGGAGTGACGTGTGACGCCCCGACCCAGCTGACTTACTTGCCTGCAGGGTGCTGCCGCCCTTGCCCTGCTTTGGACACCGGGAGGCTGCTGCTGGGACCATGGACGTCAAGGACACAGCCCGGGTCTGGGCTGCTGCCTGTCCCTCCAGGAATTCTGGAGGCGTGTCAGGGTCCCCAAGAGCACCCCCAGCCTCGGTGACTCTCCAGGAAGGGTCACAGGGTCCAGCATGGGGTTGTACTCATGTCTGGTACTTACTCCGGTGAAAGGACATGAAGCAAAATCAGCGAAGGGAAAAGGCACGTGAGATGAAGTTCAAAGGGGACCAGGCTGCAGCTTCCAGAGCTTTCCTGGGGGAGTCACCTGGGACACATGTAATTCCCAGTGACGAGCTGTGATACTACACGCGTGAAGTGTCACCTACCGGGCTAGAGCCTCAGGGTGTTATGGGCTGGTCATGTGCGCCCCCTCTGCCGGTCAGGTTCCTGAATTCCCAGCTCCCCAAAGGAAGGCAGCAGGGGTCAGTCTGAACCACGCCGTTTGTGCAAACAGCCCCGCACAGAGAGCCCCTGTCGTCAGGGAGTGGGGGCCCTTTCTCCAACACCACAGCCACTAGGCAGTTAACTCGATTCTCCTCGGATGCTGGCCGGCTGTCCCACAAATGTAGCTCAGTTCTGACGTGACCACCGGGAGACGCTTCAGATCCCTCAGGCCAAGGGCTTCGTCCTGCGAGACGGCCCCACTGCTGGAGCCAGTCGCAAGTCAGGGTGTCCCCTGGGCTTCTGACCCACCACGCGCACATCATCAGAGGTTCCCACGACCCCCCCTCTGCTTCTGTTACTTTGCTGGATCATCTCACGGAACTTAGGAAGCCAGTTCACTCACAAGATGGCCAGCTTATTGCAAGACTTAACTCAGGAGCAGCCTGATGGAAGAGAGGCCTGGGGCAGGGTCTGGGAGAAGGGCTCGGAGCTTCCACTATCTGAGTTCACCGCCCCAGAAGGCCCCCCGAAGCCCCTGCTCTGGGCTGTATGGAGCCTTCATCACGTGGGTGCGATTGATGAAGTCACCGGCCACGGGGGCTGGGGGGGGGGACTGATTCCACCTGCAGCCCCTCTCCCCTCCCCAGAGGACAGGAGTGTGGGTGGAATGTCCAGCCCTCCAATCTCATGGACGGCTCCCCTGGCAACCAGCCCCACCTTTAGGGGCTTCTGGAAGTCACCTCATTAACAAACTCAGGTGTGGTCAAAAGGAACTCAGCATGAATTATCAAGACAATTTTATTGTTATTGCTGAGGAAATTCTAAGAGCTTTAGGAGCCCTGTGCCAGAAACAGGGACAAAGCTCCAATATGTATTTCTTGTCGTGAATCACAGCATCACAGTCCGGAAATCCAAGTTTACAGACACGAGCCAAGGCCAGTGTTGCCAGCAGGCCTCACTGGGGAGGGCGGGCTTGGCCGGCCGGGTTGACTCTCCCCTGCACACCTGCTAGCGCGGTTTCCTCCCAGGTTGTCTGCGGTCCCTTCTTGGCCAATCAGCCAGGGCGATTTTTTTTTTTTTAATTTCATAGAGTAGTTAAAAAAAACCCAAAAAACAAATCAGGTCAGTTCACTCTCCTCAACTGCCCAGTGACTTCTGGTTGCACTTGGAATTGACACAGGGCTGATGTGAGGACTGTGAGCTCCAGGGATCTTCCCAGCTTCTGCCTCTGCCCTGTTGGACATGTCTTGGCCTTCACACCTTCCAGGAGTCCTTTTAGGTGTTTTCTGCCAGGAATGATTCCCCAGCCCTTTGTCTGCTCAGCTGTTTTCATCTTTGGGTCTCTTGTACATGACACCTCCTCCAAGGGGTCCACCCTGATTACCCCATGTAAAGCCACGGCATCTGTTTTCACACTATCCCTTCGTTCTCTTTAAGGCAGCAGCCCCCAACCTTTTTTTGGCACCAGTGACTCATTTTTCCATGGTGCGGGGTGGAGAGACAGGAGGCAGAGCTCAGGGAAACTTCACTTTCGGCCCAGTTCCTAATAAGCTGAGGACCTGTACTGGTCTGTGGCCTGGCGACCTGGGGACCCCTGCTTTATGGCACTGGTCTGCTGTAACCTCCCGCGAGTGCTGAGGGGGGTGTGGTCTCTTCTTTGGAGTCTCAGCTCCCGAGACCAGGGTCTTGCCCGTCTCCTCCAGCTGCACTCCCCGCCCTGGCTCTGCCCTGGCGTTAACCCCAGTTGGAGGACTGTCCTGCTACTGCTTCACTGCTGGTGTGATTAACCGCGTCCTTCCAGAAAGGCCCTGTCCCCGTGCAGATGGCCTCACCTGGGAATAGGGTCTTTGCGGATGCAGTCAGGTTAAGATGCCAGCATCCTGGATCATGTGGGGTCCTAAACCAAGCAGCTGCTGTCTTTATAAGAAGAGGGACGCTTGGACACAGACACACACAGAAACACCCAGAGAAGACGGCCCTGTGACAACAGAGGCAGAACCTGGAGCAACATGGCCACCGTCCAAGGGCACCAGGAGCCACCAGAGGCTGGACAGCACAAGGCAAGGGCCTCCTCTAGAGCCTGCAGTGGGAGCCCTGCCCTGCCCTGCCCTTGATCCAGAGTGAGGAGAGAAAAACACTGTTTTAAGCCACCAAGTCTGGTCGTTGGTTACAGCAGCCCCCTGAGACCAATACATCTTGATCCCTGCAGTCTCTCAGAGTCCTCCTGCTGGCCCGTGACACTCCCGCCCTACAGGTGGGAGATCTGGGCTGGAGGTAGAGCCCAAAGCCCTGGGTCACACCTGCTGTTGTTCCCCTCAGCCACTTGCAGCCATCTGCAGCCTTGAACCATTGAATTAGATCTCCGAGGGGCCCTTAGGCAGATGAGGTCACGTAGATGCTCAGGCACAGAGTCTGAGAGGAGGCTGTGCAGCCTGCAGCCCTTGGGGCTATGAATGGCTCCCCTGGGACTGAGGCTGAGCCAATGCATAACCCAGATGCAGCAACTGTGTGCAATCCCTCTTGGAACCCATGCTCTCCACCTGCCCGGATTGCTCAGCTCTCGGCATTTCCCTCCCTGAGCTGTGAGCCTGCAGAGACAAACTTGGTTGCAAGGAATTGCGTGCCACTCGGGCCAAAAAAATACAGAGTGGAGACAGCCTTCTAAGTGTCCAGAGAGGACCAGAGTCACAGGTGTCCCGCAGCAGGGCCACGTGGCAGCAGGCACCCACTGAGGTCCACGTTGCAGAGGGGAGACCCCGTGTCATGGTGTCTTCCCTTTCATCTGGTGCATCGGCTTCAAAGTGTCTGAAGGCCTTTGCGATTTGTGTCTTAGGCTTAGAAGTTCAAGTGTGTAGAAGGCTCAACAGGAAATGCTCACAGGTCGGACGGTCTGGTGCAGTCCTTCTGTGAGCACCGTCCTCTAGCTTCCTCCTTCAGAAGGTGGTTCAGTTTTGGGTGATGTTAACACAGAGACGTCTTGGCCCAGAGGGTCTGACAGGAGTGGACAGCCAGCCGCCTATACCAGGTGACATGGTCTCATCACATTAAAAAAGGAAACTGGTAACATTAATGTCAATAAGATATTTCAGTTACCCCGATCCAAAACATTGTCCTCTCAACTTGTCATCAACATGGGAAATGACTGAGGTGTCTTGCACTTTGGGGGTGTTCGATCTTCGGGATCCAGTCTGTCTTTGACACAGCGCATCTCGGCAGTGCTTGCAGTGGGCCACGTGGCCAACGACCGCTCTGCCCCGCAGCACAGCCTTCGCCAGGGAGGCCATCGACTCCAGTGCTGCCCTGTGCTGGCTGCGGGACCCCGGGCAAGTCACTGTGTGCCTGAGTCCCCACGTGGGAAACGCTACATGTCTCATCGGCATGTGGTGGGGATTGAGGACAATTCCCGCAGAGCTGTCAGAACGGCGCCTGGCCCACGGCAAACACCTAGGAAACACACAAGGACTTACATGGGGGCTCGTGTCCGAAAAGGACGTCATCCCGCAGTTCCAGGAGCCACCCAATCTTGATTCTCTCTGGACCGCCCAGCCTTCCCCTACACCGCCCACAGGGACTTGGGGGGTGCGTGGTGAAGTCAACCCTGGGCCGGACTGAGAAGCAAGTCCGCCACGAAAACGTCCACTTGTCTTTGAGTGGTACGTGCTGTGGGTTGGATTGTGTTCCCCTAAAAGTCACGCGTTCAACCCCTAACTCCCAGGACCTCAGAATGTGACCTGACTCGGAAATGGGCTCGTTGCAGATGTCATGAGGTCACGAGTTGAAAATGAGGTCATACGCTGGAGTAGGGGGGCCTACTCCAGGACAACTGGTGGCCTCGCGATAAGGGGACATTTGGACCCAGAGACACAGGAAGAAGGTGAAGATGGAGATCAGGGTGAGAGCTGCTGTGAGACAAAGGCCGCCAGCAAAGCCCCAGGGTCTGGCTGGGGGAGGCCCGGCCTGGACGGAGTCCCCTCAGCCGCAGGACGAGACACCCGATCTCAGACATCTGGCCGCCAGGCCTGGAGAGGATCCGTTCCGCTGTTGAATGTGCCCCGCGTGCCGTGCGTGGTGGTTCGCAACACCAGGAGGCACGCACAGTGTCCCTTTGCCAGAGGCAGGGAGGCGGAACTGCTCGGGGTACTCCCCTTCTCCTCCCCACTTGCAGGCCCCTGGGGAGGAGCCAGCCTGCTTCTTCCCGCCCCCTCGATTCTAGTGGCGGCTTTTGCTTAGTTGTCGATTATGGCGCGTGGGTTAGCACACTCACTCCCAGGCCAGGATACCCCCCAGGTGTCACTGAACCTGCTCATTACCTGTTGTATTCCCTTGATAACAGGATGGTCCTTGTCACCTGGCTTTGGACAGATTGTAGCCCCGCGGTTCTCAGTGCTCTGAGGAGCCTGGGGGGTCCCCTTACCCAGCAGCTTGTCTCTGCGAGGCCGGGGTGGAGCGCGTGCTTCAGTAATGTTTTCATATCCATGTGGATACTATTCCGAACATACTGGGGGACGTGCTTAACATGGACTTTGCCTGTTTCTTTTTGCCCTTTCCACGCGGCCACCAGAAAACTTAAGATTCCACGTGTGGCAGACATTTGCGGCCGCCACGCTGCTTCTGTGGGTTCAGAAGCAGGTTTGAGGGCCCAGCGCTTTCCTCACAGGCCGCACCCCAAAGCGGTTCCCAGAAGTGCAGGACACTACTGTTCTCACTTTGTTCGCCTTTAGGAAAACAGTATTTTTCATGAGAAATATGGTTTTTGTGTGAACCTATAATGGGCTCATTATTTTTAAATGAATCAATAACAATGTTTAAAAAGTAACACATACCTTCTGCTTAATTTTGTAATGAACCTAAAACCTTGAAGAATTGTCTACTTAAAGAAAAAAGTTGAAGAAAATTACTTCCAGTTTCTACCGTGGTAAATATCAACGGAGAGAACCCATGTAAATAAAAGCTCGTGGGAGTCCCGAGACCAACAGGCTTGCTTGCGCCTCACCTTCCGCAGGAGGTAAGTGTGAAGCTCAGCTCCAACGTCAAAACCACTTCAGTCAAAGTGCTCCCGAGGCCTCTGGGAGGCAGCGTGAAGGCATCTGTCACCGTGAGTTTCGGGGATGCCTGGGTGACCCCAGGTGCCGTCAGCCCTGAGGAGGCCTCTGTTCACAAGCTTGTGTGCAAACATCTGACCACACGTGGGGTTGCGGGGAGGGGACGAGACATTCCCACTGTAGGGACTTGGAAAGCCCCAGGTTCCAGCCTCCCTGTGTCAGGCTTGCTCTGGGTGCACACTTAGCCACTCCAAGTTGTCACGTCCGGCGTCCGCCCAGGCCCCGCTCCTCCCTCTCGTGCACAGAGGGGACTGTACATCGGCCCTCAGATCTCAAAGCAAGACCCTCAGAGCAGCACCAGCAACAGCAGCAGCAGCGTCCCCAGGAACTTGCTGACCCAGCATGTACGGTTCACTGATACCGGACGAGAGAGCCAAGAATGTGCCCGGAAGAAAGACAGTCTCGCATCGGCGGTGCCGGGGAAATTGGATATTCCCACGTAAAGGAACGAGACTAGACCCCTCGGATGCCACTCAAAAATTCACTCAAAATGGACTGGAAACTTGAATGCGAGACTGGAAGCCATAAAAGTCTTAGAAGAAAACATTGGTGGTGTGCTCCTTGCCATTGGTCTTGGTGATGATTTTTGGGATTTGACACCAAATGCAAAAATAAATAATATGAATCCAACTCAAAAGCTCCACAGGTGAGGAAATGAGCAACAAAAGGAAAAGAACCTACGGCGTGGGGAAACAATATTTGCACACTCTTCTATAATATATAAAGCACTCATACAACTCAACAGCAAAAAACCCCCAAGTAGTCCTATTAAAAGTGGGCTCAGGACTGGAATAGACATTTTTGCAAAGAAGACAACGAATGGCCAACAGGTGCATGAAAAGGTGCTGGTCACTGTCACTAGACAGCAAGGAAGGCAAATCCAGACTCACACCTGTCAGAACGGCGACTTCCAGAAAGCCCTCGTCCTCTGCTGTGGGGAATGTAAATCGGCCGCCGTGGGAAACAGTGTGGGGTTTCCTCAGAAAATAAAAAATGGATCTGCCGCATGACCCAGCCGTTCCACCTCTGGCTTTGTGTCCAGAGGGAACGCAGACGCCCGTCTAAGAGGCACCTGCACCCCCGCGTTCATCACAGCGCGATCATCAGTAACCGAGACGCGGAAACAGCCTAAGCGTTCATCAGTGAAGGTGTGGTGGCTACGCGACGGGATGGTGTTCGGCCATCGCAAGAAGGAAATTCTGCCATTTCCAACCCCGTGGACGGGCCCTGAGGGCGTTGCACGAGACAAGTACTGTGTGGTCTCACATGTGCAATCTGGGGGGCGGGGGGGGGGCCCCCAAACCCGCAGGAAAAGAGATCAGATGTGTGCTTATCAGAGGCAGGTGAGGGGTATGGGAGTTGGGTGGAGGTGGTCACAAGGTACAGCGAGCAGCTCTAGGTAGATGAGCACTCGGATGTCGGGTGCAAGGTCACGACCACAGCCAGCAGAGCTGGAGGCTGTGCGCAGAGGCTGTGACGGGAGCACTAGACCCTGAGAGTTCTCGGGACGGTGCGCAGTTTCCCCCTTTGTGTCTGTGTGAGGTGACGGGTGTTAATGAGGCCCGTGTGGTGACCCCGTCGCAGGGGGTGGGAGTCAGCGTGCTGTCCCCGTAGACGTAGGTAGTGCTGTAGGTCAGTTATATCTCAGTAAAACGCGGCGGGGCATGCTGAAGTACGGGGTGCGCGTCTTTCAAATGGTTGGGTAAAAAAAGTGTCCGTGACTAGAGAGATGAGGCAAAGTATGGCCAAACATGAAGAATTGTGAAACCTAGCTGGGGTTTCAATAGGAGTATTGATTTTACTGCTCTTTTAACCTTTCTGTTTGAAAATTTTCTTAAGTCGGGCACACAGAAGATGCAACTCCTCCATTTCACTCCGTGCTTAGGATGGAGCTTTGTGTGTGGGTACCAGTTACCATTAGGTTTGGCCGTGAGTAAGAAACCCCCAAATAACAGCAGCTTAAACAAGATGGAAGCTTATTTCTCTTACATGAAAATTCACAGGTAGGTGGTTAGGCAGGTGGGAGGCTTTGCAGCCCATTGCCCTCAGGACCGAGGCATCTTCCATCTTACTGCTCCCCAGTAGGTGACTTTTCTTCCCTCATGGCCCAAGACAGCTGCTCCTACTCCTGCCATCACATACACATCCCAGCAGGCAGAAGAAGAAGAGGTAAAGAGCACAATCCTGCTACATTCAAGAAAAATGCTTGAAGCTATCACAAAAACGTTTCTGCTTCCCTCTCCCTTGACCACAGCTTAGTCATGTAGTGATAAAGGGAGAGACTGGGAAGTGCCTTCATCCTGGGCAGCGTGTGTCCAGCCTGACGGTGGGCACTGGTTGCTGCAGAAAGCAAGAAGGGAGGAAACGGAAGGGCAATTTGCAGGCTCTGCCCTGCTGTGACAGGCGACCTGCACCCACGATTGGGTGGGCAGTCTGAAAGGCTGACCCTGTCTTCTCCTGGGCCTTAGTGTGAAGGTCAGTGAGGCAGCTCAGTTCCTGGGGCCTCTTGAAGGCCCAGTAAGTGCGCTGAGCCGCCCAAGCCCAGCCTGTTCAGAAACCCGACTCCCTGTAACCGGCCACCGTCCCTCTTTTCTCTCCTGCAGTCTCCAACATGTCCCAGTATTTCAACCCCGCCTTGGTGGCCAGCAGCCCGGCCCGTGCCATCATGCTGGTTGGCGTCGTCCTCCTGGCCTACTGGTTCTTTTCTCTGACCTTGAGCTTCACCTTCGGCTTCCTGCACGTGGTGTTCGGCCGCTTCTTCTGGATCGTGCGCGTCCTCCTGTTCTCCATGTCCTGCGTGTACACCCTGCACAAGTATGAGGGGGAGCCGGAGAGCGCGGTGCTGCCCCTGTGCTTCGTGGTGGCCGTCTACTTCATGACCGGGCCCATGGGCTGCTACTGGCGGGGCGGCCCCAGCGGCCCCAGCGTGGAGGAGAAGCTGGAGCACCTGGAGAACCAGGTCCGGGTCCTCAACATCCGCCTCAGCCGCGTGCTGGAGAGTCTCGACCGCGCCAACAGCAAGTGACAACCAGCCAGCCGGCCGGGTCCCCTCACACCAGCGCCCTCTCTCCGAAAACAGAAGAAGAGGAGGAAGAAAAGGGCAGCGAACCCCAAACAATCTTAATAAACGTTCCTGAGCAAGAGAGGGGCGCTCTGTGAGGGTGTTTCCGGCCACGCGTGAACTCTCAGGACACGTTCCGAGAGCAAGGACCCACTCCTCGAAGTAGAGCTACCTGCCAGGTGTTGTTAGTGGGAGAGATATTTTTTAAACAAAGGATATAACCATATTAGCTGTACAGTCAGAGAAGTTTATCTGCATAGAGCATAAAGTTAATTTTTTCAAGCATTTAAATACATCTTTTGTAAGGTTTTTTAATAAAGGCAGACCTGAGTCAAGTTTCTTAAAACTTTACGTAGAGGGGGAAGAATATGCGGATTCGACACTCTAGAAAAGTTAAGCGTTTGTTTTTGCAGTGTAGGCATTGGGGGCAAGGTCTGTGTGCGTCGTTTTCATGCTCCTGCAAGGTGAGTCTATTTTAATGTTATTTTGGGTTGATGTTGACCGAGCTGATGAATGTTGTCACTTTTGAGTGTAGACAGTTGGGCTTGAGGATGAAACTGAACATCTCTTGGGTCGTGGGGACCCCGACCAAGCCCCCGCCAACTATGTTTCCAAGTGAAAAAATCATTATTTGTAGAAAACCTAAGGGTTTCCCCCTTTCCCCATCCTTCTGTATTTGGATGAATTTTAAGCTCCACATTCGGTAAAGGAAAAGCGCGAGGACCGGGAAGAGGAATGTCCTCGGGTGTGACGTCTCGGGAATCTCTTGCTGGTCTCACCTCGCCGTCTGCCGGCTGGGTCTGTGTGGAAGGACTTGCTGCCGTCAAAGGGCTTTTTGTTTATTTGCTGCATTTGGGTTTTGGTTGACTCAGGACCTCAGAGAGAAAGCAAACCGAAGCGGGTAATAACGTTGCCAAGCCTAGCGCTGCTTATAAAGCATCTCAGGAACTGTAAGCAGCAGACACGAGCCGTGGAGGAAATGTGAATTGTTTCTCCTGAAACTTTTACAATACACGTGCTAGGGGCTTTCTCTCAGGGGTCTGTGGTGTCCTTGTGGTTTGAGGTGGTCTCCAGGGGCAGAGAGAGGCCCAAGCAGAGCAGACAGCTGTGGGCACCTGCATGGGGGGGGTGGTGCACGGCTCGGATCAGCGGCTGGTGGAAATGCCCCCTCCAAGTACCCCCAGGCTGTTGGCATGCCCCAGAAAACAGGACACGGCGAGGAAGCCCAGCTGTTGCCGAATGTAGTTATGAAGGCTGCTGGGGGTCCCCAGGGTCCCCACAGCCCTCCCCGGCGCACCTCCGCGTCCTGGCAGCCCTGTCCTGAGCCCCCTCCCTGTCTGATCAGGCAGAACTGAGGCCTTGTGGTCCACGCTGCAGATAACTCAGTCCCCTGCCGCGGGTGCGGTGCTCCCGTGAGGGTTTAGCTGGAAAACAGAAGCAGGTGTTTCTGAAGGGTAGTTAGGAAATGCCTCTTTTTAAGGTGCACCACGAGGGCCCAAGCACTCCTGCATTGGTCTCGCTCCTCGGGTTTGCTCCGGCGGGTGGGTGTCCCCGGGCACTTGAAGCCTGGGCTTTCTGGCTCGCAGCCCACCCAGTGTTGCCATTGAGGTACTCCTCGCAGGTGAACGTGTTGTAGCGCTGGGTACAGACGACTCTGGGGGGACCACACGGGCCCTCCTGTTTCTCTGCACACATTCGGCTCGCTTAGGTACGAAACACGGCTTTGCGTGCGCTGACTGGGGGAGTTGGCACATTCCGCACAAGACTTTTTTTTAAAAGACTTTATTTATTTTTAGAGCCAGGGGAAGGCAGGGAGAAAGAGAGGGAGAGAAACATCCATGTGTGGTTGTCTCTCACACCCCTAACTGGGGACCTGGCCTGTAACCCAGGCATGTTCCCTGACTGGGAATCGAACCGGCCACCATTTGGTTCACAGACTGGTGCTCAACCCACTGAGCCACACCAGCTGGGGCTACAGAAAACTTTTAAGTCTTAAACTCTCGCTGGCCTGGGTATAATGGTCACTCCATTCCCTGCCCCGCCCTCGCACCTGAACCCTGAAGGGCGTTGCACTGGCCTGAGGTCCAGGTCGCAAGTCATTTTAGCCCTCAGAAACCCAGGGAGCCCCCCTACCCCCGAGACCGACCACCAGCATAACCAAAAATCGTGGTTGAGACTTTGCTCCCTTCCTACCACGTGGGCACAGTGTGGGCTCTGAAGGCCCTTTTACAGTTTGATGCACTCCAGTGATAGATGTCTGTCTGTCTGTCTTTGTCATGAAGGAGCCTCACTTCATGGGGGGGGTCACTTCAGGGTCGAACCTTGTCTGAGATTCTGATGGGAATCCTCGATGTTAGCGCTGAATGACTCTTGCTTTTTAATGCAGAAACTTGACTTTTCGTTTGGGCATATTCTTAACCCCCACAGAGCTGGGGGGGTTTTCTTTCTCCATTCCATGGAAGCTTCTAGGGTATTTGGCCTCCCCTGCCACACACGCCTCCTTCTTTTTCTCTCTTTTGTACGTGGAGAAATGTATTTTTATACCATATCTCATACCTTGAAGAGACCTTTTTTATATCTTCAGGGCTGTAGAATATATTAGTGCAACATTCCATTTAATGTGACATAAAACATCCTGGCGAGAACTACCGTGGCTCTGTTCCAAGCGAGACTCAGTTTTTTAAATAATGAGTGTTAATTTCCCGATACTTCAGTATCACAACAAACACCAACAGCAGAGACTAGTCCAGAAAAGGAAAGGACCAACTGTCTCTCAGTTGCTGGATTTGTGTGGATGTTTGGGGACCCATGTTTAGAATGTTGTCTTAGCTGACTCTCTAGAAAAAGATGCTTTCAGGGCGCAAAGCCTCCCCTAATCCCCTGAATACATTTCCTGACACCAGTCAGCATTCCCTGCCTTTTGGGGTCTTCTGCGTCGTGTTTCAGGGGTACCCCATGTCATTTCCAGGAACGAAGGCACAGCAACAGAACTTGAAAGCTTGTCCTGTGAATTGTGCCGGGGACTTAGTTTATGAAGGTGGCCACACAATGCCATTGAAAGAAGGTTGTTAATACTCAGGTCCCTGAAGACGAGGGGCACAGCATGCCACTCAGGGCCACACCCAGCCTGTCCAGGCAGGGTAGGCAGGGACAGGGGCCCTGGGGGCTGCGCTGGCATCCCCTGCTGGGTGCACGTGCAGGTCAGGGGCTGTGGTTGGGAGGGTCATGACTTCCGGGCGCCCACCAGGGCTGGCTCGCGGGGACCACAGGGATTTTGGCTGTTAATCTGTCTCTGATTCAGCAGCCTTACGGAGAGATTAGGAATGACATGTCAAACAGCCAACACAGACTCTAGAAATCCTACCTGGCTTTGTTCCCACGCTGCCTGCTACTTACGATGCTTTTGATGAATGCCGTCCATCTGCCTTAGGGGTTGGTGCCCGCTACCTGCGTCCTGCTGGTAGGACTCGATCATCCCCGCAGCTCTCGGCTGCCCAGGTCAGCTGCCCCAACTTTATTTTTTTTTAATAATCACTGTTCTGCAGAGTGTTCGTTTACGGCCATGTGAGTCGTTGGACTTTCGCACCTCACTCGTGAAGAATAGGATTACATATTTTTTGCAGGATCTAACACAGCACCTTTAAAGTTAGTGTGAGGCAGCCATCGATACGATGTAAAATGTCTGAGACAAACAGGCTTTGGTCCGCACTTGAACTCTGCCCTCTTCTCCTCCGTGACGGCTCGACGTGCAGCAGGTCCACCAGGACCAGGTTTCCCTGGTGCTGGCACCTCAGCTGATTGTCACTCGCACCATGCACTCATTGCCCGTGGCAGCTGGGGGCGTTCGCGACCCTATGTTCCAGTGTCTTTTTGCAGATTTAAAGGTTTTGGTGTTAGTTGAATATCTGCATGTATGTTAAACCTCTGAGTACTGTAAATTAAATTGATTCCTTATGACAGTGACGGTGATTAGCACTCAGCTCAAAGTCACCAAAGCAGTTTCCCTCCTCTGAGCCGGAAATCATGTGTGAGGTATGGTGCCCATTGTCAGCAGCGCACTCACGATTCAGCTCTGATTTTGTGTACCTGCTTATGAATTCGACATAGCATTTAATTTGACGCTTCACGAAAAGCCATCTGATCTGAATCTAGTGGTGTGTGTGTGTACATGCGTGGTTTGCGCAGTTCAGCCCCATGAGCTTTGAGAAACTGATCTTACAAATATCGTGTATAGACATAAATGTATAAGGCTTAATTTTTTAATTTAATTTTTTTTTTTGCAAAGCGATACATTCCTGTTATTTATTGAGTAACTGGCTTTGGTGATATGTAGAGATATTTGTAGACTGATTTCAGAACAGAATTAAAATACTGTGAAAATTACAGCTTAATAAACATTTATTGTAATTTTGTTGTACGGACTTCCTAAATATATTTCATCGCTTCCAGCCAAGCATATGTGGAGGTTTCCCAATGTGGACACATAATGGTGATTCTGGGAGTCTGCTCCCCGTCCGAGAAGGTCATATGTCCCGAATAGTACATGGGATGCACTGACACTAAAAATGTGTTTGTCGTTTATCTGAAATTCAAATTTAACCAGGCGTCCTACCCTGGGTGGTATGGCTCAGTTGGTTGAAGCATTGTCCCATAGTCGGAAAGGTCGCAGGTTCAATTCCTGGTCAAGGCACATGCCTGAGTGGCAGGTTCTGTCCACATTCGGGGTGTGCAGGAAGGCGACCAATCAATGTTTCTCTCCCTCTCCCTCTCCCCTCTTCGCCTCTCTCTAAATCAGTGAGCATGTGCTTGGGTGAGGATAGAAAACAAAAGTTTAACCAGGCGTCCTGTATTTTTATATGTGAGTCAGGGGCACCCTAGCAGGGTTCTGATGACCACCCTTCCAGCCCCACCCCGAACTGAGATACTTTAGAGATGCTTTGTGGGTGCTAAAAATGGTCTTCCAGCAAACATTCAGGACAACTGTAGCAAGAGAAAGTCAAGTTAAATCCACTACGCCCAAGAGTATTGCTCCTGAGTACATTTGTATTGCAAGGAGAGTCTCACAGGGGCCCCCAGGGGACAGGGTGAGGCTAGTCACTGTGGCCCTTGTGACCACCTTCGGAGGCTGCCTGGCCGGCCCAGCCCTGGGAGAGCGAACGGGAGGAGAAGACAGCAGTTAGCAGCCACAGCAGCCGTGCTGGTGAGAGAGTAGGAACCGGGGTGAGATAGGAAATCCACCCATGAGTGAAGTAAATACGAGGGATTAAAATAATCAGTTTTGCAAGAACACATCCGAAAAGAAAGATCTGAATGAAACAGCATGCTGGGGCAGAAGGTGGGGACCCAGAGGAATCAATGAAACAGGAGCCAGTCCTCACCAGGTGATGCCGTGCTGGCAGAGAGGACAACAGGTCCCTGCAATGGCAGCCAGATGTCCCGCCTCAGTCCAGCCTCCTCTGAGCTTCGGCGGCTTCCACCACACCAGCTGCCTCCATCAAGGCCATCGTTGGTTTAGTTGTTTTCATAAAAAAACAAGTGTATGTTAACATGTAATGGGCTTATCGTTATTTTAAAATGAATATATGTATATGTATATATGTTTCTCAAGTTTTATTTCTATCTTGGTAATTATTTCTGTTTATTATTAATTCTGAACGGTAGGTATAACCCACAGAAACAAATGCTCCTGGTCTTCAGTAAAAGGGTATAAAAAGGTCCTTGCCTTAGTCCATTTGAGCTGCTGTAACAAAAATACCCTAATTGGAGGGCTTTAACAAGGAACACTTACCATGGTTCTGGAGGCTGTGAAGTACAAGATCAAGGTGCCAGATACTTGGTCTTGGGCGAGGGGCCGTCCCCTAGTTCAACCACTTTCTATTCTGTGACTTTGGTTATTTGTCACTTCCTTCTGCACTTCGTGGGGTGCCCTCCCAACCCCCAAGTGCATTGGGCCTCACTAGGGTCCCAATGTACACCTACCTATCTGAGTATAAACGTTATGAATGTTATACAAATGTTAGAGTAACCGTGTCCCAAACGCAAATTCCGGCTTTTGTCCCACAGGAGCCAAGCTCTAGGCTGTGTGACTCAGTGACGTCAAGGGTGAATATATCACGACTGGGGGAGACCAGCATTTGGGGCAGGATGATTCGTCCTGCACCCATCTGGTTGTCAAGGTGACATTGCGCCGGCCTTCACGGTCGTGGTCGAAGGGCGACCCTGCCCCGCTCCTATTGGGCACGCCTTTTTCTGCCTCTCCTTTCAGATTGGCTGAGAGGCGAGACCCATGCGTAGGAGCGACTAGCGATTGTTTGGCTCTCAACCCCGGCAGCCGATGTGGAACCAGCGCTCCACCAGCCAATCAGCGTGCGAGGTAAGTGTGGTGCGTGCGTGTGGTCGGGATCCTTCCGCAGCCGCCGCCTCCCAGCGCTCTGGGGCGCCAGCCGCAGGGTGCCAGCCGCAGGGTGAGAGCCGGCGGGGGCAGGCGGGAGGCCGGGGCAGGCGGGAGCCCGAGGGAACTGGCGGGGTGGGCCTGCCGGAGGCCGTGAGCACTCTCTCCTGCCGGGTGGAGGAGGAATGAACAGAGTTGGGCTGTATTATTAGAGCGGGCTTTGCCTCATTTGAAGGACTCACCGGGCAAATTCAAACTCTTGCTTAACATCCAAAAGAATTAAGGAACAAAAATACCCAAAGCATCATGAATACAAATAAATACAAATAAATAAAAGGACTCTAGTAAAAATAAAAGAAAGGTTTAAATTGCCCAAAATGTCCAAAACATCCTCAGTATAGACTTGCAGTATAGACGAGAGGGACAAATGCTGAACCCCTCCTCCCGTGGTCTTTAATCTTTCCATCAACACCTATTGAGCTGCTCCAGCGTGCTCCACCCCGTGGGAGTGGCTGGCGAACCAACCAGATGGGCAGGAATGAAGTGCTATTGATGAGCTTGCTGGAGGCTCACCAAGGACTTACTTTCAGATACTGATAAGGGCTATGGGTACAAACAGGGTCAGGGGTGGAGGATCTAGGTGTGATTTTGAATTGCACCCACACGCAATAAAATGGGGTGGGGGTTGTATTAGGATGGCCAGTAACCCGGGCTATGAAAGAATTCACAATGACAACAGAGAACACACTTGTATTTGCTTTCTAAGGGAGGAAAGTGGCTAGGCTCCAGAGAAATGCACCAGGCGGGAGGGGTTAGGGCTTTGAGCTTTCATTGGGCTGTAAAGGAGGAGGGGCTGCGGGGCGTGACAGTGGCGGGAGCAGACGAGATGCTTAGGCTGTTTTGAGTACGCTTGAGTTTGCTCAGGTGTTATCTGTAGGTGCAGGGTCCAGCTGTTGCGGCCTGGCTGGTCCTGTTTTGTACATTTTCCCAGCCTCTATACCTTCAGGGTGCTTCCAATAACTTTCTAGTCCTGAGGATAGACTCAGTCATGCTCTATAGGGTCACGTTATCTCTGGCAAAGAGCTCCTGAAAAAGGCACTTTTGTCTTTTTAGGGGGGAAGATTTCTCAAGGAGTAGCAGTATTCTAGAGGCCTTTTACTATGTGCATAGCCAGGAGTGGGGTGGGTATAGCATGAAAAAGGGAAGTGTGTGTATGAGTGAAAATGAGATTTTTTTTGCATCTTATTACACCCCCTAGCCCTTTCCTTTACTATATGGGCCAGATGAACACACAGGAGACTCTTTCTTTTTCATGATCCTTTTCAGGAAGCCTGTCTTCTGCAGAAAGAGGAGAAGGAAGCCAAATCAAGGTCGGGTATGGGGAGCCACCTCCTCTGAATGCCTGCCCAGAGCCTACAGTGGCAGGTATCAGTGAGCTGGAGGGAGAGTATGTTCACGTGGCACCTGCAGGAGAAAGGTCCCTGCTTTTGCAGAATTTCACTGTCAAGGGCAGGGGCAGAAGACAATGATCAGGAAAACTGTCTTGCCCTGCCAAGGAAAAAAAATGAAATGACGGGTCGAGTGCCTGGGCAGGCGGTGGGAGGAATGCTTAACAAGTTGGCTGGCCGGGGAAGGTCTGGTTAGAGGGGGTGACGCTTGACCTGATGACAAATGTCCGTGTGAGGTGATTCAAACAGAAATGGTCTGACACATCGAAAACAAGTTGCTGAAAGCCAATTGGTCAAATCATCAATTCACTGGATTTGCAGAATTGGTCCGACTGACCAATTCACCAAACACCAATCCTTGATGGCTTAATCTACTTGAATTAGAGTCAAAGAACCATACAGTCTTTTGATTTTTTTCCTTGACTATAAGGAAATGCGTTTCATGAATATATTTTTATTTAGTCGATTCAGGAACATCCAGCCAGAGGACCTTGGGTGTTACCCTGGAATGTCCCCCCCTTGGAATATCTGTCCCCGGCTTGTGAGCTGTGGTGTGCGGGAAGGGGTGCACTGCACCTGCCGTGGACTCAGTCACAGTCCCTGACCCACTCTAGGCTCTCCTGCCCGTCAAAAACACTTCACTGAGTGAGTGAGTCCCGGGCCAGACTGTGTGTGTGGAAGTCTTCCTTTCCAGGCGTCAGGACAGAGGAGGTTTGAAGCGGGAAGCGGCACCTTTGGGAGTCCCCACATGCGCGGTGGGCCTTTGCGTGTTTACTCCAGAGCTCCCTGCAGAGCATCTGCCGTGAAGTAAAACAATCCGTATTGTCAGCGGAGGTGTGAGGCCCTGCTTGTGTTTATTTTTTTAAATTGTGAGAAGTGTGCAAAAAGACTGGATATGGTATATGTGTCCAGTTTGTAAAATAATGTAAATGCACACCACGCACCTATCACCCAGTTTAATAGGGCACGGCCAGTACCTTGGAAGCCCCTCCCTAAACTCACCCCATTTTCTTCTCTTAGAAGAAACCAGTGCCCTGAAAGTGAAGTATTTTTTTTGCTTCTCTTTGTTTTTCTAACACGCATGTGTCCTTAAATGAGAGATCCCGGGTTTTGCCCACTTCTGACCTCGCCGTGAAAGGAAGCCGACCCACGCGGGCTGTGTCTGCGTCCTGGTGTCTGCTCCCACTCAGCGTTGCGGTGTGGAGACTCTTTTCACTGCTGCACAGTGTTCCACCGGGTGACTCCCCGCTGTTTGCCTGTCCCCTCTTCTGCTGAAGATGCTGGGTTAGAGGGCCGCATTCTCTCCTTGGCTTTGTCCTTGGGGCTGGAGAGGAGGTGGGGAGCTTGAACTCTGAGATGTCACTCCAGGCACTTTGGGGCCCTCGGTAACTGGCGCAGATGCCATCGCCACAGGCCTGTGGGTGGACAGGCAGGGTTGCCGCGACCATCGCAGGAAGACCAGGAAAGAAACCCTCAAACGCCCTTTGGCCTGATGCCCTCAGGGAACTTGGCTGGGTGTCTGGTTGGAATCACACCCTCTGGATGGGCCTGGAGAGCCTGCTGTGTGAATGGCAGCCAGCATCTTGCCCATCTGGTCTTCTCCCCTTTCCTGTGGTCCACTTTATTACTCCTTTCGTTCTGACTTGGGGAGAATCAATTTAATGCTAGAATTTGTTCTTCTCCCATCTGGGCTCCAGGGCTGCTTATCTAACCCAGCAGCGTGTCCTCTTGGCTCTGCTTTCCAAAGCATCTCTGTGCACCTGTCGATATTTACAGAACCATCCATGCGTCCATCCGTCACCCACCCCAATTATCACCCCCACCTTTCCACCCCAGTCCGCGCCACTATGACACCCCACGGGCGCTTTTGCAAACCCCCCCAACAGGTCCCCTGATTGTGTCCCACCCACCCCAACCCAACCCCATGCTTTTGAAATCTAAGTCACATCACACCCCACTCAAAACTTTCCAAATGGCTTGTAATTACACCTTGAATAAAATCGAATATCTTTACCTGTGGCCTCCCAAGGCCCCATACGGCCGGTAGCATTCGGCTGTGCCAGTACACCTCAGGGCCTTGGCACTTGCTATGCCTCTGTCTGGAAGGTTCTTCCCAGAGATCAGCACTGGGCTGGGTGCTTCACCTCGTATGGGTGGAGAGTCCTCAGTTCTTGTACCCCCTGGCCTGGGGAACCCCGAGACACAGAAGCTGATTCAGGGGCCCTGGCTGGGGTGTCTGACCTTCCCTAGTCATTACTAATAGCCTCACATCTCAGAGCAGGGGGTCTAGGCCACCCCAGAGGGTGGTGGCTGTGCTAAAAGGAAGAGAATCCCCTGGGGGGAGCGCAAGGAAAATGTCCTTTGGTGATTGCTTCAGTTACAATGCCTTTGGCAGCAGTTACAACAGCTCAGCAGCGAGCGGCTTAAGCCAGGATGGCAGTTTCTGTTCCTTCAGCCACAGGCCCAGGGCCAGTCACGGGCTTGCGCTGGTGGCTCAGCAGAGGGGCTCGGCTTTCCCCTCTTCTGCCCCAACACACTCTGTTTATGGGCTTTCTGCAGCGTTGTTTCTGGGGGTCATGAGATGTCTGTCACAGCTGCCTGCAAAGGGACCTGGCTTATTAGAGGAAAACTGGTCCAGAGGCCCCCCATTACACTCTCCTTCCTTCTCATTGGCTAGAATTCGGTCTCATGAGGCCCCTGGGCCAATCACTGACAAAGGAGAAAAAGGAGTGCTGTGATTGGCTTAGACTGGTGGGCCTTTAAATTGGGGCATATTGATCCCTGAAGGTATACAAAGAATTTCCAAGGGGTATGGGCGTCCAGATGCTTTTAATGCACTCAATTTACAGATCCTCAACCTCATACGTCCTCGGCCCTTACAATTATGAGGGAAATGATGTGCATGCTCGTTGTCCTTCACCACTTAATGGCAGCAGAGGCTGACTGGGAACTCACCCCGGTTCCGGACTGTCACCCTTGCCCCGGGTGTAATCAGCAACCCGACCCCAAAGCCTCCTTTAATAACTACCCGCCATTCGCTCAGCTTTCTCTGGCTTGGACATGTTTTCCAAGAGGAAAGTTTGGCTTGGGTTGAAATGTTCTAATTTTGGAACGACCAAAGTAGTGGCATTTACTGACACTGATTCTTGTAACTAAAAATGTAGGATTTTCCAGTACTTAAAATTTTTTCTAGATACATTAAGGAACACTGAAGAATACATTTTAAAATGCAATTTCTTTCCGAGTTGGTGTGCATTAATCAATAAGATGAATAAAATGTATTTTATTTAATCACATCGGGGCGTACTCATTCCAATGACAGCAAAGCCTCATCTCATTTTATTATCAAATGCTCAGTTAAACAAATGGCCACGTAAGCCTACGAGGAAACTTTCTAGAAGTCAGGTGAGGACACAATCCCTAGGGTTGGCACCACCCTCCCAGGAGACACCCCGAAGGTGGCACGCTGGCATTCTCAGCAGGGGCAGGCAGGCCAGACGTCCACCAGCTTATTTTCCAGCCTCTCCCGGAGACAGAAACTTCGTTTTTCCCCCAGCCGTGCCAGCGTTGTGACATCTGTTTCTAGGTGCACAGAGAGTAAGGCGCTTTGTGAAGAGAACGAGAGTCACACTGTCAGAAGCTGTGAACTCTCCGGAGATAACCCCGGTTTCTCCCTGTTCTGGGGCTGCCACGCCTCCTCCAGACTACCCCTGTGGATCTTTCTGGGGCAACTCCTTGCTATTTCCAAACACCCAGGCCCTGCCCATGAAACAGCTTTCAACATACTCCAGAGGACTCAACCTGTTCACACAATTTGCTGTATTGGTTAATGGTCAACTGAACAGTGAGGACTTTGAAACGTGGAAAATGTAGCTTAACGCACGCCCCGGTGGGAGGAAGAGAAAGAAACATGGGTGGGCTTATCCATGGAGGGGCGGGCAGGGCAAATTCCAAGGAATGACGAGCTCTGAGGAAAGTGTCCATGTCCTCGGCCTGGCAAATTTCTACCCTCTTTTTGAAAAGTTCCAAAGCACCTGCAGTGTGATGGGGACGCACAGGTCAGGAGTGTGGCGGGTGCAGGGTGTCCATGTGAATCCTTTACCAAAAACAAGCAACAGGGACAGGCGCAAGCCAGGATTGCAGTTAACCAAGGGGGGTGACGCAACGTTCTTGGAAAAGCAGGGCCCTTCCAGTTCCCTTCCTATTTTCAGCGGGAAGAACTTTCTTGAATCTGTTCCTCTTCGCCTCCCCCCACACTGTGATCTTGTTAGGAAGGATGGGGGTAGCAAGGTGGGGCCGGGAAAAGCACCTCTGCAGACTTGTGTGTGTCTGGGGGCGTGTGCAGGGTGTGGTGACAAAGCACCCAGTTCCTTCACTGACCTCACCTTCTCTCCCTGGGGTCCCCCGGGCCTGGTTGAAGGGCCAAAGGGATTAAGGATGAATCAAGTGGCTGTCGGGTGTATAAACCCAACTGACAGGCCTAGGTAGGCCTAGCAGGAATGGAGAATCACCAGGCCAGACAACCGTACCGTGGGAAACTGTAGCCTGGGGAAATGCCTGCCCGGGAAACTGCCTGTCGACCCCACCCAGGACAGACAGACGCTCAACTAAGATTGGGTTCTGGGGTCGGCCTGTCCGGCATAACACGATGCAGCTTTAACTTGAGCCTGACAAGATGTGTCAAGAACAATGGCCAGCAGAAACAGCACCCAGCAACCAGCTTTAGCCAATCAGACTCTGACACCTCAACTACTTACCCTTCGCGGGGGGTTTGTGCTTAAAAACCCTGCCCTAAGAACAACTGAGCGAGTCCTAACCTCCCTTGGTTGGCTCCACTTTCCCCCATGAGCCCTAACCTCCCTTGGTTGGCTCCCCAACCTCCCCTGATTGGCCCCACTTTCCCCCATGAGACCTAACCTCCCTTGGTTGGCTCCACTTTCCCCCATGAGTCCTAACCTCCCTTGGTTGGCTCCCCAACCTCCCTTGGTTGGCCCCACTTTCTCCACTTTCCCCCACAAGTCCCAGCCTCCCTAGGTTGGCTCCACTTTCCCTCTTACTCCCCGCTAATAAATCCTGCTCCTTAGCTTGCTGCATCCGTCTGGTTTCTTGAGCGACTCCAACCTAACACCAACCCTCCCTGGTTCCATGAGAACTGGCCAATCCGGTGGTCAGACTGCAGACTTCTGTGCCCCCTGAGGACTGGGTTCATTCTTTACACACAGGAACTCCGTAGCCTAGTCTGCAGCAGGTTCACATGAGCTGTTTCTGAATGAATGAATGAATGAATGAATGAACACACCTGAGAGCCCTGTTGTGAACCGGTGTGACAAGGATTCTGCTCCTCTGGAACTTGCATTCTGGAGTTGAAGGGATGAACCTTCACAAAGGTGTTAACTTGGAGACAAAGGGCTAGCCCCTGGCCCTAGGGCGGGGAGGTCAGCGGATGGGGCTATTCTGGAAGCCATGTTTATACAGTAAGCACCCTGTTTCAAGTGAGAATCTGTGCTTATTTGTGGTGACTGGGAGATGCAAACTGTTTCAGGGGTGGAGGGGGGAGGTGGCTCCATAAAACTTCAAGACTACAAAATACTGCACTTGGGGGGAAGCTGGTGGGGTCGCTGGGAGAATGAATTACCACAGGAATTTAGGGATGGTTCCTAGCTCTGGGCACCAAGGTACTGTAGGAGTACCATCAGTAAACAGCTACAATCAGAGCCCGTTCCTTCCAATTCTCATTGCGCTGGGGGGCAGGGGGCGGGGGAGTCAGCTCACCCCTGTCACCTTCTCAATGGGATCTTCCCTGCCACCTCTACTTAAATGGAAACCTCTCACATTACCTACCCTTCCCCCTGTTTTCTTTCTTTCCATGCGAACAGTATTCTACGCATTACCGTACTATGTATATCATGCTCACTGGTATACTGTGTATGGCCCCGTGAGCATTACCCTGTGTACGACATACATGTGATGTATTTATTTGTTCATGGTCTGTCTCTCCTCCTTCCCACACCTGCCCCTCTCTCCTTACGTGCTGCAGGGCTTTGCTTTGTTCACGGCCGAATCCTCAAAGCCCCAGCAGTGCCCGGTACCCAGCAGGCGCTCAGTCAAGACCCGCAGCTAGGCAAAAATCAAGAGTGAATCTAGGAACACTTGATGGAACCAGCGGCTCTGGCTTCCGGGGCAGCTTCAGTCCCCAACGCGCCTGCGCCGCCCCTACCGCCGCGGGAGAGGACGTCGGAGTCCCGGCCGCGCTGCGCTCGGCGTCTTGCACTCCTTTGCGAGCGCGCTCGCGGAGGGTTACACGCGACGGCGGCAGCGTACTGAAAGGGCGGAGACATCCGTGGGCGTGGACATTGGTGGGCCGGGGCCTCGTGGGCGGGGCTCTCCGCGTGTCTTATTGGGGGCGGCCGTGGCTGGTTCATTTGCGCTCTTCGCGGCGTGTGCAGCCACCTGCCATCCTTCGACACTAGCTCTCGCCGCGCCCCGGACCCCGCCGCGACCCCGCCGCAGCCATGTCCAAGGAGCCGCGGGCGGGGCGGGAAGAGATCCTGGAGGGCCAGGTGATGTGGGAGCCGGACAGCAAGAAGATCACGCTGATGGACCGCTTCCGGGCGGCCGTGGGCGCTGCCTGCGGCCTGGCGCTCGGTGAGTGAGCGTGGCTGCTAGGGGGCTCCCGGGCCACCTCCCTCGGGATCCGAGGGGCCTACCTGGTGGAGGGGCTTGCCTCCTGTGACCCTGGCGCCCCCTTTTCTTGGACGTTGCTCTCGCGGCCTCTCCTAGTTGTTGGAAGGGCCTCGCGATGTTTCCCTCTTTTGCGGTTGGAGGAGCCGCTGGACTTGTGTCCCGCCCCAGGGAGTGGGGTGCCTCGGATTATGGGGATTTGTCTCCTTGCCTGTGCGGGGCATCACCTCCCCGCTTTCAGAGTGCTGGACTTCTGACTGCAGCATCTCCCTGCTCGTGGGGCATCCTCTTCTGGGAGAGCCCCCCCACTGCACCTAGTTGTCCCTTGCTCACGGGGTTCCTACTTGCTAGGTAAGGTGCTCCCTGGGGTCTTGCACTCCAGCCCGGTACTTCCTCCTGGACACGCTCTACTGCCCCGCAGCCCCTCCCTTCTGTTTGTGGGGGTCGCAACTCCGTGCTGTTTCTTGTTAAGAGCCCCCCACCCCTCCCTGGGCTGATCCTGCTAGAAGGCCAGTGTGTTATTTCAGGGCACCAGAGAGAAGGATGGTCAGGTGGCACCGTGCCTTCGGGGTTGCCCCTCCCTCATGCTCACCTTCCCAGGCGCAAGCACACCTGGAGGGTCCCTCCTTCCAGCCACCACTTGGCCTGGGGCCACCAGGCTGGGTATCGGCAGGGCAGAGAAGGACCCCTGTTTCTGAGAGGCGCTTGCATGTGCTTACCCCCAGCTCTTGCTGGCTTGTCCCCCTACCTGCTTCTGGGGTTTTCAACTCATCGTGGCTTTTTCTCCCTTCTTGCCCCCTCAGCTGCCTGCAGTGACTCCTGTGATTCTGTTGGTGGCATCTCTTTCCTCAGTCAGCCTCACAGAAGTGGTGACCTGTCATCTGGCTTGCACAGGGTGTCCACCCCAGCCACACTGGCTTCTTCCATTCCCCCTCCACCCCAGTGCTGGCACCTCTCCTGGGGCCATGGTTTTCTCTTCCTGGAACATTGGTTGGTCTTCCTGCTTCCTGCCTTCCCTCCCTTCTTCCGTGCACCCTGCTTGTCTTGCCAGAGCAGGCTGGGAGCATGGGTCTGACTGTCACTCCTTGGCTCCGAGGCTCTCAACGGCTCCTTGTTGACCATGAATTGCGAACGGTGCAGCTGGCAGCTTCCACCCAGCCACTTCCCTTGGCTCCTGTGGCCCCATGCCTCTCCCTCCTGCCTGCTCACCAGAGACTGTGCAGCTGGAGGCAAATGGGTCTTGTTACTCTTGGGGCCTTTGAGGCAGTAGCTGAGAGCTTTACGAAATCATTTCACTCATGGGCAGCCCTGTCAGACGGGTGAGACCAAGCTGTAATTTGGCAGCCTGGGTTTGAACTGGCTCTACCACTTGCTAGCTGTGTGGTCAGGTGGAAGTCTCTGGATCGCCCCAAGCCTCTGTTTCCTCATCTATAAAATGGGCCATCTGTGTCACAGGGTGGGCGCGAGGTTGCAGGAGGTGGCCTGGAGGCCCGTGGGCCACACTGGACCTGCAGACTTAGTTCAGTGGCTCCCATGCTGGGAGACCACGTAGGAAAAGCATGATTTCCAACTTCTTTGGAAAAGCCAACAGCCTGTGATACTGGCTCTGCGTGCCCACGTGACGGCCATCAGCTGCAGGAGCCGCACCTGGCTCCTTCCTAGGTGTGGGGGGAGTTTAGAGCTTGGTTTTGGCTTTTTCTCTTCTTTGGCTTTTCCCCACAGGCCCGGCCCTGGAGGCTGGGGCTCCGCTTTGAGACCCAGCCCAGAGGCCGTCTTCTCTTTGCCTGGTTTCTTCTCTCCTCTGCGCTCCACATGCGTGTGACTTGGACTTGCAGCCTGCCTTGCCTTTTCACTTCTTCGTGAGCGTTCCTGTTGCCTGAAGCCAGCACCCTTGCACTTGTCCCTTTTGCGCCCCCAGCAGTGGCTGTGTGCAGCAGGTGTGTGGTGCTGAGCCGTGCTGTTGACCAGGCTCACAGATAGAGTAAGGACACATCCTCCAGGGTCGCCTCAGCCTTGCTCCTGCCTTGAGGGTGGCTGGCGGGGCAGGGTCCCCAGCCTGGCCGCCTCTCCACCAGCCCGTGTTTTCAGACGCACTGTCCCTGCGACATTTCTCCCCCTGCAGTTCAGGACGGGCAGATCCTTGGTGGAGTTACAGAATCTCGCTCCTGCCACCAGGGCTATTGGTTGGTCGGTTCTGGCCACCGCTCCTAGGAGAGCCCACCTGGGACCCCCGCACGCCCAGGCGGACCCGCTCAGGAGTGGCCAGCATGTGTGCATGGGACGCGAGGCTCTTTGTCGAGGCCCCAGGGGACATGCTGCATGTGCCACCCTCTGATTAGGGGAGCGACACTGCTTTGGAGCACGTGCTCTTTGAAGGACTGTGCCACGCACCTCTCCGAACACCGCCAGCTGCAGGCTAGAAGCTGGGGAGTGCCAGCCTGTGGGAGGCTGTGTCCCCGTTCTCCACAGCTCGAGTGTAGCTGCGGGGGGGAAAGCGCACGCAAAAATAGCCACGCTGCAGGGTGTCAGCCGTAGGGGCAGCGCTGGCCACCCTCTGGCACCTCATCTGCCCTGGGTCTCTCCGAGTGCTGCTTTGCAGGGCCCACTGAGTCTGGGGCTGAGATTTGAGGGTGGGGGGAGGAAGAAGGGGGTGGAAGGAAAGCAGGGCTTGCAAACTTGGACGCCTGCAGGGCCTGGGCGGGTGACAGGTGTTCAGGATAGTTCCTGTTAGGTGAGCACGTTTTGTGTGCCCGGCCCCTTTCGGGCACTTTGCATGTTAACTAACCCAGTCCTCAATACCTGGCCAGCCCGTGCTGGTTTTACACCATTCCCAGCTGAGGGAACGGGAGCTCAGCCTCAGTTGAGGTCTTGCAGCTGTGAGTGCAGGAGCTGTAGCCTGTTTCGTCGGGAACCAGGGCTCTCAGCTACTGTATTAGGTTGCCTTCCACGTGGGGGTTAAGGGCCAGGCGGGGCAGCTGGGACCTCACCCTAGCTGATCATCTCTGGGCGTGAGCGTGTATGACTTATCTGTTGCATGTAACAAATCATCCTGAAACAGAGCGGCTAGTATCCCTCAGCTTCTGTGGCTCAGGCGTCTGGGAGGGGCTCAGGCTCTGCGTCCCTGGAGGCTGCTGTCATCTGTGGGCTTGATGAAGGTTGGAGGGGTGAGTGGCAGTGGGTCAGTGCAGGTTGTGGGGCAGGAGTGCCACCTAGGACTGTCTGTGTTTCCCCCACACGGTCACCGGCTCCCCAAAGAGCAAGCAATCCAAGAGAGCGAGGTGGGAGCCGCAGTGTCTTTTATGACCCAGCCTCAGGAGGCCCGCCCACCCATTTCCTGAACATCCTGTTGGTTACACAGGTGAGCCCTGCTCGGTGTGGGAAGGGATGGCGCAGGGACCTGAAGTCCAGGAGCTGAGAATCTCTGGCCAGCCACCCCAGCCAGGGACTCTGTTTTCTCACGAGAAGCCAGGAACCCCGAGTTTCCTTTGTAAGCTGTGGTTTTCATATTGGCAGCGAGTTCAGGCTCTTTAGGAACATGCGGGACGGAGCCCCAACGGTGCCCGGGGCTGGCCCTCTGAGCTCCCTGGTAGCAGCCTCTGAGTGGAGGCAGGGGTGCGAGCGGAAGCCTGAGGAATCGTATTTGGCGACTTGGCTGAGTTGTTGCCGGGGGAAACAGCCTGCACGGAGTCCCCCCACTGCTCCACTCCCCCCTCGGGTCCTCGTGCTGTTGAGGTGCTGTTGTGTCCCCCTGATGGGCAGGCTGGTGGTGTCACACTTTGTGAGGGGCTCTTGAGATCGTCGCTGGGGGCCTGGATTTCCAGCCTCTGGTCCCTCTCTTGTGTCACTTAGGAGGGTTGCTGCTGCTGGAGCTCTTCAGTTTCTGAGGACCAAGGTGACTTTAAAAAACAAACGAACAGCAAGACCGGGAGAGGGAGGAGCATGGGAAGGCCCCTCTCCCATGGCCACCTGGGCCAGGCCCGCCTCCTTCTTGCCCGAGAACCTGGCACTTCCACGCACTCCACACCCCGTCTCCACGTCTCAGCTTTTCACACACGATCACATGACCTGTCTCACACCCCGCTCCTGCAAAGTGACCGGGAGCGCCCACAATGGCTGACGCGTCGCTCTGCCAAGCTCCGCCCTCAGTGATGTGCGTGGCGTGACTCCTTCAGCCCTCACGGTGGCCCTGTGATGAGCACTGTTAGCTTCCTTCCATGGCGGAGGAGGCTGAGGCCCAGAGATGCTCCCATACTGACTCATGGGAGCACCCCCGTCTGAGGGGCTGGGAGCCTGCGGTCTGGTCTCCCAGCCACGTGCTCTGTCCGTCCTCGCCACGGTCCTTCAAAGGAGGCGCCATTACCCCATTTTACAGACGGGGGTGCTGAGGCTCAGAGAGGTGCAGCCCCAGCCCGAGGTCACTGTCTAGTAAGTGGCAGCGCTGAGACCCGGATGCAGGTCACCCCGCCTGGCCCTGACGTGCAGGGTTGAGTCTGCACGATTGTAGAAGGATCCGTGGCCTTCCCCAGCCAATTTCAAGGTGACACGTGAGGGAAACTGAGTCCCACGGGAGCAAAATGGCCTGCCTGAGGTCTCCAAGCACGATGGCTAGAGTCAGGACTGCCCCTAGCTTGGCAGACATGCTGTCCCTGGCGTTTTTCCCTGCACGCCTGGTTGGCCCCCTCTGTGGCCCCCGGGGGCGGAGCGGACGGGGAGGGGCTGGGTCAGGTTCCCTCGTGGGTGCTGAGGATGTGTAGACGTCACTTCTGTGGGCCAGTTTCCCGTTGTTGCTTAAGCTCCGAGCCCTGAGGACGCTGTCCCCTGAGGTCGGCTGTGTGACCTCTGGGTTGATTCCACTTGCCCCGGTGGCAGCCCCGCTTGCCCAGCGCTCTTTCTCTGGGCCCCCTCCCAGGGTCTGCCCCTGTGTCCAGCATCATGAGGGCCAGTTACTGCAGCGCAGTGAGACGTGACGTGACAGTGCCAAAGGGCCGGTCCTTGTGTCCCTCCCTCTGTGCCCTCTGCTCCCAGGGTTGGGACAGCGAGGGCGGGTCAATCTGCGGTCGGCCAAGGACAGTGACATGGTCCGGCTCAGCCACTGGCTGAGGCTCCGCACAGCCTGTTGGCCGTCCTCCTGCTGTTACTGTGTGACCGTGTGCCAGGCACCAGCCGTGAAAGTCTGTCCTGCGGAGGCGGACGAGGCCCGAGGGGCAGACTTTCGGCAGGTCGCAGGGTCAGAGCCTGGCGTGAAGAGGCCACATACACCGAGCACGGGGTCACAGCGGGGGACGTGTTTACTCGCACACGAGCTCTCTGGGGACAGATCTCCGCGACTGGGGACGTCTGGGCCAGCAAAGTTATGTTCACCATGTGGCCCTCTCTACTTGAGTAATTTTGAATCATGTGACTGGATTGCTTACTCAAAAATCAAAATAAATAGATAACCTTCCCTTTCCCCCAACACTGCGCTCGAGTGAGAGGGCCTCAGCAAGCTTCCGGTTTGAACCTCAGGGTGTCCCGAGTCTGTCCGGCGCAGGGGTGGCAAACCCTTCGCACAGTCTGACCTCGTCCAGGGCCCGCTCTCGGCCTTGTGTGCACATACTCACTGAAGCCTCCCAGTAGCCCTGCGGGGCATGTCGTTTATCACCCCCATTTGACAGATGGGGAAACTGAGGCACGGCGCGGGCTGACGTAGCTTGCCCGAGGTCGCAGGGCACATAAATGGCCAAGCCTGGGTTGGAGCCCAGGCCCCGCGGCTCCTGGGTCCTGTTCTAGGCCCGCTGGTCCAGACGCGAAGTCGCCACCTCACGGCTTTTGCTCCCCCTTGGGACGGGCAGTGGCGGGTTGGCAGCACTGGGACCTCGGACCCCCGACCCGACATTTCTCAGCAGGTGCCTGTGAGCCGCTCAGCACACCCACGATTCCTGGGGGTGTCCGCCCGACTGCCAGGCCTCTGCGTCTGTCCCGCTGAGACTCACTGCACTCTGCGCCCTTTTGTTTTGTTTCTAGAAAATTACCACGACCTCTACCAGTGGTCGGTTGAGTCGTATTCAGACTTCTGGGCAGAATTCTGGAAATTCAGTGGGATCGTCTCTTCGCGCATGTACGACCAGGTAAGCGGGCAGCTCATTCCGTGTTGTCTTTTCCTGGCTGCGTTCCGAAATGAAGCGTTAATGTCTGGGAACCCCACATCGTTTCCTCTAAAACCTCTCGTCAGTGGCTCGGGCCGGGGTCACGAACCCCACGCCGGCGCTGGCCCCTCCGATGTGTCCGGGGCGCTTGACCACTCTCAGCAGCTGGGCATCGTTTTATGTTTATTAAAAAGCCGTAAAATGGCAGTAAAATACACAAAACATAAAATTTATCATCTTAACCACTTTCAAGTGTGCAGTTCGACGACATTACAGTGAGTGTATTCATGTTGTTGGGTTTTAAACTATCCGTAGTTTCATTATTTTAGCCTGGATTTTAGAGATTTCTTTTCAAGTCCTTGGGCCAGAAATTAGTACATAACTGGGGAAAGGAAGTCCTGTTATTCAAAGTGTAATTTATTGTGTGGTTTTTTAAAAAGATTTTATTTACTTATTTCTAGAGGGGAAGGGAGGGAGAGAACATCTATGTGTAGTTGCCTCTCGTGCGCCCCCTACTGGAGACCAGGCCTGCAGCCCAGGAGTGCGCCCTGACTGGGGGTCAACCAGCGACCTTTTGGTTCTCAGGCTGGCCCTCAATCCACTGAGCCGCACCAGCCAGGCCTGCCTTATTTCCTTTCTGTCTTCAGCATCTCTCCTGAATTAGGTGCTTAGTAAATACTTGTTGAAAAGTAAACTAGAGGGGATGGGGCTTCCCCTTGGCACTTGTGTTTCAAGCTTTATTGGGGAATGGTGGGCGGACAGGGGTGTATGTACCCCCAGTGTACGACGGGATGATTCGATGCGTGTGCACATTGTGGAATGAGCGCGTCCGTCACCTCACACCGTTGAGACTTGCCTTTTCTTGCGGTGAGAATGCTTACGCCTGCCCTCCTAGCTTTCAGGTGTGCGGTGCCACCAGTGACCAGAGGGCGCTGCCGTGCACTGAGGCCAGATCGGTGTTCAGTCTGTGAAAGAATGGAGGACGCACTGGGCTTCCCGGTCGGAGGGGCCGCCGTTACTTCCTCACCGTGTCCGTCTCACATGTGGCTGTGTCTTGGCTTGCCGTCCTCTCTCCAGGTGGTGGACACATCCAAAGGGGTCGCCGACATCCCCGAGTGGTTCAAGGGCAGTCGTCTGAACTACGCGGAAAACCTCCTGCGGCACAAAGAGAACGACAAAGTCGCCCTCTACGTTGCCAGTGAGTCCTGGTGGCCGCGCCGACTTCCCGCTTTCCTCTCCCGGGGCTCCGGGCCGCGTGCGCGTCGCAAGGCGCCCGAGCATCCAGAAACTGCCCGTGACTTTCAGGCAGCATCTCAGCACCTCTCACTCTCTTTGATTTTGGTGAAAAACATGGCACGTTAAATTTTTTCAACTATTTCTGCTCACCACTCAGTGGTGTTAGGTGCACTCAGTCTGCCGTGTGGGAGACCTCTAGACGCTTTCGTCTGGCCACAGTGAAACTGTGCCCGTGAAGGACTGACCCTGCTCACCGACCCCCACGAACCTCACTGGCACACGGAGCCACCGGGCATTTCTGGGACCCTGAAGAGCTCGAATGCCCGGGCCCCCCTTGTCTTCCCTCCTGGCCCTGTACACGTGGGGGCACTTCCACCCACTGCCTCAGGCCCTGCGGGGGGCCTGGTGTCCCCCCGCCCCAGCGACAGGGGAAGGTCACACGTGAATCTTGAACAAGCAAAACACAAAATACACCTAAAAACAGCAACACACCCGCTTGCTAGCCAGGCAGTGTGGTAACGGGGTCAGCCACGTCTGTGTCCAGCCTCTCACCCCGTGCCCACTCTCCTCCCCACCCTGCCCTGCCGAGCCCTCCTTTTAAATAGTGGAGCCTCTTCCCATGACGAGCTCTCCCCCTCCTCATATCTGCAATGGGACCAGGTCCCCTCAAGCCAGGGATCAAACTGAGATTACACGTGGGTGCCTTTCTTGAGCAGGGTCCTACCCCGGCTGATTGTTGGTTGGGGACCAGAACATGCCTGTTTCATTTTCTGCATGCTCCTGGCTGTGGGCAGGGGCTCCAGGTTCCGCCCTGGCTCAGGCAGCCCCTCCCAGCCGGGCTCACCCCTCCTGCACAAACTCCGCTGGGACAGGAGGTGACGCTGAAACGAGCCTGCACCCCTCTCTCTCTTTCAGGGGAAGATAAAGAAGAGATTGGGAAGGTGACTTTTGAAGAGTTGCGGCAAAAAGTGGCTCTGTTTGCAGCAGCAATGAGGAAAATGGGTGTGAAAGTAGGAGACCGTGTCGTTGGTAAGCACTTTGGGCACTTGTCACGGTTTGAGGGAAGAGACTGAGGCGGAGGGGATGGCTTGGGAGGTGGGGGCAACTTCGGAGGGAGGCTGGGGTCACGTCATTACATTCAGTGGTGCCTGCGCAGCAGAAATAGACAAGGAAGGCGGATGGCTGAAAGTGTGGCCTCTTTAGCAGCCTCTGAGGGCACCCGGGCTCCCGGGGGCCATGTGACCCGTGTCAGTGCCTGAGCCCTGACTTTGTTCATCTGTCCCTGGGACGGCAGAGAGGCCGGAGTGGCTGCTTGTTGAGCATCTTTTCTCGGCAGAGAAGTTCTGCCTGCTCAGCCCTGGCCATCCCCCAGCGCCCAAAGTGGGGCCGTTGGCAGTGACAGCCAGGGCTTCCAGGGACGGTTTCCAGGCCAGGGTGGGGCTGAGGTTCTGAGTGCATTTTGCTGTGCTGCTGAGGTCGGAGGTAAGTTCCCAGGATCAGAAATCAGATTTTGTTCTGAAGCCAAAGATCTCGGCAGGAGACTAACCGTTTCTGTTGTGCATTTGAGATTCAGCAAGCTTTCCACGTGGAGGTGGGAGAGAGCCAGGTGGGGGCCTGGTTGCACGACAGTTAGTTAATGTGCTGTTTGCTTTAGAGGGAGGGTCCGAAAGGTAGTCAGCTGTTAGAGGGTGGAGCCCGAAAGGGGGCATCGCTAAGGTGCGCTCTCACCTGGATGCGCAGAACGGTGGAGGGGCTCGCCTGAGGCATAGGGCAGCCTGGCAGTGAAGAGGCCTGTGCCTGGGGGTGACTGCCCGCCCTGGCCTGCCCGATGGGGAATTCATGGTCAGCCCACTTCCACAGAGCCTCCTTTCCTTCCCTCCTGCCCCTGTCCCACTCAGAGTGTCCCTCTGCCCCTCTGTGGGGCGCCGTGACATCCCCGACCCCCAGTTGTGCCGCCGACCATTGTTGTAACAGCATGGCCCCTGTCTGTCTGTGCTGGCGAATGTTTGAGTGTTGGCCCCTCTGCTGAGCCCTGAAGCCCCGAGGCCAGGTGCCAGGTCTGGCCAGCTCAGCGCCATCCCACAGCAGCGTGGTCGCACCGGCGTGCTGCCAGGCGGGGCCTCATTGAAATAGAACCCACACACTATGCTACCCGGCCGTAGGAAGTGCATGAGTCCGTGGCTTTTAGGCTACTCAGAGTTGTGGAGACCTCACCACAGTCAATTCTGGAACCTTCTCCTCACCCCCAGCCCGTGGGCAGCACTGTGGATCTGTCTGTTGTGGACATTCTGAGTAAACGGGGTCACACACTGTGCGGTGCCGGGGCCCAGCCTCCTTCACACACTGCCAGAGTTGGTGCAGTTGTCACCTGCCAGCAGTTTGTTCCTTCTCTGGTCCCGCCATCTCCCCCCGCACAGACAGACCCTGTTGTGTTTGTCCGTCACCCACTGGTGGGCGCTGGGTGGAGTGGGGCTTTGGATCCACTGATGCTAAGGTTTGGGGCAGGTGGGGGCCCAGGGGGGTGCGGAGGCTGGGTGGGGAACGCTCCGAGGGCCTTGTCTCCGGTCAGCCAGAGGCGGCTTTCCTGGCCATGGCTGTGTCGGGGCGGCTGGCTGCGCAAAGGGGGCCCCGAGGCTGAGCCCAGAGGTGGGGTACCAGGTGCCCTGGCTCTCAGCCTGGGAGACCAGTCTGACCCTGACGGTGTCCCGCTTCTTCCCCATGCCCACGTGGGAGCCACAGGGCCCCCTGATCTGCTACCCAGAGCCCTCCACCCCTCAGAGCCTATGCTTTGGCCCTTGATTGGCATCCCCCTTCCAAGGGCCTCGTTTCCTTGCCAGCACCCCCAGCCCCGGGCCCTGCCAAGTTTTTCCCGTCGCTTTCCCATCTCCTGGCGCGGTCTTGCTTTCTCGTGACTCTGCAAAGGCGGAGGGAGACATGTCAGGGCTGGGCAGGAAACTGGTCGCCGTGTTCAAAGGGCCGTTAGGAGTGAGCCCTGCATTGGGCGGGAGAGTGGGTACAGGTCTGGCTGCGGAAACCGCTGTGCTGAGTCCCAGAGGTGAGAGTGAGCAGGGCGTCCTGGGCCCAGTGACGGTGGAATGAGGGACAGCTTTCTGGGAAGGAGCGGCCCCTGTCTCCCTCCCTGAGCCCGGCCTCCCTGTGCTTTCTCAGGTGTTGTAGTTGGTCGTGATTCCCTCCCAAGAGCAGCTCGATTGCTTCCCTCATCATGGTCCTTTCACTTTGACAGCTAGAGAAAGCTTCAAGGCCCGTATGCAGACATGTCCTCGGCCCCGAGGAACTGCGGTTCACTTAGGTGGGGGTTGGTTTGTCCACAGAGGTGGGCGGCTGAAGACAAGATGACTTGTCTTCCGTGCTGCCCCGTTGGTCAGGGTGCTAACCTGCCCCTCCCCACCCTCCCTGCTAATGGGACCAGGGCCACAGGAACCAGTGTGACTTCAGGAGAAGCGGCTGGGCGGGGCCGGTGTGGACGTGCCTCTCCCAGGCGTATGTGCCTCTCCCAGGCGTATTTGCCAAGCAGGCGGGATGCCACTGGCCTGTGTTGCGCACACCGAGGTGGTGGCTGGGCCCTGGGTGAGCCTGCGTCAGGGAGCAAGTTGACTACAAGGGATGATCAGATGGTGAGGGACATGCCAAGTCGCCGCGTCTCGGCCCTGGATGGAACGTTGCATACCTGTGGCCTCACCCTGGGTCATCGAGGTCTCTGCTCGGAGGGTGCCTGCTCAGAGGCTGTCCCTGGAGAGCCCCGCTCTCTCCTTGTACCCCACCTTGCTTTTCCGGCCTCCTTACCGGCCCCCTGGGACTGCAGGGTTCTGTGTGTGCGTGTCTGCCCTCCAGGACCGGGGCTGTGTCATCTTGTCACCGCCACGTGTCAGCCTGCACCAGGCACCTGGCGTGTAGCAGGGCATAACAGACGCGTGCGGGGTGAACGGGCCAGAGCTGACCGGCCACCAGAGCGGCGTTGTTGTGGTCTAGGCGTCAGCATCTGGGGTCCAGTGTAACCTGTGCCCTTACGAGGCCTAGAAGAAGGATTTAAAAGGTTCTTCTCCAGCTTTTTTCTTCTCTCCGATTCTCATTTTCAAACACCTCCTTTAAAGCCCGTGTTCTGAGAGAAAGTGCTGAGGGCAGGTGTGTTGGGGAAGACTGTGGAGCCCCTCTCGGCCGTGCTGGCTTTGGGGATTCTTCAAAGCCAGGCTGGTGCCTGGTGGCCTGCCCCTTCTGACTACCGCGGCCGGGCCCCCGGCTTGCCCTGGCCGTGGTTGGAGGACCGGACGGGGCGTTTCCCAGGGGTAGGGCACTAGGGAGCGGTTCTGGAGGAGGACTAAGTGGGGAGATGCTTGCCGGGCGTCACTGACGGATTCAGAGCTGTTCCTGGCTTGGATTCCCATGTCGCCTCCTCACTGTTGGTCAGTCCCCACCCAGCCAGCTGGGCCATGCAGTGTCCCTGGGTGGTGCACCACCGAGAAGTGTTGGTTTGCTCTCGCCTCCAAAGCAAACATCTGCTACCTGCCACGCTCCAGATGCTCGGGGGAGCCCCGCCCGGCGGACGCTGTGGCTGGGCAGGGCAGAGGCAGTGGCAGCGCAGCCCCGAAGTAATGGAAGCGCTCCTGCCTTGGCCAGGTGGGGTTCAGAGCAGCGGAAGGAGGGGGGGGTCGTGGCCAGGGGTTCTCGGGGCTGGAGCCCAGTGGGTGTGGAGGCCAGTCAGGGAGCCCTGCTCAGGGGAGCCCTTTAGCCCTGGCCCTTCTGTCCTGCTGCCTTGTGCTCAAAGCCTTTCCTCCGGATGCTTAGGACAACCGTTTAGTTCATCGGGGTCCCTCTGGCCATAGAGGTGCTTTGTCTCTCTCGTCAAAAGCCCAGCCTCTGACTCAATGGAGGCCTGAGCCTCTCCTCTGCCCCTCATAGGCCTATGTATGTCCTTGCTGTCCTGCTCGTGTTCTTCATTCCACTGTCTTTCCTCTCAGTCAGCCAATCATCCATCCATCGGTCATCCATCCGTCTTCCATCCATCATCCATCCATCATCCATCCATCTGTCATCCATCCATCATCCATCCATCCATCATCCATCATCTGCCGTCTATCTGTTCATCCATCTACCCACTCATCCAACCATTCATCCATCTATCCAACTGTCTCCCCCCCCCCTCAGTTTGTCCACCTGTCCATCTGTCCATCCAACCATCCATCTGTCCATTCATCCATCTGCCAGCCAGCCAGTAGGCCGATAAGTGAGGGCCTGGGTAGGCGGGGCGTGGTAGAGCGGAGAATGGGGCAGAGGAGGTCTCTGCCCTCACTTGAGAACCAGGTGTTAACCAGCCCGTCATGATTACCACGCATGGGGGTCACTGTGGGAAGCTTGGTGAGGGAGGAATACAACGTGCTCTGTGGGTGACTGTCCCGGACACCTGAGTTTGGGGGGTGGCCGCAGAGAAAGCTTCCTTGAGGAAGTTCCCTTTGAGTTAGGAGCTGAGGGGTGAGCATGCCCTGAGCAGGAAGCGTTGAGGCGGTGCACACAGCCGAGGCAGGGGGATCAGGAGCAGCAGCAGAAGCGGAGGAAGGCTGCTGTGACCGAGCCCGGGTGGCGGGACATGGAGGGAGGGGAGGCGGGGCAGCGTCCTGTGGGGCTTCGGGGTCCCTCTGGTTAGACCATGGAGAATGCCTGGTGGGGGCATTGGTCAGCCATCCAACCGGGAGGTGTCACGGCCTCTGGGGGGGGTGGTGTGGGGAGGATGGGGCTGGCCCCTGGCCCCACTCCTGCCTGGCTTGCGGGGGATGCCCTGAGAGCGTCTGCTGCACCCTATAGGCCCTGAGCCCAAGGCCTCCCCCTGTACCCCCTGCAGGTTACCTGCCCAACGGTGAGCACGCCGTGGAGGCCATGCTGGCTACAGCGAGCATTGGCGCCATCTGGAGCTCCACGTCGCCCGACTTTGGTGTGAACGTGAGTTGCGGGCCCCACCGAAGGGGGTGATCCGGGCCGTGTTGCCCCAGGGTACAGCCCACCTGGTGGCTTGGGTCGGGGCTCGTGGGGTGGAACTCCTGATGAATCTGTGGGGCCAGCAAGGCGGGGAGGAGGTGTCGTCACCATGGCCTCCCGTTCCCCAGCCAGGGACATGAGGACAGCGGGGGTGAAGCTCCCAAAGGAGTGGTGGAGTCTTGTGTTTGAACCTGAAAGCACGGTTTTAGGTTGCACGCTGTTGCGTTGTGTGCACGGCCACCTTAGCGACTGTTTTACGTGACAGGCGTGGTGTGGAGAGGTGGCTGGAGACGCCTGGTCACCTCTCCTGTGACTTTGTGACCACATGAGGTGTTCTGAATGTGTGTCCTGGGCAGACAGTTTCCCCGGTTTGCTCACAGCCACCCCCAGACCTGGTGTCCCTTGCTGCCGTCTCCGATCGACAGTTGGCTGGGAGAGATGCTTGTTTCACGGAGACATCTCTGCCATCAACCGGGGCTCCCAGTCTGGCTTCGTCCTGACCCCTACCCTCTCTGCCCCCCGACGCTGACGTCAGGATTTCACGCAGGCCTTGCTCTTCCGGGGGTCCCTATCTGAGATCCCTATCCGCTCTGGGCTTCGCCCCTGGTACCTGCTGCTCCACAGGCCTCTCCCCTCCCACCTGGCTGTGAAACCGCCTCCTGTTGACACCCACCGAGGGAGCTCTTGGAACTCTCTGCCTCCCCCTGACTAGTCTGCCCCATCTCAGTCCCTGACCCCTCCCCCCACCACCCGCCCTTCGCCCTCCTGCCCCCGGCTCCGGCCTGCTGCCCTCTGACCGCATTGCAGCCTGGTTGCTCTCTCTGCAGGTGCTCCACTGCTTTCTTAGTGAGTCATTTTGGTCATTGATATTTTCTTGGGAAATTATCCATCCCATCTGGATTTTAAAGTTTAACAAAATCAAACTTTGAATCACTTGTTAATCTTTATGCTTGTAGTGAAGTGTGGTTCCTATTTTTTTGGTGATTGCGTGCCTCAGTTTACTCATCTGTAATGTGGGGACAGTAATGGTGTTGTCCTTTGCCACCAGGTCCCGGGTTCCCCGTGTCACAGGCTGTCTGAGCGTCAGAGAGTGGGCGTCAGTCGAGTGCTTAGGGCAGGGCGTGAGTGCTGCCTGAGCGTCAGCCGGGAGGACGTCTTTCTCTTGGTCACATTTGTCAGGAGGTTTATTTCACTGGTCTTGTTGGAAGACGATTTTGCATTTATTGATTGGTTCTATCATTACATTTTTCTTTTGGCTTTAATTCCTTCCTTCCTTCTTTCCTAAATCGGGAGTGCGGTTTCCTGAAAATAATTGGGAATTGAAAACAGTAACGTTTGTAATTTTCCTGGGCTTTTTCCATGATACGTGTGTGCTCCCGGGAGAAGCAGCCCTGCACGGGCGGCCCCCTGGGTGTGTCCGGCCCAGCAGATGGGATGAGTGGGTGCTTTTCCCGCCCCCGCCTCTTCTCTGTTGGTTCAGTTTCTGGTCTCGGAAACCTGTCAGCCCTCAAGGAGAGCAGGACTGCAGCTCAGAGTCTCAGGTTCAGTCATGGCTCAGGATCACCCGGATTGCCGGGCAGCCCCGAGTTCCCGAGTCCGTGGGTCCGGGGCCCCAGGTGACGCTGTCCCTGCTGGGCCCCTCTGCGGGGCCCTCTGCTGGTCTCCCCTGACCGAGACGTTGCCGTAGACACGTGCTCTGTTCTCTGCGCTAACACCTGGCCCCTCGCAAGCGGTTCATTACTCACCGCTGAGTTTAATTACTGGGTCCGCCCCAGGTGGCTATGACATGCAGGGGTGCAGGCCTCCCTCCGGGGGACTGGCCTCCCTGCCTGTGCCCCGGGGCAGCCTGGGTGCTGACCTGGCACCAGCTGCGCTGGGCTGACGGGCAGGGGCCGGGCCGCTGTTCTGGGGGTTGTCTCTGCAGCGGTCCTCCGGGGTCTGCACTTGGGGACTGTAGGGAGGGGAGGAGGGAAGGCCTGTCGGGGAGGCCGCTACCTGCCACTGTTGGGATGGCTCTCAGGTGGCAGCAGATGTGCCTGAGGCCACCCGTCGGCTCGTGTCGGGGGCTCCCACTGTGCATGTGGGAGGTGGAGGGCCTGCGCAGCAGTGCGCCCGCCCCGCGCTTTCCCCTTTGAGAAACTCGGGTTCGCTCCTTCGGTGTCTGTACGGCCTGTGCCCTTTCTTCATGCTGACCTTTCCCGTGAAGTGATGATCACCTCCGGTGCATGTCATGCTTTGCTTGACTGTGTTTGTTGGCTGCCAGGTGACGGGGCACAGGAACAGGGCAGTGGGCCCGTGGTTGTGGAGGGGGGTGCCTTTTGGATGACCCGTGACGAATGTCTCCCTCCGCTCCCAGGGTGTTCTGGACCGGTTTTCCCAAATCCAGCCGAAGCTCATCTTCTCCGTGGAGGCTGTGGTGTACAACGGCAAAGAGCACGCCCACCTGGACAAGCTGCTGCAGGTTGTGAGAGGTGTGTGGCTGCCCTGTCCCAGCCGGCCCGGCCACACCAAGGCCTGTGTGAGCTGAGGCTGCACAGGCACAGGGACGAGCGGACACAGCCCTGCGGCCCCAGTGCCTGGGGCTGCACTGTGTGACCTCTCCACCTCTCTCCCTCAGGACTGTCAGACCTGAAAAAAGTGGTGGTGATCCCTTACATCACCTCCAGAGAGAAGATAGACATTTCAAAGATCCCAAACAGGTGAGTCAGCTGCGTGCAGGTCGCGGGGCCAGCCGGCAGTTGACTCCAGGGCTCCTCTCGCTTTCCATGGTGGCATCGCAGAGGTGCAGGCGGGCGTAGGTCAGGGCGGCGTTTGGTAGAAGGGCGCCTGAGGCCCCAGACTGAGCCCCCTGAGGCCACAGAGCAGGTCGGTGTCAGGACTGAGATGGTCCCAGGAGTCCTCTCTTGCTGTCTGCGTCCCTTTTGGGTGGGGATGCCAGGCCCTGCTCCTGGGGTTGGTGAACCTAAATAAAGTGTGCACGTGCGTACACACACATGCACACACACATGTCTGCAAACATGTGCACATGTGTACTTGTGTGTTGACACACGTGTGCACACACATGCATTTTCCTCTTAAAACCCTGGGTACGTGACAGCCAGGTCTTAGTCACGCAGCAGGGGATGCCGGCAGCACCGGGCGGCTCTCAGAGCCCCCACCCAGTGTTTATTTGCCGAAGTGCTGCAGGAAGGGACAGCCCCACCCTGGCCTCCGCACTGTTAAAGCAACTTGAAATCCTCACTCGGCTTCCCCTCAGTCTGCCTGAGTCTGGGAGACGAGACCTCCCGCCCCCTGGCTGCCACGCAGCCCTGTTTCCCGGAGCGCAGGCTCGGGCCCAGCCAGACCCGAGGGGGCAGCGAGGGCTGTGTCCCGGCTGGGAGGGCGCGCCCACGGTTTGACCCTGTGCGTTCTGCCCACAGCGTGTTTCTGGATGACTTTCTTGCCACCGGGAAAGGGGACCAAGTGCCCCAGCTGGAGTTCGAGCAGCTGCCCTTCAGCCACCCTCTCTTCATTGTGTTCTCGTCGGGCACGACCGGAGCGCCCAAGTGCATGGTGCACTCTGCAGGGGTAGGTCTCCGCCCACGCGGCGCCCGGGTGAGCCCGGGGCCGGAGTTGAGCCGGTGGTGGAGTGCGGTGTGCCCAGTGCTGCTGTGGGGCTGTCGCCATGGGGAAGGGGCGGTGCTCCAGGCCCAGGGAGCCGCTTCTCCTATGGCCCTGGGCCTTCCCACCGGCCAGCTGGGCATCGGCCTCCACACCCAGCCCCCCAGACTCTCCCCGCTGGCCTGGTGGGCAGGAGAGAGAGTCCCGCAGCGTCTCGGTCACGTCCGGTCATAGCCGTTTCTCCTGCACCCCTCCACCCCCACCCCCCGCCAAGAAGCGTCTTACCCGAGTGGCGGGGCTCATGTTCTAACGGCCCTCCACCCCTGGCTTGCTGAGCTGCTGTGTTTGAAAACAAAACGTAGAATTTCTTTTATTCTAGCGCATTTAGCTTTATGGGTCCTTCACACCTGGAAGCACTTTGAACCCCTTCCAGGAAAAGGAACCACTTCCTTTGACCCCGTCAGAGCCTCGTGCAGCCCCTCCTGGCATCCCCCTCAGAGTGGGCAGAGCCAGCCGCGCTCGGCTACAGCCCAGCTCAGGCTCGCTGGGGCCCAGGTGCAGGCTAGGAGATGGCAGTGGCAGATACGCGGTCCTTCCGTGCACAGCAGTGGCTTCTTGGGACACCCTGGGGCAAGGGGAGGGAGACGTTGGGCGAAGTCTGTTTTGGGGGTGCGTTCTGTGGGAGTGATTTGACCTCATTGCTGGGCCGGGCGTGTGCCTCAGGCCGTGAGGCGCGGTCCAGCGTGGCTGCAGGGGCCTGCGCTCCCTGCAGAGTAGCCTCCCGGCTGCCTGGGCAGGGGCCTGGGGACTCGTCGAGGAGGTGACATTTTAGGAGCCGGCAGACAGAGGGCCGTGTGTGGGCAGAACCACAGACATTTTAGGAGAAACTGAATCAGCTAACTGTACTTCCATTTTTAGTACTTTTTGCCCTGTAAACGTCACTTTTTAGGAGAGGGACATAAAAACGTATTAGATAGGATACCGTTTGCTCATAAAATCATCGTGCCCGGTGTGCTTCGAGTGTGGGAGAACCAGGAAACAGTTACGCTTACTCTGTCTTCACCGGGTTCTTGTAAACCCAGAGAGGTGACTGGGCAGCTTCCTGGCTTTCTGCCGTCTTGGTGGGAAGCTTGAAAGCAGCCGGTGACAGGCTGCGATGGTCGATGGCCGGCTGGCGGGTACCTGGTGTCCTGGGGTGGGGGTGGGGGGGCTGTGCCAGGTTTGCTGGTTCGTTTTTTAAGTCGGAACCTTCTCAGAAAGCAGCTCTCCTTCTCCTTTGAAATGACTCTTCCTCCTTGAGACCCATGAGGCCACGCTGCATGTGTGTCCTTACCCCGCCGGGGCCGGGGCTGCCTAAAAATTCAGCAGAGAACTGCTCCCGTGAATCACGGCCCGTGTGCAGAGCTTCTGAGAGCAGCCTTCCGGCTCGTTTTGTGCCCCTGGAGGAGGGTAGAAACAGACAGCCTGGGTTACAGGCCACGCCCAAGCAGATCAGGTCGGGGAAGATACAGGTGCAGGTTAAATGCCGTTTTAAGTAAAAATGAAAAAGGGGAGGATTTGGGGAAGGTTCACATAGTCGGGGAGCCCTGGCCTTTGCAGCCGGTTCTTGTGTGAATAGTTACCTATTGAAAGTTCCCGACACCTTCATTGTCCCTCAGGGAGGACGGTGTGTCCTTTGCATGGGAACTTTGCACAGAAGCCTGTGCCTGCCCAGTGGGCCCAACCAACCACTCTCTCTCACAGGCCTGCCTGGCCTGTCCCGAGGGCGGCTGTTCCGAGCAGGCTCCCAGTGGGAGCTTTGGCTCTTGAATTAGAGAATTTGTGGGGCAGGATGGTTTTAGTTGGGCCTTTAAAGGGATCATCTCCTTCAGTGGGCTTGCTTTTTCCTTTTCTTGGGGTCTGACAAGGGTCCCTTGTTGTAAAGGCTGGTTCTATCCCTGGGTTCTGGCTTCGGCCCTGGAGGTTCCTAACCCCAAGGCTCCATTGCCGTTGGTAGTGTGCTGTCTGTAGGCCTGACTGAAGGGCGGGCGAGCTCGGGTCCCTCAGGGCCGAGGAGGGGCGTCCACAGTCTGGCTTCAGGGCCGGGTGTGAGAGCCACTGGGAAGGTGGGAAGGCAGGAAGGCCAAGGCGAGAGTGGCTCAGGGGCCTCTCCTCCCCAGGGCACCCTCATCCAGCACCTGAAGGAGCACCTTCTGCACGGGGACATGACCAGCAGCGACATCATCTTGTACTACACCACGGTGAGTGGGCGCCAGGGCTGCCCCAGGGGCGGGGCTGTGCTCAGAGGGAGGCCCCTGCCTCTGCTCCCTCCTCTGACGGCTGTGTTCCTTCGGGGCAGCCGGGCTCTGGGCTTCGCTTTGGTCTTTCCTTGCCTCTCGGCCTCTCCCTGTGGCACAGGTTAATAGCAAGCAGCGCCCATGACCTCTGGCCGCACTTGGAGCAGCTTTAGCCAGCCGGTTCTCCCCTCTGACCACCGCTGCTCTGCTCCCCCAGCCCCTGCTGCCACTCAAGTCTCTGCACCTCATCACTCCCACTTTGCTGGTCCTCCCAGGCCAACCCCACCACCTCTTGTGGGCCCAGGTCCCAGGGGAGTCTGGAGAACTGGGGACACAATTCAGTCTCTAGGGGCGAGGGGTGAGAGTCACGTGACTGAACTCTGCCGTCAGCTAGTGGGGCGTGAGCTTGCTGCAGGTGTCCTGGGAGAGATGTGACGCTGGGAATTCACTGGAAGACAGTTTCATGGGGCAGGACGGAGAACAATGGCCCCCGAGACACCCACGTCCTGATTCCAGGAGCCTGTGATCACGAGGCTCGGTTGATGCCCTGCACCCCCCTCTGTCTGCTGCAGGTTGGCTGGATGATGTGGAACTGGCTGGTGTCCGCTCTGGCCACAGGTGCGGCCGTGGTCCTGTACGATGGCTCCCCACTGCTGCCCACGCCCAATGTGCTCTGGGACCTGGTCGACAGGGTCGGGTAGGTGCTGCACCAGGACTGCCCACCCGCCTCTTACCCAAGCCCGGGGGCCAGGAGGAGAGCCCGGCCTGTTGTGAGCGGTCCCCCAACCCCCGTGCACCCACATGGGTTCCCAGCTCATGGACTGCGTGTGGGGCGAAAGGACCGTGTCAGCCCCGCAGAGGGAGGGGGGCCATGCTGATGCTGTGGAGGAGCAGGCCAGGGCTCAGGCTGGGGATGAGCCCCCGAGTCCTCTCACAAGGCCGACGCGGTGGCTCCTGGGGCGCGCCTGCAACTGAGCCCTCGCGAGACCCGCAGAGGCCCTGCGTCCGGGGGATGAGAGCGGGCTGCCCGCGTGGTGTCTGATGTGGTGGGAGATGGGAGGCCTCTGTGCCCGCGGCTGTGGCGGCCATTGCTCTCGGCCCTGGTCTCCTGGAAAAACATGGACACTCCGAAAGGGGGCTCCTGAACCTTCCGAGGTGACCTTGAGTTAGTTCAACAGGCTGAGGGAGTGAATGAACAAACATGGGGGGCAGCACAGGAGTGTGTCTGTCTGCTGCTCCTCCCCAGCCCCCTCTCTTGGAACAGCTGTCTGGGGCACAGTGGCCCGGGGGCGCCTGGGGCTTGACTGGTGGCTCTGGTGGCAGGCAGTCTGGAGGGCGAAGAGGTTAATGGGGCAGCAGCCGTGGGGGCCCCCACCTTGCTCTGGACACTGCAGCCAGGGGTGACGGTTGGAGGTTTTGCCTCCCGGAGGGCGGGGTGGGGAGGCGCCTGACTTTCCTGCCTCTGCTGAGCGCCCAGCAGAACCCTTCTCCCTTAGAAAGGCAGTCCGTCGGGCGAGGCTGCCTCGGGGAGGGACGCAGAACGTCACACAGCGCTCTCCTCTGGAAAACACGACAATCCCGCTTGCCGTGCCATGCCGCGACCTCAGTGCCTGCGTGGGGTTTGAATCTGAGGGCTCTGGGCATCACGGCCTCCTTTGGTCCCCCGAGAGGGAGCAGCCTGCAGCCCGGGAGCACGGCCCACTCGGAAACGGCCATATGAAATAGAGCCCGCTGTTCGAGGGGCCCGCGCTGTGTGCTGGGCGCCGGGAGACGCAGGGCCAGGGCTCGCCTCCAGCCACGTGCCGAGTATCAGTCCAACCCAGAGAGGTGATGCATGCTCGCCAGCAGTGAGCCGCTCGCCTCGGGAAGGACCTCGAGGAGTTTCTGGTGATCTCTCTCCCTCCTGTGCCCTCAGCATCACCATCCTCGGAACAGGTGCCAAGTGGCTGGCTGTTCTCGAAGAGAGGAACTTGAGGCCCGGTGAGTGTGCCCTGCAGCGCAGGCCCTGAGAGGCCACGCCCCTGCACACACGGCTCTCCCGCAGGCCCGCCTGGTGGTGCTGGGGGTTCATCTTTCCGACCTTTTCCCGTAGTGGACACCCACAGCCTGCAGACCCTGCACACCATCCTGTCCACCGGCTCCCCGCTGAAGGCCCAGAGCTACGAGTACGTGTACCGGTGTGTGAAGAGCAGCGTTCTCCTGGGCTCCATCTCAGGTGCGGCTGCTGCGCATGGGCACCAGGGAGGGCCCCGCAGGGCTCAGCGCAAGAAGCCTGTCCACAACCAGCCTGTCCCGTGAACGTGCTGCCCCTCCCCCCCCCCACCCCCCGCCCCGCAGTGCCTGCGGGTGGTTTGGGTGGGTGAAGCACCCATTTTCCGCAAACCTGGGTCTTGACTTGCAGTGTGGCCACGGGAGGCCGTCGGCTTTAGTCTGTCCTCTGGCAGGACCCTCGGTCAGAAACACTCACCGGGACGTGGGAGGCAAGGCCTGCGCTAGTGTCTAAATCCCCTCCCCCCTCTCTCCTGGAGTTTTTAGGGCTTGCCTGAGAGAGCAGGGGGTGCCTGTCCTTGGGGGCTCTCTCCTTGCTCAGCAATGAAAGCAGATGCAGTCTTTCTGTGTTCTGAGCTCCGAGTCTCTTCCTGTCATTGTCACAGGCGGCACCGACATCGTGTCCTGCTTCATGGGCCAGAACCCTTCCCTTCCTGTGTACAAGGGCGAGATCCAGGCCCGCAACCTGGCCATGGCCGTGGAGGCGTGGGACGAGGAAGGTAGGCCCCTGCTGTGTCGCTCTCTGCGACTCGGTGTGAGTGGCGACTCGGAGGATGAGGACGCATGCCTTTGCTCGGTGTCCGTGCCCCTGTCACTTGCAGGCCGATGTCCCTGGGCACTGGTTTAACAGTCCCTGGTCGCTCCAGCCCCAGCCCTTGCGGCTTGCCCACCTGAGGAGGAGGCATTGGGCTGGAGCACAGGTGGAGAGCTGGGTGCTCAGGAGCAGTGGGTGGGCAGGTGTCCCCCCCGCTGCCTTGAAATGGTGCTGAGGCAGTCCCATGGCTTACCGGCCTGCCGCCCTGACTGAGGACCCGTGGGGCAGCTGGGCTGGCCGCTCTGCTCGCCTCAGGACAAGCTTTGGCTTCGTAGTCAGTGTGGCTGTTGGCCATAAGTCAGCAAAACCCGTCTGCGTCCCCAGCACTGAACAGGGCCTGGCGTGTGGCGTGTGCACCGCACACGTTCAGGGACTTGCCCTGTTTCTGCTGCTGCTGCCGTGACCCTCACCCGAGGCGCGAACGGGGAGGGAGGTGATGCGTTCCCCGCCGGCATGCGGAAGAGGGAATGACCACTGCAGGGGCCACGCCACGTGGCCGTGGCGTGTTTCCAGCTGACCTTCGAATCCCTCCCAAACCAGGAAAGGCCGTGTGGGGAGAGAGCGGCGAGCTGGTGTGCACCAAACCATTCCCTTGCCAGCCCACGCACTTCTGGAACGACGAGAACGGCAGCAAGTACAGGAAGGCCTACTTCTCCAAGTTCCCGGGTGTGTGGGGGCGCCAGCTGGGTGTGCGGGGGCGCCGGCCGGGCTGCCCGGCTCCCACTGGGCCGATGCGTCTGCGTCCAGTTCCAACCCCCTGCCGAAGCTTGGAGAGGCCCCTCATAGCTCATGCCGCCTGTGGGGTGACCATGACCTCCAGGGCACCTTGTCATTTCAGCTTGAGGCCATCATAGGAAGCTGTGATCTGGGTTTAGTTTCATCTTACCCAGAGCCCCTGGGGCCCGTGGTGGGAGCAGATGCCTGTGTGCCCGTGGGAGGCCAGAGGGCTGCCCGCAGGCTCAGGGCTCCCTCTGCCTGTCAGAGGGAGGGGTCTGGCCCAGGACTCTGCCTTTCTGCCGCATGGCCCGTCACCCGATTCCTTCGGAGACTTCGGGGGAGGAGCGCTTTGCGGTGGGATGGCTCCCAGCCAGGCCCTTCCCTCTCACCCTCGTGGGTGCCCCAGGGCAGGAGACTCCGCTTTAAAGCTCTGACCTGGCCCCAGCCCCTCCTCCCGGAGCAAGCTCGAGTGTGGCTGCTGCAGTCTGCGGGTCAGCGAGCCTGTGCCGGAGTGGCTCGGACCGGGTGCTTGCTTTCCGCACTCTCCGGCAGGGGGATGGATTTTCATAAACCACACGTGCAGAACCAGAATACAGCCGGAGACCGGCGCGGTAGAGTGTGCTGGGGTTCCCCCCCATTTTCTCTCAGCCCTCCGTGTCCGCACATCCCACGTGGAAGCCATCGTGCCCGGCGCCGCCTAGCCCCCAGGTGTGACTGGCCACCAGGGCATGCCCGCTGCACGGAGGCCACACCTCAGATCCTGCCAGTGTGGGGCTGTCCAGACGGACGAAGCACAGTGAGAAATATGCATGCGTTTCCGGAGGGGCTCCTGTGTTAGAAAGAGAGGCCACAGGGACCAGGACCCCGCTCGAGGGCTGTCTTCACCTTCCGTGACTCCGCTCTTCGGAAACCGTTGCTTTTGGTCAGGCGTGCAGGGTTCCTGGGATAAGTTCTCTCAGGGTTACTTTCAGAATAAGTCTTTTTCTTGAAGCTCTGATAGGCCTTTTTGGAGAAAACAAATACTTTGTGACTTTTCTTTCCATTTTTGCCTTGGCTGCTAGGAAGCTCAGTGCCGAAGTCACTGCTTTGCTGCTGTGGTCCTCTCACCCCTGTGCAGGGGTTCCGATCCTCTAAGTAGTCCCCTTGCGCAGTCGGCTCTAAGGGTGGTGTCCTCAGATACTTTCTGGGAGTGGGTGGGAGATAGGAATAGATTGGAGAGCGAAAGGCAGACAAGCTGATGGCATTGTGGACAGGGTGAGGACAGGGTGGCCACAGGGTGGACCGGCTGCTGCCGTGGCTGAAGACGTCACGTGGCTGCAGAGCCTGTGGAACCTTGCTCATGGTGACACCCAGCCATGTCCCTGTGGCTGACCCAGGGGCACTGCCTGCTCGGGGTGGAGTCTGACTGCTTTAATTGCTCCTCGGTGGCTCCTGTGTGAGGCGAGGCTTCCCCTTGAGATTTGCTGCAGGGTGGAGGACGAATCCGAGGCTGGGTCAGTCCCGTGGGTGTGCTAGCTGTGCTGAGTCCCAGGAAAAGGGCCACAGGGCTGCGGCTCAGGATGGCTTTGTGTCAGGGTCACCTCGGATTCTCCCCTCTTCCCCTGTCCTCTGAGTCCCCTGGGCTTTTCCTGCTCCCCAGCCCTCTGTCCATGAGGTGATGCCTTGGGTCCAGCCTGCACTGCACCTGGCCCTGCTTCTGGCTGTGCTGGTCCCAGTGCGGCCAGCTTCTCCAGACCACCCTCTCCCCCCACCGTCCACTCAGAGGGCCCTCCCCCAGGGCCCCCACTGGCCCCCAGACCCCCATCTCCCATCTGCACGGCGGGGGTCGGCCTGGCCCTCCGTGAGTCCCTGTGACCCTGTTGGGGCCTGCAGGAGTGTGTTTCTCGAACGCAGGCGCACACAGAGCCCGTGTACGGTGGCCCCTGCTGGGCGGGGTGCTCCTCGGGGGCGGGACTGCCTGGCTCACTTGTGCCCCTGGCGCATGCCCTGCCCCATACCACGTGGGTCCCCCCTCAGCTGTGTCTGCTGATGGCACTTGTGGTATCGAACTGATGAGTGTCCTGTTGCTGCCATGTCTGCTGTGGGTGTCTGCCGTGGGCATCTGCCTGGGCAGCTGCCAGGACCCCATTTCCTGGGGTGACTGAGCACTTCTGCCCCCTGCAGGTGTCTGGGCGCATGGCGACTACTGTCGGATCAACCCAAAGACTGGGGGCATTGTCATGCTGGGCCGGAGGTGAGGGTCGCTGTTGGCTTCGCTTCCTTGGACCCCCTACCTGAGGCACTGGGGAAGGCGGGGGGCACTTCCTGTGTCAGTTTCCCGAGTCCTGGTTCATGTTTCTGTGCCCCGAACTGGGTCAGGGGTGTGAGGGGAGGCCTGTGCCAAAGGTACAGCCACTGACCATCTACAGGGGCGACAGCTCGTCTGGGACAGGGTGGAGGTTTGTGGGTCTTGGGGGCCCTCAGCACAGCTGGGAGGGAGGGACCCACATACAGGTGGGAGGCATAGGGAGGTGACAGCTGTGTCCATGTGAAGGGTGCTGCCTCAGTCTCTGGCCTTGAGTTCAGAGTCGCGGGGGGGGGGTGGCTGGTTGGGATCAGGAGTGGGGACACAAGCCTTCCGTGATGGGTCCGGGTGTTGCCATGTGGAAAGGGGGTGATGCCACCCGGGGCCCCCTCTGCAACACGCCTGGCTCGGGCGCTGCTGTGTGTTCACAACCTCGTGTTTGTTGGCAGCGACGGCACTCTCAACCCCAACGGAGTGCGGTTCGGCAGCTCGGAGATCTACAACATCGGTATGCAGTCCCCCTTTCTCCCGGTTATCGCCAGGTCACCCGGGAAGGGACGGGGCCCTGGGGGAACCCTAGGGCCTGCTTGGCTTTGGCAGAACACTGGCCCCTCCGCCTCCAGCCCCGAGCCAGACATTTATGGGCCCGCCCTTTTCAGGACAAGCCTCATCCACGCTCCACTTAGCTCCTGAATCCCTGGAGGGGGTTCTTAAGGTCGCATGGCCTGTCCCCGTCCCGTTTCATGCTCGTGGCGAACCCTGGGAGGAGGGTTGCTGTGTCTGCTCTTTGCGAGTGAAGAAACAAGCACAGCAGGGCCGCATGGTCGCTGGAGGTCGAGCAACACCGTGCAGGACAGAGCACAGTGTAGGCCGTGGGCCTCCTGGCTGCACGGTGGATTCACCGTGGCTTCACAATGCCCAGCCCAGGCCGCGAGTCAGCTGCAGCCTTGTCCTGGCTGTGTGCAGCCTGGTTGCTGCAAGAGTCCTGGCCTCTTTCCAGCCTTTGCTCCTCCCACCAGCCCTGCCACGGGCTCACGCTTCCTTCTTATTTTTAAATTAACTTGTGCGGGAAGGGCTGCTTGTGGCCCCCTGCAGAACCTCCAGCTCAAGCTGACGCCCCCGTCTCCCCAGTGGGGGTGACCTTCCACCTGTCCCCCACCCCTGGCACCTGTCCCAGGAGCGTGGGAGGGGAGACCGGCCTCCCGCTCTGCTCCTCTGAGTCGGACAGGCTGAGGCCGGGCACCTGGAGCACGTCCATCCCTTTTCTCCGCAGTGGAAGCCTTTGAGGAGGTGGCGGACAGCCTCTGCGTCCCCCAGCACAGCAAGGACGGGGAGGAGAGGGTGGTCCTCTTTCTGAAGATGGCTTCTGGGCACAGCTTCCGGCCCGACCTGGTGAAGCGCATCCAAGACGCCATCCGCTCCGGCCTATCTGCACGGCACGTGCCCGGCCTCATCCTGGAGACCAAAGGCATCCCGGTATGGCCCCGACGGGTGCCCACGCACCCAGGCCCCCTACCTCAGGCTTGCTCGGGCTTTGTGTGTGGTTTGTCCCTGTTGCCTGGCAACAAGTCCTGGTTTTCTTGCCTTCGCTGTTTTAAAGCCTTTCCTAAATTGCATTAGAAAGCGCTTTCTGCTGCTGTTCGGAGGGTGAGCAGGCCCGGCCCTGCGCGTCCTCCTGGCTTTCCCCTATGCGGTTGTGGTGCTCTCAAAGTCCGTGAGATCGATTCCACCTCTTTGAAGAGCCGCTGGGCGCGTTGGGTGGCCTCGCCTTTTCACTCCAGGTTCTGCCTGCGGGAAGACTTGCGCCCACCCATAGGCCCTGAGGGTCGTGCCCCCTCGGTGGCCTTTGCTCAGGTTCCAGGGTGGGGGAGGGCCCAGGAGGACCACAGCTTCCTCGAGCTCTGCTCACGAGACAGTGACCTGCCAGCTGAGAGAAGGAAGTGCTGTGTGTTTGTGCACGTATGTGTGCACACGTGTGCGTGCATGTGTGTACACGTGTGCGTGCACACACACAGCACTAAACACAGAGATGAGCTAGGCTGTCCCTCCAGCCTGCGGAGTGGCTGCTCACCGGGGCCAGCAGGTGGCGCCGCACTTGGAGCTGCCCACAGGAGACCCAATCCTAGGCGGGCCTGACTCTCAACATGGCTCTTGGGAAATACTGAGGGATGTGCTGCCCTTGAACCTGAAGCTCCTAGACCCACTGAGATGGTCCTCTCTGCCTTGAAGCTTAGCGAAATCTTTAACACCACGTCCCGGCTGGGGCGTGCTCCCCGCAGGCCCACGGTGTGCCGGCGCTCACGGAGGCCCTGCCCCCTGGCCGCGTGCTCACGGCTGGTTGCTGCCTTTTAGACGGGCCACACATTTCTTCCTTACATGGCCATGACTCACAGCGACTCTGTGGGGACGCTGGCTCTCGGGAGAGGAGCTCCTTGAGTCTGTAGCCCTTCCTGCCTCTCCCGATGGGGTCCAGGCTTCCGTGGGTGAGGCACCTTTGTCCCCGGCTGGCGCTGTTGGGGGACTGGGCTTTGGTTTTGCGCACTGGCTTTCCTTGGCCATCAGAGGGCCGGGTCCTCTGCTGGCAGCGTGGTTACTCCAGGGCCGCGTCTGCTCATGAGAACACGGGACAACTTCCAAGGGGGACGCGCCGTGGGCTGGGTCTCTGTCTTCAGCTGGCAACCGTCAGCTCACCGTGGCCTGGTCAGCTCCGGACTGCCCTCTGTCCAGCAACTGTCTGCTGGGCCTGGAAGTCATGCTGACGGTTACCTAGAATTTTGCAGGTGTTCTCAGACCCCCGGGGTCTGAGATAAGGGAGAGCATGGGAGGGGATTTGCTCTGTGTGTTGCTGAGCTGGGGAGGGTCTGGCCCAGCCACAGGGATTTGGAGTTGCTCACAGCCGAGGGGGACAGGCTCCGGGCACCTGGGGCATCGCAGGCCGATATTACTGTCCTGACCGAGCGTGTCCTTGTCCTGGGCCATAGCTTAGTTGCCTGGCCCCCCGACTTGCTCTCTCGGGAGCTGCTGCTGCTCCCTAGCCCCTCCCCGGAGGAAACAGCCTCAGCATTCCCTCCGGGACACTGTCACATGTGTTTTGTCTGCTGATTGAAGATGTAGGTTATCAGCTCCCACGAACTGTTCTTGGAGCTTCTGTGTGAAGCTCAGACATACCTGAGACGCTTGCTGCCCGGGCGACGGGCTGAGGATGCCACAGTGACCGGCAGCCCCTCGGAAGCCAGCGCTTAGGTCCTTAATCAGTTCACACTTCGACTGAATTTTTCAAATGAGTTTTAATTACACCACAGGTTAAAAATATACGTATTGCTGGTGAGGAGGGACCAGGGTTCTAGTGGCTTTCTTAAAGCGTCCTGTTTTTCTAGAAGCTTCCTGGTCCCTCAACACACCAATGCCGTTGGGATTACAGATGAAGCCCACGTGTGACAAGAGAAAGTCACGCGTCCTCCTGCTCAAACGCTTCTGAGAACATGTTGCAAGGGTTCAGTGGGGGTCTTGGAGGAAGCTGGATTTCCGGTTGCTGCTTGGTGACAAAGTCAGAGCTAGTCTCTATAATGTAATGAAGTGTAGTAAGGTGAATGTAAATAGTGAAATCAGGACAAAATGCACCGTGAGGCACGCTTGAGAGCTCCGTTCCCTCCCTTCCAGCCGTGGGGGAGGTGCTGTCACCTCCATTTTGCATTTGAGGACGAGTTCAGGGTGGGAACTGACCCCCAAGCCCCAGTGGTGGTGGCGGAAGCGGGCTCTTTGTGCCAAGGTCAGTCTGAGTGCCTGGGCGCAGAGTGAGGGATGCTTTCCCTCCTGGTCACGCGTTTCTGTGTCTTCCCTCCCTGCCCCCGGCAGTACACCCTCAACGGCAAGAAGGTGGAGGTGGCTGTGAAGCAGGTCATCGCCGGGAAGGCTGTGGAGCACCGCGGGGCCTTCTCGAACCCCGAGACCCTGGATCTCTACCGGCACCTCCCCGAGCTGCAGGGCTTCTGACTGCGCCTCCCCACCCCACGTGTCGGTGCCGCAGCGCTGGTGTGTGCGTGAAGGTCCTGAGACGCCCTGGTGCTTCAGGGGGCTTGCCCCGTGCCCATGGTCCGTTTGGGGGTGCCCGGTCTGCCGCCCGCAGCACACCATCCTGACCTGGAGGCCGACGGGGGTGTGTGTGTGTGTGTGTGTGTGTGTGTGTGTGTGTGTGTGTGTGTGTGTGTGTGGCAAAGTGTGCGAGCGTGTCCTGGCATGTGTGCTCCGGCGTGCACGCACAGGAGGGGCTGGCAGCTACCTGTGCACCCAGCCCTAGCAGACCCCTGGCCACGTGTACGGCGCCACCTGGCCTCTGGCGACAGCACAGCCCTGAGGGGCCATCTTGCCCTCAGCACCCCCTCTGTGGGCCCACTTTGTGCCGGTAAGGTGCAGATGGGCTCCTCCCCTTACTCAGTTCTCCGCCTCTGGCTCTTGTCCCTCAGGGCCTGTCCGTCCTCCCTTGCTCGTCACTTGTCACAAGGGCGTGGCCCAGTGGGACCCCCCCTCCCACTCCCCGCTGAGCTCTGTGTGATGACGGGACATGTACCATTCCTGGTGGAGCCGCGTGTCCACCCGGCTGAATGGTGGGCGCTGCCCAGAGACAGCGAGCGCCCTCGGGAGAGTGAGTGGGTGCCCTGCTGTAACAGGAGCTGCTCGCTTCCTGGACTTCGACTGGTTAAAACCTCTCGTGTGACTTGTCTGGTGTGTGGGTGTTTGGAGAACTGGATGTCCACCCTGTGGGTGGTGCTGCTCTCGGGGATGCTGGCAGCCTCCCACCCGCTGGTGGCGGTCACCATGGATCCTCGGGGACAGAGCTTCTCTGTGTGAGGGATCTGCACCTGGAAAAGGTGTTACAGCACCTGCCAGTCACGTTGCGGGTTTGCCAGCCGGTTGGTTTATATGTTCTCTTCAGTTCAGCATATTCCTGTAATCCTAATGTTCATTTTTGTATTTTTAAAATGGAGCACAGTGAAATCCTTTTTTAAATCCCTTTTCTTCTGATTATACAAATATATGGGTCCCGGGCTGGTGCGACTCAGTGGATTGAGTGCTGGTTTGCAATTTGGACTGCAAACCAAAGGGTTGCTGGTTCGATTCCCAGTCAGGGCACATGCCTGGGTTGTGGTCCAGGTCCCCCGTAAGGGGCGTTCCAGAGGCAACCACACATTGATGTTTTCCTCCCTCACTTCCCTTCTCTAAAAATAAATAAAATCTTTAAAAAATAAAAAACATGGGGAAAATTGCCACAAGGAGTTTAATGCAATAAATGTATGCGTGTATATGTGCATATATATAGCATGCTGGCGTGTTCTCTGGAGGGGCGACCGGCTCCAGGGGCGGGAAGCTGGCTGTGCTGATTGACCAGCCGGGAGCCGCACTCGGGGGGAGATGGTTGGTCCAAGTGGTTGGGGCACTTCTTGGGCTCTGGTGACCAGGTGACCCAAGAGTGCTGCTCTCAGCGGGAAGCCACACCCCAGATGGTGATAATGTCTTCACCTGGGCTCCCTGGGGCTGGTTCCTGGGCAACAACGCTTTTCTTGTCATTGCCAGAGTCACGTGTCCCTTGGGTTGTGTCTGGCTGCACGGCACAGAATCCAGGCTCAGCCCAGGAGGGTGGATTTTCCTCACGCCCCAGGAAGCCGGAGGCCGACTGCTGTCCCAGGGCTGCTGCCAGGGTGCCCAGCCTCTTCTGCCTCCTGCTTCTGCTGTGCCGCGGGTTCTGGACAGAAGAAGGGCTGGGTGGGAAGACAAAAGCCCACCCTCCTCTGTCCGTCCCTTTTTTATTAGCAAAACAATGGCTTTTCTGGAAACTCCACCCAGTGCCCACCTGCTTCTGCATCCTGGCCCGAGTGGGCCACATAGCGCCCCTGGCTGCACGGGACTCTGGCAGGCAGAGCATTCTGAAGCAGCACTTACTCCCTTTCTGTATCAGCCTCCTCCCGCTGCTGTAATGAAACACCACAGGCATAGCGGCCGAGACCCACATGAATCACTGACAGTCCCGGAGGGCAGAAGCTGCCGATGGGGATCTCGCTGGACCGAAGCCACAGGTCCAGCCAGGCTGTGTGCCTTCCAGAGCTTCTGGGGGAATCGGTTCCCTGCCTTTTCCAGCTGCCTGCGTCCTGGCTGCTGGCCCCGTCCTCCATCCCACGGTGTCTGACCCTCCCTCCCTGACCACATACTAGGACCCACTCGAAGAATGTGGGTCAGTCTCCCAGTTTCACCATCTGCAGACCCTCGAGTTTGGTTTCATCTGCAGCTGGAACCCCCCCACCCCCCGGCCACACGACCGAACATTTTCACAGGTTCTGGATGTTGGGATGTGGACATCCTGGGGGTGCCAGAGTGGCCGTCAGGGAGGTATGAGCCTTGAGCAGGAAGAACCCTGGTTGTTGACTGTCCCCCAGGCTGGGCTCATCCTCCCCATGTGACCAACTGGCCTGCCAGCCCTCCTCCTGGGGTTCAGGCCAGGCCTGGGGCCCACTCACATCGATTGAGGAGTTAAGGCTTACTCACTGTGCCCTTTAGTTCCGGCAAGATGTCCAGGCCGGCCACGCCCACACATCCTTATTAATCGGCCGTGCTGGCAGCTTCATTAATGAGAGACAGATGGTTGGGAACCACAGCCTCCCGAATGTCTTGGCCCCCGTATCACACTTAGAAGACCTGCCACCTGCTGGCCAGCTACCTTTTCCTCTCTGCGGTGGCCCCTCCACGCCCGACCCCAGCAGGTTCAGGAAGCTGTGGGCCTGCAGTGCAGCCTGGCAGGGGCGCCCCAACTCTGTGGTCCCCTCATCCCCCCTGCCCTGCCGGCCCTGCGTGCTGTTCCTCCTCAGCGCCTGCCTTCCCACCTCCAGGAATGTTCTCCAGGCCTTAGGTCTCCTTCCCAGCTGCACCAGGCCCAGCGCCACCTTCTGGCTGGGCAGACTCTCCTGAGGAGCCCTGGAGACCCGGATGGGGTGACTGAGCCTGGTCCCCGCCCCTTTCATGCCCTGTTCCTCCAAGCTGGTTTCAGTTCCTCCACTGTCCCTACGGGCACTTGTCAGCTGGTCTGCTCCCTGCCTTCTGTACCCTGGAGGCCCCCAGATTTGCTCATTCATCTGGACCCTGAGCCCCTGGCAGAGGGCCCAAACCCACCACGTTTTGGCAAAGGTGTCTCCTTGGCCTCCTAACAAACCCGGGACTGTACAGGGACAAAGAGGACCCTTCCCTCGTGGCCTGGGGCTTCAAGTGCCCTGGGCGAGGGTCTCATGGGGAACAAGCTCCCCGACCCTGGGCCCAGCCTGCAGAGGGACTGTGGCACACAAATTCATGGGTATAGTCCCTAGGGTGCAGGCTAGGCTGCCATCACGAGCACCCCCAAATCTGGCTCGGTCGGAGAGTTTTTCTCCTGAAACAGCCCCGAGGACAGTGGGTGGGCCAGGGTGGATGGGTGGCTTTGCTTTGCAAGGTCACCTGAGGGCCCAGGCTTCTTCCGTCTGCTCGTGGTGCTGTCGGGGGTGGTCTTGTCCGCGTGGGAGCTGGCTCACGACACTCACCTTGCTGGAACCGACCTTCTTCCCGGGAAGAGCTCCCGAAAGAATGGAAAGGATCCTTTTTTTGATGAACCTCATTTTGTGGTCTTTTATTGGGCGGGTGTAGTTCCTGAATGTCTAGATTTAAAAAAAAATCACACCTCAGTGGAACACATCACCTGCCACGTATGGTTTCCAGGTCACTCTGACGCGGTCCCTGACCCTGTCACACGCTTTGCCCTGATGATATTTGGAGGAGTGTCAATTCGTGCGTCACGAAACTTTAAAAGACAGCGTTCTGGGAACGGCACACCCCACTGTCCCGCGTGATTGGAATTGCGGGTTTTAAAAAGGATGCCACGTCTACCTGAAGACGAGGGTGCTTTCGAAAGGGTTCCGCTGTGCGCAGTCTTCATGGGGGGGCGGGCGTCGAGGGTGGCGGAGGTTTTCTGCCGTCTCAGAATGGATGTGTTTCTGTGGCTTTCCTTCTTTTCTCTCCTTTCTTTCTTTCTTTCTTTTTTTTTTTTGAAATAACCCGACTCAGCAGCGATCTCCCTCCACCGATGGGACCGTCAGGGTCTTGCCATCACATAATTGCTTTCACGCTCACGCCCGGCATGCTCTTGTGGATGGCTGCGACGCAGATGTGACAATTCTATCAGGCCTGGGTTCTTGCATGGTTGACCCTGCAAATTGAATCCAGGGAGGTCAGCCCTTCTGCCTGGCTGCTAGATTTCGTGTTCGCCACCTGGGGAGGGGCCTGGGCGCAGACAGCCACTCTGACCCCCGCCACCCCGAGGCCCGCACTCTCCCTCGGCTCCCCAGACGGAAGGCACAGCCCTTGATGGATGGGCTTCTGCCCACGTGGCGTCATTAGCCGCTCCGTCAAGGTGACAAGGTCATTTTTAATGTTCGCTCTTCAGAGTGGAGGTTTATTTTTAGGTTGGGAGTCGGCCAGCCTTCCCAGAGAGAGAGAGCCTCGAAGAGCTTCGGGCCCTGGCTCTCGACCCTGGCGGCCCGGGCGGCTTGTCAACAATTCCCGGGCCCACAGGGGTGCCGTCTGAGGCGCGGTACATGTTCTCTGTCTTGACCTATGCGGTGGCTCCTGGAACTTAGGTACAACGTGCAGAAAGCGGAGCTGCGGTGAGCATGTGGAGGGTTCAGAGCCCTTTTGTGTCCTGGGGTGAGGGGCACGGAATGGGGCCGCAGCTGTGGGAAGTTTCATGGCTCCCCAGAAAGGGGAATGTCCCACATGACTTGGCCATCCGACCCCGAGGGGGGGACCCCAGAGAACCGAAGGCACGGACTCAGGCAGGTGCTTGAACACCCACATTCACGGCCGCACTGTTCCCCACGGCCGAGAGGCATGATCGGGACGGCCACTTAGTGAGCAACATAATGTCCGGTCATCGGGGTGGACGCCTCACGCTAACTCAGTGTTGTACGTCAGCTGTAATTGAAAAATGAAAAATGAGTTTTTAAAAAAGCACCTGAAATATTTTCCCTTTCAAGTGTTTCAAGGACCTAATTATGAACTTCGTTATAATTGTTCATTAGTTATATTTTGTTCAATTACTTTAACAAGTTGCCAAATGGAACACAAAGCCGGCAATTAGCATTATGTAATTGTAATGAGACACTCAGATCGGGCTGCGTATTTTCCCCTCGCAGGGCGCCAGCGGGAGGTGGCGGCTGGCTCCCCGTCTGCTCGCCGGCCCCCCCAGAGCCACGGGCGGTGGGACGGCCTTTTCTTCTGCGTAGAGACCCTGGTCAGAAACGCCGACGTGTGTGAGGACGGGGCTGGCATGTTTAGATGACAACGATCATATGTTGTATGATGTGTGACAGCCCTGGTCTCGGCCGGTTTTCCTGCTGTAACTTACTGAACATCCTGTCAGCCCCCGATGTGAGGGCTGTCACTTCCCCTGCTTTCCAGATGAAGACATTGAGGCACAGGGTCCGGGCGACGTGCCCAAGGTCACGCAGCCTGGAGGTGCTGGAGCTGGGCCCTGGCCCATGCCCTTGACCGCCGCTCTCCATTGGGTATTGATTACTGAGTCTCAGAGAAACGTGCGTTTTGAAACATGCAATGGCCCACTTCATCCAGCAGGAGACCATCAGCGAGAGAAAAGATAACACTGCATTTTGGCCACTTCATTGTTCATACCAGAATCTATTTCAGAGGTAGGAGTGTGAATGCAACTTTCTGAGTTTGCCCTGGCTGGCGTGGCTCAGCGGATTCAGTGCCAGCCTGTGAACTGAGGGGTCGCTGATTTGATTACCAGTCAGGGCCTGGGTCTCCGGCCAGGTCCACAGTAGGGGGCACGCAAGAGGCAACCACACATTGATGTTTCTCTCCCTCTCTCCCTCCCTTCCCCTCTCTCTAAAAACAAACAAGTCACGGGCTGTTCTTGACCACTCCCCACTCCCACCCAGCTGGGGGGGACAGATAGGCCGACCCAACAGGTGACAGCCCGCTCAGACACTTTGATCTGTGAACCTGTTTGGACAGGATCCCATTACCTAAAACCTGCTGAAGTTACAGAGGCCGGCTTGACTCTGCGACAGAAACCTAATGCATGTGGCTGAGGAAACAAGAGAGCCTTTATTAATGCGACTGGAAAGTCTGAGGATGGATTTCAGGCATGGCTGGGTCCAGCACCTCACACAAGGTCCCTGGGGCTCGTTCTCAGTTGTGGACCCTAAAGGACTGCCCTGGGTCACTCAGTTACCTTACTCAGCCTGGGCCTCGTGAACCTCCGAGTTTAGGACCCCAGAGCCAGAGAGCGGGGGGTTTTGGAAGATAAAGAAAATGAACCCTTAAAGGGTTCTTCATGGAAGTCACATCCCCCCTGAGGTAATGAGATGACAGGATCTGTCATCTGCTGGGGGGGCCGGGGGTTAAAGTGTTAAACAAATGCTACCCAGGCACATATGGACGGATGTAGGGCCTCTCACGAGGCCCTAGTGCAGGACACAGAGTTCGTCTGTGGGGCAGACACAGGGCAGCTGCCACCCTCTGCTACCCTCTGGGTTTGTCCCGGTCGCTGACATCAGTAGAGATGCCACTCACCAGGATGTTCCTTGACACCCGAGCAAGGAAGCGTCTTCTGGGCTCTCTCTGGAGGCAGAGTCGTGGGTGTGTGGGTTGCCACGGTAACCCTGCCAACCTGGTGACGCCCTGAGTTTTCGGTCCCCTCCTCCACCTGGTACTGGGCAGCTCTGCTATCTCAGCTCGTTGCACAGAGGCCGCCACCCAGTCCTCGTTGCTGTCACCCACTGAATAAGCTTTAGAGCCCCCTCCGGTGACAGGCTGACACGTCACATCCAAAATCCCTCATTAGGGCCCCCGGATCAATGACTCCCGCCTGATCGGGGGTCCAGTTCTCTCCACCTTGGTGTTACGCCTTCATGCACTCCTTCGGTTTCCATCAATATTTATGGACAAAACCTTGCAATTCTTTGGTGACAAGATATGTCATCCTGGGCCACTTGAGCCAAGGAGCAGTCCTAGACTCTAGCGGTGGCGGATCTTAGGGGGGCAAGGGTCTCCCTACAAGGCACCTGACCCTGGTGAGTTTACCACACACACGGTTTCTGGGACAGGACGGCTCGTCTCCTTAGAAGAGAATGGCAACCCCCTTTGGCCCGGGAGGTTTCGAGTTACTGGGAGGTTGGGGGCTCTCTGCTTCCTCTGGGCCCCACCCAAGGTCCCTGTTCTGGGTTTCAGCATCCCGTTCTTTCCCATTGGGTGTCCGACCCCTGCAGGAGAAACCTGTCGAGGCTGTGAGTCCGGCTGATGTTGCGATTCGAGAACCACACAGTCAAATCACGTTTTCGGTGGTGGCCTTTGCCCCGTGGCTACGGTCAGTGAAGAAGACTTCGCCCCAGGAGACAGGGAACGTGAGCAGGGACCGCAGCGTCAAGAATCCCCAGCTTGCAGGAGCTGGTTAGCTTCCTACAGGGCTGAGAGGGGCTCTGGGGGCCCAGGGCAGCTGACAGAGGGCAGTGAAGGGGCTGCAGGCCCAGACGGCGCCCACCCTCGTCCCCAGGGCTGCCGTCTCTGAGGGGGCACGGCGGCCGCGGGAACACGTAGTCAAGTCGGCCGGAGCGGAGACCCGCGTCGGAAGGCGGGGCGGCAGCAGGCCTGTGTAGGCATCTGCTCTTGTTCTCTGGAAGCGGCCCACTGGCTGGGGACTCTCGGCAAGTCACTTCACCTCTCTGAGTCTCAGACTTTTGTCTGACAAATGGGGACACTAAGGAGCTCATCCAAACCCTCAGGGCTGTGGGGATGGTGGGAAGTGGTCCTAGATAGGAAAGTGAACAGCTTTGGTCACGAGTGTGGAGCTGCCTAGACGTGCACAGCTGCTGTACTGATAAGAAATGACCTTTGCTCACAGGTACCAGGAAACCTCACTCTTGTGGCTTAATTAGGATTTACTTGTCTCGTATATCCAGAGTTCTCGAGGTGGTTATCTCTGGGTGATGCTTAAGTTGCTCAGGGATCAGAGGGCCAAACCTCTCTGTGAGGCTTTGGCCTTTTCCTCATGGCCACAAGATGACTGCTGCAGCTCCAGACATCACGGCTACATTTAAAGCAGGAAGACAGGCAAGGGCCTGGTCAGCCACCGCTGTTCCTGCTTCCAGTGGACAGAAGCAGGTCCGCAGGAGAGTCTGGGACGATGAACACGTAGCTTTCCTACCTCTACAGAGCAAGGAGGCCTGGGAGAGAGGAGCAGGGGCGGGTGTTGCGTTAGAGAGCTAACGGTGTCTGGAATAGCTAGAGGTGCCACATGGCAGCAACCGGAACTGCTCTGCCATGGAGGGGAAGCGACCATGGGAGGATTCGGTTTCCACCCTGGTGGGCTGCTCTTGGGGCTGCATTGGAATCGCTCGCATTTAAATTTGGAGGTGGAATTATTTTTCCATGCTTGCCGTTATGCAAATGGCTGTCTCGCTATAGCTCAGGGTTTTCATTTTTCTGTGAATTATTCCTTTCTCACTGTTTCCCCCCTCTTGGCAGGCATAAAACAAGCACTTCCTGATCAGAGGAATTTTCCAGTCATTCAGTTAACGGATGTTTACTGAGCGTCTTCCAGGTGCGGGGAGCTGCCTCAGGCTCTGTCCCGGGACATAGGGGACAGAGATGTGCCCTGTGTGGTCTGGGGGCTCATGCCCCGGAGGAGCAGAGAAGCAACAAATACATCGACGTCACAACGTATGAGAATGACCCGTGGTCGGAAGGGAATAAAACATGGTGGATGAATGGATTTGGGGGTGAGGAGGGTTTTTTAGGCGGGGTGGTCCGCAAGAGTCTCCGAAGAGAGGCTGTTGAAGGAGAAACTTGGAAGATCGGAAGAGGCCAGCCATGCTGTGGTCTGGGGCAGAGATATTCCCGGCAGAGGGAATGATAGCACCTGCTGAGGCCCCGGGGTGGGAACGAGCTTGGAAGGTGAGGAAGAGAGAGGAAGGGAGCCGCCGGAGACCCGGTGGGGCTGGGGCAGGCTGAGGCACGCAGGGCTTTGGAGAAGCACTTTGGCTCAAGGTCTGCCTGTTGGGAGTGGGCTTGCCAGATGGGCCTCCTTGGCTAGACATGGGCCGTCAACCCCTGGCCTGGGGCCCGGCCCCCTGGGCCTCAGCTTTCAGGGTCCACGTTACCCCAGTGGTGTGACCTCGTTTGTTTCCTTGCCCACCGCCGACTCCTGTGTTTGAATACCGACCCCATCGGAACACGACCCTTATCTCTCTGGCCCACGGCTGTGTCTCCAGCCCCAAGCCGGGAGAGGCACACAGCAGATGCTGAAAACTACCGGACCGCGGTGCCGAGGTTTCTGTTGTTGCTGTTGCGTAATCAGCGACTTAAAAACGTAGCAACTTAAAACAGCACCTGCTCGTTAGCTCACGGTCCGTAGGTAGGGGCCGAGGCCCGGGGTCTCGCCCAGGCTCAGGGTGTGAAATGAGGGTGTCAGTGGGCTGTGTCGTGGTGAGGGATGCAGGATCCGTCCCCCAGCCTGCGTGGTGGTGGCGGAGCTCAGCTTTTGCTTTCTGGCTGCTGGGCAGTGGCTGCTTCTGGCCACAGACTCCGCCAAGCCGGGAACTGGACTGCAGGTCTCCTTGCGGGTCCTGCCCCAGGGCCCTTGCATGTCCCACTGCCGGGGAGTCTCTGCCCTGGGCTTCGGTGTGTCTGCCCGCCTGTCCGGTGAAGCCTCTCTTGACTCCCCGCCCTTCCCCTTTAAAGACGCTTGGTACTTGTTTTACACCCTCCTTGTACTTCCCTCCCTCTGACCAACCATACATTGTGCCTCTTTATGTGGTTTACAGCCTCTCTCCCGCCCCGGCTTGTCAGCCCCCCAAGAGCAGGGAGTCTGGTTTGATTCTCTGTGACACCCCAGCACAGAGGAGGGACCGGCCAGCACCTGAAGGAGGAGCGAGTCAGGTTCGGGGAGGGCAGTTTTCAGCTCAGCTCTCTTTCCTTCCTTCCTTCCTCCCCCCCCCCCCCCCCCCCCCCCCCCGTCCCTTTTTTTGTCGGGGAAAACCCCCCGCCAGGCACAGTCTCCCTTCCCCAGGCAGCGTCCTTCTGCAATCAGGGCCTCTGCACGCACGCTGTGAGCAGTGCTCCTGGGTGTTTGCAGCCTCTCCTTCCAGCTGCTCGTGCTCTCTCGGAGGGCCTCGGGCAGGAAGAGAGGGAGCCCAGGCCCAGTCCAGGGGGTCCCTGAGGGCGGGGGAGGGTGGGCACTGACTGCGGGGTCTGCCCACAGCCAGGGTCACGCCTGGATGTGCACCTCTGAGGGTGGAAGGCGGGGTTTGGGCTGTAAAGCAGACGGGAGGAGCGGCGTGTCCCGGAATGGCCCAGAGTCTCGGGATGCAGGCAACACAGCGTCACCCACTCGGATGCTCACGGCCGGCTCTCAACCTGTGGGAGCCAAGCAGCGTCCACAGGCCTGGCCGGGCTGTTGCCCCCGCCCCGGGGTGCCCACCCAGCCTAGGGGCAAAGGAAAGGCACCAGCCTCTCTGAGGGTCACCCTGACCGCCTGCTGTGTCCTCAAACCCCAAGGAGTCACAGGGCGAGGGTGCCGTCCACAGCCAGTTCATTCGAGGTCCACAAACTCACCCTCCTTTGTTTTGTTTATTCGCTTCTCACGCACGCTCCCCGCTTTATGCAATTAATAAAAGAGCTCCTTCCTTCCACTTCAGGTGAGCTCGTCGCTTGTGACGAGTCTGTAAATGTCAAGGAGATGATTGCAGTGCACTGTGGGTGGTGGGGCTCCCAGGGCGCTACAGCCGGGGGCTTTCACCGGGGCATTTAATAAACTCAGGGCCCCTCCCACCCAGAACAGGGGCTGGGCGGCCTGGGGGCTGCTGCAGAGCCCAGCACATCGGTGTCATTAACACACGTGAATGTTCATGGTGGGGCCCCGCTCTCCTAGCTGGTCGGCTTCTGCAGCAGAGCTTCCATCACCGTCCTGAGGGCACAGGAAGTTCAAGTTCAGCACGGGGTTGTGGGGGGAGAGCAGTGGCCAGGAAGCTGTCGGAGAGCCACTCCCTAGGGCGGGTGCCCCGGATACAGCATGTTATCCCGGTGGCAGGCAGCTCTGCACCTCGACATTGGGATGGGCTTTCCGAGGCGTTGGGGGAAGCGCAGTGGAGGCTCCTGGAGGGCTTTGGGGACAGCTAGGGCTCCGTTCAAACTCCAGCTCTGCCCTTTGAACGAAACCCCCAGCCCCAGTTTCCTCACCTGTAAAATGGGGGCAAAACACCCCCTCTCGCTTTACCGGGAGGGTTGAACGGCCTGTCACGTGGGAAGGTCTTACTGAACAGTGAGGCAGGGCCGACACAGTTTGATGGGTCGCAGGCGCCTCCGCTGACAACAGCCCGCTTCCTCCTCTCAGGCAGGAAGCCGGACGCGGGACCCGCGCGTGGTGTTCACGAACCACACCGCTCTGCTTCGGGCTTCTGTCCGCGACTCTTGCTTGTATGTTTAACCGAGACCCCGCCTTACTCAGAGGTATGGGCTGTGAAAAATTGGGGTAACCCAGCTCTAGTGTCAAAGGAGTTGTTCAATGCTGGAGGAAATGCAGCCATGTTTTACATTATTATTATTATTATTATTATTACATCCTTAAAGGATAAGCATCACTGTCACCTCTGTCACCAGCAAGCAGAACCAAAGGGCGTGCGGTGGGAGGGAACGCAGTGGCGAGGAGGAGCCTCCCTGGCCCACAGAGCAGCGTTCTGTCCTGGTCTGTCTTTCACACTGAGTCCCCTTACAGTGGACGCCCATTGTTCTGACCCTCTGTGTACCCGTTTTCTGAAAGCAGCGCCCTCATTCTCTTGGGGGTCCCAATGCTTTCAGGCTCTGAGGTCTGGGCAGAGCTGATCCTTTTCCAGCTCTATATGACTCAGGCCTGGCCAATTTGCATGGTCATCCCCTCGGACACAATGATTGGTCCAGGGATAAGCATGTGACCTCCCTGTGGCCAATGATATTCCTTTCCTGCCATAGAATTCCCAAGGACATTGGGCTCCTGGAACCAGCCAAGCCTGAAGCCATAAACATTGGATGAGGTGAGCCAGTGAATCCCTCCGCTCCTAAGCAGAGAGTAAAAAAAAGTAGAACTTGCAAGAGAGATACAAAACACTTAAAAGTGTGCAAAGGCATACGTGGTCAAGAGAAGGAGCTAAGCAGAGGGGAATAAGCCCACCCACTTTCTTGACACACAGCACAATACCCTGCCCCACCCAGAGCTCACCAAAGGGAGGTGGACTAACTGTGATGATAATAAGTGAGGGTAAAGTCACACCCAGAATGGTTTCTCTAAGTTTCTAAATGTCATTGCTATCTCCTTGAGGTTAAGGTTATCTCCTTAACCTGAAGGGGAAAGCTTTTATTAATTGCATAGAGCAGAGAGCGTATATTAAAAAATAATAAATAAAACAAGCACGGTTAAGTTCGTAGACCTCAACTCAAGATTTGAGCAAGTGGGCACCTCCCAGGCACCCAGAGGAGTTTGAATTGGTACCACTGTCCCGAGAGACCCTGGATGTGAGGACCCCAGCACCACACACGCTTTTGCCCGATGACCTGATTTTAGGGACAGACGCCGAAGGACGAGTCGTGTGCACGTAGAAGTGGGCAGGGACGTGCCTGTTGCTTTTTAACAGTGAGGAAACTGTGCACGACCTGAAATGTTCAGCAACATGAAAATTGGTTAAACATTTCCAACCATTATGACATTTCCAACGATCAGATTGTTCTCATTAAAATTGTCCTAGAGAAAAAGATTTAAATGGCACGGAAAGATGATCATAATGTATAATTAAGTGCAAAGAACAAGTTAAAACAATACCCATGATGTGAGCTCATTTTTAATAAATTATATATAGAATATGCACAGAAAAGAGGCTGGAGAGGACACAATATGGATTAGAAGTGGGGATTTCTGGACGGTGGGGGTGATGTTTTTCAATATTTGCATCTTCCAGTTTCTGCCAGAAACATGTAATTTGAAAAATAACTTAACCCTCACAAAGTCACTATAAAGGGAAGATACTTTTCTGTATTTTTTCCACCACTTGATTTGTTTTATTGAGTGGCAAATATGCATCATAGTCCACTTGGGCTTTTCCTGTACCTGCCTTTATCAATTAGGCAGCTTTTGGCTGCAAGGAACGGCTGGCCAAATAACCCTGCTCAACAATGCAGTTCATCATCGGGAAGGCTACTGACAGCACTGTGGCTCCAGGACATGGTGCCTCCAGGTCAAAAGAGGCTGCCAGAGTCCTCCCATCACACCTTCATTCCACAAGATGCCAAGAAGGGAAGGGGTGCAGGGGGCAAAGGGCCCTTCGTCTCCATCATCCGATCAATGAGAGCAATCTTTCTGAAAGTCCCCGTTGCATCTCATGGGTCGGAACTGGGTCACATGCCTCCTCCAGACTGTCCCTGGCACAAGGAATGTGATTGGCAGAGGCCTATCAGGATTCAGCCCCCAGGGTGGGGCTTATGGCCAGTTGGACCAATGGAAGCCTGTCGGGAAGGAAGCTAGGACTGTGTTGAGTTTCTGGGGGTCTTGGGCTGTGCAGAGGCAATGGTGGGTGGGGGAGGCATGACCCACTCCCTTTGGGGGCTAGCACGCCCTGGAGTCAGACTGCCTGGGGTCAGATCCGATTCTGCTGCTTGCTGGCCGGCCGCGTGGCCAAGGGGAAGTCGCTTCATCTCTCTGTGCCTCAGTTTCCTCTGTCGTAAAACTAGCAGATGGCTGAGAGGAGGAAATCAATGGAAACATGTGAGCCCCGAAGAATGAAACCAGCTGCTCCAACACAACTGGTACACAAGTGTCTAGGCGGCACTGTTCATAATAGCTGAGAGGTGGAAACGGCCCAAATACCGCGTAACAGGCGAATGGATCAACCAATGTCTCACACCCATACAATGGGGTCTCATTCTGCTTTAAACAGGAATGAAGTGCTGATTCATACTAGAGTGTGGATGCACCTTGGAGACATTCCGTGCCAGACGCCGGACAAAAAGACATTTATTTTATAGTCCCATTTGCAATGAATTGTCCCGACCAGGCAAATCCATGGAGCCAGGAAGTAGTTTGGGGGTTGGGGAGGGAGGAATGTGTTGGGGTTGGGGAGGAGCTGGGTACAGGGTTTCTGTTGGGGGGGCATGGAAATGTTCTGGAACCGGATAGCATGAGGGTGGCCCAGTACTGTGCATGGACCAGAGGCCACAGAACTGTACACTCTGAAAAGGGTAAAGTGGCACATTTCATGTCCTGTGCTTTTTACCCCAGTGGGAAACAGCTGGGCGTGTGTCAGATGTCATGTCGCTACTCATTTCTGGTCTTTGTGTTACGCTAGCAGTTTTTTTTTTCTTTTTAAAATCTGGTTTATTGGGCCGTGCTGGTGTGGCTCAGTGGATTGAGCACCAGCCTGTGAACCAAAGGGTCGCTGGTTCAATTCCCAGTCAGGGCACATGCCTGGGTTGTGGGCCAGGTCCCCAGTAGGGGGCGTGCGAGAGGCAACCACACATTGATGTTTCTCTCCCTCTTTCTCACTCCCTCCTTCCCCTCTCTAAATATAAATGAATAAAACCTTAAAAAAATTAAGTTTGTTGGGGTGACATTGGTTAATAGGATTACATAGGTTTTCAGTGTACAGTCCTGTGGTGCATTGTCTGGTCGATGCAGGGATGCTCACCACCCAGAGTCCAGTCTAGTGCATTTTAAACTCCAAAACCCGACCCCTCCGGGGCTCTTCGCCAACCTGAGTGCCACCCATCCATTCACTCAGCCAGCCACTGCCTGCTGCGCGCTGTCCTTGGGCCCTGCAGCCGCGAGGTGAAGGAGACACAGGCTGGGGGCGGGGGCTGAGGCACCAGGCAGCAATGAGCAATGAGGTTTCTCTCCCTGTGGATTTGAAGGCAGGTAGTCACAGCTGCTCTGCAGGAACTTTATAAGGTGGGGAAAAAGGACACAGAGAGAGAGAGGATACCTGAGGCCGGGGATGCCCAGAATGGTTGCCCTAAAGAGCCCGCTCCACGTGGTCAACGGTCCAGGTGGCCAGGTGTGCCCGGAACGGTACCCTTCTTGATTTGCTAGATAGGTGAGCTCCGCTGCTGTATTGAGAGGGCCCCCTTCCCAGCACCGTTCCCGGGGCGGTAGAAAGGTGCCCGGAGTCGATTCTGGCCCGTGGTGGAAATGCCAGCGGCCGGCTCAGCTAACCACGAGTGTTTGCGGTGGAAAAGGAACACAGTCCGCCTTTGCAACGAGCGTCTCGACTGGTGGGTCACGTCGGGGGGTCGTCGCCTGCATGTTGGAAATGCTGGCGGTGCAAAGGATGAAGGGGTATCCTAAAGCTCCTGCGAGGTGGGGCAGGTGGGAAATCTATTTGCCTAGTCCGCTCGGCCGCCCCTCCCCCGCGCCTGGCCTGCGGTCCGCCTTCTGAAGCGCAGGTCCGGCCCGCAGTACCGGACACAGCCACGAGATGGCAGCGTCGCCCTACGCTCGTAGCCCAGCGCGAGGGCCGAGCTGCGGCACGCGGGGCGGGGAGGGCCGCATTGGGGCAGCTGCTGGTGGGTGGAGCCTAGCGCCGAGCCGAGGGCCTTGGGCCGCGGGTTAAGGCTGGTTCCTACTTGTGTCTGCTCTCCACACTTATAGAACCTGGGGCAGGGCCATTCCTGGCCTCAGTTTCCCTATCTGTACACAAGGGGACAGTTTGGGCTCTGGGTAATTCTCATGATCCTGCTCCAGGCTGGGGGTGGGATTCTGGGTTTGCCGGATGGGGGAGGGCGTCGGGTGGGAGTGAGGGGATGACCCTGCCCAGTTCTGGGGTCTCCTAGGTCATTGGTGCCGTACCTCTGTTCGCCCATATCCCCCCGCCGACCCCCCAAGCCCTTCAAGACTAGGGAAGGCCTTTTCCTGCTCAGATTAACGCCAGAAATACCCCCATTAGATGCAGACTCAGGGGCCTGGTTAATGGGCAGAAATCTTCATCTAATCACAGGACAGGCTGAGGCAGAGCTGAAATCATCACATTTGATCTCAGAGAGGGTAGGGGGCTGTCTGAAGTCACACAGTGGGGAGGTGGGAAAGCCACCCTCAGAGCCGCACCCCCTCTCCTGAGCCTCTGGCTCAGACACTCTCAGCACCCTAACACTACGTTCCCTGCTACATATCCTCCTTCCCGTCTGGGCAGGCGGGAAGCCTGTCTGTCTCCCCCGGCTCTGTCATAGCGGTACTCAGAACGAGATGGGGGCAGGGCTAGAGAGGGAGTGGGAGGTTCTATTTTAGACTGTGTGGTCTGGGAAGGCCTCCCGGAGGAGGTGGCATTTGCGCTGAGGTCTGAAGGGAGACGGAGCTGGTCTTGGGAAGACCCACCCAGGTTGTGCCGGGAAGAGGACACTGCCAGGGCAAAGGTGCAGAGGTGGGGACATGGTGCGCGGATGGCCCAGGAGGCCAGGTGGCTGCAGGGCCGGCCGGGTGGGGCTGGGGGAGCTTGCAGAGGTAGGCAGGTGGGTGGGCCTAGGCTCCCAGCCACCGCTGTGCCCTGGAGAAAGTGACTCTTGGGGTGTGATGCGGTGGTCTTGACAGGGGTAGGGGGTAGGGGGAGGGCAATCACTGTCACCACACTTGACATTGTGTGACCTTTGCTCTTGGGGACTCCCTGGAGTGGCTCACCCCGTCCCCATGCACCCCCGCCAGAAAATGACCTCTTATCTTTGGTCACAGATGCCCAGTTCCCCCTGAGCCGCTGCCTGGCCGACCCCATAGCTGCTGCACCTTGGCAAGGACACCCCAGGCCACTGGCCGGCCCCGTGCTCCCCTCCGCTTCCTCCCGACTGGCTGTGTGTGCACGGCCCCTCCTGAGACAGGACGCTCCCAGGGGACAGGCGCCTGCCCTCCACATGTTTTCCTTCTCCTTGGCACCCCACACGGGCCTGCGGCCTGGTGCCTAGTAGGTGCTCAGCTCAGCAAGTACTCAGGAATGAGAGCAGGAAAAAGAAGAGGCGGCCGTGCACGGAGGGTCCCGAGAGAGGCCTGGAAGCTTCTGGGGGCTCATCTTCCCAGCTGGGGAGCCCGTCACAGAGAGGGGGCGGATGGGCCCTCTGCCAGGCCACTCCAGACCCAAGGAGACTGCCCATTGTGCAGCCTGTTATGTGGCTCTCTGGCAGCCCAGGCCTTGCCCAGGCGCCTCATGGGGCGGGGGTGGAGGGCTCGGCCAGGGCTGGGGTCCTTGAAAAGGAAGCGTTTCGAAATTAACCTGGGCTGCGGCCTCACCACCTGCCCCTAGCTCTTTCTTCCCTCTTTTATGTGAGAAGCGCTGAGTGCTGCTTCTGCTAATGAGCTTGTCTGTACTAATGAAGCAGGTGCCCTGTCCCCCGCCATCCCCCTCGCCAGCTGGGAGGGGCGGAGGACGTCTCTGATGTGAGCTCTGGGCCTGCAGAGGGAAATCAGATACATAATAATAATGACCACAATGATGAGAATACTAATGTCCAGAGTGGATCCCTCTACATGAGCTCGCATCTCACGGGTCAGGGTTTCGGAGGCGTTCTCCGGGGCGCCACCTGGGCGCCCCAGTGGCTTCTACTTCTCAGACAGGGAAACTGAGGCTGGAGAGGCTGGAGCATGCTCCAGGCGGCACACTTAGAGAGTGGCGGGCTGGGTTCTCAGCCAAGGCTCTGAGCCACGGAAATCCTCCCCAAACTGTCTGTGCATCCCCCTGCGCTGCCCGTGTCCGAAGAGTTTGACACACTTTTTCAGGGGAAATGGAGACACTGGAGCCAGTGACCCGGACGAGGGCTCCTGGGGCAGCGCAAGGGCTCCAAGCCCCGGTGCCTGCTCCCGGCAAGCGCCTGGTTTTCCAGCTGGGCGGGGCAGCTTTGGAGGCAGCTGAGGGCTGCAGGCGTGCCCAGGCCTGCTCCCAGGTGTGCCCAGCGCCGCCCGTCCGTTCGGCCACGCCCCCGCTGCCTTGCCCTGGTTGAGGGGTGCGCTGGAGCCCATGAAGACAGAGGACTTCTCGATAGTAGGTACTGTGAGCCCACGGAGGCCCTGCTCCTGGCTGGAAGAAGCTGACCGTCCAGTCCTCCTCTCTGCCTCTGCTGCACCCCCGCGGTCCCTGCCCCGCTCTGACCTTCGCCCCCCAACCCTCACTGCGCCCCCGCGCCCTCTCCCATCCTGCGGGAAGTGGGAAGGCGCGTCCTGTAGTTCCAGGACATCAGGGCCTCCGAGAGCCCCCTCTTCTCACCTGGGTGGACGGCCTCAACACACCTTCGACCTGCTTCAGGACCCCTGACGTGCCCCTCCCCCCTGCCCTGTGGACGCTCCTCAGGTGCCCCCGACTCCCGGAGGCCACGCTGCCTTCCCCTCCCCCGAGGCACCCCCAAGCCGAGCCACATCTGTCTCTTGTCAGCGCTGAGCCTCGCCGTCCCGAGTCCCTGCAGACACCTCCCCTGAAGATGTCGCTGCCCCACTCCGAGGACCCTCCGCCGTCCCCCTCCGCCCCCGACCCCGGGAACTCCGGCCGGGGCGCCCCGGCTCGCCCAGGTCTCCCTGCACTTTGCCTGGCAAGTCTCCCCGCCGCCCGTACCTGTCCCCACACGGCCCGCGACCACCCCCGCTCGTCTCCCCGGGCCTCTGCCTCCAGGCGCCCTCCCCCGGGGACGCCAGGGAGTGGCACGTCCCGCCGCCTATCGCCGGGCGGCCGCTCGCTGCCCGGTCTCCGGCGGCGGCCCCTCCCCCGGCCTCGCCGCCCCTCCCTCCTCCCGGCGCTCGCTCGCTCGCTCCCTCGCTCACTCGCGCTGGCTCGAGGGGCGGCCGGCAGCTGGCGCGGGCAGAAGCGGCGGCGGCGGCGGCGGCGGCGGCGAGACAGGGATGGGACGGGCTCTGGGGCGCAGGAGCCGCGGCGGCGGCGGCAGCGGGGGCCACGCAACTCGGGCCAAGTGCAGGGCCGCTGGCGAGGGCGCGGGGTGCTGAGCCGGGCCCCCGCTCCCCTCCGCGCCCGGCCGAGCCCGGGAGAGCGCGCCCCGGCGCAGCTTAGGAAGCGCCGCCCGTGCCGCCCGCCTGCGTCCGGGGAAGAGCGGCGCCCGGCGAGCTAGCCATGCCCGCAGCCCGAGCGTAGCCTCCCGGGCCGCTCCCGGGAGCCGCGGGCCGGGCCGGGCGCGCGACAGGAGCAGCTCCGCGCCGCACCCACCGCGCGCCAAGGACCATGCCGACCCCGGGCCGGGCGCCGCCGCTCGGGCTCCTGCTGGCGCTGACTGCGCTCCGGTGCCCAGGTAACGCGTCCCCGGGACCCCATCCCCGACCCCGGCCGCCGCGCGCAAAGTTGGCTTCTGTACGGAGCGGCCACCTCCTCAAGTCCCCGGCAGCTCGCTTCTCCCGGACTTGGAGCGATCTGGGGGGACACTGGGAATCCAGGGGTCTCCAGCACGTACCACCTTCCTCCCCCCAGCCCCTAGTTTCCCTGCGGATCCTTTCAGAGAGCCGAACCTCTGGAGGCGAGTGGGGGCGCGCCTCCTGGAATCTAGCCCCCCTGCCTGCCCCGCCTCGGGGCGCCATCCCCCAGGTTTCGGTTCTCGCGGGGTTTTGCTGTGGCAGGGCGTCGGTGAACCCCCTCTCTTGGTTTCCTGAGCCCGGTGGACGCAGGGCCGTGAGTTCCCAGGACACCTGCGGGCTCCAGACGTCAGGTCGCCTCTGTCGGCGCAGTCTGGCACGTCCCCGGCTCCTCCCCACGCCCCGCGGCACTCTCCTTTTACATCCCCCCAAGGGCCCCCTCCCCAGGTGGCCTCGCCCTGGCTAGGTGCAGTTTGCTTCTCGCCTCCTGTTTCAAAACCCGGCTGCCCCAGCGCCCTGACCCCAGGGCGGCCAGGCGGCCAGGCAGCCCGGGGCGTGCGGGGCCTCCTGGAACGGGGTGCTGTTCAGAGCCATGGCCTGGGTACCGCGGAGCCAGGCTTTCTGCCGGCTCCCGCACAGCTGTCGCCGAAATCTAGTGAGTGGGAAAGGCAAAAATAGTCAGGTATTTTCTGTCTCCGCTGGAGTTCGGAAAGCTTTCCCCCGCCGTGGTGTGGCTACATGTTGGTTCTAGAGGAAGCTTCTCCTAAAATGCCAGTTCCGCCCCTCCCCCCACGGCCAGCAGCAGAGGAAAGCCCTGAAGGGTCCCTCGGAGCCGGGGGCAGCGAGGTTCCTGTGCTTTTGGAGAGCCCTGTCGTCCGGCCGTTTTAAAATCAGGACCTGTGATTGATCGGCGAGCAGGCGGCTCTGGCTTTGGAAAACGTTCTCATTTTCTTAACAAACGAGCCGCACAGACCCCGGAGTGCGGTAGAGAAAGGCAAGTGTAACTTTCCAGCTCGCACTGTGGGGGAAGGTTGCATTAGCAGCAGACCACGGCCGCCAACTCCATGTGCATTTGCATGGAAAAAGTAAATATTGCTTTCCTTTGACATGCCCTCCGATGACCCAGAACGCGCAATGAAACCTCGGCCTCGGCCGGGAGGAGCCCTGCAGCCAGAGGTGTCCATCAGCATTCAGCCTCGGCTCCTTCTGGAGAGCCGTCCCGGTCCCGCTGAACGTGGGGCGGCAGCTCCAGCCTGCTCCGGTGCGTCAGAGGGGCTGTTCCTGGGGGTCCAGGCGGTTTCCCTGGAGCGGGAGCCCTGGGACCTGCGTTCAAAGGGCACAGTCCTTGGGGACTTGAAGATTGCAGTTTTGTCTCTATTTTGTTTCTTCGCGGGGGTCAGCGTTGTCTGTTCTCCTAAGCCAGTGTTGGAAATCTCTTAGAGAAGCAGCCTGCCTCATGCTTTGTAAGAGAACGTGGTGCAATCCAAACCCCAACCCCCCCTCCGCTCTTCCGCCTCTTCTCCTGGCCTTGGGAGAGCTAGCTCGAGGCTGGCTCTGGGAGGCCTGGGTCCTGCGGGGGCGCCGTGCCACCCGCGAGGTCTGCTCCTGGCCCTGCTGGGCAGCTTGGGCCACGTGCCATTGCTGGGTCTTTGGAAGCACTTGTCTGTCCCCCCAGCACCCCCGTCCCCACCAGGGACACAGAGAGACAGTTTGATAACTCTATATTTAGCACCAGTTAGGAGAGCTGGAAAGAAAACAAGGCTGAAATTCCTGAAAGATACTTAGCAGCCTACCGTTGGTTGAAAGGTTTGCAGGAAATTAACCAGAGCTTCCTCACCAGCCGGTGGGATTTGGGGGATAATTTTGGCAAGGTTTGCCGACCACGTTTGGCCGAGGCCCTGGCAGGGACGCTGGACGAGCTCAGAGGCAAGGGAGGAGGCGCGCTGTGCCTGCACAGGCAGGGCTTGTCTGCCTGCGCCTGCCCCCCCCTCCTGCGTGGGTAGCAGCCATGGTGAAGAGCGCGGTGGGTGTACTTCTTTCAGCCTCGCAAAGTGCTTAAACATATGGAACTGTGCTTGGTAAGAGTCAGCACAAATCCCACAGCTTAGCGACCAGGGGGCCCCCCATTATTCGAGCGCTTTAGTGCCTGCTCCAGCTCTGCAAACCAGCGGTGCTGTTGCAGTCCCTGCCTTGGAGCCGGGCGCCGCCGACCCATTATGCTCGGGCCTGTAAAATCAGGGTGGGTGGAGAGCCCCTGACAGAGGGGCCTTGTGAGGGGCCCAGCCTGCTGCGGGGCGGGGGAGGGGGCTTCACAGCAGACTGCTCTTGGTTCTGCCTGGCACCTTGGCATGGGGCATATTCCATCCTCATTGCAATGGTGATGGGGGGGCTGTGTGTGGTGCTGCTCTTCGGAGAGGGGCCCCGGGAGGTGGCAGGCAGTGGTATGCAAATACTGTTCCCTCCCCTGAGTGATTTAATGGTGGGACAGTGGAAGTTCCCAGAGTAAATCATTTCATCCCCCTGCCGTACCCCCCCTCTCATGCAGGGAACTTGGGGGTGGGGGACTTCTGCCTGCACTTGGTCCTGGGAGCCAACAATGAGTGTGGCAGTGCCTCGATGCAGTGCAGCAAAAGAAACCCCACGCTTGTTGGCTCGAAGTCTGGGCGGGCGGTCCCCGGGCCAGCAGAGCCCTTCCAGAGGCCTCTTCCTGACAGGCCCCGCCCCTCGTCGTGTGTGGCTGGGCGGCTCCTTTCTTCTGTGTGGGGTCAGAAACGGAATGGGGGTGGCGAGGGTCCATTTCCCTTTGCCGCTATGGGATTCGGTAGGTGCATCGCCCCGCCCCTGTGGGGAGACACCTTGGCCCCCCAGGCAGCGTCACGGGGTGATGGCCGTGCCACCAACCCTTCCCCAGAGTGAGCGAGCGCACTTCTGGAACACGAGCGTGACTTCGAGCATGCCCACCGCCAGCCCCTTTGCAGGTGGGACGAGGAGACTCGGGTGAGGGGCGGGAGCTGCTCAGGGCTTCACAGTGGGTGGGTGTCAGCCCGGGGCTCCTGGCTCACACACTTTCTCTTCCTTTAAAACTCCTTCCCCAGCACTTGCTCACCCCACGCAGGGCGCCCTTTCCAGCAAAGGCCCCTTTCTGGTAGAGGAGTTCCACCAGATGGCCCTTTAGCGGACCGAGACTCCAATCAAGGAGCTGAAGTTCGTGAGAATGACAGCTGCTTGGTGTGGCTGAAATACTAATGTCCACTCAGAAGGACAGGCAGCAAACCGTCACAACGAGGATGATGATGAGGGGGTGACGATGGAAGTTGGTGCTTCTGCAGGGGCTCCCGGGGCTGCAGGCCCCACCCCTAGGGCACTTGCCCCTGGGGCCGGTGGCCGCTCTCACAGCTCACAGGCCACCAGCGAGGACGCTGCATAACCTGCCTGCCCTCACACAGGGCCAGAGGTCCAGCCCCGGCGCCGTTCTCTGCACATAAGGGGGAGCAGGGGCTGCTGAGCAAGCCGGATGTACATTCCTGGGTGGTGGGCAGTGGAGTCCCTTCCATGGGATGGCCTTCGCTGGGGCTTGTCACTTCCTTTCTTCTCTTGCTCTCTCTGTCTCCCTCTGGGCAACAAGTCCATCTACGAACGCAGACTAAGGGTGAGAGCCATTGACATACGTGGGAGTCAGCTCTGTAGGCAGCTAGGAGGTCTTTGCATTCTGTGGTCCCCTCAAAGGGCAAAACGTGGGCAGACAGACGTCCTCTTGTTCCCTTTGGTTTCCTGCCTGCTTGCCCCGCACCAGGGTACCCCAGGATCAGAGACAACCAGCCCCAATCAGGACCTGGCTGTGGGGTCTACACCCTTCGCACCCACATTTTACCCCACTGAGTGTTCGGCAGTCCCGGTGGGGTAAGGACCTGCATTTGCCCCATTTTGCAGATGAGGAAACTGAGGCCCAGTGAGATGCTGTGACCTGGGCAAGGTCACACGGCCACAAAGGGATGGGTGTGCACCCCACGGTGTGTCGTCTGAGTTGGTGCCCCTATCCCCCCTTCTCCGTGATCCTGGCACTGAGGTTTGTGGGCAGCTTACTGAGCTTTGAGACTGACGGGGCCCGGGGAGGCTCACGGATGTGTCTCAGTTGAGGGGGGACTTGGGTCTTTTTTGAGAAACCTGCGTTGGGGAACTTTGGTCCCTCTAATGTCACAGGGCTTTGTCAGTAGCTCTGGGGCATGCCAGCAGGGAGGGGCTTGGCGTTTTGGGAAACTGAGCCGGTGAGGAAGGCCAGGGCCGGCCACCGCGGCCCGCGGACGTGTCTCGTTAGGGGCCAACATTACAAAGTGGGAGATGTCTGCACCGCGACGCAGTGTTTGGCGTCGCCCCCGACAGTGGGCGGTCTGGCCCGGCCCCTGGGCCCCTGGGGGCTCGGTTTGCCCGTCTGTAGAGTGAGCCCAGCCTTCAGCCACCAGGCTGCTGTCACTACCTGCCACAGATGGGATGTCTGACAAACCACGGACATTTATTTCTCACAGTTCTAGAGTCTGGGAAGTCCAAGGTCAAGGGGCCAGCACGGCCGCATTGTGTGGGAACCCAGATCTCTGTGTCCTCTCATGGTGGGAGGGGCGAGGGAGCTCTCTGGGGTCCATAAGGGCACTAACCCCATCCACGGCCCCACCCCCCTGCCGAAGACCTCACCACCTCCCAAAGGCGTCACCTCCTGCCTCCATCACCTTGGGGGGAAGGTTTCAGCATATGGGATGTGGGGGGTAGCACACATGCAGCCGACAGCAGCTCCTGACCTACCCTGTGGTCTTGCCACAGGGTTGGGGACCCCAACAGTGGGTGAGGGGCTGAGTGTCCGGCCTGTGGGTCCCCAGGAGGAGGAGAGGCAAGAAGGGAGGGGCTGGTGGGCCCCTTCCGTGATAGTGACAGCTGCGAAGAGGACAGGGCCCCGCGGGCCTGCCAAACGGTTTCTCGCTTTGGCATTTCCCTGGGCTCCTGGACCACTGCCCAGGGGAGGGGTTCGGCCGTGTCCCCAGATGGGGTCGCCGAGGCTCAGAGTGAGGCCGGGATGTGCTGAAGGCCATGGAGCCGTGAGTGGAGCCATGAGGGGCAGGGAGGGGTCTCCTGCCCGAAGCCCCTGACTCTGGTCTCTCCTGCCCCTGTGGTGCCTCCTTGTCCTGGAGTTTTGCCTCCGTTTCCCCACACTCAGGCTTGGGCGCCTGCGACCCCAGGGGCCTTCATTCTAGGGAAGCCTCAGTGTGACGGAGAGAGACAAGAAGCTGACACACACACAGGAAAGTCCCAGGCAGTAATTTATGCTCCTCATATTCAACACAGGGTGGTACAATGGGGAGGGACTGGGTGAGCCAGGAGGACTTCTTGGAGAAGGCGGCATTTAGGTCTGAGACCTAAATGTTTGGAAAGCTCCAAGCCAGAGAAGGGTGTTCCAGGCAGGGGGAATGCACATCCTTGCAAAGTTTTTTGCACAGTGCCTGGCACATAGCAAGTGCTCAAGAGATGCCAACTCATCCATCCATCCATCCATCCATCCATCCATCATCCATCCATCCATCCATCCATCCACCCACCATCCATCCATCCAGCATCCATCCATCATCCATCCATCCATCCATCCATCCATCCATCATCCGTCCATCCATCCACCCACCCACCATCCATCCATCCAGCATCCATCATCCATCCATCATCCATCCATCCATCCATCCATCCATCATCCGTCCAACCATCCATCCATCCAGCATCCATCCATCCATCATCCATCCATCCATCCATCCATCCATCCATCCATCCATCCATTCCCAGACATATTAATCCGCACTAAGCACCGGGGACGTGGCAGGGAGCACAGGAGGCTCAGGCCCCATTCTGGGGAGCTGTCATTCATTCCCACAGAGTGAGACAGCAATGAAACAGTGGACAAACACATAAACGTAATTTAATGTCAGGTGGGGGGAGGTGCCTCAGGGACCAATAAAGCAGGGTCCCTTGTTGTTAACCTTTACTCTCCATCCAGGTACTTGGTGTGCATCCTTTCGCTCAGCACAGGACGGACCCCTGATGCCCACCCTCTGCTGGGGCAGGAGAGGAAGAAGACGGGTCCTTTGGCGGGGGCTCTCTCGCCCACCCCTCTTTCCCCGAAGTCTGCTGCTCCCTGCTCTTCCCCGACACCTGCCTCCTTAACGGGTCAATACCCTCGCCTTACGCTTCGGCCCCAGAATTGTTACATAAGAAATCAATGGAGTCCAATTTGATGGCTATATTTTATTACGGAGGGCGATGGAGTGTCTGGAGTCCCCTGGTGCTCCTGAGCCGGCTGTTTTGCGGATATTAATCTAAATGAACCCTTTGGGGTCCTACCTCATCACAGTGTGCTTGGGAGCCCCACGCTTCCGGCCCAGGAAGGGCGACTCCATCAATAACACGCCCCTAACATCTGCTTCGTGCTCGGAATGCTTCCCGCTGGGCTCTCCGTGCACGGGGCACACCGACGCGGGACACTATGGCCAGCGGTGGCTGCAGCCAGTGCTCGGGGCTGCCCGCGGGGGCCCGAGGGGTCCTGGCCATGCTTCCGGAGCTCGGGAGGGGCAGTGGGCTGTGCCTTCGCCTGCCCAGGTCTCTCCGTGCTGAGTGCTGTGCTATGTTCTTGCCCTGGTATTTGTCCTTCTGTGGTTGTGTTACCTGCAGCTGTGGGCTGTCCTGGGCGAGCTGGAGGGCCAGGTTAGTTGTGGGGGGGCACCTGGGCAGAGAGCTCAGGTGAGAGGGGGTGGCCTGTCGGAGGGACCCTGTGCTTCCCGAGGCAAGACTAGGCAGGAGGAATGAGGTGGGGGACACAGCAGACGTCATTTTGTCAAAAAAATTGCTCCCAGAGTGGCAGGGAATCGAAACTTTCCAGCGGGGGGAGGGCGGCTGGCTGCCCTTGGGCCCTATCCGACCAGCAGACGCTCTTGTTAGCGCCGCCCACGTATAAAGAGTAAAGATGGCTGTATCCAGGTTTCGGGCTTCCTTCAAGACATTGGGAGATCTGCGAGTGCTGGCCTAGCCCCTTGGCCTCTCTGGGACTCAGTTTCCCCCCCTGTAAAATGGGCCCTGCTGATCTTCCTGGGACCCTCACGCCGGCCCCCTCAGAATGCCCCGCCTACCTCTGTTCATCCCGACAGGTTCTCGCGCATCTGTGACGCTATGACAGGCGCTGGCCTTGACACGGTGACGGTGTCATGGAGGCGGTGACACGGCAGGGACCAGGCAGGTGTGGGCCCTGTCCTCGTGGTGGACGGGCACTGAGCTAAATCAAAAGCTAGAAAGCTCACTAAGTGTAGCAGGTGCTGCGGTGAACTGTGGGGGGCAGACAGAGGGGGAGCTGTGGGGTGGGATGTGCTATTTTAAGGAGGAAGATTATGAAGGTGACCGGAGGAGGTGGGGGAGGGAGCCAAGCCACCGTCTCGGGGAAGCGTCAGGGAACAGCCTTGGCTCCCAAAGGCGGCACAGCACGGGCAAAGGCCCTGCGGTGGGATGTGCTGGGAGGTTCAGGGACAGAAAGGAGGCCAGTGAGGCCGGGCTGAGTGAGGGCTGCACCGTAGAGGAGGTGACGGGACCAGCGCCTAGCAAGGACGGTGGCTTTGACTCACAGGAGCGGAGGCAGGGAGACCCACGAGGGGTGGATTCTATCTATAGCGATCGCCCGGGGAGTGATGCCGGCGCTCGGGGCACAGAGGTGGCCGGAGAGGCAGCTGGAGAGACGGCGACAAGCGGTGAGGTTCGGGTGTAGTTTGAAAGTTGAGCCACAGGATTTGCCGATTGGTAGGTTCGTTCAGTGGATACTTTCCGGGTGCCCACTCTACGCTTGTCACTGTACTTGGAGCTGGGGCGGAGCACCCTTTGGTGGTGACGAAATGCACAAACAGAACTCACATCGGTGACTTGGGCTTTGCCCTTTCTGGGACCTGCCCGCAGCCTCGGGGAGGAGGTGGGTGCAGGAGCCGGTTTCGGCCCCTGTGGGTCGGATGTAGGGACGCGTCGGTAACGGGAGTGAGGGTCAGAGGATGCAACGAGACGGTTGATGTACAATGCCCAGCACACAGTAGGTGCTCAGTGAATGCTGGTGAATATTGAAGCAATGTTGGGGCAGCGGAGGGGACCACAGCTCCGTGACGCTATGTGCACCTGGAACTCAGCCACTGGCGGTTCCTGCTGGGACCACTCACTGATATTCAAAGAAAAAAATTCCCTCCTGCGTTCACGGTGGGGTTGTTTTGGCACAGCGTCGTGTTCATTTGCCGGTACAGATGTCCTTGCTCTCTTTAGTTAGACGTGCGGGTGAAAAGTTATGTCATTCAAATCCAGTTTTCTCCGTCTCCTTCTGCAGTACTTCAGAGACATGTAAATCCCACCTGACCCTATGCTGGCCTGGGCCCTGACCTGTGTCTTGTTATTTTCTGCACCCCCAAAACCGGGCAGCACCAGACCATGGCCCGCGGGCCAAATCCGGCCCTCCACTTGTTTGTGTAAATAAAGTTTTATTGCAACACAGCCACCCGTATTTGCTTACCTCCTGTCAATGGCTGCTTTGTCTCCATAGTGACAGAGGTGAGCAGCTGTGACAGAGATCCCATGGTCTGCAAAGCGTAAATAAATGACCTGCTCTCTGGCCTTTGCCAAGACGAAGTTTGCCGTAAACGGCCAAGCTGGGAATGCTCTGTAACTTTGTGTTTGCAGCACTTGGCGGCCAAGATCGGGGGCCCCCTTTTAATGTCAGAAAAGTTACCCAGCTTGTTGTCTGAACAAGAATTGTGGGGCTGGTCTGTCTTGGCTGGAAAAGAAAAACATATTGATCGAAAGTTGCCATCAATTCTGTAATGCTTTTGAACGAGTGGGTTTTGGTAATTACAGTAGCGTTTATGTAACATTTTAAAAATAGTAGCACATGTGTGTGTGAGATATTTTTTGCTCTGCAGGCAAAGCTTGATGATGGCTCCCAGCTCAGAAGACCTTGTGTAGGGTTGCTGATGGAGGGGACTGGTATTAAAGGGACCCACTGGTTAGTTGTTTCAGCCTCAGCATGCCCCTTGTCAATGGGCCTTTTTTAGGAGCCGGGTTTTTTCTGATGGGGTTGTTCTGACGATGAATGCAGCCCTCTCTGTTTCATGTGGGATGGCTGGGTCTGTTTTCAACACTACGATTTTGGGTGTGCTCACGGAGATGATGTGCCACATGTAAGGGCGTGCCACTTTATTAATTTGGACTCTCACAGTTGCAAGGGACACAATTGGAAATTTACTTACTGGTCCTTGGAGGTGGGAAGGTCAAAGAGGGAACAGCTTCAGGCATGGCTGGATCCAGGGGCTTAACGCTCTCCTAATGAGAACTTCTGCTCTTTCATGTCGTGTCTTCATTCTCTTGGCCCCTGTGTGCACCTCACTGTCAGACAGCCTTTCTGCACCCGATGGCAAAGTTGGCCACACTCTGCTCCAGCCTTTCCTCTCTGACCGGCAGAAATCGGATGTCTCTTTCCTGGTTGTCCCAGCAAGAATCGCAGGCCTGGCCTTGACTGGACTAACTTGGGTGTGTGCTGACCCCCTAAGCAGGGCCTGTGGCTGTGGGGATGGACCCCTGTATCCGCTGATCAGCCACGCTTAAGGCTGAGGCTCAGCTCTGCAGAGGCGGGAGGATTTCCCAAAGGGGAATCCACTGCTTCTCCCAGAAGCAAAGGCCTCGGGACAGCCTTCCGATGGAGGTGGGGGTCCCCCAGGGGGCAGCCCCCGTGTGGGGGTAGCCTCCCCTGTTCCCCCCCACCCCGTGAGCCGACACTCACCCCTCCTGCCCTGAAGGTGCTCTCTAGCTGCAGCCGAGCTCCCGGGGCTTCTTTCTTGGGCGTGTGACCTCGGACACCTCAGATCAGGGATTTCTCACATTTTTTGGTTGCTTTGCTTGAAAACGTAGACTATTTGGAATGTGGCCCGCAAACATCTATGAAAAGAGAACCTGATCTTTGACCCAGCAAGCCCACCTCTGGGAAGTCTCTACTTTCTGGAAAGAGAGGCACGGCCAGGACAGGTGGTGTGTGCTCCAGGACATCTGTCTCGGCATTGTCGGTCGTGGCAGGAAGAGGAACAGCCTGAGTGTCCGTCACCCGGACGGGGCGGTGGCATTTCGGTGGCGAGAACCATGCCGCTGTTAAAAAGAGCAGGTGGGACCTGGGTCCCTTGTCCTGGAGGGAGGACTGTGGCTTAGGGTCAAGTGAGTAGCAGGGTCACTTGTGTGGTGCGTGCCATGTTAGTAACAGCCACCAACCAAAGCCCTGTGCACGTCAACCAGCTCGCGTTTATGTAGAGCTTTGCATATGCCGCTGGCGCATCTAAGCACTTGGCCTGTATCGGCTCAGCTAGTGCTTTCGGCAAGCCTGGGGGTGTGGGTTTTATCCCGATTATGCCCATTTTAAAGGGGGAGGTTGAGGCACAAAGGGGGACTTTGAGGCACCAAGAGGTTAAACGCATCTTTTTTTTCCTAAGCAACTTCGGGTTGGGTCTCGTTCGCTTGCAGCTGGAAGAGCCCTGATGGCGTCCCGTGAAGGCCCCGCAGAGCCCCTCACCTGGTAGCGACCACGGATGGCAAAGCCGTCGGCGATCTCGACCGAAAGTAGAAAACGGCCCCTGCCTCGCCTCCCACCGCGGCCGGGCTCACGGAGGGCAGAGTCGTGGGCGTATCTTTTATCCCCTTCTCTGCTTCATCCCGTGGGCCTAGAGTCCTCAGGCACCGTCGTCTGCCAACCAAAAATGTCTCAGAAAGGATCTTGTCTCCCGCCCCTGGTGCATGTGGTTGGCACCCCGCCCCCCTCCTCAAACCATGCCCAAGATGAAAGCATGGCTGATGGCGCCCCCCAGAGGCGGCGCGCAGCTGCGCGCACGAATCCCGGAGTGCGAACCTCACAGCCTGGGGTGGGCCATCCTCACGGAAGCGACAGGTCACAAACGTCAGAGCTGACCCGAGGTAGCGCTTGGCTCATTCCCTTAACATTGCAGATTCTAGTCGATTACTCCTAGGACAACCCTGTCACAGCCGACATTAACTGATACCTGTGTATCTCTTTAGTGGGATAGGATTTTCTGATTTTACTAGGGTGAGAATTGTATCCAATGAGCCGAACGCAGGAGCTCCTCTTGAAGCCAACGGATAACAATGTATGTTTTGCCCGCGGCGTCACTTTAAAATGCTTTTCATTCGTGCATTCAGCCCTCGTTGTGACCCACCGGGCTCAGGGTCACTCAGAGTCACTCCCCTGCGTGTGACTCATCACAGGGGAGCCCCTCATCAAGTGAGGGGGATGTGCCACTTCCGCACAGTTGCCAGTTAGCCAGGGGACTTGCAGAAATAGTTTAAAGCCTTCCCAGGTACGTTGTGGAGAGATTGCAGCAGGCGGGGCCTCCGCAAGGGTTATGAATCCCCAGCGGTTCCCTGGCCCTGGCAGTCTGACCAGGGGACTAGTGATGGGGGTGGGGCGGGAGGGGCGGGAGGGGCTTCTCCTTATCCGGAGGCTGTGGGGTGGAGGGTGGACCTCCCCCGCTGGGAGGCAGTGGTCCCATGGACCTGGTCCACCTTCCTCTTAGCTCTTTCTGCTGTAATAATGCCCCCCTGGTCTTAGGCACCCCATGCCTTCCCCCAGGGGGGCCATGATCTAAACTGCGCGCCTCAGTCTCTGCCCTGCCTCCCAGACAGCAGGCTTGCTGTCGCTCCTCCCCTCAGGGCCACCAGCCCTCGAGCGGTAGCCTGCTGGTGGCCTCAGGCTCCCAGATCCTCCCTGCAGGGCCACCTTCCCCGCGTTTTCTCCTCTTCTTTGCTCCTTTAAAAGGGATTCATCTGAGCTGTTAGCATTCCAGGGGATAGCCGGCACCTTCATCCTGGGAGGGGCTGGAACTGGAATGTTAATGTCACCTGGGGCTCGGACACATTGTTTCTCCGCTGGGCACAGATCTGAAACCCGGAGTTTGTAATTGGCTCCTTCCCCTCCGGCTTTTCCCTGGGCTCCTGGGGGCGTGAGCAGGAGGTTTCCACGGCTCCAGACCTGCCTGTTCCTCCGCGTGGGGTCCCGCCAGCCCCTGTCTCTAAAGCACACGTGGAAGGGACCTTTGTCACCTCCTGACGCAGTGGCTGTAAACCAGCATGTCTTGGCCACCGGCAGCCCAGGGGCCTGTCTGGCCAGCCCAGGGCTTTGACAGATTTGAGCCAATGTCCAAGAGCTGGACGATTTAGTGATAAAATGTGGATTTTTTACTTCTTCGAAGAGCAGCGGGAAGGGAGCCCGGGGCCCACATTTCCAGAGAGTAGCTGGGGGAGGGGACTGCTGCTTTCCCACACGCTCTCCGACACATCCGCAGGCTTTGTCTGAGCGTCTCGTGGGTGCTGGGCCCCGCAGTAGGCGGTGGGGACGCAGGCCCAGCCGCTAAGGGGCCTGCAGGCCACGGGGAGCACGTCGCTCGTGGCACGTGGCTGGCCTGAGCCCTCCAGGCCAGCGCTGCTTGGTGGATGTTGCTATGATGACGGGAATGTTCTCTTGTCTGTGCTGTCCAGGACGGTGGCCACTGGCCCCGTGTTGCTCTTCAGCCCTTGAAATGCGGTCAGTGCGGCCGAGGAAGTAAACGTGTGGTTCCATCGCGTTTTATGTCATAGTCACTTTAACCGAGTTTTTAAACTGCTGTGGCTCGTGGCCGAAGTATTTGACCGCGTGGCTCTGGACATTGGACAGCGTGGCTCTGGACACTTGGATCTGCATCTTCCTCTTCATCCAGTTCCTCCGTTTACCGTTGGGGAAACTGAGGCACATGGCTTCTGCAGGCCACCTTGCACGACTCGGGTCACCTTGAAGGCTCAGCTGGGCTATCCGAGGTGACAGTCCCGTGAGGTGCTGGGTGGGCAGGGAGGACGTTGGATGTGGCTGGAGAGGCGGACAGGGCTCGGGCTGGGCAGGGCCTTGTGGAGTAAGGGCAAGAACTTGGAACGAAAGCGTAATGTATTAAGGTGAAATCTGTGTACAAATCAATCACTTTGAAGTGACAAGTCAGCGGCATGGAATGCAGTCACCATGCTCGGCAGCCAGCACCTGTATCAGGTTCCAGGACGTTGTCATCAGCCCCGTGGGCCACCACCATTCACCACCGTTCACCACCGTTCAGCCTGACACCTCTCCCCACCCCCCAGTGTCCTTCTGCAACCCCCAGCCCTGAAGGCCCTCTGTGTGTCTCCGTGGGGAGAACAAGAGCTGAGATTTCCTTCTGGTGGCTTGTCACCCTCCGATGACTCTATTATCCTGGCCCGATTGTTTCCACGCTGGCTGGCGGCCTGGGCACGTCCCCAGGGTGTTAAAGGGTGATCCAGGAAAAGACACTGACCTAGAAAAACAGTCAGTGGTCCCTCTTCTGGGCCAGAATAGGGGTGCAGCTGGAGCTGGACAGAGGGCGTGGCCCGGTCGCCCTCCCCCCCCCCCCCCCCCCCCCCCCGCCCACTGTGAACTTGCGGGAGGCATCGCCCACCTCCTTGCACCCTCGCAGGCCCTGTGCCCGGCACTGCCCAGCAGGTAGCGCCCAGCCGGCCTGGTTTGTGGTTAGGACGCGGCTTGCCGCTCGGACCACGCTGGGTGCTCGCATTCACCTGGGAGAGCGGGCCATCGCGTTGTGTGTACTTAGTAACACGGGACGCCCGTCTGAGCGCCATCGAAAGTTCTGGCGGTTAACACGGTCTCAGAGCCGGGCGGTAAACCCACAAACAGGTTAGGGCACTTGGCGTTCTCGGGCTGGACCGCAGAGTGCCAGAGGCAGATGCAGCCTGGCTGGGGGTCGGGACCCGGCAGGGTCACTCGTTGATGTCTCAGCCCCCCCCACCGCCCCGCCCGTTGACAATGGGGGTGCTGGCTCTTTGGTTCAGAGCCTGCTTGCATTTTGCATAGAGATCATCTCTGACCCCCACAGACTCTGCCCCTCCTTCTCTTTAATCTAAAATACGCCAGTGGCCGCGACCTCTCAGAATCAAAGCCGACCATGCCTTTGACTCAGCGATCCCTGCTAACATATGTGTCACGCCCACACGTGACCACGTGTCCTAACGGCCTGCGGTCACGGTCACCATAGGAGGGACTGGGGAAGAGCCGACATCGGTTAAGTAAATTATGATCTATCCAAGCAAGAAACAGTTTTGCAGCTGTTACAAAAACGAGGCAGGTCCACAGAGGGTGACGCGTGCTGTGTGCGGCTGAGGCGTGGTGGGGACCGGGGAGCGGGGAGGGCGGGTCCGTGTGGACAAAGGAAAGCACACGTGTGTATGTTGCCAGTGTGTGTTACTGTGCACGTAGCGGTGCCGTCACTTGTGTGCCACGTCCATTTGTTTAAATGACGTAATTAAGAAATAGTTTAAAAGAAAAATGAGCAAGGTCACTGCTTGACCCGCCTCCTCCCCAAAAGCGAGAGGAAGGGGCTCAGTCTAGCCCTTTGCCCGCGGTCCCCCGTTCGCTCCTCGCTGCAGAGAAGCTGGTGGAGTGATTTTTCTTTGCTTGTGGAATCGTAACATTTTATATCTGGCTTCTGAATTTTTAGCACAGAAGTGAAATCTGAAAGTCTCACACACCCACGCCACGGCGTTCGAGGGCGGGAGAGAAGCAGCCTCTGTGTGGCCGCCGGCCCGCCCGCTGGGCCGCCCAGGGCCCCGCAGCGGAGCTGACGGCCCCACCTGCTGCTCCCTGGTGTTGGAGAGAGAGACGCTGAGGTTGGCCAGGAGACAAGGGAAACGTGGAATTCTTGGTGAAGCATTTTTATTTTTTAAAATTAGCATTCTCAGCCATTCCACTACTAGGTTTACATCCCAAAGAACTGAAAACAGGTGGTCCGACAAACCTGGCCCTGAGTGTTCTTTGCAGCATCTGATGGGCAGAGGTGGGGACAGCCTGAGTGTCCCTCAGGACACAGAGGGTAGACAGAGCATGGGCTGTTCATGCAATGGCACGCGATTCAGCCGTGACCAGGAAGGAAGGCCTAACACCTGCCAGAACACGGGAGAACCTTGAAAACGTTTCTCAAGTGAGAGGCGCCAGACACTGAAGGCCACGTACTGTGTGATTTCATTGATGGGAAGTGTCCAGAACAGGCGTGTCCACGGAGACAGAGAGCAGACCGCAGACCCGTAGCGGCCGGGGGCTGGGGGTGGGGGGAGTGAGGGGTGACTGCTGATCGGTCTGGGGTCTCCTTTTGGGGTGATGAGCATGTTCTGGAGCTAGATAGAGGTGGTGATTACACAACACCCTGAATGTAAGAAATGCCACCGAATTGTTCACTTTTAAAACGGTTAATTTTTATGCAAATGAATTTTATCTCCATTAGAAACATCAGAGCCATCTGTAGTGAGAGGTCCTGCCTCTCTGAGTGACTCATGGCTCACGTGATCAATATCTGGACCGTTGCGATCAATGGGACTTAAAAAAATACGTGGCCTGACGGCGAGGCTTCCCGAGGCACCCCGGGGACATGTGGTGGGGATGGGGGACAGCGCTGGAGTGTGGGCGAGCCCGCTGGGTGACGATGGCGTGCCTCGTTCAGCTTTGCTTTCCCTCCCCGCATTCGCGGCGTCCTGAGGTAGCGCACAAGTGTCCGCTTATTTGAGTTTTGCCCTAGAATGTCAGCCTCATGAGAGCTGGGACCTTTGCCTAGTTGTTCGTGGACGGATCCCCAGGACCCAGGCCAGCGCCCGGCACATAGGAGGTGCTCATTAAATACTAGTTGAATGACTGTTGAATGAGCACTTATTCTGTGTGTACTTGGCACACGAAGACACAGAGAGAAGACATGCCCCTTCTTTTGGGACAACGGAAAATGTCTCTGGACACTGACCAATGTCCCCTGCTGGGGGCAGAACCATCCCCTGTGGAGACACACCCACCCCACTCGCCCATTGCACCAGTGTCTTTGGAGAACCGGGAATTGTGGGTTCAGCCGTGACACTGAGTGTAGATTCAGGACAGATCGCAGAGCGAAACTGCAGGTCTTGCAAGAGATGTCGTGTTTCGGGAAGTCAGTGACGGGGATGTTGGTGAACTGCCCCAGACACAGCAAGACCATCGAGTCCGGGCAGTTAGCACTTGAAGGAAAAGAAAAGTCACCGAACGGCTAATTTAAGGGGCGCTTCCAAATAGAATGATTTGAATATCCAAGGGTGAAGACATGACCTTGGGGCCCTGAGGTGTTCCAGCAGAAACGCACGTCTGCATGACCAGGTTACAGAAGTCAGACGAGGGGAGGACCTTGATCTTGCTCTTGACGAGTTTGTCAAGTGAACTAGGTGGTCGCTGGCGCATCCCGTTCATGCTTTCGTCTGACCTACCGTTGCGGTTATAATTCACATTTTGCAAACCATAGGAAAGCGGTCTTATTTGCAAAGTTTTTATTTCATTTTCAAGCTAAAGTCCTAGTCACGCCTTTTTTTTTTCCTGGTGGTGAAATTCGCACGACATAAAACACACCATCGAAACCATTTTAGCGTCCAGCTCAGAGGCGGGTAGCACATTTACGACAGCGTGCAGCCGTCAGTCAGCACGATGTGCTTTGGGAACATTGCTATCACCTCAGAATAAAACCGAACCCCTTACCAGTTACTCCGGCTCCTCCCCCAATCCCCTCCACCCCCCCAACCACTGACGTCCTTTCTGTCTCTATGGCTTTGCCTCGTCTGGACTTTCCTGTACAGAGCCATGTGACATTAGTCTTTCGCTCAGTACGATGTCTTCAAGGTTCCTCCACGTCGCAGCGTGAATCAGAGCTCCGTCCCTCTTTAGGGCTGAATAGTACTCCGTCGCAGGACTACGTGACAGTTTGTTTATCCCCGTGCCTGCCGATGCCATTTAGGTGGTTGTACTCCTGGGCCATTGTGATTAGTGCTGCTACGAACACTCATGTACAAGGTTCCGTTTGAACATCTGTCTCCATTTCTCTCGGGCGCACACCCGGGAGTGGAATTGCTGGGTCGTATGGTAATTCTATGTTAATTATGTTTTATGTTAATTCTATGTTAATGACAGTATCGGCAGCCTATGGTAATTGTAAGTCATGCTCTTTTTTTAACTGTGAAATTTCAGTGTCTGTGTTAAGTGGGTCCTCTCTCAGTGGACTTTCCAGGGGGCCAGCTCTTCTGACACTGAAGACCTCTCAGTGACAGTTGCCGGGGAGACGTGCCTGTCCCCGACCACTGAGTCCTATTGAAGCACCGGTCCCCTTGTGCTTGGGTGGGTGACTGTCCTGTCAGAGGCAGGGCCCCTCGTGCTTCCTGAGGGACTGAAGGCCCCCAGGCAGACCCCCCTCACTGCCTGTGTCGGGGCAGCGCAGAGGGGCACCCCTTTCCCAGGGATGGTCTGGGGAGGGCCAGGGCAAAAAAAGACTGAGTACCCGATGCGATTTCTTTGGGAAAGGCCCCCACATTTTTCCTTGCTTCTTCTGGCTGCTTCAAAAAGTTTGTCTTCTTCAGTGGAAAGCAGGCCCCTGCTATAAATAAATGTGCTAACAGTACAAAAGAGGTATTTGCCAAAAAGCAGGCTTTTCCTCCATCCCTGACCCCTCGCCCAACCCCCAGGGCTCTGCCTTTTTTGGGTCTCCATCACATTTCTGGAAGAATTCATTCTCGTCGGGTGGGCTGACCACTGTGACAAACAGCCCCCACCTCTCCGCGGCTTCGCCCAACAGAGGGTTCTTCCTTGCCCATGAAACAGCCCAGTCAGGGTGTGAAGCGGGCCCAGGTGATCCAGGGACCAGGATTCTCCCCGAGGTTGCTCATTTGTGCCCCGGGGCCTCCAGTCCTCTGCTGACTCTGCACCAGGAGAGAGGGCACGTCAGGGAGGATCACGAGGGAGTTTTTATGGGCCAGGCCTGGGATTAGGGCACCTGTCTTCTACTCACATTCCATTGGCTGGAACTCAGTCACATGGCTACTCCTAGCTGCAAGGGAGGCTGGGAAATGTAGTCCAGATGTGGGACCAGGACCAACGGCAGATGGATTGGGAAACAGCTAGCTTATCCATTGCAAAATGTGCTTTCCCTCAGGGAATGCTTACAAATCCTGGGCTCTCCTGGTTTTAAACCAAACTCAAAGTCAGGATGGCCAAATCGCCATCCCAGAGAGGAAAATAAACACGCAGTCTAGGTTTCCAGTATAATATTTCTGCTCTTAGCTGGCTATCAGTCCCCAAATCCCATTTTACCTTGTGATGGACACTGGTCTTCTTTAAAAAAAAAAAAAAGCAGCAGCGAGCGTCCTTGTGTGTACACCTTTGCGTGCAAGTTCAAATCTGCCTGTTTGCTTTTATTCTGACGCAGCAGAAGCAGCTCTCCCCGTGCATTTAGTAGCTTGCTCCCAGCTGAGGGTGTTGATGCCCATGACATCATTCCAGAGAGTCGTGCTAGACCAAATAAAGGGGCCCACGCCTGCGAAACGGCGCTGTGGCTCCCAGACCCAGCTCTGCCTCGGCCCGAGGCTTAACCACTTCGCGTTTAATGGGGTCGCTGATAATATCAACTGACATTTCTTGAGGGCTTGCTATGTGCTGTGCACTGTTCTCAGCTCTGTACACATATCGAAACATTTAATTTTGTTTCCTTTGAAACATTTAATTTTCATAACAACCTTCTGAGGAAGGTACTGCTGTCTGCCCCATTTTGCAAGTGAGGAAACCGAGGCACAGAGAAGGTCAGGTCAGCCAATTGCCTAAGATTAGGTAGTTAGTAGCCGTGATTGGGAGGGTCCTGTGAGAATGCTGCATGGGCCCGGGGGGAAGGGGCTGAGACTGTCTTCTCATCTGTGAAATGGGAAGAAGATGTACCTACCAGGGTTTATTGGATCAGTCCTTCCTCCGTGTATTTGCTCAGCCAGCACCATGCCAGCACCGGAGAATTGTTCCAACGAGATCCCGGCTGTCTTGGAGCCTCTGGTCTTGAGAGAAGGTTCTCTAGGATTCGAGGGAATGCGAGTTTAATGCCTGACTGTGCCCAGTGCTTCGGAGGCCCTTCGGGACTGGTAATTATCATAGACAATCACATGCCTCATGAACTGCGAAGCGCAGTCCCCGAGTGAGGTGGAAATGAGACTCTCTTGTCTCTTAGAGGGTGTTTGCGCGCAGCAGTGGGGAGACCCAGGAGACTTGGGACTCGGCGTGAGCTACACGTGTCACCGGCTGGCTTTGTGTCATGTACGGAAGTACTTTACATACACTCGTCTCCTCCTCACGGAAGCCCCACGAGGCAGGGACTATCTCCCCAGCGTACAGATGAAGAAACTGAGGCACAGAGGGCTTGAGTGACTCGCTCACAGCCACACAACTCCTGAGGGGCAGAACTGGGATTCAGACCCAGGCGGTCTGGCTCCAGAACCTGAGATTTTTAACCACTTGGCTCTGTGGGGCTCCTGCGACCGGGCTGCGGCCCTGGGGTGGGGCCAGGGGTGCCTGCCGGGAGCACAGGCAGATGCCTCCCAGGCAGGAGGGGTGGTGTGGCCGGTGCCATAGGGACCCATGAGGTGGTCTCCTCTGGAGCCCAGGGCCACCCCTCTAGCAGGATCATGCAGAATCAGCAGCTCAGAGACCAGGGCAGATTTGGCAAGTGTAGAAAACACTCTGGGCCCTGCCCGTCCCTGCCCTTGCCTCTTGCCATGCCTGTGGTGGTCCATCCAGGCGAGTTTCCTCTGGCCACCAGAGCCCCTCCGCTTGGGTACCGGGCTGAAAAACTGTGCCAGGAGTTAATGAATTTCTGGCGTGCTGCTCCTTGGGTGGGATAATTCCCAGTTTTTTCTGCAGTCTCCCAGGGCTGCCCCGCAGTATGGAGCCACGTTGCCCACAGTATTCTGCGCTGCCGCAGCGTTCCGCTTTGATTATACATCTTCAATCCACTTCCCTTCTCCACTCCCTGCCCAGTGTTTTCTGGGGTCACCTCCCAGATCAACCACCTGCACCCCGATTCTTGCCTCAGCGCTGCTACTGGGGTTCCCACAGACAGCAAGTACAGCTGGGGTCGGCCACCTCCTCCGGAGCTGGGGGCTGGGGAACCCCTCCTTTCTGCTGCCCGTGGAGTCTGAGCTTCATGATGTGGACCGCGAAGCTTCGCGGAGTCCGGACAGGCCGGCGTTGGCACAGCCCCTCGTTCCCCGGCCTGCTGCCCCTGTTAGCGCCTCGGGCGCTCCAGGGACCTGAACGCCTGCGTGTTAATTACTGCAGATGGCCGCGTGTGAGCTGGGATTTGTCTCCTGGATCTTGATGAGCGGAGAGTTGTGGCGGTCGGCGCCTCTGGGGTGGGAAGGCAGCAGCTCCCCTCTCGCCTGCTGACCCTGAAAAGAGTTGGGGGAAACGGGGAACAGTTTGGGCCTTGATGACCTCCGGACCTAGCTACCCGCTACCGTGTCCACCAGGATGGACGGGAAGTCGGGGAGAAAGGCAGGCGCGTGCTTTTGGCTGGAAGACTCCCTTCTGCAGTTGGAAACCTGCGGCGGGTACGTGGTGCCCACAGGGAGGAGCGGTAGTTCCCGGCCGGCACCCACAGTCCTCGGCTGGAAAAGCACGTGCTTCGGAGGCGGTGGGACCAGCTACAGAGGCGAGTTCTGATTGGTCTCAGTCGGTGCGTCCGTCAGCTCCCTCCTGGCTAGTGATTGGGTCAGGCGTGGCCACGTGACCAGGGTCTAGCCAATGAGATAAGAGAGCAGGGGTACTAGGAACTGCTTCGGAAAGTCTCTCTGGCTAGAGTGCAGGAAGAGGAAGCGCTGCTGCCCGGGCTTTCCTGCTCCGGGCACAGTCCTGTAGCCATGGTGCTGTGGCGGCCTGCGAGGGAAACGGAGCAAAGCGCTGGCAGGACGCCCAGCTGCCTAAGGACGCCACCCAGCCTCGGAAGCAGCTCTGCCGCCGCCCACCCCCAGGTTCTCGCTAAGTAAATCACACATGTCCGTATGGTTTGAGCCACTTTTAGTTGGGTTTTCTGTCACTGCAGCCAAGTGCATCCTGCTGGATAAGGGCACCCCTTATGAGACGTCTTTCTGTGGAATTCTCGAATATTTCAACACTTGAATCAGGATTTGCTTTTGAACACTGCGCTGTACTACATTAGAACTGATTTACATTTTGCTCCTCTGATGTGTGCGTGCACCGAATCCTGGCCGAAAAGGGTCCGTAGTGAGACTTGGTCATTCTGCCGCCGGTGCCTGCCTCCTAGAAGACAGTATTAAGATCTGTGTCAGTCAGGAATTTTGTGGTTTCCATGAAGGCAAAGCCAGCTTAAACTGGCGAAACAAATTGCCTGTCTGTCTGTCTGGCTATCTATCTATTTATCTATCTATCACCTTTCTATCTTTTGGAAGAATTTATTGGCTCTGCAATGGAAAAATCCAGGCATAGATTATCTGGGGCAGCTTCAGGTATAGCTGCCTCCAGGGGCTCAGGCAGTATCCTTGGGAGTTTCCTCTCCAGCACCTGGCTTTGCTGGCCTCCGTTGGCTGTGTTCCTGGGCAGGTTTTCCTTGTGCGGAATCAGAATAACAGCTGCTGCGCCCAGATTTCCCTCCCTACTGCACTATGGGAGTGCAGTACGCTCCCATCCTCCTAGTTTTGCAATCCCAGTGGAATGAAAACCGAACTGTCGTAGTAATTTCACCATTTCTCTTAGAATTACACCCAAGGGGCCCAGCTGGGGCCCACCCTGAAATCTAGCCAGTGCTCAGGGCATAGGAAGCGCCAGTTGGCCTGGGTCACGTGCTGGGTGGCATCCATCTCCCTGGACCCCATGGGCTGGGAGTGGGGACGGGTGGCTCCCCTGAGGAAAGCTGGGAGGGGAGCAGGAGGAGGGCTGGAGCCTGGGCTGGCAAAAACAACAGATGTCTCCTGCAGCCTAAGGTATTTTGGGAGGAGAGGAGACGCTGCCGATTTCCTCCGGCTCCTTTTTATACTCGCTAGTTGTAGGACCTTTTGTTAAAAAGCAGCCTTACCTGTGAGGCCTGCAGGGAAAGGAGAGAGAAGGAAGTGTCGTTTTGCCGGTGGTAGTGTCGGAGAGTGGTGCAGTGGTCCCCATTTGTGGGAACCAGCAGACCAGCGCTTCTTAGACCCGCAGCTTCCGCTGTTAGAAATGCAGGTTCTCGGGCCCCTGCTCCAGACGCAGGCAGGCAGCCAGAAACCCTGCAGGGGGTGCCCGGGAACCTCCATTCTAACCAGCCTTCCAGGTGCACTTGAGCACGAGGCAGGGAGGCCTGTGGCAACAGAGCACAGAAAGGCGGAAACCTTTCGCTTAGGGTGTTGGTTCGTGGCCTGCCCACACTGCTGGTCTCCCTCTGCTCCTTTTGTGAGTGGTGTCCGTGTCCCAGGGCTGCTGCAACAAGCTGCCGCACACCGGGGGCCTTCAGAACCACAGTTCGGGGGGCCAGGAGTCCGAAGCAAGGTGTCGGTAGGACCGCACTCCTTTCTCCAAAGGCTCTAGGGGCGAGTTCTGCCCTGCCCCCCACAGCGTCGGGTGGTGGCCAGCAGTCCGTGGCTTGGGGCCACATCACTCCAGTCTCAGCGCCTGTTGGCTCATGGCCTTCTCTCCCTGTGCGTCTCTGTGTCCTCTTGTCGTCTTGTAGGGACACCAGGCATTGGGTTCAGGGCCCACCCTAATCCAGTGTAACCTCACCTTAACTAGTTATATCTGCAAAGACCCTATTTCCAAATAAGGTCCCATTCTGAGCTTCCAGGCGGACATGAACTTCGCGGGGGACACAGTCAGCTTGTTGCACGGGTCGGCCTCCGTGGTTCCGGAAAGGTGGGTTTTTGGGCCACGTCAGTCCACGACAGTTGAATAAGCAGAGTCTTACTTTGAGGCAGTTCAGGAAAACTTGGGCACATTTCTCCCAAGAAAAACAATGTACATGACCGTTTATATTTACACCGCCCTTGTCCCAGGGTTTAAAATGCATTTTTAGTGGTGGAGCTGTCATTCCTGCAAGAAACGCTTTGCAGGCAGGTGCGGGGGCCGTAAGGCACGGCGGCTCCAGCGGGAGCCGGTCTGGGAGCCCTGTCTGCTCCCGGCTCAGACACACTTTTAAAATTTTAGGGTTTAAAATCCAGTGCACCGAGTTCGAAAGCAATTGCTTATACATTTTTTTCTAAAAAAAAAAAAAAAAGAAAAATGGTTTATAACTCTCAGTGGTTCTAATAGTGAATAAAGTTACAAAGCGAAACTTCTTTTGTTTCCCCACCAAAACTTAGTCTTTTAATACCACTGATCTATCATTCCAGAAGAATATTTTGCGCACATACCAGCGCCTGCGCGTGCGTTCTCCTCTGTGTGAAGGGAGGCATAGCGCGCACTCTTGCACTGTGATATTTTTCATGGAGTTCTCACTGTAGCGCTCTCCCCTGCAGTAGCGACGTGGTAGCCCACTGTCTGCAGCTCTTACCGTTTATTCAGTGTTGCCTTCCCAGTGACGGGTAGTTACGTTGTTTCCAGTGTTCCCTAAACGATGCTGGTGTGGACCTCTCCGCCTTTCTCGTGCGCTCTCACCCTGTCACGGTGCCTCTGCTGGGTCCTGCCTCGGTCTCTTCGGGGCATCCGTTCGAAGAAGATGGGGGTTGCAAAGTGAGGTGGTAGCCCTGCATGACACGCACCTGAATTTTTAAATTTCCTCTTCCTCCCCCTCCTTCTTCTCAAAAAGCCAACTATTTCCTTTTCTAAGTTTTAACCTACTATTTTTTGTAGACAAATGGCCGCCATAGACCATCCGAGATCATGGAATTTTCCTAACGAGTTCCCAGCCAATAAACATCTGATTAGTTGAATTGTAAATTGGCTTTAGGAGAAAGTTTTAGGCACAAATATAGACATGACACCTGCTTGCCAAGACAGGAGCGCGCTGTAAATATTGGGGCAGGGTTAAATATGCAAAACCACAGCCTGCATTTTTCCCTCTCATGAATATATAAATAGCTCTTGTGTTGTTCCTAAGGCTCAGGCTCCACTTCTTTGGGCAATTAATTAATTGAGGTGTTCAGTGAGATTGTCTTGTTCTTTTCTGTTTTTAGATCTGGCAAAAGTAGTATTATGGATTCCTCTAGCTAATGAGCAGATATTTCTGATGAAAGCTACTTCAGTATAAAAAGTCCTAGCCTGGAGAAGTTGGGAAAAATCTTCCTCCCTCTCTCCCTCTCTTTCTCTCTCCCTCTCTCTCTTTTCCGAGAGTCTCAACATCCTTGTTTGTCACAGGGGTTGGTGGGACCACAGAGTCTGGAAGAGCTTTCTGGCAGGTGTCCCGTGGCTCTCTGAGGCCACGCTGGCTTGTGCACGTGCGTGTGCGAACCCTGGCTTTTGTGTGTTTTGCTTGAGGTGGGTCAGTGTGTTACTCCCGGGGAAGGAGGCTTACCCAGGCCAGGAAGAGGATTCCTCACTAACCCACGTGTCTGATAGAGCGTGGTTCCTAGGGCCTCAGCCGTCCCATAGGGCTATTGTTGGCTGTAGATAGCAGAGGCAGCCAAAACAATTAAGGCTCGAACACGATGGAAGTGAATTTTCATCTCTCACTACTGGTGTGGTAACTCCACGTATCAAAAAAATCACCAGCTCCGTCTACTTTCGGCCTTGCCATCCTCGCCTTGCGACTTCTAGGCTCCTGGGCACCTCATGGTCTAAGGTGGCGCCCAGAGCTCCAGCCCTCACCTCCACATTCCAGGCAGCAGCTGAGGATGCAGGTGTGCCTGCCAGCTGTTTCAGCGATCTTTGCTTTGTTTTCTCAGAAGTCCCACTTGACCTGATACAGTTGTGTGCCCAGGACCCCCTCATGGAGACATGAGCTGGTGCCTCTGGGGTCGGGAACCCGTTTCCCACAGGAGCAGCCATTGAGTAAGCACGGAGTCTGACCATTGAGTTTTCTGCTAATTTTACAGTGGATAGGGATTTCTCTCGCCGACATTATTATAGGAGTATGTAAGTATCTGTCTCTCCCACTGGAGTCAAAGGGTCTTTTCAGTCAGGAATGTGGACACTCCCCTGGGAGCCCCTTAGCACAGTTCCTGGCCCATAAAATTTGTAAATTTCACGGCATCAGATTCTGTTTGGGGCAAGGGATTGCAACCAGGGACCAAGCTGGGCCACGTGTGAGGGGGGCGGAGTCTGTCTCACACCCTCCTGTTGGATCTCCGCCTCTCCCCATCTCTAACCCTTGGCCTTTTCAGAAGGCACGGTGCTTGTAGTCCTGGCTGAAATGTCCCATCGTCCTGTGCCTTCCCCACAAATGGCCCAACGCTCTGTTTTCCACGGTGCTCGCTCCCCTCCCGACAAACTGTCATGTGAATGGAGACAGTGTGGGGTTCCGGGGAGGAGCCTATTAGAAATGCATATTCTTGGGCTCCACCTGTTGGATCAGGAGGTGTGGTGGGGAGGACCCAGCGGTCTGGGCTCTGACCAGCCCTCCAGGTGGTTCTGGAGCTCGCTCAGGTCTGAGAGCTGTGGTGGGGGGCGGGGGGAGCTGAAAGCACCCTGGGTGGTGTCTGGGTCCAGCCTGCACCCTGGGAGCCTGAGGGCGGGTGTGTGGAAATAGGCCAGGTAGGACATTGGTGGGAGCTGGGCGTGGCCTGCAGGCACCCATCCCTGTCCCCAGGGTGAGAAGCCCCTGTCACATCTGTGGTCAGATGGTGACGTTTCTTTCCGTTGGGCTTCGAGGTGGGCTTAGGTTCACCTTCTGCACGTCGAGTACCCACGTGTGTGGGGTGTCGGTCTTGCCGCGCCTGCTGGAGCTAGACAGTGTGGAGGGCCCGTGTGCCGCAAGCTCTTGGGTGTAACACCATCTCTCCACCTACCTGAGTGATGGCCCCAGGACGGGGGCCCTACACACCTCTGTGGGGTTCAGGAGCGGGCTCTGCGTGTCGCTGATGCACCAGCAAGTTGAGACCGAGGGAGGGGCTTGTCTGCTCTGTGTTCACATTCATGGTGCTTTATCGTGGGGGCTGGGCTCTTCCGGGGACGGACGCATTCTCACTCAGGCCCCCCAAGCTCCGGATGGAGGTCGGCAGGCAGCGGGGAGCAGTGCCCCTGCGTGGGCCATGGCGTTTCCCAGCTGCACACTGAGGGTTAGTGGGGTTTCACTCCGGTCAGGCGGCAGGCAGAGTCTGCCACCTGTCACCTGCCCTTCTGCCCCAGTCTGAGGCTGCCCGGCAGCGCCAAATGCTGGTGCAGGGGCGTCTACAGTGTCTTGAGTGGTCCTCTTCTCTGTTTCTGCTGATGCCACCCTCGTCCCAGCCTCGGCTGTCTCTCCGCGGGAGGGTCGCTGTAACCTCCCAAGTCCACTCCTGTTTCCCCGCCTCTCTGCCTTCATTCTCCACCAATGAGCCGGCAGAGTTGCCCCCCAACCCCTGCTCTCTTTTTAACAAATGAAATTCACATAAGGTAAACTCAACAATTGCAAACTGAACAATTCAGCGGCATTTGGTCTCTTCACAATGTTGTGTGACCACCGCTTCTATCTCGTTCCAGAACATTTTCACCTCCCCAAAGGACACCCTGCACCTGTGGGCAGTTGCCCCCATTCCTTGGGGCTCCAGCCCCTGGGACTCGCTAGTCTGCTTCCTGTCTCTGTGGTTTTTCTCACTGTGGACATTTCATGGAAACGGAATCACACAAACATGCGACCCTTGGTCCAGCTTCTGTCTCCAAGCTGACCTGCCCAGGAGGGAAGAGTATCCATCCACTCTCGACCCTTCTGGCGTGGCAGGGACTTCCAGCACTGCCCACGTCAGCAGGCCGAGAATGCTCCAGTGGCAGGAGAGGGCTTCAGGTAGAGGGAGGGGGCGTGTTCCAGGCAGGAAGTTATCTACCTCCTGGAGCTGCCCGCCAATGCTGCAGGGGACCTCCAGGGGTGCCCAGGAGGCTGTGGCTTTGCTTCTATGCCCCTACTTCAGACAGGCTTTCTGTGACCGCCGGAATGTCTCTCCTGGGACCCTGTGCATCTCCTTCATAGACATCCTCTCCCCTGGTTAAGCATGAGTTGGCAGAAACGCTTAGAGTTGAGTTCACCTCTGGGATGGCGAACTTCTCGGGGGCAGTACCCGGCATTGGCTGGTGGGGGTGTCCCTTGGCACGGTGACCGTCCTGTGCAGAGTGCATGCTCAATATGTACCGTCGGGTGACTGAACCAGCGCTCCAGCCGCGAGCTGGTCTCCACGCCGAGTCCCCCAGAGGAGCCACGGCCCCAGGAGCAGGCGTTCACGCTCCAGGGACCCGATGTTGTACACATTCCACCCGGAACGCCCCAAAAGCCCAAGCCTTGCAGGGGCACGGGATGACTGCTCGTATTTATTTTTCAAAGCCAGACTTGATTGTGTTTGGGTTTTGTGTTGCTTCTTCCTTTATTTCCCCCTAAAGGGACTGGCTTCTAAGAGTAAAGACGTTGGGGAATTTCTGGGAGGTTATTACCTATTTTCTGTCACGTGGTTGGCTCTGTTTGTCAAAATAGTCTCCGAGTCAACTTGGCTTTCTTGGCTTCGTGCAATTTGGTTTTTCTCCGTGTTCCTTCTGCTTCAAGCTCCCGGCTCTTTTGCTGAAGTTAATTCCCGGGAGTGTTGGCTGTTGATTTTGTGTTTGTTCGTTTATTGCAGTGCATTCAAACAGCTATTTTTGTAAGTCTGGTGTTTTTATTTGCCAGGCTAGATTTTTGAGAAAGTGTTTGTAGGGAAAGCTCTGGAAGCCAGAGAAATGGAAGGAGGAAACAGGTGAGACAAGATGGCTGAGAGGGGGGGTGGTGCACTTCACAGTTTCACAGACCAGTATGGATTCGATTCCTCCTCCTGAAACTCTGGCCATTTGCATTTGAAAGTGTTGAGAGTAGCTGGAAAGAAGGAAATTGAATTGATAAGAGAAAGGGGAGGTAAAGCAGATGGTTGACTTCAAGGAGATGCATTCATTTCTTTGTTAAGAAGATGCTGGTAGGCCCACACAGTCCCGGTCTCTGATTTGGCTCTGGGAACAGAAGATGGAAGGCATGGTCCCTTGTCCTCAAGAGACTCAGATTCTTTAGAGGGAGACTGAACTTCTGCCTTCTAAATGCCAGTGTGGCATTATGGCAGCAACATGCCCAGAGAGAACATAGGAGGGCAGAATTGAGGTAGATGGTCAGGGAGGGCTTCCTGGAGGAGGTAATAAATGGACAATTCAGTTTTGGAGGAGAGATCGAGGAAGAGGATGTGAAATCTCAGGCTTAAAACTGTAAGGTGGGGGAGAGTGAGATTTACAAGTGTTGATGCTGTAATTGGGTCAGGGGGTTCTGCCATCTCTCATTTTCTCTGGCCTTTGTCCCCAAGGATAGACTAAAGGCTCTCTGGCTGTGGGAGTTGGTCTATTGTCATGGTCATGATTTCTTATGGTTGTAAGAACCAGAAACTCAAGTCAGACTGCCCAAAGGGGAAAAAAAAAATCTCCCTTCCTTTGAGTGTATATAAAGGAAAAGTTCAGGGGATCAGCTTCAGGCATGGCTGGATCCAGGAATGCAGGGTGTTCCTTTGGCGCTCAGTCTCTGTTTTTGTTGCTTGGCCCTGCTTCTCTCTGCCTTGCTTCCTTTCTCAACCAGAGGGCTTTCCCACAGTGGTGGGATGGCTGTCGGTGGTTTTACCCTCACACAGGCCCTCAGACCGGCACGCCTCTTCCTCGATGGTGCCAAAGCCTGGAACTGAGTGTGAGCCGGCCCAGGTGAACGTCCTCGAGAGTGGGAACAGTGAAGCTAAGCCCCCCTTTGCTGTTTCTCCAGGCGAGCCCTGCAGCAGAGGTGCCTGGCTTTTCTGGGGCAGGCATGGCGGTGAGGGGGCAGGGAGGCGGGCTGCGGTGTGCCTGCTTCTACAGGGGGACTGTAGCAGGCAAGGTGCCACCGTGGCGGCCTGTGGATTGTGACTTTTTCTGGATAGTAGTGGCTTCTTTGCTGTGCTGGCTCCCAGGTGGTGCCATGACTCTGGAGGTAGCAGCTGTGGGGACACCTTCCCAGTTTGGCTGATGGCTTCCCGATCACACAGGAGACAACACACAGGTCCTGTGTGCCTTGGATCTCCGTGTGGCTTGCGGGGTCCTGTCTGGGGCATGAACCACAGAACCCATCTCCCCCCACTGACCCCAGCCCGGTGATCCATGAGCCCTTTGCATCCCTATAGGACGACCCCTCCGTTTCAACGAGACTGGGGCCAGCACCACTAGTGTCTCCAGGCGGTGCAAGTCACACTGGAGATTGGGGCAAAGTCCGAATTGGTTCTGGAATAAGTCCCTGCCATTTCCTGTCAGTGACAGAGCAGCCTCCTGGAAGTGCCATACTGGTTATCGGTACCTGTGCCAGCTGCCGGCTCCCTCCGGCAGGGCCTGGCATCCGAGCCGAGGTCTTCCTGGGGCTCCCCGTGCACCCTGCTGACACTGCTGATCTCCCTGGCACAGAAGGCCTCCTCCGTGGATGGTTGGAGCCCCTATGTCAACGGCACTGCTGGCCTCGGGTGGCCTGGAGCTGGAGGGCAGGCGCGAGCCCTGGGTGCCCTGGCACTGGCCTGGGTTGGGGAGACCGTTTGTGAAGAATGTGCCCCTGGGTTTTTACAGAGGTGTGTTCCTATGAAACTGAATGCAGGTGTCTTCACTTTAAACCCACTTCTGGACGGCCCAGCGCTACGCCTGCCCGGGTAGACTGGGTTGGTTCTCATGTGGCGACCTCCCTGGACCCCTCTGTGCTGATTGTAGCTTGTGACACGGGTTGCCTGGCGCGAGGACTTGGTAACTGTCCGCCACACCCGGGCTGGAAGCTGCGAACCACAGGGCCTTGATACAGGCTTGACAGCGTGCTCGCCGCCCACTCTGCTGAGCAGGCACATGGCTGGTGTGAAGGCCTGCTGGGCCCCAGCGCTGGGCCTGGGGGGCTTCCTCGAGAGCAGGGATTGCCAACCCATTTTGTGCCTTGGGCCCCTTCGGTAGTTCGGCAAAGCTGTCTCAGAAAATGTCTTTAAACGCACGCTATAAAATTCATAGGGGCACAAAGGAAACCAGTCTTACTGAAATCCGGCTCCCACATGACGAAGAAAAAGACATTTGGGATGTGGCAATTTGCTTCTTCCACACGTTCAGTGATGGGCCGCAGTCGTGGGTGTAATGACTCCCGAAGGCAGGAGGAGCGTGAGCGGCGCCTTGGGGTCTGCAGCCCGGGAACACGATCTGAAATTACCGGTGATTCTCCCGGTGGCGTGCCTCCCGAAGATCAGTCGGCACCAGCTGTCCCTGCGAGTTTTTCACTTAAATGTGTTTACTGACGACAGCGACCGGGAGCTCATGGAAATCCAGTATCCCTTGTACTGACGTGCAGGCGACCACCCAAGTGCTTTCGTGACTCCCTTCTGTTTCATTGTTTCCATTTTTCCTCTGGTGTTCCTGGTATCTCTTCAGAACCCTATTGGCTCAGTGGATTGGGCACTGGCCTGCGATTCAAAGGGTTGCCAGTTCGATTCCCAGTCAGGGCACATGCCTGGGTTGTGGGCCAAGTCCCTAGGGGGTGAGAGAAAGGCAACCACACATGGATGTTTCTCTCCCTCTTTCTCCCTCCCTTATCCTCTCTCTAAAAATAAATAATAAAAATAAAAAAGCAGTGTTGAAATCCAAGGCCCCTCCCTCCTCGTTCTGGGAGCCCCCCACTGGGGGCAGAGGGCTTGCTACTCTTGCCCCTTCCATGCCTGCTCCCCTCCATGCCCCCCTCCATGCCTGCTGGGGAAAGACCCCCGCACAGAGCAAGACTCCCTCCAGACTCCCCTCCCCCCACCACCCTCGGGCCAGTTGAGCCTGGTCACGGAGGCTGTGGTGAGAACTGCCGGCGTGGTTCTCCCGCCACGTGCCGCAGACATTCCAGGCGGGGTATGGGGGGCGTGGGGCCAGTGGGGCTGCTTGTTCCACGCCATGACCTTGCCATGCCCCCGTCCTACCACACCTCCCTGATCCCCGGCTGCTCCTCAAGGTCCAGGCTCTGAAGTGGGGTCACAGCTCCTGGGCAAGGCCCGACTTGGGGTGCCCGAGGGGACACGCCTGGCCGTCTCTGTGGCCTGACACAGCCGGGGTGGCTATAACCACAGTGGTCAGATAATGCAACACAGCGTGCTCCTCACAGGAGGCGGGGCAGGCATGGACTGAGCATAAGCAAGTGGTCAGGGCTGGGGACCCCGGCCCTGGCAATGACCGCTGGCAACTCTCCAGTCTTATCTCTGGTCCACCTGATCGGCTTTCTGCTCAGTGATAGCTCAGTCTGGACTGGGGCTCTCTCTGCACTGTGTGGACCATTCCATGGGTGTGAGCTTGGACGGTGCCCCTCCCCCTCCCGCCTGCCCTGCCACAGGGAACCGGGGGCGGGTTTGGGGTCCGAGAGCGAGTTGACCTGAGTGAACAATGCAGAGAATGCATCCGTTATATCCTCCAGGAAGTCAGCTTCACCGGCTGCAGCTCGAGCTGTGTGTTGACCTGCCACCGCAGCTCGATGCCGTGTGTTGAAACCGTGTGCCCGCACTACGACTGGGGTGGCTATTGTTATTTGCGCGCTGCGTTCGGAAGCCCTTATTGAGGGATTCCCGTTTGCTCTGGCGTGAAGGCACGCAGTATGTGAGGCTTTGGGACAACACTCCGTGTCTCCCGCACACACCGTGTGCCGTTTAAGGAGCCCCACATCCCGGCCTTGGCCTCGACGTGCAAACAGATACTGGTTTTCCCATTTCAGGCTCTTCTGTGGGATGTGGAAACGCTTTGATCCCTACACCGAGCAGGCTTACAGGCGCGGTTCATCTCGCCCTTGTTCCCGTGGAGAGAAGTGATGGATTCTGCAGTCTGGAGGAATTTGTCATTTCGACTCCATCTGCTTGTTAGGCATCTCCAGTGTCTCCAGTGACGTGACACTGTTTGATGTTTTAGCATTTTGTCACATCTCCCACCGAGAGAGCCCAGGTGGAAGGCAGGAAAAATGGGACAGGATTTTCCACTTATTTCAAGTTATTACTATCCTGGGCTTGGGATGGGTATTTTTAGGAGACAATAAATCAAGTGAGAGGAACCTGAGAGGTACCCTCCCCCTGTGCAGGTATACATCTTCCACACACTGCTTGATTGCTCCCAGTGATGAGGCACTCACTACCTACAAAGGTAACTCATGCCATCAAAGCTCAGATCTGATTGCTACAGGGTTTTTTTCTCCTTTCTTTATGTCCATAACCCCCCATGCCTTTGAGCTTCCGGAGTTCTTCAGAACAGGTCTAACCCTGCTCACCTATTTGACAAACAAATACCACATCCCATTTTCAGGCTAACCATTCCCTGTTCTTTCTGGTTTTGGTTTGATGATAATTTGTTTGGGACAGGTTCATACAGAAGGCTCTTCTAGTCCAGAACCTCCCACAAGATAGGTTCCAGGGGATTCTTGGGGGGCGGTGTCCCCTAAGATTCTTCCTGTTCATAGAAGATGGGATATCAGCTGGTCTTCTTTGTCCCAGACAACCCCTTCCTGTCGGCACTTTTTTAGAGACATTTCTTAAATATTTTAGCATGTGACTGGTTCCCAGTCTGCTCTCCATTCCCTGTCCCCAATTATTATTTTTGGTTCAGGGGCTGCTGACATACCTTTAGCCTCAGGGAGACATGTGACCAATTAGAGATAACATCCTGGCCAATCAGAACATAGCCCCCTCCTGGCCAATCATTGCACAGCTTTTGCTGGCTAATCAGAGATAACATCCTGGCCAATCAGAGCAGAGCATGTCCCCATCTGCCGTCACTGGCTCTGGAATAGGCCTGATGTACTGGTCCTAATCTCAGAATTTTTGCTGGGACAGTGTGGGAATGTGGTCCCCCACCTCCAGAGGGCATGATGCAGGGCCACCCCCCCCATCCCTTCTCTGTTCCTTTAGACCACAAGGTCCCTTTTCCGTGGCAGGCTGCTTTTCTGATATTTGCGGCTGGGAAATGCCCTGAGACACTCGGTGCTGCTGCAGGGCACGCCCTTGAGCGTGGCTTTGGGTCTGCACGCAGATGCTGTGCGGCGAGGACACTCCCAGGGCTTTAAATCAAGTCCCGGCCAGCATGATTTGTATTCCCGGAAGCAAACCTTGGAGCCGGTGGCCAGGAACGTCTGAAAGAGAGGACGTTGCTACCACCTGCAGGTGCGGCGACTCCCAAGTTTAAGCACAAAGCTGGGGTCCCCCGATCCTGTCTTCCTTCAGGGGACAGTTAGGAGCTGATGGAGACACAGCCAAGAGAACAGAACCTCAGAACCACCCAAAGAAGCATCTTTTTTGAGTGTAAAGGAGACACAGTCTCACCCCAGTGAAGTCTCTTAAAGGTCCAAACAGGTGTATCTCAGGAGAGAGAGAGAATGACAGCTCCGTGTGGAGACTCGAGTTATGTAACATTTTAGGCAGGTCACCAGGGGGCATTGATCATTCCGTTGCTATTGGTACCCTGCTACTCTAACTTTATTACCTTGATCTGGATTTATTTAGTGTTTGATAGTTTGTATGGTGGTTTAAATGCGTAAAAAACCCAAACAAACCATTTGTACTCACCGCTTTGCATCCGAGTGTGCCCCATGGAGAGCTAATCAGTTCTAAGGCAGTCTTATCTGTTTGTTGCACTTACAGGTAAGCAGCCAGGTGATTCTGGCTGCTTTTTTAACGTGTCATACGCTGCAGGCTGGAGTTTCTGTGGGAAGGAGCCCCATGGTGGGGGATGGTGCCAGAGGAGGGGGCGCCAGCCCAGAGGGTCTGTAGTCTAGACTGGCAGCCCCATCCCGCTTCTCCCTCGCCCACTCCTGCTTCTCTGCCCCTTCCACGGTTGCTGCCCGAGGATCCGCGCACATTGGCATCCTGCACGCTCGCCTCCGTCCCAGTCTTCTTCCTGGGGACCCCGACCTGTGGCATCTCCCTCCTGCCAACCCCCTGTTGGGCCCCAGACTGGTGACCAGTGGTTTAGGGCAAAGGTGAGGTCTGGGTGTCACCGAGTCCCTTACGAACTGTGTGACTGGGGTGGGCTGAGGGAGGGAGTTCGAGAACCTCTCTGGGCTTGCTTTTCTAGGGGCTCACTACTACCTGCCCCACCCTTTCCCATCCTCGGACCCCCGACCTGGAGGGGTCTTAGAGACAGGGTCTTAGAGACAGGCCAGGCTCAAGCTCGCCAGGGATTCTCACACTTGAGCTGCATTGTTGCCACCTGGAGGGCGTGCTGAACACGCCGCGGGGCCCTGGCCCAGAGCTTCCGGTTCAGTGGGTCCGTCCGGGGCTGAGAATATTCCTTTCTAGCAAGTTCCCAGTGCTGTTGCTGCTGCTGCTGCTGCTGCTTTGAGGCCTGTGCCGTCCTCAGAGAACCGTCGGGTTCAATGCCCGTCCTCAGAGAACCGTCGGGTTCAATGCCCGCCCACACCAGGGCAGCCGAGCCGCTGCAGGCCTTTCTTAGAGCCGCGTTGCTGAGGAATGGGCTAGAATGTTCACCTTCTGAACGTGACTACGCTGGGGTGGGGCGCCGAATCCTCTCCCCCATAACCATCACCCAGAGGCCATGGTCTGTGAACTCCACCAGGAGATGATGATGAAGGTGAAGGTGATAGAATAATTACTAGCCGTTGTCCAGATTGGCTTTTGCAAATGTGACTGTCCCTGACATTTCAAAGCAATTTCACAACTGTCATCAAGTGCCTGGCGAGTGATTGAATGAGGCACAAAGGACTTGGTGGCCTCACCTGTGCCCTGGACCTGGGGTGGCCAGTCTGTGGGCCGGGCAGGTGGTAATAAGGGGGAGGTGTCCAGGTCAGCTGGGGCTGTGCTGGCAGAAGCCCACTGGCCTAGTGGCTGAAGTGGCAGGCGTTCCTTCAGGTCACACAGGGGTGGAGCCCAGGGCGCTTGCACAGTCTGTTCTCCGTGAGGGCTCGCTTCCTGCTTCCCGGCAGGCATGCGGCCCCCTCCTTGTGGCCCCTCTGCTGGGGAGCAGAGGGAGCAAGCAAACTCCTCTCTTCCTCTAAGGGCACGAATCCCATCCTGAGGGCTCCCCCTTGTGACCCAGGACCCAGTCACCTCCCAAAGGCCCCGTTTCCCCCTCTCATCACACGGGGAGGGGGAGGTGGGGTTTTAGCCTGTGAATCGTGGGGGCAGGCAAACGTTTGGTTCCGAGCAGGCGGTGTTGCGGGTTGGGTTCCCAGGGAGGAGACTGAGGCTGAGGTCAGGGCAGGGTGTCACACCCCTGGTCTCCACTGGCTTAGGCCACCCTGGGAATGGGTGTGACCTTGGGCTCTGTGGCCGGAGACTGTGTGCAGCCCACCCTCACAGCAGCTGGGGCAACAAGGCTCCTGGGGTAGGGGGTCTGGGTGGCACACCCTGTGCCCACCACAGGAGGGGCGTGAGAGCTACAGGGAGGTCAGCGACAAGGTAGCCTTGCTATTTCAGGAGCCTGCAGGGAAAGCGGTCCATGTACACGCACTAAATCCTCACGGCAGAGAGAAAATGTCAAGTCACTTTGCTTTGCGCAGAGTTTTATCTTGTCCTTATCGACCTTCTGTAGGTCCTCTGATGCCCCGGTTGTGGGCCCTGCTGGTTTCACACTGTCCTCCTGCCCCCTGCCCCCCGCCCTTCCCCCACAGTCTGGGAACCTGGGCGTTCTGCGGGAGGGAGGCTTCTCTCTCGCCCTCTACCTATTCTATCCAACCTTTCATCTAAACACAGGAGGGCTTCATGCTCCCCCAGGGTGCCGGCTTCTGAAACTCACAGCGGGTCACCTGTTCTGTCCTCTTTCCTGTCCTCGCCCCACCTTCCCCCAGGCGCTGAGCGCTGAAGGCCCAGAGGACTGGATGGAGAGGGTGGGGCTGAGAGGAGGAGAGGGCTCACTGGGCCCTGTGAGCTCAGCGATTTGCATTTTGGAAACACTCCCCATCCTGCCCGAGAGTGGGGGTGTCCCTGCAGGGTGGCAGAGTCCGAGGGGGATGAGGAGGAGGCTGGGGAGGGAGGCGCTGACACCGTAGACCTGCTGAGGGGTCAGCACATGTAGGGTGATGGGGGGAGCGCTGGGTGGTCGGGAGGCAGATGGGACCTGGGAGAACGCCTAGGCCAGAGCCTTCACTGGGCTTCCCATGACAAAGGCAGGACAGGGCACAGTAAACAAACAGCTTGAAGGGCCATTTGGAGAATCCCAGTGGGCTCTGGGCCTGGGGGTGGTCTCCAGGGGCCTGGCCGCTGGCCCTGGATGACTTAGGGTGGGGGCGGTGTGGGCGGGTATGTGGGAGTTGGAGGCGGGGTGGAGGATCTGGGTCTGGGATTGGCTGATTTGTGCAGGGAAGGCGCACTCGCTGGTGGGTAGGCTGTGATTAGCTTCAGGAGCCAGCTGGCCCTTCCAGGGGCAGCCTCTGCCCAGGGCTGCGAGGCCCCCAAATGCCAGAGCATTAGAAGTACAGGACACACAGCTACTGGAATGGGCCTGTATCGAACGGATGCCAAGCAGACAAATGCAGGGTCTCAGGAGGCACAGGGGGCACGGCCAGGCTCAGGCTCCCGTGGGGCCCTGCCACGGCTGTCCCCACCCGTCACCTCCTGCAAGTCTGGGTCTCTCTCTCTGCTCCCTCCAGAAGCCCAGCATGACACAGACTTGTGACAGCTCTCAAGGCGAGCTTGCAGCATGTCCGGCTTGGGTGCCCCCATCTCCTCATTTGGTTCTGCAGGAGCGTCGAATGCGCTCTGTCTACCAAGAAGAGCTGACACCATGCACGCGGCGTTCAGGCGTGTGTGGGGCCTTGTGTGATTTCACTTCCGAGTCGGTCTCAGCGGCTTTCCCGCGGGCACAGGGTCTTTCAGGGCTGGCCCGGGGGTTGGAGGCTCGAGTGGCACGGGGCAGGGACTTGGGGCTTCATAGGTGGTGTGTTTGGCTCAAAAGGGAGACTAGTTTTGAAAATATCAAAAACTGTCTTTACCGGGACTAGAGCAGACTAGTTTTTAAATTCAGTGTTAACGACTATGAAAAAGCATGCTAGGAAAAAAAGAACTAGTGGGAAATGTATTCTGTGACTTGAGATTTTTCAGGATGGGCCTTAAGATCTAGCTGGTCCTACCGAGGTTTCCCACCAGAGGCCGTTCTGTGAGCCTTTGAACCAGGGATCGCAAGCCCCAAGACCTGCGGGGCTCGGGCGGGTGAGGGACCGAGGGTCACTGCTCTCTGCTTATCTTTGGATTCTTCTTTCGAGAGCGTCTTGGGTATAGATAAACATTTCTCTGCTAGAGGAAAAACCACATTGCAAGCTCGCCCAAGCAGTGATCCCCAGACTCTGGGTTGGTGGGCAACAGGGAACAGAGGGGCCTGTGGCAAACGAGCCCTCTGACAGCAGAGCTCTAGCTGATTGGTTCCAGTTGGGAATACGGTCCCAGTGTTGCCTGCGCTCATTTTTGCAGAAGGGCCATACGTTCAACTTTTCATAGGAAACCTCCCAGTTTTATATTATTAACAGTTGCAATTTTTAAAAAATAGTGGGTGGGCCTAACAGAGCAAAAGGTCCGCAACAGCAAATGAGAACTCTTCTATGCACCCCATCTGTTTTTCTGGAATTTGGGGCTCAAGGATTTCTGGAGCATGCTCCATTCAACCTCCTACCTAATTAGGAGGTTTGTACGCGAGGCCTTCTTACAGAGAGGCGGTCTTCCTCTCGCACACGCCCACTGCTGGTGCGCTCACTACCTCAGGAGATGGAATCCCCCCTCTTGCCAGAGTTACAGGAAATTCTCTTGGGTGGGAAGAACAGAAACCGAGGCAAGCCAAGAAGCGAGTCTTGTGAAACCTCAGGGCAGAATGCAGCCAGCGGGGCCTCGGGAAGGGACTGGAGTCAGGAAACGGGGCGTCCCCAGCGTCCTGCCTCTGCGCCCTGCTGTGCACCGGCTCTCCTCCTCTCTCTCCTGTCCCCACAGCAGGATATGGGGGCCTCACCACTTCCTCCTTTAGACACTTCTGTTCCAACCCCCGCCTCCCTCCACACGCCCCCCCCCCCCACCAGACCAACACTCTCTGTGTCTGGGTCTCAATTTCACAGGTGCAGGAGAGAGAACCTGACTGGCTCGCTGGAGTTAGGTGCCAGCCCTGCTCCAATCTGCCATGGCCAGGGCCAAGGTCACACAGAACAAAGATGGCTCCTGCCTACACCTGCCAAGTGCAGGGGTGGCACTCTTCTCGTGACTCCCAGAATGTCATGGTGGTTTGAAGGCTCGTGCAACTGCTTTGCAGGATGGCCAGAAGCCCCAGAAGGTGTTCTCGTGACTCCACGGAGCCGCCCTCTGTTTCTGGGTGACCTTGGGCCTGCCTCCCACCCAGAGGAGCACCCAGAGGTATGCCTGCCCTCCCCCGAGGCCCCGCCCTCGCGAATTTGTAGCTTCTGGCTGCAGTCACAGTTCTTGCTGCTGCTCCCCAGATAGCGAAGCCCCAGAGTCTTCCTCTGTCCTGGTGCGCCCCCAGGAGAAGCTTCAGCTGCGTGAGTGAGTTTTGTTTGCCATCCCCGCGCACTGACAGTTCCTCTGGTGGAGGTGGGGGGTGGGGAGTGGCTTCCTTCCCTACCACCCACCCAGGACCTCGGAGATTGTCCCCTGCCCCCCGCAGGGGCACTGGGATCTGGGGCAAAGTGCACTTTGGTTTAGGCGTTTCCTGCTCTCCTGGGGCCTGGGGCTGCACCTGCAGGCCTCTTCCAGCTTCCAGGGGCGGGGCTGTGCCTTGAGGCTGACGTGGGCCTCGGAGTCCGTGATTGGCCAGGACTTGCAGGAATGTGGGACAGGGGTGGGGGGGTTGGGGGGGCTTGCAGAATCCAACACCTGACCTCTGTGACCCTTTGTAGCTGAGACGCAAGGTGAGGGCAAGGTGAGGGCTGGGGGAAGACAGACGGGTAGCAGCCGGCAGAGCCAATGCGAGCGTGCATGCACACACGTGGGCTGTGAGCCCTGGTTGCCCACGGGGGTGGCATGGCTGAGCTGTATGCTCTAGGCCATTACCAGCTCTCTCTCTAATTCTGTTCAAGGTGACTGTCAAAGCCCCACAGAAGAGTCCCCTAATGAGGTGGAGAAGTGCGAAGATTTACCCTCCTGAATACAGATGCCTTTTCTTTTTGTCTCCTAATAATTGCTCCCTGAGGTTTTGTTTTACGATTTTAAAGGGTCTTTTCTGGTGAGACAATTAAGTCAAAACAGGCCACATCATGTGTCTGTGGGGGTCCAGCGGTGGGAGGCTGACAGGCAGGGCCCGGGCCTGTGAGAGGGGGCTCTGCCTCCTTCTTTCGCCCCCTTTCCGTTTTATTTGGTTTATTCCCGTGATTTGTTTTTGCCCCACGGGGCAGTTGCGTGCAGGTGAGATGAGGCCTTCCTGAGAGCAGGGATGTCTGAGGGAAAGATAACATCTTCCAGCAAGTCAGGGTGGAGGGTGTGGCTCTGGAAGACCCTCCTCTGGTAGGAGTTGTCACGGCGACTGATGGTGGCCTCGAGGAAGCCAGCATCTCTCGAGCGGGGGACAATCAGGGGAGTCTCTGAGGTCCCGTTTCAGGCCCCTGATCACTGAGTTTTCAGTTCTGTGTATGTGTGTGTGTGTGTGTGTGTGAACACGTGCGTGTGTTATGAAAACTGCGTCAGAATCCCTCATCTCTCGGCTTCCACAGACGCGATTCTGGGTCAGTCGGTTCCTTCCCGGCCTGGCACCTGTCATCAAAGCTGGGAGGTCCCGCCAAAGCTGAAAAATGATTACCTCCCGCCGCAGGGAGGCGGAGGCCGGCGTCGGGAGTCTGCTGCTGTTTCCTCTGGCGGTCGGGCGAGGAAACGGGGAGGTCGTTTGGAAACCACAATGGAATCTCTAAAAGAGGCGCCCGTCCATCCCCAGGATGCATATACTTTTAATACCGCCTCACCGAAGGACAGGGAAACGCATAAGCTACGCTTTAGGGAAGGTTGGGTGTGCGAGGTGCGCTGCAAAGCCCCCACGGGCTTTTAGGTTTTATGGTCATTTAGGTTGGAAGCCCAAAACCTTGACTCGGAGCTGAGGTTGGCAAACTAAGACCCATGAGCCAAATCTGGCCCCCAGCCCGTTTTTGTAAATAAAGCTTTATTGGGACACAGCCACGTTCCTTCACTTACACATGGTCTGCAGCTGCTGTTGGAGCTCCCGAGGCAGAGTTGAATAGATGTGTCGCGCGAGACTCGAAAGCTGTGTGTGCCCACCCTGTGGTGGGGACGATACTCCCTTCACAGATGTGGGGATGAAGAGCGAGGCCACCGGGTCCTGCTGTCCGTTCGTGGCTGCTGCTCATTTGCCTTGGTGGCAGGTCTTCTCTCACTGAAGGGGAGCAGGTGAGAAGACGGGGCCTTTTTTGCAGGGATTTATGCTTCTCGGCAGCAGTTCTGACAAGATGGCTTTGGGGGCAGAAGTTGGAGATCTTTGTCATCATCAGGCCTGGGACAGAGTAGCCGCCGCGGGTTGTGCCGGTAAAAAATTGGTCAAGTAGAAGCAGTTCCACGTGGTTCATCCTTCTTGTCGTGCTTTTTGTACCTGCAGGCTCCCCGTTTTGCCAAAGGTCAGTGGAGGGAGAATAAACAACCAGGCTGCCCTTTCTTTGCTCCATTTAATCTCTGCCCCTGCTTCTCCAAATACACAGGGATTCTGTGTTGCTGGGCTGGCAGCTGGGGCTCTGTGGGGGAAGCGGGGGGCACGGGGGGCACTCTGGGGACCTGTGGCATTGCCGGGGGCAGGAGCTGCGTTCTTGTATGATGAGGCTGGCTGAATAATGATGTTCGCAGGCTCTGCAGGTGGGAGATTTGATAGGCCCCAGTGGGGGTGCCTCTTTCTGCCCTGAAACGCCGGGGGTCTTGGCTGGGAAGGCTCAAGGCTGTGGGGGGACTCAATGGCTGGGGGCAGGAATCACTGAAGACCACCCCCACACACTCTCATGTCTGGGCTGGAGCGACTTGTAGGCCAAGACTGCCAGTTGCAGTATCTTCATTTAGCCCCTACGTGTGGCTGTACTTCCCTACAGCGTGGCCGTCTCTAGCTCCAGGCTGCGTGACCTTTGAGGACCCTGCCTCTGAGGTCACACAGTGTCTCTGGTGCTGCCTTCCCCTGGTCCCAGCAGACAGATCCCACCCAGGAAGGACCCGGATCCCACGTCTCAGGGGAGGGAATGGCGAGATCACGGGGTTTTTACCACGTGGGTGGATGGCCGAGGTATTGCGGCCACGTTTGGGACACGCCACGAAGGTGGTAAAACATAAGGGAATGCGAGCGACTGGGATGGGAGGGCTACTCTGGGTTGTGGGGCCAGCAAAGGCCTCTCTCAAAGGTGACCCTGAACCTGAATTCCGAATGGGGAGAAGGAGCCAGCCTCAGCAGGATCCGAGGGGGAGGGGAGACATTTGTATGCTTAGCCCCGTGCGGGGTGACGCCGGCCCACGGGGAAGAACACTGTGGCCCCGGGTGCGTGCAGACTGTGTGGAGTGACCTGGACTGTGCCTGCCGGTGACGTCCCAGGCAGGGGGAAGGCCAGGGGGAAAGTCCCTGGGGTGGGAATGAGCTTAGCTTCCCCACTCGCCTCTCCGATGGCCCCTGCCATCTGCTTTATTGACTTCCCAGCATTCATTCACTTCCGGAAAGTCGCTCCCTTGTCCATCTGTTGCTGCTCTGTCTCTCCCACTGGATGAAGCTCCAGGGGGGAGCGGGTCCGCGCCTGTCCCAGAAGCCCGTGTTCTCTGTGTATCGGGGTGCCCAGCGTGCACCACGGGTCTGCTAGCCATCTGCTGGGTGACGGAGGCGTTTCGGTGAGGGTCTGCCGCCTAGCCCTGGGGCTCTCCGGCGTGGAGGCCCCCCTGGACTTGGACGTGGGCAGCCGCGGTAATTGTCCCAGGACTAAGTATGTCATTAGAGAAAAACCGAAGAGTGGCATCCACCTTGGGGACACTGGGGATTTGTCACCAGGTCAAGTTGAAGCCTGGGAATGATGCTACTCATATGGGCCACTGGTCTTTCAAATGAAATTCTCTGTCCCTGGATTGAAAAATCCTCTGAGAACGGGGAGGGAACCGAGCCTCAGGAGCCCGTGTAAACGGTTTCTGTAATGAAGCCCCCCGGGACCTTCGGTGGCGGCGACAGTGTGCCTGTTACTTTTGCACACAAGTGTGGCTGGACCAGGGCCCTGGGAAGGCACAAATCCCACTTGTTGACGGTGGGGCGGGGGGTGGGGTGCAGCACACAGGCCTTCGTCACTGTCACTTGGGTTCGTTTCAGTCTGTGAGAACTCAGACCCTGGGAAGGAGCAGAGGTCAGAATCAGAGGTTACCAGAGAGGGTGGTGGGTGTGTCTGTCTGTCCCTGCTGCATCTTCACGGTTCATGTGTGTCACCCACTGCCCTCAGGAAGGGCTTCTCGTAACCACAGAAATGGCGTCTTGTGTTTGAATGAGCCGTGGATGCAGGCCGACCTGCTAGAAGCTGTCGTTCTGCAGAAAAGACCCGGGCAAACCAGGGCGGAGCTCTGGTAGATCAGAGAGGAAGGGGGCTTCAGGGGCGCGCCTCATGTGGTCCTTTCGCCACCGTGCATTTCCACGTCTGGCCCGTTTTGTCGAGGTCCTGCTGTGTGCACACCACAGCGCTGGGGTGTGTGCAGGGAGGGTCGCAGGTGCATCGTTCCTGGGACTCATCCCGGTGGTTCCCAGGCCGCTGTTCCCTCCGCACCACTTGCCACCAGGTCCCGACTCTACTGGGGTGGTAGTTGTCCTCTGGACCCTCGCTGTGGAAGGAAGTGCCAGGTCTAGCTTTGCCTGTTATAATCTCCCTGGCCTGTTCACCCTGCTTCATTGTGCCAGTCACGTTTATTTGTAGCCCACGTGAAAATTAATGCACGTGTAAATAAGCCCTTTCTCCGAAGCCCCAGCCTCGCCTACCACCTCAGACTGTGTGCTGCGCTCAGAGAAACAAATGTTTGCTTTGGCTGAAAGTCGTACTTATTTTGGCAACTCTGGGAAGTTTGTAACTTCTGCCCATCGTCTCTTGTGATGGTTAGTTTCCCGTGTCAACTCTCCTGGGACTAGGGGACGCCTAGAGAGCCGGCGACATAGTGTTTCTGGGTGGGTCTGTGAGGCTGTCTCTGGAAGAGCTGGTTCAGTGGGTGAAGATCACTCTCCCCAGGGGGGCGGGGGGAGCTCGCCCAGTCCACGGGGGGGCCTGGACACTATGGGAGGTGGAGGAAGGGTGAATTTGCTGTCTGCTTGAGCTGGGACATGCGCTCCTCTGCCCTCCGGCCTGGACGTCCCTGGGTGTCAGGTCTTCCAACTTGGACTCAAGCCACATCATCACCTTCCCGGGCTCCAGCTTGCAGACGGCAGACCCGGGGGGGTGGGGTGGCGGCTCTCAGGCTCCATCCATGCGTGCGCCCATCCCTCACCGCAAGTCTCTTTCTCTCTGCGTCTCCTGGTGGTTCTGTTTTGGGGGGACCCTGGCTGATTTGTCTCTCCAGTGACCGGCTTCTGACCCAGGTGCTTTCGGGCACTGAGAGATTCTGTCTTCAGTTCTGTGGCTGTTTCATTGTCCATTTTTCCCTTTCTTTTCCTGAAAATGGATGTAAGGGGCATATGTGAAAAAGACTTTCAGAACACTGTTGACTGGCTTCCAGAAAATTCGGAGAGAGTCTCCCCAGAGTGGCAGGTTGCGTTGCATGGACCGGAGGGCACTGCTACAAGCTCTTCTGTCCCAGTGCCTGGAACGAGACCGGGCACCGGGCGGCCTCGGTGGCTCCCGCGTCACCGTCTGATTGAAAGGTCCCCGGGGGATGGACTTTCGTGGGGAGCTGGAAGACAGAGAGAGCTGCCGCTCCCCGGTGACGTTTGGGGAGAGGCGAGCTCGCACACACTGTGACCGTGTTCCGTGGACCCCCGTCAGGATGCACGACCGACCAGTGCAGGAGCACCGAGCTGTCGTTAGCTGTGCGCTTGGCCAGGGAATTGTACGGAAAGAATGACATGACATGACGGTGTGACAGTTTCGGAACATCCGGAATGCGTGGAGCCTGAGGGGAAGCTTTCTCAGACCAGAGGGAGGCCAGGGAGGGCACTGTGCGTGTTCCTGGACACTGGACTTTGCTTCTGTAACCCATGGCCCTTACTTCTCTGAAGAAAATGATGCCCCTTGGGCTGGATCTGGCTCACAGATACATTTTGTTTTGCTTAAGGAATGTCTGAAAAAAGATGGGGGCCAACATAAAAAAAACCCCCGAACATAATCTGGACTTTTGGTTTGTCTTGGAAGAGAGGAAGCTCTGGAGACATAGGCCCCACATTCGGCCTGGGGAACAGACTCCTGGCTCAGAGTAGACTGGGCTCACGCCCGCTTTAGACAGGGCATAGGCTCACACTTTGCCGCAGTCACCACCATGCCCTCCTGTCTACTTTGCCACTGAGGCTGCCAGTTATGCTTTCTCACTCACCCTCCGTGAACGGGAGTTCTTACGGCAGACAGGTGCTTCTCTGTCCGTCAGACTCTGGCAGGAACGAGAGGCGATTCCAGAGGGCCGTCTGCTTCCAGGACAATGGGAGGGAACACCCTTGTAGAAATAAAGATCATTCCCACCTACTTAATATGCAAGCCAGTGCGCCAGCCACCTCTGTTCATTTAACACCGCTGTCTGGTCCCTGCAGGCATTTGACTTTCTGACCCCGGGATCCAGCTAAGGGGTCAGGGAGGGGCCCGGAAAGGCAGACAGTCTAGTGGGAAGCCCTTCGTAGAGTCTGGTGCCCCCAGATGCAGTAAACAGGCCTGCCGGCCCCTTGGAGACGGAGCGGATTGGAGTCTGTTTCATCCTTAACGAATGGATTGAATGGCTCGCAGCGGGGGAAGCTTTTACCCAGCGGTGTCCCACTCAGAGCTACTCTTTCCCGCTCTCCTCGGCTCAGCCGCAGGGTTTGCTCTTGTGTGTCATCCCGTGGCGTCGGGGGTGGCGGTGTTACGTTTGCGGGGACACTGACCACCACCCCCCCACCCGGTTTGAGGCCAGTTTTCATTATATCATGTCTGTGTGCCCTCCGCCTCATGTGGACGGCCACGTGGAGTGGGTTGAGGACTGGACGTGCGTGCGTCCCTTCCTGCCGGACGGGGCGGAGAGGTGGATAAAAGCAGAGTGTTGGTGACGCTGTGTGAGCCTCCGGACGTTTCCGGGCCTTAGTTTCCTCGTTCGTACAACAGGCTTACAGATCACAGCCCTGTCCAGGTGGGTTGCTGTGACCCGCAGGGAACGGGTGTGGCAGGGAACAGGTGTGGCATGTTAGGCACCCTGCCGGTGTACCTTCAGCACCTTGGACAGCTCTCCACCGGTAGATTGGAGTCAGCAAAAACAGCTACTGCCAGAAGGAGCGGTTTGGGGAGGGTCTCTGAAGCCGCCCTGCATCAGAGATACAAGGACAAAGACACATGCCCTGAGCCAAGGTCAAGTCCATGGTGCGACCTAGGAGTCAGGGGGCCCTCCCAAGTGCAGCAGGTGGCCTGGGACATGTGACATGGGTGTGAAACACAGGTATTTGTGGGTGTGTTGATGGTGGCCAGGGAAGTGGGACCAGACGCAGGAAGCCACAGCCACCACAGGGAGTGCTGGAGGAGATGTGCTCCCGATGTTGGTGCCAGGTGTCAGTAGGTTGGGGCAGTTCGGGGCGCTGGTGTGTGTCTCCTCGGCCGCGGTAACAATTGCCCACAAACGTACCCACACTTGTTACCCTGCAGCCTGGAGCTCAGGAGTGTGGATGGGCTTTGGGGCGCCATTCAGGTGTGGGCAGGGCTGTGTGCCTCCTGGAGGCCCCAGGGCAGAGTCTGGCCCCGCCTTTCCAGCCCCTGGTGCCCCTGCAGGTTCCTTGGCTCCTCCCTCCCGCCCTCCCTCTTCACAGTGCCTCCCTCCAAGCACTGCTTCCCTCCTCACCTCTCAGAGTCCCACCGGCCCGCCTGCTGTGATGACCCCGGTGACGACCCTGTCGATCCAGGGGGACCCCTCCGCTCCTCTCCCCACGCTGTGTTTCCTGTCCCTGGTCACCCTCCCATGCTGCTGGGTTTTGCCTCCAGAGACTGTTCAGCAGAACCGCTACGACACCAGCTAGCAAGCGGGAATGTATTTTACCAGCTGATGGAATTAATTTGGTTCTTTGTAGGAGCTGCTCTTTCCTCTGCCCCGGTAGTAACAGCCCCGAGGCAAGAGCTCTCCTGCCGGCTTCGGCAGCAAGGGCCCCTCTGGTTCTGTCTCCTGTCACTTTGCAGCTCACTGTGCGCACCTGGGCCCGTGTCCCTGTCCCGGCACCTGAGTATATGTCACCTTGGCAGCTGCTGGGGGGGCCAGGTGCTGCCGAGTGTTGTTGGAATTCCAGGAAGTTGGAGGGGCTCCTTGCCTCTCCACCTTTCTCCAGTGGTGCCAGGAGAAACAGCGATTTCCTGGCTGCAGAAAGTGGGGTGACAGATGCGGAGCCGTGGTGGAGTGAGGCAGGAAGCCTCCCTGGTTCCTGGCAGAGACGCTGTTTAAATGACATTTTTTTCTTGAAGACGAGAGAGACGTTGGGTGCTGCGTGGGGGCTGGAGCCTGGTAATTAGCTCTTTCCCCGTGTCCTGGGGATTCTCAGCAAAGTCGCCTGTCGAGGGAGCTTGGGAGAGGACATTCGGTGCTGCGACCCGAGGTGGACTTGCCCGCTCTTTGTGTTTGAACGGAACGAGGAGTCCAGGTGTGTGGGATTGTGCTGACACCGTGAGCCTCACCTTCGCCTTGTGGGCGGGCGGGGTTCAGCTGGGGGCATGATCAGTAGCTTACAGTAGATACAATGTGGCTTTGGCCAGAGGTAAGTGGGGCTTTAAATAACAGTGGTTACAACAATAAGGTAATTAAAAAAAACAAAACAAAACAGTGGCTTAAGCAAAACAGGAGTATATTTCTCATTCATAAAAAAGGCATAAATAAGCAAACCCTTGAGGTTCCAGTTCTTCCAGCTCACTGAGTTTCAGCTCCTCTGGTACCCTCTGCCCATCACACCTTCTCCCCCCGCCCCTCGCGTCCAGCCTGGCCCCTCCTGGTCATCCTTCGGTTTCCTGCTGCGTGTTAGAGCAGCTCCCTCCCTCCCCCGCAGGCTCCGATGGCACATGCTTCATCATTACTTCCTGCTCAGTGGCCTTTCCACTCCAGCGCGTGGCGTGCTCTGCGAAGGCAGGGACGGAGCGGCGCCCGTCTGTTTGGTGCTGTGTTTCCAGGCCCTGGCATGCCGTAGATGCCAGATAGTCTCTGTGGACGGCAGGGATGGGGAGAAGTGCAGCGTGGCTCTGATTCCAGGCCGCTGCTTCCCAGGGAGTGGCCTTGCATCCCAGGTGCCTGAGGCTGCAGAGTCCATGACAAGGCCCCCCGCCCTCCCCCTGCTGGGTGCTGTTCGAGCTCCCACTTTGTTGCTGGGAGGCTGGACGACCAGCAGTGCAGCTTTACTCTACACCTGCTCTGCCACCCAGAGCTGAATACTGAGAGCCACAGGAGGGGGAGCTCTGTGGATGAAGCAGTCGGCACACTGCCTCCTGCTGGACATTGGGTGTATTGGAGGCCCAGGCACTTTTTCCAGTTCTTACTTTCAATTGAAAATGTTCACAAACTCACGCTGTTTTCCCCAAATATAGAACAAGCTTAATGAATGTGGAAAGCTAAATGACTGGTCCTCCTGTAAACCCTAAGAAAGCATTTCCCCCCTCACCCTGACGTTAAAACTCATGTCGAAAACTTGGAGGATGCAGACAAATATAAAAAATAAAAGCCACCCAGGCGGCGTCACTGGGACTTTACTTTCGCTCAGCCTCCGTGTAGTGCGTGTGACCACACGTACACACCCCCCGCCCCGGGACGGCGGTCCTAAATGTAAAGCTTTGTGCCTTGTTTCTTTCTGTATGAGATATTTTGAGCATGCTCCCATGTCTTTAGGCATTCTTCAGGAATGATTATTTGGGGGCAAAAGGGGGAAATTGGGACAACTGCAATAGCATAAACAATGAAAATTTTAATAAATATAATTTTTTTTAAAAAAGAATGATTTTTGAAGACTGCATAGTACTTCTATGCAAGGGCATACCTTTTAAAATTTAACCAATCCCTTGCCCTGGCTGGTGTGGCTCAGTGGATTGAGTGCCGACCTGTGAATGGACAGGTCACCGGTTCGATGCCCAGTCAGGGTGGGTGCTCGGGTTGCAGGCCACGTCCCCCCTTGGGGGTGGGAGAGAGGCAACTGATCGGTGTTTCTCTCCCTCTCTTTCTCCCTCCCTTCCCCCTCTCTAAAAAATAAAAGTCTTTAAAAAGAATAAAATTTAACCAATCTCTTATATTTCTGTGTGATTTTTTTACTGCCATGGACGTATTGAAGTGAATTTTCTTGTATCTCTGATTATTTTCTTTTTGATCTGTGATTTTGTTTTTAATTATCCTAAGCCTTATGATCACATAACTTACTGACTATTTGTTATGATTCTTAGGAATACAACCCCTGGGTTAAGGACATGTTTATTTTCCAATCTTTCAACCCATGTTGCCAATTAATTTTTAGGAAGATTATCTGTTGGCATCTCCACCAACAATATGTGCGTTCTTTTTCTTGTTTGTACCTCCAGCAATTGTGATGATTATCATTTAAAAATGTCAGTTTGATAGTCTCCAAATTACTCTCCAAACTTCCAGGACTGGGCGGGTTGTTACGCAATTCTGGTTTCCGTGCAGACGAGGCAGCTTTCTTTCCTCAGGAAAGTGTTTCCGTGGCGCCTGTTTCCGAGACAGGATGTGCAGGCGCCCACGGCAAAACACAGACATGCAGCAGAGGGGTAGAAACAGCTGTTTTCGTTTCACCTTTCATTAAAGCACTTTCACGTGGTGAGACAGTTGCATCCTGTCACGTGACTAGGGTCGTGGGGGAGAGTTCCGCGATTGGTTGGCAACCTCCGCCGTGGGTGTGGCCGGGCAGAGGGGGGGGGGTTCGTGTGGCGAGGCGGCTACCCCCGAACCCATGTGGAGTGAAAGAAATTTAAAAAATTGGTCAGAGAGAAGTGGTAAGGCTCAGTTTACCTGGAGCTACCCCTCCTTTCTGCTGTCTCCAGCTCGCCTTCCTTTATATTCCCAGGGGTCTCGAACTGCAGACCTACTATGTGCACAGCTAGCATCTGGAAAGATGGACCAGAGCAGCAGGCTGTGTCTCCTCCACTCAGATCTCTGTTTTAGTGCCTTCACGGTGTTTTATGTGCCCCCTCTGGGGCGTTTTTGTGCCATTGTGGAGTTCATATGTAATTTTAAAATTGGCTCTTTGATTTTACTTAAATATGTTTACTTTAAAAGCGTCTCTATCACTGTCACAAACAGAAAGCCAATACCGCGTGCCATCCACAGACAGGAACCTTCAAAACGAGGACAGTGGGAACGAAGCAAGGGTCTGAAGCCCCAGCTCGATACCGTCACTGCCCCTTGGTTCGCGGGCGATCTGCCAAGTGTCAAGGCCGTGAGCACGGACAGAGGCTTCCCCGCCAGGAGAAGGGCTGCTGGAGCAAGAAGCAGCCCGTGGCTTTCCCATTGACCTTCCCGAAAACCTTTGGTCTTCGGCCCTCCCTGCTGGCAGAGGGGCCTGGGCGTGGGCGGGCGAGGGCAGCTCTGGGAGGGTGCTTACTGTCCGGCCGGAAGAGACCGGTGCATGGGCAGGGACGCTTCTGGTCACGATTGGGGGGTTGGGGGAGGCTTGGGGGCACAGTTTGTCTCCACAGCAGCATGCATTCATGAACAGAGCTCCTTGTCCCCCAGTGGGAAATTTCCGTTTGGGCAAAGGCCCCCCCCTCCGGCCCGGGGTTGGTGGCCTGACGGACCCGCGCCGCCTTTCCACAGGTGCAGCGACATCCGTTCCCCGGCAGGCGTCCTGTGCCGTTTGTGGGCACAAACAGAACCCAGTCGAGCTGGCACCCCACCCAGGCGGCATGTGGTGCGTGCGCGTGCAGCCGGATTATTTTTATTTATGATCGCTGATTCACAGCCGTCTCCATGGCGATGGGGGAGCTGAAGGCGGAAGGAAGAAGTGCGTGGTGGCATTATTAAGTGACCCGACGAAAGGAAAAAGCTCTCAAACACATTAAGGATCAATTTAACATTGTGCCCTTGCCTGGCGGGTCACTCTGCGTCCCCTGCCACAGGCGTTGGTACTTCCATTTCCAGGGCGTTCTGAACACAGAGTGGCCCATCAGAGTGCGTGCGTGTGTGTGAGTGTCATGCCCTGCTCAGAGGCAGCCAGGTGCTGCCGGTCAGGGGGGCCGCCAGCGACCTCCTGGGGAGGTGCCACCGAGCACCCAGGAGGACACTAGTTAAGGTCAGTTTGTATGTGTATCACGCACATGGAGACGCGTGTACATACGCATCTTAAACAGATCCGTATGTGTCTGTTAAGAAACAGAATTGGATACGTACAAAATCATGTACATAATTGCTTTTAACGGACTTGGATACATACAAAATCACCTGTATGAGTTATATGTTAAGAAATACAACGGTGCAGTGAACACCCACATGTATACCGACCACACAGGGTGAAAGGGTGACACACACAGGATGACACCATGTCTCGATTTCCCTGGACAGTCCCCGATTCTTGTTACCCTAGCAACACCCCCAATAATATCCCTTGTCCCTCTCAATAGCTTGTTTGGGTTTGGATGGTAAACCATGTGTCTGCTTTGCTCTGAGGCCCCTCTGGGTCCCCGCCCCTGGAAGGAGCCTCTCCCCCGCCACCTCAGCCGCCCTGAATGGCACCTGACCTTGGCCTGCGGCCGTGGCCTGGCTGTGAGAGAAGCCGCCTTCTGAGTGGCCTTGATGCTGAGCACCACGTGGGGACTCCATCCCCGTGGCTCTGGGTAGTGGCATCTGTCCCTCTGCGCCACTGTGTGCCATTCCATGGGAGGAACGCACGTGTTGCCGCTGGTCCATTTTGCTGCTGGCGGACGTTCAGGGGGCTTCTGCGGTTTGCTGGAACCAGCAGGCTGCTCCGTGCATTTTGTGTGTGTGTCCCAACGCACACATGTGTGCATGCCCTGGGCTCTGCGTCAGCAGCTGTCGGGTCACATGTTCCCTGCATCTTCGACTCCACCGGGCGATGCCAGTGTGCTTTCTAAGCGGTGGGACAGGCGTGTGCACCCACCAGCAGTGTGGAGATGCCCTGGTGGCTCTGTGTCTGTGCTGATGCTTGTGGTGGACTGTAGTTTTCACCGGTCTGGTGGGCACCCGTGGCATCTCACTGTGCCTCTGATTGTGGTGCTGCCTGGGACTGCAGCAGGCCTGCCTGACGCTGGGGTCCAGGGTGAGGTCGTCGGCCCCTATAGGTCGGAGCCTGGGCCGGCGTGCCAGCGCGGTTTCCTTGACAGTAATCAAGCCAGTGTTGGGATGTACGTCAGCCTTACTTCTTTGTCTGTTTTATTTTATTATTATTTAAAAAGTTCATTTTAGTCCTCACCTGAGGATATGTTTATTGGTTTTAGAGAGAGAGGAAGGGGCGGGGAGGAAGGGAGAGGGACAGAAGGAGAAACATCGGTGGGCCGGCCCCCCCTATGCGCCCCGACCCGGGATCGAACCTGCAGCGCTTTGGCGCACTGGTGTTCGGGACGACACTCTAGCCCACGGAGCCGCCTGGCCGGCCGGGCTTCTTGGTCCACTTTCATTGCTGCCACTCTCCTAAGGGTGATGGGAAGGGAACCCTGTCTTTCCTCTGGACTTTCAAGGTCTCATTCCACATCGCCCCTGACACCCCTGGGGGGCTTCCTCCCCCCGAGCCGCCCTGAGGCACCAGCTGGGTGTCACACCTGCTATGGAACTCAGTTCTCACACGATCCACCCACCTGGAGCCCCCGAGTGACCCCACAGGTCAAGGGCTCTGTCCCTGGGCTGCTCCCATGTCAGACGCCAATTGCAAGCCCAGGTTGTCACCTCCTGACCTACATCTGTAAGTGGGAGGGTCCTGTGACCCCTCCTGGGGTGGGTTAATTTGCTGGAACAGCCCTCAGACTCAGGAAGAGGGTTGGCTTCCCAGGTCACGGGTTTATCAGGAAAGGACAGAACTTGGGAATAGCCAGAGGGGAGAGACTCATGGGGCGAGGCGTGTGGGAGGGCACGGAGCCCCTGTGGCTGGCTCAGGGCACCCTCCCCCAGCCCTCCCTGTGCCCACCAGCTTGGAAGCTCCTGGAACGCTATCATCTGGGGTTGTCGCGGAGCCCTCACAGCATCGACTGCTGATCGGGTCACGGCCCGTGGGTGACTGCTTCCACCTCAGCCCCTCCCCCCTCCCCGGGGGTCAGGTGTGGGGTGCTGGAATTTCCAGCCCCATCCATCCCAGCATTGGTTCCCTTGGCAACCAGGCCTCACTGTGTGGTTTTATGAGGGACTGACATAAACTCACTCGCTGGCTGTGCTCCCTCCGTCCTCTGAGTTCACTGGGTTTGTTGCGGGCTCAGCTGTCCCTCTTTGCCCCATTCTGCGAGCACTCTGTGGGGTGCACGGCCTGCTTCCTTCACTTCGCTCTTGCGGTTTCCTCGTCTTCACACGGCCCCCAGGGGCCAGCGCGACGTTCGGTCCAGGCTCACTCTTCCAGGACACGTTTGGCGGAGCCCAGTCTGTGCCAGGTCTGAGCGTAGGGGCCGGTGGCCGTGCGTGATGACCGCAAAGATAAGGGAGCCCAGTTGCTGCCTTTGTCGGGACAACTGTGCTTTGCAGGACAAGTGGGAGACATGAACCAGAGCGATGTGGGGTGCATCGGAGAGGAGGGGGATCCAGGTGACGAAGGTGGCTTCCTTTGCCTGGAGAATTGGGTCATGTTTCCCGGCTGAAAGGGAACTCTGAAATGGGTTTTGAAGAGTGAGTAGGAGTTGGCCAGATAAGCTTCAGGGATCTGCATTGGTAAGTAAAGTATGTCCTGCCTTCCGAGGTTTGGGGAGTATTGCAGTTCTGTTATTTTGTGTCCTTTGTAACCTGTGACTAGAAAATTCTCCTAAAGGTAAATATTCATGAACACTGGAAAGTGAAAGCCGTGGAAGTGGGCGAGAAGCGGTGCCGGTGGGGCTGGGACGAGTTGGCTGCATGCGGCCCTCCTTTTATTTGAATGCATCGTTCGCCTCTGTCGGCTGGTTGAATGAAAGATGGAGGAAAACCGAGTGCGCTGCCTGCTTAGGACTGACCGCCCTGGCTCCTGTTCTGACCTTGCCGGGGTCAGACGACTCCAGCTGGTGGCCCCAGCTGTCACCGCTGCGCTGTGTTCTCCGAGTCTTTCTCAGCTGTTGGATCAGATGCTGGTCTGCTCGCAGTGGCTGGAACGGCCGCCTCATTTTGGGCATTTGGCTAATTAAACGAAGCCATCGGTCGAGATGGACTGTCCGTCCTGGGCTGCTCCAGCGGTGATCAGGCGGGATGTCCGATGCGCCGGCCCTGGGCCGAGCTTGCTTCCTGGCACCTCAGGGCTGTTTGGGGACATTAGTGCAGGCTGAACGGCTGGGCGGGAGTGGGGAGTGAGATGTTTTTCCTCAGCGGGGAAAATTTGTGTGGGTGTGAGTCCCTTACGCCCTGGAGGCTGCCTGTCTGTTAAGCAGTGCTTGCTTCGTCCTTGGCCTTGACCTGACCCTCAGTGGTGCTGTCAGTCAAGTAGACAGAGGTGCTGGTGACCCCTTGATAGCTGGTGTGGTGAGGCTGTCAGAGGGCTGGGAGTCGGCGTGCCTCCCCAAAGCATGTGCGACGTTTTAACGTGGAAAGAGGACCCACTGAGGGATGGGACTGGAGAGAGGCAGGTTGTCCCCACGGCCCAGCCTGGGTGCAATGCTGGAGTCCCCTGAAGTGGCACTTTGTCAGGCTGGCTCACCGCGCAGATTTTGATGTTGAGGTCGCAAATACGAGGACCTGGAGCTGGATTGGTGGGTGTCGTGGGTTGAGCGGTGTCCAAGTCCTCACCCCCGGGACCGGAGAACGTGGCCCCTTGCTGGCTTGGCCCTGTGATGAGTCGTAAGCACAGCCACGTGCTGAGCTCTGGAGCCCTTTAGTGAGTCAGCAAACGCAGGGTTGTCTTACAGAACTGGTGGCTGGATGGCCTGCGCGTCACCGCCTAGCTCAGTGGTGGCAGAGCCGAGCCTGGAGCCCCCAGGCTGTGAGTGGCTCCTCCTGAGTCACTGGACGCTTCGTGGTGTAGGGACCAGGGCCTACGCCTTCCTGGTCACTGGCTGTGGCCCCGAGAGGCTCCCTGTCATCTTGTCCTTCCTGATGGAGCGTGTATTCGAGAGGTCTAGCTGGGATAAGCCATCTCAAAATTTCAATGGCTTAAAATAACAATGTTTATTTCCTGCTCAGTGTGTTTGTCAGTCCCCAGGTGCCCCCGCAGGGGGAGGGTCTGGCATCAGAGCCTGGACCCTCCAGCCCAGCCAGACCACTGGCCTCCCATTGGCCAGAGGCGCCCCATGACCCCGCCCCCCAGGGAGCCAGGAAGTGAGTCCTGCCGTGGACCCAGAAGGCGGAGAGTGACACTATGCAGTGAGCGGCGTTTGGAATACTCCAGAGAAGGTTAGGGGGGAAAAGGCTTATTTTCCTCGACTCCAGGCTCGGGTGGAGATTGCTCATGGAAGGGAGAGCAGAGGGGTTGAGGGGCTTGTTATTGTGGAAGGCAGGAGTGAGGGAACAGGGGGCCAGGCAGTCGAGTCCTTTCAGAATGAAGTGATTTCCATGACAACAATTCAATTAGAGAGCGGCGGGAAGTTCTCCCGCGTGAGGGAACACTGAGGAATTCTGCCACAATGAACCCCAGGCCCAGGCGGCAGCGATTGGCTGGGGGGATGGAGAGGGGACTGAGAGCCACCCAGGGGCACCCCAGCGGTTTGGGGGTGCAGACACGCCCCCTTGGTTGGGAGGCCAGTGGGCCCAGAGGGAGGAGGGAGGGGCTTGTGCCAACCTGAGCAAGCGCAGGGGCGGGAGGGAGTGGGCGAGCCCCGTGAGGAAGGCAGAGGAAGGTGGGCGACTGAGGAGGGGCCTGCGCTTTGCTTTGGGGGTGTGTGTGGCTTGGGAACACAGGTTGGCTGGGAGGGTTGGAGAAGAGGCGTTGAAATGTCTCCCCACAGGACCGAAATTCAGATTTGGGGAAAAGAGAATGAGGCCGCAGGGCGCGGTGGAAAGGCGCCAGGCGCTGAAATCACACACGCGTGGCTTGGTTTTCACCCTCGGCCTCTGTGCTTGCACTTCAGCTCCTGCGCCCTCATTTTCTGAGCTAGGGCTGTGCCTGCCGGCAGGGTGAGGGCAACGGCGGTGCGGCCGAAGCTCTGGTGCCCAGGAGGCCCTCCCTGTCACGTGCCCCACGTCCCTCTCTCTGATTCGGGGTGCAGGCACACTCTGAACCTCCAGGAATGGCTCACGGAGCCTGTGTTAGGCAGGATTCTGAAGCTCAGTGACCACACTACAGTTGCTGTCAACATCTGTCGCGGATGTGGGGGTGCCGCCTGCCTTCCCTGGGCAGGAGCACGCCCCTCGCTGCCCAGCTCATTGGATTTGGTCCTGTCCTTCAAAGACCCGTCCAATCCCCTCCTCAGGGAAGCCCCTCCACTCACTCCCTTGCCCTGGCCACTCCAGGACCAAAAGATGCCTGTTTTCTGAATTCCCACAGCGCTCCCCGCCTCTTCCACATTCCCGACACACCACCCCAACATCCCTGCAGTGTCAGGGTGGCGGTGTCCCTTTCCTTGTGCATGTCGCTGGCCTCGCTGGCCTGTGAGCTCCCCGAGGGCCACACCTCTGTTCCCCGCTACCGGCTGAGTCCCGCCTGCACGTCTCCTTCCCCAGGCAGCTGCGATGTGGGTGCTTTTGTGGGCAGAGTGTGGAATGTGCTGCTTAGGGGCCTGAGTGTGGCAGCCAGAGCTTCTGGCTGGGAGTCCCAGCGCTGCCACGCCAGGGCTGTGTGACCTTAGATGAGCCCCTTAACCTCTCTTGAGCCCCCGGTTCCCCGTCTGCTCACGTTCCGGGAGTCGCTGGGAGCGCCCGGTGCGGTGACAGGCCCGAGCACATGGAGCTCTTGTCACCGGGTAGCCGCTGCAGAGGGCTCTTCCTCGCTCTGGCCTCATCTGTCCTTCTGGGCCTGGCTCTCGCATGGCTGTTCAGTGTGACCTTTCCGCCCTTCCCCCAGTGGGCCTTCTAGGTGTTCATCAGGCCTCCCGGGGCTGGGAGGCTGGCTGTGGAGGGCGGGGTGCAGAAGAGAGAGGGTGTCTGTCTACTTGGGGGAAAGAACCCCTGTCTCAGGGCGCGCCCCCACGGTTGTCCCGGTTTGACAAATCCTCCGGTGACATGCGGCCCCCAGATTGTTCCACTGGGTGAGTTTTGGATTCATGGATGTTAGGTTTCCTTAGAGCAGGTATTATTTTAGCGGCGAAACCTCCTTCTCGTATTCCAGCCAAGTTTTTGAGCTTCGGCAGTCAAAACTGGTATTTATTTCAACGCATTGAATATGTATCATGTTCCGGAAAGATATTTCCAACTCATGAGAATTAAGTGAGAAAACCAGAGTTACCAGGGCTGGTCTTCTGTTCCTGCTCTGCGCCCGCCGGCAGGTGCTCGGCTGTCCTTGGTAACGGACGGGAGAGGCGAGAGCCAGGCAGACGCTGGGAATGAGTAATCTGGTGGAGGAAATGGGTAATCGCCTCGAGTGTCAGTCTCTGTAATGAGGCATCTGGGGGCCAAAGCCAGAGCGTGAATTCCCCAGGGAGGGGCGGGTCAAGTCCCAGGAACCGTGACCTAACCCCTGGGTAGGGCCCGGCCACCGCTTGGGGACGCGCTGCTGCTCCAGTGCGGGAGCCTGGGAGTGACTGGGGGCCCTCTGCCTGCCCCACCTTCCTGGAGACATGCAAGGTTTTTAGGGAAGAACCTGAGATCACCATCTAGCCCTCCCTCTGTACGGATGGGGAAACTGAGGCCCGAGGGAGGGGCTGGGATTCCCGAAGCCGCCAGGAGAGTCAGTTTGCACCACGAGCGGTCCTTCCCCCGTCCCCCGCCGGGGCCGAAGGTTGCAGACCAGAGACCAAGCCTGGTCAACAACCCTCTTTCCTGAGGGATGCTGATGTCTAGGGAGAGAGGAGAGATTTCTCCTTCTACGCATAGATGGCATTTTGTCCTATTTATTTAGGTTTTTTTTTTTTTGGACAGATGTGCATGTTTAAAATCCAAAAGAAATATGCCGGAAGTCAGATCTCCCGCCCTCACCCCCCCCTGCCTCTTTCTTACAAGGGTGCTTTCATCCGCTGCACCCACGGGGTGGTTCGGGACGCAATTCGGGATGATTCCTCTGAGAAGAAGAATTCCCATGCACTTGACTCACATCTGCAAAGTCCCCTTTGCCCCATAAGGCCGCATATTCTCTGGGTGCTGGGGATTAGGACGAGGACGAGTTCTGGGCGGGGGAGGGGGGGGGGTTGCTGTCTGCCGCACTGCATGTGAGATAATTCAAATTATTTCACTATCCGCCACCTGTGTACCGACTTTTAAATGTAGTGGAAGAAATCGAAGTAGGGCCTTCGACTCCCGGCCTGAGTAACCCCGAGGGACGATGTGTCTGCTTTTGACATTTAAACGGGAAACACAGGCACTATTGGTGAAGAGATAAAGAATGCCAAGGACAGCGGGGCATCGCTGAAAAGTCAACACGGTTCCTCCAGCCCCCGCCCCCGCCCTCCGCGCTGTCCCCAAAGGTTCTCCGCTTCCTGGCAGAGAACCGCGAGAGCATAAACCAGAGTGAGTGCATCTGTTTGTACCCTCCCTCCCAACACTCACTCACAGGGTAGTGGTCATGCCCTGCACCCCCCCCACCCCGTGCACCCTGCTCCTTCCACGCTCTTCGCCCCCTTGGGGGTGTTCGGGCCCCAGCACTTGTAAAGCCCTCCCTGCATTTCACTGTGGGGATGGAATGTCCTTCCTTCCTTTGTTTTTGTAGCCAGCCCCTCTCGTTGGTAGTGTGGTTCCCCGCTTGATGTCATCACAGACAGCGCTGGGCGGGTCCCCTCGAATGTTGCATCCAAGCCAATGTCTGTGGCGGTATCGTCCGCACCCTTGGCTGCTGGACACTGGGCATTGTGGGACACTTAGCAGTGACCCCAGAGTCTGCCCACTCGATGACAGTCGTCCCTCCCCCAAACCGGGACAACCGAGTCTGTCTCTCGATGTTGCCACTGTCACTGGGGGGACATCAGTCACTTAGGGAACCATGCTATTCTCAGGGTTGTGGGGTTTGCTTTATGAACCTGCCCCGAGCAGCTGACGGCAGGGGGCCCAGTGGCCCCAACTTAGCTCGAAGGGCGTCACAGTCAGCAGGCCGGCGGGAAAAAGGCCGGCAGCCGGGAGTTGGCAGGTGGGCGATGTCGATCGTCTCAAGCCTTGTTACCGGGGTTTAAGCAGCGATAGGCACATTGCCTGCTCCTGGAGAACTTGTCCAAACCTCGTCTGGCTTGAACTGGAATGTTCTGTGGGCCCCACAGTCCCGGTTCCTCGATCTCTCCCTGTCCTGGCTTGGCTGAGTCCCCTACTCTCTGCTCTGAGCCTGAAGCATTTGTATTGTATTTACAGAACAAACAGCCCCGAACACACACATAATGCCCTGGCCCTTGGAGAGTGCTTTTCCTCTTCCCGAAGTGAAGATAGAATAGATCACCACGGGGGCGGGGGGCTGTAAGGGAGGTGCTTTCTTCACCCACACTCTGCAGCCAGAATTCAAGGCACAGAGAGACCAAGTAACTCGACTGAGGCCACACAGCTCAGGAGTGGCCAAGCGTGGACCAGAACCAAAGTGGCTCCGTGTGACCTGGGTGCAACCCCCAGGCCACACTGGACAGGTGAGAGTGAGATTTCTAAAGCCACAGCAGCCCCGGCCATTGTCACTTTGGGTTGGCGCCCGGCGCTCGTGGAGATGTGTCTCCAAGCCGTGCTGTTGACGTATCTTGGCACCCCTGGGCCCCCCATTGCAATCCGCCAGGCTTTCCGTACCCCTTAAACCAGAGAGAGGCCCTGTCAGCACGAGGCAGCCTGGAGAGGCACTGTGTGTTTCTCTAGCTGGTGATTACTTCTTCCTCAGCATCCGCAGAGTCGGCGTATGTCAGAATCCCACCCTGGAACCCAGTACAGGCCGTGCGCGCCTGAGTCACACAAGTAGCTCATCGCAGGTCAGAATGAGCCCCTTGCCCAAGTTCTGAGCACCACGCAGTCCTGCGGTTTCTGTTTCAACTTTCTGTTTACTGAGCCAGTACCTCGAGCAGGAGGAAACACCGCAGGCAGACCGGGAGATCTAGAGAATATTTCTGCGTGCGCCACGCACCCACCACCCAGCCGAGGAAACGAAAGGTGGCAGCCGCCACCGATGCCCTGTCTGCCTCCTGCTCCCGGACCTTGCCGCTTCTCTCCTCCCCCAGAGAGACGGGCTGCCTGAACGGAGCATTTTTTAAAAAGTCCGCTATCCATGCATGTAATTGTAAATCACGTAACATGTTCTGCGTGTTCAGCAACAACAAAACCAGCATCTCACTGCGTACGTCCTTCCGCTGTGAGTCTGTCTTGCTGTGAGTCTGTGAGTGTGACGTCACCCGTGCTGACACGTGGGCCGCAGTCCGTGTTCCCTGCTGCGTAGTATTCCGCCTGGTGACTGTGTCACAGCCTGTCCATCCAGGGTCTTGCCGCCTGGCACTGGCGAGTGCCCGGTGTGCCTGCTCAGGTGTCCCAGGGCAAGAGTTCCTCCGGGGCTCCGACGGGAGGCTGCGGTTGCCGGGTGTCAGGGTGTGTGTGGGCGGCAGTGGTGAGGATGGCCCTCGATGCCCCTCTCTGACGTGGGAGCCCGGGGCCTAGGGACGTCCCTCCTGAGGTGGGTTCTGTTTAACGGCGCCCTGGTCGTCAGGGGGGCCCGATCGGAGTGATGAACCCTTTTGATCAAATGCTGTGGGTCGGAGACCGAGAAGTCGGGGAGATGCCACGTGTTAGAGGGATTTTCCACAAGGCGGGGGGCGCCCTTGCTGGCTTTCAAGGTGGAGGGGGATTGTGGTAAGGAGCGCAGCTGGCCACAAAGAGCTGACAGCCACCAAGGAACTGGGGACCTCGGTCCTACACCCACCTGCCCATCTCCAGCACCTTTTCATCTTCCCAATGGACACGCTGTCCCCGTGAAAATGAGTTAAAACGAGCATTGCTTCCAGTGTCCACGGCCGTGACTACTGGGAAACCGTGATAATCAGGGAACACAGTGCCTAGAGCCGGCCGTCTTCCACAGAAGTGGCTTCACCGGAGCAGCCCTGCTCATTGGCTTGGGCCCCACTTGTCACCCGCGGGTCCCGGGAGGGTGGGGACTCACCCTTTGTGCTGTTCTCCTGTGGGGCCCTCACACAGGCAGCAACTCCAGGAGGGAAGGGAAATAGTCTCCAACCAGATTAAACTTCCTAATTCTCCTTCCCCTCCCCTGTTACGTGTATAGTTTGTTGCTTAGAAACACTTCCCCCCCTGTTTTACCTTTCAATGGCTGTGATAGAATGAACGGGAGGGAGAGGTAGGTGTTAGCTTGAAAGGTTTTGTGAGCCGGAACAAATATGAAGTGTTTTTCTCTCTCTTGTGTTGGAACCAGTGGCCTGCCGCAAGGGAAGATTTGTTTCGTTTAAAAATTTTTTAATTTGTTTGGCCTGGCTGGGTGGCTCAGTTGGCTGGAGCATTGTCCTGCACACCAAAAGGTTGCTGGTTCGGTCCCCGGTTGGGGCTTGAACAGGAGGCAACCGATTGATGATTCTCTGTCACACTGATGTTTCCTCCTCTCTTTCCCTTCCACTCTTTCTAAAATCAATAAGTATGTCCTTGGTGAGGACTTTAAAAAATTACTTATTTTTACTTTATTGATTGCTGTTGCCTATAAAGATCAAGATGAAGGAAATGACTGTGATGAGACACTCGGAGAAGCAGCTAGGAATCTCCTGTTTCCAAGTGACAGAAGCTCAACTCAAAACTGGCTTAAGGAAAGATTGGCTCACAAAACTGTAATATCAGGGAGCAACAGCTTCAGGCATGGCTGGATCCAGGGGCTCCCATGATGCCAACAGGACTTGGTGCCTCCCCATCCCTTGGCTCTCTTTTCCCTCTTTCTGAGGCTTCCTCTTCAAGGCATAGTCTGTGGCATTCCATGTTTATGTCATCCTTTCCATGGGTGATAGAGAGCTTCTCTTTCCCGGTCATTTCAGCAGAAGTGACAAGATGGATTCCCACTGGATTGTTCAGGGTTATGCACCTGCCTGTGCACTCATTACTGTGGCCACAAGTTTGGACAGTGCTGACTGGCCGGGTGTGGGTCACGTGCCCAACTGAACCTAAGGAAGATCAAAGTGTTGTCCGTGAATGTCTGGGGAATGGTTTCCGGTACAAAGGCAAGGGGTATTTAATTCAGCCAGGAGTGTGTAGCCAAGGGTGTGGGCTTGGTTCTCTTGCAGCCTGGGGAGCTCTGTGCTGTGTGGCCGGAACCCTGGCTGGGCCCGCGCACGGCCCAGGGATGGGGATGTGGAGTGAACAGCGGTCACAGCCTCGGTCCCGTTTCCCCATCCCGGCTGGCAAGCCCTGCCAGACCCTGCTCCCTCGGCCTGCCCGTGGTAGGCGAGAGGCTGTGTTTCCCCGGTGTCCCTTTACGGAGTCAGCTCCGCAGAGACGATGCGGTGACGGTGTGAAACGTGGCGCCGGTTAGTGACGCCCTGCCCGGGAAACCTGCAGCGTCTGTGCTCCCTCCCCTGGAGTCTGGGCGGACTTGTGACGCTCGACCTCTGCACACGGTGGAAGCGACACTGTGTGACTTCTAAGTCTTGGTCCTTCAAGGCTGTGCTTCTTGTTTTTCTTGGAATGTTCCCTCCCTGGAGATACTCAGAGCCCAGTCGCCAAGCCACGTGGAGAGGCCACGCTGTAGGCACTCGGGGTGACAGAGGAGCCTTCCAGCCATCCACGCCCAGGCGCTGGACCTGTGAGAGAAAGAGCCTCCAGGTGAATCAAATCCCGACTCTTAGAGTCAGCCTGGCCCTTCCAGTCTCCCCAGCTGAGCCCCCCGTCTGTGCCTGGTCTGAATTCCTGACCCGCAGAACCCCTGAGCTGTAATGACATGGCGTTGGTACACACCACAGGGCGGAGGGGCGGTTTCCTCCACAGCGAAGCCTGGGACGGGCTCGCGTGCATTGCTGGCGGTAGCTGTCGGACAGAGGAGGCCAGAAATGGTGGAGACTTCAGTGGTTTCCTTGTACTGCTGGACCTTGTAATTCCACTACTAGAAATCTACAAAACAAAATAACCTCAAATGTGAAATATGGACCAAACGTTACGCACAGACATTCATCACAGTGCCGTTTCAGATAGTAAGAAACTTGAACAATCTGGTTTTCCGACGATGGAGATGTGATTCCCTCATGAAATAACTGTGGCTGCCTTTGAGGGCTGGACCGTGCCGGGCACTGGGGGCAGCGGCCCCGTACCATCTTCAGGGCTGCCAGCAGCCCTCGAGGTAGGAGCTACGACCCCGGTTCCCCACTCTACCAACACGGGCAGTGTGGCTGAGACAGCTCGTCACTTGCCCGAGCCTGAGAGCAGCCAGCCTGCTGAGCCCAGAGCCAGGCAGCTCAAAGTACACACGCTGCGGATTCAGGGCAGGAGAATGATGTAGGACACCTGTGGCAGAATGCTGTGGCGCTCCTGTGGTGCGGCCGGTCGTCTTTACAGGTGATGTGTATGAGGAGCTCTTTCTGTAGGCGGAAGTGTCAGTGCCGGGTTAAGTGGGAGGAACCAACGCGGAAGGAGAGCGGTACATCCATCCAGGTATCGACAGGTGAATGCCCCGCAGAGAAAAAGGCGAGAAGAGGGCGGAGCCTCGACGGTGGGCGGTAGAAGTGCTCGCGCCTGAGCCACCCAGAGCTTCTCTGTGCCAGCACCATGTCTTCCTGAGCAAATGCTGCAGAAGGTGAAAGGACGGAAGGGAGGGAACAGAAGTTAGCAATAGCCACGGCTCCTTAAACAACGACAGGGCCCAGAGCGCCGAGGTGGCTTGTTATTAAAAAAAAAAAACAAAAAACCCAAACTTCAGTTCCTTCCTCATGGCAGCCACATTCCAGGTCTCAGTGGCCACGAGTGACGAGCGGTGACCACACCGGGTGGCGCAGGGTCGGAGGTGATCCCTGGGGTCTCTCCCAAACCCGTCCGCCTGGGTTCCGGTGTGTGCCGCGTCCCAGCTGTGTGACTGTGGGTGCGTTACTTGACCTCTCTGAGCGTATCCATGAGAGGGGCAGTACCAGTAATGATACTTCTTGGAGGTCTGGGAGTGAAGCTACAGCCGTGGGCGGGCGCAGTTGTGAGGGGCCCAGTTGCCACACTGCCCCAGTACTTCGCAGAATGTGTCGGGGGGACTTGTACCTCTGACGTAGCTTGTGAGGACCAACACGAGCCAAGGCGAATCGCTCGGCAAACAGCAGCCTCGGCCGAGAGGCCGTGGAGCCCAGTGGTCAGAGCGCAGACCCAGCCTGCATGTTCGGACCCCGGCTCTGCGGCTTGCGGGCCGTGTGGCCCCGGGAAGGCATCTTGTGCCCTCATTGTCTTCGTTTGCCGCTGGGCCTCGTTGGCCGTGGGCGATTTCAGTGAGTCTGCATACCAGTACCTGTTACCTGGAAAACTTTGTGTACGTGATGGCTTTATTTTGTTTGTTTTAAAGATTGTATTTACTTACTTTTAGAGAGGGGAAAGGAGAGAGAAAGAAGGGAGAGAAACATCAATCTGTGGTCGCCCCTCTCGTGTGCCCCCTACTGGGGACCTGGCCTGCAACCCGGGCATGTGCCTGGAATGGGAATCGAACCGGTGACCCTTTGGTTCACAGGCTGATGCTCGATCCACTGAGCCACACCAGCCAGGGCTGATTGCTTAATTTTTTTGTACTACATGTTACCCAAAGCCATTGTTTGCAGCCCAATCATGTTGCTTATTCAGACGGGGAGCCCTTCAGAACCACAGACATCGCTGGGACCCTCAGGAAGCGGAGCTGCGGCGGGTGGGGTTGTGTCTAATCCTGCCTGTGGATCTGCTTTGTTTGGCTTGCTTACTGTTTGGCCCACAGAGAACTGAAAAAAAGAGTGGAGTGGGTTGCCAAACTTTAAAAATAGAGGGGTTTCAAATAAAAATCCAGATTTCTAGCCTCTCTCGAAAAAGCGTGGTGTTTGAGCCGCCCTGGGCTGACCTCTGCACCTGGCAGCAGCGGGTTGGAGCTGACGAGCTGCCCGCTCTTGAGATGGGGCAAGCTGAGCGGCTCCCTCCCCCCAGTCCCCACCACTCCCTGTGGCTTCTCTCTCGTTTGGCTCGCCTGCCTGGCCCGGGCAGCACCTGAGTTGGGGAATCCTGGGGCCCTTGTCTGGATCTGAAGGTGGATCCAAGAGCAAACGGATGCTCCAACGTGGAGGTGGCTTTTGCAGCAGAAATTCGGGCCTTTGGAGTTGAGGCCGCGTGTCGGGGTCTGTGTCAGAGCCCACAGGATGGTCTGGGACGGCACAGGCTCCCTGGCTCACACCGTTTTTGGACCTTCTCATCTCCGCTGTGCCGGTACTGTCCTGCCAAAACCCCAGAGCTGCCTGGCTTCTCCGGACCTTTCACCCTGCGTCCTCTCGGCTGAGCCTTCAGGACATGCCCGGGCTCAGCCAATTCCTCCCTCCCACCCCCGCTGGCTGCTTTCGCCGTTTCCTCTCTTCTCGCCCGTCTCGTCTCAGCACCGTAGCCAGAGGAACACGTGTTTGCAAAAAAAATAAATGAACAGACTTTATTTTTTAGAGCAGTTTTAAGTTTACGGAAAAGTGAGCGGAAAGCCCAGAGCTCCCCTGTGTCCCCCCCTTCTCGCCTGTTATTAACAGCGTGTGGAACATTTGTCACAGTCGATGAGCCAATGGTGACGCATTATCACTAACAAAAGCCCCAGTTGCCACATTAGAGTTCCCTCTCTGTGCTGTGCTTTCTGTGGGTGTTGGCAAACGCACAGCGGCACGCATCCACCATCACGGTGCCTCTCGGAGCCGCGTCGCTGCCCCGGAGGTGCCCCGGGCCCTGCCTGTCCATTCCTCTGTGCCCCCACGCTGCTGGCCACCACAGGTCTCCCTACTGGCTCCGTCCACAGTCTTGTGTGTTTCAGGCTCTCACGCAGGCCGTGGCCCTCTTGGACTGGCTCCTTTCTCCTGGCGACAGGCGTCCTTTCGTGGCCCAACTCCTTCTCGTGGGTGAATAATACTCCATCGTACGGGCCCACTGCAACCCATCCGTTCACCCGTTGAAGGCCGTCTCGGGCGCCTCTCCGTCTCCGCGCCCTCTGCCCACTTTCTTACTGTTTTCTCTTTGCTGCTTTTGTTCCTCGCTCGTTTGTTTTGGCCTTGCGCTCTCCTCTTGCTTCTCCCGTCTCAGTTAACCATGTTACCTGATTTTAGTGTTTCTCCTCTTGTAGAGTATCAATTATACTTCTTCTACACTCTATTTGGTGGTTGCTTTTCCGTTTGCAGTATACTTTGTAGCAAGTACTCCCAGTCCGAGCCAGCCTTTTATAGCCTGAGTCAGATTTCCTTCTTCTGCCCATAACCCACAGGACTCCTCACCCCGCTCAGGCAGGAGCCCAAGCCCTTGCAGCAGCCTCCAGGCCTTGCCTGTGGCCCTGGGCCTCTTCCTTGCTTTTCTCCAAAGCCCTTCCCAGCTCCGAGCTCTGCGCTAGCCCTTCCAGGATATCTGGATATCTGTTTGGCAACACCCTCACCTCCCTCCAGATCCTCCCCCCCCTGCCCTCCCCCCCCGACCCGTGGCCTTTGGCAACCTCCGTCTTCACACTGATGCATAGTCTGACCCCCGCGTGCCGATCCTTCCTGCCCCTGCCCTGTGTTTCCATGACTCACGCCCCGTCTAACAAACTCCATGACCTACTTGCTGAGCTCATGGTTTGTTATCTGTCTCCTCCGACGGGGACGTCCGCCCTGTGTGGCCAGGGACCCTGTGGGTCTTGTTCTTGGCCACCTGCCTGAGAACCTAACACAGAGGCTGACCATTAGCAGGCGCTCGTCGTGGCTTGCTGAATGGACAAGTACACAGGTGTGCTGCATGCAGGTGTCTTTGCAGACAGATCCTTTGGCACTGAGCCAAGAGCCACAGAATCAGGACCGGGCTCTTTGCAGGGCTCAAGGCTCCCCAGGCTCCTTGGGTGAAGCCAGGGATCAGAGCAGAAGCAGCTGAGGAGAGCTGTTCAGCCGGCCGCTGGGCCGTCTTCACCATGCCTCTGCCTCAGGACATTTGCACCTGCTGGTTCCTCTTCCTTCTCCCACCCTCACCTCCTCGGCATTTGTGTCGGTGGCTCCTGCCCGGAGAAGGTCCCTGGCCATCCCGTGTGGCACCGTGACTGCCCCATGCTGTTCCCGCCAGCGTCCTCCATGCCCCGTCCCATCTCTGTTTTGCTTTGTGGCACTTGATGCCGTCTGACATGCTGTGCGTGCTCTTCGTCTATTCCGAGGACCGTCTTCCAGCTCCACGAGGCTGGGGACTTCTTCCCGGCGCCTGGAGAGGGCTCATTTCCAATGTGCGAATGGGCGGTGTAGGTTCAGGAAGGCTTCGTGCATTATTATTACAGACCCGTGGGTTTATGTGTCGTTAAGGTGGTTCCTTCTATTACAGTGGTTACTCTTTTTGATTTAGGGGAGCCTCCAGGCCTCTCTGTGCCGTGGGGTCCTCCCCGGAAGGTGGGGCTGCGGTCGGGTTACACTGATCAGCGTGTGAAAAGCACTCGGAACGTGTCCCGCAAAGAGGACGCGCCGTATACACACCTGCAGCGTTGTTATTGCCGCCCGATTGTTTACCCACGCGCAGTGAAAACGCGCCGGCCAGCACCGGCGCCTTCCCCGCCACCCCCCCCCCCCCCCCCCCCCCGCCGTCTCCGCAGAGGCAGCCGCAGTTATTAGGTGTTTTCTTGATACCAGACCTCTTCCACGCAGTTCAGTATAAATATCTGTACTTGTAAAAAAAGGTGGTACTGGGAAAAGTAACTGCTACCCTTCCCAAAACTTATTTTGCCACTTGCTTTTGTTTTCCCTCAGCGAGTACAGCACGAAGACGGTTCTGCACCAGCTCGTAGGTGGCGGCTGCAGTTCTTGCCGCTGCTGTGCCCTGTGCCGGAGTGTGGCTGCCCCGGTGTCCATGGCCCGACACCACCGGGGGGAGGGTGGGGGGGCGTGGAATGGGCCAGCCACCTCCCAGTTTCTGCAACTACAGACGGGCACCTTTCTCCTGGGGCAGGGCCGGGGCGTGATCGCTGCCTGGACGCGGACGCAGCTGCTGTTTTAACCGCGTCCCGCTCTCAGCAGCAGCGCCCCCCTCTCGGGCTCACCGCGGGGCTTGGAAAGCCTATCCTTTTTTTAATTATAACTTTTATTTCGAGAAATGAAAACATATGAAAAGTACAGAGAGTAACTAACAAACGTCAGCGTACACAGCACCTAGATGTGTCAGCTGCTAACATTTGTCACACCGCCACAAGTCCTTTATTCTTTCGTTAAAGGAAAACCGAGCGTCACGCAACAACTTCACATCCTTTTGGGCACAATTCCGTCCCCCTTTCCAGAGGCAATTGGAACTAGGAGTTTAACGTGCAACCTTGCAAACTATTTTTCTATTTTTACTTACACGAGCAACATATTGCTTTTGTGCGTTTAAACCTGTTCTCTAAGTATTGTTTCTGGCACCTTGCTTTTTCCAGCCAACCACGTATTTTGTCGGCATGTCCACGTTGGCGCGTTGAGACCCGCCCTGTCCGCTTTGCCTGCCGTGTACTGTTCCGCCGGCCCGTGGTTTACTTAGCTCGTCTCCCTGTGACGGGCACTGAGGCTGACTGCAGCGACCCGCTCTTCCAGCCTGTCCCGAGACGAGCATCCTCGCCAGCAAGCGTTCAGATTCTTCACCGTGTATTTTGACAGCGTTTGTTCTCTATACTTTAGATTAAGATGTTTGCGTCTTTTCCTAGACGCAGACACAGCCGAGGAGAGAACAACATCGTTTTATCTGCCCTTCCCCGCCTGCTGGGTGGTCATTCTCGTAAGGGTCGAAAGGCCTGTCTGTCTCTTACGGGGATATCGGTGGTTCACGTTTACTGGGTTGGTCACTGCCGTTGCCCGTGCCCCTGAAGGCGGGAGGTCCCCGTAGTCTGGGGCCCTGACTGTTTGCGCTGTTTTGTGTGGATGTTCTCACCCACTCACCCGACGGTAGCCAAGTGCTGACCGTGTGCTGGGCTCTGTCCAAGCAGGGGAGACCCAGCCGTGGTCCTGGTCATCACCGAGTTCTGTTCTGGGGACGTGGAGGGTACACAGGCCCAGTCAGGCCATCTTCCCTTCCAGAGCCCTCACTGAGGGGCTGCTGGCTGTGCCTTCTGGGCACGGGCTGCCCCCAGACCAGCCCTCCCGGAGACTTACAGTGAGCAGTTTGGGCGGGGCTCAAAATTAAAGTTTCCGAGGGTTGCGTTCTGATTGTATATGGCTGCCTAACAAACCACCACGAGACAAGTGGTGTGAAACAATGGTGGCATTCATTTTGCTCACTAGTCTACGATGGGATCGGGGTGTGGCAGGGACAGCTGCATCCTGGATCCTCATCTGGGACAACAGGAGGGAGTCCTCAAAGGCTTGCTCCATCCCGAGCCTGGTGCTCAGAGCTGGCTGTCGGTGGGACCCCTGTGGGGTCGGGCCAGGCTGCCTGACTTCCGTGTGCACAGCTGAGCACCCCGAGAGGACTGGGCAGGTCTCGGAGTCCCTTCCACTGTAGTCAGAGGCCCGCACAGACTCAAGGTGGGGTGCTGACCCCTGACCCCGTCCAGGTGTTGTGTCTATGTCCATGATAAGAAGGGAACTGGGGTGAATATCCTGCTGTGACCTTCTTTGGAAAATGCCACCCACCTGAGCCCCATGCACACGTGTAGCCCAAGGGGCCAGCGGGCACGGCTGGGGGAGCCCTGGGTGGAGATGGGCCCGTGGAGCGTCGTGGAGCTGTGCGGGCAGCTCGGTGCATCGGAAGGCTGTCTCTGCAACTCCCTGCCACGTCCTTTGTCCCTCCCAGTTTATAGATGAACCAACGGGGGTCCTTGTGGGGGAGTGCTGGAGTCCGTGGTCCATCAGCGCTTGGGCTGGAACCCAGGCTTGGAGGTCCGACCTCCTCCCTCAGGCTAATGGACCTGCCCCGCTGGGGAGGGACGGCTTCTCTGCACTCTGAAAGCGCCCAGACATGGGGAGTCCGTGGGGCTGCTGGCTGCCTCTCGGTGGCCTCTTGGTCTGGTTTCCATGGAAACAATGGCCAGACATGCAGAGAAACACTTTGACCTTTGGCCTCCCGCAACCCCCACTTAGGGGTGCTGGCTCTCATTGAACAGCGAGAGGCACCGGGCCCTGTCTGCCGATGGGCTTGCTGGTTTGAGAAATGGTCTCCAGACGTGTCTGTGACTCAGGGCAGAGCCTGATGTCACAAAGACGGACTAGGGTGTCATGCCAGGGGGCCTGAGACTGGTGAGTTACCCACGCCTGTGTCTAGAGCGTCCTGACTCTACCGTAAAAGACCTTCTGGGTGGAAGTTCTCCTGCTGCCTGCTGGGCGATTTGGGGAAGACCGAGTGAGACCCTGTTCGCCTGTTTTCAGGCGTAATCGAACTCGACAAGAGGTGCGTGCGTGAGTGTTGGTGTGTGCGGAGGAATCCTGTAGCCCGAGGGGAATTCCCGTGTGGGGATGTTCCCTGCTCGGCACTCAGCCCCAGGGGGCGTCTCTGTTTATTAGTCACAGGGGACCTTTGTGATCCTGAGTTACGAGGGGTGGCAGCTGCCGCCCAGGAAGGGTGGTTTAAATCAAGGTTAACTGGGGCGTACACACATTGAGATGGACGTGGCCGTGCTGCGTTTGCAGAGCGCACCGAGAAGGCAGCTCTGTTCCTCCCGTGTACTCAGGTTGTGTGCGTCATGTCGGCTCCGGCTTCACATGGCCGGGGTCTGACCGCGTCTCACCTCCACCCAGTCCCAGAAGCCGCGACGACCCTGTCATGCCTGCCACTCTCTTCACAGTCCACTCTGCCAAGGGCCAGAGCGGGCCTTGGAACACGTGAGCTGTACCGTGGCCCCTCTGCGCAAAACCCCAGACAGAGGGTGGCAGGTCAGAGGGTGGGGCGCCGGGGGAGGACACGAGGCACCGGATAAGTCCTGCCTGGCTGGGGGCTGCTGGAGAAGCAGCCCGGAGAAGTTGGAGAGGTGTCTCCTTTTGCTGGTCAGGCCAGATGGGACTTCCTGGGATGGCTAGATGAGGGGCGTGCCAGGGGAGAAGGGCCTTTCCAACCCAAGGGACAGGCCCCTGGTGGGAAGAAGTGAGGCACCCTCTCCCTGGTCAGTAATAGGGCGTGGTGGGGAGTGTGGCAAAGTGTGGCGACACTGTGCTCTGCCTGTAAGGCCTGCCCAGCCCCAGCCCGCTGTCCCAGGAGGATGAGTGATCCTGCCCAATCTCCCTGTCTTTTTTTTTTTTTTTAAAGAGAAGCCAGAAGTCTAGCCTGGCGACTCTCCCTGGTCCTGTTTCTCCCTGTTCCTGAGTCATTCACAGGGATGCTCTGAATCACTCAAGCGCTCAAGCCCTCCTTTGAGCTGTCTCGTGTGTCCTCTGGCGCGTCCCTGTCATCTTTGGAGCGCGTTCCTCTTTCCTGGCATCCGAGACTGCAGGTTCATCTGCTCCGTTTCCTGCTCCAGACGTGGAGCGAACCATCGCTCCAAGGAGCCTGGGCTTTGAGCTCTGTGTTTGCAGGTTGGCACTGAAGCCCCCGTTCAGGAGGAGGGTGCCGCCCCAGCCCGGTCTGTTCCTGGGGTGGCCGCAGGGGACCTCTGGGGGATGCGTGGGCACCATTGGGAGGGCGCCGGGCGGAGTGCCCCTGGCCGCAGGGGGCTTGGCCTCAGCTCTCGGGGCCACTGGGCTTATGAAGGGCACCGCAATGGATGGGGGCGGTCGCCTTTTGTGGGGGCTGTCACCCAGAAGCGTCTGAAACGCGCTTTCTGAGAGGGCTGCCTTGACGGGCAAGGTGTCCAGACTCAGGTGTGGATTCAGAGGGACATCCCAGCTGCACAGCCCCGTGGTCTTGTCCGGCCCCCCAGAGCCATGGGGTGGACCCAGGACAGGGGGGCGGTGTCTGGGATGGGTTGTCCCCAATGCAACGACAGTAACTGACAGCGAGGCTTCCTTCAAGCCTCCACTGGCAGCTGCCGCCCAAGCCCCTGCCACGCAGCCACTGGGTGCCGCCCGTGGTCCTTTATAGGACCGCCCACACCCAGGACACGCATGCTGTCTGATCTCCCTTCACACCTGCGGTGTGAGCTGGGGGTCAGATGGCTCGATCCCTGGCTCGGCCCTGGACCAGGTGGGAACCAGGGGCAAGTGCCTCGCCCTCCTTATGCCTCTGTTTCCCCACCCTAAAGTGGAGGCAGTAGAAACGGCCGCTTCAGAGGGTCGTCATGAGTGGTTGAGTTAGTACACGCAGACCCGCCAGGGCGTGGCCGAAGCCCCCCCCCCCCCCCCCCCAGGCTCCGTCCAACAGCACTTACATTTCCGATTGGGCGGACCTCGCCTCTGTCCGGGCAGGCGCAAACGGCGTGGGTGGTTAGCTGCACAGGACAGCTGTCTGTTTTCTGCTTCCTGCCCTGCCCCTTCTATTTGCTTTTTCTCTTTTTCTTGACTTCCCCTTCCTCCCTCCCTTCGTCCTGTGGTGTGAACCGCGTGTCCACAGTATTAATACATATTTATTAATACAGCATTTATTTGTCTTTTCTCTGTCAAAGCCTGAGCCTGCTACTTTCCCCAGCTGCATGGGGAGGCGTAGGAAAAGGAGCATGCAGGGCAGAGCAGACATGGGAGAAAGAGCTATGGCAGGTGGTGGCACCTCCTCCACGTGGGGCAGAGGGTGGGAAGGGGCCCTGTCAGGCTTGAAGAGCCCCCCGCCCCTGGCGGCAAAGGCCCGAAAGGCGCAGGAGGAGAGCTGCCGCATCAGAGCGGGGTTCCTGCACTGCCAAGGGTGAGGCTCTCAAACCCGGTCCCAGTTCCAGCCCCACAGCCCGCCGCCCCCGCTGTGGCAGCCGCAGCCCCAGTGAACTTGGCTGCTGTGTCAATGTCCCGTGAAATGGCGGTGGTTTGCAAGCTGCGGCTGGAAATAAGTAGGTCCGGGGACTCGGGGCTGCCAAGCTGCCGAGGCCGTCATCTGTCAGCAGCTCTGTCCCTTTTGGCACCAACCGCGTGCAGCGCCAGCTAGGCAGCTGAGAGGAGCAGCCGCCCGAGTTGGGGCGGAGACGGGGTTGGTGCAGGTGGGCATTGTCAGGGCGTGAGCGGCTGTGGCTGGAGTTGTCTTGAAATTCTTAATGATTTTTGAGCAACAGCTCCTGTGTTCTCGTTTTGCACCAGGCCTGCAAAGTGCCCGGGCCTGTGCATCTGCCCTCAGCGCCCAGCCCCAGCCTGGGCAGCTGGTGTGAGCACGTGTGAGCATGTGCAGGGAACTCTGGCCGGGCATGTGGGGGTAGGGGTCGGGATTCATCCTTGCTCTGTGTCTCAGAGAATCTCGTTCTGATCTGGGGGTCCAGTGGCCGTCCCAGCCTCCAGTCTTTTGGGAACCAGCCTGGACATGCTGGTGGCTGTCCCAGCCTATGAACAAGGCCGCGCTTTTCTGGGACGTGGACATTTCGACTCGGAGGAGGAGCAGTGGCTCCTCTGGAGTCTTTGGTTTTGCTGAAGTTTGGAATCAGCTCTAGATGGGGGTGGGGGGTGCGGGAGGGGGGAAGGGGAGGCAGTCCCTATCCTCTGCCGTGGTGGGGGGGACCATGGGGCAGGTGACACCAGACAACCTGACGCTGCCGCCCAGAGGTGGGCAGGGCTGCCCGCACTTCCTGGGGCGTCTTGCTCTCAGTAGGTGCCCCTGCACCCAGGGAGTCGGGAGGGACGGAGCAGGGGTGGGGGGGACCCAGCCACTTCTGCCAGTGAGGCTGGGCCAGCGAGGCCCTGAACCTGCAAATCCTTTAAGCTGTGAACAGTGCGAGGTCATGAACCCTGGCGAGAGAGGCACAGAGAGGCACAAAGATCTTTTCTTCCTGCCCAAATTAGTGACATTGCCAGAGGCTGTTGTCACTTCTCAGCTCAGACCCAGGGGTTAGGAGTTGGGTCCAACTTCTTTTTCTTTGGTGCTAATGACTGGGCCGCCTGGCCATTCTGTCACAGATTAGAGCCGACACCTTCTGTGTGCAGAGCGGCTGCCCTTGGCCTCGTGGCTGCTTGGGAGGCTTGGGAGGCCTGTGCCGCCGGCTGGACTGGGGGATGAGACCTGGCCCGCGGGGACGTGGTGGGCACTGGACGGGGTTGGGGCTGTTCCGTGGGTCGGGTTACTTGGCGCCTGGCTCTGGGCTCTGCTTTCTCTTTGAGGAAGGTGTCCTCCTGGGGCTGCCTGGCCGTGGAGCCCAGGTGGGCATGCACACAGAGGATGAGATTAGGACCACGGAGGAGCAGCTCGGTCATGTGCTGCAGCAGGGACGCTGTGCGGGGGACGGTGCGTGGCTGGCACTGAGCTTGAGTAGCAGGCTGCCTGCCAGGCCCCTCCCTGCGCCCTGCCTGCTCTCTGTGCTCTGCGCTACCCGTCCAGCTTGGCCTGGGGTTTCCGGTTCCTGCCTTCCAGTCACCTGGGGAGTTCTTTTCAGCGGTGAGTCCCACAGCCCCTTCCAGACCAGCCACCTCTCTCAAAGGCTAGGAGCAGACAACCCGCAGGCTCAAGTTAGGGCTCCACCCCCACAGGTCCTGGGGCCTGGAGCAATTGACGGCACCCCTGGGCCTCCGTGGCCCCACCCCGTGGTGCTGACTCGGGGACCCGCCTTGTAGGGAGGATGGCGATGGGCTAATACACGGCAGGGCTGGAAGGGCACAGAGTGAACGCTGGTTGAATACCAAATCCCGCCGCTTAGATTCAAGCAAGGCTTTCCATCGCCTCAGGGCGTCTGCCTAGGAGGAGGTGCCCTGCCTTCGTCTAACACAGGGAGTTGATGCGTAAATGCCCCGGGCAGCGTGTCCCGGGGTTGTCAGCAGGGCAGACCCGAGACCTGGGCGACATTCTCTTCCAGCCTCCTGTCCTCGCCTCATCCTGGGCTGGGAGCAAGCGCTGGGTTTCAGACCTGGTCCTGCTGTTTGCCTGCTGTGTGGCCGCTGGCCGATCCCCCCTGCGGCCGCCAGGGGGCGTGGGTGGGCCTCCCTGCTGCCTGGGGGCTCCCAGCGGGTCTCTTCCTGGTGTTCCCCGTCTGGGCATCCCTGACGCGACTCAGAAACCCACTCCTAGGTAAGCGGAAGTGCCCACACACCAGAAGTGTTTCCTGAAACGCGGCAGAAGCTTGGACCCTGCCCAGCGCTCCGGCAGGAGAGGGTCCATATGGTATTCCCATACAATGCGCCGCTCCGGCACTGGCACCATGGAGCTGTGCGGTGCACTCGGGCTCCCCAAGCAGGATGCTGCGGGGAAGATACGAGTGGCAGAGCGAGGGGGTGTCATGTCACACTGTCCGCAGGAAGTCTACGACTCTAGAAAGGATACCAGATCGCGTAGCAGAGGTCGGCACCATGTGCTGTGGTCACAGTCCCAATGGATGCAACCATGACGAACCCCAAGTTCAGGAACCCCAAGTTCAGGAGGGGATGGTGGGCGGGGAGGGAGCCCGGGAGGGGGGCCCTCTGCTGTATTCACCATGACTCATTTCTTCAGCTGGGGCAGGTGGTACGTCTGCGTTCATTGGGTCAAACAGCTTCTTTAAATCTTAAGTATCACAAGATGCATTTAAAAAAGTTTGTAGAGCTCAGAAAACCAGTCTGAAGTGTTCTGGACCGGGTGTCCTCCCAGCACAGACCCTATAGGATCCCGAGTGTCCCCGAGGCCGTCAGTGTGACCTGGGTCTCCCAGGCAGGTAGGGCGGTGCAGTGGTTAGAGAACCCGGCTGAGGCGGCTGGTTGGTCCCCGTGACCTTGGCTAAGAGCCAGGTCCTGTCTGGGTGTCAGTCTCCTCAGCTGTAGACTGGGGAGAATGTAGTCCCTGGGAGTAAACTTGACCCTTGAATGACCCCATGGGGTCAGGGGGACCAACCCCGAATGTGGGTGAAAATCCACATATAACTTTTGACTCCCCAAAACTCAGTTTTCTCTTGGTATCTTGAGGGATTGGTCCCAGGACCCCCCCAAATGCCCAAGTCCGAGGATGCTCACATTCCCTGAATGAAACAGTGTGCGTCGGGGCACACAGTCAGACCTAGATCCTGGGGCACTGTGCTCACGTAGGTGAAACCCTGGTTCCTCCAGCCCCTGAGGGAGCAGACGCCCCTTTGCTGCTACAGAGGGCCCAGTGTGCCGATGGGCCCACTTTTCTCTGAAACGCTGAGACATGACCGCATCAGCAAGGGCATTTTTGGTTTCTTTTTCTTTTTTTCTTTCTAAAGATTTTATTTATTTTTAGAGGGGAAGGGAAGGAGAAAGAGAAAGAGAGAAACATCAATGTGTGTGGTTGCCTCTTGTGTGCCTCCTACGGGGGACCTGGCCCGCAACCCAGGCATGTGCCCTGACTGGGAATCAACCCAGCAACCCCTTGCTTCACTAGCCAGAACTCAATCCATTGAGCCTCACCAGCCAGGGCTCATTTTTGGTTTCAAGAGACAGAAAATATTAAACAGAAAAAACTGGAATGTATTGGCTCACATAATTAAAAAGCAGAGGGATACCTACAGCTTCAGGTGTGGCTTGATCCAGCAGTTCAAATAGTGTCGCCAGGATCCAAGATCTATCTACCTCTTTTTTAAAGACGATTTTATTTATTTATTTTTAGAGAGAGGGGGAGGGAGAAATAAAGGGAGAGAAACATTGATCTGTTACCTCTCGCCTGCCCCCAGCCAGGGATCTGGTCCACAACCCAGGCATGTGCCCTGACTGGGAATTGAACCTGCAGCCTTTCAGTTTGCAGGAAGATGCACAATGCACTGAGCCACACCAGCAGGGCAGGACCCAGTATCTCTTCTTGTCTGGGATTTCCCCTGAGGATTGGTTTAATTCTGTGCATCCACCTGGGGATGCAATGGCCTCTCAGTCAAGCCCAGAGGGAGGAAATCTTCACCAAATACTTCAAAAAGGAACCCTGTGCCTCATATCGCAGGCCTGCACCGGGTCTCTGAGTGGCTGGGCCTGGGCCAAGTACGCATGCCTGGATGTGAGAGCGGGGTCTGCCTGAGCCAGGGACAGAGGGAGGAGGCGGCTCCCGAAGGAAAACTCAAGTGCATTAACCAGGAGGCGGGGCTGCCCAGTGGCGGAACCGGCGCAGGAGTCACGGTTTCCCATAAGGACCAGGCCCTGCTTTGTACTGTCTCTGAGCCCTGAACTCAGTCTCCAGACCTTGGAGCCTCGGCTTGGCTGCTGGCCCTCCTCCCAGGACCCCTCACCAGAGCCACAACAGCCGTGGCCCAGCTAGCGACGGGGTCTGCCTGGGGCCTCATTCACATGGGCAAGGGAGAGGGGGCCATCGGAGCAGAGAAATTGCTGGCCGGCGTGAAATTTAGATTTATTCTGTTGGAGTTAATTGTAATCTTTATTTGCTCCCAAGTGATTCACTCTTATCGTTCTTATTATAGCTGAGAAAATTAATTTTTATTCTACCATAAAGGTGGTGGCAATAACCTGGGTCCAGGGAGGGGGCTGCTTTAATAAGATTTGCCAGGAGGCTTTGACAGAGTCAGCTTTTATTAGTTCACGGAGCCCGCCTGTTGCGTGGGAGGGGGCTGAGGGGTCCCCGTGGGACTGCTGAGTGAGCTGGGCCAGGCAAAGGGACAGGTGTGTTTGTTCTGTGGTGAGTTCGGGCGTGCTTTCCTTCCCGTCTGTAACTACAGGGGAGGCTCCGAGAGTGAGGGGCTGAGCTCTGTGTCTTTTTGTGGAAGCAAATCCGTTGAAATGGACCCTGAGCCCGCTCGTGCCCCGTGTTCCACGGTGAGACAACGGACGTGGCTTCCGGGTTGGGCTGGCCGTCGGTCTGGGGACCCTGGGGGCTTGGAAAGCACCTACCTCCTTCGTTCCGAACCCTGAAACTGCTGTGGGCAAACCCTCCGCAGGCTTGTTCGGTGGCAGACCCTCGCCCAGATTCATGTGTTGCTTTTTCCTGCCCAGGGTGGGTGTCCCCAGCGACAACGTGGGGGCCGGTGATGCATTTGATTAAACGGTGCGGGGCCGGCCCCCACGGAAGCTGTGACCGATGGTCACGCTGTTCGCGTTGCACTGCCCGCCTGAGTCAGAAAAAAGGAGAAAACAAGAGTTCTGGAAAAGCAGACTTTTCTGATTTTAGGGAGAGAAACTAGAGGTCCTGATTTTTAGGTGAGATTTCTCAGTTCCTGTAGGTTAGTTATGGATTCAAACTTGCACGTTTAATTTTTTGAAGATGGAAGAGATCCCCAAAACATCATTCGTTATCAGGAAACGCACAGTAAGGTCTCAGTGAGAAACCGCTGCCCGACCGTGGGGCGGGGAACGGACAGGGAGGGGTGACGTCCAGGGCGGCGAGGGCGTGGGGAAGCCAGCTGCCGCTGGCAGAGCTGGTGGGGCCGTAGAGCAGTGCCGGGGTCTGGGAGGCAGTTTGGCAGTTTCTTAAAGAGGCAGACAACCTCCCCTGTGACTCAGCCATTGCACTGTTAGGAGTCTCCCTGGAAGAAAGGAAGGACATGGCTATAAAGGTTCCTAACGGCTTTATTCATCGTTGCCCCAAATTGGGGACAGTCCAGCTGTCCCTCCGCTAGCGGGTGCGTGAACACTGGTGTGTCCAGAAAGTGTCCAGTTGCGCACCGTGAAAAAGAGAGACATTGACTGACGAAGATACAAGAGGCATTGCACAAGGGACAATGACGCCTCTGTCCTCTTCAAAGTTGGTACGCTGGGACCTCCCACTGTTCTCTGATCTTTGCTGACTGCAGCCTGTTCCCGTTCGACAGTCTCAGGTGTTCTGCTTGTTGCAGGCCTTCCAGAGCGCGGGTCACTCCACCGGTCACCAGGGTTACTCCACGGAGTGACGAATGTGATTGAGTCCCCGCAGGGTCACCAAACCGCGTCAGACTGTGGAAAAGCCCGGTCTTCCGGTGTTTGTCAAACAAAGAGGTGGGATGTGGAGTCTCCCAGTGTTGGGGAATCCCTCCCACCCATTCCCTAACTTTCATGGAGTACACACAGAACTCTTGGGGCCTCGTTCCTGCCCTGGGCTTGTTGCCACGGACCCGGTACCTGCCGGAAATGCAATGCGGTGAGCAAATCTGGGTCCTTTCCGCTGAGACAGCTGGTGACGAGGGAAGACACCAGAGCCTGAGGCACCAGCCCTGTCAGTTCAGTTTTTGCAAATGGAGCACGTCCCGCGAAGCCTTCTCAGGACGCAGCCGCCAGGGGCGTACATGTCTGTGTCCCAGAAACATATGGAGACGGTAAAGACACAAACGTGAAACCCCGAGAAGGGCCCGACGACAAGAAGCCCTTTGAATTCTCATCAGAACCGGAGTGTTTTGATGTGCCGTGGAGCGCGGCTGCGTGAGACATGGTTCCAAACTGGGCCGGAGGGGGATGAGGTTAAAAGCGCCTGCTCTGTGGGAACTGGAGCGGGTTTCCAGCCGAGAGCGGCTGGTCTTGGACCCGCCCGGTGGGGAGAAGCGGGACGTGGGGGGAGATGATTAGAACGTCGTGATCTGTTTGTCAGTACAGCTGTTCATCAAGAGTTCAAGGCATTGCTGTTTGAATGCTGGGACTGGGGCATTTGAGAAGTCATTGATCAGAGGGTTGACATTTTTGCAAAGAATCCCCGACATGGGGGGCGGGGGCCTCCACTGTCTGATCGGAAGCGGCTCACGCAGGTGATGCAGAAAAGGCATTGACTCCTTTTAGTCTTTCCCTTGTCCGTTTCGGTTGCTGTTTGTTTTGTTAAGGACTTGTCTGGTGTTTGTTTCCATGTTTTTGAGATGGAACTTTCTGGCTCCTGTCTTCTGGTGGGAGTTTCTCTTTTATACGAAGTCAGGGAGCCTCACAGGGGCCGTGGGTCCATCTGTTTGCGCCTGGTGGAGTGGGTCGTGCACACACAGGGACTGTGGGCGACCCCGCGGCTCAGACCGCATCTCCGAGGGCCTGGGGATTTCCGGGGGGCTGTCCATGGCGCTGGCCGCTGCAGCCCCGAGCTCCCTGCAGGCAGGTGGTGCAAGGACACCCCCGCTGGCCCCCCCAGGCCCTCATCCTCACAGCATCCTGTTCCTGGGACGCGGCACCGTCTCTCCGAGGAGCCTCTGAGCATGTCCGGAGGTTTTCTGTCTCCCTTACGTCCTCAGTGCTGGTTTGTGACCAAATCACCGAGTCTTCCCTGAAGGGAGAGGAGAGGAGCAGGCACAAGGGAGGCGCCTAACAAGGACCCGATAACGAGAAACAGACTCCTAACCGTCCCGCAGCTTGGCCCAGCCCTGTGCCTTTGAACTGGGGAGGACTCCGTCTGTGATCTGCTCATCACCTTTGGGGAGAAGTCCTCGCTCCTTTCCTGGCAGGTCTGGAGCTCAACAGACTCTATTTCGGCATTTCACATTCTGCTGAAAAAGCTACCCGCCCTCCTCCTTGACCTGCTTTCAGTGAAGACAGTATGAGCTCAAAATGGAGCACTCGCTGACATTCCGTCGTCATAGCAACCCAGGTGGTAAACATCAGCTCAGTGCTGTTTGAAGGGGGTGGCAGGGGTGGGGGACTGGGGGATCTGAGTAAAGCTGAAGATTTGGTGTCCTGGTCTCAGCTCAGTTCTTCAGGGAACACTCAGTGGAGGGCCTGCAAGGGTCACCAGCTCTGTGCCCAACTGGGGATGTTAGAAGGGGGTGGGTTGGAGCCACGGGGAGAGGGTTTGGGAGCAGACCGAGGGGGCGGGTCCTCTACCTCCTATTTGGACCCTCCCTTTGCAGCCACACTTCCCGAAAGGTTGTCTGTGCTCCCTGCTTCCCTTCCTTGCGTGCTGCCCGCTCCTCACCGCCATGGATGTACCTCTCGTGGTCGCCACTGCGTAACTCTGCCCACAGAGGGCGCTGCTGCAGCTCAGGCTCGGCCCCTCCCTCTCAGAAGTCCCCCCAGCTCTCCACTGCCTTCTCCCCTGAGGCTGGGTGGCCCTCTACCCTTCTCTGCAGGCTCCCTATCACCTCCAGCCTCCTACACATTAGGACCTCTCTTTCCACTCCGCAGGCTTCTCTCTGGGCCACTTATTCCAATGACTCAGTCACTGCCTCCCATCTGATGAGGCCCAAACCTCTCTCTTTCTCACTTCACGTTCTCTCCGGGGCTTCAGCATCCTATGCGTGAGCACCTGGGCGTGTGTCCTCGGGGGTCCACCTGGGCCTCACACCCGACACGCCCAAGCAGACCCCAGCGTCTCCCCCCCAGTGCCGCCCTCCCCCGTCTCCTCAGCGACCGCCCACCTTTGTGCAAGCCCAAACCCAACACAACTCCCAATTCCTTTCTCTCTACACCCTTTCCCTGCCGTCCTTCCAGTATGATCTCCGAGTCCTCTCCTCCTGTTCCGCGTCGCCCCTCCATCCTGGGGACCCCTTCCGCACGCAGGCCGTGGAGAGTTTGAGGATGGCGATCAGACAAAGGCATCAGCCTGAGGTGGCAGGGACCGCGAGCTTCATTTGGGCAGCACTTCGCTGTGGGTGGGTGGGAAGCCCCTCGTAGTAGGTGACCTTCCAGGAGCAGGGGCCCCCACCCGGGTGGGAAGAGAGGAGAAAAGTCCCAGGGGAGATGGGACGGAGACGGGGCCTCACGGCCCAGGTAGCGTCCCCCCGCAGCATGCGGGGAGTCTGTGAGTTGGGGAGCTCCGAGGGGCAGCAGCCGCTGTGGGGGCTTCAGTAGCCCAGGGTGCTTCTGATCCACAGTAGCAGAGGTCAGCTGCTGGTTGGCGAGGTCTGCGAAGCCGCAGGCTGTCTGTGGCTGCAAATGTGCTTGTTTGGGCTGCCTGTGAAGTGGCTGGATGGGCGAAAACTTGAGTTTGGCACCAGTGGCCCTTGAGCTCGTGGTCCTGGCCTGCTCTGCAGAACGAGCAGCACAGGGCCCGTGGGCAGGGGCTGTCTGGCCCGGGCGCATAACCAGGGCACCAGCCTGTACGGTGCGGACCAGTCTCTGTCCCGGTCATTTCTGCCTCTAGGCTGTTCTCCATCATCCCTGGGCAATGGTTTACCAAAATGCACCGATAGCGCCGCATTCCTGTGACATGAGCCACTTCAGGGGCTTCCTGCTCCCCCAGGGTGGAGGCCAGACACCACCAAGTGGCTACCACCTAGCCCTTCGTGCCCTAGGTCTGCCTCCTCTCCAGCTGCCTGGTCCTCTGTCTCCCCCTCCCCACACACCCGCTGCAGCCACACTGCTCCTCCTGGGCCCTGGCCCCCTCTCTCTGCCACATGAGGACACAGGGAGAAGCCGGCCACCTACAAGCGAGGAAGAGGGCTCTCACGGGGCACTCAGTCGGCTGCACCTTGATCTTGGACTCCTTAGCTCCCAGAACTACGAGGAAACACATTTCGGGTGTCAGAACCACTCTGTCTGTGGTGTTTTGTCACCTCGGCCTCTGTGGCTAAGACGAGCAGGTCTGTCTGCCCCTCCCCAACACCTGCAGAACGCAGGGAGGCGGAGCACTGTCTGGTCTCCCTCCGGGAAGCCCCACGTCCCTCAGGGCTCAGGCCCTCGCCCTGGTGACCCACTGGCCCAGAGGCAGCTGATCCTCCAACCCAGGCTGCCCCCACCCTTGGGACTGGGGGCTTCGAGGAAGCAGGGTGCCTGGACGGGCCCCAGGGACCCTGGCTAGTTGGAGAGCAGGTGACGGCTGGTTACTTCCATGGGGACAGTTCCTAAGAGACATTGCAGAGCTGGGTGGCTCTGTCCCCACGTCTCTCTGTGTTGCCACACAGGCCGATTTGTCCCTGTTATGCCTGGCTTTTCCCAGTCTGCTCCTCTGCACCCGGTGGTCTCTGAGAGGGAAGGATGGGGCAGTTTTCCATGGACACGGGGGGAGTTCCGGGAGAACGCAGCGAGGACAGGGAAGAGAAGCCCGTTCACAGAACCTCCAGAACTTGCCTGGAAGGAGTGAGCGGTTCCGGCAAAACCCACCTCTCCCCCGTTTGGAGTTTTCTCAGGGTGGCCTGGGCTGGGGGGGCGGGGACGAGGCTCTGCAGCCTTGGGGGGCTGTGGGTGGGCAGGCTGGGCCTCTCTGCTCAGGACTGGGGGCTTTGGGAGCTCAGGGTGTTCCTCCAGGTCCCGGGGGTGGGGCTAGGGCGTGTCCTCCCTTATGGGCACGCTGTCACGTCCCTCCAGAGCGCAGGGGACTTGGCTGTGGTGGGAGCTTCCCCCGCCACCCTCCACTGCCCGGGCTGTGGGAGGTGACGCCGGCCCCGGGTGGGGTGTCCGTTCCTTGCCATAAAGAATCAGGCCACGTGAAGTCATGCTCGGCCCAATGGTTCCCTGTCGAAAGCAGCAGTGGGTTTGAGTTAAAGTCCCCAGATCTCCCTAAATTGTGCCCCCCACCCCCCAACAAACCACCTGCTTCTCACGCAGCGATGATGATCTCAGCCACTAGGTGGCAGTGCTGCTGTGCCCGAGGTCCCTGTTCCTGCAGAGGCTACCTGGAGGGGACTGGGGTCAGGGGGCAGCTGGGGGTGAGCTCAGTGCCTGGACCACGTGTCCCAGGCTGGGTCAGGCGCTCACACTGCAGAGCCACTGGGAATCTGTGTCCACCTCCCAGAATGCTGCCTGCCCTCTGCGTCCCTTTGTCCTCGGCTCACTCTGCATCCCCCAAGCAGCTCTGCATGAGACTAGGACAGAAGGGACAGGTGTCCCCTCAGCTGCCCGTGGCGGGATTCCCGGCATGGCCCTGGGCCGCACTTCCCTCCTTGTGTCCTCGACGGGCTGTGTTCCGCAGCTGCTGGTCGGAGTATCAGCTGGGAGCCACCCCGGAGCCCTCCTTCGCTCTGGGTGAAGGAGGTGACGGCACCTGCCACGTGGCCACACATAGGACAATGGACAGAAGCGTTACAGGTCAGGAGCCTGCGGAGAGTGGTGGTCGGAGGCTGGACTCTGGAACTCAGTCCTGGTTCCACCCCTGACACCAGGCTGTGTGACCTTAGGCGCGTGTCTTGACATCTCTGTGCCTTCGATTTTTAAGCTATCAAGTGGATATAATAACATTGCCTGTATGATTGTGGAATTATGTAATAATGTTGGTGCTACAACCATGTGAGGATAAACCCTCTCTCTCTCGGTGCCGTGTGAAGCAGCTGGAACGGTGGCAGGCACTACTGTGGCTGAGCCAATCAGCACAGGCTGTTCCCCTGGCCACGGTGATTGGTTCAGGGGTGGGCATGTGACCTATGAGAGACTGCAAAGATGCATGCAGAGCCTTCTCCCTGCAACTTTGGGGAAGGGACCCTCGGGTACCCGTTGGTTGGGAAGGAAGGAAGTGTGAATCTCGGTGACAGGAGCATCGCCATGGTGTGGAGATGGGAGGGAGGCCAGCGCCGCTGAGGAGAGCTAGCTGAGCACAGGGCGAAAATGCGTCTTGACGAAAACTCACAGAACTTACTGTCACTGTAGTGCACTCTTTCTGGCATGTGGCTCTTTGAATGCTGGTGACTAGGGTCATGTGGCCAGCGAGTGCAACAGTTGGGGGCTCCACCGCCCCCCGGGGACCTTTGGTTCGAATATTTGTGGCCAAACCCTCTGCTGCCCCTAGTCCCCGGCAGTGCCCTTCTGCTCCCTGTCCCTCCGGGTTTGCCTTCGCTCAACCAGCACGACGTGGCTGAGGTTTGTCCACGTGGCTGTACAGTGCTCCGTTTACGGACGGGCCACTGAGTGCTTGTCTGGCCACCAGGCGAAGGCCATCGGCGATGGCGTGCGTAGCGGACACCGGGTATGTGCTGAACCCGGCCAGACCTGAACCAGCCCGCCTACAACTAGAACCGGGGTGTCCAACCCGCGGCCCGCACGCCTCACGGGGCCCAGGATGGCTGTGGATGTGGCCCAACACAAAATCTTCAATTTACCTAAAACATTATGAGATGTTTTTGTGATGACGTTTCACAATGTACTTAATGTGTGGCCTAAGACAACTCCTCTTCTTCCAGTGTGGCCCAGAGACACCCAAAGGTGGACCCCCTGGCCACTCCGCAGCCCTGACGGCTGTTACAGCCCAGTTTGGCTCAGATGTGGGTTTCCCGAGAACCTGAAGGATGCTCTCTGGTCTCAACAATGCCACAGGAAGGGAAGGCCAGTCTGACTCAGTGGGGTGCCCAAGGAAACGCTCTCTACCTGTGACCCTGCTGTCATTGGATTCCCTCAGGGGTGACCCTGTTTGACACCGGTGGCAGTGGACTCTCGGGCGGATGTGGCCACTGTCTCCGTCCGTAAACTGAGCTGACGGCCGACCCCGGACCACCGCCCAGGGGTCCTGAGCATCTTGTTGCCGTGGCGGCCGGCTCCCAGTCAAGTTGTCAGGGTTGCTTAGTGAGTTTCCCTCTCTATGTAAACAGTCTCTGAGGTGTCCGATTTAGAATAAATATAAGTGGAAATTAGAACAAGGTCATCAACGTCTCCTGCTGTGGAGCAGCTGCCGCTGCCTATGGGAGGTCAGGGTTTCTGTCACGACGATCTGTATGATCTGTTCAACACGCACGCTGTCTGCGCCGGGGGCCCGCGGCAACCGCTCCGTCGCCAAGCGCCCTCACTCCTGTGATCCCCAGTGACTCACCTCCCCCTGCTCCCACGAACTCAGCCCCCACGCAGGAGAGCTGTGCCATCTGTTTCGACTGTTGGGTGGGGAGAGGGTCCCCGCTGTCTGAGGGGTCAGCCTGCGCACCCTCGCCTTTGCTGGTGTCTCCCGCCGCCGCCGTGGGCAAGCTGAGCAGTGACTCCTGCACTATGAGAAGGTTTCCCGCCCTGGTCCACATGCATGCTTGTGTTCGCAGGCACCTCTCCTCCAGGTGGAGACTCGGGGGTGCAGGTTCCTTCCTGCGTAGGACTCTGCCTTGGAGTCCCCTGTTCCTTGCCGGTGGGACGTAAAGATAGCAGGGTTTGCTTCCAAGTGACAGGCCACGCTTATGCCCATGGTCCACCGGCCAGACCTTGTCACACAGCCACTTCCGGAGCAGGTGAGGTGGGGCAGTCCCTGGCCGAGCAGCCAGGTGCAGCCCTCTGGGAGGAAAGGTCTGTGTTGTTTTCCAATAGGCAGCCACGTGTCCCACCGACCCAGCGCCTTCTTGTCTGGACCCCGCTGCTGCCCCCACCTTACACGCGGTTTCCTGACACCTGTTCAGGGCCACCCTCCTGGCTTGGCTAGTTTTGAGTTTGGGCTCACCCAAACTCACCCCCACCATCATATGTGCGTGCAGAGAAAATGACAGAGGATGTGATAGGGGACTGTCACAGAAAGGTGGGCACCTTCCGCCCCGGCGTTAGCCCCGCCCAGCTGTGCCTGTGTTCAGTTCTCCTGGGGCTTATTTCTAGAACTCTTTCTACAATCCCCGTCTCCACTTTTTGAGTTAACACCTTCAGACAGCAGTGCTTTCTGTCGGGAAGGTGAGGATCGAGTTAATTTATACACCTTCCGACTCTCTGTCCGTGTGGGTTGCCATCGCGCCTGGCGGCAAGCCACAGAGGGCGACGCCTGGGCTCAGGGGCTGAGGCCAGTGGGAGCTCCTTTTGTTTTATTTATTCTTTAGTCCCATCATGGATAACTCCTTCGGACTCCCTGCATCCCTTTCTCAGTGTGTGACTTGGGTCGCCGTGGTTACACGGTGGCTATCCCACGTCCATCGTCTCTTGGGATGTGAGCACTGACACCCACGCTTGGACCCCTGGCGTTTCTCTCGAGGGTTAAGTCAAGCTCCTCAGAGGAGAGTTGAGTTTTGATGGGGCACAAATAGCAAGCCCTGTGCCTTTTACTCAGCGTGGAGACACAGGGAGGAGGCCTGCCTGGAGGAGGTGTCCCACCCACAGAGTTTAGCCACCCTGTAGCTTTCAGCCCTCCTCTTCACCCCTGTCCTCCCTGGATGTGCCAACACGGAGTCGCGCCCCTCTGGGGTCCCCGTGGTCAGAGCAGCCCCGGACCCCCTCTCTCTGGCACACACAGAATGTTCTCGCCCAAGGTTTCCTCTGCGTCTTACCCCCAACACACTTTCATCCCCCTGCTTTCTTCCGTGAACGTGTAGAGACAGTTTATCCTCCGACGGCTCGCCTCCATTTCTCTGGATAACAGCCCTACTCCTTCCTGTGCCTCATGCTTTTATTTCCACGGGGTTTGGCGAGGAACAGCGTGTGCCCCTGAAAATCAAATTCCGTATCTTTCGTCCTAAGGGAAACATGTCAGGATTTCTCTTAGACCGAGTAAGCCAGACATGTTTATTCTGGAATAAAGAAGAGTTGGAAACACGTAGAAAACGAAAGCAGACAGTGGAAAGGCTCCCGGAACCTGCGTCTCCAGCGAAGAGTGCAGTGGGGTTCGGGGCCGCGGGCCCCCCGACACGATGACTGTGAGGTCAGCCTGAAGACAAGCAAGGTGGGACGGCGCTGGCAGAGTTCTGACCCGGAGCGACGGCCCTCCTGTGTTAGCTCCCGAGGGTCACGGAGTTCCGCGGACGGGCTGGCCTCAGCCGCAGGGACTTGCTGGCTCACGGTTCCGGAGGCTGGACGTCCAAGAACACGGGGCCATCTGGTCGGCGTCCTCCGAGGTCTGTCTCCTTGGCTTGTTAGTGGCCGTCCCCCCTCTGGGTCGTCTGTCACACGGCTGTCCCTCGGTGTGTGTCTGTGTCCTACTCTCTTCTTACAAGGACGGCAGCCGTGTTGGATTAGACTCGTCTGGCATCCTCCGTTTGGTTAACCATGTCTTTAAAGACTGTCCCCCCATACAGCCACTTCTTTTGTTCTCAATAAAAAGCCCCCTAGACCGTGAAGTCGAATAAACGCGTTCCCTGGCTGACGCAGGCTGCCACGTCACACACCAAAGAGGCCTCAGACGGGTTTAAGAATTCAGTGTGATACTTGAAATTTGCTGAGAGGGTCTGGTATAGTATTCTCACTATGGAAAAAAGATCAAGTTAATTCACGTGGAGCTAATTGGATGGCGAGACTGTTCCACCGTGTATACGCGTATCAATCCGTACGACTGTTAATTGTCTAGATACCGAAATAAAAAAGGCGTTAGTGTACTTGACCTCGGGGTGTTGGCGGAGGACTTTCTCGGCGTAAAGGCAGTGCCGGGCATCAGGAGACGGGAGGGTGACGATATTTGCCACGTTTTAAATCTGGGGCCTTGGCCTCGGACGTCTGTGGAGAGCGCTGGGAGCCCGGTCCTGCTGGGGGCACCATCTCCAGGGCCCTCAGCTCTCGCTGGGGCCTTGGCTGGTTCTGGGGGGAAGTGCGCTGTGTTCGTGGGGGGGGGGCGTGGGGGGCGGTGTTGTATTTCTCTACCAGGCCAGACCTTCCAAGGGCTGCCAGCCGCCTGGGCCCACTCCTTTGTCCTTGGCAGGGTGGCGCTCTCCGGTTACTTGTTGTTGTGCGTCCCGCCTTGCGGGGCCGGTGCCCAGGAAGCAGGCCACAGTGCCCCCCAGGGCCCTGCAGGAGCGCCCACCAGAGGGCCCTCTGTCAGAGCCAGGAAAAGCTTCTGCATCTTGCTTTCGTCTCATGGACGGCGTCCAGCTAGTGACCTCACCCTGTGCCTGGAGAGCCGGGTGATTCCGAGGCACGTTCGCTGTTCCCTTCGGTTATTGGCGGAGCCCTGACAATAGAGGCTTTGCTGGCTGAGTTTTCCTCGGCGGGGGCGGCAGTGGCCAGGGGCTGGACTGCTTGGCTGGAGTTCCACCCTTGCCTCCTATGAGCCATGGGGTCCGAGGCCAACACTGAGCCTCCCGGGGCCTCAGTTCACCCATCTGTGAGTGGTGATAATACCCAAATCCTCATAATCAAGAACATTGTGAAGATAAAAGAGCTAATACCTATGAAATGCTTACAACAGTGCTTGGCGTTCGATGGGGTTATGTGAAGTGTGACGATGATGATGGTGATGGTGGTGGTGGTGATCCTGTTCTTTCCATATTTATCACGACTGTAAAGTTTGGGTCGCTGGCTGTTTTGGCAGAAGCTGGGTTGAGATGCCCCGGGTCACCCTACCTGATTTCTGGGTCCACGTGGGAATGCAGGCTGCACCGGGAGACGTGGTCGCCCGTGACCGCAGCACGGTGGAAACCCTGCCTGGCTGCCCGGGGCTGCGTCTGTAGACCTGGCCGTGTGAGCCGTCAGCTGGCTCCTTGGCCCCCTTGCAGAGCCGCCTGGCCAGCTGGCCTCAGGCGCACAGAGGAGCGCAGAGGCTGTGGACCCGCACAGAGCTGGTCTGAGTCCTCCCTGGGGCCGTGTTCACATCACTTAGCTTCTCTGCGCCTCCGCCACATTGTTTCCAAAAGGGGCGAGAACGGCCCCTCTCACAGCTGCTGTAATAAGCAGCTGATGCAGCCGGGTTGCAGGCCCAGGTGCATGACGCCTGGCAGGTGGCCCTGGGCGGGGCGCTTCTCCCCGAAGGGGTCTTTCCCCCAACCCCCAAGCTGGAAGTGTGGCTCTCGCCTTGGCCAAGCCAGCCGCCAGCCAGTGACCGCAGCGATGTGATATTTGAGGAGGAAATGAACAGAGTGGTAATGTGATGGGCAGATGATTTGTTAATATTAATGGTATCTATTAACAACCCTGGGAAGAAGCCAGAGAAAGATGGAAAAGGAACACGGAGAGATTTATTCTCTGCAGCATGAAACTGAGGCAGTGTGAATGGACAGGCATTCAGGCAGCTAATGTTTATTTGGTGCCTTCTGCTGGGCCCGGGGCTTCAGCACTAAACTGGACACGGAGTCTCTGCTCTCTCAGGCCCTGCGCGTTGGTGGAGAAAATGGGTAGTGAGTAAGCAAATAAGCGAAAACACAAAGGCTCCTTTCGGCCGGTGACAGTGGCTTTGAGGACATGTCACAGGGGTGAAGTGAGTAGCGACTGGATGGATTATGTTCTGGTCAGTAAGACAGAAGTCGCTTCAGCTAGTTCAACAGAGGGAGTTGAACAGAGGGGTGCAGGTTGGGAGACCCGAGCCACCAGACTGGGCGTGGTCAAGGACCATCGGGAACAGTAAAGTATTCCAGAAATTAATAAGCAGGGTGCGGTTGCCACCTCTTGGGCTGGAGGGACAGAGGAGGGAGATGACTGTGAGGACCCAGATGCCAGAACCGCTGCCGACAGGGAGCTGTGTCCATGGTGGGGGATCCCAGAAGAGACGGGGCCTCTACCCCGGTTTTGCCCCTTTCCCGCCCTCAGGCTTCCACCAGAGCCCCCCTGTCCAGCAGGCAGGGAGCATGGGGAAGGCACTTCTCTGTGATGCAGCCGGTGGGGGCAGGGCCAGAGTGCCAGTCCAGGATGCCTTCCCTGAGCTGAGGAGTCCTGATGAGGGGGTGTCTGCTCTGCGCCCCAGGAAGTGCACAGGGCAAGGACAAAGACACCAGGATGGAGCCGAGTGATGCCGTGGAGACAGATGGGAAAACTTGGTGGCAGAGAGCATGAAACCCGCACCCCCCAGTCCATTCCTCCGCCCCAGAAACACCCCCACTGCATAGTCCGGAACAGATCTGAGAGCTGGCCAAGGGCTCCTTCTAGCTCCTGGCCACCGTGACCGTGACCTCAGGAGGCAGACCCAGGTGGTGGTGAATTATCAGCTATTCGTGAGGGTCACACTCAGACAGAATCAGCCAGGAATTTCTCTTGCTGGTGGCTTTCAAAGACCTGGCCACCCGGCTCAGTGGGAAGGAGCCTTCCATACTCGGCTGTGCACGCCTGCGGCGTCTCCCATGGGTTAGAAAACAGGACTCGGCTGCGATGTCACCGAAGAGGTTGCCGACTCGGTGGGTTGCAGTAATCTCTTCTCGGTGACCCTCCTTGGGGCTCGGGGCTGCAGGGGCCACGAGTCCAGACCCACACACCTGCCCAGGAGTGTGTTTTCTGTGCCAAGTACAGCAGGGATGTGCATCTGTGCACTCGGGTCCCAGGGTCCCCGCCAGCACGCCTAGTGCCCAGTGAGTGGTTTCCTTCCGGGAGGGGGTCCATCCCCACCGAAGCTCTCATTGGGGCTCCCTGGCAGCCATTTTTCAGCCACAGAGCATCTGCCTGGTGTTGTGGGTGCTCTCAGCGAACCCGACCTCGATTGTCGCCCTGGCTGATAGGGAGGGCGGCAGGGATGAGAAGTCCCACCCAGCTGAGCCTCACTGGGACCCCTCATTTTCTGTCTTAGGACCCTTCTCTTCAGTCTGGGGGTGGAAAGCCCTTTAGGAAATCAGCAGACTGAATAGAGTCTCATTTCACATCCACAACTCTGGCCAGCTGGTCTACCTGCCAGAGGGGGCTGGTCGGGGGAGAATGGAGCCACTTTGTGAGATTTGGGGACAAAGGGGGGCGGTGAGCTTCCCAGGCCATGGATACAGTTCTCAGGATGCAGCCTCATGGATTCATAAAATGCGCCTCGGTTTGGATGTCTTATTTTGCTGCAATCGGGTTTGAGGACAAAATGAGGCCCTGGCAGCCAAGATGTACGGCTTCCCATATAAGCTTTCAGGCAGAATCTGTATTGCTCCTCGCTTGAGTTACGGAGGGACGGCTTGTGAGCCTCTCCGTGAGGCTGTGGCCACACTGAAGGAGAGAGGAGGCACAGCTTTAAATCTCCCGTAAATGAATTTTCGAGTGGTGTAAAATAAAAATGCCGATGATTAAAAAAAAAAACAATTCGTAATGAAAACAGCACATTACACTTTGTATTTATTTTAATTTCCTCTTCCACATCTGTAAATAAGTCAGAATTTAATCCTGGCCTAGGGCTTGCTAGGCCAGAATTTGAACTTGTCACTCCCAGCCCGGCCGGCTCTGCCCCAGGAGCTGCTCCCCCCACCGCCATGTAATTCCTGGGCCGACTCACCTGGGTCTGAATGGCCTGGTGTGGAGAAGGGGAACCAGCCCCACGGAAAGCTAATTCAGGTCTGCTCGGGAACAGGGCTTCTGCGTGGCTCGACTTTGTCAAACTGCTCCTTGGTGGCAGCGTGACAGCTGAACCTTTTCTTGGATGCGGCTAATCCCTCAAAGTCATTTCCTCCTCTGCTTGGAAGTAAACCCTGCCCCGGCCACGGGGTCCATTTGGAAGGAACCAGCTCCCTGATAGGAAAGCGAGCATGTTGTTTGTATGTTTGTATACATATAACATGTATGTGTGCACATGTATATCTTACACAGATTGGGCATCGTCGAAGGTCCGTGTCTGCCTTTCACTTGGCGTGTGGTGAGGGGCCTCTCCCCACGCGGCCTGTTTGTTTAAGTGAGGGTGCGGGCGGCCATGTGGGCTCCCTCACACAGGACAGTGTCGGTCACTTCTGTCATCATCTCCCTCTCGATGGGGCTGCGGCTCACCGTCAGCGCGGGGCTGTCATAGATCGTGCTTGTGACATGCATCCTCAGTTGTTAAACTCCTCCCTGGTGTCTGGGTTATTTCCTTAGTGCGGAACCCCACCCCGAGCCTCCCTGGGCATCTTTCAGGGTCTCGGCGTTCCGCTTCACAATGGCTGGGTGGCGTCGGCGGTCCGTCTTCCTGCATCACCTGCTCCGTGCGGGGCGGAACCCGCACCTGCCTTGTCCCTGTGACACCGCACCTGCCACACGCTGCCTACAGGAGCGGTGGGCGGTCGGTGTAGTTGGCTAGCTCATCGGAAGGGGAGTAAGTGATTACCCTCCTCCTCCATTCAGTAATGCGACCCACAGGCCTGGCTGCAGGGCGGCCTCAGGAGAACTTGCCTTCTTTTCTTTCCTTTTTTTCTCCTGCTCTATCGAGAACTCGTCGCCACACAGCACGTGTGCGCCTGTCAGGGGTGCAGTGGACGTTGGCGTACAAATGCACAGTGAAGTGACCGCCACAGCCAAGCCAGTTAACACATTCACCGCCTATTGTTTGTGGGTGACTTTCTGCAGTGCTGTGTCCGGGCTCCTTCCTCCTTGTTCCTGTGTCTCTCTCCGAGGTTGTCGGTCTGCGGTGACCTGTGCCTCGTCACCCAAGCTGCGGCAGGGCCGACTGTTTCAAGCTGACGGTCACCTAAGTGCGAAGACATTCTGAAGTCACTGCCGCGTTTACTCGTCCCTCCGGCTTCTGCCTTTGTCACCAGTTTTTACCTCCTTGGTGTGCGGCGGTCTGCTTGCGAGCTGGTCTGCAGTTCGGGACCCTGCAGTGAGCGTGCTCGTCGATGCGATGCGGCTTATGCATTCTCACTCGTCTTTTGGCAGCTGAAATTTCTAGAAGCGGGGATGTGAGCCTCAGCTTCCCCCCGCTGCCCCCCATTGCAGGGAGAATTGTGGAGAGGCCCCAGTGTCCCAGCAGATGGGACACAGAGGAGGGACAGGAAGAGGCACACGTCAGTGGTGACGTCGGGGCGCGTTGTGTACCGTGGGACAGCACGGTGTGTGGGGGTGGGGCGGAGTGCTCACAGCAGAGCCCTGCGGGGGGCCTGGTCCATGGGCTCGGGGCCTTGCGAGAACGGGAGGTGGTGGCTTGTCCCCTCTAGGGGGACGGCTGTCCAGCCTCAGGACCTTTGCATCGGTGGTGAGTGGGGCTCCTCCCCGCTGCCCTTTCCGTCCTCCCAGGGTGTGCGCTGTGCTGAGACCTGGTGGGGGGCTCGTGACGGGGGTGGGGTGGGGGGGTTGGTGGCCTCGTGCGTACCCCTACCCCTCCCCTCTCAGGACGAGGCTTTCATCCTTCCTTTGCTGTCCCTTGTCCTGCAGTGGTCGAGAGCCGCGGAGTCGCTGACAGCCTGCAGAGGTTCTCCTCGCTGCCCGCCTTCCTCCCCGCCAGCCTGCACATCTCAGAGGCGGACGAGTCCTTCTTCCTTAAAGAAGCCGACCAGGACGTCACCAGGAACGCCAGCCTGCAGGCCCGCGTGGAGCCCTTCTTCGTGCGCCGGGCCAGGGCGGCCCCGGTGGTGAACGCCAGCTACGGCCCCTTCTCCGCCGAGAAGGCCGTCCCCGAGGAGCTGCTGCTGACCGCCGCCGCCTTCGCCAGTGTGGACAAGTTCCCCTTCAACTGGAAGCTGAAGTCCCACGTGCTGGACAGCGCCATCTACTCCAACAGGCCCAAGGTGCAGACGCTGTTCTACGTGGCCGGCATGGCCTGGGACGACAGCGACCTCGAGGGGAGTCTGCCCTGTGTCAAGATGTTCGCCTTCCCGGAGGCCCGGGAGGTGGCGGCCAGCTGCCGCCTGCAAGGGGCCCCGGGGCTGTGCGTGGCCGAGCTGGAGCTGCTGCCCGAGTGGTTCAGCTCGGGGCTGGACCTGGAGCCGGAGGAGGAGATCCCCGCTTTGCTGGGGGGCACGGCCATGGAGCTGTTCTTCAGCCTCTTCCCGGCGGACGCCGCTGGCCACTGTCCCTTGGAGGAGGACGGCAAGTGGGCCAACAACATCCACGCGGGCCCAGAGGGGCCGCCGCCGGTGCCGCCGGCCCGGGAGCGGATCGGCAGTGTGGTGGTCTACCCGACCCAGGACGACCTCAGGTGGTCCCTGCTGAGCCTGGACGAGAACGTCGTCATCTCTGTGCCCCTGAACCTCGTCCGTGAAGGGGACGTGGCTACCTTCCTGGTGTCTCTGACCAGCGGCTCCGCGGCAGAGCATTTCACTCTCAGGTGAGAGGCTCCGTGGGCGGGACAGGAGGCAGACCGCCGCTGGCTGCCCGTGCCACCAAGTGGGTGCTGGTTGTACAGATGTGGACTGGAGACCACGCGAGACAGCTGGCCAGACATGGCCGAGCAGCGTGTTCAGGGGTGGACGTCTGTGCTTTCTGCATCCACAGAGGGGCTTCTTTACATCTACCCGGAGTTACGACTTGCGGGTATTGAATGGGTTTGCCCAGTGGGGGGCGGTAGTGAACCACTGTGGGTCGGGAAGGGTTCGAGAAACCAGGGGCGGCCCCCTTCTCCTGTTCTGCTTCCTGACATGTTGCTGGCGGAGGCCGCACTTCCTCCTGTGGACGCATGTCCCCTTGAGTTGGCCTTGCCAGGGTCTCAGCCCCCCAGGCGGCCCAGTGCTGGGAGTTCGCTGCCACCCCTCCTCCCAGCCCCTCCACCCTGGGGGAGGGGGTCGCTTCTTGATGTCACTAAAGTCTGGTAGCATTGCCATCCCCTGTGGAGGCCCTCACTTTTGTGCCCTACATCAGGGGTCCCCAACATTTTGGCACCAGGGACCAGTTTCGTGGAAGACAGTTTTGCCACAGACCAGGGCAGGGCGATGGTTTCGGGATGATTCAAGTGCATTACATTGGAGTTCACCTCCTGACAGGCCTGGACTGGTACCGGTACCAGCGTGTGGCCCGGAGCTTGGGGACCCCTGTCCTGCATAACCACTTCTCCGCATCACGTTCCCTCTGTTGGGGCCTAAAGAGTTGCTTCTGTTTCCCCGGCTGGCCCCGTGGGCACAGGCTACAGACCTCATCCCAGCCTTGGACGTGCTGAGTTTGTGGCACCTGTGGGCGTCGAATGGAGAGGGGGCCGGGCAGTTAGAGACATGGGCCTGAAACCTGGAGGTCCAGGTTAGGTGTCTCCGGCAGTCTGATGCAACAATCGGAGCCTTGGGAAGGATGGTTTTTCTCAGTAAAGGTCACGCAAAAGAAAGAGGGCTTGTGAGGAGCCGGGGAGGACCGTGGCATTTAACTGCCAGTAAAGGGCGAAGGTGAGACTTCAGAAGGGTCGTCTGACGGGGGAGGACCCAGGAGAACACTGTCACGCCAGCTGAGAGAAGAGGCGGAAAGGAGGGAGAGTCAGAGAGTGGAATCTGCTGAGAGGCCAGGCAAGGGGGTGAAGATTAACCCTTCACGTTTCACGTATGGAAGCCACTCGTGACTTCTGTAAGATGTTTAATGGGTTTCTGGGGGTAAAAGCCATGTTGAAGGGGTTTGGGGGTGAGTGATCTGTAAGGTATACTCGTTAGGGAATTAAGTTCAGCTGCATGTAGCAGAAACCCCAAGAACGCTGGCCTCACCAAGACAGGGGCAGACTCAGGGAAAGGCAAGAATGTCCGCAGGTAGAAACTGGGCTGGTAGATCGAGGATGTCACAGCATCAGGGTTGTGTGATGCCGTTGGCTTTTCCCTCATTGATACAAGGGGGCTGCTGAGTGGCAGTCATCACATCTGTGTTTCACTCAGAAGGAAGGACAGAGAGAGGCAGAATGTCACAGGCACCTGCAACTACCCCTCTTTAAGGAGCCTTCCCAGGGCGCCAGCCAACGTCTTCTGACGCATGTTCAATGGTTGGAGCTTTGTTGTGATCAAGTCCATCCAGAGTGAGTGAGCAGGGGAACCCGGGTGTTCCACTGGGCACAGTGCCAGTCTGCTCACTCCAAATCCGGGCGTCCTCGATGGGGAAGAAATGGAGGATGTACCTTGTCTGCCACCCGTGACTCGATGGATACAGGGAGGACAGTGCCTCGCGCTGTTGCTCCCAGCGTTTGCCTGGGAACAAGACAGGCAGACAAGGACCTGAGTGGGTACCAGTGTCTTTGATTGATCCTGAGCCCCTGCCCACGAGGACTGCTGATTTGGCAGCGTCTGCGTCCGCAGCTAGGACTGGCAGCTTGTTGGAGCTCATGGAGTCTCTCCGGCGTGGAATTAAATCTGAAAGTCAGAGTAGAAAACTTGCCACTTACCGCCGGCGCCCAAGCAGGGACTTTTCTTCAGTTACGGCAACAATGTTGCACCTGCTACTTAATGAATCCACGGGCCCTTCCGCTCTCTGCGGGCCATCGACACCTTTCCCAGGATGGCTGCCCGCCTGTCCGTGGGGTGGGACCCCTGCATCAACCTTCAGAGGTGTTTTTCCAGAGGGACTGGGGTGCATTGACGATGGGCTGGGATCGCAGTTGCGGACACACCGTAGCCACAGCATTTGGAATTCAGACTGGGTCAAAGGTGGAAAGGCAGCTGGAAGGAAGAAGGTCGCTTTGCTGTTGCACATTTGCTGTGACCCCGATAGTGACCCAGGGGCGAGGGCACGACACGGTGACACCAGGCCTGGCTCCCACCTCATGTCCCCCACACTGCCCTTTTGTGCCTTGCCCGGCGTGCCGCTGGACCTCAGTGAGCAGGGAGCGAACACCGCCATACACCTGGACACAGCTCTTGGCTTGTGGGCTGACGCTTGTTACGGGCTGGCTGGTGTCCTGCAAACCCTGTGTCGAAGCCTCCCCCGCCCCCGACACTTCAGAGTGTGGCCGTACTGACTGACACATGGGGTCTTTAAAAGAGGTGGAACAGCAGCGTGGACTCTCGTCCACTGTGATCGGTGGCTTTACAAGAAGAGGAGGTGAGGACACCAACACATCTGGAGGAGGACAGCACGTGAGCCCACAGTGCCATGGTGGCCGCCGATAAGCCGAGAGGTCTCAGCAGAAACCAAGCCTGCCGGTCCTTGATCTCGGACGTCAGCCTCCAGCCCCGTGAGAAGCCCGTGCTGTTGCCTAGGCCCCGGCCTGTGGCCCTTGCTCCTGGCAGCCCTGGCGAGCAAGGCCAGGGCTGTACCGAGGGAGGGACTCCAATCGCTTTCAAAGCCCGTGGCTGGCAATTCCGTTGTTTCTTACCGTCCCCAACCCTGTCCTCTCCTTCAGGACTCCCATCCTCCCTCTCGATTCAGTTCGAGACTCCCAGGTTCTGGTGTTTGGAACAGATTGGCTAATTGGGGCCACCGCTCGGCACGTGGATGGTCCATGAAGCTCCTGCTCAGGACTTGGGTGCAGAGAACAGTGCTCACGTGGAAGGAGAGGTATCGCCGTGACCTTGCTCCCTGAAGCCCTCGCCCGGAGGCTCCTCCTTCCCGGATCTGAGGTCACTTTTCTGCTTCCTGTCTCCTGGGGCCCAGGCGATTGCACAGCCCTCTGCCGGGTTCTCGTGAAAGTTTGCACAGCGGTGCCGACTCACTCGCTCGCTCACTAACACCAGTCTTTTCTTGTTGAGATTAGGAGGTGGCAGGCTTTAACCAGTCATCAGTGAACCCCTGGAGTTCCAGGCATTTCTTGCCAGGGTTGAACTTGACACATGCAGGTGGGTAGAAGAGCTCCTTTGGGGTGTCTCTGGGGCTTCAGCCAAGTCTCCCTAACGCACCGTCCATCGCAGACACCCCTGAGCCCCTCACTGCCCAGATTCCCCCTTCTTCCTCACTGGCCCGGGAGCCAGGTCTCCAGTGCGGCCATCGCCTGCGCCCGTGAACTTGTTGGCGCTTGCCAGCTGATGGCAATTACGCGCTGTTAGAAAAACCGGAGAGAAAAGGGAGGCCACTGTGGTGTGAATGAGATGCCAGAAGGAATGGATGTTTCCAGCGCTGCACACAGAAAGAGTCTCAGTTTCGGTAGGTTCGTGTGGTGAAAAAACGTCGAGAGCTAACCTTCATTCTGCCGCGGGGCCGCAGGACCAGACAGAACGTTTCCGTCACGGAGCAGGTTAATAAAGCCCCTGATAGGATTTGCTGACCATCGGCGCCACCGACCAAGTGGCAGTGCGCTTTTATTTATCTTCCATCTGTATGTAAATTTTGCCATTATGGAAATTGTGTCAGGTAGTGGGCTGCAGCGACTGGAGAACGCACCCTGCACTGTAACATTCGGGCCGAGATATCGAAGGAAAAGGGCACCGCTGTGGGTGTCCGAGCGCATAAATAAGCCAGCTCATTGGGGCGTTCTGGAGGAAACTTGGTCTCGGAATCTAACCTGTGGTCACAGTGGATGGGCTCATTTACATATTTAAATATGCAGCAGTCACTCAAAGACAAGAGGCGGGGCTGAGCTGTCCCAGGAAAGACGTGCCCACGCCTTGCCTTATTATTAGCTCCCGAATCCGCTGCCAGTCTGTCCTTTCATAACTCCTTGGGTGACTATAAAGAGACCGTTTCTTGGCTAAAGGACAAATATTTTTGGAGTTAATTATAGCTAGTCAGGGACGAGAGGAACACCTCTTTGCTTTTGATCCCGAAAGAAACTCAGCTGACACAGAGGAATTAAATGGGGACTCGGGAGTGTGGACGTAGCAACCTGCGCGTCCTGGGGTGGGCGAGCGAGTGGCTGACTGGCCGTCTGTAAGGGGCGTGCAGTGCATTCTGGGACGCCTGGTTAGAAGGTGTGACTTGCCCCCACTCCGTGCCATGTTCCCATGGTGATGGGATGGGGTCCAGACAGCGAGGGAGACCCGCTTCGCTTCAGTGAGCCCTGCACATACAGGTGGTCACCTTCTGTGTCCCAGCGAGTTGGGGCCGGGTCACTTTTGCCTTTAAGTTTATCTTAGACTCCACCCAGCCGCGGTCTGCGCCTTGCTCTTCGGGAGCGACCAGTGCGGGTGAACACTGATTTCGGGACGCACCTGAGATGCTTTGGTGTGGCCACCAGATCAGAGGTTTTAAAACATGGTGTGACGGCGACCTGTAACACTGGCACTTGCTCGGAGGCTGGCAACGACACCCCTGCATTTTCTCGAGGTTTCTGTGGGTCAGGAGCTCTGGAATGGCATGGCTGGGTCCTCTGCTCGGGGTCCCACCGGCTCCCCTCATGGGACCAGTGGGGATCTGTTCCCACCCGAGACCTGACTGGGGATGGATCTGCTTCCAGACTCTCGCTTGCCGTCACAGGACTCAGGGCCCGGGGTTGTTGCTGGCTGCTGGCTGGAGGTGCCCTGAGCTCCCAGAGACCATCTGCAGCGCCCCCCACTGCCCACGTGGCCTCACTGTTCACGCCATCAGAGACGCCAGGGAGAGACGGTGTCTAGAGGGAGTCTGCTCGCCAGGTGGAGTCTTACTTACCAAAGGCACTGCAGCCGTGGAGGGACAGTCTGCCACTGTTACCATGTTCTGCGGGTTCCGCGCATGTCACAGGTCCTACCCACACTCAAGGGGAGTCTGGGGTCACCGTGGACCGCCCTCAAGTGTGTCTGGAGTTGGGGGGAGTGGTTATGTGGGGAAGCTGTCATTTGGTGGGGGGGCAACATAGTGACAGTCTTGAGGAGATGTGGGGACAGCAGGTGGGGGACCAGACCAGCTTCATGGGCTGAACAGGGCTTCCCACAGAGGGGAACCCGCTGGCAGGTCCACACTCAGAGCTGCGCTGGCCCGAGTGGACAGGAAATTTGTAGAGTTGGAGTAGAAATAGCCTCTCACTGCTCATTCTTATCTGTGGTTTCCTCGGGCCTCAAGGGACCCCCTGGCTTTGCAAATCACTCTGCCGGCAACTGGCTGTCTCCCAGGGCGTCAAAACAAACACTCAAACCACATCAGGCTCCTGCTGTGCCGGAAGCATGGGAGTAATCAAAACGATTCTCTTGTTTGTGAACACGTTGAATTTCCGATTTGTCAAAGCGACCCGTACAGTCTGCTCAGTAACTGACTTCCTTAGATGTGAGGTGAGACGAGAGAGGGGCGATAGCGCACAAGACTCAGCACACGTTGCTTCCGGAAAGTTCTCCCTTCATAGAGAAACTCCTCTGCACGCCCCTGTCCTTGGAGCCGAAACTCCGGCACGGGCTGCCTGTTCTCGTGCCTCCTGCTCTCTCTGGGATTCAGAGACCAAACTGTGTGTCCCTAGTGCCCAGCTGTTCATCCACCTGGGCAGCAGGGGACCCCACTGTGGTCCTCTAGCACGCAGGTCCAGTGCGCAGGCTCCTCTCTGACCCTTCCCTACCCTGCGATCTCTGCCCGTTTCAGTCCTGGTCCGAAGCTCCTCTCAGCAGAGCTGGATGTTGCCTGCCTGCAGGGTGCCGTGGGAGACGCACGCACGTCTCCCCGGTTAACTTACCACGGAGCCAGCGGTCAGCTGGGAGAACCCACGCTAGAGCATCTCTGGTTTTCCCGGCCGCACCTGGACGTGCCCGCGTGCCCAGCGCCGGCTCATCTCGGAAAGTGCGTCCAACAGCAGCGTCGCCTGGCCTTGCTCTCCTGGACAGAATGTGGTCATCTGACACGTGTCTCTTACTGGGCCTCCTCCACCCTCCACATCGGATGTTTGGGGAGCACCAGGGACAGGTGACACTGTAGGCACCAGCATTCATGAAATGCCCCCTGTATGTCGTCACCACCAAACAAAACATGTAGAAACCCGTTTCCTGGCGCTTAGGCCCAGAGGGGGAGACGTTAAGTGAATGAGGGAAGCCCCGCGTGCGGTGTCCGGGCTCTATTTCAGACCAGGCGGCCCAGGCAGGGCTCCCCGCAGCGGGGCCGCCTGCCGGGTGTGGAGGAGGTTGTGGAGCGTGTCTGGGCCTGCCTTCCAGGCAGAGGGAGCAGCGCGGTCCAAGGGGTGGAGGCAGGAGGAAGTGACGTGCTGTTTTCAGAACTGCGAGGATGCTGGTTCCCCGCGAATACAGGATTCAGCACGTTTCCACACGCGTGAAGTAGGCGTTGTTATGAATGTCGCCACCCCAGCCTGCATGAGCGTCCTGGGGAGTTGTGCTTCGGCCTGTGGAAGTTTGGCCGACAGAAGGGAACCGACAGGAAACGGGGATGTAAAACCTCCCGGACTGCGGCGAGCTAACCAGCACTTGGGGATTCGCTCTCTGCCGGGGGAGGTGGAAGGGAGACGAGGATGACAGGTTTGCTTGTCTTACGTGAAGCCAGAGGTGGGCTCGGCGAGTCCCACTCTGTGCCGCTCGGAGCAGAGAACGCGCTGCCTGTTGGCACCTCGCTCTTCCCTCCATGTCTGTGTCCCTGTCGAATGTCACGGTTTTGATTTCTCACTTGGCGTTGCCAGTGGGAGCCCCAGAAGGGCCAATTTAGCAGAAATATTTGAGGGCCTCCCCAGTTCCCCACGGGCCCCCTAGACCTTGCTCTCCACACCCCTGTCTGCAAGTTGCCCTTCACTGTCAACAAACCCCTCCCGAGGGCCGGGGCCGAGGTGAATGCTGGCCGAGTCCCCTTTCTCGGCCGTCTAACTGGCATTCGTCAGCCCTCCCGGGTGACAAGGTTGGCGCTGTCCCTTTGTAACAGACTTGCACTGTGTCTGCACTGTGCCTCCGGCCCACAGTCGGCACAGCCTGCCGACCCCAATGGCAGAGACGCTGGCTGCGAGTGTGGGGTCCGCCCGGCCGTCATCCAAGGCCAGGTGTGTGTGGGGAGTCATTTCCAAATGGTCCGTTCACCAAGGAATATTTCTTATTCATCCCACTATCTGCCGAGAGGCCCTGCTCTCTGTACCCCCAAACCCCAAGACTTCAGGTGACAAATACTAGTATAATAAAGACTCCACGGGGCGGTAAGTGTAAGTTCTGTGTGTGTGTGTGTGTGAATATCAGGAAGTGCTTGTTACATAAATGAACCAAAGGTGGTGTGTGTATATGGCCCCTTTGTCCTTCACTGTGGCTGGTGCCTGTTAGCTCAAAGGCCTGCCAGCACCAAACTTAACTCGTCACACATCTAATTGTTCTAATCACACCCCAGACAAGTGTCTTTCCTGATTCTTCGGCTCGCCCTCTTTGCATGCCCGGCACAGCCGCGCCCAGTTCTGGTAGCTGTGGTAAGGCACATGCAGGCTCCAAGACCCCACGCACAGCTGAACTCCGGAGCCCTCTGACCCCGACACCGCCCGCTGTGCTGCTGAGTGACAGCTTCTAGACACCGAAGGCCCCCCAGTCCTCCTCTTCCCCAGGGCTCCCTTCCCCTCCACCTTCTGGGTGGTGGACCCCTTGCCCTTCCATGTGGGGGTCTTACGCTGGGTTGGACTAACCCAACGCGCGGAACTGTCCAATCGTTGCCTAGACCCAGCTGGTTGTGGGCCACTGCCACCTTGTGGTCACGTCTCTTTCCTCGACCAGCCCCCAGGTCCTTCAAGCGCCTCCCAGGGCTGGGGCCATCCGCACACAGTTCTACACGCCGGGGCTTCTAAATAACAAGCGTCGAGAATATCACCAAGCCTAAAAATACTTCTCTAAAACACACAATGAATATTCAAGGCATGGATTTTTCTGGGCTTAAATTGTTCTAGCAAATGTGGTCTAAAATTGGGAAGGATTTGGCCAAAGAGCTGGAGTTCAGGAATAGACTGATTAGGCTTGGTCACGTGGGCAAAGCCGACCGCTCCCTTGGCTGACCTCAGTGTCCAGGCCCTGCAGAGGCCAGGCTGGGACCGTGCGGCCCGAGGCGCCTGGGTAAACAGACTCTCCCATCAACCAGCTTGCTCTGGGCCCTCAGAGGTCAGCTCCCAAGAGCTGAGGGTGGAGACCAAAGTTCTCTTTGTACAAGACGAACCCTTTTCTGCACACCCAACGTGCCAGCAGCTGAACAATCCAAAACCCCGCGGAAAGGAGAAACTTGGTTCCAGGACGGATGGGAAGGAGTAGAAGACGCAAAGACTCAGGTGCACTCGCCTGGCCCCCTTTCTCGTGCCCAGCGAGGCGGTGGCTGCATGGGTCTGGGAAGACAGAGGGGAACGAGGTGGAGCAGCTGGGGGTCACTGCCTGGTCTCTTGTCCCCAGCTGCCGGGAGCCGGCCGGAGTCTAGAGCTCTTTCTCGTCGCTCGCCCATCTGCGGCAGCTGGAACGTCACCTAGTCCGACCCGGAGGGGGGCCGTCTGGGCTCTAATGGTTTAGCAGCAAGTGGACGAGCGTTCGTGGTGTCCTGGGTCCATAATCCCGCTTTGGTCTGTCCCCACCTCTGTTCCTGTGACCTCGCCGGAGGCTGCCATACTGGAGAATGTTGACCTCTGCTGGTCACTGACCTGAGTCTGTCTCCCGCCCTCCCTGGGACCCCGGGTCTCTCTCAGATCAGCGAGTACAAGGGCAGCAGCGAGCACTTGGGTGACCTCCTGGCCTGCTCAGGCCCTGTCCCTGCTGTTTGGCACTTGGCTGTCACTCCCGGCTGGACACCTGGTTCTGAAACTCCAGGGCGAGCTCACCTGCTGCGGTGCATCTGCTGGGAAGACAAAGTGCACGGCAAGGGGAACGGTGGGGAGACCGTGTGCATTGCCTCACGAATCGGGGCGGAGAGGCTGCATGACGAAGTCCCTGAGGACGAGGGGCCCGCGCCTGGCTTTGGGGCGCGTCGTGTCGGCACTGAAGGGGAGGGAGGGCTGGTAATGAGGGCGCAGTTAGGGAGCTACGCGCGCGCGAGACCTTGGTCACGAGATGTAACCCCTGCGCCGTTCGCCAGGCAGTGAGTGACGCAAGCGAGGCTCGCGAGGAGGCTCTGCGTGGGGAGGGAAGGGCACGGGTTTGGCTCCTGATCCCGGATCCTCAAGAATCAGTTCCGGGACCTCCAGCTGGCCACTGGCCCACGGGGTGGGAGGGTCACTGTTGGTGCATCTGGATGTTGAGGACCACAGTCACAGCCCTGCCCTCGGGCCCCTGATGAAAGCTCTCTGTGAGCAGTTGCGTGGATGGGAAAGGATGTGACAAGCTGTTCAAACAGCAGGTGCGGAGCGCAGCGAGGCCGTGCGGTCCACGGGGTGGGAGGACTCTGCTCATCGAGATGCGGGCTCTGGAGCTTCGCCCCAATGGCCCTGTTGGGCGGCACGTTGGGAGGCCACAAGCGGGGCAGAGAGGGTGCCTGTCGTCGTGGTTTGTGTACATGAGTTCCTGGGGCGTCCTGCTGGCGGGTCGGCTTCGAGGAGAAGCAGATGTCATCAGCAGAACTTCGCAGGAGGGGAGAGCGAGTCAGGGCAAAGAAAGGCCTGAGAGTCTCCGGAGGGAGATGCTGTGGGGGCGTGGCTTCCCGTGGTTGGGCAGACCTGCAGGAAGGGCAGCAAGGCAGTGGGGATTCTGTTTGTATCTAAGAAGACAGCAAGCGTCTGGGTTCCCAGATCCCACCCCAGCGGGGCCGGGGCCGCCCTGGAGTCTGCGCTCTTGCTCCTGGGGCTGGGGCTTTGTCTGCTCGCAGGGTCCCTTCTTTGCATCTCAAAGACATTTTGACTTTGATAAATCCTTTTTTAAGGTTCAGCCACTCCCGGGAAGGGCCATTCACCTGTTTTTTCTTCCCCTTCTCTCTCTCTCTCTTTCTTTTTGAGGAAAAATCCATGTAAGACAAATTTAGCCATTTCCAAACGAATCATTCAGTGGTGTTGAGAACATTCCCCCCAGAGGGAAACCCCACACCTGTTCCAAGGTTCCCTCTCTTCCCCTCCACCCTTCCTGGCAGCCACCCCTGTGCCGCCCACCTCTGCGCCTTCACTTTCTGGGCGTTTCCCACCAGTGGAGTCTCACCGTGTTTGTCCCTCTGTGTCTGGCGTCCCTCCAGCAGTGCCACGTTCTCAGGGTTCGTCCACACTGTGGCCGGTGCTTCGTTCCTTTGCGTGGCCGAGTCATGGGCCACGGGATGGACGGACCACGTCCTCTTTCCCCATGCGTCAAATGACGGGCACGAGGGTGGGCCCCGCCTTCTGGCCGCAGTAAACACTGCTGCCCTGAGCACACCTGTGCAGATGTTTGGGGACCTGTGGTCAGTGCTCTGCGGCCCACCTGGAGGGGTGGCTTTTCTGAGTCCGGTGGTAATTCCGGTTTTCACGTCTGAGCGCCTGCCAGCCTGTCGACCACAGTGGCTGCCCCACGTTGTCTTCCCACCAGCTGTGTACGAGGGTCCTCACCTCCTTCCCTGGGGGGCTGAGCTCCACATGCACCATGCCAGGCAGTACCGGGCCACGTCTTCCTGCCTGAACGCGGAGCTCATTTCCCCTGAGGACAGAGTGTTCCCACTGTTCCTTCTCACGGTGTGGTCACTGCAGCCGGCTTCCTCCTCAGTCTCCTGGCCGGGAAGCCTCCTGGGCTCCCACAGCCCTCATGCCCCCCATGCCTCTTCCCACCTCTGGGGGCCCGGTCCCTGTCTCCAGGGGAAGCGCAGGCCCCACCAATACTCTCCACTCCCGCTGACACATCTTCCCCTCCCATCACGGGGCCCCTGAAGCAGAGTGCGCCTGCTTCCCTGCGTGCTGTGGACAGGAAACGGCCGCACGTGGCAGGTCTGGCCTCCTGCTCCAGGCACTTGGGGAAACTACAGGACCCTCAGCTTTCGGAGGAAAGCCACTTATAGCCAGCGCCCCTGGCGTCTCCGGGAGGTGAGGGCACCTCTGTCCTGGAGACTTGTTCTTGCTGCCTGTTTTGCACTAAAGTGGTCCTGCGTGTCTCCCCACCCCACAGGGTCAAGGCGGCGGCAGGCGTGAGAATCGTGGCGGTGAGGGTCAGCAGCGAAGACCACTGGGCCATCCAGGAAGAAATCGACAACGATGGCGTTCAGACCACGGCCGCCCTCACCTGCGTGGGCCAGCGCCTGGACCCTCAGAGCAGGTAGGTGCCGAGGGCCTGCCGGGGCCTCGGCAGTGGGCGTGGGGGGGGCTGCAGACACTGACAGCAGATGAACATGCGTGTAAGTACAGCGAAGCCCCCCCCTCTGGCTGACGTGCGCTCTCGAGCTCGCTGGCTCGGCCTGGCCCCCAGCTGTGGGTGGCTCCACGCCGGGGTGGCTGCCCCAGGGTCCCTCATTCCTTACACTCTCTGTGCTTCAGTGGCCCGATTGGCTCGGCCACCTCCAGCACGACCTGCGCTCACCTTTGTCGCGGTGTTGGGTCTGACAGGCCTGCCTCAAGAATTTTCTGTCATCGTTATTACTGTCATTTGCAGTGGAGAGTTGGAGAATGAAGTGGGCAGACTGGAAACGGGGTAGGAGGCGAGGGGAGATGTCCCTGTTGATGAGCATGCTGACGGCGGCTGTGGCTGCTGAGTGACTGCCTCCTAGTGCCCCCGTGTGGCCATCCTGCTGGGGCTACACCCAAGTGTCGGCCCGTGGCCTTGGAATGTTAAGTCGGGGGAACGTGGCGTTGATGGCCGGCACTTGTCTGCTTGGGCTCAGACACCAGCCTTGAGCTTGATGGGCTGAGCTGGCCTGGGGGCGGAGGGAGGGTGGTGCTAATCGCCGTGTGCCAGGCGCCCAATGGGCAGAGCGATGTCTCACCCCGCGGTGTCTTTGCTGCTTTTACTGATCGTCACAGCAAGTTGTCTCTTCTCTCTTTTCTGGTATTCACACCCTTTGAGGTCCACAGTCTTAGCCACAGCGAGGAATGAAGGAATGGATGAATGAAGGAGTGAATGAACGGATGACTGAGGGAGAGGCAGGGTGGGTGGGAGCATGAGAAGGGGAGAGACTGGTACAGCTTGCCTTTCCCAGCGTGGTCCGCGCTGGGTGCTGTCGCTAGCGGAGGGCCCCAGCCTCAGCCAGAAGTCCATCTGCCTGGTGTAGGACAGTTCTTTCCAAGCAAGAGAAGGGACTCAGGCTGAGCAGCCAAGAACCTTCTATTGGGAATATTGATCAGCGAGGTCGGTGTCTCTCACTGCAAAGTCAGCGTTCCGGTCGGCGTCCTGTACGCCTGTTGACAGAGGTTTCGGTCTGCATCCCTGCGTGACCCGTGGTTTCCCTGGAAATCTGCATCTGCCGGCCGAGCACTCCCTCCCACGCCCTCCCACACCCTGAGCTGTCACAGATGCAGAGAGCCTCGGACATTTACACATGCTCTCCGCTGCTGGGAGGGGAACGCCCACTGAGAGTGGCTACAACAATAGGGTTTTATCGTCTCAACTGGCAGGAAATTTAGAGGGGGGTTTGTGTCGTTGATGTGTCACCAGGCGGGTTCTGCCTGTCCACTCTGTGGTACCCAGTTCACTGGCTGTCATCGGCCCGCTTCTTTCCTCGTGGTGGCAAGATGGCTGCAGCAGGTGCAGCCATCACAGACTCACCCAGTTTTAGACAAAGACTGGAAGGGAGGGCCGCTTCTCCTCACATATTTCTTTTTATCAGGGTAGACCTCTCCAGCTATGCCCCTGGAAGTCTTTTTTGGGATTTCACCAGTAAACACGGGGTTCCGTGCCATTGCCCATCAAAGCAGGGTCGGCCGGGAAAGTGACCATCTGGCATTGTTTCTGGGTTTCGTAGTGGGGGCGCTCAGTAGCAGTGTTTGCCACGCTCTTCAGAGGTGGTCTGTGTAGGTCGAGGCTTGATCTCCACTCTGTGCTGGGACACGTGGGATGCTGTCCCCACGGGGAGACGTCCTCCTGGCGGCCGGGGTGCCCATCAGGCCAGCTTCGTCCAGGGGATGCCGTTAGGTCTGTACTCGTGAAGTCCAAGCAGTGGGGGGACCCGGGTTCCTCGGGTGTGTGGGGAAGTCTGGGGCATCTGGGCCCAGGTGCTCACGCAGCACCTCAGCTACCTGTCTTTTGTCTTTCCTCTGGGTTCGCGCCCCCTCTGGCAGGCCCTTCCTCTTGGTGGCAGGTGGGCCCCCTGCCCCCAGGGACCCTCACTTGCCTCGGGAGAAAGCTGCTTCTCCCCATTGGTCACTGTGTCTCTCTGTTTGGGGTAATGTGGCTCGCGGACCCCCAGAACCCATCTCTGCAGCCATCCCTGGAAGCGGGGGCCGATGGACCCACCTGATGACATGGGCTTCGAGTGTGGCAGAGGGTCGTGCAGGGTCTGGGTGCTGGGGGGGAAGCACAGGGGTGGCCAGCCAGTCGCCCCAGCCTCCTGTTGTGCTGGGGGCGTCCACACGGGTCGCTGGGACTCACGTCCTCAGACACCTCGTGCCGGGCACGCTGGCGGTTCCGCGGGCCGTGCCCAGCGCAGGAGCCATGCGGAAACATTGGACCGACCTGGTGGCGGTGTTTTAAGTTCAAGGAGAAGCACAGGCTGTGGAAATCACTTCTGGTTTTGTGAGCATCGGCTTCGTGTACTCTTTAGGAGCGACGGAAGGTTACAGGAGAAGAAACGTCCTTACGTAAGTGGCCACATCACCTCTCGAGGGCTCGCCTTCCAGCGCCTTCTCTGTCCCCTCCGTGTCCGACCTCTCGGCCTGGAAAGAGTGCACACAGCTCACCACCTGTCCTGAGACAACCTGCTCCCTAGTCACAATAAGTAATTGCTGCTGTTTGTGCTTCTTTGTGGGACTGCGGTATCAAATGAGGTGTGAAATGCCTCACACCTCGGCTAATGGGTGTGTTTGCCGCTGACAAAGGGAACATGCGAACGTATCACTAACCAAACCCTCCACGGAAAGCTGTAGTCTCTGGGCTGTGACAGCCTTGGGTGGAACAGAGTTTTTGATAGAATACAATGTACAAACTGCCTGAAAGTCGGTGATAAGCGTTGAAAGTGCGTTATAGGGGCAGAGCCGGTGCGCTTCAGCCGGCGAGGCTGCGGAGGTCTTAATTTGAAATGTTTTAATGAGCCCTCCCTGTGAGGAGTGAAGATGGAAACCAGCAGATAAAGGCTGGTGCTGCCAGCGGAGGAGAAAAGAGATTAGACAAATCGGCAGATTTGAAAGTGCTCAGCGCAGATAGCACGGGACCAAAGGGAACGAAAGCGCGGTGATAGGCGGTTCGTTGGAAACCTCGCCAGGCTGGAGGGCTCGAGACAAGGGCAGACCTGAAGGGTTTCTTCCCGGCCGGTGGACCTGAACCTCAGAGAGGCTGCAACTGTAGGTGTTGTTGGCGTCCACAATTCGGAGCTGGTGCGCATCCGAAAATTGGAGTGGAAGTGGGGGCAGTGCCCGTGGAAGGAGCTTCTGCTTCCCCATTGACAGAAAGGCTCGTGGAACCCTTAAATAGGTTTCTCTATGACACAGAGCAGCCTGCTTCATTGTAGCCCCACTCAAGGTGAAGTCAAGGTCTAAGTCAAATGTTGACCATATTTGGCAATCTGGAGCCTAGTGCAGAACCCAGAAGATAGGACCCACCGAGCGGAGGAGTCAGTTGTCGCTGACTTGGCTGACTCATCGCCCTCGCTGTGAAGCAGACACTGAGTAACAAACTGTGAACAGAAGGAAGTCATCGCGTCACCGTGCGGGTTTGTGAGCCGTGAGCCAGGCTACGTCTCTCGCTGCACTGAAGGGTTCTCATTCGAGTTAGAAGAGAGACTGGAAGACGTTACCTATCTGCAGACACGTATCCATGCAAAGAAATACTATTTGACAATAAGAAAGAGTGAAATTTTGCCATTCGTGACAACACGGCTGGACTAGAGGGCCTCGTGCTCAGTGAGGTCAGTGTGACAGAGGAGGCCAGATACCACACGTTTTCACGTGTGTGGAATCTAAAAAGAAAAACCCCAAAAGTAGGCGAGACAGAGCTGAAGCCCATAGACAGACAGCGGCCGGTGGCCGTCAGAGGGGAGGGGCGGGGGAGGGGCGCAAAAAGTGGGAGGACACAAAAAATACATAAAATAGGGACTTCTCGTGATTCGGAAAACAGGGGGAAAAAAGAAGGAACGAAGACAAGAGTTTGTTTGTATCAGCTGCCTCTGTTCCCGGGGAAAGTCATGCTTTTCTACCAGACCCAGTTTCTGTTGGGTTCTTTCCTTTTGTAAAAGCTTCTATCGAGAGGTGAAAGAATGTGTGGAATGTTCTCGTACGACTTTGGGGATGATTTTGTGTGATTCTCTTGTTTATCCCTTATTTTCTTTCAGAAAATGAAAAACCAGGTAACGCCCATTACATGCCAGACACTATGACAAACCTTTTAGGAATGTGAACCTTTAAAAACCAGAAGTATGAGAACCCTGTCAGGCAGGTAGCCGTTGTCATTCCCATTTAACAGATGTGCACACTGAGGCACAGTTCCCACGACCTCCCCACAGCTCTGGACAAGAAGGAGCCAAAGCAACCTGCTCTCAGAGCCCACGCTAAGCCACTCCCCTAGACCGGACACCAGGTGCCAGGAGATGCCGCGAGGAGATGTTTATTGATGAGAGAGAGAGGGGAAGAGGGAGAAAGAGAGAGAAACTGATCAATCACTTCCCATACATTCTGGGGCTGGGGATCGAACTCTCAACGGAGGTACGAGGCCCTGATTGGGAATTGAACCCAGAAGCCTTTGGTGTACAGGACGGCCCTCTAACTAACTGAGCCACCTGACCAGGGCTGTAATTAAGAGTCTTGAGTTGAGGTCATCCTGGTTGGTCTGGTGGCCCCTCCATCCAGTGAGGTGGCCTTGTGGGATAGACGCACAGAGGAGAAGGCGCCGCAGAGCCAGAGGCAGAGATGGGAGGGAGGGGTGCTGCTCAAGCCAGTGGGCGCAGGAGCCACCTGCCGAGAGCTCCAAGGGCAGTGGAGGCACCTCTCGCCTCGAGCCTCAGGAGGGAGCGCGGGACTCTGGCTTCCAGAGCTGCAAAGAATCAGCCTGTCTTGTTTCAAGCCGTCGAGTTTGTGTCCTTGTTACCGCAATCCTAGGTGGCTGATCCAGGGGTGCGGGGACTACTTGCTGACCGAGTGAGTTAAAGCCTCGAAGGGGTGGGTGCACGTCAGCACGGCAGGGCGGCTTACGAAGTGTGCCATCCTCGGCAATTTAGAGAAAACTCCCTGGGGGATCCGAGCTGGCAGCCAGAGCTGAGAATCACGGTACAGGAGCGAATGAAGTACTGATGAATTTGAACACCACGAGGAGACAGAGGCGTTTCGTTTTGAACAGTTTTAGGATTTGAAAGTAATGGACTTAGACACATACAATTCCTGGATGTGCAGGAGCCTCGGCCGTTGGACTCCTGGAGACCTCTGAGGGCCGTGGACGCAGCGTGCGGAACTGGGGTCCGAGGCAGATACAGCGTGCTCCGAACTGTGACTTCCGCTGGAACGTGGAGACCGAGTCCACCTGCGGGAAATGGAGGACTCCCCACCCCCAAAGCAGGCTCAGGCCAGCCAAAGGAAAGAAAAAAAGAAATATTTCTAAAACACTCCACCTCTTTTTCTACCCAGCAGGAAACCCTCTGTGAATGTACGCTGCTGGCCTCTATAAAAAGGCTTCTTACTTCAAAAGTAACAGCCGGTCAGCTGCGGGAAGTTTAGAAAACGCAGCTGAGTAAAATGAAGGATTAAAGTCATCCCTGAACCTGTGTGTGATTCAGAGGTAGGCGTGGTTAATATGTTGATGTATATACTTGTGTGTTCACATGTCTGTATACATACACTCACATGTTATATTTGTCAATACTAGAATTGGTTTAGCTTTGAAAACTGTTTTCTGTAATCAGGTAGAATAAATACATGACACTATTTGACTATAACAATAAATCCCAACCCCTTTGAAAAAACTGATACCACAGTGGTGGGCTTCTTCCTCTTAAAATACGCACATGCACACATAAGTAATTCTTTCCAACGTTTCAGGACTCATGGGGCCTTTCAAGGAACCTACACTTTAAATGTAACATTTAATAGTGGTGTAACATCCTATTGATACTATAGCTGTATCGTTTGTTCATTCACCAAGTTTCATCTGTGTCTTCTTTGAAACATTGCTGCTGGCTATTGTTACGATGTTTCAATTTTCTCCCTTTTAAACATTCCTTTTTTCTTTTTTTTTTTTAAACATCAAGTATCTGTTCAATATTCCTGTAGATAATCTTTAGGAGAGAATGCTAGCAGTGAATAGGCCAAAAGATGTGATGGAACTTTAAGTTTTTGATGCTTTTGTGACCTTTTCCTGCCAGTTTACTCTGCCAGCTCTGCGTGAGATACCAGTTCTCAAAACAACCCACAGCTCTTTTTACTGTCTGTCTAGTTTTGCCTTTGTGCGTGTCACGTAGCTGAAACCTACAGTGTGTCCAGTGCTCTCTTCTGATGGGATCCTTCCACCGAGTGTGCATTTAGGTTCCTCCACGTCTTTGCACGACGTGATCGCTCACTTTTTTCAGCGCTGAATAATTTCCCCCTGTCTGGATGGACCACAGCTTGTTTACCCACCCTCTGCTGAAGGACATCCCGGGTGCTCCCAAGGTCTGGTCATGATGAATGAAGCTGCTGTAAACAGCCATGTGCATTTTTTCTTTTTTTTTGTGGGCAGAAGTTTCCCGCTCCTTTGGGTGAATACCGAGAAGTGTGATTGCTGGATCGTAGGGTCAGAGTATGTTGAGTTAAAAGAAGCCGCCGCCCTGTCGCACACAGTTGCTGTACCACTTTGCGCTCCCACCAGCTGTGAGTGAGCCTTCCTGTCACCTCAGGATTTGGCTGTTAGTGTTTGGGATTTGAGCCATTCTAATGGGTGTGTAGTGGCACCTCATTGTTTTAATTTGCAATTCCCTAATGACATGATTTTAAAAATATTTTATTTATTATTTTTAGAGAAAGAGAGGGAGAGAAATGTCAATGTGTGGTTGCTTCTCATATGCCCCCAGCTGGGGACCTGGCCTGCAACCCAGGCATGTGCCCTGACTGGGAATCGAACCAGCGACCCTTTGATTTGCAGGCTGGTGCTCAGTCCACTGAGCCACACCAGCCAGGACTCCCTAATGACATACTCTTTGGAGCACCTTCTATGTGGTTAGTTTCCATCTGTATATCCTCTTTGGTGAGGCGTCTGTTCAGACCTTTGCCCGTTTCTTATTTGGGCTGTTTTCTTACTGTCCTGCTAAGAGCTCTTTGTATATTTTAGACACCAGTGTAGGGTCGGTTATGTGATTTGCAGACGCCTTCTCCCAGTCTGTGGCTTGTCTTTCCCCCACTTAGTCAGACATACCTTTTCGAGTAGTGCTACCCTGTCTGGAATAAACTGTTAGGTTTCAAAGTGGCTTCATGTAGATGGCTAAGAAGTTTTCCTAATTCTCAAGATGGATAGTTTGGGGAAAAATAAATCTATTTTGGGTGTTCTGGTGTTGGTAAAAAACGAAACAAAGGTGTCTCGCCTTATGCCCCTGAGCACGCCAACCATGTAAGCCTCAGGGGCTGAGCTCTGTGGCCTGGTGACATGCAGATCATTCCTGGAACGTCCCTGAGGCCATCTCCTGGCCTCGGGCTGTGGTCCTTCCCCTCGAATCCCTCCTGCTACCAGTGGCCAGGCTGGTCTTAAAAGGCTGCTTTCATTAGGACCTGGTGGCTCCCTGTTGCACCTCTCAGCAGGTCCGAGCAATCGGCTGGACTTTTACAGCCCTTTTTAGAAGCAGGGCTCACACTCTCTCCTAAGATGCTCAGAATGCTGGTCCAAGAGACAGATGCTGAGATGGAGAAGCTCAGCCAGCAGGGGGTGCTCTGCATGGTTCTAGAACAAGAAACCAAGGAACAAGCAGCAAGGAAGGGGGCCCAGTGGGTTCTGTAGGGACGTATCCAGAAAGGCATCTCAGAGGCAGTGATGTTTGACCTGGTCCTTAAAGGGTGGGCAGGAGTTTAAAGGTGTTTAAAATAAACATTTCTGGGAAGATGGCCTGCGTAGCCATTCTTTGTATAATATCGACACTGAATGGCATCAGTGTGGCATCAGTCTTCCAGAGTGCTCTCTGAGGCAGAAACTGGGGCGTGGCCGGAGTCCTAGCACATAAAGCAGCTTTTGGGGCGGGGCGGTGGCCCTGGATGGGGCCACTTGGAGTCTGGGGGACGTGCCTTTGGGGACGGGTGTCTCACTGGGGACAGAGCCTACTAACTGCAACACTGACTGAGCACCTACTGTGGGCCGGGTCCTACGCTACACATTATCCTCCTGTGCCGTCAGAATGTCCTGTGACGAGGACAGCCCCACGTACAGGGGGACAGTGAGGCTCACGGAGCTGTGACGGGGGGCCTGGGATGGGAGCGCAGACTAAGATTCTAGACCAGTGCCGGGCACGTAGTAGGCACTCTGCAAATAGATGGCAGATAGTTCTCAGCCCAAGCCTCCTTTCTCAGCACCGGCGCTACTGCAGACAGAGGAGAGAAGGGCGCCGAAGCAAAACTCTGCCCAAGGCCAACAACACCTCGGCAGGATTTTGGAGGCCTTCCCAAGCCCCCAGTCGAAGCTGTATCACGGTTGTTCACGGCTCTGGGAAGCTGAGCCAGAATCACCGCTTTGCTGGTTCCAGGCATTGCCGGGTTTGTGAAATGGAAATATTAATAGAGTGGAGTTTCTCTCCGAAACTCCCAGCGCTGCTAGGCTCCGACGTGCCCGTTCTTGTGGACTGCGGGCTTCAGGTCTCCCGTGGGGTCCGGCGTTCGCAGCCCCTGAACAAGCAGAGGGCGGGTCAGAGGAGAGTGGAGGCTTTCTCTCCAAGACCTGCCAGCAGGGGGTTTGAAACCGGAGCCTTTGTGGCAAATTTCTGACGGGGGTGTGGGGAGTTAATGACACCGATGGGGGGTAACTTGCAAAGCTGGCACCAATGGGAAGCCTCTTAATTTGGTCTTTAAAGTTGGTGTTTGTTTATTAGGAACCCCGGCCCCTCCTAAATCATTTTATTTTCATGCCATTATTTTGACATATTTATTTACCTTTTGGGGGCGTATCATTTATTATCATGGCATTGTTGCCATTGACCAAATCGGCCACTGAAACCACGAAGCCTTTCTCTGGTCCGGCGCAGCCTCCGGCAGAAGTGGTCGGATGCCCCTTTGCTTGGGTGCCTGCCCCGTGTCCCTGCCCTCGGGGCTCACAGCTCCCCGGAGGACGTTCTCTGTGGTCTCAAAGCCTGCGTTTCCCCTGCCTGCCTGCCTGCAGCGAAGCCGACATGAAAGGCACCGAGCCGGCTCGCTTTCCCTTTCTGCCTGAGAAGAAACCTCTGTCTCCTGAAAGGACATTTTATTTGGTTTTGTCCAGTTCCACGGCCAGCGTCCTGTCCTGCTTTCTGTAGGCGCCAGCTCAACGTGGCTGCACCGTCCGGGACCGCAAGCTGTCTGCAGCCTGTACCCGGGCTGGTGCTTTCGGCAGCTGGACGCCATTAGCAGGAGGGGTGCGGGCCCCCCGCCGCCAGCAGCACTCCCCTGTCTCACCAGACGTCACCTTTCAAAAACACCGGTGGACTTCAACATTCAGGGTAGTTTTAGGGTCACAGGAAAATCGAGCAGGTAGTGCAGAGATTCCCATGGAAACCGCCCCCCACAGGCTGCTCACTCCCACCCGGCAGGAGCGCCTTACATCAGTCTAGTGCGTTTGTCACAGTTAACAGCTCGGTGTTGATACTAAGCTCCGTCATTCTGCGTTCAGATTTCTACAGTTTTCACCGAACATCCTTTTCCTCCGCCCCAGGGTCCCGTCCGGGACACAGTGTTACGTGTGGGCATCACATCTCTTCCGGTTCCTCTCTGGCTGTGCCCATTTCTCAGCCTTTCCTTTCCGACGAGCTGGGCCATTTTGAGGGGCTCTGGTCAGGGCTTGTGGCCTATCCCCCTACTGTGACTTGCCTGATTCCCCCCCTTGACTAGATGGGGTTATAGATTTCGGGAGGCAAAGTGCCATTTTCATCCAACCTGTCAACAGTACCTCTGTCAACGTGGTTTGTCTTTGTCGACCTTGACCTTGATCTTGACCACCTCTCTGAGCGACTAGCCTGTGAACTATTTCAGCGCACTTTAAAACTCAGAGACCGTTGTCACAGACACCCATCTGTCTGCCACCTGGCTCTGTCCCGGGGGGCATTTCCCCAAACTTGCTTCTGAGTTTAAAGCAAAAGCAGCAACGAACAGCCCCCTCCCCAGTGCCTTCACCGCCTCCCCGCGAGAGCGCCCACCGCCCTGGGTTGTGTGTTTACCGTCTTAGGAGCATTGATTGGGTTCTACCGCACAGGTGCTGCTGTGGTCTGAATGTTCGTGCCCCCTCCGCAGTCCCCCAACTCGCATGCTGAGACCCTAACCCCAAGGTGATGGTGTTGGCAGTGGGGGCTTTGGGAGGTGGGTCCACTGATCATAGGGACCCCAGGGAGTTTGCTCTCTCCCACCATTGAGGACCCAGGGAAGGCAGCCCCTGTGAACCAGGAAGAGGGTCTCACTGGACGCTGAATCTGCCTGCACCTTGACCTTGGACGTCCAGCCTCCAGACTGCGAGAGACGTCTGTTGTTTCTAAGCCCCTCCGCGCCCACGTCTGTGGAGTCTGTTCCAACAGCCCTGACTAAGGCGCTCCCCACAGACGCTGCGCCGGCTTGTTCTGAAACCACTGGCGCCGCGCTCAAAGACTCGTTCCGGAACCCGCTTTCTGACTCCGTGCGGTAGTTCCTGAATTAAGCCCTGTCCCTACATGCGGTTCTAGATTTTATTCCCCCCGGTGAATAGCATCCCACATGACAGAAAGCTCATCATTAATTTACTCATTCTCGTGTCGGCGGATCAACAGCATTTAAAGTTTTCGCTCTTGTGGTCCGCAGCGCCCATGTGCGTATGTACAGTCCTACCCGTGTGTACTGGTGCCCTGGGGCTGCGCTCTTTCCGGGGAAGGTGCAAACCACTCATGAGTCAGCCCTCGCATAAAAACAGGGTGAGCGGGCAGATTACCGGGGACTAGATAAGACCAGAGCCCCCAGCACATAGTCAGGAAAACCGGTCCGTGACACTTCAGTGTGCCTTATGTGCGTGGTTTTTCTGAGTTGCCACGCCAAACCTACTTTGTGCCAGGGGCTGGCGTGACCCACGGAGAAGCCCAGGCTCCGGGTCTGTCGTCACAGTGGGTCGCCGCACTCTTGGGCCAACTGTATCTGCAGCTTTGTTACTGTTGCCAAGTCACCCTGGGAGATGCCTGTCCCAGTGGGCAGCCGGGTGTGAGGTTCCGGACGCGAGCCCCGGCGCGCCTCGCTGTGGGGCGATGTTCTTCTGCCCCGATGCTGTGGGCTGTCTGTTGGCGTCGAGTCGGAAGAGCCTGCGCCTTCAACACCACCTTTTAATTTCCTTGCTATCAGGAGGCAGAATGAAGTTATCCCTGCTTTTAGAAGAACGACGTAAGTAGGAAATAATGAATGCAAAGCACTGTAGTTAAACAGCAGCAGACAAGCTGATGGATCGGCTGTCACTTGGATCTTGCTAGAAAGGGAAAGAAAATGATATTTAATCGTTCAAAAAAAATAAAAGCAGCGATGATGAATTGGAGGCATTCTGACACCGAGTGATTCATGGGGGGCACACTCAGATTCCCAGGGAGGAGGGGCCCGGCCCCTCCCACCTCCGGAGATGGGACTGCTCGGCTGTGCCATCCCAGGGGCGATTGCCACCCGTCCCTGAGGCAGAGGCAGCCCCTGTGTCCACGTGGCCAATTGGTAGCCCACAAGCCTGCTTCGTGTGACTCGTAGAGTGTGTTTTTCCCTGTAATTTGGGCCAGTAATGAGCACATCAGGAGATGTGACTTGAAAACACACGGGTCAGGCATCTCTGGAGAACGTGGACTGGGGCTGATGGTGGGTGTTTAAGTTAGAAGTGGACCCGCTCTTGCTTGCCACAGTCCCCTCTGCTCCCTACTGCCCCCCCAAACTGGGTGAAAATGCTGACCCCGATTCTAGTGTGTTCCTGTGTGGTGTTCCCACAGCTCACACGCCATGCTCTGCCACCAGCGGGGTGTCGGACAGTTCAGGACAGTTCAGCTCAGTCCTGGTGCTGTCGTCTCCCTGGGGATGCTTCAGATCCCCCAGCGAAGGCTCCGTTCTGCAAGGCCAGCCTCCTCTGCCAATGCCAAGTACAAGTGCAGGTTGTCACCTGGGTTTCCGACCAGCCGCGGCGGAGCTGAGGTTCCCACAAGCCCCTGCTCGGGTTGGTTAGCTTGGAAAGCAGCTGACTTCCTGGACCCCAGGTTTATTATGAAAGGGTAGAACTCAGGGCCAGCTGGCGGGGGGAGAGGTGCATGGGGTGAGGTGTGGGGAGGGGCGCAGGGCTTCTCTATGTCCTCACTGGGGCGCCACTCTCCCCCAGTCTCCACGTGGGGTCCCTTCTGGGGCACCAGAGCCGGGGCCTGGGCGGGGGTCTCTCTGTGGCCCTTCGGCCGTCAGGCGTTCAGTCCTAATCTCTCCTGTAAGTCGAGTTGAGTTTCAGACGTGTAGAAATGCCGGTCTTCGGGAGGCGTCTCCTGATGCTAATTTCAATTGAGGTGCCAAGCGAGGATGGTCTGGGGGTCAGAGTGGCCCCTGGCCTCCACCTGCCCACTCCCAGATGCCAGCCGGCCGGTCCCTGGGAGCTGCGAGGAAGTAGACCACGTGGAGGCGGCGGCCGTCCGGGCGCTCCGGGTCCGGGGGTGCATCCTCACGTCCACACGTCGTCACCCTCCCTGCCGAGAGGTCACGCTGAGAACCCGGGGTCTCAGCCGCTGCATCTCAGGGAGCTGTGTTGGAGGCACTTCTGGAATGTCTCCTCTCCAAGGCGGAGAGTGGGCTTCTGTGGCTTTTGCTTTTCCCTGCCCGTGGCCGGAGGCCCAGGGGCCCCACAAAGGGGTGTGTCTTGGGGCTCAGGCTGGAAGTGCTCGTTGTCTCCTGTGGGGAGGGATGGCAGGTGACGGTCCCCTCTGTGAACCTGCCGAAGGCAGGGCGGTGTGGGCTGCTTGGTCTCCTCTGTCATACTGCAGGTCCCCCAGAGACTCCTGAGGGGCTGCTCTGGGAGCCCTGCTGGGAAGAACGCACCAGGTACCTGCTGTGAGCGTGTCCCAGGCAGCGGGTGGCAGTCACTACTGGGGATGTTTCCCCACTCTGCTTCTTGCTAATGGTTCTTCCTTAGGAGAGAAAGTGAGTTTACCTGAAATCGAAAGGGAAGCGGTATAATTAAGCATTTTCCCCCAAAGCCAGTGCCGCTGACGCTAAACAACCATTGCAACGGTAAGAAAAATGTCTGCTTTTTTTTGTTGTTGTTTGTTTTCTTAAAACATCTGTTAACAACGATAGTCTTGCTTCTATGTGTTGTCTCTGGCGCCCGAGTGACAGAAATTTAGACGAGAGTCGTGTGCCATGAAACTGAGCTGAGTTGGGCAGGACAGAGCCAGGGGAACTGTATTTTTTCCAGTGGCAACTTATGAACGTGGGCTCCCCCCGGGTCGGGAAACGTCAGACCTGTTCGGGGCGTCTGCTGGGTGGAGGGAAGTGTGATTTCTCCACTATCCATCCTTTCCTTTGTCTTAAGGATGAGCATAGGTCTCTTCCCTTCTTTGCTCACAAAAGGCGTGGGGTCTGTGACGGGACACGGCCCTCCTAATTGTTCGCACAGAACATGTTTTCTTTATTGCGCTGCGCACTTAGACAGGAATGCGAGGCCATCGTTGGAAAAGGGCAAACAGGGAGTAGAGAACCCTGTTTACGCTGTTTCCCGGTGCAGTTACTGTCCTGCTCCCCGACATTAGCACGTTCTCTCCTTTCATTTTCTGTCGCAGGCATTTACGGAGGTGTTTGCAAACTCTCTGTAAGCCTTTCGGGAGGGCTCCTCCTTATTTCTTCAGGTGAATGTTACATCGTTTACTTAATTTCCCTGTGGAGGCCAGTTAGGTGATTTCTAAATATTTTGCTGTTCCAAGTGGTACTTACGTTTTCGTCTTTTGGAGGATTTTCTTAGGTGCATTTCCAGAAGCGATGGTGCTGGTTGTGGATGCTTTTAAAGGCTGTTGCACGCTTCAGAAAACTGCTTCTCCGAAAGTTCCAGCTCATGCTCGTGGGGGTCATCTGGTGGTGCCCTCTGTGTGCCCACCTGCCCTCCCTGGTCCTCCCCTACCCGGGACGCTTGGCTCCTGTGGCCCCAGGTGCAGACATCCCGCACCCCACAGCTGCTGGTGCGTGGGCTCCAGACTGGCTGATCTGCTCTGCGTGCCCACGGGCCTCTGGGTGTGGCTGCCGGCCTGGCCATGAGCTGGGCCACCCAGGGAAGTCTGCCTCCGGGGGCTTCGGCCTCTCGGGCACAGATGCAGTCGGGGCCTGAGCCTGTGCGGGCCTGGCCAAGGGCCCCCACTTTGGGGCCGTCTCTGTACACGCTCTTTGAGCTCTCATTTTACTTTGATGCCTTTCGCCCATTGTAGCGAACCGTTCTTTGTATCGAACTTTGCTTGTTCAGACGCCTGCCCTCACGGAAGGGTGGGGGTTTCCCGAGACGGCTGACATGGCCGGCCCGGGCCGGGTGAGCCCTCAGGAGATGTTACCGGTACTGATGTTGCATGTGTTTTGACCTGTGGTCTTACTGTGTGATTTCCCACTATTGCTCCTGCTCTCTATCCCTCCCTTGGTTTCTTTCAGGTCGATTAGGGGAAGGATGATGGTAAAATGCATTCCCAGCTGCGAAGTTGCACACGCATTGTGTTGGGGGTGCTCCGGAGAATTCCGCATGTCACTTTTATTTATTGGAGTCCAGCGTGAGTTGGTCACTATGCTGTGTTTCCAGGCAGTTCCTGACCATACTTTCCTGCATCGATCACTTCCCCTAATGCTACGCCATTGCTGCGGTGTAGATCGATACCCCATCAGTGTTGTTTTACTCGGTCAATACTCGCTATGTTCCCCACGCATTTGCCTTTTTCTTTACTCTTTTATTCCTTTCTGCACCTCTCTTCTTCCACTTGGGGCTGCTTGTGTTCTGCCGTCATCAGTATTTTATGGGGTGGTGTTTGCTGGAGGTAAATGTTGTCAGTAGTTGCTGAAACCGCCTCTGCTTCGTTTCTGTTCTGGAAGGATACGTCACCCGGTAGTAGACACTGAGGCTGGCACTCATTTCCTCAGCGCTTTGAATAGATCATTATACCGTCTTCTGGCTCGTGTGGTTTGTGTCAGGCAGTTGCCGACAGTCTAACTATTTTTTCTCCCAAGGTCGTCTCTTTTTCCTATGGCGGCTTTTTAAAAAACCAGAAGTTCTCGAGGTATCATTTGGATACAATAAAACACATCCACTTTCGATGCTCATCTGATGTGTTTTGACAAAGGTGTGCACCTGACTAATCAACACCGCCAGCAAGAGGCATACTGTTGCCATGACAACCGGAGGTGTTCAAGTACCGGATCCCAGTCAACCTCCCCACCCTTGTTCCCAGGCAACCGCTGACCTACTTTCCGTCTCTGTGGAGCAGATGGGCTCATTCTGGAGTTTAGCAGAGCTGGGAAGGTGTCCGGCAGCTCTCACGCAGCGTGCCGCTTCGGGACGTCTCCACGACGTTGTGTGTGTCAGCCCTTCGTCCCTCCCCCCTCCGCAGTGGCATTCTGCTGTGTGGCTACAATTTGTTACCTGTCTGTCTGTTCGTGGACATTTCGACTGTTTCCAGTTTCATGCCATTGTGAGTGAGGTTGCCACAAACGTCCATGTGCTTGTGCGGAGGTACGTTAACGTTTCCTGGGGTTAAGGACCCAGCAGCGGGTCCCTGGGTCGCAGGGGAGTGCGTGTTTCACTGTGTAAGAAACTTACAAACTGTGTTTCAAAGAGATCGCATCATTGTATACCGTGTGTGGGGGGGGAGTTTCGGTTGCTCCTCGCCCTTGTTGACGTTTGACAGTGTCTGTCTTTAATTTCAGCCATTCTAGCGAGTATATCGACCCATTACACTGTGGTTTGTTTACATTTCCCTAACGACTAAATGTTTTGAGCGTCTCTTCCTGTGCTTATTTGCCATTCACGTATCTTCTTTGTGGATATGCCTGTTCGAATCTTTTGTCCACTTAAAACAGTCCGATTGACTGTGTTCTGATTATTAAAGTGGAAGAGTTGTTGTTATGTTCTGGGCACTAGACTCTTACTAGATAAATATTCGGAAACATTTTCTTCTAGTCTGGCTTCCCCTTTTATTTCCTCTTTTATTTTCTGCCTTTTGAGGAACAAAAGTTTTAAACTTTGATGTGCTAGTCTACCGCATCAAAATTTAATTTAAACTTAGTAAGTTTATCAATTTTTCCTTTTATGGTTCGTGATCTTTGAGTCCTATTTTTTACCCTACCCAGAGTCATAGAGATTTTGGACTGTATTTCCTTGTAAGAGTTTCATGGTTTTAGATCTTTTGCTTAGGTCTGTAATTCCCCCCCCCCCCCCCTTTGTGTGTGTGGGTGGCGTGAGGTAAGGATCCAGCTCTCTGCTCTTCTTTTTCCTTTTTTTGGTTCTGTCTCTCTCCCTCCTTCATCTCACCCTTCCCTCCTCCCTGTGCCTTTCTCCCTTCTTTCCTACAGCTCCCCCCCCTCCCCGCCAGGTTCCCAGCATAGTTGTTGGGAACAAATTCCCCACTGAAGTACCGATGCCCTTGTTGAAAATCTGGTGGCTACGTGAATGTTTGCACACCTGTCTCTGGACTCCCTGTTCTGTTCCAGGCAGGGATATGTCTGTCGGGCCACGTCATCGTAGTTCTTTTGAGGCCAGGTGTTGTAACTTCTTCAAATTGTATCTTCTGTTTCCAAGCTGTTTTGCTATTCTAAGTCTTTTGAATTTCAAAATAAGTTTTGGATTCGGTTTATCAATTTCTAGAAAAAAAATAAGCCTTCTGGGATTTTGATTGAGATTCCACTGCATCCAGAGATCAACTTGGGAGAATTCATAGGCATTTTTAACAATAGTGAGCGTTCTGATCCATGAATAGGTGATAGCTATCAATTTATTTAGGTCTTTTCAAACTTTGCCGAGCAACATTTTATAGTTTCTAGTGTAGGGATATTGCAAATACTTTGTTGAATCTATCCCTAAGTATTTCCGGCTTTTTGATGCTTTTGCAAATGGTATTCTTGTTTACTTACAATTTTAATACCCGACTATTAATTTAGAAATATAATCGGCTTTTTACATTGATGTTCTATTCCATGACTTTACTAATCTCACTCAGTAGCTGTAAGAACGTTTTTTTTGGTGGATGTCCTAGAACTGTCTGTGTGGGTGCCCATCGGCTGTGTCCCCTGGTAATGGAGACAGTTCACTTTTCCAGTTGGGAGAGCTGTGCTTTCTTTCTCGTGTGTTGTTGTGGGGAACTTGATCTCAGCAGAAAGCATTCCGTCTTTCCCCACTTACTGTAATGTTAGCTGCAAGTGTTTATTTTTCGTGGATGTATTTTACAAGATTGAGGTGGTTTTCTTCTATTCTACTTTGCTGTGAGGACTTATCACATTGTATTGTGTTAAACTGTCTTGCTTCGTTCATTGAAATCATCATGCCTCTTTCTTTAGAAATTGTTTACTTTGGTGAAGTACACTAATTGGTTTTCAAATGTTAAGTCGGAGAGAGAGAGCGAGCGCACACACACTTGAGAGCAAGGGAGCAACAATGCAAATAATAGAACGAATAGAGTCAAGTGGAAACGGGGGGATCTGGGGAAAGAGCAAAAATAATAAAAGCAAGTGAACGTGAATCTGGGTATTCTTCATAATATTCTTGTTCTCATAGTTTTTCTGTAAATTTGACTTTTTTCCCAATAAAGTGCTAAAACATTAAAAAGTGACCTGAGTCTCTGCCTGAGAACGCTGCGTCGCGCCCCCTGAGGGTCTGCGGTGTGCCGTTGGGAGTGTCCAGCTTCCACAGCCCCCACGGCCTCGTCTCCCCGGGGGTCTGGTTAGCGTTTGTTGCATGCCGGGCCCGTGTTTTCAGAAATGCCGGTGGAATCGAGTCCTCAAATGATGTCCCCTTCCCTCTGGAGGACTTAGGTGTGCTCTGCAGGGGCCCCCACGGCACTGGAAGTCTAGGACACCAGAGTGAACTCAGGTCACCTTCGTGAACACTCTCAGGGACTGACTTGACTTGCAGAAATCAGAGCGGTAGCCCGTGTCTGGTTTACCCTTATTCCCATGAGGTGGCCCTGGGGGTCCCCAAACCCGAGTGCGCACAAGTGTGCACATGGTTGTCGATTCTCTAGGCTCCTTTTCCCAGGCTTCTGTTGTCCCCTGGCGTCTGGCTCAGCGATTCTTCACCTCTTTCTCTGTTTTTCTGATGCCTTCAGTAAATCATCTTTATGTTTTGGCCAGCTCTTCTTGCGACCTGGTTGGGATTATCCAGGACACCGTTACAAAAAGCAAGGGTCTCCCGACCCCATTTAAACAAAATGAAGACGCAGCCGACACAGAACGCCACGTTGGTTTCAGGTGCACAGTGTCGCGATTTGCTCTTTCTCTCCTGTGAAACGACCGCCACACTAAGTCTAGCTAACATCGGCCACCGCCCATAGTCACAGAGGAGTTCATTCTCGCGACGAGGACTTTTGAGGTCTGCTCTCCTAGCAACTTGCAGACACGTAACCCACCGTTCACTGCAGCCACGTGCCGCACTTCACATCCCTGCGACTTATTTTTTGTAGCTGGGAGTTCGCCCCCTGCACCCACTTTGCCCACCCTCTAACCCCGCAGCCAGCACCCACCCATCTGCCCTCGTGTCTGTGACTTCGGCTTGCTCCTTTGTCCCTTAGGTCCCTCACGCCAGTGAGCTCAGCGGTGCTTCCTCTCTCTGCCCGGCTTACCTCACTCCGCACGATACCGCAGGTGGCAGGACTTCCTTCTTCCTCGTGGCCACGGCACACCCCGCCGCACAGACGGCCCGCCCTGCTCTCACCCGCCCTCCTGGTGACGGGCACTCTGGTGGCTCCCGTGTCCCCGCTACTGTAAATAACACCGCAGCGAGCATGGGCCGGTTTGCTGAGTGGCGGTGATACTTCCGATTCTCCCTTCAGCGACTGTCAGCACCTTCGAATGTCTGTTCACATGTTTATCGGCCACTTGTATTTTCTCTTCTGCAGAAACCTTTTCATACCGTCTGGCTACGGATTGGTGTTTCCTTATTGCTTTAGAGATGTCCTTATGTGCTTTGGACATGAATATTTTATTTCCGTATCAGATTTTCTTTAGTCGGTCCCTTTCCTTCCTTCTGCGTGGAGCCTTTGGTGTGACGTGTGTCTGAACCTGCACGCAAGTCCAGTGGCCAGTCTGCCGTTCCCCGAGTCTGAGCGTTCTCTCTCACACCAAAGTCTTTCTTAAACTGCATCTCCTGTAATTTTCCTAATAACCGTGTTTATTTATTTTTTTTGCATCTCAGCCACTTGCATAGACAGACAATCTAACGTGAGATTTTTTTTTTTTAGTTCACTCACATTTCGTGGGCACTTGCAGCTTGCATTTTACTTTCAAATTCTGTGGTATGCATTTTAAGTAAGTGTATTCCGTGACCTTTTTGTAGATGGCAGAAAGAGTTGCTTTTCTTGTCACATCTCTTCTCCGTCTTCCTAGTTTTCCCCTAATGACGACAGGAAGAAGCCTCAGCATGAAATGGTGACAGAGCCCCAGGTCCGGTGCCCAGGGGCAGCGGGGGGGCACCCTGGTCGCCACCCCCCCCTTGCTGTGTGTCTGCGAACAGACACATCCCTCCTCCGGCTGCAACCTCCAGCCTCAAAACGAGAGCCTTTATTTGCAAGCTCTATGAGGTTTTTCCAGCTCTCATATTTTTATAATACTACCTTGATGAAATTTAATCTTTTAAAAGGTTCATGTCAGTGTTGCTGAAGACCTTTGGCCTGCAAGTAAATTATACATCAGACACCGGGGGCAAAAAAAAAAGGTACTGAAAAGCTCTCTAGCATAGAGCTATTCCCCACTGGCCGTGTACGGAGTGTCGGTCTGTTTATAGACTTCCCGTGGAACAGCCTGAAGCCTAGGTGGCCAGGTGCGTTTGGGAGCCCCTTTGCACTGCACCCTCCACTCCGCCTGCTCTCCGAGACCCCAAGTGCACAGCGGCCCCTTAAACTCTGCTGGTCCGTGGGGGCGGGTGACGGCCCCCCAGCCCCAGAGGATGCGGCCAGCCCCTCTTGTCGCTGTGCCACGGCCAACCACTCGGCCCTTTTGCGTTGTCCCTGCCGTGTTAATGACTGCTGGGGCAGCTTGTCCTCGTCCCCTGCCCTAGGAACGGGGCCAGGCCCGACAGAAGCCGTCGCTTGTCCTCGCTCAATTTGCCGTTGTTCGGCGGCTGCACACGGCTGTGCAGAGCTGAATGGCGCTTTCCAAGTGGGGCTCCTTGGACACAGGACGTGGGGGCTGTGGCGGCGGCCCGCCTCTGCCGGCACGGCCCGTCCCCCAGTGCCAGATTTCCGTTTTCAGAGACAAGCAGCCGAGTGTTGATGATGACCCTCCAGTTAGAAAGCACCACCGCCCAACCGTGACCTGGCGTCTAAAGTACGATCCTAGGTAGGGGCAGGGTCCCGACGTGGAGTTCGTGGCCTCCCTCTCCCAGCTCAGTGTCCCACCGGGAGTCTGTTTGCGCAGCACGGTGCAGAAGGGCAGGAGAAGCCGTGCGTGTGTCTGCGTGTCTGCACATGTGTCTTTGCGTGTGCACATGCATGCACTCCTGTGTGTCTGTGCATGTGCGTGTGCGTGTGATGCTCTCGGTCATTCCCAGCAGCCCTGGGATGTGAAGGTGACCGTGACACACGTCTGCCTGTTTGGAAGCCAAGTGCCAGCAGCGAGCTTGGCCCGTTGGCAAGGGCTGGTCTCTCGGGCAGGCATCTGCAGAGACAGCCGTGGCAGCAAACGCCGTGCCTCCGGCCTGAGAAAGAAAACGTCCGGTCCTCCAGCACAGGCCCAGAATTTGGAGGACATCCCAAACCCTCTGCTGCCTTGCCTCTCAGGAGCACACTCACGGACAGAGTTTTCGGGAGGCGGAGCCCATGCGTCCCGGGCGATCTTGTCACCCTTCCCGTGTCCTTTGCCACTTTTCTCTCTAACGAGCGGACGCGTTGTCTCCTTTGATGCTTACTTCCAGCCCGGCAGAAACTGCGAACGGTCTGTGGGTTGAGAAGTGAGGTTTTAAATGCTCTCTGTGCTGACACTCTTTCCCCGGTCTGTGAAGCAAACAGGAGAACTTGCAAAGTAGAGCGTGACACGAGTCCACGCCGAGTCGGACTCCTTAAAAACTTAGAACACGCCTCTCCAGGCAGGGCCCCCCAGCCGTTCGGCCAGAGGTAAAGCAGGAATACGCCGTTCGTGTCCAACAGAATGCAACAAACAGCCGTCGATGGGGGCAGGGGCCTGGAGTGACTCTGAATTGGGGGGTGGGGGATGGAGGGGCCGAGGCGCAGCGGTGCAGGAATGGGAGGGGGGAGGGGAGGTCAAAGGAAATTGAAGGGGCGGAAGGGTGCTGAGGGGGAGAGAACGGGGAGGGGAAGCGTGCTGGGAACCAGAAAACACTAGCAGTAGATGCTGCCTGGGGAACCGAGGGCTCAGCTCGGAGCCAAGCACAGAGCGCTGACGGGGAGCAGGCCTGTCACCGAGGGGCGTTTGTGGAAATCGCATCGCACCCTTAGCCACGAAAATGCATCAGATTTGAAGTGCTGCCCGGCCCAGGAAGGCGTGGAGAGCTCTCCTGCAGGGGCCGGGAGACATTGCAGGGAAGTGTTGGAGCCGGAGGTGGCAGTAAGAAAAAGCCGACCGAAGAAAGGAAGTCTGTGTGTGTGAGGTTTTTTTTGGAGGGGTGTCCTTATTCTTTCTTGGCTATTTTCTGAGCTTCCTAAAGAGGCTGCTGGACCAGATCACTTCCACAAGTAGTTCCCTGGGGTGGGCTATTTTCAAGGGTTTGTGGGATTCTTGAAAAAAAAAAAAAAGAACCCGGAGGAATCCGAAGGTGGGCCGTCATGTAGCTCACCAATAACGTGAGGGTGCCACCGGCCTCTTTGTGGTCGCGTGGAACCCTGTGAAGTCATGTGTAATTTGTGTGTCGCTTCATGTCAGAGCATGTACTTCCTTCCATGGAACTTTCCGGAACTCTTCTCCAGGTGATTGGTCCTGCAGAGATAATAGGTGCTGGGCCAGGCGTCCACACACTTTTTCTCTAAAGGGCCTGGTGGTCGATGTTTTTGGCTTTTCTGGCCGGGCACTCACGGGACCGCGTAGATGTTCAGATGTTCGTCTGCCGTCGTAGGCGGCAGCATGGGCTGGCTCTCTGTAAGTCCTTCCCCACCGAACGTGTCTGCCAAGGTCCTGCGGACGCTCACCATCACCACGGCGTGGCTGTCGTCTCTCTGGAAGAAAACGTGGCCGGCCCACAGTCAGGACCCGTGGCCGTCAGGTTTGCATGGTGACGCTTTTCTCTGGTGGGTGTTGCTTTTCTGTTTGTTTGCTCGTCCGTGGCGAGCTCTCCTGTCCGCTCTTCGTAACTAAAGCTGGTCCATATGTGCATCAGCCATCACTTGCGCTGTATGGCCTCGGGTGTGCCCAGCAACTTTGGTGGTTACTGTCATCGCCATGGGCCAGTGACTCCGTTGTCCTAAAGTGTGAGTTCTGGATGGACTTCAGACCAGACTGCCGAGTGTTGGACTCCTGGGCCCAGGGTCCTTATTTCTTTTGCTAAATATCAGAGACACAAGCCGGCTCAGACGTTGTCCTCAAGGGGTTTTGCCGACCACCTTACTCTCTGTTAAGTGTTAACGCCCCTTCCTCGCCCCTCCCCCCTCACCTTCAGGGGCTGTATCCCCAACCAGTAAAATACCCAGTGAAATTCAATCTGGGAACCGCTCAACCCTGAGGACTTCCTGCTGTTCCCAGCCAGACAGGGATATAACTGATCTTTTTTAATGAATTAATATTTAGAGAGAGGGGAAAGGAGAGAGAGAAAGAGAGGGAGAGAAACATCAATGCGTGGCCTCCTACTGGTGACTGGGCCTGTAACCCAGGTACGTGTGCTGACTGGGAATTGAACCAGCGACCCTTTGCTTCGCAGTCCAGCACTCAGTCCACTGAGCCACACCAGCCAGGGCGAGAACATTCTTCTGCAGAACCCTCTTGTAGGTTCCTGTTTCTTACTCCTCTCCCAATGGCCGAGATTGCCTGAAAATAACGCGCAGTGTAAGATTGCCAGCCACCTACGTTTGAGCAAGGCCTCCCGCCAGAACACGCTGGCCCTCCTAACTAGTGTTCGCGCTATTCTGAGTGATGAAGTCGGTTAGGAGACAAGGCGGTGGCTACATAATGAATGTCTGCAGCCGGCGAGGCACTAACTCTTCTAGTGGCTACATTCTGCCTTTGTAAGTCTACCTGGTACCAAGAAATGAACTGATCAGTAACAGTTTCCTGTGCAGCTCAACACACAGGAAAGAGTCTTAGAGTTCGGCTCACGTCATTCCAGGTCGGCCTGGGCCTGGCGTCCCACCACTGTGAGGCCCACTGGCCCAGGAGTCCCGCCTGGATGGACAGACTCTGGTGGCCCTTAGCCCCATTTCCCCTGACCACTAACCCTTTATATATGATTGCAGTTTTCTCAGACTAGTTGCTCAGCGCTTCATCGAATGAATGTACCATCCCAGGGGGGCATCTGGTTAACCCACGAATTGGGCCACCTGGTCAACCCATCTTCCACACAATGCCTTATCCTGGTTATTGAGTTTTCTTGGAGTCCTCTGAGATATTAAAGCCCCGATCTTGGCGCTAGGTTCAGGCTTCAGTGCCACCCGAAGGGCTCCTCCCTCCTGAAGGCCTGGGCTGCACGAACACGTTGCACTATAAGGCTACAGTGTTGCTTTAATTTGCTGGCTTGTTCAGGCCAAGGCTCGTCTGGTCTTTAAAAACCACCTGGAGGACCCGTATACAGAAACACGTGGCTCCCACTTGCTAGTCTTCTGGCAACTCAGTTTCTTCATGTGTTTCTTTCTTCCTTCGTTTATATTTGCGTCCCTCCATTCCGAGCGCCCAGGAACGGGCTTTGGTTTCTCCATCAGAAACGCAGCTCGACGGTGTGGGTTTGAGTAGCGCACACTCAAACAGTGACAGAGTGCTTTCCAGACGCTGCATTCGGGTCTCGGCACGGCTGGCCCCTGGCGGTTCCCCAGGTCTCTGCTCAGATGTCACCTCCAGAGAGAGACCTTCCCGACCACAGCTCAACAGTGCCCGCCTCGCCAGTCGCTGTGAGGCCACCCTGTTCATTCCTTTCTGGCAGTTATATTCGGAAATTATATTTCCACGTGTTTTTAAATTTATTTTTAGAGAGAGGGGAAAGGAGAGGGCCAGGGAGGGAGAAAGAGAGGGAAGGGAACATTGATGTGTTTGCCCTCGCATGCCCCCTCCTGGGGACCTGGCCCCCAACCCAGGCTCATGCCCTGACCGGGAATCGAACTGGCGACCCTTTGGTTTGCAGGCCCACGCTCAAGGCACTGAGCCACACCAGCCAGGGCGTCCATGTGTTTATTTTTCATTGGTCTCACTCGCTGTTCTGGAACATCAGCTCCAGGGGGCAGGGATCTCATTGGCTCTTTCACTGCCATCGTATCCCCAGCCCCTGGAAGACAGGCTGGTCCATAATAGTTGTTCTTTAAATTTTGTTGAGTGCATGAATGACCCTACCCGAGAGGGTCAGAGTGAGGGTCAAGGGCTCCACCAACGTTCGTGGCTCCACCAACGTTTGTCTTATTCCTCCGCAAGCTCTGGGTGCGAACAAAAGGTAAGTAGTCGGAGACCCTGGGCACAGCAGTGTCTGGGGCGGCGGCTTTAATTCTCGGACTCTCGTGGCGGTGACAGCAGGACATGCCGGTTTGCTCTTCCTTCACCTGATTGTTCTTCCCCAGGGCAATGGGAAATCTCTTTCTCTCTCTCTCTCTCTCTCTCTCTTTAACCAAGAACCTAAATGTTTTCTCTTCTCACTCTGAGGCAAAGTTGTATTTTTGGTGTTGAGACTCTTCTATTCTTTCAACTTCAATTAAGAATTGACCAACTATTGAGGTCACAGGGAGTAAAGTCCTAACATTTTTTAGCTGGATGATTTTGGTTTTTAATTTGCTTCCTTTTAAAGTGTAGATAAAAGCACTTTGGTCTTGTTACTGGTTGAGGGGTTTTTGTGCGCTCCCCCCCAGGAGAAATAGTAGGCGCCTGGGGCCTGTGTTCGCGTGGTGAGGTCTGGGTGAGCCCCTCTCTCCGCCTACGTGGGGACTGTTGCTTTGGGAAGACTGCAGACCCTGGCGTGGGCAGAAGAGGGCGTTGGTTGGCAAGAGGCCGGGTCAGCTCATGAATTCAGAGGCCCACGGAGCAGTGGAGCCTCAGGAAGCCCGAACACATTTCCGAAGCCCTTCGAGGAAGGGTGCCCAGAAATCACTGCAGGGTGCTGCCTTCAGTATGGTCCTGCCGGTCAGTCTTAAACTCAGGTCCTCTGCTCTCCTGGTCCTTAAACTCAGTTTGCAGGGAGAAGATGAGGTCCTCTCTTGGCCAGCTTGGGGGCCCGCTCTCCACGGCTCAGCTGTGGCTCTGGGCCCAGCAGGTGTGGCCAGGCGTGGGCAGGGGAGGGTCACCTTGCACCAGCGGAGCCTCTGGAGTCCACACCTGGAAGGAGTCTCGGGGAAGTGGTCTATGAGCTGAGCTGAGCTGAGTGGACACCCCCAAGTGTGTGCTCCCACACCCCGCCCTCCTGTGGGTGACAGCGATAGAACCTAGCCTGCCTGCCTTCTTGCGTGCCACATGCCTGCCAAGGACATAGGTGGGTTTGGGCCACCCACCTCCCCATCTGCTTATTGTAGCGGCTCCTCGATTCCCTGCAGGGGTTCCCTTGTCTTCTGAGGAGCCCCGTGGTGGGGCTGGGAATGCAGGGGTGCTACCCACACTGATCATGGGGTGGGGGGTGGCTGTGGCCGTCAACCAGGTGCTCTCTGGTGGGATGTTGGGTCTCGAGTTGACCGCTACAGCGTTGGACACAGGGGAGGGCATGTCCATTTCGTCTGCCCTCTGATGGGGCTGCCACCTCGTCACAGCACCCAGTCGCCCCGTCTCTCAGCCTTCCTCCGAACCCCGTGAGCGACCGGTGTCCTGCGACACGTCCAGCACGTCCTGCTGAGGTCATTCGGAGTCAGTGTCCCTGCCTGCTGCCCACGACCCAGGCCCCTGCCCGTGTGGCTGCTGCGAGGTGGGGTGACGGCTCTGAGCGTGGCGGGGCCGCTGTCCGAGAGGAAAGGTTGGCCAGCGAAGGTCACTGACCGACCCTCCGGCGGCCGGCAGGCGGGCAGCGGTCTTGGCCGTGTCCGGAAGTCACTCATAAAGGACGGAAACCCGCTGAACTCCGCACGGCCCCCTCCAGCGTGAGCGCTCTGATGAATGAAGTTTCTGTAAAACTCCTTCTCTTCCGACCACGCTCGTGTCTGCGTGGCAACGCGAATGAGCTGCCTTCCCCCTTATTCCCTCTTGACAAGGTGCTGCTTGTCCTCCGCTGCCATTTCGCTCTCGAGACGCCCCGCCTGCAGCAGGAAAGGCAGAGTTTTCTGTGCGACCCGCCCGTCACTTCCACGGCGAGCAATCAGCGCACTGTGGAACATGCCGCGGGGACAGCCCCTCGTCCCGGTGACCCCGTGAGTGCCAGAACCTGGAAGGACCCCCCTCATTCCCTGCTGTGCCGAGCCCTGCCCTTGGCATTCGGGGGTGCTCAGTAGATCTTTATCCGCTCGAATTGTGTTCCGATCCTTTTACCGAAAAGTGTACCCGAGGTCCCACCTCAGAGTCCTTTGAAGTTACCAGAGTTCCGTCCACCAAGTGAGGTAAGAGCCCCGGCCTCTCTCCGGGAGTGTTCTGGAATCTCAGTTCTAAGCAGTAAACATGGGGAGGTTAGGGGAGCTGGGCCGGAAGTAAGGGCTCCTCAGGGCTCCCCGTGGCCTCCTGACGCAGCCCACTCCCCACAAGTGGAAGTCCTCGGAGCCTCTGTTCTCCCAGCTTCGATTCGAGAACCAATGACCGGCCAGGCTTAGCCTTGCTGTCCTGTTTTTTTCTCTGTTGGTTTTCAATTGAAGAATCTACTTGTCATTCAATTTGGCATGTATTGGCGAGAACATTAGAATGGCCTGGCACTAGGAAAGCCGAGTTTGCGCACGCACGCGTTTATGGGAAGAGTGGTGGTGGTCCGGGGAATCATAAAATTACCACCAGAAAAAATATCATTTATGGCTGGCTTATGCTCCATTCCTCCACGTTGTGAGACCTGGCGAGTTACAGAAATGTCCATGTGAGCAAGAGGAAGCCGGTGAAGAGACCCCTGGAGCGACGGCTCAGGGGAGAGGGCGTGGCTGTAAGGGCAGGCATGTTGTTACGTTGTATCATATGCCTAGTGTTATGTAGTGTGTTGTTTGTTACAGAGGGAGTGACTGGTGTTAAACTGCTTCTGATCGAACTTGACCAGCCAGCCATTTGCTGGCTGTGTGACTTTGGGTGAGGCAGGATGGTTGGACCAAGAAACCTGTTTTTGAGGATTGGTCAGAGCTGGGTAGTTAGCCCGTCACCCGTCTGCTGCAGCTGAGGAAGACCCTGGGCCCGAAGGCTCGTGGCTCCGAGTGCATTTGGGGTTTACGCTGGAAGGCCCGGAGGACGGAGGTTGGAGGCCGGGCGGGCTGTGGTGGTCACTCTTCACACCCTGCTCCCGCCAGAGCATCGCCGTGCTGCGGGGCGGTGCTGTCTGCTGCAGCAGAGGCCTTGGGGCTGTGCCGGCCTCCGACGGTGTGGGCGCTGTTAGCGCCTTGCTTCCTGGTGGCAGGAGGGATGTGCCTAGCTGCTGGCGGTCCTCGTCTTTTTGTTTTTCAATGGACTTCATGTCTTCGTGGGGGTTGGTGGCCAGCTTTCCTTGTGAGAGGGCCAGTGTCTCGGGGTCTTCTCTCTGCTGTTCTCCTGGCTGAAGTTAACAGTATCGAGTGGGAGCCAGACAAGCTACAGATGCCCCAGAAGGTGTATGGCCCTGATTAGCTTTCTTCTATGTCCCCCTCACTGCCTGGTTCTGGCTATTTTAAAACTTGTGTCGAGACTCGGGAAGCCTGAATTCTGTTACCCAGGCTGCCGGCTCTCCGTTCGGCCCAGGAATGGAAAGCCTCAGCCTGCCCTTACTCTTGGCTCTGAAATGCTACTCAGCATGTCTTTTGTGGCCCCGTTTATTCACCCACCTTAGTCCAGGTGGGTTGGTTACGACAGGTGCGGCGCTCTTCACAGGAAGTGCTGAGAGTCTGCTCCTTCCTGCACTCCAGGGCGGAGGCTGTCTCTGCAGATGGGAAGTCAGAACTGGGATTGCAGGCCTGTGGGCCTGGCCCGGAGGGAGCCACGGCACCACTCCAGTTGTTGGATTCTTTGGGCCGTACCCCGTCTAGCTCTTTGTGTTAATTAGGATAATTAAAGTTAGCTGCTGTAACAAATAACCTTACCTCTTACAGCTGAACGCCCTCCGATGGGCCTGGAGGGAGTCTCTGAGCTGCGGCCAGGTCCAGGCAGTGGGCCGGGGCCCTGGCGGCTCTGCCCCGCTCGCCTGCCATCTGGACGCTTTGCTTGTGGCCCCGCCAGCCTTGAGGTTGCCATGGAAACCCTGGGAGAGCATCCAGGGTGTTTTCAGAGCCAAGCCGGGACCCGGCTTACCTGGCTGCTGCGTACGTTCGTTGGTCAGTGTGCAAAGATGTGGCCTTGGGGACGTCAGCAAGCGGAGCCTTCCTGCGTGCCCGGGAGGAAGACACACGAGGAGGGGGCAAGGCGCTGCTCGGACGCGCTTGCGGAGCCCGTTTCTACCCTCGCGCTGTGTCTTCTGGCTCCGCCCTCATCAAAATGCTCCTTTCCCACTTTTTTTTTTTTGACAAGGCCACGCTCACCTACTCCTCCCAACTTTTGTGGAGCTTGAGCTCGCCCCTCTCGTGTTCCTCGCCGGCCCGCGTGCTGTCCTGTCTCCTTATTTAAGTGTCTTCTGTGTCTCAGCCTGGACTTCGCTTGGGCCGCGACCCCGGCTGAGGAGCTTGTTGTCTTAGCCGCTCAGCTGGGGATGCTTCATTGCGGGGAGAGCCCTCGCTGACACCGCCGGGTGAGGGGGACTCGTGCGGGGTTTGTAGGTGGTATTCTAGTCTGCTAAGAGGGCTTGGCATTAGGAACAAGTCTGAGTTGAAGACACTGGCTTTATCACACGCCAGCGTGTATTTAAATCCACCGATCGGCCTTTGTTTTTCTTTGCCAGGCATTGGTCCCGAGAGACTTGTCCCTAAAACGACACATTCGCTGTCACCACTCCCATCTGCCACCATCCTGTTCGTTCTCTGGGTGTGTCTGCCTGGGCTTCCCTGTCATCCAGCCCCAGAAATCACCCACGGATCTCCCCCGAGAAGTCAGAGGTGGTTGGAGTTGGACAGAACCTGAGGAATCGGGTTCAGGAGCTTCTCTGCCGACCGGGACAGCGAGCGCTCAGAGAGGGTGTCTCTGTCCATGGCCGCGCAGCTGGCACGTGGCAAATGTCTGTGCCACTCATGTGAGTGTCAGCATCATCTCAGACGCTGGGCGTGTGGACGCCCGAGTCGGGGCCCCTGTAATGTCGTGTCCACGCTTTCCTGACACCCCCACACAAGAGAGGCAGCTGGGGGTGGGTGGGCCTGTAGGGGAGGGGCTGACGTCTGGCCCTCTGTGCTTTGAAGGCAGAATCTGCCGTGAACTTTTACAGAATTGGGACACTGGCTGTGTCACAGCTCAACACAGAACCGGAGACATCTGGGGGACCTCAATGACCTGGCGCCACACTTTTATTTCTTTAAAACTTAGATTTTCAATAAATTAAAAAGTCATCCGTTACTCGGCTGTATACATGCGTGTCTTAGTTGTAGCGGGGCAGGGTTGCACCGGGGGTTACTGTGCAGAGACTGCGAACGGCCCCCTTTGCTCTGAACAGTCAGAAGCTCCTGACCCTGGTGAGTCAGTTCTCCCTGAGCGCCCGGCACTGTGCTGACCACTGGCCATGCCCCGTCCAGCTAGATGCTCTCGGCAACCAGGCACCATGGTCCTCGCCGTCCTCGGTCACCAGGAAGGAGTGGAAGGCTGAAGGTGTCCCAGCCAGGGAAGAACCGGAGACCTTCTGCTTTGAGGGCCGACGCCCAGCCCACCGAGCCACCCGGTCAGGTCTGGAGTTCAGCCCCCGCAGACGTTTGCTCAGCGGGCCTGCAAAGCTGTGCAGTAGGCATGCACGGCCTCAGGACACTGCCACTTGGAGAGGGGGGGTTACCTTCCCCCCCTTGCATGTGGGTGGGATGTAGCGACTTGCTGAAGAATTCAGTTTGGGGGAGTGAGGGGCATGACTCCAGGGGCCGGGTCGCAGGGGCATCGCTCCTTCCTCCCCGCTGTCCTGGGCCCTGCCTCCTGGGAAAAGCCAGGGCTGCTTCGTGGGAGACGCCGGCGAGGTGCCGCGGTCCTGCTGACAGCCAGGTGAGTGAGCCGCCTTGGAAGGGGCCCCTCCAGCCCCAGCCAAGCCCCCGGGTGGCCGCAGCCCGGCCGTCAGCCTCGCGCGGTCTCACTGCTCAGCTCAGCTGCTCCCCAACGTCCTACCCCAGGAACCGTGAAATTACACCATCCCCTGCGGTGTCACAGCTGCACCAGGGTTAGCACGTTCCCCCTAACGCGGGGCTGGAAGGACGTCCGGCCTGCCTTTGGTGGCGGTTCATGGCCGTGTCTTGTTCTTTTAACAGAAAGTCCTTTCAAAAACATTTAACACTTGACTGCGGTCGCTTTAGAGATTTCTCGGAGCGTTTAAAGGGAAAGAGGGCTCAGAGGCTCCTCAAGGCAGCTCATCCCCTCTGATCCGTTTCAGTTGAGTCGTGTTCCCCGGAAATCGCGCTTCCTTCAACTCCGGGGGCTCTTCCCTTGTTTGAACCATGAGGGGACTCAAATATCACTTAACTCTGACTTTGAAGCAGAGGAGAAGGGGAAACAGTCTCCCCGGGTGGCAAGATGAGCTTCGGGAAGGTGGCTGGGAGGTTTGTCATCGTGAATGTTTGTAATTCAAGCCATTCAGGAGGTGTTTGGGGTCCATCTTCTGGAAAGATCAGGCTGCCCACGGAAGGAAGTGCGAGGCTTTAAGAAGTGAGGTGTTTTGCCGGCTCTCAGTCCTGGTTTGCTGCTCCCTCTGGCTCACCGCACCTGTCAGGTGAGGTGTGGCGAGACCCCAGGGAAAGGCACCGCCGTGGAGGAAAAGGCGGAGCAGGGCCACGAGTGCCTCGTAAAATGCTGCCTCCCCAGGTCATCCTGGACTTTAACACTGTCATGTTATACTTAAAAAAAAAAAATCCTTGCCGGAGGACATGTGCGTTGATTTTAGAGAGGGGGCGGGAGGGAGGCGGAGGGAGAGAAACAAACATTGGCCAGTTGCCTCTCACGTGCACCTGACCCGGGACGGGACCCGCGAGCTTGCGGTTTACAAGACGACGCGCCAACCAGTGGAGCCACACCAGCCGGGGCTCCATTTTTTTTTCTTTTCTTTTTTTTACATTGCTTAACTGAATATGGGAGAGAGGCCTTGGCTTACGGCAGTGGGGCCGTTGGGGCTGAAGCTGGTTCCTGGCTGGATCCGGGACCTGCCACATGTGTTCCCTCCCTGGCCCCCGCCCTGTGCCCCATGGCCTCCTCCGAGTTTCCTCCACCTTCCTTCTCAGGCGGGTGCGATTCTACCGCTCAGAGTCCCCTCGACGGAGGGGCCGTGCTCAGGTGCCCCGCTGCTCTCGGTGCTGCTGAGACTTTCTGGAGCCACCGGCCCGGTGCAGCTGACGAGGTCTCAGCCTTTAGCAAGTGTCTCTGGTGGTGACTTCAGAGTCCGGCGTTGGTTTGTGTCCTGGTGCTGTGACTCCTGAATGGTGACACCATGGGCAAGTCCCTCAGCATTTCGGGGACTGTCCCGGCTTGTGCCACTGGGCCGTGACAGAGCCTGTCTCAGAGGGCCGTGGTGAGACCTGTGTGAGAGCGGCCTGGGCCCCGTGCTCTGCATGTGCCAGGAACCCGTTGGCTGGGGACAGCGTCCGCCCAACTGTGGAGCCACGGCACCTCTCACTTCACTGGGCACCTCAGCCACTATAATCCCAAAATTGTTTGCAATTGTTGAAATGGTTTATGCTGAGAGAGAGACGGCCGGAGTTGGGTCTCTGTGGGTGTGGGTGCGGGTGTGTAGGGCGTGTGTGAACTTACCACCTCAGGGCCTTTCCCCAGCTGTTCCGCTCGTCCGGCACACTGACCCTTGTCCTCCCACACTGACCCTTGTCCTCCGTCACTGAAGTATCTCAGCTGACGAGTATCCCTTCTCAGCGAGGCTTCTCCACAGTGCCCCAGTGGTCCCTCTCCCGTCACTTCACGGCGCTTGGCCTTCCTCTCCGCACCTGTCAGGTGGGCTAGTTGTGCTGTGATAACAAACCACCCCCGGGTCTCAGTGGCTGAAGACAACACAGGTGGACTCCTCGCGCACACTCTGAGCCCACTGGGGCTCAGCTGGGGGGTGGCTTTGACCACTCTAGCCTCTCAGGTGGCCAGATAGCGCCGGGGTGGAAAGTCGCTGGTCCCTGTGGCCGCAGGAAATACAGACTTGCACGGGCAGCTCATGCCCGTGTACGAAAGGGGGCTGCCAGCGTGTTGCTCAGAAGTGGTCACTTGGCTACAGCCAAGCTCACGCAGGCCAGAAATGCCGTCGTCCCCTGTGCCCAGATCACGGGCTGGAAGTATTTAGGGAGGGTCCTTCACAACTCCCAAGTGGCCTATTTATTCTTCGTCTTTAACGTCGGTAGGGCATGAGCGTCAGCAGAGCTGCCTCGGCCACCCCGACCCCCAGTGCTGAGAACAGGGCTGGGCGCACGACTGAACGAGCTGTAACTCTGAACCTCGAGAAGCAGCCAGTGAGCACGCGATTGGGAAACTGGGCAGAGTTAGGGACTGGTGCGGACCCCGCTTCTTCCGCTGGCCTCCTCGGAGCCGACACTCCTGACCTCTTTCATGTCTGGTTCCCCTCGGAAGCTCTCGCATCTTCACCAACGTGTCTCCTTCGGAGTCCAGAAAGTGTGGTTCCCGGACCCCCAGCATCTCTCCTGGGGCGGAGTCAGCCAGCCGACCTCAGAGAGAACAAAGTCGTGGCCGTCACACCGGCTTCGCAGGCTCTGACCCGGAAGCGGCTTCTCTTCCTGAGCCAGGCCGGAGCCAAACGGGCCCCCGCCCCACCCCAGGCCGTGCAGTTTCCCAGTGTGGGGGTGTGCGGGGGTGTGTGGGGCCACGCTCACGATGCCAGAGGTCAGCTTGCCGAGCGGCCGGCCCACGGCCACCGCGCCCCGCGTTACTGCAGCCGGCTGGGCCGCCAGAGCAGAAGCCGCTTTTCATTCTGGCGCCCTGGGCCAGTTGGTGATCTTCTCCCTCCGAGGGTCTGACCTGGTGCAGACTCCCATCGGCCGCATCGTTACCCGGAGACATTTTCCTGCCCGAGAACACGCATGGGCGGGCCTGCTGGTGACCCCGAGACTGAGGTGCGGTGAGCACTGGGCACGTTCGAGGTGCCGGTACGTGTCCCTGGAACCCGCACACGGGTCCAGGGCCGTGTGATTTTTGCATCTTGTCAGTGGGTATGGGAGCAGCCTTGTGAGACCAAAAAAAAAAAAATCCAGTTTTCTACCTCTGTTCCTATTTTAAGCACAATTCTGGTTCGGAGTTGCTCCTCTCGACCAAATTAGTCTCCCTTGATTCCAGTGCGGCTCAAGTGCGTGGAAAGAACTTGATTCCATCAGCGGAGGAGAAGCCGGGAGCGGGGGCGCGGGCACACGACCCTTTCTGACTGGGGCCGACTTAAACCCAATCACTGTCGAGTAGCTGCCCTCGGAGACAGACTCGAGGGCCATTGTAACGAGTGCGGCGGGCCCCGGAGGGGGTGCAGGGGCCGCTGGGTTTCAGCTCATCACGAGACTCGGAGGGTCCCCGCTTTCGGAAGGAGAGTGGCTGGTGCAGGGAGAGTCACCCATTGGGGATCATGGGCACCTGCCAGTCAGGCCCTTCGAGTTTCTGTCCAGCGACGCTCCTTGGAAAGCCTCCAGGGAAATGGGAGGGGACGAGAATCCAAAGCTGGCCGTTGACACAAGGGGTGTTCTGAGCTTCTTTCTGTTTGTCGGCCTGTCTTAGTTCCACTCAATTCCAAGGCTAACGAGGTCAGAGATTCTAGCTGGGTTTGCCTTCGAATAACCCGGGGCGTCTGTCCGTCTCTCGTCTTTAATTTTCGCCCTTTGCTCCCGTGGTGTTGAAATAATTCCCGGGGAATTGGAGGTGCTTGGGAGCGGTCACGTCAAGGTTGGCATGTACCTTCTTAGAGAAAGCGATGGCCAGTGTGACTTGCGACAGGCCTTGGAAGAGCGGCCTCGTTGGGCTCACGGCCACAGGGCCTGCCTGCAACACAGCCACATTGAATGTCAGCCACACGAGTGCCAGAAGTTTGCCGTAGAGCATCGTGCCCGTGGCCAACACACTGTTAACACATTTCCAGTTTGTTAAGAGGGCACATCTCGTGTTAAACGTTCACACCGCAGTTGAAACGTTAGCACTGGCGATTGCCAGCCTAGGGGCGCCCGAGGAGCCGCTGTCACACGGGCACGCCCCCAGCTGTCAGCTATAAACGCCGCAGAAAGTGCAGAAACAGCGGCCCAAGGGCTGCCGCGGGGACCAGAGCCCGAGGCCCTGGGAGCGGGGCAGCGGCGTGTGCATTTCCCGGTTGGCGATGCGGGCGGCCCAGGCAGGGAAGCTGAACCCAGAGAACGCAGTCCTCCCAGGGGAGGTGGGGGTCGTGGGGGTGCCGCGGACAGACATCCACATTAGGAGACAGGTGGGGTGGGCGTGGTGTGGATAGGCCCCGCCCGGGACGGACAGCGGCGACCTCACGCCTGGGTCAGGGTGGCGTGCTCGGAGCTGTGCTGTGGAAGTGGGCGCCCCGGGCTCCCGGCTCGTGTGTCTGTGGTGCTCCCAGGGCGCCTCCTGTGGGCTGGGCACTTCTCTAGGTGTTGAAGGTGTCACAGGAAACGTGAAGAGAAACCTGTCCCCATGTGTTTACGGTCTAGTAGATGGAACGGCCCGTGGAAAAGGCAAACAGACAAAACACGGGGTGTTTGAAGGAGTTCAGAACCGTCGAGACCAGGCCGGGAGGGGGACAGGGACGGACGGTGCCAGGGATGGGCCTGTCCGTGAGGGCTTCGAGAAGCCCTCGCTCAGGAGGCAGCGTCACAGGCGGGTCCTGGAGGTGAGGGGTCAGAGGTGCAGGTATCATGGGGCAGGCGGTCCAGGCGGAAGGGACAGCCAGGGTGAGGACCTGAGGGCCGGTCCTGGGGGCCCGTGTGGCTGGAGCAGAGTGACCGGGGACAATGGTAGTGGAGGTGTTGAGGGAGTGGCAGGCATTGCGCCAGAGGGCTGCTCCCGCAGGGCTGTGGGATCTCCGTGGGGACTTCGGCTTTTCCGAGAATGAGACAACGAGCCCTCCAGGGCTTCGAACAGCGGAGCAGGAGTACCTGACTTCCCGTCTACCAGGAGTACTCGGCTGCTGCACAGGGAAAGCAGAGCAGGGGGCAGGGTGGGTGGCAGCAAGCGGTCACTCAGGAGGGGACTGCAGTAATCCGGGCGAGAGGGGATGTAGTAGACGTGCGGGGGGAGGGGGTGAAACCATTTAAAAAATACATGTCTCCCAGCTGGGACCGGCGGGCTTTCTGGACGGGCCGGACGTGGGCCACGAAGGCAAGATGAGAGCTCAGGACCCGAGGCTGTGACCCAAATAAGGACAGAGAGAGGGCCTCTGTGGTGAGGGGAGGGCAGTGGGAGTGGTGGGCAGTGGTCTCAGGGGTGGGGGGGTGGGGAGCAGAAGTGCAGTGTCCCATTTGAGAGGGACATTGAGAGGGGCACCTAACTGGGGCTGTTGAATAGCAGTTGGGTAAGTCTGGAATTTGGGAGAAAACTCATAATTCTTGCACCTTCTAAGCAGCCCCCTTTGAGGGCAGCGAGCTCCCGAGAACCGGCACACAGAGGGCTGCGGTCTTTCCATTCCGCTCCGGGTGGACGTGGGCGTGCCTGTGACCTGTGCTCTGGGTCGCCCACGGACTCAGCCCTGCCCCCTCAGCATCTCAGCCCCCTGACGGGCAGCCCCGGCCCTCCTGGGCGAGGGTTTCGCTCCTCAGCAGGGAAACACTGGGATGGGGAATAAATTGGTGCTGATGGCAGGTGTCGGCTGGCCTCTGGTGACCTGCGTGGCCTGCAAGCAGCTGTGGCCACCTGGAGGAGCCCCACTGACCAGCACACATAGGCCGTGACCCCGGGACCCTGGCGTCATTAGTGGCTGCTCTCACCGGGGGGGCCCAGCCGCCTGTGAGGCTGTGGCAGGACCCCGTTTGATGAGGCCTGGCCCACGCAGGGGTGGAGCAGCCCCGCGCCACAGGGCGGGAGAGGGGTCTCCGTGGGAAGCAGGCTCTTTGGAAAGTAGGGTGAGTTCGCTGTGTGTGACTCTGCCCCCCACGTCCCCATTGGATGTGTCCCTGGGCCCTGCGTGCACGGAGCTGGGGACACAGCCTTCTCTCCACGAGGGAGTGAGTTTGACTGGGTCTCCAGCATCAGCTCTGGGGTCAGACATGGGGGCTCCCGGAGGCCCCTCCACCGCTGCTGGCCAGCCATGGCCTGGGTTCCCCTGTGCTCTGTTCGCCGGCCTCTGTCTCAGGTGTCCCCCAGATGTCGGCCCGTGAGCCCCGTGGACAGCAACAAGATCCCAGTCCGCACCCTGTGGTGACTTCATTCCTCATGTCCTATCTCCTATCTGTCAGCTTTGAGGACACCCAGCAGCGGTGGAGCCTGAGGTCCTTTTACAGAACAAGAGTTCTCACAGTTGGCAGCGGGGAGGGAACAGAGAGAGGGCACCCTGAGGATGACATTGAGGGGGTGGGCATGAGTCCATTTCCCGGAAGGTCCTTTGGGATGTTGCCGGAAAGACAGAGGCAGACGGGCAAAGCAGGTAACCGTGGCAGTTGTCGCCGGGCTTGCCCCTTTGACACGGATGGATTCGAGGTTAACCTGGACGGGAGGGCCAGCCGCTCTGGTAAGATGCAGTGGTGGGTGCGGCCGCCCAGCGAGTGGTGGCGCCCGATGCGCTCGATCGATTCTGAGGCTTATTGTTTTCGGCTCTGGGAAAGCGCTGGTGAGCGAAAATAGGGTCACTCATACCCGTCTGCAAGGTACCTGAAAGATTTAAAAACAGAAAAAGAAGATGATCACATCCTTTTCCTGTGGCTGGGAAGTGGGGCAGTGGGTCGGCTGAGCCAGTTCAGGCGCAGACGAGAGCTTCCTGGAGACTTTGTTGCAGAAAAATGCGTTTCAGATTTAGACGGAAGGAGGAGAAACCACGCAGGAGAGGGTTGGCAATGGTAGCTTTCTATTTTTAAGGAAAAATGTTTCCTGATTAGAAAAAGGTATGAAATATGAAAAAAATCTGACACACATTCATTCATTCACCCTCAACTTGAGCTCCTCATGTCTGGCTTTCTTTTCGTCAGATTAAGAAAAGACTCCAGGTAGCACCGGAGCCCTCACGCACCCCGTGCCGGTTTCGTTCTCTGTGGCCCCTCCGAGGTCAGCGATATCGTCCCCACCCCCGTGTTTATAATTTTATATTAATTGTGCAAAGAGCGATTGCACCTGTACGTACCATTTTTATAAAAAGGATCACATCATGCATATCCTTTTTTTGTATTAAAAAACTGAGACAGAATTACCATACCATAAAATTCATCCTGTTGAAGTGTTTTTCGTATATTCGTAAAGTCGTGGAATCATCCCCACTCTCTAATTTCAGCAACTCCGGGCCCACGGCCAGCAGCTCCCACCGCTGGCCTGGGCACCACCCATGGGCCTGCCTTCCGTCTCTGTGGGTTGGCCTGCTCTGGCCTCCTCCTGTAAACGGAACCGTGTGTGACCCGGCCCTGTGTGCCTGGCCTCTCTCACTCAGCATCGCGTCTCCAAGGCTCGGCCGTGTGACCAGCGCTCCATTTATCTTACGGCAGACAAGGTCCCGGTACACAGAAACCCCGCGCTTTGTGTATCAGTCCGTCCGCCGATGGACACCTGGGCTGTTTCCACTTTTCGGCTACTATGACTCGCGCTGTCGTGGGCACAGCTTTCTACGCGGACACATGCTTCCATGTCCCCTGAGCGACATTTCTGGGTCGCACGGCAACACTGTTGAGCGTTTCACCCAGCGGTTCTCCAGGCCAGCTGCGCCGGTTTCCGTTCTCACCAGCAGTGCCCGAGGGTTACAGCTTGTTCCCTGACAACACTTTCCTTTCCTTTTCTAGACTGTAGCCCTCCTAATGTCTTCAGGGGGCATCTAAGTGTGGTCTAGGTGTGCATTTCCTTAATGTCTGTTCAGATACTTCGCCCAGTTTTAATTGTTGAATTGTAAACGTTCTTTACATATTCTGGATGCTCATTTTTTAAAAAGACTTTATTTATTTACTTTTTAGAGAGGGGAAGGGAGAGAGAGAAAGAGAGGGAGACAAACATCAATGTGTGGTTGCCTCTTGCATGCCCCCTACTGGGGACCTGGCCTGCAACCCAGGCACGTGCCCTGGCTGGGAATTGAACCAGTGACCTCTTGCTTCACAGGCCAGCACTCAATCCATTGAGCCACACCAGCCAGGGCCGGATACTCATCTTTTATTGGACATACAACTTGCAAATATTTTCTTCCATTCTGTGGTTTGTCTTTTTTACATTGTTGGTACTTTCCTTCGAGGCACTGACATTTTTACTTTTGCTGGAGCCCAGGCTCTTATTTTGTTTGTGCTTGTGGCGCTGCGTCTGAGGGACCATGGCCTGGCCGAAGGCCGCGAAGAACGCTGCGATGTTTTTCGGACGACTCCGACAGTTCCAGCTCATACCCTGAGGCCTTCAACCCAGTTAGGGAAAGTTTGCGTGGAGGACGTGAGGTGGGGCTCCAAAGTCATTCTTTTCCCGTGGCTTCTAGTTGTTCTACTGCCATTTGTCGATAAGACTGTTTTTCCTCCATTGAATGGCCTGGGCATCCTCGTTGAAAACCAATCAATCACCAATGTAAGGGCTTAATTCCCGGCTCTCCCTTCTCTTCCTTCGCACCTGTGCCGCAGCCGCCCCGGCTTCCCTAAGCATGTGCTCACATTGTTGCTGGGTGTTCAGGGGCTCGTGCGACAGAAATTCAATGAGCACAGCTGTGTCCTAGACAGCGTTGTGAGTGCTGGGCGTGCACTCGTGAGCAAAGCAGGTGCGGCTCTTTCCTTCCTTCGTGGAGAGAGGGGGAGAGAGAGAGAGAGAAGGAGGATCACTATCATCACTCACTCGGCACCTTAGAGGGAGAAGGCTTTGGAAACCTGCAGCGGGATCGTGGGGTCAGACTGGCGTCTGGGGTCGGGGGGCACTTCTCAGCAGGCAGGGCCGAGGACGCTCTGGTGAGCAGGTGCTGTTGGGGCGAAGGCTTGGGGGTGTTCTTTCTGATGGGGCGCCTGCTGTGCTGATGGCCTGGGATGCACTTCTCCCGTGGTTCTTTTTAAGCTTCAGGTCGGTGGACTCGTTCCGTCACCAGACGGTGGCTGAGGGCCGGCCGGGCCGCTGCTCCTTCAGGGGTCGGCCCGGACATCAGCTTGCTGCAGCGGCCTGCCGTGAACCCCCTTTCCTCGTCTTCGTGGTAACTTGTGTCCTATTTTACACCAGAAATGACAATTTGAAATTTGACATATATTTTTTACTTTTTAAAACTTGAAAACGTTTATTTAGCTTTTTAAAGAGAAATGGGATTCCGCTCTCTTACTTGTAGGGAAGTTTGGCCAGGACCTGCCTCAGTCATCTAATTGACTGGTCGGAGAGGCGTCTCCTCTCTTGCGTCTGCTCACGAATTCTCCGTGCTCAGCACATAGCGAGCTCCCGGTAAATGCCACCGGATAACTGAACGCTCCAGGCACCACAGCAACCGCGGCATTCAACAACTCTTGGCCTTTGAAGAACTTGGGTTCACATATTTACCAACGGTGCTCCTTGGTATTTGCCTGAAGGAACTGAAAACTTATTTCCACAAACCAAGGCGTCCTTCTGTGGGTGGTGGATAAATACGCCGCAGTCCCTTCAGGCTGCGGAACAGTTATACTCAGTGCTAGAAGGCAATGAGCCACCGGGCCCCGAGGGGCGCGGAGGAACGGTAAATGCACATCACTCGGTGAAAGAACCAACCTGAAAAGGCTGCGTTGCTGTAGGATCCCAGCCATGTGACCTTCTGGAAAAGGCGACCTAAGGAGTCGGTGAAAAGATCAGGGGGTGGCAGGGGCTGGGAAGGGGTGAGGAGGGAGGGACTGGCGGAGCAGGGAGGAGGTTTGGGGCGGTGAGCATCCTCTGGCTGAGACCGTCGTGATGGGCACCTGCCTGTCTGTCTGTCCAGGCCACAGGGTGCGCAGTCCAGGAGTGAGCCCCGTGCCCGCTGTGGGCTCTGTGTGACAGTGACAAGTGTGTGTGGGATCCTCGGTTGTGCCACATGTACCGCCTGGTGGGGACGCTGACAGTGGGGGTCTGTGCGCGTCGGGGGCCGGGAGGACACGGGACACCTCTGTACCTTCCGCTCAGTTCTGCTGCAAACCTAAAACTGCCCTAAAAGAGTGAAGCCTTTGCAATAAAGAAAGGCGGTCCCTCTGGCAGTGGAGGCGGGTGTCGTCTTCGCAAAGCAAGGGGTCAGTACGTGTGCTTAGCAGCCAGGCAGAAAAATGGGGCTCGGAACTCAGCTGGCGGGCGGGTGGCTCCTTGTCTCCCGGAATGCAGGCGGTGCCCCCCCGAATCTTACAGGGTGCCCTGCTGGCCCTCTGTGGTGGGCTCCGTGAGTTCAGCAAACGCACACCGCACTCTGGCATCCCTCCAGGCTCTGTGCCGGCTGCTCGCTGCGGAGCTGGAACCACGCAGGCGTAGCGCCAGCCTCCCGGGGGAGCAGCGCAGGGGGCATGTGGCAGCTCGACCTCACGGGTTCGCTGCGGCCACCGGCCATCCCTCCTGGGCGTTTGCTCACTGTCACCGTCGTCCGGTATTTACCTTAAAAGTAATGCCCAGAAGTAGGCTCCTGAGAAATAAAAGAGAGGCCCCGAGACCAGAGACGGCCTCTCTCACTCTATCCGTTTCCAGAAAAACCCTCGTGTGTGTTGTAGGGGGAGCTTCTGGAAGTTGGCGGGGGGGGATGCAATAATCTACAGACATGGCACAGCCTCCCGGAGACCAGCTCAAGCTTTGGAACTCTCTCTGCTCCTTTTTTCCTTATTCCCCCTCCCCCTCCAGCTCATGCTCCTCCCCCAGCCCCAGGAACAACGACTGTGGCCATGACCAGTTGAGAAACGGCCACATGGGGCTCCTGGGGAAGGAGTTGTTGGGCCCCCTCCCAATGTGAAACATGTGAGCTGTTTCAGCCCCACATCAAAGGCCCTGGGGCCCTGCGACCCAGGGAGGAGGCTCAGCTTGTACTAAGGGGCAGGGAGGCTGGGAAGCCGGCCCTTGGGGAGGAGGCTGTGTGCGTGCTCTAGCTTGAGGGAAGAAGCAGACACACACACATGTAGACACGTGTGCACGTGCATCTCTCCACCTTGGGCGGAAATGTCTGGTGACCACGTGTATCTCATGGCCAAGCAGTGACCCTCACTCAGTCTCTGTTAAATTGAGAGAGTGGAGAGCTTTTCTAAGACTGAAAGGCGTATCAGGAATAGATCAGGAACAAGTAAAATTAACGGTTATAAACCCATTTCCATAGAAATGGACTCATTAGCCAGCATGCCAGCTGCCTACATGTAAAAGGCACCCCTCCCACCCCCAGTTTGAGAGAAATCACTGGAAATAGAAACTTACTCATGAAAGTGACTCCAGCTTGATGGTTATGCCGCTCGCCGCCACACTCGGGCAAGTCGCTGAGGTGGCCGGGCTCTTGGCCTGGCAGGTCGGAGAGGAGGAGCCTCACACGGGGCCCGCCCCCTTTGCCCAAAGATCTCGTGCCCAAGACCAGAGCGTGGACTCAGCAGAGTCAAACCACTGAGACCGGAGAGAGTGCCGTCCTTTCTCTGTCCTCACCCAACGGGGAATCCAAGATCTGATCTGAGAGGAAAGAGCGCCTTTTAGAGGAGACTCAGCAGATGGATGTGTGAGGGATTCCTGAGGCCACACAGGGGACTTTAGAGGGTGACAGATGGGAAATGAGGGTGACGGAAGCTGAGAACCAAATGTCCAACTTCCCAAAATGATCCTGGAGTGCCTCCCCAAATTCAAAATTCAGCCCTTAATCCCTTGTTTGCGTTTTCACTGAAGATGCCCAGGCACACAGGGTCCCCGGTAGGGGTCCCACCTGTGCCCACGTGCCCTCTCCCGAGGCCAGGATCCGACACACACGCTCTCCACGTGCCGCACAGATGGGTCCATGAGGACTGGAGGCTGCCACGTCCCCACACTCAGGGGAGGCTCCGCCGGCAAGCCCTGGCTGGGTTAGCCCGTGGGAGTCCGTAGACTGTTCCAGAACTGTGTCTTTGATGGTCTGGGCGCCATCCCAGTCTGGGCCACAGTTCTCCACAGTGCACGAAGCAAGTTCACATCCAGTCCCTCGCTTTACCCTCGTGACTGTCCTGAAAGTGGGCAGGTGATCATCCTCCCATTTTCCAGGTGAGGAGACCGAGGCGGGAATGACTCGCATGGGGTGAGAGCGAGCCGGCAGTCCCGTCTGCAGTGTCCGAGTGGCAGCCACGGTCACATGTGGCACTCGAGCACTTGGAATGAGGCTGGTGTCAGGGAGGGACTGAAGTTTTAATTTATTTTTTAGGAGATTTCATTTGAGTGCACATAGCCACGTGTGGCTTGGGGCTGTTGCATTGGACCGGGTGGCACCTGAGTGTCTTAAAAGCTCCACTAAGCGGGCAAAGGTCGGACCTGGCCGATGCTTTGTGGAGCCCAGTGCGGGCCTAGTGTGGACAGAATTCTGTTCCGGGGCGGCCAATTCTGCCAGCACTGCTGCTGTGTGTGGACATGGCCTTGGGCACCTCTGGCGTAGGCGAGGCCGGTTCCCGGTCCTGGGCATCCGCCTGCTCTATGACCCTGCGGAAGGGGCACCGTCCAGGGTAGGGCACTGCTATCTGGCAGGCAGAAGGTTCTTTCCCAAAGCTCTTTCCCCGCTGGCTGAGAACTGGGGCTCAGAACTACAGACCCTACCCAGACCCCAAAAGGCAGGGCAGGGGCTTCCTAGCCCGTTTTGGACCCGGCAGGCCCACTGGCGGTGAGGACACAGGTTGGCTGGCGTGACTCGGGCCTGGGGAGCTGTGACTGACTTGGTCAGTCTGCTGTCACAGTCCTCGGACCTGGATAAAGCGGGGTTCAGGGTGATGGGACCAGGCTAACTGCACACGGTCATTGCAGGTCCCCCGCTGGGTGGCTGTTTGTGACGTCCCCTGTGTGGGCATAGCCTCAGCCTCCATGTCTGTGTCAGTGACAGGGGCTCCTTTGTGCACAGACACTGAGGGTAACCCCTGTCTTTTTCACCTGTGTGTGCCTTGTCCCCCTTGTTCCCCTCCAAACGCACCTGCGAAGTTGTCGCTGTAGGCGGGCGGGCTTCTGACCGCTGTGCTTCAGGCCAATGAGATGAAGAACCTACTGCTACACGGCATCCTGTCACTCGTAGTTTATGAAGTCCTGGGTGTCCTTGGTCTCATGGTGCCCACGAGGTCAGCGCTGCTGTCTCCAGGCCCTAAAACTCAGAGAGTGTGGCCCATGTGTCCATCGGCTGGCAGCCCCAGTGGAAGCAGGAAGAACTAGGACCCAGGCTGGCCTCACAGCTGGAGTAATGGAGCAAGTGGATGAAGGCTTGGGGACAGTTCTGGGAGTGTTGCTTGGATGGTGGTGCGTGCACACGTGGGGCTGGGGACAGCTCCGTGCACAGGGGGTGTGCAGAGGGGAGGTGCCGCCTGACCTAGCTGTTCGAGGAGGTCCTGATGGCGGCTCGTTGCCACTCTGAGCGCGGGCCGGTGATGGGCAGCCTGGGAGCTGGGCCCTCTCGGTGCTGCCACGGGACTCGTGGAGCTTGGAGATCCTTCCTCTGGTTGGCCGAGAGGAGTGTGGCAATGCATGGTGCTCTTGACCGTCCGCTGAGTCTCGGGTGTGAAGTTATACTTGGACGTGTATTTGTTTTCCAGAGTGAACGGCTCCTTCTCTGAGATCTTGCAAGTGGACTTCGGAGTGGACAACAGCAGCGACCTGGCCGGGGCCCAGGCGATCACGTGGCAAGTGGAGTACCCGGCGGAGGAGTCCATGAGCGAGCTGGCCGTCTCCGAGATCTTCGTCAGCCAGACCAGCTTCGTGGGCATCGTCCCTCTTGCAATGGTGAGGAGTCCGGGCTGCAGGCAAAGGGTTGCAGAGCGGCTTTCTCTGAGTGCTCGTAGGCCCCACAGGCACGCAGCTTTTTACCACCTATTGCTTCCTGCGCAGCCGATGCTGGGTGCTTAACCAGGGAAAACACATTTGAATTGCATTGGATTAGCTACTTTCCGTGCACCTCCCTGGAAACTACTTAGAGTCTACGGTATAAACCCCCTTTTCTTTGTGGGTATCGCTGAACTGGTTCCCAGGGAGGTCCTGTTCTTGCTGTCTCAATCTGTGTGCGTGTCAGACCTCTTCTTACTGTCAGATCTGTGTGCGTGTCCGTACGGCGCTGAGCAAAGATGGTTTCATCGAAAGGCATTGGGGGGTGGGTATGCTTGGTGGGGACAGTGACTCCCTATGCTGAGTGACCACCCCCTGGTCAGCCAGCTCTTCCCTGAGGGTTCCCAGGTAGCTTGGGATTGGCACACTTTAAAATGCAGGTGGACCCAGAGTCTTGTTGGGAACTGCGCAGCGGGACCTGGGTAGGGCCCCAGCATCCATCAAACCCTCTTGCGTCTTTGTTTCCCTGGCCTGGAGGGAACCAGACATCTTGTCGGAGCTTGGGGCCGAAGCCCCACTCATGACCAGGCTCAGGGGCCACATCTGAGAGCAGGACGGCATTCTGGGACTTAGAAAGGAGGGTGCTGGTGGGTCAACGGGGTGTCAGGCCCTTGGGAGTGGCATGTTCCTGGTACCCCTTTTCACACTGGAAATATTCAAATACATTGTCTATTCTGCACTGTTTTGACCCACCCAGATATCCCCAGACACTCTGTGGGTGCTTTTGTCAGGCACACTCAGGTGGAGGTCAGGGTTAAGATGGTTGCAGACGAAGCCCTGTGCCCCATGGCCGACTGAGCGTCCTGCTTCACACCTCTGTCAGTGTCTCTGCAGCAAGCTGATCTCCACTGGGGGCTTTAATTTAGCTTTCATTCCCATTGGCTGGAAAGTGCCAGCTGGGTGGTTGAGTGGGGGGTTATGTGTTACAATGTAACTATTGGATTGGCTGAGTGGGATCATGTATTACAGTGTAATTCTTGGCTCTGTTGAGTGGGGTTGTGTATCACAATGTAACTCTTAAATTGGTTGATGGGGCTCATGTGTTACAATGTAACTCACATTGGTTGAAGAGGGTCATGTGTTACAATGTAACTCTTGGAGCATGGGGAAGAGAGGCTCTGAAATGACTCCCAGGGACCTGAGCTGTTAGAGTTTGCAGTGGAACCAAAGTAGGTAGTTTATCTTTATGTAATCAGCTGTTATAGCTTCTTTTCAAGCCTGTAACCGCTGAAGGGTGGCCTTTAGGGGGAACTGTGTCCTGTGCTTACAGCAGAAGTGCCCCTTTTGAACTTCCTGTCTCTCAGTGGTCATGAACCCCAGACAACATCTGCATGAGGTGAGGGTGCTAGTATCCTTGCCCACAGATGCACCCCCTCCAAAAAAGTGGGTCCTGTTATCCTGGGGATTCACCCCAGGCCTATGATTTAAACTTGGCTGCCAAGTTGTGTGACCCTGGCCTGGTTCGAATGCTGCTGATACCTCTTGGGTAGCAAACCAACCTCTACTTTGTGAAGGTCAATATGCAGCTTCACATTGGGGGGTGCACTGCGGAAAGACCCCAGGCAGCTGACGGGAGCTGATGCAGTGGACCAGGCAGGAGGGCCATGGGCATGTCCCCGTCTGTCCATCCATTCTTCCCTCCACCCACCCACCCACCCATCTGGCCCGTCGCTATACGGCAGACATTTATCCGGCACACACTGCTGGATTCATTACGTTCTGGTGAATGGGAAGGGAGGAAGTGGAACTGGTGGAGATTTGGAGGTTGACATCGCCAGGCCTTGGAAGCCACGTGTGTCTAATATTTCCATTTCTAGCAGGGCAGCACAGATGGTGAAAACTTCAAAAACGCCACCTCACAAAGGGCAGCTGAGCAAGAGAGGTGTCACATCCCAGGGCGACAGTACTGTGTCCTGCATCATCTCTGAAATCTGCAGTCTGACTCTGGCCCGATGGCTTGGTTGGGTGGAGCGTCCTGTACACCAAACGGTCACGGGCCTGGTGCCTGGTGGGGCATCTGTTCGGGAGGCAGCTGGTTGCTGTTTCTCTCTTATACTGATGTTCTTCTTCCTCCCCTGCTCGCTCGCTCTCTCTCTCTCTCTCTCTCTCTCTCTCTCTCTCTCTCATCCACACGCATATCCTCAGGTGAGGATCAACATCTAAAATTTACCAGTGCCCTTTGTGCTGCCCCTCCATGGCTGGGAAATGCTAACTATTGTTTCCTTTCTCTTCTCTTCTCTCTCATTTCTTCTGCGAAAGCACAATGTCCCTTCTGTCCTGCACCCCGCATCCCTTTCCTCCCTGCCACTCCCCTTGGGTTTTCTGCTTAATGACTGAGCTTTGAGCTTAGGGATCGACTTCTGTGGTGGCTTGGAGTTTAGGGCTGCCGCTGATTGCTCAACACAGTTCTTCAAACCCCAAGCCCCTGCAGATTAAAAACACATTGTCTTCCCACAAGGGAGGAGTCAGCAAATGAGCCCACTTAGCGAGTTTCTTGGCGACAGGGTGCATGGGCTGCTCTTGGGAGAAAGCAGGAGATGGCGAGAGCCCTTTGTGGCCGCCGTGACCTGAAGCGTGACAGCGAGGCCTGGGCGCCACACCTCCGAAAGGCTCTCCCTCTTCCTTCCTGCGCGCCGAGGAAGCTGAGAGGGTGACGCTATTCCCTGTGTTGGTGCTGTGATACCGGTGCCCTAGCTTGCTCGAAGTGTCCAGTCTGTGGGTCCCGTGTCAGCTGTGAGTCACTTCTGTTTTCATGGTGAAGCTTCCATGTGCGCTGGGGGCCCTTATTTCCTGGGATGATCGTGCCTCACGCCCCGAACCAACAGGCGACTTGACCTTGTGGAGCTCCAGTGTCCTCCCTCGGGGGCGCCTGTCCTTTGCTCACTTGCTTTGAGTGTGGCTGGGCCTGGCGGTGGCCGCCTTTGTCCTGGGAGCCCCCTGTTCTGACCAGGACAAAGGAGGGAAGGCCCAGCAGATGTCCTGTGGGCCCCCTGGCGTCTGTCCCATTAAGTTGGAGGGCTCTTCAGAAAGATGGAAGGCTTGGGAACGAGTCATTTGGGGAGCACTGCCGTGCGCAGCAGCAGTGGGGACCGCCATCATCCAGCGGCCTGTTGTGGGCGCTGGTTTAATTTACTGGGGCTGCCACACCGATGAGCCCCAACCAGGAGGATGAAAGCAACAGGAATGTACCCTCTCCCAGCTCTGGAGGCCAGAAGGCTGACATCAAGGTGTTGGCAGGGCTGTGCTCCCTCTGGAGGCTTTGGGGTTCCACATCCTTCCTGCCCCCTCCAGCCCCTGGGGGCTCCTGGCGTCCCTTCATTTGTGGCCCGATCCCTCCGATCTGTACCTCTGTCCTCACAGGGGTGTGTCTGTCCGTCTCTGTGTCCTTTCTTTACGAGGATGCCAGTCATGGGACTCAGAACCCACCCTCATCCAGAGTGACCGCGTGTTAACTAGTTCTGTGTGCGGAGACGCAGAGGTCTGGGTGGACATGGGTGTGGGTGGGGTCGCACTGTTCAGTCCACTTTGGGTGCAGGAAGCAGGAGTCGGCTACACAGGGGACATGCCCTTGTCACCTTTGACCCGGACGGGGTTTGGATCATCTCCAGGGAGACCAACACCGTGGCTAACGACTCGATGGGGTTGTTAGGTCTTCAGTTGACTCAGCTACGGAAGACCTGTGTGCAGCGTTGGTGGGACTCTGCTGGGACTAGAAGAGGTTCCGGGGTCTCTGGAAGGGTTTTCAGTGGAAATCTGACTTCACAAGTCTGTCCAGGGGGGCCGTGGGCCTCTCCTTCCATCCAAACGCGTGTGCTGGCACAGCCCGCTGTCGGGGACCTCACGCAGCCCCTGGCAGCAGGCGTCCCAAGTACCCCTGACGCCGCTCCACATCCCAGGTTCTCTCCCGTCCGTCCGAGAAGGAACCCGATGTGCCTTGCACCGCTGTCTCCGTGGTTACGTGCGCACGGCTTCACCTGATTGATCCGCCGCTCTCCGCTGAAAGGAGCAATTTGAAGCTGTCAAGAGTGGTGTGCAGCCGCTACGCTTCACAAGTGACCAGAAAGAACCGTCTTTGTCGATTGAGATTAAAGCCGTGCACTTTGCGAGTGCTGCTGGGCGGAGGAACGGTTCCAGCGTGCAGGAGGTGGGTGGCCACCCAGCGCCCAGCGCTCGCCCCGCACCTGGCGCCCGCGAGGACACTCACCAAACTCGGCACCACCGTAGCCCTGGGCGTGGACTTGGATGTCGGGTCGTGTCCCCACTTACCCTTGAGACCTTACGCCGTGGAAAGGATCGCCCTTGGGGACGGAGCCCAAGCCAGCTAAGTGGAAAAGGGAGAGAGAAAACCCACGAGGTGTTTGGCCCCGCTGCCCTGGGTCTGCTCTGCAGGACCACTGCCGACGCCTGACTTCTGACAGTGAACGGCACAGACAGGCCCTGTAAGCGGGCTCCCGAGAGACGCCGGTGTGACGGCAAACCCGGCGGCAGCCTGCGTGCCGAGACGATTGGTTTTTTTCGACACAGAAGCCTTTCTCGCGCCGGGTGCACTGGTTATGGGCGAGCAGGTTACATTGTCTGTGAGCCTGAGACCCCCAGGCTCCTCCTCCCATGGGGATGCCTGTCTGCAAGTGACAGTCGGCGTCCTCGCCAGTGCGATGATGCCGTCACCTGTGTCCTGGCCAGGAAAGGGGGGGCAGGTGTGCCTAAGAGGGGCCGAGCCGCCCGGCTCCTGTCAGCCTGCCTCTCACACCAGCTCTGCCCTCCCCCCCCCCCCCGGCTCTGAGCTCCCCCCACGGCCATCCGTCTGTGAAAGCGACAGCCCAGTTCCACAGGAACGGCCCCGTCGAGGTCCCGGGAGGGTGGAGGATGCCGCGTGCATGCCGCTGGTCACACGGAACGTGAGTGATCCACGTCAGCAGCTCCTTGTCAGCGGCCAGTGAGCTTCGAAGGGAGACTGCTGAGGTCAGGGGTGGTCCCCAAGCAGTCGGGACTGACAGGGCCTGTCCGTCACAGCTGTCCCCTATTCCGTCACACCAGCTGTGCACCAGCCCCACTGAGAGACCTGCAGGGAGTGGCGCGATGCACCTGCCTCTGCGGAGTGCAGTGCGGGGCCCAGCACAGCGTTCTCTGACCAGCTGTAGTCTTCACTGAAGGTGGAGACGGAGCTCCTGATGGGCCTGAACGTCCTTTTTCCTGAACAGGGACTCACGGGCGACAGTCCCCGGGGTGCCCACTAGATGGCGTGCACACACCAGCTTGCGGCTCCCCTCCCCCACGAGCTCCCTGGACACCTGCCCCTGGCCTGCCCTCGCCCCAGTTAAGGGACCACTCCTCAAACTGCCCTTTATTCACCCGGGGTCCCCGATGTCCCCAAGTGTGAGAAGTGGAGGCTCCCTCCTGCAGCCCTGCCCAGCGCAGCCCCTGGCGGCTTGGAGAGGGGTTGCCCCCTCAGCCCACACCTCTCTGTTGCCCACCCTGCGGCTGGATGGACGCCTGTCGTGGCTCCTTTTTCCTTGAAAGGCTTTATCGTTTCTGTTTCAAAGGATATGTGCCCATCACAACATGTAAACAGCCTAAAAGTCAAAACCCTGCACCCCCAGGCGGGTCTCTGTGACGTTCTGGAACCATCACTCAAGGCGACAATTCTCAGCCCACGGGTGTGGGAAGGCCGGCTGGACAGGCAGTGAGCAGACGGGCCTCGGGCTCCATGACGACGAGGCCCCACGCTGCCAGCTGCTTTTCAGGCGTTCAGTCCCCCTTGTCACTCTCGCTAAGAGAAGACAAAGTTCTGGCATGAAATCTCCGAACTTCAAGAAACAGAAGGCACGGCAAGAGCTGCCCGGCGCCAAGCCACCTCGCCACGACCGGGGGTTTTATGGTGGTCATGAGTCAAGGTTTGGGGCCGGGCTTTCGTTTTTGTCATAACTGACGTCACCTCACGGCCGCAGCCGCTGCGTCCAGTCTAAGTTCCTTGTTATGTTCATATGTTTATGTTACATCGTAGACCCTCTTTTTTGAAAAAAAATTAAGTTTTTATTTATTCAAAACTATTTTTCAGCTTTCTGGGCGTATGACTGACAAGTGGAATGGTGTACATTTAGGGGGAGTGATGTGATGTTTTTACGGACACGTACATTGTGCAGTGATGACCGCGATTGAGCAAGTTAGTGTGTCCGTCACATCATGCAGTTGCCATTTTTGCGTGTGGGGTGGGTGCGCGAACGCTGGCTCCACCCCGTCCACACATGTCAAGCGTGCAGTACGGCGGCGGCGTCTGTGGCCACCTTGCCACCCCCAGGACCGATGCACCCTGCAAAACAGAGACTCTGTGCCCTTCTCGGCCACTCCCCTGCCCGGCCACCACCATCTGCCCTTGGCCTCTGAGAGTTGGACCCTTCTCGACTACACGAACGAGTCCGAGCAGCACTAGCCTCCCGGTGTCTGGCCGCCTTCACGTGGCCCCGTGTCCTTCAGGCGCACCTGGCAGCGTGCTCGCCTCCCAAACCGCGTTTGCTTAGTCAGTCCACGTGCCGATGCGTTGGCGTGGTTCTATCCCGTGGCTGCTGCCTCAGCGGCCACGGGGCGCAGGTGTCTGACATGAATCAGCATCTGAGCTGTCGGGTGTGGCAGCCACTAACTACACAGGTCTGTTTAAATTACAGTGAATTTTAATCAGTTTTTACTCATTACCTGTGGATGTGGGACAAGCCCGTTCCGTGTCTGCGCCCTTCCTGCCAGTCTGGATGCAGACCTGGTTTCCGTAACTCCGTAGCTGTCAGACTTCCATTCAGCTCGGTTTCTGACGGTTCTGAGTGACGGCTGTTCTGCATTTCAGTCGCAGTCTCGATGTGGTTGTGGGAGGAGGCGGCGTGTCCGCCCACGCTGGCATCTTGACTGGAAGTCGAGATTTCTTTAATGCAGGAGGAGGGACTCGCCTCGCGACTGAAGACCAAGCTCAGCACTGGCATCCTTGGGTGAGACGAGAACTCAGACTCAGCTGGAGACGCTGTGGTTCTCTTCTGGGGGAAGGATTGGGGTGCTCAGAGGAGACCGAGGAGTGGGGGGCTCTGCGCTTCCTCACGTAGTGACCGTGTCTAAGTAAGTTTTCTAGGATACTTTCCGGCAAGTATTAACATGTACCTGAAAGTAATATCCCCCCCGCTTTTGTGGTGACTTGGACTGGAGACCCTCACCCCTTAGCTTCAGAATCACCAGGGGGCTAGTTGAAAATGTGGATTCTCGGGCCTCACAGCCAAATGCTGAGATCCTGGGGTTTCACTAATCACGAAATGGCCTTTCTGGGCACCCTGCCCCCGCCTCACTGCTCTGCGGCCCAGAGGTGTCCGTGGGCGGGCACAGGCTGGGTGGGAGCAGACACGCAGCCCAGCGCTCGTGATGCCAGACCCATGTCCTTCCCACGAGGCGCCGTGGCTTCCCTGGCACCGGGGGGGGGGGGGGGGCGTCTGCTCTGCGACAGCAGTGACGGGGAGGGGGACCCCGGCAAGCGGTCGCGTCGTCCCAGGTGTCTGCTCTCTGGCCAGCGTGTTGCCTAAACAGTCGTCAATGAAGAAGAAGAAGACAAGAGCTGTCTTTCCTTCCCACCTAGAGACCCGCTCTGGCACCTCCACCTGCGGCTTCCCTCCTCCCCATCGTCTGTAACCGCATGACGGTCCCATTTGCCCTCTTAACCTCTCGCCCTTTCATTTCATGGTTGAGTTGCTTGGCCACCGAAGCACCAATGTCCTTTGTGATCACGGGTGTGGAGGCTGGGCAGCTGGTCCAGCGGTCCCTCTGGGTGGCCGGCTTCGAGCCTGGGGGCCACCTGGCTCTCTTCCTTCTCCTGGGCCCAGGAGTCCAGCCTGGCAGATTCTGGAAAGACAAGGAGACAAGCAGAGATGCGGGCGTGTCTGAGGCCGTGGCTGGGAACAGCAACACTCTTCCTTCCTTCTACTTGCACGAGAAGACACACGTTTCCTTTGCTGTCTCCCTCCCTCCCCCCTGCAGCCTCCTGCATGCAAAGGAGGAGTCGGCCCTCAATCCCCCCCACCGGTCCTCTTGGTAATAGCTCCTGTCACTGCGCATTATTCGTGAGCGCTCAGACTCACCGGAAGCTCCATCCGGTGAAATAACCTGCGTAATTCAGTCCGCAGACGACTGCGGGGAAAGGACAGTGACATTATTAGATTACAACACGAGATGCGACTGTAGGCTCCTAATGAAGATCTTGAACGTCCACTCCTCGCAGAAACGGAAACGGGGGAGAATCCTGCCAGAGACAGGCGACCGGGTCCCCGCAAGCCCGTCGCTGTCCCGTGGGTGACTGGGTGGCTGGAAGTTTTCGCAGCAGAGATGGAAGCAGGGGCCTCAGGGCTGAGGTTGTCCTTGGCCTTGCCCCATTTTTGACCACTCCATGCCTCAGAGCTGCAATTCAGGCAGGGCAGTGTCACCTGGCCCCGGGGAGCTCTGGTGTGATGTCATCCCACTGACGGAAAACCTGATGCCACGTGTCACCCCCACCTCCTTAATGCCCAGGCCCTTCTGGGCCATTCTTAGAAGGTCACTCTTCTTTTTCTCTGAGAGTCCCTGTGCCTGCTTTGTGGACAGTGTTTTAACTTTATGGTGCGAATAAACTTCTGGACAGTGGCCTCATTGCCTTATTTTATTTAATTATCTTACTAACTTTGTTGTATCTTAAGATGCCACCTGGAATCCCTTCCAGTGGTGCGAGAGTCTCTGGGCGTCAGCAGACCATGCCCCTCGGGATGTCACGTGCTTGGGGTATGGCAGCTCACCCTGCGGTGGAGGTCAGGGGAGGGGCGTGCGACCAGCCAGGCGGCTGCAGCAGGGCGCCCGGCTGTGCTCCCCGCATGTGCCCCACCCCCGGCTGAGCCCCTGGGGACTGTGAGTAAGGTCGTCAGCCTGTGCCACCCCCTGCAACGAGGTTCATACCCAGACACTGCAGACTGAGAGCTCAGCAGGACGGTCGGTATAGCAGATGGCCGGCAAGTGCCTCGTCCGCACAAAACCGAAGTATTGACGGTCTTCTCAGCGGTGGGAGAGGCCCCGTTTTCTAATTTGGACTCACAGAAGCTTTTCCGCACTGATTGTTTTGGGGGGATGCGTTATTTCCCGCAGTATTCCAGAGAAGTAAATTCATTCGACGACATTAACAAATGTGTAATGACTGCCTATGGTTCCCTGCCACAGGGTCCCGCCCGTGGGGTGCGATGGCAGGGGCAAGGGACAAGGAGCCTCGTCCCTACATTCCAACAGGGGCGTCAGACGTGGAACAACCTAGGGCATGCTGGAGCAGGCTGTCACAGGTGTGGCAAGTCCCCAGACGGGCCAGTCTGGGGTGCCGGGTGCCAGGAGAGCCTCTGATGGGGGCGTGAGCAGGTCCGTGGGGGCCTGCGGGAGGCTCGGAGGGTGACGAGGACCAGAGGGCGGGGGAGGTGGGATGATGGGATGGGACAGGTGGCCTGTAGGAGGAACCCACGGATCCCGAGGGTCCCCTGGGTGGAGGAGACACGCGCCAGTGGAATGGTGAGTTTGCGTAGGAGGGCGGGACAGCGTGTGAAATAAACTGCATTAGGGAGAGAGAATGATTTCCTTGGAATCCTCTCAGTCTTTCTGGTTACGTCAGGAACAGAGTCTCAACTGGGTCTGCTGTGTTGTGAACATCTCTATAATATGTATTCACTGCTCTTCATTTTTGAACAGAGAACCTGGGCCTTTTGCCAAAGCTTTGGGCAGCAACAGTATCAAAATGCAACTTAGTCACGTTGCTTTGTTTTAACTGCAGGTCGCCCTCGCTTTGCATGGTGGCGTGGGACCATTCCACCCGTGCACGTGGAAACCAAGGCTATGTCAGCAATTGACGGGGAAAATTGGTTTGCTTTGTGAACTTCAGAAAGTCATGCGGGAACATTAAAACTCTTACTGTAGATTGCAACTGTATAGGGAAGTGAGAAGCTCACAAAACCAGTGTTTTCCTCTCAGTACGTTATCACGTGAAACATCAGCAGTGAGAACGGAAACAATCGCAGGAATCCATGCCCGCACTTAACTTCATCGTTCTGTTTACTTTTATTCCTTGGGTTCTCTCTGAGGATGAAGTTTGCTGTCTCCCCTGTTTGCTTCTATAAGTGTGGACTCAGAAGCTTATTACATATATAATATGCCGAACGGGTATCATGAGTAATACACAAGCCGTGTACAAAGTAGCACTGTCTGTACGTGATACATTGTTACAGCAGCTGCACCAACTGCTTACAGAGCCGTTCAGTTGGCCCAGGTTGGCTAGTGGCGGCTGCTTCAACCTGGCTCCTGGGGCCTTGTGACATTTTCCCGAGCATGTCGCCTTCTGGCTCACGGTACATTGTGGGCTCCTTGTCCTGGCCTGTGCCGTCTCCCCCAGGAGCTGTGCCCTTGCCCGGGGGGCTGGGGTTTAGACTCACACCTGGCTGTAGCTGCGCCGAGTGCTTGCGGCATCCTTGTTTGTGTCTTGCCCTCTGAGCGACTGGAACTAGGGACGGCACCACACATACCCACAGCCACGGCCACCGGCACACACAGGTAAACACGTGCCCACCCCTCCCCCGTGTGCATGGTGGTGTCTGCAGTTCCGAGTCAGACCCTGGAGCCTGCAGCCCTCTCCGCGTGGAGCCTCGCCGCTCTGGCAGTCAGGAGCCTGGCGCTCTCACTCAGCATGCATTATTTGCCCAAACCTAGAATTAACCAGAGTATTTTTGGGCTTGCTAACCCCATACTGCCATGGAAGGCAAATGTAACTAGAATTCAGTATGTTTCCAGATATTTTTATCTTTAGCCTGAGACACACAATCAAAATAATATGTGGAAAAGTTACACGCAACTCCTTTTAACGGCTTAAGTAGCTTTTAATAGTTTAAAACCACGGAGGCTTCTTCGTGCTCGCCCTGCATCTCCGACGCAGGCGGGCGGGGGGCTTTGTGCCTGCTGTAGCCTGCCTCCGGGGCCCGGGATGACGCGTGGGACCCACGCAGCAGCCTCGGTCACTGGGGCAGCGCAAGGGAGAGTCTGGGGTCTTGTGATCTTAGAGCTTCTGGTTGGAGGCGAGCACATCGTTGCGCTCACATTTCATTGGCCAAATCACGTCACATGGCCACACCCAAGTTCGAGGGGACAGTGAAATGCAACCAAATGAGGTGTCCCCAAAGAGGACCTCTCTTATTTGTCTGGCGTCATCCTTATAATTCTTTGAGTCCTGGCTGGTGTGATTGAGTGCTGACCTGTGAACCAAAGGGTTGCTGGTTCGATTCCCAGTCAAGGCACATGCCGGGGTTGCAGGCCAGGTCCCCAGCAGGGGGTGCGCAAGAGGCAACCACACACTGATGTTTCTCTCCCTCTCTCTCCTTCCCTTCCCCTCTCTCTAAAGATAAATAAACAAACTCTTTAAAACAATAAAATAAATTCTTTGAAAAACTTCCTGCTTTTACAGGTAAGGAGCTCTTGCCTGTGAACCATTATGTACGTCCAATTTATAGTGTTAGCTGTTGCACAGTGTTTTGTACTGTGAGCGTACCAGTCTCTCTCTGCCTTCCCCTCCCCTCCAGCCCCTCCCAACCCCTGGTCTGCTTCCGGTCTCTGTGGGCTTGCCCGCTCTGGACGTTGCCTAGAAATGGAATCATACAATATGCACCCTTTTGTGACTGGCGTCTTCGACTCAGCATCGGGTTTTTGAGGTTCCTTCACGTTGTGACAGGTGTCAGGATGTCATTACTTCTGGTGGTTGAAGAATATTTCGTTGTAGGGCCACACCCACATTTCATTTATTCATCCATCAGCTGATGGACTTTTGGGCTTTTCCACCTCGGCTGTTACGAATAACGATGCCATAGAAGTGGTCGTGTGGACGTGTGCTGTCCCTTCTCTGGAAGACACCTACACACAGTGGAATTGTGGGTCATGGGATAAGTAATGTTAACAAATACCTCCAGGGAAACAACTTTCCACATGGGGTGAGCTCAGAATAGGGTCCGTACTAGCAACCTTGAGCCTGGGGTCTTTGAGGAACTGCCAGACAAGTCACGTAATGGCAGTCCTTTGGGGACGCGTTTTTGAAAGACCTCCAGACCTGATGTGCCCTCTCCGAGGGCCGCCGGGCTGCTGGTTTGTCCTGTGCATGTGGGCTGTCATTTTTCAAAGCTACAGCGGAGCTGGGCAGTCGGGCTAGGAGTAAGGCACGTTGAACCGCCACAGAGTTCTCTGTCTTTGCAAAGATTGAGCCATTTTTCTTGAGTAAAGGCTCTCTTGCTTACACAAGCCTTTGTTTGATTTCCAGAATTCTGCAAAAGTCTCTGTTGACTTTTTTTGTGCCAGTTTTGTCCACGCTTTTATGGGGAAGAGGATTTTGGATGTCCTCACCCTGCCGGTGTCCACGATGCCACTCTGTGCCCCACATCGGGGGGACTCATCTCATCGCCACAGAGAAATGTAAATACGCCTTCAAGACAAAACCCAGAGCTGGCACAGACGGGGGCAGAATGACCAGGCCTGTGTGTTGACAGGCGGTGAATTTTTAGCAGGTCTCTGGTACCAGGGGATGGTTCACATGCAATATTTAATATTTAATGTGATAAATTGCTTTTTTGCTGTGCCAGAGGCAGGTAGAAATTGCCTTTGGGGATTTTGAGAGGCTGTGGATGGACACTAGAAAATATGGTTGCAAATACCCAGCCACACATGGAAACATAGTTGCAAACATCCCAGCCACACGTGGAAACATAGTTGCAAACATCCCAGCCACACGTGGAAACAGTTGCAAACACCCCTGTTGCAAGCCGCACGTGGAGGGATGGTTAAAAAGGTATTTGAAATAGAAGCACAAGTTTGGATCACTTGTGATTTGTTCTTATGGAAAGTGAAGTCACCTGTCTTGAAACTCGATTTGGTAAAGTTCTCGTAGTATCTTCTTTGAAGGCTGTGAACTTCCACAGGGTAGAGATTGATGTTTACTTTGGGCTTTTCTCTTTCCCTGGAGTCTAGCAGTTTGCCTGATCTCATGCATATTAGTTAAGACTTCCGGTGGCAAGTGACGAAAAAACCAAATTGAAACTGGCTTAAGTAAAACCGTGTATTTTATATACCCATGTTTCCAAAGATGACAGACGCAGATGTAGCTGGATTTAGGAACCCAGAAAACTTCCGCAGGAATCTGTCTTTCTCCTGTTCCTGTCTCCAGTTCCCTCTGTCTGGGCTTTGCTTGAGTTGGTCACTGTGGACATGGGGCTGGGATACCTTGTTGGGCACCTTTGGGCACCAGCTGTAAAGCCTGGTTTGGTGGCCTGGGCTCAGCACCATTTGCTGGTAGCAGAGTGGGACGGCAGCCAAGGGAAAATGATGTCATTAAAAAGAGGCAAGAAGGATGGCGTTCTACGTCCCCAGGAGCTCACCGGTGGATTTAACGCCTGCCCGCCAATGGTCAGAAAGCGCTCACACAGGGGTTTTGCACCTGCGTACAAGCTGAACTTGGCGAGTTGGCCTGGGATCATGAGGCGACGCCTGTTGGCTGCGCGTACTCTGATCGTTTCCACACCCGCCGTTGTCGGGGGAGCCCGCGCCCCAGCCTCCACAGTGCTTTCTGCCCCCTCCCCTCACCTCTGGCGCACAGGCGTGCATGTTTCACCCCCGGCAAGAATGGGGTGCTCACGACGTGCACTGTCGTTCTGTTCTTTGGGGTTCATCTCCCTGAGGAAAGGACATATTTTTAAAAAAAGTTTAAAAAATCTTTTTATATTGGGTTGGCATTGTTTTCAAAGATACATTATAAAGCTGATGTTTTCTATTGATAATATCTATTATTTTCAAGTTTAATATCAATGGGAAACAAATAATCTATAAACTGGGAATAATACTAGTAGCTACCTTGGGAGAGTTTTAGATAAAAGTGAATGAGCAATTAATTATTAATACAAATAAAGTACTTAGAACTCTTCCTCTCCCTCCTCTCCTTCTCATTATTTTTTAAAAGATTTTATTTATTTATTTTTAGAGAGAGGGGAAGGGAAGGAGAAAGAGGGAGAGAAACGTCAATGTGTGGTTGCCTCTTGCGCCCCCTACTGGGGACCTGGCCTGCAACCCAGGCAAGTGCCCTGACTGGGAATCGAACCAGCGACCCTTACGGTTTGCAGGCCTGCACTCAATCCACTGAGCCACACCAGCCAGGGCTCTTTCTCATTATTCTTGTTATCATTATTATTAGTTGACTCTATGTCTCACCCTTTCTCAGGCCTGGGGTGGAGAGTGAGGGCTGATTACAAAGCTGAAGGCCGTGCTCGCTCAGCACTTGAGCTGGGACGAGGGACTGAACTGTGAAAGGGTCACTTGAAATTATTGTTATCTTGGTCAGTTCCGGGGGGGCCAACGTGGAGTGTTTGGTGGCGCTCACTGTTGAGCCGGGCTGCCCAGTTGTCTGCCAGCTTCTGTAGGTGACTCTCCCTCTTCAGCCAGGCACAGGCACGGCTTCTCCTCCGAGGGCACCACGGCACCACGTGGCAGTTCTTTAACTCACTCCCCAGCCAGTGTGTGGAACCTCCACCATAATGGCTGTGCTCACCCACTCTTGTCCTTCCCTGCGTCCTGATTCTGCTCTACACTTTGCACGCGGGTGGATCTGTTACACTCATGGGGTCCACACACAGCAAGTACTCACAGGAACCCCTAGTCTAGACCAGGGACCCTGGCGCAGGGAGAAGTGACTTGTGCTGGATGCTGGTAATGGACTAGAAAAAGTATTTACACCCCCCTACTCCACGGCCAGCTCTATTACAGGAGCCATGTTCTCAGCCTGCTTTGCAGGAGGCGCGGCCATCACATGAGCTTTGGACAGTCGGTGAAAAGAAGCAGGTGCAGCGGCTGTGCTCCCGCCCCCTCAGCCTCCCCACTGCTTGGACAGTGGGAGAGATGGCTGGTGTGATGGGTGCCATTTTGCAACCCTGAGGGCTGCAGAGACACAGCCCTGACCTCACTAAGTGCCTGGACTGGACTCCTTCAGGCTCCTGGTTATACGAGAAGCCCACACACCTTCGTTGGGTTACCTCACTGGCCTCGGGTTTCCCGTGGCTGCAGATCCACACGCTGCTCCTGAATCAGAGTCCCAGCCTGTTTCGGACCTGGGCAGCTTCAGTGGTCTAAGTCAGAGGACTCTTCCCTCGGTGAGCAGGTGGTGGCGACAATGGGCAGGTTGGAGATAATTATGGAGACATCACCTGCAGAACGCTGAGGGGCAATCGAGGGAAGAGATGGACTGCCCTGATGTCATCGTCTCACAACCCCCGGGCTGGTGAGGGCATCTCGGGGGTCCTTGGAGGTTTGGAGGGCAGAGGGTGCTGGCAGTCAGCTCACGGGGCAGGGGTGCTGTGGCCCGTTCTCCGAGGCCCGTGCTCTTACCTTGCTTCGCTGAGAGCAGGCACGAAGACCCTGTGCGCTGTGTTATTAATAAGCCCCGAAAACAGGCCACCACCGGCCTGGTGACCGCGGGCCATGGTGTGACAGAGCTCTCGTGCTGTGTGGGAGACGGGCCCATGTGTGGCAGAGTGAGATGCCGGTCAGGCACCCCCTACCGCCGCTCACATGCCCGTCGCTGACCCACGCCCCTTCTCTCCTGTGCAGGACACAGAGATCCTGAACACAGCTGTGCTCACCGGGAAGGCGGTCTCAGTCCCTGTCAAGGTGGTGGCCGTCCAGGAGGACGGCTCCGTGGTGGACGTCTTGGAGCCCGTGGAGTGCACATCGGCGGATGAAGATGTCGTTAAGGTACAGCAGCTTTATCCCGGCCCCCGAGTGTTCGGTCCACCTGGGGACCCTTCTTCTGTCCCTGGCTCTGGTGCTGACTGAGCAGCCTCCCAGGCCCCGAGGGGCTGGAGCTGGGGCGACCTCAGTTAGGAGTGGGTGACTGAGCGCACAGCCCCGGGGGTGCCCGCTCCCCACCGCCTTAGTCTGTAGCGGAAATGACTTTCGTTCCCTCCCTTTGCTCACAGGACAGCGTTCCCCTCATTTTAGCCTCCCACACACTGTCCTCACCAGCGTTGTGGAACAATAGGAGGTAGTCAGTACATGAGGTCATCAGCCACGTGTGCAGGGTGCCGTGGGAGGAGCCGTGGCTGCCACCAGGGTGGTCTCCATGCAAGCTCGGTCCTCAGGGGCTCGCAGCGCAGCTGATGAGAGTTAACATGTATTGGAAACTTCTTAAGTGACAGGCACTGCCCTAATGAGGACGCTAGAGACACTGACTCTGTCTTCACAACAAGCCTTGAAGACAGGTGATGGTGTCCTAAGTTTCCACAGAAGGAAAGAGCTCACTCCGGCAGAGAGGGTGGGGCACAGGGTCCCCCCGAAACCCTGCCCTGTGGCAGGCTGGCTCCGGAGCCTCTGGTGGCCCCTCTGTGAGTCCCAGACTGTCATTGCCTGAGGTCGCATAGGGCACGGGGTGGGGCATCTTAGGAGCTGGGAGCAAAGTAGCTGCGGCTTTCCCGTCAGGGAACCTGTTGCTCACAGACTTTGTCTGAGTTCCCGGAAGGTTTTCTTTCTGCCCGTCGCCTGGAAGGCATGTGCTTCCTCTGGCTGCTGTCGCCGTCGCCACAGGCTTGGCCTGAAGGAGCACAGCCATCGCCAGGCAGACCTGGTGGCAGGAATCTGGCGTGGGTGGCCGGGCCATGCACCCTCTGGAGGCCCCGGGGACACTCTGTGGGGACACTCCCACATTCCAGGGGCCCCTCCTCCAACCTTGCTGCCAGCGTCTCCCTCCCCCCACCCTCTCATCCTGGTCCGTCATCACAGGCGTCTTGGAGACACGGACCCCTCTGCCTTCTTCCAGTGAGGACCTTGTAGCTGTGGGAGGCCATTGGGCAGCTAACTCAGGGCAACCCCTTTGTCCCCAGACCCTCATCCCCATGACATCTGTGCAGGTGATGGTTCCCTTGAGGCGCCTCAGCCATAAGTTACCGCGTGCTCAGTGGCTTAAAACAACATTCATTCATTCGCCCCCAGTCTGGAGGCCAGACGCCTGCCATCGGGGTGCTGGCACATGCCACACCCCCTCTGAAGCTCGAGGGGGGACCCTTCCTGCCGCCTCCAGCTTCTGGTGGCTCCAGGTGGTCCTCGGCTGGTGGCCACGCCCCTCTGATCTTTGCCGCATCTCCACACGGTCTCATCCGTGTGTCTCTGCGTGTCCTCCTTATCTTACAAGGATACTGTCACTGGATGTAGGGCCACCCTCAGTCAGAGTGACCTCATCTCAAATCCCTTACCTTCCGCACACTCGAGAGACTCTGCCTCCAGACGAGGTCGCGTTCCCAGGCACCGGGGCCAGAGGCCGGGCGTCTCATCTTGGGGCCGCAATTCAACCCACTACCCCGCAGAAGGGAAACTGTTGGAGGCGCTGGGCACTAGCACGTGGGCATCTTTTGGGGGGCTGGATGCTGTCCAGTCTACGTATTTTTTTTTCTTTGCTGAGTTTCTTTCAAGGCCTTCAGCATAAGAGAGAGAAATGCAGTTTCGATGTTGTAATTAGGATTCAAACCCTGAATGTCTCTCTTTCTGGCTGAGGGACGGGCCTGGAGTCACATGTCTGTAACTCCGCTGCTTGCTAATGAGTCGCGGTCTGCAGAGCCTCGGAAGCCGATCACCCGTCGTCAGCAGGGGAGGGACACGTTTGTGCTCGGAGAGGAGTAAGCAGGAGCTCGAGCCGATCTTGACAAAGGCGCCCTCCGACTCTTGGCTGCACTAATTGAGTTTCCAGGCTCCCGGAACCAGCTGGACTTGCAATGAGGAGCTGCTAGCGGCCTCCGAAAAGGGCGCTGACGCGTGCACATCTGCTGTGGCCCCGGGAAGGACCTTGTTTCCCAGCCTGGCCTGTGAGGGAGAAGAGAGGGCAGTGGATGTGATGTCAGGAAAAACCAGTTTCCTGCTCCTTTCTGAGCCGTAGTCTGAACAGGGCCTGACATCTGCTGCGCCGGCCACCGGCGGCTTCGACGGGGCCGCCTTGCCTGGGTGACTGCACGGCACCCGTAAAACACTGCGACACCCACTGCTCTGCAGGGGGGGATTTCTAGAGAAGGTGACGTGGGAGGTGGGTCCATCCTGTCCTTGGACGTCATTCTTCCTGGGGGGGGGGGGGGGGGCAGGGCGGTGGCGGCAGCACCCGGCAGGCCTGCGGCGAAATCCTGGATTGGTGAGTTTTTTCTTTTGGCTGAGAGTAGTAGAAACGCAAATCCAACTGTCTTACCACGAGACAGGGGTGTATGCACTCGTACCTGAGGACTTCAGGTGAAGCGGGCCCAGAGGGTCCCCTGGGCTTGGCTTCTTCCCTTCTCCAACATCGCCTTCCTCCTTTCTCGGCCTTTCCCACCTCCCCACTCCTGCACCCCGAGAAATCCCAGCCAATCTCTGGACTCTGCTCAGATGTCCCCCCCTCTGCCCCCTGCCGTCTGCACCCCAGGGGCCCTCACCCCTGTGTTTCAAGCGCCCGTGTAGACACGTGTATCAGGGACCCAGCATTCTGTGTCCTGTGTGTGTCGACATGCGTGTCCATGACGGCAGGGTCTGTCCAGGCCCCCTCAGGTCCACGGTCGGGGTTACTGTATTAAGTTCTTAGTGGATTCCCTAGGACTTGCTACGTACAAGATCAGTCACCCCCAAAGCGTCTTTGCTTACCGCCCCTTTTTCAGTCTCCACGTGTCTGATTTCACCCTCTTGCCTTGCTGCCTCGGCAGGCCTTGGTGGGTAGAATTAGTGAGAACGGGCCTCTCCGTCTGTCTCTGATCCTGGGAGACGGCTTTCACTGTTCTCCGTGAAGTCTCAAGTCGGCGGTGTTTTTCCTTCCTTCTGGACTTGCCTTTGGTCACGTGGAGGAATTTCCCTCCTGTTCCCGGGCTGCAGAGGGTTGAGCGTGAGGGGGTCGGGTTCTCTGTGCGTCTGTCGGGGTCGTCCTGTGCTTTTGCCCTCTCTTCCGCTGACTGTTGTTGCCTGTTGCTACCTGGCTCTTTCTCCTGGAAGAAAAAGGTTTGAAACATCTTGAAACTCTCCACGTTTGATAGGTTGGGAGATAACAGCATTCTGGCCTCCTCCGGTTTTTGTTTTTATGTGGAAATTTAGGTGTGTGCGTTCACGCTGCGTGTTTCTCCACTCCAAAGGGGAAGGAAATGTGACGTTGCTTTCCCCCGTCACGCTGTGACTGCCTGCAAACTGACTTATTTTAGGACCATCCGGAGATGAAGGTGCTCGCCCTCCAGTGACGACCGCACGCTGTACGTTTTAGGTGTCCAGAGAGGGGCACCCGTGCGAGGCCCTGGTGGGCAGGGGGAGAGGCGTCTCCCAGGGGAGGGGAGGGAGGGGATGGAGCCTGAGCAGCTCACCAGCACTTTGCCTGTCAGGGGCCGATGCTGACTTTGAGAAGGTCACGCCGACCTTGGCAGTGGGTGGAGATACAAACTCTGCTTCAGCCGAAAGCTGAGACAGAGAAACTGTGGGAGACGGTCTCTCAGAGGCTGGGTGGCTCGGATCACAGTCTCCCACAGAACACAGGGGCTCGGGGCCGTGTCAGAGCTGGAGTAGGTGGCCGGACGTCGGGGGGCTCTCACCAGGTGAACGACCCCGCTCCCATCTGGGGCATGGCGATGAACCCCAAGAGCCCCGAGCGTTCCGGAAGCTGACAACTGCTGGAAGCTGACAACTGCTGGCGGTGCTCCCAAACCCCCCACGTGGAGGGAGGGGCCGAAGGCCTCATTCACACGCGAATGCTGCACACTGCAGCATTACAGGGGGTCCTGGTCTGGGCCTCCCGAGCTGGGGCAGGCCCGTCGGGGGCGGGGTTTGGGGGCGCTCATCTGTGCTGGTGGAAAGCCAGCTTGCTGAGCGTGGTCGGGGCTGACAGCTCCTGCTGGTGGAAGGGCAAAGCCAGGGCCCAGCAGGCTGGGTGCAGCTGGGATGTCGGATCCAGTGATGCTTTGTAAACTGTGACCTGCGGTGTGTGTGACACTTCCTCCCTCCCCGCGCCCTCCTGCAGTCGGGGGAGAGAGGCCACAAGTGCAGGGCGGCAGGGCGAGGCAACCGTAGGTTCGCAGCTGTTCGTATGGAAAATAGCGCCGTAACTAATGAACGTTAATAACAGCATCGGGACCCACTGGTTTGCGTGCTCACACCTGTCCACCTGCTCTGCCCACCCTGCAGGGAAGTGGACTCTGCACTCATCTCCAGCTCTGGGCCTGGGAATCTTCGCCCCGTTTCCTTTTTCCTTCTGAAAAAGGCTTCGCTCCGACCGCCGCCGCCTGCGCTAAGTCCATCCGCACGGCCTGCCCGTGTTCAGTTTTTCTGTTGCCGTCGCGGTGGCGTTGTCTCTAGCCCAGGCCTGTTTCCGCCTCTTCTGCCTTCCGGAGACACACCGGGCGTTCGGTCCGGGGCGGCGTGTGGTATCAGAACGGGGTGTTATTTCGGCGACTGACATCGGTCACTCAGGAAGTTTGATTTTGTTTGGTTGCTTTGAGTCTTAAGGCCCCGGAGGACAGCCAACTAATTTCCTCTGGGACCCCAGTAGCCGAGTGGCAGGCATTGGCGTGGGGCTGACGGGTTGTTCAGTTCAAGCTGAGAACTCTGGGAAAACCTGCGTAGGCTTAGCACTCGCTCGGGCCACTCTGCCCGCCAGGGCCGGTTCTGGTGGGTGAGGTCCGGGGCCGGGCGGGTCTGTTCGCCGTGGTCGTGCTGGTCAGCTGTGCTGCCGGGATGAAACGCGTTGTCTCAGGGCATTATGAGGAATGATTTTTGCGGACCACCTCATTTAATACTTACGATCTGGCGGTGCTCTGAGGGCTGGGGGAGTCTGGCCAGCAGCCCAGCGGGGCTCCCAGTGTGGTGTGTCTGCCCCCCTGGCCTTGGGTTCGTCACCTGTGGGGCGAGTGTGCGCACCCCTTGCAGTTTGGTTCTCCAGGGAACTGACTGCTGACTTGGACTCTCCCTCACGTTAAGTGACCCTTGGTCCCCCCCTCACCCCCTGCAGCCCCCTCACGCGAGATACACACGGGACATTTTCCTGACAGTGCCGGAGAGAAAGTCGTCCATATTGGAGTCGCCTGTTTGGAAGATGTGAAGCGAATGGAGGAGGGGATTGCCTAACAAGTGACTGGCTGATGCGTGCGCATTAAAAGGGTGCCCCCTCCCTGTCCCCCCAAACTCCCCCGGCCCACGTGCTGAGCTGGAGGCAGGCACAAAACGCAACCTCCTCACTTTTATTCTGCAACATTAGAGTGTAACAGGGCAAAAGTAATTATGTCCACGTCTTAGTGCGTTTTGTGAGTGTTTTCCTACCAGGATTTTAATCTAATGCAAAACTCTCTTGGTTTTTCCAAATAAGATCCTTTTTATGGCTTGAATAAAGAGAGTGGGTGAGTGTTTTAGTAATATATGGTTCCTTTATGCTGCTTCAAATACGGTGCTGAGTGAAATATGTCGCACCTGGGGTTTGATTAGTGGCGGTTTGGGTACATAAAAAAGTATCAGGTAATGAAAAAAACACAAAAAGAGGCAACGGAGCTTATGTAATGCCATTAAATTACGTTCACGGTCTTACTTGTCAGTATTTCGTAACCCGAAGTGGTCTTTCCGGGGCGCCCTCATCCGTGTTTGTCACTGACTGGGGCCCACAAATTACCTTTTGCTCCGATCCCACCCTTGCGGGTGTCTGGGCGGCTCCTCGGTCGCTGGGGGCCGGCTGGGCTCCCGGGCTCGCACCCAGACCTCCGCTGCCCACCGCAGTTCCTGCTGATGCGTCTCTCTCGGTTCCCGCCCCTCCCCCAAGGTTTCCAACCGCTGCGACTCCGTGTTCGTGAACGGCAAGGAGATGAAGGGCAGGGTGGGCACGACCGTGAGCTTCACCCACCAGCACTTCACCGCCCAGCTGGAGGTCACTGTGTGGGCGCCCCGGCTGCCCCTGCAGATCGAGGTGTCAGACACGGAGCTGAGCCAGGTCAAAGGCTGGCGGGTCCCCGTGGCCCCCAACAGAAGGTGAGGCACTGGGGAGGGTGGCTGCCAGTGAGGATCTGGGCCTGGGGTCCTGGGCCGACGTTGGTGGGAGACACATGGGCCCCCCAGAGCTGTTCCCGGCGGCAGAGTCGGAGGGTTGGAAAATAAAATGGGGGCCATTTTTCAGTGGTCATTCAGTGTTTTTAATGCTATGTCTCTCCGTCCCCAAAATCACGCTGTGAGGACAGTCACCCTCACATTGGGGGACGCAAATCGCTGTGTCACGGCACCGCGGACGTGTTTTCTGGTGGCTTCTGCCATGGTTCTCAGACATTCTCTTAACCCCGGCAGGGCTTGCTCCAGGTCTGCTTACTACCAGCTGGCCGGGCCGCGGGTGAGCCACCTGGTGCCCTGGCTTCCCCATTGGGAGCAGGGACCCGTTTCTGAGCCGCTGTGACTCTCAGAGGAGTCAGCTCTGAACCCGGGACAGGGGCCTGGGCCTCCCAGTGACCAGCTGTGTGACCGAGTTGCCTCTCCTCTCTGCCTCGGTCTCCCCACGCAGAGGCCAGGATAACAAAGCGCCCTCACTCCTCGGGCTTCTGTGGGGACTGAAAAAATCTAATTAATGTGTGGCTGGTCCATCGTGTGTGCTGCCCTGGGTCACCTCTCATCGCCATCTGGGCACGTGCAGCCAGGGCAGCGCACAGTAGGTCTAACTAACTCCGAGCCTGTGAGCGGCTGCCCCTTCCTCTCCGGGCACAAACCCCCACCCACAGGTGGCCCCAGGCTGGCCAGCAGCCACCCAGCAAGGTCCTCTCACACAAGGACAAGGGACCGGTGTCTTGAGGGGAAGGTTCTGGAATCGCAGAGCCAGAGAGGAAGGGTGAGGGAAGTCTTCCTACCTTGACTTACCTGAGTCTCAGGCACACCTTCGGGAGGGAAGGGGCAGCCGGCCTTTTTTCCACTTGCAGGTGAGGAGACTGGGCCTGTCTGGGGTGAAGCCCACGGCCAACGGGGAAGAGTGGAAACAGGTCCCTGAACTTCCCACCCAGGACTCCAGTGCCCCGCGCTGACCAAAGGCCTGCGTCATTCCTGACTGGGGGCAGTTTTGATTATTACAGGTTTTCAGAACACGGGGCAGAGAGAAGCCTTCCCCTCTATGTGGGGGGGAGCAGGGACGCCGCTCCTCCCCAGCTTCCATGTGGAGCACGCAGGACGAGCGCGGGCACAGACAGATGAATGTGGACGGTGCCTGCGTGGCCCTGGCGGGAGGAAGCGCAATCTGGTCCCCTGCCGTCAGGGACCCGAGGTTCCAGGTGTGCGGCCCGCCTCCCCGAGGGGAAGGTGACGCACCTGTGGTTTGTCTGTGCCCAGGCCCACACGGGAGAGCGAGGACGAGGAGGATGAGGAGCGGCGGGGCCGCGGGTGCGCCCTGCAGTACCAGCGCGCCGCGGTGCGTGTGCTGGCGCAGTTCGTGGCCGAGGCGCCCGGCGCAGGCCCGCCCAGCTACCTGCTGGGCCCGGACTGGCAGCTGGACATCACCGACCTCGTGGCGGAGTTCGTGACGGTGGAGGAGCCGAGAGTCGCTCAGCTAGAGGCCGGCAGGACCCTGGTGGGCCGGGAGCCGGGCATCACTGCCGTCCAGGTACCGCTTGCTGGGGCCCCTCCGCTTTCAGTGTGGGTGCTCGGGGCCAGTGTGGGCCGGGGCTCTGGGAGTCGCAGGCTGCATCTGCTGAGACCCTGCTGTTAATCACCAAAACCCAAATCCATTTTTTCATTTTAGAGAGATTTAGGGAAAATACCGAAGCTCTTTGACCCAAGCTAAATCACACGCACAGCATGAGTGGCCTCTTCCCCAAGCTAACCCACTTTCTCAGTGTGGCTGGAGGAGGGCGTGGCCCTGAGAGCCACTTCTGTTCTAACCCCGGGCTCAGCCGTCTAGCCACGTTGCACCTTGACTAGTAGGCAAAAACATTTTTAAAAAGCGTGTACTTGCATTAAAAATATTTTAAACAGCTACAGCTAAGTGCTGTCTACTTTACTACAGCAATTGTAAAACTATCTTTTAGCCAGCGTTGATAGGGTAATTAGGCAGAGATGGTGCCACATAGTTTCGATAACAATTTAAAACGTTACCGGTCATAGCTAAGTCATTTTAGGTGTCACCCAAGGTAACTTTCGACAAGCTGAATTATACATGTTACATTTTGTATCACTTTTTGATTGCTGTGTAAACAAGTCACCAGGAGGTCAGCAGCTTCAAACACCGCTGGTGACAGGGATCCTGGGCTCTGAGCTCGGGGCCACGAGGCCCCACCCATGGGGCTGGCCCAACCAGTGGGGGCTTCAGGGAAGGGTCCCTCCCCAGCTCTGGTTGCAGGCAGAGGGCCCTCCTCTGGTGTAGGGTTCAGGGGCCTGCTTCCTGCTTGCCTGTCAGCCCAGAGTGTCTCTCCGCTCCTCGGGGTCACCTGTGCCCTCCTCACCTGGCCCCTGCTCCGCCAGCTACGCCCCACCAAGTCCTCCCGACACTGTGAGCATCTCCGGCGTCTGCCTGCAGCCGGGGGGGAGCCCTCTGCATTCCCGGGCTCCTGTGCCTGCACCGGACCCGCCTGGAGACCCCGGGGCAGTGCTCTGGTGTGCAGGCCGCCTGTGCCGTGCAAATATAATGTGACCCCGAGAGCAATTCCTCATCCCAGGCGTGAGGGATGAGGCGGGCCACCCACCGCTGCGGGCAACGGTGCCTGAGCTCTGCCTGCTGGGCAGTTTGCCCGGTCGGTTCGTCACCCCGGTTCCAGACGAGGTGGGGAAGGAGGAGGGAGGCCTTCCCCCACGTTAAGATTCCCTCTCCCACACCGCCGTCGTTCCCCGCAGGGAGCAGCCAAGCACCAGGAGAAGCAAGATGTACAGGAGATGGCCGAGCCCTGCGTCCTTCACCATTTCACTTCAATTCTGCCATTCCCCCACCCCCCAACCCCAGTGTTAGCGGTCAGGACAATGCCCCTCTTGGGTGGGTGGCACCAGGTGGGCAGCGTGTAGGTATTGCCTGCACATTCCGTCCAGCTCTTCTTGGAAAACACGCTGCTGTTATCGTGGTGTGAGTCACAGGGAGGAAAGCGGACGCAGATGGGGCGCTAAGCCCCCTCAGGGAGCAGAGGACCGGGAGGGTCCTTCGGCGTTTAAAGTGGTGTGTGGGGCAGAGCCTGCAGCTTTCTTGCTTCCTTTGAAGGTCCTGTCGCCTCTCTCGGACTCCATCCTGGCTGAGAAGACGGTGACCGTGCTGGAGGACCGTGTCACCATCGCTGACCTGGGTGTGCAGCTCGTGGCCGGCTTGTCTCTCTCCCTGCAGCCTCACAGGGCGGACAGGAGAGCCATCGTCTCCACGGTGACTGCCCAGGATGTCCTCCAAGCCCCGCAGCAGGTACCTTGAGACGGTCACACGTCATTTGTGAGCATCGCGAGGCCTCTTCCCCGGGCCCTTCTGGCTGGCGCGTGTCTCTTGCTCCCTCAGTGTGGGCGTCCCAGGAAAGGAGGCTCACAGCGACGCCGTGTGCGGCCAAGGGCTGGTAGTTGCCCCTGGAGTTGATTCAGATAAATTGCCTCGTCTTTCAATTGCCCGGTTTTCAGAAGGTCGAAGTCAGACTCTGCTGTGTGGCGCGCAGTAGGTTAACACGCACTTCTGCGCATTCATTGAAGTGAAGTCTTTATCTCTCACGTCAGTGGGTCGGTTCCGGGCAGGCGGGGGGCCGTTCAAAGTGGTAAGACGTAGAAGTTTGTCTTCCCGCGTGTGTTTGAGGGATTTTAGGCAGGAAATCATAGGTGTGTCGGCAAGTGTGAAGAACCTGATTGTAACGCACCACTTTGGTTTCATTTCTCTTAGGAAGCCATCGTCAGCTCTTGGATTCTGTTCAGCGACGGCTCGGTGACGCCCTTAGACATTTACGACCCCGAGGACTTTTCCCTGTCGGTCTCCTCGCTGGACGAAATGGTGGTGTCTGTCCAGGCGAACCTTCAGCCCAAGTGGCCGGTGGTGGCCGCGGAGGGTGAGGGGCAGGGGCCCTTGATCAAGCTGGAAATGATGATCAGTGAGCCTTGTCAGAAGACCAAGAGGAAGAGCGTTCTTGCCACGGGTAAAGGACATGTCAGGGTCAGGTTTGACCCACACATCGGCCGACACCAAGCAGGCACCAATGACATTGAGGGCGTAAGTCGGGACTACACGGACCCCCTCAGCAACGCCATAGAGCGTGAGGGCCACCAGGAGAGGGCGGCGCAGGAATGGCTGCCACGCGGGGCCGCTGTTGGCCCGGAGGAAAGAACCAATAGCAGCGCAGCCTCACCGTCCCTCGTGGAAAGGAAGGACAAGGGGCTCCTCAGGAGTGGCGGTCCGGACGCCTTCACGAGCTTCCCCACCCGAGGGAAGTCCCGGGAGCCCAAGCACTCCAGGGACCTGACCGTGGCCTCCCGGGGGCTGAGCGACCTGGAGATCGGCATGTACGCGCTGCTGGGCGTCTTCTGCCTGGCCATCCTGGTCTTCCTGTCCAACTGCGTGGCCTTCGCCTGGAAGTACAGGCACAAACGGCTCGCTGTGAGCGAGCACGGGCCCATCCCCCACTCCCACGACTGGGTCTGGCTGGGGAACGAGGTGGAGCTCCTGGAGAACCCCGTGGACGTCACGCTGCCCTCGGAGGAGTGCACGACCGTGATCGACCGGGGGCTGCCGTTCGAGGAGCGGAACTTCCTCCTCAGTGGCGGTTCCCAGAAGACTTTCCACAGCCACCTGCTCGGACCCGCGGACTACGTCTTCGAGAAGGAAATGCAGAACGAACCCGGCACGCCCTCGGGCCCCAAGAGGAAGAGGGTCAAGTTCACTTCCTACACCACCATCCTGCCGGAGGACGGCGGCCCCTACACCAACTCCATCCTGTTCGACAGCGACGACAGCATCAAGTGGGTGTGCCAGGACGTGGGGCTGGGCGGCTCCCAGGACTTCCGAGACTACATGGGGCGGCTGCAGGACCAGCTGTGAGCGGCTGTCTCACGCTCGTATTCACCTTTATGCCTTCTGTTTTCGCAGCGGTGGGGTGGGGAGGTTGCTTAGCAATAGGTGGTGACGTAACAGCACTGAGGTCGTGGAGGCCGGCGGGGGGTGGTGGTGGTGGTGGTGGTGGTGGTGGTGGTGGGGAGCCCTGTCCTTGGCTGGCTCAGGGGCCCGGAGAGCCGGCGTGCTGGCTGGCTGGCTGGCTAAGCCGGGAACGTCTCCACAGCAGCCCTGCGTGGGCCCTGGGCGCACGCTAACACCCGTGCGGTCTGCGGCCCGGTCCCAGCTCCGTCCCAGCGGGACTGACCGACCCCACGGACGCTCTCAGTGGTCTCGAGATGCACGGCCGTGCGGAGTGGGGAAAGACTCGGTGTTGATTTTTCTATTCCTCGACCTTCTGAAGCACAGCGGGCACTTCCCGCCCTTGGCCTGAGACCGGACATACACGAAAATGCTGAATGTAGCCGCCCTTCGGGACGATGCTGCTCATTGGTTTTTTATACGCTTGCCCCGCTTCCTTCCGCCTCTGCAGCCCTTTTGGAAACAGGAGGACAAGCCGTGTCCTTCTTCTCTCTGAGCTGTTTGATGTCCATGCATTAGTCACGCCATGTTCTTCCCCGTGGGGCGGACACGAGATCCGCCACGTCCTTTCCCGGGTGTCCACGCAGGAAGTCCGGTTCTCTCCAGTTCACACGCTTCGCCCTTCGGGGGCGACATTCCAGAAGCTTCCCCTCACTCGTCTTCCCTCCTTTCTGTGGTCGGACTCTCTTGTGTCCGTCGGGGACATGGGGTTTTGCTGGAACTGGATAGGCCGCGAGGGGGCCATTTCTCCAGTTGTTTCATCTTCCGCGTGTGGGAGATTGGTGGGGGCACCTGGAATGCGTTTCTGGGGCAAAAGGTCTCCAAACAGCTGTATTTATACTCGTGCTTTTTGGTCACCTCAGCTTATTATCCAAACTGAAGTAAATGTAAAAGGGATATGCCCCGAGAGGAGACTGCACAGGAAATAGCTTCCGACTAGGTTCCCGTCTTGCCAGAGCAGTAGCCGATTTTTTAAAATAGTGATGTTTTTAACTTAGCAATATGTACAGATCCACCCCTACAATCACCCCCCCCCAAAAAAAAGAAACCCCAAATCTCCCCGCCACGACTCTGGCAGCGATGACACCCACGCGGGGTGTGGCCTGATGGAGAAAAGCGAGGGATTTTCAGCCCGAAATCCATAAAAATAGGCGGCTGTCTCAGCCCCAGAGCAGCCTGATGAAAATGCAGAGCTATTGGAAAATCAAAGGGACGAGAGAGAGAGAGAGAGAGAGAGAGAGAGAGAGAGAGAGAGAGAGAGAGAGAGGCATTGTTCCTGCCGAATTCTAAAATACAAATGGTTTTCAAAGAGCAGTGTGAATTGTGTGAAGCAGACCGAGACTTTGAACTTGGGAGACCATGACAACAACTTTATTTATGGCGGTGGGGGTGGTGCCTGGGCGCTGGACCTGGAAGCCTCATTCCAAGCTTCCCCCGGCCATTTGCTTCCCAGAGAAATGGCATTGGAGAGGCCCTCGGTGGTGAGCACCCACCTGCAGGAGGTCACCGGAGCAGGTCCCAGACCCTAGCCGGCTGGTGACTGGCCCGTCAGCGGAGAGGCGATGGATTGCTCCCTCGGAGACTCGTGCACGGGAAGGTGACCGCCCAGCCTCGTGCAGCCGTGACGTGGCAGCCCCCAGGTCCTGCCTGTGTCTGGCCCATGGAACCCACCAGGTGCAGACGTGGCCGGTGACGCCTGCATTCCTGGGGCCGGTGATCTCGTGTTAAATGGGGTGAGGAGCTGAAGCTGGGGACCCAAGCTCTGGCTGTTTGTGAAGGGACGGCTGACACAGTGCTGGAGGAGCTGCTCCTCGGGGCTGGGTGGGCGGGGCCGGAGGGAAGGCCCCACACCCGTGGAAACCTCCAGAGTGCCGCTCAACGGGGGGCAGTTTCAGTTTTCTCTCCGGGGCACGTTCAACACTCCAGGAGCAGTGGGGGCTTCGTGTCCAGGGCTGGGGTGTCGGGAGTGGAGCCCTCTGTAGCTCAGAGGGCCGGCCGTGGCCCAGGGGGCAAGCTGGGGAGGTCGGAGCTGCTAGTGGTTCTGCAGCAGAGCTGGGAGCAGACAGTCACCGGGAGGTGTCCTCTGTGGGTCCATGAGAGCCACCTGGGGTGACACAGGCTCTGTACAGTCTCCTTCTCGGTTTGTGTTGAAACTCAGACAGTACAAACTAAAGGTCAAGTGCAAGATCTCAGAGGATGTGTGCCGTCACCACAGGACGCTCACAGACATATCTGTCCACAGACATACGTGCACCCACGTGTGGGCGCGTGGACAGTGAGGAGCCACAGAACACGGCGTTTGGAGAGGGTGACAGCAGTGACTGTCAGCAGGCGTGGGCGCCGTTCACCTCCACAGAGTTTCGCTGAAGTTCTTTCTGCTCTAGCCCTTGACCGGGAACCATGGGTCACATCTGCTTGTTTTCCAGCTGCTCAATTTGAAACGAATAGGAAAATGGTACCCCAAAATACTTAAGCAAAGATGGGGGAGCGACATGAAATACAGTGTCCTGGGGCCATCCGTTTACCTGGAATTCACAGGTTTTCACACCTGAGGAACCCACATGATCAGAGTTGATGACGTGAAGGAAAAACACCGTTGGCAGAGTCCCTTCCATGCCCATGAGATGCTGCGGCCCCCCCCAGGGCAGACTCCAGCACACTGTCGGGGGGGCCACCAGGCTGCCAATGCTGAGTCATGGTTGGGGGGGGCAGGTGCTCCATCAGCCCTGGGACAGCACAGGACTGTGGTGTGGGAGAGAAAGCAAGAAGAAGAGACACCGGAAGTTTCTTCTGGAACCTTCCCTTGAAAGAATGTCCCTTAGCAAACCTCAGAAATCTGCATGCGCCCCAAATTGGGAAGCCCATGGCTGTCGTGACTCACGCCCTGGCCAGCCTGCGTTCCCAGGCGGTAATGGCCCTCGCACTCGGGGCGGAGTTTCTGCCGTCCACAGGGACGCAGGGAAAGTGGGCCAACGTCCGTCCCCGCGGCCACATCTGTAGACAGTGTCTCGTGTGTTTCGATCAGCAGTCTCGTCCACTGTTCCAGTGTGGCATCTTCATGTCAGTGGGCGGGGCCACGGTCCAGCCTCTGTCCGTCGTCAGCGGCCACAGCGAGTGGGCTCCTCTGCTCCCCTGTGTCCTGGGCCCCACTGGCTGGGCTTCCGGCTTGATTCATCTCAGAAGTGGTCCCCATTCCCCATCACCGTCTGCGTCTTCGACATCATATGGGTCAAGCCCTGGCAGCTGTCCCCCCCCCCCCGTCGGAAACTCACACGCGTGACATAACTGTGCCGCCCATCATGCAGAGGGACCGTGTTGGCAAAGTTATGCCAACACTCGGATAGCAGCTATTTTTGTATGTGATGTAGGCAATACACCAGGACACTGAGCGGTGCGTCAGGACAAACACACTTTTTAAAATAAAAGCATGAAACCCGTAGCTGTTCAGTGTACAGACCCTCCATTCTGCGTCCGGAACGATGGTGGTGGGAGAACCGGGACGGTGCCGCGAGGCTTGCTGACCTGGGCGGGGCGGGCGGGCTGGCAGGGCGTGGCTCGCCCCGGGACTGTACGTGGAGCCTGCCAGAACATTTTATTCTCACTCGTCATTACTTTTGGATTTTTCCCCCCTTTTTCTTTTCTTTTTGTTTTTCCTGGAAATATTTCAGAAATAAAGTGACTTCATTTTCCAGCATAAAAGTATATTCTAACCACAGGGTAGCGTGTCCTTTTTAACCTGGAAATAAACATTTAAACCTTCGCTTGTTTCATTGTTTCACCTGCATGTTCCCTTGGGCATCTGGGGGACTTGACCGTGAGTGGCGTGGGGCCCCCCAGCGCTGGGGTACTGCCCCCTGATGGCTCAGGAGAAGGCCGGTGAGGCCACCTCCCCACCCAGGGTCAGGCCGGGCCTGGCCCAGCTCTGGCTTGAGGGGCGCGGTGGGCCCCGACTCTGTCTCCCTGCTGGTCCTTCCTCGGCGGCGGCCCACCCGTGTGTCTGTGTCGGGCCAGGAGCTGAGGAGGGTCAGGCCTGGACGCCGCCGGCCCTCTGGGTGGCGGGGCACCTCGGATGCTGTGGGCCTCCGGGCAAATGCCACCCTTGCTTTTAGGATGAAAAGGGCAACACTTGCCACGTCACCATGTGTCCCACTGCAGCCTGGCCTCTCACCAGGCCCTGTCATGTCACTGGAGGGAGCGGGTGGGGACGCGGGCTCGGCAGAGACATTGAACATCGGGGGAGCAGCCCCCGAGGGGCCCGGGCACCCTCCCCTAGCCGTGTAGGCCCCGTCTGGGGGAGGGCTGTCACATCTTTAATTTTGTTTGTTTTTCCCATTTTAATCAATGGATCCTTCATTAATTTACTATTTGCTTACGTTTGTCAAAAGCGGATTAAAACCCTGGTGGATGGCGTCGCGCCCTTGGAGGCTGCTGGTGCGGAGCCTTCTCTCAGTGCCATCAGAAGTGCACGTCCTCTTTGGGAAGCCCCGTCGGTGTTTCAGGGAAATACAGGGAGCGAGGCGGGGCAGCTGGGGACAGGGATGCTGTGCCATCTCAGAGCAGCCGCTTCCCCGCACGCCCCCCACCCCACCCCCTGCTGTGGGTGAACACAGGTGCCGGGTGGCAGTGCTCTGGGATCCGAACCAGCCGAACTAGAGGAGCAGTAGGAGGCAAGCGGTGGGGGCCGCTCGGCCCGGGAAACCTAGCGAGGTGACGAGGTAGGTGCTTTGTAAAGGGCCGTCCTGCCTCCTGTGGCCCCGACACTAAGGCGACCTTCTCACGGGAAACCGGACAGCAGCTGCCGTTCCTCATCTTTTGAAAAGATTTTGTTATTTTTAGAGAGGGGAAGTGAAGGAGAAAGGGAGAGAAATGTAGATGTGAGAGAGAAACATCAACCAGTCGCCTCTTGTTCGTGCCCTGCCCAGGAGCCAAACCTGCAAGCCAGTTGCGTGCCCTGCCCGGGAACTGGGAGCTGGGAACCAGCAGCCTGGTGGCACAGCGCCCCACCCACTGAGCTGCACCGGTCAGGGCTGCTCCTCATGGTTGGGTGTTTGCGTGTAACGGCTGCACTGAGATGTAACCCACACACCGCACAAGTCACTCGTTTAAAGCCCACCACTTGGTGGCCTGGAGTCAACGCACCATCACCGGGATTGGGGTCTGAACGTGGCCCTGGGCAGAGCTGTCTGAGGATTTGAACCCAGCACGGGTCCGGTCTCCTGGGGAGCCGGGGGCCAGGCTGCTGATCGCTTTCAGACCAAACACGCAAATTATGTTCAGGAGGGGAGAATGGGAACCCAGAGGGTTTTGTGCATGTTAAAATGTAACATCCACGGCAAGCACAGCTTGATGGCACAGCTCGGGGGCATCTGAGGTTCCCTTCGGTGGAAGCTGTGGCTTTGAGTGCGTTGGAGACACTCACTGAACAGTCCGTCCTGCTGAGGGTGGGGCGGTCCTCCCCAGAGGACGGACACAGCCCGCTGGACCGCTCGTTGTGACTCTCTGTGGCTCCCGTGCCAGGAGAGCGGACACCCTCACACATAGACGCCCTCAGTCTCAGGTGAGCGAAGCCCCCCAAAGAACTACAGACCCTCTTAAATGAGAGATGACCGCTTCCCATGTCACCAGGGGATGGTTTGGGTAAAGTGCTGGCCATCAGGAAGGTGCCTGGGTTCCCAGGGAGCCGGGGGGGCGGATAAGAGAAGGTTGTGGTCGAACAGAAAACAGTGTACAGAACGGGCCCTAAGAGTCTCCCAGGGAGACCTGCGGGGCAGGGAGGATGCGCCACTGTCCAAGAAGTCACATGGCGAGTGGCAACTGGGTATTGTCCATACATGGAGGGAGTGAGAAACAGGAGACCCCTGACCCATCACGTCCACGCTGCTTTGCAGGAACTGCCCGATGCCGCTCAGTCAAGGGCGGGGAGAAGTTAGGAAACACAGAAGCCACTGGAAGAAAACCAAATGGACAAAGCTCTCAGCATCCAGTTCAACTCCCCAAACCGAGCTGGCGTCTCTGCCGTCGGAGACGCAGTCTGAAAGCGAACATTTTGTGCTGCGGTCAAAAATTAAGGTTCAACGTGGGAGAAGACTCCACAGAAAACCCCACAAGGAAGATGCACTCCCGGGGGACTGAGACCTTCCCTAAAGCGCGTGGAATGGAGATCCGTGGGGCCCGCCAGCAGTAGAAGAATCGCCACAGGAGCTCTCTCTCCAACCACCGGACGCCCCGGGAACTGGCCCTGAGGGGAGGCCCGGGGACTTGGGGGAACAGGTGTGCACGGCACCCAGGAATCGGCTGCAGTGGCTTTTAAACCCGAGCCTCCACCAAAAGGTTTCTGCGCCTGCTGTTCCCAGCACAGCCCGAAGGAGCGGCGGTGAGTAAATGACTCTCTTTACTTTCTCTCTCCGCTGCCCCCAGTCAGTGGGGAAATAGCATCTTGAATGAAAGTAATTTGTAGACTTATTTTGTGCCTTTTCTTTTTTATTCGATGTTGGGGTTGAGGGCAGGGAAAATGAACATCTTAAGAGCAACGGGCCCACCTGTGTTTATGTATTATCTCTATGGTGCAGGCCTCGCCCGGCGAGGCTCCTATGTGGAAACGGGCAGGCAGTTTGCGGAGGACGCCCGAGGCTGCTGTCCGAGCAGCCGGGTTTCGGACGCCTCCTTCAGCCAGCCGGCCGCCGTCAGTCACTCATCCTTGCGGTGAGACACTCATCCAAACTCGAGACACCAAATAGGCCAGAAACAGTAAGGGAAGAAACAAACAAACAAACAAACAAGCCAAAACACTATTAGCTTTAACAAATGCTCAAGTCTATTCTCCTCTGGGAAAAAAGCAGGAAGTTCGCAATGCGTCACCCACTAATTCTCAAAACAGAAACCACAGCCATTCCCCCAGGGTGTCAGGACGCAGGCAGAGGTGGGGTGCGCAGGCGCCCCGGCTCGGCACACGGCGCACCTGGCCTCGGAGTGCAGTGGCTCACGGAGTGACAGGTACCGCCTCGCGCAGCATGGAGTGCCACCCGCATCAGTTGTTGGTGACGTGATGTTTACATTGTATCGGAGACACAGATTTGTCTGCCTGCGGGTGACTCACTTTCTACGGAAGGAAGTCGCTGCTGCGTCCTTGTTCCTCGTTCTGGACGTGCTGCTTTTGCTCTCAGCGGCTCGCCCACGCTCCTGCACCCGCCTCATGCCCTTGCGCTTGGGCAGCAGGACGGCATCGTCACCTTATGTCACAGGCCAAGCTGCTGTCCCAGCATGGAGCATGGCCAGAGTTCCGGGGCAGAGCTCCACCCTCTGACCCCTGGGGCCCGAGGCCCAGGAGATGACCCCTGCCAGGCAGGGCCAAGAGCAGCGGACAATTCAGCATCACCCCTGTGCCACACCTGGAATGCGCCAGCTGGAGGCTGGCCCGGGGTCGTTTCCAAGCTAACGAAGGAAAACCTCCCACTCGACTCCGGGAGCCCAGCGCCTCCCCGAGCAGCTGGAAGCTTATGCAAACCACCCCTTGCTCCCCAACAGGGGCCCGGGGAGGCTCTGGGGTGAAAGGGGGTTTCAATGTTGTGTCTGGTGCTGAAACCACAGAGTCAACCCCCCGTCTGGCCCTCATCAATCTCCCTGCCCCTGGGCGTTTACATGGCCCACTCAGCGTGACATCGCCCTCCGGGGGAGGAAACGCCCACCCAGGTCGTTGTCTCGGGAAGCGGGGGGCACGTTGTGAATGAATTACAACGTCATGTGAATGATGTGCACTTACTATTTATCTGACTGCGGAGCTTCTCCGGGATGAGCCGCGCGGCCCCTCCTCCAGATGCCTGGTGGCCTGAGCCTGCCGATGGCCACTGGGAGGAGGAGGGGCCATTTTTAACTCCCTGTTGCTGGGGGAAGCGCATCTGGACCGTCCCTGGGGGTGAGGGTGGTGATCTTGGATGTTCAGCTGAGAAACGGCCCGGTGGGGTTGGCCCGACATCATTTTCCATCCATTTTGACATGTCCGCTGTAGGTGCCTGAGACCAGGCCCACTGAACCTCCCTAACTCCTCTCAGCTGGAGCGATGGGCTCGCACAGTCTGCTGGAATGGGGTGGGGGGTGGGGCCCAGATGGACGGCACCCCGACAGGGTGTTGGCCAGGGCAGACTCGGCTGGGGCTGGGGGTCCACTCGGACAGTGTCTGCGGCTGGATGCCGGCCTGGGTCTGAGGAAGGGTGGGTGTTTCTGAGCTGACGAGCGATTGTGTGAATTCCCAGCTGGCGACCGGGGCTGGGAGCTCTTTGCGGGGCCAGCGACTGGGCTGACAAGGGGCAGCTTCCTTGCAAACACCTGACCGAGGCGGGTGTGAGGGCGGCCGCACTTCTCACACAGCAAGGACAAAGCTGGCTGGACTGCGGCACCCTGCAGCTAAATCCCACGTGCGGGGCTGGCTGTCTTTTCCATGGAGGCTGTGCACCCCAGAAATCCAGGTCAGAGCTCGGAGCTGTGGGTAAAAGTGTGAGAGGTGTCTGTCCACTCTCACGAGTGGGTCGTTGTTAGTGCAGGTGGCTCGATACTCATAAAAGAGAAGGGGGCACAACTGGCTGAGCTTAATTAGGTCGGGAGCTTCACGTGCTCCCAGGGCCTTCCACATCCTCCGGCCCAGGGACCCAGTTCCTGGAGGGGCAGGAAGTGTCTGTCACTCGCCTACCCCAGGATCGCCAAGGAAGGAGTACAAACAAGGGGAAGTTCTCTGCAGGGCGCGGGCGCGGGGGGGAGCCAAGGGTGCGAACCGTCCACTAGGGGGCGCGAGTCTGCTTCACCAGGATGTACAGCTGCTCCCGCCCCCATTGGTCCGCTCCCCCCACCCCAGACCACTGGGAGAGGGACAGATCCGTAGGTGGGGAGTCTTGGGGGGCCAGCACATGTGCCTGGGAAAGGATTGGACTGGACGAGGGACACGGAACCCCGAAGGTCTAGGAAATGGACTGGTTAGGGGGAGGGGCCGGTGCAAGCCGGTGGAGGATTGGGGAATTGGTTGGTTCGTTTGAAAGAGCTCCTGGTGCTTCCCAAGCCTGAGACGCAATAATCAGAGCCAGCAAAGGCAAGTGCGCATGCTCTCTGACACGTGTACGTGCACGGGTGCGCGCGCGTTCTCTCCCTGTGGCAGCCACGCGGGCCCAGAAGCCACGTGGGCTCCCAGCACAGGCTCCAAGCATGAGCCTGGGCCCAGCCGGGAACAGAGACATTGCCGGCCGGATGGGGAACAGGCCGGGCGGGACTGAGCTGTGACAGGGACTGAGCCAATGGCACGGAGTCCTCGACCCTGGGCTTGTCCCCCAGTGGGGCAGACAGACAGGAGGCCCCGCAGCGGAACCGGGGGCAGCCCTTCCTGTTTGTCCCAGGTTCAGGAGATCTCAGCACCGCCCCGCAGCCTCCCGTGGGTGGCTCCTCACATGCCGCTCGTGATACTGTGAGGACACCATTTCCACCAGCAACGCCGTGAGGACCCACCTCGGCACTGGCGCTGGCACCGGCACCGGCTCGCAGAGGCAGGGAACAGCATCGGGACTCCCCTGGAACAGACGAGGCGGTGTGCTCCGGTGAGTACCAGCCTTGAGAGACCTACACAGGGCTGTGCGTTGTGTGTGGTGAGAGCTTTGGGGAGGGACACCCCAGCCCCAGAAAACACCGTTCAGACACTGAGCGTGGGGCTTGGAACTTCACAGCTAGCACCTCCGTTTCTTTGTGATGCTAAAGTGACCTTGGGTCAGCGCCCCATGAGAACAAGACGGGCTATTGGCTCTGCTACCACAAAGCCTGAGAGCTGGTTCCATTTTTCTTGACACGCCACGTAAAAAACCCTCTCTGTGGTTTTCTGTCAGTGTGGCTGGCCTGCCTGTGAGGATCCCACGAGTCCCACATTCCTGGGCGCTCACCTTCTAAGGCGTGGTCGTGGGAACGAGGCCAGCTGGAAATTTAATAGAAAGTAACTGGTGAGAAAGAAGAAGTGCCCAAGTTAACACTATAAATACAAGTGATGAACAGGGTCGTCGCAAACTCAAAACAAAAACCAAACAAAACAGTGATAAACCCTCAGGCCCACATTTACAGGGGTCGGACCTGTACAATTCGTTACTATTTATGTAAATGGGTCGAGCTAGCGAGCGGTGTTGATTTAAATTATCCTCCATGCAGATTCGACAGCAATAACATTGTATTTCTCTTTCACACTTCTCATCCTTTAAACTTTTTAATGAACATAGACTCTGTGTTAGGATTGAAGAGGTTTGATGTTTTTCTCTTCCGGGCTCTCAACAGTTTCCTTTGAAAAGGAGAAAATGAATGAATATTCGTAAAACAGGAAGTTGGGACTTGCTTGCACAAGTGGGCGCTCGTCGCGTGGTACTTTCCTGGGGTCCGTCCTTCCCCTTCTGCTGGAAAACTCGGGTCTTAGATCTAAAAACACCTCAGGAGAGGTTGTCTGGACGGAGAGGTGGGCCTGAGCCGTGCCCCTCTGGCTACAGAAAAGGCGCTTTCTTGCCAACACACTGTCGGGGGGGCGGGGGGCCTTCTGAGACCAAAGAGGTCCTGCCTGCGCCTGGGGGCATCCGTGGGGTTCTGTGGAGCCGGGAGAGGTGGGGTTAGTACGTCGGCCACACGGCCCTCCTAGGCCCAGACTCTGCTCCGCAGGCCTTGGCCCCGCCCAGCTCCCTGCCCTGCCTTGGTGCTCCGCCCTCCCCAGGTGCCACTGATTCCAGGGTCATCCCGTTGGAAACCCACCCCCCCTGCACACCAGCTCACACTGATTTGTGCAAGTCAGCGTTTTTCTTGAACTCTAAACACATCATTTGAAGACAAATCACATATCACTGACGTAAATATATCAGCTCGTGGCTCCTCTGTCATTATAATTCTAGATTTCGGGACACAGATCCATGCATGCTGATTCACGACCTTGCATACTTCAGCTTGTCTTCAGGAATGACTGGAATGGTGACAGTGATCGATGGCAAGTGCCACCGTGGCATTTGGTGGTGATGTAGCCTCCTGGTGCCTGTCCACACACAGACCCCAGCGGGGGGACCGGTCGCCCTGCGGGGCGGGGGTGCTGGTTGGAGGGGAAGGAAGCGGGTCTCAGGGGTCCACTGTCAGCAGCCTATGGAGGTGACAAAGGATGACCCTTCCCATTTCGTCCTATTGGCCCGCTCACTGGCCCCTTGGTCTCAGACCCATGGCCGCCTGTCCCACTCTAGCTTTCCACCACGGGCTGGTCCCTACTGGCTGCCAATCCTGCCCCTCTGGCCACTGGCTTTGGGGTAACCCTGGGTAACTCCGACAGGGTCAGAGGCCCGGGCAACCCCGCTCTCTGCTTTGGGCTGCACTCTGGCCTTCCCTGTGTCTTCTCCGTGCTTCCAGCTCTCACCAGCTGTCCCCCCGTGCCCTGGCTCCATGTCCCTGTCCCTGTGGGGAGTTTCATTAAGTTATTTTAAAGGCAGAATCGCTGAAAGATGATGAGATTAATTCTGCTGGGGAAGGGCTGTGCTCCCAGCGGGCTCCCAGCGCTGGGTCAGAGACCGGGCAGCAGACGGACCCAGGGCCACAGGGCAACATCCACTCAGGTGTCCTGGGGCGTCCCTGAGACAGGGAGGCTTGAGGGCACTGTGGCGGGAGGGACCCTGTTTCACTTGTAGGCAGGGTCTCTGCTGCCACCTGTGTGCGCACCGCCGAGGGAACCTTCATTCCTCTCTCCATCCCTGGCTTCCTCCCGCTGAGCCACCTGCCGGTGCTCCTCAGCACCAGGGGGAAAGCGACCTGTCCCTGCATGAGCTGGCACACAAACATGCCTCTGCTGGTCCTGAGACCCCAATAAACACCTGCACTTCTGGTGCCGTCGGAACCCAAGGGCCCCGCCTGCCCCTCAGGGAGTCTGTCCCCTGTGGCCCCTTCTGACTTCATGTCCCTGCAGCCGGCGGTTCTCTTTCTGGTCCAGGCTGTGAGTAACGGTCCTGCGATGGTTTGTTCCTGCTCTGCGTGGGGGGAGGGACGCTGCTCAGCAGGTGTTATTAAAAGGCTTTTAATCCGTGCAAGCGCAGCCAGCCCGAGTGGGTTGAAAGCGCTGTAGCTCCTTTTCCCGAAGGTGCGCGAGGCAGCCTGATCTAATGGTCACCGTTTGCTGTGATAAAGGCGTGGGATCAAAGCCGGTGAATCAAAATGTGTGTTTTTTTAAAAATCTGTTCCTGCCGGTCGCTCTGGGCAGTCCCAGCCGGTTTCGAAGCTTTCTCCTCTCTGCGAGCTGGAGGAAGGGGTGTTCTGGCCCCCCCGCCCCCCACCCTTAGCACTTGGATTGAATTCTTCTCTTTTTCCTCCACAAACTGGGGCACATTCAGCCTAATCCCACGGGAAGGCTGAGGGCTTTGTTGGAGAAAGGAGGCCTGGTCTCCGAGTTCCTTTGTGCGTGCAGAAGACGCCGCGCCAAGGACGGCCGCCTTTGCATGCGGTGCATTTTCTTACCCATTTGTCTGCAGAAAAATGACATGAAGCAATTTTACAGGCATTTTCCTGTCCAGGCGGAAGGTTTTCATGCCGCTCCAGGCTCCCTGGCTTTGCAGAAAGGGGCTCCTGTACACATTTTCCGAAATAATGAAAAAAAAAACCCAACAAACAACAAATGCTTATTGTGCATCTGACCTTGTGCCGAGAGCTTGCAAATACGTTCAGGTTCAAATGCGCACACCTGGTAGAAAAACAGCTAACACTCAGGAAACCACGAGCCAGGCCGGGCTGAGCACTGACTGCATCTTCTCCTTCAGGGGCCCAGGGATTGGTGCTGGGCCGTGGGAGTGGCGGGCTGTCTGGGTACCGGACGGTGCCTTTGCCCCCCGGACACTGAGCTCAGTGACATTTTCAGCGTCTCCAGACTGTGTTCTGGCCAATGGCACGTGAGCATCTCCCAACCCTAACCCTTTCCCAGGAGAGGGGAGCTCTGGAAGCTTCTCGAATGCGGCTCTTATGGATCCCCGAACCCTCGTAAAGCCCCATTTTCGGAGGGAGGTGGGAGCTAGGTCCTTGCCTCCCGGGGTCCAGCTGTTTGGGGCCATTTTATCGCTGGGTCCCAAACGAGGCCCGAGCAATCCAATCCACACTGTTTTAGAAATGTGGTTGCTAGAATATCGGTTTAGAACACAGACTTGTTTATCAAAGTCCACTGGTCTGTGTAATTCACTCTCCAGCTAAAATTACTTAATTTCCTTTTCCCCCAACATTTCAAAGATGGTTATTTAGTTACAAAACACCCCGGGAGAAAGAGCTAAGCCTAACGGAGCATTTTATTTTATAAATAATACCATCTGATTAGCAATGCGTGCTCCTGAGTTTATGAAATGTATCCGTTTGGCCTCTTACATTTGCAAGTAACAGAAAATCCCTTCAAATTGGCTTTAGCAAATAATGGGACAGTTACATTTTCCGCAGCTCGAGTGTCCGGGGCAGACAGGCTGCTGGTCCAGAGGAATCTGGGTTCATTGGAGCAGTTTCTCTCAACCTCGTTCTCTGCCTTCCGCACTGTGATGCTTATGGCTCCTGGGGGGTCTCGTGATTCCCTCCTGGAGCGGGAGGGCCGGGCATGGTGGGGGCTCCTCCTGTTGTCTGAGACCCACGCTCGCTGTTGTCCCTCGTGCCTTTCTGTCCCTCCTCTCCACCGTCCCATCTGGCTAAGCCTGGCTCTGCTGGCTGACCTTCTTTCTTAAATATATTTACTTATTTTTAGAAAGGGGAAGGTGTGGAGAAAAAGAGGGAGAGGAACATTCTACTAGTTGCCTCTCTCACGCCCCCTACTGGGGACCTGGCCTACAACCCAGGCATGCGCGCTGACTGGGAATCGAACCAGCGACCCTTTGGTTTGCAGGCGGGCACTCAGTCCACTGAGCCACACCGGCCAGGGCTATGGCTGGCTTTCTTTAACATCATCCATGTAGTGGCTGACGTCAGACCATTGTAAAGAGGGCCCCTGCGCACACTTTTTTGTAACAACAATATCGTCAGTTGTTCCGACCGCCTCTTGCCGGATCTGTCCAGGCCCCATGACTTCTGCTCTGTCCTCCGTGTGGTCGCGCTGATCACTGACCGACCCGGACCTGTCGCCCGGGGTTTACTGGAACCACCTCTCTGCTCAGAACCCCGTCCCCAAGGAGAGGGGGAAGCCTCGCACAAAAATCCGTCGTTTATGGACAGATTCCTAGGAGCCTCGCGGCTGGGGCCACAGCGACGGGAGTTTGTCCATCGGCAGTGAAGGAGATTTGCTTTGGGACCAACCGCCCTCCTGGGCGCTGGCTGGGTCCCGAGGTCCGCGGTCACTAGTCACCCCCGGCTTCCCCTCTCCCCTGACATAAAAGAAGCCCGACTTGTGTCCTGTCTGAAGGTGGTTCTTGAGGGCCTTACTCTGCCGTCCTCCTGGCTTGACCTGTGTTCCCCGTACAGTCGCCCTCCCTTGCCCCTGACTTCCTGTCACTCAGATCGGCTCTCGTGCAGCCAGCGGGTGGAGCTTTCCCTCCGTTACGTGCTCTCGGTCTCCTCTGAGACAACGCTTCCACGTATGACTCTAAACAAGCCGTGAAAAGCTGGAAGCCAAACTGCTGTGTGGCTGTTTTTATGTCTCCATGGGGCCCTACAGTGTGGGAAGGAGCAGGGGGCTCGGCCTTCCACTTGAACAATTCCCAGTCATCATCATCATCTCTAAAGTTCTGGTGTTTCGGGACGCCGTGTCCCAAACGCCGCCTGTGCAACGGAGCGCCGTTCCGTCCAGATGATGGTTGGCTTCTCCGAGAAGCACCACTAGCTCTCCAGTTCCCGTGAGGTTCCTTTTCAGTCACTGGGACACCGACGTTGCAGCATTTGAAACATTTTGTGATTGGGTTTGTCAAAGTGGGTGCAGATCATTGGGTCACATGTTTTTATCTCATGGTGAACTTGAACTTGCATGAAGCCCAGAGAAGCCACCTAAGAGGGGGCTGATGAGAGGAAGGGATGGTGTACTCGGGGGTGTCTCCTGCCAGAGCTGGCTCAGAGGGTCGTGCAGGCTGCTCGCCCCCTAACCGGAAGACACTTCCCACCGGAACCCATGTTGCAGTCAGCTTGGGCACTTCCTCAGGGTTTGCCATGTGGCCAGACGAGGGGGCCAAAGCCTTCCACAAAAGAGGGCCGCGAGCTCTCTTCCTCTAGCTCGCTCTTGTCTTTGCTGGCTGCCTTCCCCTGCCCCGAAGTCCTTTGCGGCTGTGACGTGCTGCTCACAGCCCCTTAAGCACCACCCCTCAGCAGGGCTGGTGGCCTCTCCCTGGTGATTGGCCGCTGCAGACGGGACCGGGGTGGAGTTAGGAGAAGGAGCCGGTACAAGGGCTGGCGTGCCCTCCATCCACCCAGGACGCTGCTTTTTTCCTTCCACGTTGTAGGGGGAAAGTCGGGAGGAAGAATTTGTAATTTTACTCATTTTAGCAGGAAAATAATTTGCTTTCATGCTCTTGCTGTTATGATGGAAATGAGCCTGGTTCCTCACGCCGGGCTGTATTGCCACCCCCAAGGGGAAGGCCGTCTCACAACAGTTTTGCCTGCTAGGAATCTGATTATTTCTTTGGTTCAATGTAATCTTGCAACTTTAGAAATCTTTTAAAACTGTTAAGGTACTGAAGGCACTGAAATCCCCCAAATGTCCCCTCGTTCCCCCCAAATCTTGTCCTTTTGAAAATGCAGGGCAGGCCTTGTAAGCACGTCTACTAAACGCCTCCCACTCCCCTCTCACAAAAGGCGCCTGCCTTTTGTCTTCTTCCATCCAAATTTCGTTCCTGGAGACGGGAAATGTCAAACCCTGCATAGGGATATCAGGGCTTTTGAAAAATATATTACCGCCTCATAAATTCCAGGTTTCGAGAGCGGCATTTATTAAAGGAAATGAGTATGATTTTGCACTGGGCATTTGGAGTAAGCATTAACTGTACTGTTTCCTTTTTACCCCCTTTGGGACTGGAGGTGCAAGTAATGAATGTGGTAAGAAATTACTGAAAATCTCCCCCTGCACGTCATTATTTCGTCAGTGTGTAAAAGGGAAATGAGTGTGCGGGTGCCGCACACTCCCCTCGTAGAAGGAGGGGGAGGGGGGCTGGCGAGGAGGCTGGTAGGTTTCCCAACCTCCTCAAACGCAGGGCTGCGTGCGAAACGTAAATGTCAGATAAAGAATCAATAATTGTAAATCTCGTGTAAATAATCAATAATTTTCATAAAAGTGTAACCAAAGCAATATTTGAGACGTACTTTTCTTAACAAGGTATCATTTATGTGAAATCCAAGTTTAGTTGGCTGTCTTACATGTCGGCCTGTGACCCCCTTCTGAAGGGGGGACAGTGAGGAGATGCAGGCACAGAAGAGAATGACCCAACATATTTGTCGCCTGTAGGGACTGGCCAGACACTTCTGGAGCCCAGACCAGCTTTGCGGGAGGGAGGGAAGGGGTCACTGGAAACCCTCGGGCGGGGGGGGGCGGTGGCGGAGAACGGTACAGCTGCCTCCACAGGGCGGTGACGTGTTTCTATTGCTGCCTGACTCTGTCTTTCTGGGGCTGGCCTGGGCGACCCTGAGGCCATGTGTCCAAACGGCCGTGTCTGCCTGGTCTGCCCTGCGGGTGGTCGGGCCTGGAACTCCAGACTCATCCAGACTCGGGACTTCGTGAAGCTCAGCCCCATGCTGCCCCGGCTCGCTGGGCCTCGGTGCCACACGCGGCAACGGAGCCGGCAGCCCCCGCCCTGCCTGCGGTCCAGCCGTGTTGTACCGGGAGGGCTGGCCCGATCGATGCCTGTGCTCCAAGTCCATCAGGGAGGAGAGGAGCTTGTATCTTCTGGGCTGCGTGTTCCCGAGGACCTGCGCCTGGTCTGTCCTGTGCACGGTGTCGCCCCCAGCGCCCAGCAGTGCATGAGACCCAAACAGAAGCGTGTTTGGGAGTGGGTGAATACCAGCACACGCATGGTCAGTCCTGCCAGGCACAAGGACTACAGAATGCCTGTGGCGTGCAAGCACGTGTAAGCACGCAAGTGTTGTGTTTCCATGTGCGCGCACACATATATGTGTGCACATGTATGCACACACGTGTGCTGTGTGTAGATGCATATGCACCGGTGTGTGCATGTGCGTGCATGTGTGTGTCTTGCTGTGCTGACGGCAGCAGCAACGTCAGGGGCAGAGCGGCCTCGCAGCCCGTCTCCCGGAGGCCCTCCGGGCTTCCCCCCCGATGTGCAGGCAGCACATGCCATTGGGCCTCATTTCAGGGTTCACTCCAAGGCTGTCCAATGAACACAGAGGAACTCTACCGACCCCCACAGGGCGGCGGTCAGGAAGAGAGACGGGGAGGCGCGGACGGGCCCCCCAGGACTGCCTGCCTGTTCCGTAGCCCACTTTGCAATTCGCACTGTCCTCTCCCGGCAGTGAGCCTTGTTTCCATGACGGGAAGGCGACCAACCACCGGTCTTGCACACACCTGAGGAATTTCACCTCTTCTCTGCTGGTTGGTTATCACGCTGGCGGCACTCGGCTGCAGGAGAACACGCCCCTGCAGCCCGATTAGCTCCCCTGTGAGAATGATTGACATCTAATTAAGTGCCGCTCACCGCGGGGTGCGCTGGAAGCTGGTGTGCCTGTGCCAACTGTGAGCGGGAGCCGGAGACTTCTTTTCCATCGAACACCCCAGTTTAGCTTTTACTTTCCAACCTTCCGGTGTTGGCAGCTGGGGTGTTCTCTGTGACAAGCGAGGACCTAGGCGCAGAGGGACGGCTGCTGGGCTCAGCCAGCCGTGCAGCCCTCGAGTTTCTTCCGCTCGTTAGCTGAGTGCGGGTGCTGCTCATTAGGGAGGCTTTCTGATGAACAAAAGGGCCAGGCTATGACCACTGTTCCTCCCCATTCCGGAAGCAATCCCCTGGGCACCCTGCCCGGACTTCAAACAACAGCGGCTACAAAGTAATGGGCTCACGTTTGAAAAAGTATCTGCCAACTGCCCTCCCGGCACACGGGCGGCTACCCGGTTGTCTTCAAGGGCTTCCTCTCCTGTTTCTCCTGCACCCACTTCACGTGCAGGGGGCCGGTGCGACCTGCATCTCTCAGATGCGTCCCTATCCCGGGCGGGCAGTTTCCTTCATCCTGGGCATCACAGTGTGTCCCCTATAGCCTCCCTGAGTCTGGAAACACCACCGAGTCACAGCCATCTGGTCTGTCACTGGCTTCCCTGGTCCCAGACACTCTCTTTGAACTCAGCTCCCGACTCTCTCTGGCACCTGGTGCTTCTCTGATACCAGAAGATTCACCTGGAACTGGGCTACCACGGTGGCACCCCAGTGACCTCTCCATGGTCCTTACCCACCCCCATTCATCTTGCACAAGCAGCAAACTAACCCTCCCCCCTGCCCCCCATGGGCTGCAGAGACCCAGGTCTAGACAATGTGCGCCATCCGCCACTGAGCAGTGACTCCCCCGGAGGTGGGGCGTCATTGCTAGAAGCCCCGGGAATGGTTCTTTTGCACATCTGAGATTCTGCGATACGATACATTCCCCTTCAGCTGCCCAGTTCTCGCGCACCCCAGGCTGCTCCCCAACACCCCTGTGGCGGCTGAAGTCACGTGGCCTCTGGGAATGAGTGCATTTGGGGGTCCTTACTATTAGTGCCTGGAAACCCCACGTTGGCGGCTCCTGGCGTCTCTCAGTGACCCCGGGAATCCTGTCCCAGCCCACGGCTGTGACAGGTGTGTGGCAAGACCTGAGCGTGAGAGAGAGCAAGGAGGAGAAGACAGAAGCATTACATTCGATAACAAAGTAATAATTTTCCAATTCTGCAGTCAGTCGTAACTACTGCATGAATTCAGTTTGGGGTGGGAAGATACTTACATTTTCGTACATGTTTGGATTAGATGATTATAAGATATTTTGCCGTGTAACTATTTTTAGAGATGAAACGCCGGAGGGTGTGCTGGGATATTTTGCTTTCCGATCCCAGTTTCCAGGGCTGCTAGCCCGGCCGCCCTGAGCAGCGCAGTGCCAGGCCGAGGTGGGGGGTGGGGGGCTGCGGGGGACAAAAGCAGCCCTTCACCTGCAGAAACTCCGACGCGCAGGTAAAAGCTGTCTCTCGTAGTAACTCTCACTGTGTGAAAACTTCTCACACCACCGTTTATAGTAACGCGAGCGGCTGCTCACTGCAGGTCCACTTAGGAGACGGCTGTGGTGCTAGTGACACCCCGCAGTCACCTGTTCCCCCGCAATCCGGGGGCCCCGGGGCTGGGCTGTCATCTCCTCCACGTGGTTCCCGAGGAAGCCGGAATTCCCTACAGATGACTTTTACCTGGTGCAGTCGAGGGTCAGAGTCAGAGCGAACCTCAGGCCCCTGACTCCAGAGCCAGGCTGGTCACCCCAACGCCTCATCGATCCAGGTGGGCTTTCCACAGGATGAGGGCCTGTGGGGCCTCAGGACCATCTGGCCTCTGCTCTCACCCCACAGGGGCCGCAGGGGAAGACTTTCAGCATTTTTGTGAATATTAGTGATAAAGGAGCCCTCAACCCAGGCTGGAGTGCCCTTCCATTCACCCAGCAGAAGGGAGGAAGATTTTCCCCTCCCCTGGCAACAGCCCGGCCAATGAGAGGCCGGCACAGCCCAGCCAATGAAAAGGCACTAGGCCGTGAATGCCCAGCTTCCTCCAATGGCTCGTTCACAACAGCTCCGCCCAACTTCCCCTTTCTGCTCCAGAGAAGGTTGCTCTGCTCTGTGCCCTGGACTGGCCTGGATTTGCCCTAGTGCGCGTAATGCAGGGGTAATTCTTTGCTCTCCATTGTTGCTGGGAAAATTACTTTCATGGTGAAGGTCAGCATCGTAGGCGAGGAAGCCATGACACCACGGGAGAGTTCGGCTGAAGGACGGGAAGATGACAGCAGGCCATTAAGGGAGTGGAAGCTGACGCCTCCCGTGACCCCACCATAACCCTGCGCCTGCTGTAAATTAACCTTTTTGTAAGTGCCGCGGCTGTCTCGTGACTAGTCCCGTTACTCCTAGTGTCTTTGCATGTGTTGACAATGTTTATTTAGAAAAATGTCAACATTTACAATCAAGACTCCAGTTTCTGCCAACTTGCGTTGGCATTTCTCTTAAAAAAAAAAAGCCAAAAGAAATTAACTGGGCTTTTTTTTGGGGGGGCGGCCTTCGGATGGGCCCCGACCTTGTAGATGAGCTGCTGCGGGTGTGACTGAGTTGCTGTAGGCACACGAAGGGCGTCAGCGAGCGGGAAGGGTCTCGGAGCGGGATGGGTAGGGTCAAGGTCAACGTTCATTCGTCCGATTGTGATTCTGGGTCGATAATCAGGCAAACACAGCAATGATGACCATTTCTAAAATAAATAAAATATTTTCTAGAACGCGTTTCAAGAGTACAGATTCAGCCGGGCTGAAGAGGAGCCTGTTGGAAATTTGCCTGGGAATGGTGGTGTGACTTTTACACTGTTTGAAGGATTTTATCCCCTGATTCTGAAGAGTGACTTGTCTAAATTGGTCGATAGCTTCCAAACATGGAAAATGCGACAAAAACTTAGCACTGTGGCTTCAGGTGTTTTTGAAACAAAACATTTTCTGTTTGGGACTAGATGGGTAGATCTCAGTCAGGGAACAAAATGTACCCCCGCAAACGAGATGACCCTCCTCCTAAAGGGGACGCTGGTCTTGCTGTCCAACCCTTCTTCCGTTCTCTGCGGCTTCCATTGCAGAAATGACAGGAAAACACTCAAATTGTAGCCCTTGACCTTCAAGTGCAGCGCCCCCTGGTGGCGCCGCGTGTGTGGCCTCCGCCGGCACTGCTGTGTCTGTGCGGCAGCCCGCTCTGCACCTGGCAGGGAGAGCACAGCCAAGGAGGGCAGAGGAACCCTCGTGCCCCATTTCCCCCCAAGTCACACCCAGAGCTTCCAATACACCCGTCTGGAGACCCAGCTTAAAGTCTTCACGAACAGGTTTTTTTTTCTTTAAACCTCACCTGCAGTTATGTGTTTATTGATTTGAGAAAGAAAGGAAGTGGGGGGGAGAGAGAGGGAAACATTGATCCGTTGCCTCCCATAAGCGCCCTGACCGGGGATTGAACCTGCAACCCAGGCATTGGGAATCGGACCGGAAATTGGACTTGAAACCTTCTGGTGGGTGGGACAATGCTCCAACCCACGGAGCCACTCAGCCAGGGCGCTAATGAGTTATATAATCACATATATAATCATATAATTATATTTACAATATATACAATTGTATGTGTTACAATAATAATAATATGTAATAATATGCAATATATAATAATTACACATCATATATCAATTCTATAATAACATGATCTAATAACCATACACTTATATATTAACATAGAATAATTATATACTATATAACATATAATAACATAGTGTACACACACACACACACATACATTTTGCTGGAACACGCAACATCAGCCCCCCTCCCAGCTCTCCGTGTTTCTGGCTCGCAGTCTGGTGACTTCTCTAACTCTGCTCTTTGTCCCGCGGTGCGACGTTCAGTCTTCTCCGTGTTACGAGTGTTGCTGCAGATGCAGAGGCAATCTGCTGAATGGCTCGGTGAAATTAGCTTAAGCAACACTTACAATTAAAGGGAAATCATTTTTTATTCAAGCCAACGTGCACTTCACAGGATTTAATACCTTGTTGTAGTCCAGTGCGGCGATAACCATGCATTACGGGTCATCTGCAGGGAGCGGGGCAAAATTAGCTGCTGGGCTTGTCTCCAAAGTCCAGGCGGATTTATGACAGCTCCGACATTGACCAATAATATTTTAAAAGCCTCTAACATTTCTCAGCACTGCTGGTTATAAAGAATTTATGAGCCCCAAATGCTGTAAAATGCAGACGGCATTCTGGGCAACAGCATATAACTTCCCCCTCACGTACACTCCCACTTTAAATTTCGGATGTGTCTGTGAGTTCCATGACAAGGAGCACTCCCTCCTGCACCCGAATTAGCAGAACAGCTCTCAGGCTATTCACAGAAGGGGCCCCCAGGTGCCACACTGAAGTCAGCTGGAATCCCCGCGTCTATGTCACAGATGCGAGGCTTTGCTGACTGACATGGACCCTTGCATGGACTTCCACTCAGACACAAACCACGAACAGCTTTGTTTACGCGAAGCATGGATGTGTTGCTGTCCAAGTGGGCGTTTTCCTTTCAGTGCTAAAAACAGTTTGCTGAGTAATTATTCCTACTTTTCTTTGAGGCGGAGGGTCCAAGATTGAACACTCTATGGTGCGTCCCCCTCCCCGCCCCCAGCGAATGGTGTTCTGGATGTTCTCCATTTTATTTGTTATTTTAGGCCATTCCTGACTCGGTAGAGAGACATTCATTTCTGGACGGGAGAGAGGGGTCCGGTTCATTTTGTGAAGGGCGAGCTGACATGACCACCAAGGTCCCGGCGTCATTGTATGGGACCGCCTCCCACCCTTGCTCTAACTGGCCCCTTAAATGGGGATTTTCAGGAGGGACCCCTGTCAGTGTGAAGAAACAAACCCTCACAGCCACCCCAATTTGCTGCTGTTGTTACCCATTTCCTTCCCCGAAATCCACGTCCTAACCAGCGTCAACGAGCATCAGGAGGTGTCAAGGTTCATACAGGTGGGGTTTTGTCTCATCGCTCACCCACCGGACAACCCTGGGCCCTGAACCTGGGGAGGTCCAGACACGTCCCTCGTGTGCATGCTCTGAAAGCACCTTCTGCTCAGCTCCGCTGTCAAGACAGGGGAGGGCGAGGTGGCTCGCAACGGGGTTGCCTGGAACAAGAACTTGCTTTTCTCTCCTGTGAGAACCCAGGACTCCAGGCGTGTGTCCACATGGACCCAGAAAGCCGCCCCCGTGGGGCCCGGGCCTCTCAGGTAGGAATAAAGGTGTCGGCCAGGTAGGAGGGGCGGGGCAAAGCGGGAATAGGGGCTCCCCCCATTCACCGTGGTCCCCTGGGCCTTGGACAAGGGCCGCCCCCCACTCCACACCCCAATGTCTCTAAGGCAAGAAGGATGCCCTGCTGCTGCTGCTGCTGCGTGGAAGGCGGAGGCGCTCAACGCCAAGGGCGCTGTTTGCTGGCCAACAGTGGGGTTCGAGGCTTTCCTCTGCACCGAGGGGGACCTCATCTCCGGGCCGGAGCTTTGCGAGCGAGCAGGAGAGCTTGGCTCCCAGAGGCCTGCGCAGGAGTCTGACCCACGATTCGAAGATTGCTGCCTGCTCACCCTGAGACTTAAGTCCGGAACGTCTGCTGGCGACGGTGTTCGTTCACACCTCTGCTGCGGAAACACAGCTCCGCTGTCTGTCTGTCCGGGTCCCGGGAACCTTTGTGCGTTCGTTCGGTGAGCAATGAGTGCGGGAGGGCACGCTAAAAAGTGCCCCTTGGGCCTGGGGAATTTCCTACTCGATCGTCTTCCCGCCCATAGCTCTGGCTATGCTGCGGGTTCCAGGGTGTAAAAGTGGTGGGATTGAGGGAAAAAGCTTTGTGTTACTGAGCCCAATTACTGAGCTTTTTCTTTTTCTAAACAGCAAAATTACAAGACAGGAGAAAGTGTGAGGGACGATGCGTAACAGACAGAAGGAGCAGCGAAGGGCGTTCTGAGTCCAGCCTCCGCGTGACTCTCCTCCACTCCATCTTAAATGATCAGAGAAACTACTTTGTGAAAAAATGTGTGTTCAGGAAATGCGTCCATTTTCGTAGATGATACATAGTACTTAAAAAATATAATTTTTAGAGAGAGGGGAATGGAGGCAGAGAAACATCCATGTGTGGTTGCCTCTCGGGCGCCCCTTCCTGGGGACCTGGCCTGCAACCCAGGCATGTGCCCTGACTGGGAATCGAACCGGCGACCCTTTGAATCTCAGGCCGGCGCTCAATCCACTGAGCCACACCAGCCAGGGCAGTAATAATTTTTATTGTTACCATCCCTGCACTACCTGATTTGTATGCTAAATTATTAATAGTTTTCTGTCTGCAGTTGGGAAAATGTTTTAATTTTAAAGACGATAAAGCGGCATTTAGACCGGTAATACATTACTGAATGTGGAAACATTTGTGACGAGGTACCTGGATGGCTTATCTGGCAAAGACATATGTCAGAAATAAGGACACAGAGCAGAACAGCCAATTCCCTTCCAGATGAGTGTTTCCGATAGGCTGCGTGTCTGCTAATGGGGACATTAAGACCCGTTGTTCAGCTGTGCGGGAGCTGGTGCGTTAGTCCCCAGGCGTGGTCTGCAAGCGGGCCTTCTCGCTCCATCATTGCACAGCTGGATTGCTGCGCTGCCTTCCGAGGGGCCCAGGGTCACAGAACAGCAACCTCACAGGCAGAGGCAAGCGGCCCAGGCAGCGGCTTCGGGGGCGAGGAGAAACTCTTCTCTGCTCTCCTGCGATGGTGGCTCCCAGCGGCGCAGAGGTTGGGGACCTGCTCCGACAGAGCCATCAGTGGGCCTGGGGGTATTTTGAAAGAGGACTTCTGGGCAGAGCAAGAAAACCAAGCTGGAAGAGGCAGTGCAGTTTGGCTGGGAAGGACACTGAGGGCTGAGGACTTAGACACACCCAGCAGGGGACTCGGCCCGTCTACACCCAGGAAGCCGTGCTTGGGCAGGCGTAGCTGAGGGGTCCCTGGGGGCTCCACGGGGATCCATGGGGGTCCGCTTCTAACACCTGCCAGGTTCGGGGGCTGTAAGGCCGTCAGGGTGTCCTGGGAGCATCGACAAGCAAGAGACACCGTGCGGCTGGCACGCATGTTTGATCCACAAATACTTGCGGAGCACCTACTATGTGCCAATAATTTTCTGAGCAGTGTTCCTTGGAGTGGGGCTCCCAGCGTCAACGTCACCTCCAGGTGACGTGCTAGAAATGCAGATCCCAGGCACCACCCCAGTCCCGGGGCACGGGAAACTCTGGAGCGGGACCGGCAGCCTCTGCTACGACAGTTCCCAGGAGATTCTGACGCGTGCCGGCGTTTGGGGGCCGCGGGATCACGGCCGTGTGTAAAACCCCTGCCTGCTCGGAGCGCGCCTTCTAAGGCACCTAAGTCCCGAGCTGAGGCTGGAGGACCTGTCTCCACACTCTCTCCAGGAAGCAGCACCTGGGGCACTCGGGGGCGGCAGCTGTTAGTATGAATAATTCAGTGTTAATGGACGGCAGGGTGCTTCTGAAGGTGGCGTGTCAGCTGGGGTAGCAGGTTGACAGGTGTGATGGAAAGTGATACCACGATGATTACTTCGCGTGCCCCACCTGTGAAGGGCGGAACACCAGGCCTGGGCCTTGGATTCGGCCGCTCAGGGGCCGACGGGGAATCCCCCGCTCTGGGCTTTCACGTGCTGAGTGAAGATGTTACAGGTGTGATGTAACCATGGCTTATTCGCTCTTAGGTTGTGGTAGCAACTGGCGATTTTGAAATGACATCTATTTGGCAAAAATGACCCCCCAGGAGCCGCTAACAGGCTCCTCACGTGTCCGGAGCTCACAGTGGGGTGGGAGGGAGGGGAGCTGGCCAAGGGGCGGTTTTCCAGGCACGCCCTGCACGGGGCTGTGAGGGCGCACACGCCCCGGCCTTTTCACTCCTGGGTGGTCTAAAAGAAACAGTGTATGCTGTTCACTCCAGGAGGTTCGACACCAGACCGACACCAGACCGAGCTGGCGGCTGCCTGGTCTCCAGTGTCTCGCAGCTAAATGCTGCCCAGGCATAGTGCCCGAGCTTGGAAGAGCTGTAAAAGATGTCAGCACCTGAAGGATGATAAATCAGACTGTAGGGATTGAGGTGTTTGTTGCTATGGCAACTGATACTGTCGTCATTTGAATAACCTCATTGAGCTTCGACATTTGGTAACAATGAAACTTCTCTGCGCCATTCAACAGTGAATCATCGCAGCTCCGTTGAAAACATCCCAGTACAAACGACGCATCTGCGGCCCGAGACGTGCCCACATTCGAGCTGTGACAGTGGGCGTCTCCTGAAACCGGTGATATGATTGACAGCGCTACTTTCCCTGTTTCTGAAAAGTGGTGGGAGACCATGACTGGTTATGAGGGGAGAACCTTGCATCCAGACCAGCTTCCCAAACCCACTTTCAAGTAGACAAAGAAATGCGCAGGCTCACTGCCTGTGAGGACACAGGGAGGGAAGAAGTGGCTCACGGGGTTCAGCAACACGGTTGTGACCACTGACCCCTGGGCCACGGGATGTGAGTTTTTGGCGGGGACGCTGGTACTTAAAGGTATAATTACTCCAGGCTGAATCTGTGCCCCAAATACTGCCCATGGGTGAAATTATTAAAGGTGTTGGTCCCGATCCCACAATGAAATCATTTGTGTCCCTGTGCATTCTTTTTAGAAGAACCTCTCGTGTGTTTTGGTCAGGAAGCTACATGAGTGTTTTTGTTCAGGGCCATTCCGACCATCTCCTGCGCCTCAAGGTGTTTCCACGGGCCGAAGGGGGCCGTGTTCCCATAACCGAGGGAAGCCTCGCTCCGCGTGGGGCTGAGGTCAATTACAGACTTAGGAGCAACGCCAGCCGGTGTCGTCCCTTAGACACGCCCCCAAGTTCAAAGGCCCCGGCCAGGGCCGTATACCAGGCTGCTATGCAGGTGTCCTGCTTCGTTTTCTGAGTGAGGTCCAGGAGACGCTGCAGAAGCAGCGAGTGGAGACTCAGCCGTGGCGGTTACAAGTCAGCCCTGTTTCCGCTGTCTCCTTTCTCACACGTACTTACCCTTTGGACTCTGCTGCGCACCCCTCTGCCCGGTACCGGGTGAGCTCCCTGGGCTGCGTCTGGACCCTGAGCTGCTGGAGGAAGAGCTAATCTCTCACCTCTGCCTCCCGAGGAGCTTCGCCCAATTCTTCGCGGCACACAGTAGGTCCTAGTCAACATTCTCGAAGTCGCTGATCAGGACTGCAAGACGCTGGGGGTTTCAAGGCGTGGCTAAGCGGTGTGTGGTTTTTATATTTTATTTTGGTACTAGGAGTGAATTGAACACCTTTGCTCCATGAGGGGTGGTGGTCGCCTTCCTCCGACTCTGCTGCCAACCGAAGGTGAGGTCCTGGTTCCAACGTGTGCATGTGTTTCCAATGCCACCGGGCAGCTGTCCGACTCCAGCGGGCCGCCCCACCCCTCAGCCCAGTCCCGACGCTGTCCCCCTGGGGAAGGCTCCGCCCTGCAAGGCTGGCCTCCCCTTCCGATGCCGAGGGCAAGTCCAGGTGGTCACCTGGGCTTCTGACCAGCTGGCACAGAGCTGAGGTTCCCACCAGCCCTCTTGGACTAATTGGCTAGATCACCAGTTTAGCGTGAAAAGCGTACAACTCAGGAGCAGTGGGGGGAAGAGATGCAGAGGACAAGGTCGGGGTGGGGGGCGACGTGGAGCTTCTGTGTCCTCACTGGGCGTCCCTGTCCCCAAATCCCCACCTGTTCGACCTGAAAGCTCTCCAGACTCTTCCTGACACCTGCCAGGGGCTGCTTCCTGTCCTCCCGCCCGCCCCGGCTGCTCCTTCAACACCCCCACCACCGCTGTGCGTGGTCTCCTTATTGTGCGTCCCCTGCCTGCCAGTCATTTCTAACCTCCAGCGTGCCGCTGACTGACAGCCCACGGCGTACTCCCGTGGTGGGGACAGGCTGCGATAATGCAAAAAGAAAGTCCCCTGCACAGCGCCGGACAGGCAGGTGTGCCCTAGGCGTGTTATTAGTTTATCGTCCCCTTTGTCTGAGAAGCTATTGCTGCATGGTGAAGGTGCAGCTCGGGGGTGCGCGTGGCAGGATCTGGCCCCAACAGTCAGCTGCGCAGGCGCCGGGCTGGTTCTGGAGCACGGCCCGAATTCCCCTCGCCCATCGGTCCCTCCCCGTGACCCTCTCTGCACGAGGCGCCCCTCTCGCCCCATCCCAGAGAAGGCCGAGGACCAGGGGGACTCGTTTCTGTAACTCTTCACTCTCAGTTCCTTTAGAGAAGGGTCTGGCTGCCTCACCGCTGTGGTCCCTGAGTTTAACGGTGAGTCACTGACCACCGGCCCGCACTGCGCCCACCTGAGCTCATGCGTTCTCAGAGCTCGTTTTTCCCCAATTAATATGAAAATGCATCTCATGATAAAGATGTGGCACCACGGCGAATACGTGCCTTTGTAGATCATAAAAAACCGATTTGCTTCTCCACCGTCCCAAGCGTGACAGGTAATTAGCAGAGGCACCCACGGGGAGCGTTTATTAAAAGTCTGCTCCAATTTGTCATCCCAGAGTATGATCAAAATGAGAGGGAATCGGAGAAAAGAGCGGTTTTTATTCTGTTCTGGGTGAGTGCCAGCCGTGTGCCCACTGAGGCCGTGTCTTCCAAACCTGGGTGGTTAGTCCCTCGTCTGCAACTCGACCACCAAGTGGGCTGCATAGCCCCTCGCCCTCCCAGTGCTGACGCTGACCTTGGCCTTGTAGGGTCCTGAGCCCGGACTCCCGGTCCTGCACCGGACTCCCGGCCCTTGGAGAGGTAATCAGCGCGTCGTTTCCGTCCACGCTGCTTGTGATAACTTGTCACACAGCACACACCTCTACCACGGGGACACAAACAAAAGGGATCCTTGGCACGGTGACTTGGAACACTTCCGTCGCGTGGTGTGATGGAGGACCCGTCGCCCCTTCCACGGAGGCTCTGATCACAGTGGGTGACTGAATTCTGGTGTGATCGACGCGAGTACTTCCAGGATTCCGACAGGACTGGGGTTCACCGCGAGGCTCTGCAAGGGGTGCGGGGTGACCACAGGCCTGGAAGGGGCGTGACCCATCTATAGGGGCTCTTCCTGCAGAGACACAGCCCAGGGGTCTCCTGCCCCCCCTTTTTTTGGTCATTTCATGCTGGGACACAGCATTCCAGACCTCCTCTTCCCTTTGAGGAGAAACCAGCATTCCAGAACTTTATGTGGGAGATCAATCATCCTAATAAATATTGGCAGCTGATCCCACTGTTACCGCGCGTGAGCATGCGGGGCCCCTCGGACACCGTCAGCTCCCGTGCTTCCCTCCTGGGTTCCAGCCTGCGCATCACGCCACGACCGATCCTGCGCTGCCAGACACAGATTGTCCCCGACTTGCCGTGATGACAAACTCCGTGCGAGCGAGCAGATTTGAACTGACGCGTTGCTAGCCATCTGCGGTCGGCTGCGCAGGGTAAACAAACAGCGAGACGTGAGAAGACGCATCGATGTTTATGTATTTCATGGAGGTTCCGGATGCATTTTTGCGGATGTGACACCCGCTCCCCCCCCTCCCCCCCAAAGTCTGCAAAACTTTGTCAGCATCAACACAAGTGAGTGTCTCTCAGTCCCCATTTCAGGTCTGGCCGAGGTCGTCTTCTACACGTTTTACACGAGATCTGGGTGGTGGGCACCACGTGGTTGGTAAATCTCTGGCATCGGTGAAGCTGGATGCCTTTCGTCTGCTCACTGATCATTTTTATTTCCCAAAGAATCATCTCTTTACGTTCTTTCGCTTTCCTTTTTGATATTGTGAACTCTTGTCATTAGAAAATTAGCACTTGAAGTTCTGCCATGTTAGAGCTGTGCCCGGCTTTATCTTGGCACATAAATCAACAGTTAACCGCTTGGGCACAGCAGGTCTCAGAGTGGTTTTGTCCTCGCTGAAATGCCCCGGGACGTGAGACGTGACGCACGCAGCCTCCCGCGCCCTGGGTGAGGACTGGGCCACCCACCCACGGTCAGACCCCCTCAGGCACCGGCACGGGCCTGGCACTGGGGCAAGGTCATGGGGGATCACTGCAATGGGCAGAGAACGCAGGCATGAGTGGACGCCCGAGTCGAAGCAAAGAACCAGGGAAACGCTGAGCTCTCGGGGCCGCTCAGGGTTTGGAAAGAAGGGAAGGCCCCGAGCCCTGTGCTAGCAACGGGAAAAGCCAGGTCAGCCTCCAGGTGCTCCGTTCCTTGGGCCCACAGGAGGGCTGAGGTTCAGAGCTGCCGAGCCAGCCGAGTCCACAGACACAGTCCGCTCTGGCCAGTGCCTCCCACCTTTGCAGGGGTTCAGGGAAACGGACGGTGGGCAAGAGGAGAGCTGAAACGTGGACGCCTTCTAAAGGACCCCAAGCGAGTGGGCAGGTTGGTTTGGAGCTGCTGGGGCCCCGGGCCAGAAGCACACATGCATGGCGGCCTCCTTTCCCGGACCACCGGCTGAGGCGCTCAGGGGGTGCCTGAGGGCTGCGCACGGCCCCTCTGCTTCCCGGAGTTTTTCCTCCCACAAATCAGCAGCGCCGCGGTGCGGGTGGAGAGGATGCCCGCATTCCAGTCCTGGGGACACTGGCCCAGATGGCAGCTTTGGGAGAAGCAGCAAACCCTCCCTCCTTTTCGGGAGAAAGAGGGGTGTCCCGACTCCCGGGATGCAGGTGAAGACCTGTTGCTGCTGGTAACCCCCCGAAGAGGAATTCTGTAGGAGGCACATGGGTGCACACTTGAGTGCACACACTCATGTGCGCGCACACACGTGCACACGTGTGCACACGCCCCTTCCATCTCCGGCCGCTTCAGCAACACCCCCGTGGCTCCCTCGGCCACACTGGACAGTGAACTCGGGCGAAATGCTCTGGGGACAGGGTCTTCCGGCCACGGCTGGAGACACGTCTGACTGAACCAGCTCCTGGGCGACCCACGGTGAGGCCTCAAGGCCGCGGCGCCAAGGCAGAGGCCCTGGCCGACGACAGAGGACACCGGCACGCCATGGGGAGGCCCGGAACCCATGGCTCCAGGCCCCCGGGAGCTTGGTTTGGAAGAAGGCGCTGTGCTCCCTCCTGGGCGCAGTCAGCTCACCCAGGGCCACCACGTTCATTAACGTGTGTGTTAATCAGTGTACTAATCAGTGTACTAATTAGTGTACTAGCATCTGCCCTGGGCGGGAGCTGGGCCTGGGTGAGGCCCCAGCTGGTGACAACCTGGCCGCTCGCTCGCGATGGAGTCAGGCCCGCACAGCTCCGCCTGCCGCATGGGGACATTCTGTGCATCGGGCGTGAAAGCCTCTGGCCTCCGGATCCGAGAGGAGACGACGGTGCTTCCCGACAGCAGAGCCCTGGTCTCCTGTTCTCCCGCTGAGGTTGTGCAGGCCGCTCCCCACGCTGCCAGACCAGTGTCAGTCCCGGCAGGCGCAGCAGCAGCCTGGGTGGTTGAGGACAAGCTGTGGGGGCCTCAGGCAGGCGTCCTGCTGGGCTTGCGCTGCCTGCTTCTCTCAGGCTGGTCTCCAGGACGTGGGGCGCTCGGCCCCCAGGACTCGATGCCCAGTATGCCTGTCCCCCTGCGGTGGGGGAGCGGACTATGGGGCCCCACCTGCTCACATCTGGGAGGATGGGCGTGTTCAGCTCAGCTGCCACCTGGGTGGCCATGTGAGAAGGGTCTGCAGCGACTTCCGCACCACAGCCAGCCCCAATTTCCACAGAGACCTCCACCTAGAGACCCGGGAAGACTGGCTTCTCCCAGCGAAGCGCTCGGAGAAACCCACCCCCAGGACCAGCGTGGCATCCGGGTCTGCGGGCCCACACAGCGCCACGGACGACAGACACCTGGTCCAGGGCGCTGCCGCTCTTTCTGGGACAAGGACAAGGAGATAATGCAGCAAAGTGCGTGGCCCCCGCGGGAAGCTGGGCGACCCACCGTGTGACGTGTCCGATCACATGTGGCTTTGGGAAGACGGGGGGGGGGGCGTTGCTTTTCCTCGTGGGGGTTTCGGGGAGAAGGCTCCCCTCGCAGAAGGCTCCCGTCCCCTGGTATGGGTGGGACAGCGATTGAAGATGAGGCTGGTGCACAGATGTCCCGGGACTCGCTGGGTGGAGACAGAATGAAAGGAGAGGCAGGTCCGTCCTTGCGTGTGGGACCCCATCCTGGGGACACGTCCTCTGGAAGCTGTGGGCACTTTCTCTGCTTGAGAGAGTTAGGTGTGTCCCCACTCAGTCAGCCATTGTTGAATTCCTGGGAGCTTAAGGCCGTGGGGGTGGGGTGATGGGTGTGAGTCCCACCCCCGGGATAGGTGTCAATCTCTTTAAAAACAGTGTCGCTGGTTGGACATCAGGGAAGCGACGGTGTCAGATGTGGGGACTGTGCCTTGTAGCATTTCAACACCTGAATGCCGTGGCAGCTCAGCCTCCTGCTTTAAGTAAAAACATCAGGATTTACGTCCTTCTTCACCACGGGACTATTTTTCAACAGCTTTAAGATCCTCACGGTAACACAAGGTCCTGTCTGCACCCGCCACAGAGTGCCTGCGGCAGAGCAGCCCCGAGGACGGACGTGTTTGCCAGATTAAAGTGAGGCGTTCTCAATGGAGCGTGAAATGACTTCCGTCAGGGGGGCTCGGTGGCCCCTCCCCAACATGCCACCTGCCACCTGCCTTGGGTGAAGCCTCCAGGGCTGCACCTGAGCCCAGGTAAGATGTCCTTGTTACAAACTACACCCTCCTTACATTCCCCTTTGTGGCGTGAACTACAGAGGCGATTGAATCACTATTTGTGCCAATAACCTGGTTTCCAAAGTCGCACACCTCACTCTAACATCAGCTGGAGAGGCAGATTAAGTGACGGGAGCAGTCACGGGGGGACTGAGTGACCAGACGGACGTGTGACCTGCCAAAAGGGACACGTCTCCGTGCCCGAATACAGCCCCAGGTTGATGCATGCTCCCTGTTTGAAAGGAAGAAGGAGGTGCCATGTTTGTGTGTGGTATTCTGACATTTACACGGTCGGCGATTAATTAAAGAATACACACCGTGACAGGTCGACATGGCCTTGCCACGATGCTGTCACTTTGCGGAAGACAAATGTCTGGCTCACTGTTTGTCTCTGGGTTGACTTGGGATCAGAGGGAAGTGACCTTTCTTTGCCTCCCGCAGCATCTCCAGACACCCCGGGACACCAAAGAGGAGACGGGACAGCCCAGCCCTGGGAAGGTCCAAGTTCAAGTCTCGGCTGACAGGCCTGTGACTGGACTCGGCGAAGACTCCCCCCAGAGCCGACGACTGTTGGTGGCACCTCTACCCTGACGCCTGGTCCCTGGAATCCGGGAACAGAGACGGGCTCCGTGAGCAAAAGCCACGTGGGCGATCAGCAGGGGAGAGGAAGTCGGCCCAGATCTAGCGCGAGTCTCTGAGGTGCTGCTGTTTGCGAGCGGCACGCAGCCACGCCGGTCGTCACACAGGACGCCGAGCACCACACTTTGTCATCCATGGTTTCTCCTGCTGCTGTGGGAGCAAAAGTAAGCGGCTACTTAACCTTATTTCCAGCCCACTGTGAAATCTGCACCCTGATTCTAAAGCAGCTTCTGAGTTTGCCAGGGTCGGCCGGGGAGCAAGGCCCTGGGGCCGCTGCCTGTCCTTGGACCCTCCCCCTCCTGCTCCATCATGCCATCTGGCTCTCCCAGGTCCACGACCGGTCACTCATCAACAGCTGGAAACAGTGGCATTTAGGCTGTGGTGTCTACAACAGGATCCAGGTGACGTCTGGAGGCTGGAAGTCCAAGGTCAGGGTGCCATGCTGCCATGTGCTCATGGGGGCAGCTTCCGGGTCACAGCCAGGGCCTTCCTGCTGCATCCTCACCTGGTGGAAAAGGCCAGAGATCTTTCTGGAGCCTCTCTTATAGAGAGAGCAATCCGATTCGCAAGGGCTCTGCCTTTGTGACCCCTCAAAAGTCCCGCCACTTACCCCATCACCCTGGGGGAGGTGGAGTGGAGGCCACAGACGTCGGGGCCGCCGCAAACTGCAAGCGCCATGTTTATGGAAATATGTGTATATTATTGCAAGGCTGTATTTTCCCCATTCCCTGGTGCTTAGTAACCTTGTCTGAAAAAGCGAGGCCAGCAGGGAAGTGCAGTGCCCTTGGAGGCCCGCGGTCACGGACCACGTGGTGGAGGGGCCTTCTCAGGTCCAGGCTCTTCCCCTGCCAGGCGGCCCACGCGGTTTTCTGCTGCAGGGTCTGCCTGACCGCTCTCCAAGCTCCCTCCTGCCCCCACCCGCCCCTCCATCTGCGCCCGCTGTGCCGCCTGTCGCTGCTGTCCCCGGACCCTGAGAAGACAGCCAGGGCCCTGAGCGATCCACCTGAACTGGACCGTTAGGGGCCAGGGCTTTGCCTGTCACCTCGGTGCTCAGAGACAGGTTCACGCTGAGCATGCCCTCGCGGGTTTGGACAGACGAAGACGCCTCGGTCTTGGCTTTTTCTTGGCGAGCATCGGGTAGGCCGGGGGTGTTTGAACGCGGCACCAGAGCCGTGCGGAGACATGGCAGAAGGGCTGTTGGCCGGTGGCGGTTAGAGGAGCTTTGGAAGGGCCCTGTTTGATTTCAAGATCATTCACTTTCCCACCAGACACCCCGGCCCCAGTGGCAATTCAGCAGCCTCCAGGGACACCCAGGGGCCAAAGGGGGGGGGGGAGACACGAGTTTTCACTGCCCACTACATTTGCATAACTTAGAAAATAAATAGAGAGCTCACGCTGTGTGCCTGGCTGTGTGCCGTGTTCCTGGCGAACCTTCACAGAAGGGGCCTGTTTTGCAGTTTTGAGGTTTTCGGCTCTGAAGGCTGGCTTCCCGGCAATGCGGAGGAGCCTGCGGGCCGGCACCTGCCATGGCTTATCTGAACAAATACTTTCTGAGTGGGAGATAAAGCGACTTTATCTCCTCAGTCCCTTCTCCAATCACTGCTGGTTTCTGCTGCCATCTGCTCTCTGAGTTCCAAGCCGTCCCTGGATTAGAACAGAGTCAGGACTGTTTCTGCTGAATTCTGGACACAGAGTTGCCGGCGGGACATGGCAGTCAGTAGTGTCATTGGTCTGTGCAGCCCCTTGTCCCGAACACACCCCCACGAGGCCAGTGGCAGGGTGGAAAGAGGAGAGGCAGGCGGCCGAAGCGGGAACACCTTGTCTCCTTGCCCTGGCCCCTGGGGCGCCCCCATCCCTGGCTTGCTTCAGAACAGGGCAGGCCTGTCTCCTGTCTCTGCTCAGGCGAGTTTGAGCAGCAGACAAATCTGCTCTGTGGCCGCAGCGAGGTGGCACCTCCCCCCTGTGCCCACCCGGGGACGACAGGGTATGAGACAGTGTCCTAGGGCCATCGCAGCATTAAAACCAGATGCTGGCAAAGCCTTGGCTTCCACCTGTCCCCTCTGGGGCCTCCGGCCCGCAGCCCTCCCCCGGCCCCGGCGATGGAGCTGTGTTGTTTTGCTTCTGATCACTGTCAAGAGGCCCTTCCGCTCACCCACACAGTGGCGACCCGACCTCAAGTCGGTTCCCTTGCTGCTGTAACAAACCATCACGAGCTTAACACTTCACACAACGCAAGTAATTACCTCACCGGAGTCGGCGTCCAGCACAGGTCTCTGGGCTGAGATCCGAGGGTCCGCAGGGCCGTGCCCCTTCCCTGACGCTGCAGGTGAGACTCCGGCTCCTGCCTGTCTGAGGCTGTGGAGGCCACTCTGCAGCCCCCAAGCCAGCGGCAGCGACTCCTCTTGCGAGCTGCTCTCTGGTTCTCCCCCCCCCCGCCCCCTCCCTCCAATTTCCGGGCACAGTGATTGCACTGGGCTCACCTGGCTCACCTGGGAAACTACCAGGGCAGCCCCCACCTCAGGGTCAGCTGGCGTGCTTCCCCAACTCCACCTGCCACCTCCACTCCCGGCGCCATGAAAGGTCAGGGAGGCACAGAGTGCAGGGACCAGACCTTGGACACCTCTGGGCAGCCGTGTTTACCAGGGACCGCCAGGCGCTGGGGGGCAGGCAGGCGGGGACTGGGGAGGCAGTCACGTGGCCAGATCTCGTGTCTGGCAGATTCTTGTACGGTGACTGCCCTTCCGGACACACAGAACCGATCTGGGTTTATTCTTTTTAATCCTCACCCGAGCACATGTTTATCGATTTATTTTTAGAGATGGGGGAAGGTGAGTGGAGAGAGAGAAAGAGCGAGAGCAACAGCGATCCCTTGCCTCCAGTACGCACCCCGACCGGGGTCTGAACCCACAACCTAGGTGTGTGCCCTGACCAGGGATCGAACCTGCAGCCTTAGTTACGGGACAGCACTCCAGCCCACTGAGCACCGGCCAGGGCTCCCTCCTTTTGCGTGTGGTGACCAATTCCATGTAGTTGTGAACACCGTGCAGGTGGCTAGTGAGGGACGCAGAGACTCCCCGAGACCTGCGCGGTTCTTACTCTCGTCACGAAATTCGTATTCCAAGTCTCAGCACTGAAGATTTTCCAACCATGCTGGCGTTTTAACGACCTGAAGAGATTTACGAAATGATCGTGGGCTTGGACACCCGTGACACAGGCCCCAGTCTCCCCCACGCCGCAGGTGGTGGATGATCCCACCCTCTGTCGGGGATATCTCGTCATCCACAGGCGGCCGTTGGACCAGATGTGCCTTCCCTGGGCGGAGGGCACACGCCCCGCAGCCGTGTGGGGGGCTGCAGGTGGCGGCGGGCACCGAGTGAGGTTCTGTGAAATCACGTGCTGGCATTTCATTCTCCCTCGGTCCGTTCCGTTTCGTGCGTGAGGGGGGGTGTCTGCTTAGTGGGGGTGAGTGCGCGACACCTTTTAGAGAAGAGCCGCCCTCGGGCTCACAGTCTGCGGCCGACAGGGTGGCTGGGTTTTATGACGCGTTGCAAAGTTACTTCTTGTGTCTGTTTTTATCGCTTCCTCCCAGGGCGACAAGCGAGACTAGATTTGCACTCACAGTGCGATACTCCTGTTTCTCAAAAAGGAAAGCGAAAGCACGAGTTTCTAGACACGTCGCCGTCCGCCCGTCCCACCCTCGGGCTCTCCCCACGGCAGCCAGCCTTCCAGGGAAGCACCTCTGGGAATCACTTAGGGCGCATTTGCTCCTCCTCATCTCTCTTCTGCTGGTGGGGAGACATGTCCTTTCACACAGAGAAGCGGTGAGAACGTCCCCTGTGAGCCCCAATCTCAACCCTGAGGGACTCGAGGGCTCGCGAAGGTCACTCTGCTCACTGCCCCGTGTGACCGTTCCCAGCGGGCGTCTCCGCTGCTCCTGGTTAACGAGGGGAAAAGTGGCCGGGATGTCACGTGCCACTGAGCCTCCAGGAAAGCGGGGCACGACTCCAAGAGACTTTCCCCAGAAACAAGTCTGGCCCCAGGGCTGAATGGCAGCACCCTGGAACCTGGGGAAAACCCTCCGGAGATCACGATCTTATGAACTTGAACTCTGCTTGAGGGCAGGTCTCGGGGCCACTCCCCGAGGACGCAGGTCCCCCCCATGCGACTTTAAATCTGCAGATCCGGCCGGCGCTGCCTGTCAGTGGGACAGGTCTGCATTCGGAGCTCGAGAAGTTCGGTTTTAAAATTTCCCGTGTTGCCCAAAGAAAGGGGTCAGTAACCCACAGCCTCTCTTCTGGCTGCCGAGATAAAGTGAAAACCCGGAAATATGTGTGACGCTGATATCCGGTAACTTCCGGACGTGAAGTGGTAAAAACAATGAGAAATACTGAGATGGCCATTCTTACCTTTCTTAAATGTCGCTGTTCCTTCAGCCGCAAGATGAAACGATGGAAAACATGTCAGTTCACAGATGGGACAGGCGAGCGTTGATCAGGCCCCCCCCCCCTCACTGGGATCTCTATTCCGGAAGGTTCCCTTCCAGCGAGAACTCGAAAGGGGTGTCTCACCATCTCCATCAGAGGCTAAACTTGTCATTCGAGAACTTGTTCCCACCCGTAGCCAGAGGAAACCACAGCTGGGTTTCTGACTACCAAAAGCTTCTAAATCAGGGACAGATAAATAGGATCCTGATTTGAAAGGTCACGTTCAAAAGTGACATCAGTCGGCAGGGGGACCCGGCGAGCACAGCATGAGTCTGTGAGGTGGGCTGGTTGGAAGGGGTCGAGGAAGGGCGGGGTGGGCCGGGGACTCCCGCTTTGTCACGATCAGGCAGCGGCTTGCACCTGGCGTTTCTGGGTAGGCGAGAGGACTTGATGTCGCCAGAAGCGTTTGTGGTTCCCTGGGCACAGCTGGGACCACCTCCCAGGCCCTGAGAAGCGGTGGCTACCCAGAGATCTCCGGGAAAAGACGGGCAGGATGGGCGTGGGGATTAAATCAAAGTGAAAAGTGCCTAGAATCCCACTTTTCAACTTATCTCCTCTTCTGAGAATTCAATTTATCAGCTGAGATGAGGGCTAGATTGCAGCTTAAGAGAAAAGACAGAATGAAGGGTTGATGTTATCCGATCCTCTGGAAACATTTCTACCAGCAGGAAATGCAATTTTTTCCTTGTCCAGTGACCACCGTTCACCTTCACTGCCGATCTGACCGCTGATGCTCCTCCCTTCTGTCGTCCCAGAGACGCGAAGCCAGAAAATTGAAGTTCACGTCCTCGCTCTTCCACTTGAAAGCTCTGGGGTATCAGGAATGTATCTCAGATTCTTTTCTATAAAGGTATCTCAGGCCACCAATTTTTATATGTTCGAACAGTTTCAAATCAAGTAATATCACGCCACTCAAGTCGCCTGACCCCAAAAGGAAACGCCCTCTGATTCAACAGCAGGAGGCCACAGCGTCGTCTGGGACATGGGCATGTGTGCGCATTCCTGGGCACCTCCTTCCACAGAGCCAAGGTCGCCTGCCTTCACCACGAGGTGGCGCGTCGCCCTTGGCTCCTGAAGGTCTCGTGGGCACAGGGACACGGGTGGATGGAGGAGGAACTTCCCCGTGAGGACCTGGGTCAGGCGCTCAGGTGCGAGACTCACTTGGGGAGCCTTTTGCACAAGGTGATGCGTTGGAAAGAACCCAGTCCAAGAGACAGGATTAGTTGTAAATGATTTTCTTAACGAGAGGGAAATTAAATGTCACGTTTGATCTCCCTCGCTCTGCTGAAGTGTGCCTGGTGCTTGTTCTAAGATGTCACCGATAAGCCGTTTGCCCCCAGAAGCGCCTCCGTGTGTCTTAAGCAATGTTTGCATAGCCCTCACCGCCCCCTCTGAGGCGCCCCCTCCCAGCGTGGTCTCCCCGAGGAGCTGGAGCGGGCGGCTATGGGGGAGCATCGGCTCTGGCCCACTGACGGCCGTGTGTGCGAACAGCAGCCCAGCCCACAGCAGGGCTCTGTGGGGGCCGGGCTCTTCTGCCCACCTGGGCGGTTTCTGCAAGGCTGACGCTTTCACTCGCTTCTCCTAAGACCAGACCAGACCAGACCGGAAAAGTGAGAACCAGCGCCTTGCCTTGTGGGTTCTGTCTTGGTGTGCGCCTGGGCTCACGTCACCCTGCCCCCACCCCCATTGCTCCGGGACAAAGACGATTTCCTGCAGTGGGCTGATAATATGCAGAGAGGCCATTGAAAAGCACCTGGCCGCCTCCTGTGACCACACGTCCAATTCGGGGGCCAGCCTCGGGCACCGCGCTCCCAGTGAGTGACAGGCTTTGCAGGTCCCAGCTGCGGGGATGCGGGCGGGGTCACCGCAGCTCCACACGACACCCTGGATTTCCTAGACTGCGGCCGCATTCATGTCAAAACCTTTGCATGAATAAAAAGCGAGAAATATAATTAGTATTTGGAAGGGCCAGAGCGGCTGAATAAAAAGGTTCATCTTTTATTAATCGCATACATTTTGTATAAGGAGATTATTTCTCTGGGTTTGGGCTAACGTCGCAGATTTATTGTACATAATGGTGGGAACAGTTGGCCTGTGACAATTTAACAGTGTTTTGCAAAACCCTCACTTTCCAAGCTGTGCGTGTCAGCCGACCCCCTCCCCTCACCCCCACTTGTCTTCTTACCCACGAGTAAGTCCTCAGGGCCACTGGACCGTCCAGCTGTCCCTGTGCAGTGTCACCAGTTCCCCAATAGTAACCTGTCCCCATCCATGCCCCCTGAGAGGCCACAGGCACGGACGGACGCCTGTGGGAGTGGGCAGTGGGCTGGCCCCCAGTGTCTGACCCCAGAAACCTGTGCACCTCACGCACAGTTCAGTCTCCTTAGCTGACACTGCCATAACCAAGCACCACCAACCGGGTGGCCTATGTGACAGAAATCATCGTCCCCCAGGTCCAGAGACTGGAGATCAAGACCTGGGAGTGGGCAGGGATTGGGCAGGGAGGGGGCAGGGCGGCTCAGAGGGACGGGGCAGGGCACAGGAGGGTCCCCTGTGCCCGCGAGACCCTCAGGTATCTGACATCCATACAGAAGACTGGTCAGCACCAGAATGAAACATTTACTGAGAGTCTGAGGTTTCTCTAGAGAGGAGACTGTTCCCTCAGTCAAAGAGGTGCTCACACATCAGATGGTTTTAAAGAGGTTCACACGCAGCGGTCAGAACCGACCTCCGCTCAGGACGAGCGGGAAGGGGAACAGCAAGCGTGAGGTGTGCAGAGTTCTGCAGCGTGAGTGAAGATGGCCTCCCCGGCCCATCGACTGTGGCAGCCCAGTGAGTGCGGGGAGCCCTGCCCGCTGGGAATCCAGGGAGGGCTGCTGTGTTTGCCGTCGGTGCTGACGGAGCTGTACCGGGATGCTTGCACGTTCTGGTCGATTGCCCCGACTGCGGCCGGCTTCCCTGGTGCGAGCCTGCCTCTGAATGCCCAGGGCGGAATTCTGTCCTTGGATGGGCCCAGCCCGCGTGCCATGGGGTGTCTGGTCTGAAGTGATGGGGACCCAGTCCGTCCTGAGCCTGCAGACCCTGGTCCTTAATGTCCGTGGCCATGGACGCTCTGGTCCCACTCGCCCCCCAGACCATGCACGTGGCTCAAACCAGGGCGTGAGCCAACGAAGGGAAATGCACAGGAGGTGGGGAGAGAAGGGGGAGGGCAGGGCCCTCCAGGGGGGTGGCAGAGGGACCGTGCCACCGTGCCCAGGCAGAGAGGGCCCCGGGGCCAGACGGGCAGGTCAGGAGGTTGGGGGGGCACTTTCTGGAGACAGTGGTCTGGCCTGTGGTCAGTGTCCTGCTCTGTAAGATGGGCATGACCTAGTGGCCTCCGGGGCCGGTCGGCTGCGGGTGTATGTGTAGCCAGGCCCCGCTGTCCCTGGGAAAGAATCCCATTTCCCACATATAGCTCCCGGGAGCGGGCCCCCTCCCCCACATCCCGCCTCTCAGCAGCATGAGCTCACCGAGCCGGGACTTGTAAACGGCTTCATTTCAGTAAAGACATGACACACACACAGGAAACACCCCTGAGTCACCCCGTGTTCTCACACAAAACACGGTCACCGCTGGGAACTGGCTTCCACGGCGACATGCTCGTAAGGCGGGACAGCAGCCGTCAGAGAGACGGGGCACCGTCCCCTCTCTTTACTGAGAGACCGAGGCAGAAACATAAATTACCCCGTTTCAAAGACCCTCAGAAAATGCATCTCCTGGAGCTGCGTTCGATTTGAAGCCGATCACCCGTGGCTTGTCCTGCTTTTGTGTCCTGAGCCACGGGCAGACCGGCGGCTCTCGATTGTTTGAGGGCCCCGGGTTCGGCAGCTGCTGGTCTAGGGCTTCCCCCTGGTGGTGCCGTATCTTCCCTCTGTAATCCCGTGACAGAGGGGGGCGCTGTCCCACCGCTTTGATCTAAGCTCCTGTTCCGAGCTGCAGGCCTCGGCTGTTCTGGGGAACAAACGTGCCCCGTGGGCGACACGCGTGGCCGGGGTAGGGAGGAACACCCCGAGTACGCCTGCTCTGCGAGTGTTTTTCAATGGATCACACACAGCGTCGTTCCGAGGCAGGCACCTTTGGGAGTCAGGGAGGGAGGAGGGGCCGTGCACGTGACCCCACGTATTGCTAGCGAAATTTCCCTGAGTGTCCCCAGGGAAGTCCTCGTCAGGGCCAGGGGGCCAGAGACGAGCTGGGACACAGCCCCTCCCCCGCATTCCTTCTGATCTTGGAGACCTCGTGGGCGGAATGGCCTCTGTCCATGGCAGACACCGTGCCAGGGTCGTCTCCCCGAATGCCAGCGCCCAGTCTGTCTGGGTACCACAGCTGAGGGGCCTGGGCCCAGCCGACCAGCCGATAGGATTGGTTTGCATCATTCCTTGGACCCTCAGGTGTCATCTGAACAAGCCTCGGGGGAAGACAGGGAAGCACAGAAAATCCGATGGTTGGCAGAGTCGCCTCAGTGTCAGGAAAAGGCCATCAGTCGCTGGGGCCATATGGTCTTGAATGGAGGTCACTGGGGCATCTTCACAGGCACCTGCCTGGTCTGCTGTGACAGGCGCTGTGTGGCCAGAAGGCACATTGGCGCCGTTGTGGAAGAGCAGGTTGGGGGCACCCGAGTGACCTGGGGCAGCTCCGAGGCTCACCTGCCCATTTAATTATCCCCAAAACAAATACACAGGAGCCAGAGCACCTGCCGAACCTTCTGGCATCCGGGAGAAAGACCGAGTTTCACCTGAGTGCTGCTGCCTGTTAGGTTTCTTTCTTTCTTCCTCCCCTGGCTGGCGACGGGGAGCCGTCAGTGCGGGGATGTCGTGGTGGGCGTGCCGCTTGGTGGATGCGGATGAAGAGCAGGCAGAGAAATCCTTTCAGTGAACCCCGTGCGAGGCTTCTGCTGGAACTGTCGGGTGAAAGGAGGCGACGCCCACTGTGAACTGGTCCTCCTCGCTGCCCACACCCCAGCCACCTGTCCCGTTAATTAAATCCCGAGGGCGTCCGAGGACGCTCCTGGCAACCGCGCTCCCGTCTGCGGTGTCCGGGCACACTGCCCCGCAGGGCTCGCCTGCCAGGCCAGCCCCTCTCGGAATCCACCCGTCCAGATGGTCCTCTTGCGTTCATGCAGCGGGAGAGCTCCAAACAAAGAAATCCAAGGCGGACACTGGGGGGGAGCGCCCTGGCTTCCAGGATAACGAGGAAGACGGTCTTCCCCCTGCAGAGAGACAGGCAGCATCTCCGTAAAGCTGCTAATCCAATTTGAAGGGGGAAATAATGACCTTCTCCGGCCGCCATGTGGAAACGTCCTTGGAGAGGAAAGTGGACGTCACCTGCAGCACCTCTGGGCCGGAGCCAGGAGCTGTACCAGCCAGGGTCGGCTCCTTCAGGGCGCAGTGCATTCTATGGGGACGCACCTTGGGATCGATGGGGACCTTTCTGTCCTGAATGACTCTCTCGGGTGTCGCAGGACCACCCCGAGGCCACAGCTCTCTCGGGGGACATGCCACAGGGGGAGAAGATGAGGCTCTGGGGAGGGGCTCACTCACACATCTCTTGCATTTTAAACTTACTTTTTAAGGGAAGGGAGAAGCCACTATTCCTCATTCCCCGGAGTCCACCGACACCTACCCAGTGTCCTCCAGCTCACTGAGCTGCAGAATGCCTGGCCGTCTGGGCAGACAGACGGCGCCACCTCCTGGGCTGCGTGTTCAGGCCCTCCCCTTCCACGTCCATCTGCCTGTGGTCCCCGGGGTGTTCACCTCACCAGTGGGGAAGCAGGGGCGGGGCGAGTTTCAGGCATGTAGTCACTCATTCTTGAACAGTACAGAGCTGGAGGTCCCTTCTCGGAGAGGCAGAACCGGGAAACCCAGGAGGGCCCGGCTGCTGTGAGTGGGGGTCCCACCCTTTCTCCTGTGGTTCCTGTACACCCCCCAAACCAGTGGGACGAGCTGCTCGGTAAATAAACTGCTTTGATCCATTCTTCTTTGAGTGTTTCATCTGTTTCTTATTGAAATGCCGGCTCATACCTTGTGTATCAAACTGTGCCCACTCTGGCTTTCGTGACATAAATGTTGCCTTTTAAATAAACGTAGTTCTTTCTTTCCGAGACTGTGTAGAGAGACGCTGACATGTAAGCGATCGTCTGTGTGTGTCAGACGGGCGCCAGCCCGAGCCCAGGACCGGCAGCACGCACACGGAGGGGATTTATCGTGAGCACAGGTGAGCGCTCTTACTGCCAGGGTGGCTAGGTGACCCCGAAATCCACAGGGCAGGGCGTCGAGAGGGGAAGCCTGGGTTCCCGCCTCCTGGGCGGAATCTCTCTTTTTCTGGGGGAAGCCTCTGCTCTGCTCTTTAAGGTCTTTCAGCCGATCGCGTCAGCCCCACCAGACTCCCTAAAACCATCGCCCGATCACACAGCCAGCTGACTGAGGTCACGAACCGCACCTCGAAAACACCCCTAGAGCGACACCTAGGTGACCCCCGAGGAGGGCAGCCTGGCCTGCGGCCCCCACCAACCCATCCCACCTCGGGGTTTGGGCACACGCCCGCCTCTCCTAACAGCGGCTTGTGAAGGACAGGTTTGGGAACGGTGGCTCCATGCCACTACCTAAGGGAAGTGGGAAGGAAGGGGACATACCCACGGTCACCTGGAAGGTCAGAGGCTGTCTGACAGTCAGGACTGGAAGTGAATCCTCACGGTTCTTGGCCCGTGGCATTTGCAACGTACCTTGTAGTGTTCCTCCTGGCACGTGGGGCCACCCAAGACTCAGGGTCAAAACCCCACTGACAGGCTTTGGAAGATGGGGGTGGCGCTTCTTCAAACACGCTTTCCTGCTGAACGGAATCTCAGCCGCTTTGAGTCACTTAAAAAAACTCCTGCGTAGGATGAGGGCTTGTCTTAATTTCCGAGACAACTTAAGAAGGGCTGGCTCACCCCGGAAACCAGCTCAAAGTCAAACACCAAGGAGAATGGGGCAGGGAGCAGGATGGGGGCGGCTCCAGGGGGCGAGGGAGGAAGCTGAGACCGGGGGTCCGGCCTTGGATGGAGATTCTTGTGCAAAACCTCTGGATCGCCATGCTAATTGGCTGGGTCACGGCAGAACTTTCCAGAACAAGGAAAATTGTAATGCCTCCACCCCCTACCTCCTACTGATGCCGCAAAGAGAGCCTCTCCCAAGCCTTACGTAAAAATCGCCTTCTACCGGGAGCTTGCGGAAAGGGAACAAGCTAACGAGCGAGCCACTCAGCCTGGCATTCTCCTTTCACACTCTGTTCTTTTTAGACTTAGTTGCATTGGTATCTTAGATTGAAAATAGGAACGTTTCCCCTAAGACCCCAGATCTTTGGAGCCTCACGAAACGGGCAGGGAGGACCCCCACCTTCGAGCGGGCACAGCCCCTCCGCTGCCACAGTCTTCGCCTCCACGGCCGTAGTTCTGTTTCTGGGCTGACCTCTCCGGGCGTGTGCACGTGAGAAGCCGGGACAGGAGAACACCTGAAAGGGCCCACTACTCACCCTTCCACCCCTGGGACTGTGTGGGCATCTGTGGGGGCGGAGTCTGGTGGGGGTGGAGCCTGGACAGGGTGGAGCCTGGACGGGGTGGAGCCTGGACTTGGTGCTGCTGGGGCAGCTGGTGGCCCTCTGCCCCGCCCTGCCCAGCTCTGCTTCTCCCCTAACTCCCATCTCTAGCTCCTTCCCTTTCTTTAATGACTCCCTCCCTTTTGTTTTGCTCCAGTGATCCTAACACAATGTTTCTGCACACCTGTGAAGTTAATTCATCTCTGTCTCCCTGTAATTTAATCCAGACCACAAGACTACACTCATCTCTAATTTATGGCAAACCAGTGAGGCATGGATCTCATTAAATCATGTGGGGCTAACGAGAGACTCCATTCTGATGCCGCGGAGTGTCTGGTGGGGCCGCTCAGCATCACATTTGTCAGGGAGTCCTATAGAACAAGCAGCTGCCTTTGCCGCGGGCGGTATTAAATACACGCCCCGCCTCTTCCCCCTGCTGACTAACGGATGCTTAGCCGAGAAAAATCCTCCTCAGTCCAAAAGAAGTATTTCGATCCACTCTTTTCTACGCTGAAAGCTGGCTGGATTAAAACTTCTTTTATCTGATGACGCAGTTGCATCCAATCTGCATTCTCTGATCGCTCTGCCCTCCCCACCACACGAAGGCACAGGAAAGGGGGCTGTTTTTGTCACTGTGAAGTGTTAGGTATCCAGGACGGTTCGCTTCCCCGAAGGCAACCCGTCTCCTGGTGGGCTGTCCTGCTTCTCTCGGACTAACCTTGGAGGAGATGGGCCGCAGCGGCCGGCCGGAGGGCTGAGGGTTTGGGGAGTGGGATTTCCTTCCGCACTGAGGGAGAGCAGGCTCCTGGGGGGGGCCTGAGTTCTGGCCCGTCCATTCTCTGTGGTGACAAGGGAGTTTCTCCCCTACTCCTGGGGACGTTGGCACCCGGATGGCCTTGCTTGCTTTTCGAGGGGTTTTTGTGTCAGTTAATAGAGAGGTAGGTCCCTGCTTCCGGGCAGAGGGATGCCACAGCCCAAGACCCGGACACATGTCATACAGCAGCCGACTCTGAGTGCATCAGCCCTCAACCAGATGAACCCCTGGCTGTGGAATCCTGTCCTGTGTGACTCCCAGGCTCTGCCCTCTTGGTCCCCATGGGCCCACGCTGGGACTCCCCACGCTTCTGTGTCCACCTGCCTCTCTGGCCTCAGCGGCCAAGGTCGTCCCGGTGCCACTACTTCCCAGGCTCCCAGCCTCCACTCCCGCTGGACGAAGTCAGCTCTGCCACCCTCACCCTGTCCACCGAGTGAACATTTTCTGTCCTGTTCGGCCACTGTTGATTTCCTGTAATTCCCTGCTCGAGACCGGGCTTCTGTTAACCCAGACTCTCTAGAAATAAAAATACAAACGTGTGTGTGTGTGAGTATGTTTTCCTGCGGGGGCTGACGTTCCGCAGTTTCCAGCTTGGCGGGGGCACGCGGGGCTGTGCTGTTGGCAGACGCAGAAATCGGCCCACTGTTAACGCCGGTCTCGCTCACTAGCAGCCAGAGTTGCTTGTCATGCAGACAGTCACTGTTCGCTTAGCTCTTGAGTTTCCAGCCTGATCTCTCTGGAGAGGTGGCCGACTGAAGGGACCACAGTTTAATGGGCAGATAATCCAGTCACAATGACAGGCAGGCCGTCAGAAAGATGAAAATCTCCTCACCCGGGGACGCGGCTCGGCCGGGCCTTTCCGGGACCCGCGGGCGACCCGAAGAACGTGGCGTCTGCACTGGTGAGGGGGCACGTCCCAGTCGGCACCCTGATAATTACGTGGCCTTGTTGGAAGCTTGAGATAGACGCAGGGCAACTGGGAATGTTTGAGTTTTAAAAGGACATAAACATAGAGGACAATAAAGAGGGATTTTAAAGACTTGCCTGTGAGACCCTTGATGCCAATCAAATGTGGAAAACATTGCTGGCAAAGGGCAGCCCGTCCTTCCTCGCCGGGCCCCGCTGTGAAAATGCGGCCGGGCTCGGCGGGAGCTTAGTGTGCGCTCGTGCGCACTCTGGGTGCTCCTGTGTGGGCTCCACTGAGCCCTCGGGTGTGAGTCTGCGTTGGGCGCGGGTGCGGGCTGCTTGCTGAGCGCACGCTGGTGATGGACGTTGAAGGCGATTAGAATAGAAAGAACACTCGCTCACGATGGATCCATGCTGGTGCTGGAAATTGCTTTGTCACTAGGCTGGACTTGGGCAGCCGCGTGGAAGGTTAATTACAACAGGCCACCTTCTGAAACAACAAATGATCTTAGAAAGCCTGCCGTTGGCTAATTAATTTATTGCAAGCGACAGGGGCCTCGCCGATAGGCTTTGCTGACGAACAGAGAATGACATCCCCATGTTATGGCTTGAGCTGGGCGGCGACCTGGCAGGCCACGCTCACACTCGGCAGTGGCCGTGGGGAGTGGGTTAGTCAGCATGATTAACGTCACGCTATGGTAACAAATAGGCCCCACCTCTCAGGGGCCCCCTACCTGTGGGAAAGGTTTGCTGGCCCCTCGGCCCATGACTTGCCCTTTGGGATGCAGGCTGCTTGGGCAGTGGCCATCGGGGACACGGCTGGGCATCGTGACAGTGTGGTGAATATCGCATTGGGATTTACAGCTGTCATTTGGAGTGACAGGTGGTAGATGGCAAAGCCGGCCACACGCAGCCCCTCCCGGGATCCCTGCCCTTTCAGTGACCTTGGAAGTCCTCCACCCAGAGGTGGTGTCTTGCTGCACTGTTCAAACACAGGCTGGCTTTGTGACTTGCTTGGCCCATGGGGACAGCAGCCAGAGCGATATAATCAGAAACTTGAACGGTGGTTGTCCTTGGGCTTTGGCCTCTCAAACCCTTTTTCCATCGGCGCCGTACGAGGCCGCAGGAGCCTGGGGAGCTCGTCCAAGGCTGGGGGGGCTCATCCAAGGCCGGGGGGGCTCGTCCAAGGCCGGGGGGCTCGTCCAAGGCCGGGGGGCTTGTCCAAGGCGGGGGGGGGCTCATCCAAGGCCGGGGGGCTCATCCAAGGCCGGGGGGCTCGTCCAAGGCTGGGGGAGCTTGGCCCAGGCCCACAGCACGGCCAGAGCCTCTCATACTTGAGAGCAATTAGAGTGTTTTCTTTGTTTTTAGCCACTGAGTTTGGGGCGGTTTGTTACAACGACAGACAACTGTCCCTAACATGTCATTTCTATTCGACTTCCGTTGGCCGGAGAAAACCACATAGCCCGAGTCAAGTTCATGGAAGAGGGGTCTGGGGGGGTGGCTAGAGCAAGTCTGGGGGAAGCTCCTGGCTGCAGAGACCAGACAGCACCGATGCCCCACTCCGTGGGCACGCCAGGGAGGTGGATGAAAAAGCAGCCACCACCACCAAACCACAACCACAGCCCGAGTCAGGAGTGGACGCCGTTCGCCCCGCGGGCCACACGTGTGGTCCTCACGTCCAAGCACCGAGCTCTGCTGAGGACATAGTGAGCCCCTGACCTGACTCTGGGGAGCCGCTTCCCTGCCGTCCACCTGTAAGGAGGGCGCGTCCTTTAAAAGCAGATGAGAGTAAAATGCCAGTCTACGGGCTCAGGCTCACAAGAGCTAGGGTTGAAGGTCTCTGTCTTCTAGACGTTCGCCTGACTTCTAGTCCCAGCCCCCATCACCCCGGTTAGTGGGTGTGGCCACGATGCAGAGCCTGAGGGCTGGACCCCGCAGGCCCTGGGTCCTCGGTCACCAGGTCCTTGCTGCAGTCTCACCTGGTGACTCTCCACAGCTGCCGCCGGAGGCAGCCGTGCTGGTGAGCTGTCCGCGCAATGTAGTTTGGAACGCACAGGAGTCCATCGGTCCCGCCAATGGCTGCCCCGTGGGAGATGCTGGATTGCTCTTCTCCCTCCAGTGCAAACCCCGCATTGGACCCGGGGTGGGAGGAGCCGATCACAGCCCGCACTGGAGGCCGGGGGAGGGGTCCGCACTCCTGGGCTGAGGCAGGCGCGGGGCTCCCTCTCTGCCCAGTGTGCCTTTCCAGTGTTTCTCAGATCCTTCCCCAGATCTGCCCCGCTGGGCTGTTCGGGGAAACATCAGGCCCATGGACAGCATGGGGGTGCATTGTCGATACATGGGGCCGCTCACAGCGTGCGCAGCCCCGGGGAATCCGGGTCCCCATTCGCACGACCCCGGCCGCGCTGGCTCTGCCTCGTGTCAGCTCTCGGGGGCAGGCACCCCTTGTGCTTGAGACTGGGGCTCTTCCCAGGACTTGGGGCGTCCAGGGCTCATACCGGCGAGGTCCCTCGGTCCCACCCACGGTCTCCCTCCTTGTGCATGGCATCTGAGAGTATAAAGGGACAACAGGAGGCCACCCCTTCATCCAATTCTGAGGTCCCTGCACCTCTGAGGCTTCAAATAGATTGAAAAGAAGTGAGCAATATGGACATGGGGTGAAAATTCTAGTGCGTGTTCCTGGCTTTGTTTTGAAAATGGCACTTATGAGCGTACAGGCACGAAAGAAGCGGAGTAGGAGGCGGGGCCCCCAGCCAGAACCCCTGGCCGAGCACCCTCCAGCCCCGGCCGCCCCCCACCCCGGAAGAGGTGGGTCTGGACCGGGGGCGGGGGGGAGCTCCCAGCTGAGGAATTCCGAGTTCCGGGCTGGACGCAGTGAAGTCTGTGCTCGTTAGTGACCGCACCTGGGCAGGCCCGACTGACGCGATCGTATTAACATTCTCAGCCTCGTCTCCTGCTGTTAAATAATAGATGGCCTTGAAGCGTTCCCGGGTAGTTTTACTTTGTATCATGTATTTTATCCAACCTTCTTTGAATTATTTAGCTATATAATAAGGCAGAAATCCTGCCTTTCCCTCTTCTGGTTTTCCCACTCAGCGGGAGCTTAAATTATTCCAATATTTTGCACCAACAACAGAAAGAAATAGTCATCTATAAAATTTAGGCCACATGAAGATTTTCTGACCCAGTGAAAGTGTGCGTCATCCAACAGCTCCTTCCAGGCAGTTACGACCATGTCCAGATAATGCGGGAGTGCGGCATCTGAGATCGGGGCCAGAGGAAGCGTCGGTTGGCTGTAAGTTGTGACATTTATGATTGAAAGTGTGCTTCATAGACACCCTCCTCTGTGCTCCTGAGAACCGACATAACCCACGCCCCGTCTCCAGAGACTCTCTGGAGGAGGAAGTCGGAGTTTGCTGAGCCCGGCTCTCCTCCCGTCCGCAGCAGAGCCGGCGGGCAGACACCCACCTTGCCCGACGGCCTGCCACGCACTGCCTGCGGCGTGATGGCTTCGGGTGAGCACCCGCTCTGCATTTCTCCGTGTTTCCCTCTGCCTCGTCACCTCCATTTTAACTGCATCTTAAGTCCTTCTGGGGGAGAGCAGCTTATAATTAACGTGATTGCTAATTGTGTGTGTTTAATTAGCTGCTGCCTGCTGAGAAATTACAAAACAATTTGGAGCCCGCTGGGCGGTGAGTGACCGAGGAATCCCCGCTCGCCATTCAGGAGGCCTGTCCTTTCCGTTTCGCTTCCTTCCGCAGACGAGAGCGCAGAGGGCTGCGGCCTGTTGAGAAAGTGGCGGGATAGGACGGGGCACAGACAAGCCCCGACACTTCCCATAATGTATGACAGACTGTTACATTTTATAATCCGTAATTACTTTCCCTGCGGTTTCTCATCGCCTCCCACATTCAGGAAAGGCCTGGAAAATGAGGGAGGGGTCCGAGACGTCCGCTCCGGCCCGACCCCCTTTCCACCAGAGCCCTGGAGGCCGATCTCTGCAAAACGGCGAGGACGGCGCTCCCTGCGTGGGCGAGGGGTGTGGCGCTCAGGCAGACCAGTTCGCTGAGCGTGGAGTGGGAGCTCGGTGACTGTTCGGAACAAGCACCACCATCGTGCTCACTCCTGCGCTGGCGGGGACCAAGAGCAGTGTGTGTGGGATGAGGGGGGGTGTTGACCCGAAGGACAGGCCACCCCCTGGACTCCGCACTGTGTTGTCACCCAGAGCGAGCACACGACAGGGCTGGCTGTTATCTTCGTAACAGTGTCTGTCTAGAGGGCGTCTTGGGTTTTGTGTTGAGCTGAAGTGTTACATCGGGAAATGCAAACAAGCAAAGGATCAACGTGAGTTGCCGGAGAAGACTTCGGGGGAGGTCCGCAGAAGAAGACAGGCCTGGGGTCTCTGTGTCCCCTCGCCCAGCCACACAGCAGAATGGGGAGGCTGGGCTGGACCACACGTGGAGGCAGCTCTGGGTTGCCCTGGTAACAGTGTCTCCTGTTCCCAGAGTGATGAGCGTACAAGGAGAAAAAGGACTAAGGGGCTGGAGTGGCACGTGGTCCATGAGCTTCTTCTGGGGGACGCAGGAGAGGGTGTGTCAGAGTCGCTCTCAGAGATGACGGAAACCAAAGGGTCTGGTGGACGCTGAGAGATTGCTTGATGGTGTCGCAGGCTGCTGCTTGGCTGTCCCCTCCCCAGGCCAGGGAGGGCAGCCCCCCTCCCCCCCCCCCCCCCCCCCCCCCGCTCCCATCCTGCCTGGCTGTACAAGTAGTCACCCTGGGCCCCGAGCGGTGACACTGGGCACTAGGTGACACAGGCGGGGGTGCCTGACTGGCTGCATTAGATCAAGTGAACGCTGACTGATTTCTCCATACGTGGGAGCTCATCTTCGGTGTGAAATAATTTCCAGAGGACCCATGGACAGGACAGAAGGCCACATGGGCTGGGCTGTACTGGTGTGGGGCTGCGGGAGGCAGAGGAGCAGGCCAGGGGGGAGGGGAGAGGCTACGGAAGGACACCTGTGTTCAGCGTGTGGCTTGCCGGCCCCTAGGGAAGGGTCCCCACGCTCACTGCCCATTCCTCCATTTTTCCTGGGACCAAAAATAACAGCCAAGAGGAGTTCCCCGGGGACAGGCATCCATCCCTCTAATATCTACTTTCCTTTCAAAAACCAGTCAGAAGTCACCTAATGTCACAGGCACATCCCTCAGCCCCGGGGACATCATTTTGGTTTATTCTTACTCCTCTTTTCGCATTAACGCGAAATGTCACCGCCGCCTTTTAATCTGCAATGCAAACCTAACATTTCGGCCTCCCGTCTCCTGTGCTCACAGAGCCCAGCTTTTAAATTCCATTCCGCCGCGGCGTGAGAGTTGGCGCCGGGCGAGCCTTTCACAGCTGGTGATCCGAGAGCAAACACGATGTAGTGCTGGGGCCAGGGGAGCGCTTTCGGGATCCGAGTGACCATCACTGTACTTATTAATTCTCCAAGTGGCAGCTGTGACACCTAAGTCCTCTCAGAGCCGACCCGGCTGGGAAGTGACTCATCTTACTGCCTGTAAGCTCACTCCGGACCCAAACGCCTGTAATTCGAGGACAATTATGCCTAGATGTGGCACCGTGTAGCTGGCACACGGAACACGAGGAGGGCACATCCAAAGCCCTGGGGGATTTCCGAATTGATGGGGTAGCTTTTTATTTTCTTTGAGATCAGTTCCGACTAGAGAGAACAGAATTGGTGACTCAGACTCCCATCCCTGGACTTACGGAAACGTTTAAGATTTCAAACCAGCTTCTCGGGGAGATGTGGTCACTAGGAGTGTGTCTCCCTGCTGACCTCAGGAGAGGGCCATGCTTCCCGGGCCACCTGGAACCAGTCCTTAGTGTTTGGTTACAAATGTCTCGGGACACTCGGGACACTCGGGACCCGATATGACTGCATTTCTCACTCTGCACACGGACGGCAGCCGTACCACCCTCTGACACGCCAGAGGCCGACGCTGCGACACTGAACTTGGAGATGGGACAGGGGGTGACGGCTTGTCCGGGCGTGAGGCGTTTGTCAGTACATGTCCCTGCGGCATCAAACGTGCCCCTAAAGTCTGATACGGCCCTTGTGGGCAGCTGGTTCGAGGACAAAATGAAGACCTGCCAGCTGATGGTTATGGCTCCCCATCCCAGCTCTCAGACAGAACCCGTCTCGCAGTTGCTGGAGGGATGGCAGACAGAGCCTGACCTCGCGCTACGGGGAAGCGCGCCGCGATCGCCGAGAGGGGCCGCGCCCTTCGGTTTCTTGCACACGAATCTTCAGGGAGTGTAATAAACCAATGCAGACGCAACCCTTACTTACGATGTGTTTTTCCTTTAATTTCCTTTTGGTTTTGCATGTGAACCTCACAGAGGACTTAGAGGTTTACGTGGAAGCCCCGATCGGAACGTCTTGCCCTCCAGCCTGGCTCGGTTTGTGGCCAGGTACCCCAGGCGGAGAATGTTCTGAAGCCGCACAGGGACTCTGGGGGACGTTGCCTCGCGTGGTGCCACCTCGCACGCCTCAGCACCGGGTGTGCTGGTTGCTACTGAGGTGTCACTGCGCCTGAGCCCACAGATTAGAGAGCTGGGAAGTACACATGGGCGCCCTAACCCAGGTACCCCCCTACATACACGCATCCCTCCACCCGCCCGCCCACCCACCTTCCTATTACCAACCATGACTCATAGTGCTTCGTCTGATTCAGACCAACCACAGGCTTCATCCCGATCTCTCCCTTCCCTTATTTATAGCTTCCTTCTCACGGTGAGAAACCCGGCTCTCACGTTCTACGTTTACTCATTTGTCTCGGAATCGCTGAGTGTCTTTAGCGCTACAGTATCCAGTCAAAACGCAGCCATTCCCAAGTTACACAGGCCGGGTCTTCTGTTTCTCCTGTCCTGCAGCAAGGCTACGTTGTTCACTGGTGACGCAGTTGGACTCATTGTTACCACTTGTACTCCATCTCGGGTTCTCCCATAAGCCGAATTCTAAAAATCCTGTGTTTATCCGTGGGATGCCTGAGACACCGCTGTGGTTCTGAGTCAGAGCCACGCGAACCTCCGTCTCTGGTCTGCCTCCTGCAACCCTCTCCATCTGTGAGCAGGCCCAGTGCGCTTCCTTAGGGCTGCGATCCTGGCCCCGGGGGAGACACACTGCCTCTCAAGGGACGCATCCCCTCCCTCCAAAAAAAGGGTAAAACTATAGCGATAATAACTATAAACATTAATTAAACCATTGCCAAATACATATATATATTTGCAAAGTGACTTGTTTTTAAATCACAACACACACCCATGTCCACTCATTAAATGTTTATGGAGCACCTACTGGGGCCAGGTGCTGTTCTAACCCTAGATGCTAAGGTTGCAACGAAGAACCCAGGACCGGGTCGCATTGACCTGATTTGGGTCAGAAGTTCACCCCTGAGCCCATTACTGGGACCCAGAGGATGAGACACTCTGATTGGCTACATCTGGTCACATGGCCACCCCCAGACCTTCTGGGCTCCAGTGAAATCACATGGACTGAATGAACTCAAGGGATTTCCTGGGAAGGAGATACAGTGTTTTCCTTGGACAGGGCCAGGGTACTCACCCCCGAGGTTCCCCACAGCCCACCCTTTGGCCTCAGTTACTGGGGACACGCATTCTGAAGCAGAACATGCCATTCTCCTTGGGTCGGCCGCACTCGGCACTCGGCTGGCCGGCTGGTTTCCAGGAACCGCGGGCCACCAGGCCCGAGCTCACGGGAGAAATCAGCGGCTCCCTTCCTGAAGTGGTCCTTTGATGTCACAGCCAGTCACACACACCCTGTGCCCTGCACGCCTGCAAGGCAGATGGAACCTTCCACCGCAGCGTCCCTGCTGGGACCAAGGCCAGCGCAATGTCTGCTCTGAATGTCCCTGGTCTGCCAATCAAGCCGCATCTAATTGACGAGGACATCTGAGGCAGCCCCTGCTGGTCTCTGCAAATTGGAGCTTATGGATTCTGGAGTCTCCTGGAAGACTGACAGACCAGCCCTGCCACGCAGGCAGAGCGGCCCTTTTTCTCTGGCTCTGCTTGGGTCTCCCATCCGTGCCGCCACGAAGGAGCCTGGACTTGGCCCGTGAAACAGAAGGGATTTTTCCCTCCCAGTTTGGTGGGTGGGCAGGGCCACACGAGTCTTGCCACGCTCCGGTTGGGGTGAGGCTGGCGGCACACTCTGCAGAGGCTCCAGGAGAGTGCGTCTGTGTCTCTGCTCACCAGGCAGGGATGCAGCGGAGCTCTGAGCCCTGGGCAGGAGCCAGCCGTGGCGGGTGGGGGGGTTCTCAGGAGAGGGTTGAGGGCAGGGTGGCAGCGTGCAGGCCTCGAGGCAGGAGCGTGATACCCAGCTCTGAGCGAGGGGGCGTGCGGAGGGCTCAGAGCCCAGAAACGGCTGAGGACCAGGGACGGCGTGGCCGGTAGGTGGAGAGGGGCCACGTGTCCGACTGGGCTCCGGGTTCCCTTCTGGAAGTGCTGAAAGGGGCCCGACCCGTCCCTGGAAAGGCAGGGGAAGCTCTGAAGCCCGGTCCTGGAGGGGGAGACTCATCATTTCCTGGGGGCCCAAAAGAGCTTCCCTGTTTTCCTCGTGCATTTCCAAGAATCCCTTTTTTTGCTCACTTCAGAGCTTCTTTACTTAAAAATACCCAACAAATAAAAAGACAACTCTCTGCCGAGTGGCTCTGTTACATTTTTGCATTTAATTCATTTATAGGTGGCTGGTTCCATTATTATTCCTACTTTTTATGGTCTCATAGTTTCCCAGCAATGATTTATGCAGTAAGCAATCCTAAAGAAATTCAAAGGGTCAGCACTCGTCAGGCATACAAAGGACCTTTTTAAAAACCCTCACTAGAGGTGTGTTACTTGGTGACGACTTCGTTGTATTTCCTTTGTGAATGGAGTGTATCCTTGTCCATGAGCCCCATCAGAAAGCTGCCTCTCCTTCCGCTGTGCTTCGGGTTGGCTCTCACTCCCTGTCATTTAGACAGAGGACTTCCCAGATCGCTTAATGAGAGAAAGGAGGAAGATACTGTATCACACACTGTTACACTTGATAGTCCGTAATTACGAAATTAGATATTTCAATTATTCAAAAGCACATGGTTTCTGAGCCCCATTGTCTAAGTCCACAGAGTTCTTTGCGCACAGGTCTTCGCTCCTCCTTTTCTGTTCTCTTTCTATTTTGCTGAAAACGCCACTTGTCTCCCACTTGGATCACGTACTTCCTGCAGACGGCCGCGGCCCGGTGCTCCGGCTGCCCCAGCACAGCGGGCCTGGCAGCTCGTCGAGAGCTCCTCGTTAAGCCGTGGTTGACGTGGACTAGGTTTGAAACACCGCACTGAAAACCTCGCGCCGGCCTCCAGGGTCCTCAGCAGTGATTTCCGCGGTCACCCGGGCAACATGCTTGCATTCCATACGTAATACTCACCCCCGGGGGGACGTGCCCTCCGACCCCAGGTCCACACCGCTGCCCAGGACACGGGTCTGCACAGTGGGCTTCGGCCAAAGGAACGTCCTGCCCGCCCCTGATGTTTCTCTCCCTCTCTTTCTCCCTTCTTTCCCCTCTAAATAAATAAATCAACAAGTACATCTTTAAAAGAAAAAACAATACCTTCTTCGTATAATACCAAAAAAAAAAAGAAAAAAGAGAAAGAAAGGTTTTATGGAGACACTCTAAATCCCCGAAGTTCATTTCCCTGGGACACTTTCTTCCTCAAAATCTAAAATCCGGGGTCTCTCGCTCCACAGGACCAGATGGAACCGGTCACCGTGCGAGCCAGGGGCGTGGTGCCGCCAAGCAAACCATCCTGGGGGCGTGGGCGGGCTGGGGACCATCCGTGGTCACCGGCCGTGACTTCGGAGCCCGTGTAGTGGTGTTGCACACCTCAGTGGTTAGATGTCAGACAGTCCCTGGGGGCCTCAACTTCTACATCTTCGCACACCCGGGCTCGGCGGAGCCGGTGTACAGGCAGTGAAGACAGACCGCCGCCTTCTTCTGGTGGGGCGGCGGGCTCTCCTGTACGGCGGGCACCAGCGCGCGGACAACCGGCCTTTTATGCGCGCAGGGTGCTGCCCATTGGTGAAGGGAGCTGCTGAGCAGAAACACCGGTTCCCACTGTGGGTTGCGGGGCGCCCCGGGGTCCCCAAGATGCTTTCGTCACCACAGGAGCAGCAGCAGCAAGTTGTTGCTCACTTGTTCGCTTGTGTTCTCTGTCGCGCGTGGGCCCGCCGGAGTTTCCCAGACGCTGCGGTGCTTCTCGTGGCGGAGATTCAACCCCTCAGCCCGGCGGCCGTGTGCTGGAACGCAGGGGGCCGTGAGGAGTCAGAGCGCACCCGGCAGCAGGGCTGGGGGCACCGCACAAATCCCAGGGAGCCGACGCAGCGCCCCCACCACCAAGAGGGCTCCCACAGCCCCTGTCAGAGTCGTTAACCGTGGGAACCGCAGCAACGAAGGAGTAGGAAGTCACTGTGTGCTCGTCACTTTGATTTGTGAGGGCGGATTCTTTATTCACTTTAGATGGGGTAAAGGGTTAGTGTTTGGGTGGGGCAGGGGAAGGAAGCTTTAGCCAAAGGAACATCCGCGCCATTCCCCCTTCTCCTTCTTCCTGTTACTCATTCGAACCCACCCGGACTATCGGAAGTGCGCTGTTACTGTTTTTGCTTTTGAATTATGTTTTATGCCTGGCGAACGCCTCCGTGAAGCCCATTTGAAAATGTGAATAAATAGTTGCGTCTTCTCATCGGCGGTCACTGGATCAGGTTATTAAACGAGGAGTGAGATGCACAGAATGAGTCTGTCTGGCTGCAGGCCAGACGGGAACGAGCACGTTCCCAAGGAAGCGCAGAAAGGCTCAGCTCCGCAGTTCTGGGAACCGTGGGCGCGATGCCGCTTGAAAAGACAATGTGCAAAGTGCCCGAAAGAATTTCTTTAAGTGCCACAGAAAGAATTTCTTTAAGAGTGGGAATATAGAGGGGTTTTCTGCTCCTTTGGAAAAAAAATCTATAAACCTAAATTTCTCTAAAAAATCTACTGCTAGAAAAGATGTTAAGAGGAAACCGTTGATGGATTCTGCTGAATGACAGACAGAACTGTGAACGTGAACTGTTTTGGTGGACTGTCTCTGTGAAGCCATGTGAGGGAGGGGTGATGGGCCGGGCCGCACGGCGGCCACGGCTGAAGAGATCAGAGAACACAAGCGCGGCTCTGAGCATCCTGGCAGGTGACAGGGACCACAGGAAACAAGCCACCTAGACACCGCGTGCCACCGGAGAGCACGCACAGGGGGTCGGTCCCGGGTGACTGGTGGCAGGCGGTTCTCAAAGGAGGGAACGTGCATTTTTGTGCGTGGCCAGACAGCAGCCCACAGAACCTGCCTCCACCGAAAAACCGGGGGTGGGGGGGGTGGGGGGAAACTGAGTCATGAGCTTGGCGGTCCACCCTGTGAAGAACAGCCTGTGCGTCTTTATGGGCCCAGGAGAAGAGCAGAGCCCTAAGGTGGATTTTTAAAAAGGAGCCCACCCACTCTGTCCTCTGAGAACCCCCAAGGAAGATGCAGCAAAGGTCAGAGCCAAGTGCCCCCTGGGGTGCTGTCGGGCTTGGAAATCTTTCAGGTGTTTGTATTTGCATAGGTTTGTTAACCCAGAAAATCTGAGCAGGTGGACAGGGGCGGGGTTCCCACTGTGTCGGTAAAGTGTTGACAGTGTCTGCCAGTGGACCAGGGCCGACTCGGAGTGCAGAGCTTCCGGGGAGGGCGGCTCTGAGGCCACTGGTCTGCCACCGACTAGGAGCAATGGCTCGGGGACCAGCAAGGTCAGTGTGAAGGACAGGAACCAGCAGTTCCCCAGGGGCATGTGGGAGCAGCCCAGGCAGCGAGCCCAGTGCAGAGACCAGGCTGGAGGGACCTCACGAGGCCATGCCCAGGGCCGCGCCCAGGGCCGCCACGGCCGGCTCCTGCCGCCAAACGCCCGGACCTCGAGTTAGGGGCAGCACGCCTGTCTGAGCAGCCTGTCCCCGGCTCACCGGTTCTGGTTTTGTCCCCGCTGCACCCTCTCTTTCTCCTTCCTCCTCTCGACCAGACCCGGAGACACGTGACCTCCGAAGTCTGTGCGGCTCGCAGGACCGTCCTCAGGGGAAGGACTGGCCCATCCGTTGCCTGGGGCTTCGTCTCCCCTCGGCCGCCAGAGGGTGCAGCGGCGGGCGTCCTGCCAGACCCTTGCGTCACTTTAGTTTAAGTGCCTGGGGAAGAGAGAGACTGAAATACCCATTTAAATGCAACGCAGATGATTCTGGCGCTGTGCCGGGCCCAGGCCCCTCTCCCAGGCCTCACCCGCCCATGAGGCTCTGGTGCTTGTGGGTCTGTAAACAAGCAGCCCCTGAACACCGGCCCCTACAGCCGCAGTGAGGTCCCTCCTGGGCAGGTCTACTCTCAGATGCTTTACGTTGGCCTGAAGGAGAGTTGAAGGCAATGCTGAGAAACAGCTGTCTTTGGCCTGGGGCCGCCCTCGGCCCCTAACGCTCACAGAGGACGCAGCGTGGCCTCTGACCCTGGGTGAGGCTTTCTGAGAACTGCTCGAACCTTCAGGGATGGGATGCCGTTGGCAGACACCAGTGTGCACGGGGGTGGGGGGGGTGTTAGGTTTCCGGTGGGGGCCGATCCCCCAGCAGTTTCTAAACTAGGAAGCACCTCAAGCCTCTGAAACGCAGAGACCGCGGCACAGATGTCCGTGTGTAACGTCCAGCTTTCTAATACACCGCACTCTGCTGTGAACTCTGCCGGAATTTGTGTTTCTTAAAGGAAGGGAAGGTCACAGGGATGGCTGGCTGTCCGCTCCCTTCAGGTACGGAGCTGAGCCTCCTGTTGCTGTGAGCGTGGCCACGTGGTCGCACGTGGGCAGACCACACGGGGTTTCAGATCCGTTTGCTTCTGCCCCCCTCATGCAGCACGAAGAGTAGCGAGAGGCAGGGAGCCCCTGAAGGGCCCCCCGCCGGGAGGACGGGCCCTGCTCTCTCTCCACTCTGGCTGCTTCCGTTTTGTTCCCCTGCGACTTGGACACCAGGCAGGCAGGACGCTGGGCAGCGAAGATTCCGGAATACTTTCTCTAGGGACTGGGACGTAAGCGAGCGGGAGACGGCCCGGGCATCACTGCTGCCGCCTCCTCCTCCCAGCAGGCTGAGACCCGTTAGCCAAGAAGCCTGCCAGCACTGATATCAGAATGCACACTCCCAGCTGTCTCACATCTGCCCCCATAAACAGACCTGCAGCCGTTTAGAGCCTGTCTGCTCTGCGTAACTCACAAAACTGCACCCCCCATCTGCTCGCTGCAGATAAGGCCAGCCCCGGAGCACGGGGAGGGCCCCAGGCCGTGCTGCCCGGGATCTCTCTGCCCAGAGATGCCCGCCTGCTGCCAGGCGGCACGCGGACCCGTGAGCCGCTCTCCAGGCCCAACCCCTCGCCTGCAGCCCCCAGCCCTCCTCTCCTTCTGGGTGGTGGCCCCTGCACTTGAGGCTCCGCAAGGGCTCACGCTGGAGGGACTTCCCCCAAGTGTGATCCTGCTTAGGCAGCATGAAAATACGCCACCTCGGGGCCCCACCCCCAACTCCTGGCCCTTGCTCCAGAGACAGACAGACGGCACTGAGTCTCGGAGCATGAGGCATAGCAGGGTCCCTTGTGTACTAACGGTCTGGGCTGGTCTTCCTGTGAGCCCAACCTCTGTCCATCCCCCACGCCACCTTGTTGGTCTTGTGCCCGCGTGAGGCCGGCAGTCCTCCCGGGCTCCAAGCTGACTCGCTCACTTCCAACACGGCCACGTTGCATCGAAGCACAAAGCTTGGAAAAGGGGCGTCGGTGACGCTGAAGTTCTGACGGATTCGGACCTCCCCCCGCACTCGGTCAGCCGTCAACGCTGTTCTCGGCTCAGGTCACTCTGGGGCGCACACGCCGATGCCCCGCAGCCTTCTCCTGGTCCCCAGGCTTGTCCTCCTGGCGTCTCCCTGACCGAGAGCCCAGCTGCGGAGGTTTTCCTCACCGACTCAGGCGCGCCGAGCCCCCTCCAGCAGTGCGCCCACCCTCTGCGCAGCGCTGCTCAGCCGCGCCTCCCTGCCCTCTCCTCGCAGCGGGCAGCCACGGGCCAGCAGGGGAATGGCAGCTGCTGGACGATTCTAGAATGGGTTTGGGGCCAGTGCTCTCAGTCAGCGTGGGCAAGCTGCTGGCTGCCCACCCGCGACTCATTCTCCAGGAAAGAGCTGGATGGTTACGTTGGTAAAATCCACTCGACGTCTCTCAGAGGGACCTCACATTCGGTGTTTTTAAAGGGTGTCCTGATGAGACGGTGAATGACATTAAGCGCGATGCGAGCCGCCCTGTTTCTGACCTCAGGGGCCTCTGGGCCAAGAGAAGACCCAGGAGGGCCGCGGCGGCTGTGAAGGTGACAAAGGTGTGGCCCAGGGGTTCTCCGACGGGGTCCTGAAGGTAGAGTGCCTCCTTGGTGAAGTCCCGCCATATAGCTCCCTGGCTTTGGGAAGGGGCAGAGCAGAAGTCGGACGTGGCCTCGGTGGTGACAGTGCCATTGTTCCACACGTTCCTCTTGCGACTGTCTGTGGCTGCCTGTGGACAGGCTGCAGACGCCCCAGCATCTGGGCTGCGTGGCCCAGGTGCCCGGGTGTCCAGCACAGAGCCGGGCATGTGCGAGATGCTCAGGGCCCGGTGCCGAGCTAATGACACTGCTTGGTCAGAACGGAGCGTGGTCTGAGTGTCTCTCAGTTGCCCTCCCAGCCCGTAGCCTGCCCCGCACTGGGTGGCCCCACTTCCGCTCCTACCCCCCACCCCCTTGCACGAGGCAGCGGACTGCCCTGAGCGTGGCTCGGAACACAGCACTCATCGCGTTCTGTACCGGGCTCGCCGGCGGGTGCGAGCCCCTGCTCCAAAGCGGCAGCAGCCGCAAGGGCACCACGCGATTGTTCGTTTGCTAAATAACACGGACGCACAATGGCTTAATTACAGCATTTTGCAGCGAAGAGGAACTGTGGTAATTTCCGCATCGGTGTCTCATTAACGAGACTTGCTGACGGTTATTGGCAATGGTCTGGGAGGCCCTTTTGTTTTAAATCACTTTCTAAATTGCTAATGTCGTCTGTGGGAGCGGAAAGTTTCCAAAGCTGCGTGGCGAAGGTGAAACGTTGGCGAGTCAGACAGCCTTCCCACGGTCGTTTCCTCCTGGGTGGTGAAGGTTGATGGAGCGAGAGGAAGGCGATGTTGACATCGCGCTGTGCCTCCACATCGTCAGCATCCTCGTTACAGGAGCATCACAGATTTAAATGTCAGAAAGGACCCAGATGTGAGACTTCTTTACCAGGAGCCAGGCACACAGATGGCCATGGGCCATGCCTTTGTGCCCAGCGCTGCCCCTGCCGCCATGGGACCGGTCAAGCCGCTGAGCACCCGTGGGCCCCGTGAACTCGCCCGGCCCGGGTCTTCCCGCTCAGTCGCTGATTGAACGCATCTGCTGAGCGCTCCGGGCTCCCTGCTAGGCCCCGGGAAGCCAGCGGAAGAGACAGACCGTCAGCCTAGAACCGAGTGGATGCCTGAGAGTTTAAGCCGAGTGTGATTTTAGTAGACAAATGGAACCGGGCATCTAACGGGGAGTTCCAGGGAAGGCCCTACGACCGGGAGGAGGGGCAGGGCTTCTTGAGGAAGATGCCTCGTTCACAGGAATGTGATGAAGAAGAAGGAGCCAGCTGCAGGAATTCTGGAAGAAGAACCTGCCAAGCTCCTGTCTGACCCTACTGCCCTCAAGCTGGCTGCTGCTGAGGGGACCGCGGTCAATTTTGAGGACTGTGGGGGCTAGGGGGGGTGGGGGAGGTGTCTGTCCAATGCGGCCTTTGTGGGACCTTTGGTTCTTGTGCTCTCCACTGCCCAGGCGCTGCTGCCCCTGCCTGGGTTTGGGAAGGCTCCTTCCCTCCTCCCAGCGCGGCACTTCCAGACCTCCAGGCGGGGGGTGAGTCCCTGTCAGCTTCCCCAGCAGCAGCGCTGTCTCTCCAGGGCGGAACAGTGCGTGGGGCTCACAAAGCGCCATTTGCAACAATGTGGACAAACTCTTTGTTATTCCTGCGTCTCTTACCTTTTGTTTCTCTGATGAAATAAAGTCGGTACGAGGATACAACACAGGAATGGTACAATCTTCCATGGGTTACTGCATGAAAACTACTGACTATTAAAACTTGATAAACTCAGATTTCTGATAAATGGGCTTATTAATGACTTCCATAAAAATGAGTGTGTTTAACTGCTTTAACTGATGAAGGGCCGGTTGAAGGGAATGGGATCCAATCCCCTTACACTAATTTATCTCTGCTTTGTCAATTAAGAGCATGAAGCAACTAGCCCGATGAGCCCCTGACAGACGAGTAAATGAGAATCGGATTTTTAAAATGGAAAGTTGATATAATTAGAAAGCTATTAACTTTTCCTCCCATCCGGGCATCATGGAATAAGGAAGCCACAGGGGACCTGTCCTTCAAAATAATTAAGTTCCCAAATTCGCTTTTTTGGTTTCAGAATGTTCTGATTTAGTCATTTATTAAGTTGAAGTGTATGACTGTGAAGCGTTGGAGGTCCGGCTCCTGTGTTTTGGGGGCCTCGGAGCAGGCCCCCAGCCATGACTGTACGCGAGCCCCCTAGGGTGTTTGGTCTGAGTCGGCAGTGTGAACGCTCCGGTTTCTGGGGGGAGAAATGGAGGCACCCGAAGCTGAAGTCCCCACAGCCCTGGGCTTGAATCCAAGCTCTTCGGTCATTCACTACCCCGTCCTGGCACGCGGACACGCAAGCGGGTGGGAAGACGGGGAGCTGGTGATTGATGACCCCTCAGGCACATGCAGCCAGCACCCTCGAGGGGCCTGAGCGGAGTGTGACCCTGGACACCCGGGTTCATTCCTCGGGCCACCGGCCTCGGAGCCCAAGGACAAATTCCACAGGGGCCACCGGCTTGAGCCCCTAGGGTCTGTGGTGCTTGCTTGTGGAAAAGCTACTTTTAGGGAGACCTGCTCCTGTTCTCTGTCCCTCTCTCCATCTCGGAGCTCCGTTCTCTTCCGTAGGGCTTCCTTTTAAGGCAGTTTCCGCAGACGCCACCAAAAGACACCGCCCCCAGCAGCCGTGGACTGCCTTCCACCAGCTTAGCGTCCAGGAGAGAATATACGGGAAGTTCTAGCATTAGCCCAGAGGCTGCCACCTCCTGGTCGCAGGCAGGGTCAGGCCGCGCCTCCCCCTGTGTGGCCATGTGTGTGGGCATGGACGTGCTCCTGACCTTCGGGAACACTCAGCGGCTCATCGTCGCCCGTGACGACACAGGGCATTCTCTGTTCCAACACCAAGCGCCTGCTCTTTGTTGTTACTTTGTAGAAGTGAGCAGGTGTTGGTCTGCAGCCTGATGAGCGTCGGTCACTCACGGGGGTTAGTTTCTGACCAGCGTTAAGGGAACTTCCTCCACTGAGCGCTTCCTCCCCACAGAGGAGCTGGGCTGTGCTGTCCCCGCTGCCCAAGGCTCTGGGGACATGGGCGTGTGCACGTGTTAATTTCCTTTTCCACCACTACAGGTTGCCACAGACTTAGTGGATTCCCCCCGCCACACACAGACCACCTTGGGTTTTGTAGGGCGCGGTGCAGATGGGTCTCACGGGCCAGAATGCAAGGCACTGCTGTCCCCGTTTGTCCGCACCACTGTCCCTGAGGTTTCCTGGTGTCCTGTCACGTCCTCTCTCAGTAGAAACGCTCCAACCGCCCCTGCTCAATGAGCCGGCTGTCTGGAGGCTGACGTGTTTGTGCTGAGGCAAGACTTGCGTTACTCTGTGTCCTATCCCCACCCGGGAGCTGTGTGCTCTGGGCCGGTGCCTCAGGTTTGGTGTCGTCTGCCCAGCCCCACAGCCGTGAGTGTGCATCCGTGGTTCCTTCTGCCTTTCTGTATCGCCGGTGAAGCCAGGTTAACTCTGGGAAACATTTCCCCTGGCTGGGAGTGACCGCACTGAGGCTGTCTGCACGCTGCACCCGGAGAGCCTTTCGAGTTGTTACTTGAGTTTGGAGAGCACGGGCGCCAGGGGGAAGCTGTAAACGTGAGCCCCGGTGGGTCTCCTGTTCTCTGGGTTTGCTGGTCACTCACGGCACAGACAGACAAAGTGATTTGTGTCCTCTGACAAGCTTGAGGCTTAGGTGTTCCTCCGAGAGGCTTGGGTTGGTGTTGCCTTTGAAAGCCCGCCTGCCTGCCGCGTGCAGCCGCATCCTCCAGGTGCTCCCTTTCACGGAGCGGGGAGAGAAGGAGTGGCACGGTCCACCAGCCCCAGTCCGTGGTCGGCGTGAATTCTTCCCTCCAGCTCCGGCCGGAAGGAGAAGCTCGGGAGTGCAGCAGGCGGACCGCGGCCTGGCTGTGCGGTGGGAACGACTTTGACGGTCTCCCCTCGGTGACGCCGTCACACCTGCGGGTGACAGTGCTTTGTCTGTGCTCCTCTCCCTCCACCGGTCCTTCTGAGTCTGGGGAACATTTTCAAACGGAACCTGTCCGAGAGGCAGGCGGCGCATCCTCCTCTACCGCTGAGCACGCACGGAGCTACCAGCTACCGAGGCCCCGGGGCGGACCCAGGGGCGGAGTCTGTGCTCAGGGAAGGTCTGGCCCATCCAACACAGAACTGCGGTGTCTGCGGGTAACCAGTGCGGGACCAGGGCGCGGGTCCCCCCTCCTGAGTTCCAGCAGCCAGTGTTCGGGCGGCCTCCTGTGACAGAGGCTTGGGAACTCTTTCCGAGCTCTCCCGGCCTCTGCGCTTCTCCTTCATGTGTAACGGTAACTCGGTCACTCCGGCCCACGGGTTTGCAGACGACTGTCACCCCGCGAGCAACCCCTCTTCCGTCCCCCATGGGAAGGACCCCTGGGTGGGCCTCCACCGGCTAACGCTTCCCCGAGCCAGAGCCTCAGGACACGTACCGATGAGCCGTCCTGTGGGTGGGAGCCATCTGAACCCTCGCTGCCGGCCTGAACCGGGGGAATCCTACCTTGGACTCCTGGGCTGCTTAACTGTGAGAGGTTATTGGGCTTGGCTGAAACAGTCCACAGCACATCTCGAGATTACGTACGCAGCCGGTGGCAAGTGGGGAGATGGACGCCCACCCGAGGAAATGCTACCCTGTGGAATTCTGGGGGTGCATATGATTAGTCTGCCCTTTGCTCAGGCATCATGTGTATAATTCCATTTAATCCTCACAGCCACCCACGGAGGCTGGCGTTGCCCTCACTCCCATTTTGTAGACGTGGAAACTGAAGCTTAGAAAGTTCAGCCACTTTCCCAGGGCCACACAGAGACCGGGGGTCGGAGGCCGGATTCCAACCCCAGCCTGACACTGAAGAGCACGCTTTCCGTCACCCCTCCCTGTCCCCCCTGGGGGAGATCCCGGGTGTGTGTGTGACAGGGTCCAGCTGGCCGACCCCCTGCTGTAAGCCACAGGGAAATAAGCAGCGTGAGTCATCAGAACAATGGAAATTACAACCACAGTGAGACACCGCGACACGCCTACCAGGATGCCTCAGGTCTACAGGTGACAGTGGCCAGTCTTGGCCGGACGCGGAGGCGCGAGCCCTCGCTCTCACTGGCCGCTGGGGCAGCGTGGAAGGGACAGCCACTCTGCGTAACACAGTTTGGTGCTTTCTTACCACGCCAGCCCAATGGGGCCCCCTAATGTTAAAAACATCATTTTACTTTACGAAGGATCTTTGCGCCAGCCTCATGCCTTTGCCTGCCTGCTCCCTGACGGTCAGGGCGGGAGAGGTGCCGGGGAGCGCCCAGTGTTAACCGCACCCCTTAGGGGGTTTAAAGCCGGGGGCCATCTCAGGTCGCTGGATGATGGGTCAGCCTGGCTGCCCGGGGACTGAACAGCACTGGTCCTCAGAGGCTCTCGGGCTGGTGATGAAATGCTTCTGCTTTCAAGTGAGACCCACGGCTGCTGACAGGGAGCTGGGGCTCCAGCCACTGGGACCCCCGACCGCGGGGACCGGGAGACACCTGGTCCCAACAGCAGTGTGCAGATACAAGGCCTCCTTCACACAGAGCGCTGGCTCCGTCTTCGTCAGTGTCCGCGTGTGGTTCTGTGACGCTTCCGAGTGACTGAAAGGGCCCTGCCGAGCCCCCAACAGGCCCATGGTGCTGGGTCTTGGGTCACGTGGCAGGTTCAGCTTCCAGAAGGGGACAGCATGCCTTGCCCCTCCCCCAAGTCACGTGTACCTGACACCCCAGCCTCAGCCAGCTGAGCCCAGAGTGCTGGGTGGTGGCTGTGTGCGTCCAGTTTTCAGTCCCCTGTTCTTGGCTGCAGGCCCTTCTCTGCACTCCCACCTACGGCATCAATGTGCACCTCGCTTCACCTGGAAGGGGCTTCCAGGTCACCACCAGGCAGACGGGGCGGGGCCTGTGCAGGGCCCAGACTCCACCCGGGAGCAGCCATTGGAAGCACCTGGCCCCCACGGACTGATTTATGGTTTCTGCCACGCGGTGCCCGCATTTCAGGCTTGATCTCGAACAGTTTTACACTCTCCCTCGGGAGTGGTTTTCTCCGCAGTGCCTTCTAATCAAGTTTAAGTTTTAATTAAGCAGCTGTCATCTGCTTGTTAGTCCTGTGGCAACCTGATGTCTTGTTACATTGTAACTCAGCCCACACTGGATGGGAGCTTTTTTCAGCCCGCAAAGGAATGCGACCGACAGGGTGCAGCCGAGACACCGCAGGGCTGGCGGCCGGGCAGCAGAGTCTGGGCGGGGCGGAGTCCAGAGAAGTGCCGGGGTCATCAGAATCAGGGGCTGGAGCCGTGTGTAGGACAGCCGCGTGGAAGTGGTGGCACCAAGGAACAGACACGTAGAGGGTCCGGACCCAAACTTACACGTGTCTACCTGCCCCCACATCCTCCTGCTGCTTGGCAGAGGGCCTGGGCCCTGGGGGCGGTCCCGGGAAGTCGTCCAAGGGAGGGAGCGAGGGAGGGACCAAGTGGAGTAAGGGGCCCCCCGAGTTTTCCCATGCCGCGTGTTTGCTGGGACACGGCCTCCGAATTCCTTTCCACTGGAGGTGATGGGTGGGCCACAGGGCCCCCGCCGTCAGACGGGTTTTTGCAGGGCGGGGGCTTGGAGTTACGCACCTCGCTGCTGGGGGCGAAGTTGTCTAGGGTTGTCCTGAAAAGCACTTACCCGCCAGTGTTCACTGAAGAGCTGCTCTGTGTAATGCTGAGAGAGCTTAGGCAGCGCCCCCGAAGCGGCGGCGGGCGGGGGGGGGGGTGTCATGTGGTTTCTGGCCTCGGTAGTAGTTCACAGTGCAAGACGGCGGACGTTAACAGCTAACGTTTACCCGTGGCCGAGCACCTCTACGAGCGCCGGACAGCCCGGCTTTTGTAGGACTCAAACAGGACTTTAGGGTAGGTGATGCTGCCGCCTGATGCCACAGATGGGGAGCCAGGCGCACTAAGAAGGTAAGTAACGTCCCCCAGTCCTCGGCCGGAGTCCCACCCGGGCAGTAGGCTCTGCCCCCTGGAGGTTCTGGAGGGCATTGCACGAGGCGGAGCAGAGCCCCTCCCACTGCTGCCCTGGGAGGGCTCAGCAGGTGCAGAGGTGGAGAGCGGCTCTTCCGAGTCTTGTACACACAGCTGTTGTCAGCTGCATCGCCCGTCCGGAAGGCGAGCTTTCCTCCCATTGCCAAGGGGCTTTGACGGCCTTCCCGGAAGGACGGAAGGCCGGCTTCCAGAGTGGGGATCTCTTCAGGCTCTCCTTCTGAGGGAGGGCTGGCCTCACGCTTTCCTAGGCCACTAATTACACTGCTTCTGCGGAAGTCCTGGCTCCTGGGACCGGCAGCCCTTCTTCACACATCATTAGCAGGTGCTTAACTGCTTTCCTGGCTCTCCTGGCCCCAGAGAGCACCCACCAACTTCTGCGTTCCAGCCGGACTGGAGCGATGAGATGCTAAGGACCTCATCACAGACACCAGCGCGCTCGTGCCTTCCTGGCCTGGGGAAGCTCTCTGGCTCCGATGTGGCTTCGGAGCACCTAACGCCATGTGAGTCCTGACGGACAGGCGGTTCCAGGGACATCGGCTTGAGGCCAAGAGATGCTCACCGAGCTGACTCCTGAGACGCAGCAGCTAGAAGGAGCTAGCCAACCGAGGCTTCGCGGAGGGTTGGCTTTACACAGCCGCTCAGTGGCAGGAGGCGCTTCTCTGGCGGAGTCCCCTGGAGAGGACAGTTTGAACCACTCCTAGGACCTTTGCCGCATCACTGAAGACAGGGGTACAGAAGATGGCGACAGGCACTTTCTCTGTTGCCTGTGGAAAAGCACCAGCCCCGTATTACATATTCAGGAATTCATTAAATCCAGACAAGAATTTGTCAATTTTCTCATTAGGAAGTATATGTTTGAAAACTCCCAGTCATTCCCCTGGTTTACAGGGCGCTTCCTCCTCCCCCTGCGTCAGAGCAGCAGAACAGGGGGTGGAGGAAGAGCCCTGTTCTTCCATCCGTTCCATTTTACGGATGGAAGAACACGGGGATCTTTGCAGTGGGGGGGACGTGACGGAGGGGTCTGCGGGTTTGCCGCCACTTAGGCCAGTTGCTCGCACCCCGGCCCCATGTGTCCAAGCCCCATGGAGGCAGAGGGCCGCTTATCACGGGATGCAGGTGTCCTGCTGAGATCAAGGAAACATGGGCACTCCCCGGGAGAGAGAGGGTGCCTGGGCCCCGAGAGGGCCCCCGGGAAAATCCCTAGCCCTAGCCCCAGTGGCTCCAGTGGCCTCCCCAGGCTCCTGCCATGGGGCCTGGTCCTGCTGACCAGGGCCCAGGTTCGCCGCAGGTGAATGCCTTTTGAGGTCTCCAAGGACAGGAGGCCTCCGATGCCTTCGCGGAGAAGGGGGTTCGAGCTCTGGGGAAGGAGGGCGCTGTGGTCATAGTCCCTTCTCGAGTAGTTTAGCCCAGACTTTAGAGAGTTGAAGCCGCTGGGTCCAAGTGTGACCCCTCGGGGCAGGGTGGGGCAGTTTGAGCCACAGCAATAATCTTAGCCGCACAGTTGGGGCGCAGGCCTGAGTCCCCACAGGAGAAACCGTCCGTGGGTCTGCGTCCCGCCCGCCTGTGCCCACTCCACCTGGTGCGGAACCGTGGCCGGCCCCCCGCCCCGGCCCCAGGTCCCCAGGTCTTCCCTGGGCACTCTGCCTCTGGGGGGGTGGGAGACCTGCTGGGAAGTGTGCTCCACAAGAAATCACGCGGTCCTCTGGGGGACAGGGAGGACAGCCAGGTCCCAGGACGCGAGCCCGGGACCCTGTGAACCTGGCCTGATATCTCAAGGGTGGGGCAGGTTGCCCCGAGGGAGGCCGGTGGTCCGGAGGCCTGCCCTGAGCCTGCCCAGCCCCGTGTCTTGGCCCGAAATCAGCCAGCCTTGGCTACGACAAATGCTGTCTTTGGGGGCCTCCCGCCTGTTCTTCCATCCGTAAGGGCGTCGCTCTTCTGCCCCTTGCTGCAGCCACGCTCGCCCCGTCCTGCGTCCGACGCCCCCCTTCCCACCCACGTGCCCGCTGGCGGCTGGAGCTCACTCCTCAGTCGGTATTGTTTTTCAGAGCTCAGGAACCCGGGGGCTTCTCAAGAGCACACAGAGGGAGGTGAGACAAAGAACCCGTTCCTGGAGACCAGGGTCCTGTGACGTCCACAGTAAGGGGAACTCTCTCTCTCTCTCTCTCTCTCTCTCTCTCTCTCTCTCAGCTCGCCGGCCCCCTTTCCCACTAGCATTTTCTTCCTGTGGGCGTCGGCCAGGGAATCACTCAGTGGGTGGTCCTGCCAACTGTAAAACCAGACCACGTGTGGCGCCCCCTCCCTGCGAGAGTACGACGCAGAGTTGGGCATCGGCGTCCGGACCCCCGCCTCCTCCTGCCCGGGGATGATGGCCCGCAGGGGTCACTGCAGATCTCGTCCCCCTCCCATCGGCTCGCCCCACCACTCCCTGCTGATGGCCGGGCACGGAAGGCCGCTCTCTCCGGCCATGCTGTCTATCGGCCGGAGAAGTGAGAAATGTGTGTGTGTCGGGGGGAGTGGTGGGTCTTTGTGAAAGGCCACAGGGGACAGACCAGCGTCCCCGAACACTCCCCACCAAGGGCACCTTGGGTTATTCCGCCGCCATCCCACCCTGACTTCAGAGGGAACGGCCACCATGACGTTATTAGTGCCCTTCGCAGAGCGGTTTCTCTGTGCCGGGCGCCCTTAACGGCTTCCTACCCATAACTCATTTTTAATTAACTTCACACAGCCCTGTGAAGTGGGTGTGTTGTTGTCACTGATGCTCCCATGAGGAGCAAGAAGGAAATGACTCCCTGAGCCACAGGGACAGTGGAAGGCAGGGACAGGACTCTCAAGCCCTGCCTACCTGTTTCCAGACACACTAGTGTCCCCTGTCTCTGGGGGCCCAGGGATGACAGCGGCCTGGCTGGCTGGGTCAGCCCACGTCTGTGCAGCTGCGGCCCATGGGCTCCTTTCCCCAGCCCTGCTGTGTCCCAGGCGAGCCCTCTGGCTCGGCTGCTGGTCCTCATCCCAGGGTCTGTGTGGAGGGGGTCACTGGGCGGAGGAGGAAGGTGGAACGGGGGGCGTGAGGAGGCTACAAGCATGAAGCTGCCATTCCGCCTGTAAAGCCCCTGACCAGCCTTCAGGAAGCTGGAGAAGGCAGAGAGGGACAGCGTCTCCCCTGGAGCCTCTAGGAGGAGCGGCCCTGTCTGTGTCTCGAGTTTGCCTCCCTGACTGAGTCTGGCCGGCAGAGCCGTAACCTGATTGGTTGTGTGGTTTTCGGGCGGAGGGTGATCGGGGGACAGACTTGTTCAGGACCACAAGTTATTGTCACCATCTTGGGGGCGGGTTTAGGGTGTGAGAACCCTGGGGGAGAGGGACATTGAAAGATCTACGTCCCCCCCTAACCTTTGCAAAGTACCTGTCTGGGCCAGGCGGTATTTTTCAGGTGTCTTCCCTCTGTGCCCAGCCCTGGGCCCACTGTGGATGACCAGAGCCAAGGGAAGAGCGACAGGACCTTCCCGCTCTCTTCTCCAGACTCACCTGCCTGCTGCTAAGGTGGCTCTTGGACTCAGGTGCCCGGGGGAGTTCACAGTATTTCCACACCCAAGTGGAATAACGGCGGAGGCGCCGAACAAAACTGTGGGCGCTGCGCTGGGCGCCTCGTGTATGTTACCACCTCGGACCCCGTAGTCTTCAGACTCATTTTATAAACGAGGACACTGAGGCGTAGGGGGGACCGGAAGTCCCTCTGGGTCACAGAATGGGCTGGTGGTGACGTCAGGATTCATGCCCACGCTTCCTCAACCCTGAGGCTGAGATCTGCATCACGAGGCCCCCTGAAGACTGATGATGGCCACGGGAATCAATGCCAAGTGCCGCCACGGCTGACCCAGCTGGGACACAACATCGGAGAGAGCGGATTAACCACAGTCCGAGCCCGTTATCAATAAAACATCACTGACGGGCGCACGTGTGACCTTCCCACTTTTTAAGCCTTAGGCTATTCCCTTCGGTTCCTAAAATGTGCCAAGGTGTTAGTGTCTGGCAACCTGAAGACACAAATTTCCTCCGTAAGGGGCTCTCAGGGTGCACCCCTGGGGAGCGGTCAGCTGGGAAGACAGTGCCCCCACGTCTCCTGGGGCCCGCAGGGCGCTCGAGTCCCACCCCGCGCTCCTGGGTGGAGCGTTGTCTCGGCTCATACATATTTACATCGCGTGAATGTCAGCGGTTCTTCCTCCTGCTAACTTAGCACGCAGGGAAGTCAGTGACCTGTAAAGAAAAAGGAACGATTTTCTCCACCGCAAAGGCTTTGAAATATGCAAATGTTTGGTGCCTGACAGAGCAGGTCAGAAAGCAGGTTTGGTGCATTTTGTCAGCAGAGGTTTTGCACGGGTTTGTAAGCGCTTTGGTAGGTGTGCAGAGTCTGGGATTTTATCCTACTGCACTCTGCAGTCTGTCTACGGGGGATTCGAACTGCCCGGCGTGGACGTCTCCGGCCACGTGGGGGTGTGCTGGGGTAGACCCAACGCTAGTCGGTTTCCGAAGCCCTACCCACTGCTATTGGAGGGATGGGGGGTTCTTTCAAGGACCCCTGGAAATTCGAGGGGCTGGACATTTACAAAAGTAGGTTCTGGATTTCTATCGACGTTGGAGTGAAATCATGACAGATAGGGTACCGACCACTTTCTTTAAAAGTCTTCATTGGCCAGTGTTCCTGGTGGCCGGTGAGTTTAGACCAAGTCGCAGAAGAGGGAATGAGACGGGTGGCTCCTTGTGAACTGGGAGCGTCTCTGAGATCTGATGAAAGGACGGAAGCGCACAGAGATTCTGCAAAGCCCTTGGGGAGGCCCGTGGACATCCTGGGGACGGTGGAGAGGGACGAGTCCGCTCTCATTTTTAATGTCAAAGGGCCCCACAGCCACGGGCACCGCCTGAGTCGCACACCCTCTGTGATTTGACTTTACGCCGTGAGATTCACCCTCGACACTGCAAACTCCCCGTGTAATAAATGTAATACGTGCATTCCCCGCTCCCCACACGTCTTCTGGCTGGAGGGATAAGAGAAAGGAAGTGATGTTACTGAAGCCCAGGACCAGCCAGTGGATCTGGGACCGCAAAAGGCCTGTGGACTCAGAGACGGAGCTCGGAGGAGGCTGAGAGCCAGACCTGCACAGCCTTGGGCAGAGAAACGCCCCCCTCTCCCTACAGGACCCCACCCCCATCAGTCCATCAGTGCCTCCCACTGGCTCGGTCCGCCCTCCACGGAGACAAAATCCGCACACCAAAACGGCACCAAAACCTGGTTTCAGAATGCTTCCCTCACCCCAGAAGGAAACGCTACAACCATCAGCAGTCACCCCCACCGCCCAGCCCTGGGCCACCAGCCCCCGCTCCTGTCTCCATGCACGTGGCCGTTCCGGGCACTTCACACCAGCGGGACCGCTCGTGTCTGGCGTGTCTCACCCCGCGTCCTGTTCTCGGGGGTCCTCCGCGCTGCAGCTGGTGTCTCCTGCTCGCGGGGTACGCGACTACACCTCGGTTTGTTGATCCGCTCATTAGCTCGAGGACGTTTGCTTTGCGTCCATTCGAATGCTAAGTCTAACTTTCTTTTTCTCAGCAACGTGTGCTGATGAGGTGGAGGGAAACGGAAGCGGGCGGACATAGCATTTCCAATAAACCGCCTTAAAGTACATTCGATGTCACGCAAATGCCAAGGCTGGAGGAGGTTTTCCACGCTTCCCGGGACACGTTTACTGCCTTTCCGAGTGTATCACGTTATCTGCACGGGCACAGCTTCCGAAGGAAGGTGAAATCATCGAGAAAGTGCTTGAAACACGCCATGTAGCTTAAACCGAGTGTTGGAGCTTGAGTACATTTCAGGAACCGAAAAGTAACAACTGGGAGAAACTGGTGGTTTATTGCATGGAAATCCTAATTAAAAAAGATAATAACTTGTTGAGTCTCCACCTTGATGTATTTTCTGGCTTGAGAACAGAATCCCTACAGAGATAGAGCTTCTACTAAAAATGACGTTCTAAGCTGAGTTATCCCAAGCTTGGGTTTGATGCTGTTTAAACTGGTGGTTTCTTAATATGTAAGGGTAACCATAGCTGTTTGAGAAATCCTTCTTTTCTCCTTCCTCCCTCCCTCCATCCCTTCCTCCCTTTCTTTCTTGTCCTTAAGAGCCAAGGGTCGAGGCACAAGTGTCTGAAAGAGGCCCCTCTTTTGGTGACGACGAATGGGGCTCTGGATTTGCTGCTCCGTCCGTGCGGTCTCCTTGGCCGGACCTTCCCCGCGGGGCTGGACATGGTGGGGGACCCCTTTATGAAGCACCGGCTGGAAGAGGTGCCTCCCGCTCCCCAGCCGACGGCACTGGGGCTTCCTTCCAAGTGACCCACTTCACCTCCTTCTCTAACTATGTCCCCAAGAGTGGCACCGCAGGGGGAGTAGCCTGCCACTCCGAATAATCGGGTCCCGTGAGAAACCCCCGGCACGGCACTGCTTTTCCAAACCCCCCCAGGTGCCCCACTGTGGAGAACACCAGCAGCTCTGGGAACAGCTGCCGAGGCTTCTTTGCGGCCGAGCTGTGGACTCTGTGTGGCTGTTCACCGTGCCGACACGCCAGCCACCGCAGCCCAGGGACACTGACCTCAGTCCGCCCAGACACCTCCCTCCTCGCCTTTTATAAACAGGAGAGTGACCCACAAGGCACAGAAACTCTATCAGGACGGCCACGCTGCCGAGGTCATGGAGGTGGCAGACAGGTGACAAGGCTGTCAGCACCCCACCCTGGCCCCAGCCATCGTCCACTCTCTGTGAACCTGGGCCAACGTGGCTTCCACGGCCACGCCCTTCAGGTCTGGAGCTGTGCCCATGAGGGGACCAGCAGAGCGCACCTCAGCTCGGGGAGGAGAAGGCCTTTCCGCACCGCCGCAGGGGAGGGGGCTCCGCGAGGGGGATGAGGCCGAACTGCACACGGGGTGGGGGGGACAGCAGAGCTGGCCCCACTCCCACCTGCTGCCCTGTGGCCCCCGCTCTCTGAAATGACCGGGGACAGCTTAGGGGGGAAAGTGTGCTCTCTGCAGACAAGTCCAGGTTTCCTTATAGAGTCATCATACTTTTTGTTTTGATTATTAAAGCAAAACGTGCTTGTTTTCTGTATTAGTAATGGCTGCCCTCTAAGTGCAGATAAATGGTTTTCAAAAATCAGAGGCGGTGTCCACAGTAACCTAATCCCATTTAAACGAGATGAAGTCGTTTCCTTCGGTGAGAATACCTGTAACTAGGTAACGGAGCCGCTCGTCTGTCAACACCCGGGGACGCGGCCCCATTGTGTCTGTCGTCCTGCACGTTATTTATAGCACTGTCCTTTCCCTCCCAGAAACGTCCCCCTGTGGCTAATATATTATTTCTCCATCCCAATTATAAGCGTTTTCCAGGGCCTCTGCATCGCTGGTGCTTTCACAGCCGTTTGATTTAAGGGGTTTTCAGCAGCCTGTTGGCCGGGCCAGGAGGGAGGTGGGTCTGCGTCCTGCACACTTGCTCTGCGCTGCGTGGCAGAGGGAGGTGGCCCGGCGGGGGGTGTGGGGGCCCGTGCAGTGGGAGTCGTAGCTGCGGGGTTCAGGCGGGAGCGAGGGCTGGGGCCACAGGCTGGCCAGCCGCCAGCCCCCTGGGCCTGGGAAGGTGCGCTGTGGATTTCTATGTGAGCGACAACGTGCCCCAGGAGAACCGTCTTTTAAAGCAGCAGTCCCCAGCCTTTTTGGGGGTGTGGGGGTGGGGGGACAGGAGGCAGAGCTCAGGCAGTAAGTAATGTGAGCCAGTGGGATGAAGCTTCGCCGGCCTGCCACTCCTCTCCTGCTGTGGGGCCCAGGGTGGGACCCCTGTTTTAAAGAAAATGAACAATAGCAACAAAATGAGTATTTTTGTTCTTTAAAACTTAGCCTTGCCGTTGGCTCAACCTGCCGAGTGCTAACACGACCTCGGAGTTGTGGAAGCTGACACGCTGTGTCTGCTTGGCCGCGGGGAGAGGCAGCCCTGGGCTGTTCCCCGAAGCCCAGCCTCCAGCCACACCACCCCAGCGGGGCGCTGACCGTGCAGCTCAGCCTGGGGCGCGGCCAACCCGCAAAGGTGTTTCAGGGTGCCAAAGCCACCATGACATGCAGAAAATTTAGAATATCTGCAATACAGTTTATGCTTCTCCTTTAAAACTTCCATAACAAAGACAGAAGCGAAGATGGAAACACTCCACCCCACAAAGAAAGAGACGCACCCATTTCTAGGAGGCGCTCCCTTGCGTTGCAAGGGCGGGGACGCGGCTGGGCTGTGGAAGGCGGCCCAGGCCCCTGGGGCTAGTGGACCACGCACCTCAGTGTAACAGACACATTTAGAAGGCGTCAGCTTGGCTGACAGAGGATTTTTAAAGTGGTGAAATATGACTTGTCATTCACTGATCAGATTTAATAAGGCAGAAATCTCAGAAGAGGAGGCGATGGAAGAACCGTTTTTTAGATGCATGCGAAGGTTAAGTGAGGTAGTTCCTCCTCGGCCCCTTGGAAAGGTTTCAAGTCTCCTAGGTGGCATTGAAAGAATCTCTCTCTGCATTTCGGAACCGAGATCTACCGAAAGCATCTCTATGATCCAGTGAAAACTCTGCTTCTCCTTCTAAGGGCCTGTGCGGGTCGCGGGTCGCGTCTGATGGGGACGGAGAGCCCAGTCCTCCGGCTGGACAAAGTGCGGGAGGTTACGCTCCAGGAAAAGTAGGGTGCACTTTCGAACAGTGTAAGGAGCAGTTCTCCTTCATGAAAGGTGCTTTCTCCTCGAAAGCAAGGTCCATTTGAAACTTAATCTTTATGAAACAAAGAGACAATAAAACATTTTTTAAAACAAAATGGCCAAGTTTATTTCCTGCCTCGTCTCAGATCTAGCGGCTCCTGCGGCTCTCACCGCTGACTGCCGCTTCAGCAGCCACCGGCCCCTCTCCTCGCTGTCTGACCCTGACCTCAGGCTGCAGCTCCCAGCCAGGAGGTGAACTTGGGCTAGTCTGAGGCCTCCCCTCTGTCTGCGATTGGTCTGCACGTGAGCATGTGACCCACCCGTGGCCAAGGAGACAGGAGGGGAAGAACGCTCAGGCCACTGGGAGATATTAATTTTTTTCTCCTTCATAAATAGGAGAAGCACCCAAGACCTCTTCGCCATCCTCACATTCGCTCCTTCTTGGCGTGATGTTTTGGAGGACAGACACCCGGATGTGAGGCCGCCACGCCGGCCCGCGAGGGTCGGAGCCTGGGAGAGCCCGCCCCACTCCCCAGCTGTCGCGCCGCTGGCCCTGGGATTCCTGCGGATCGCCCGCTGCGCTCAGTGCCGAGAGTGCTAATTTGACCCCTGGCGTTGCCAATATGGTGGCCAACCGCGGGGAATGAAAATGGGAATCACGGTGATACCGACACCAGCGTGACCCACACGTGCCCGAAAAATGACCCCGTCATCGCCATGGCGGACGCGGGGGTGCAGAGGAGGGTTCGGGACCGGTCCTAGTGCAGACAGGGATGTGAAGCCACGCACAGGAGATCAAATCTCACAAGTCCTGGCGGAGACAGGCAAGTGCTCGTAAACCGGTCAAGTGCCTCATCTCCCCAGCAGACAGCAATGCACAGCTGGAACCAGCGGCCACGGACGTGGCGTGGCTGCCCACTGAGGAAGACACGTAACAATACGGGGCCGCTGGCCGCTTCAGGAACAGAGTAACGGCCCAAGTCTTCGTTCAGAGCTCGAAACTGAAAAGCCGGGCGAGCAAGTGAGGGGGGATTCGATAACGGGCGTCCACGGGCCCCTTGCCTGTGGAGCGGGCCCTGCGGGTTCCCGCGGAGGAGCTTGCTTTCTGAGGGCTACCAAGCGACATTTCTCTCCGCAACGGCAGCACATCGCCTCTTAGGTGCTTCGCCTGAAAAAACGGAGCTTCAAGTGGTCTTTTTGATTCCACGAAGGTTTTAGTGGAACTACAGAAGACACAGAACAAAAGAACACTTGCGACACATTCAAATACAAGCTAGAACTCGCTCATCTAGCCACAGGGCATCTGTACCTTTTGGCAAATTCGATTTCACCTCGAAACTCCCACATAAAATGGAAAGATCTAACCACCAGGTAGGCAGGCACCCCTCGTCCACGCCCTGCTCCCAAGGGGCGCGATTCGCTTTCGAAAGGGAAGTCTCAGTCCCCTGGCCAGCGTCTTTACTGCGTGCCGAAGCACTTAGTGAGGCGGGAGACTCCCAGAAATCCACGGTGATCACCTTGTTGGACGTCCACCTGCACGGTGGCTGTTCCTTTCATCAGCCAGAGAAGATGTCGGAAAGCGCTGGCTCGCCATTCAGCCGTGATTTCAAAGTGGGGGAGGAAAAGAACGTTCTCTGATTTGGAAACACTGAGGATAAGAACACAGGAAAAGGCATGGGTTGCTTTACGGGGGGACGGTGGGACACTGCCAAGCCTGCCACCTGGACCAACAGGTCTGTGTCGCCTGACCTTGATCTTACCCCAGCAGAAGCAGGGCTTGCTGGGTCACCAGCAAACTCTCCACAGCTGGGAACAGCAATGGAGTTCCCGGGGGGCTGCGTTAATGCCCCAGATGGCCTCACAGCCTCCAGCCTTTAGCGGTCGGGCTGGGGGGAGGCAGACTTTATCTTATGTGACACACAGTGACCCAAACAAACGGCTGGAGGAACACACTGGGGGAGGCCTTTCCCTCCCGGTGCGCTGGCGGGACCTCAGCTGGTGGGATAGGACGGAAGACGAGACTTAGCAGGAAGGCCTGGAGTTTAATTGATTCGTCTCCTGGAAAAGCAAGGTGGTGGGCAGAGTGACTCACCCCCGGATAGCAGGGGACAGTCATTAAAGGCTTATTGGAGTAACAGATCCAGCAACAGACCGGAGCAGGCTGACAGAGAGGATTAGCCAGTCTGCCACCGGCTCTGTCCAAATCGGTCTTCTCACACGTGCATCCCCCTCCGTGTGCTCTGCGCAGAGTGGTCAGTGGGGCTGCTCAGAGTCCAGGCGCTCCCGTGTTTGAAGCCAGCGGCCACTGTCCAGGGAGTCGGGGAAGTGCGCGTCCCCAGGGTCTAGATCCCGGAGCCTCTAAAGGACCGAGAAGGGAATTCTTCCCCGAACCTGGGTGTGCGCCCAGTGAGCTGTGAGAAGCACTGAAGGACCCCTCCGAGCCTGGGAACAGGTGGCAGAGGCCAACGTGCCCCTCTGTCACTCAGCTCCTCCCGCAGCTAAATTGGGGCTGTGACTTGTTCTGGGAGGGCAGGTGCCATGTGTCACTTCTGGGGAGAGGTACTTAAAGGCCCGTGTGCCTGCTCTGCCTGTGCCCTGCTGCAAGGGCCTTGGAGGTCACTCAAAGACAGCAGACAAGTGCCAAAGCCGAGTCACATGTGCGTGACGAGCAAACCCTCAGAACCGCAAGCTGCGGCCATCTCAGAGACTGTGGGGGCTGTGGGGGCTGCCACCCTGACCCCTCTTGAGTGGCGCTTCCTGATGCCTCGGCCCAGGCCCAGTCCAACAAACACAGGAATGGTGCGCTTTCAGGGACAGCGACCCAGGCATGGGCTTTCTGAGCCTCACAGAGGCCATGCGGTGGGGATGGAAGCGTCAGCTACCAGGCTCCAGGACAGCTCTGTGTGCCCGCAGGGGCGAGCCCCGAATCTGACAGAGGTGGGGGCGCTTGCTGGGGGTGGAGTGATGAAGGACGTCCACATGGCAGAAGCAGGTTCCATAAATCACGGAGATTTTTACCGACTGTGCTGTGAATGGCGCTTGAGCCAAAAGTCTGGCCCATCGCACGTCTCAAATGAAGAATAAATGGGTCCTTCTTTGATTGTGGCCTGATAGGTAGTATAAAGAATCCAGCTTGGAAAGGCTTTTCAAACGGTCTCCGTGAATCCCTGAACCCAAACATGGTCGGGAGGGGCTCTGGGAGCTCAGGAATGAGCGAGGGGCTGCCTCAGCATTGGACAAGCCGGCCTTTTCTCTTAGTCCTGCTGCTGGTCTGTGCTTCACCTTTTCCGCAGTGCCCAGCTCCGCCCTCAGCTCTCCCAGCCCCGCCCTCAGCTCCGCCCCCAAGCCCCTGGCTCACCTGTGGCTGCCTGCTGCCCTGCAGGCCCACCACCTTTCTCCTTTAGGTGCACTCACCTGGCCTGCAGCCCTCCCTGGGGTGCCCCACCCTAGATCTCTGTCAGGCTGGCTCCCGTCTCCACCCCGATGACGAGGTTCCCCTGACTCTGCGGAAGCAGGTGGCCGAGAGTGGGACCTGCCACACCAGCCACTTTGGGGTGCACCCCTACGCCACTCTGCCTTTCATGTGACCGCAGGGGAGCTCAGTAACAGGCTGCGAGATCAGAATCTGAAATGCGGCCCCAGATTACGCATTAGGATGTGGAGGGGGAGAAGAGAGCGAGAAAGGGTGGCTCTCGTGGCCTCCACGTGTCCGTCAGCACCACACACTTTCTCACGGGTACAAGTCTTTGCGGGCACATTCCCGTGGCCCGGCGCAGAAGAGGGTTCACCCTGCCCCAGGCGTGTGAATCACCCGCCTCCCTAGGGCGTCTCTGGTTCAACCTTTCGTCTGTACTTTTGGGCAGGAAGACCGGCCGGCCCTGGAGTTGAAGAACTCGCCCTCAGTGGGGCCCCGAGGCTGGGCCTGTGGCCCCAGAGAAACTAGGCGAATGAGCTCCCAGAATGCCCTCCCTGGGGCCTGCACTCTGCTGGGCCTGGGCTGACACGGCACCCGGGTGACCCCGAAATGCGCCGTCACCTGCAGAACGGTGAGAACCAAAACACGAACGTGAGGAAACCGACTGCTCTGTAGGAAAATATTTTCAAATAGGGCTGCCTTGTGTTTTGACCATGAGATTCCATTTTAACCCCAAACGACACACGCACGCACTTATGCTAGAGAGGAGGCAGGAGGCCTCCCGGCTGCGGTCGGCCCAGTGCACCTGGATGCGCCATCCCTTCCGGGAGGTGCTGCCCCGCCTTTGCTTGGGCAGTGGAGGCCCCGTTCTGGGTCCCAGGGTGGCGGCAGCTGGCCGCAGGCGAAGGCCAGGGGGCGCGCAGACAGGCCTGCCTCTGTTTCCTGCCTCACCACCTATCCGCAGAGACATCGGGGAATGGGGCCAGGCCTTACCCAGCGAAGATACAGGGGTTCAGTGTGCGATCTTGGAGCTGCCGCCCGTCACAGAGAGGGGCGTAGGCAGGCCCCACGCCTTGCTTCCCTCTGTGATTGTGTGATTGGAGAAAGACAGAGGGGTCAAGGGTTAGTAAAGTGAGCTCTTTAGCCTGGGAGGGTAAAAGTGTTTTTCTGTTTTTATCTCGTGGTTCTCACTCACTCAACATGAGTTACCAAAACACACGCCAACATGCTTTACATGAAAAATCAAAGTGGGGGCATGCGTAATGTGCCGGGAGCTGGGGAGTGTTGAGAAACATCCTGTTCTGTGACACCTGTTAGAGATGGCAAGGCAGACGTGATTGGGGACTCGGGACCACCGAGGCAGGTGTGGGGACCCTGGCCCTGGGCGGCACTCCCCATACGGCAGGGACCAGTGGGAGTTTGTAGCAGAGGAGTGGGGTGGGGGCAGTGGTGGGGAAGGACTGAGAGGAAGGGGAGTGGGCAGGAAATAACTGGTGTGAAGTGGATGGGGGGGGCTGGGCTCTAAATGGGACCTGGACCTTGGGAAGTGCCCAGCCCTGCGATCCAGCCCCGGGTTTCCCTTCTCTCTTGTGCAACTTTGGAGCCCACAGCTGGCCTGCAGCCTGCACCCCCAGGCTGGCCTGTCTTTCCCCAGCAACTGCAGCTGAGGGAGGGGGTGGGCTGTCTTCTCAGAGTGGGCTGGCCTGGGACAGGGAGGCGGGGCCTGCCTGCAGGGATGCTTGCTTACAAACGCAATCCAGGACCGAGCCCTCCCACACCCCGACACCCTTTCCTCCCTGTGACTGTGCCTCTTAGTCCAGAGATGAAAGGGGACTTTGCTTTGGTGATCCTGTGGCCGAAGGGGACTCTGGTCTTCAGGAAAAAACCCAGCTGTTAACGTCAGCAGCGAAGACCCAGAAATGCTGACCGCTGGGAGGCCAGACCCCACGGCTGCCAAGCTGCTTGTCACCGTTGTGCAAGTCACACAAACATCTTAAATGAGCTATACGTTAGACCCATGAAATACACGTATATTCACACGTACATATATATATGACCCAGGAAAGATGCAAGTGCTGTTAGGGGTGACGTGGAGGAGGTGTGAGTGGGCCATTTGTTCTGAGCAAAGGCCCTGCTCCGGACAGGAGGGAGAGCTGGAGGTGAACCGAGGATTTGCAGGAAGTCTCAGAGAAAATGTGTTCGACTGTGTCTATTACTCTCACTATTAATTGCACTGAGTGGGGGAGCGAGTCACGGATGCTTTTACACCCATTCTCCGCTGCGCACACCTGGGCTTGGAGAGCTGTGACCTGCTCAGAGCCGCACCATGCGGATGATAAGGCAAAAACCTCTCCTGACCCGTCTGGTCCCCGCCCCTGGGGCTGGTCTTGGGAGGGGCCTCCTCCTCGTTCAGCAAAGTTGTGCAACAAAAATTGGTGATTGTTTCACGTTTCGTTTGCAGTTTGCTCTCCGTCTTACTTTGCACCAGTTCCAGGTGTGCCCTGGGGGCTTTTGACAGGTGCCCACGTTGAGAATGGGCCGTGGGCCTCCGAGGAAAGTGCGGGCTGGCGTCTGCCGAGCGGTCTGGCCGTTGGCCGGCCGGGCCAGCACCCACTTTCCTGCACCGCCCCGAGGCAGCTGCTGTGACGTTTGCTCGTGTATCTTGCGTTTCAGGTCGCGCGCACAAGTGAAACCCTGTGGTGTCTGTCTCTGCCTTACACTCCGTTGTTTCCCTCCAGGTCCTGCCGTACTGTCGCCCCGGGACGGCTTCACCCCCTTTCACAGCCGAGTTGCGAATCCCATCGCCTGCGCGCTCCGCGGCTTTTTATCCGCTTGTCGGCTGACGGGCACCTGGGCCGCTTCCAGGTTCTGGGCCTGTAAATCACGCCGCAGTGAACACAGGGGCGCGTACGTCTTTCCGAATACAGTCAGCAGTACCCTAATGAGCATGTGTGGGGGGCACTTCGTAAGTTATAACAGTGTCTAATCACTGGGCTGTGCTCCTAAACTAGTGGAACATTGTATGTCAGCTGTAACTGGAAACAAAAAAGCACTTAAACACCCCAGTGCTGAAGGAAGGTGCCGAGCAGGGCCGGCGGGCACAGCACAGGAGTGTCCCCGGCGTCCGGGAAGGGACCCAGCGCACAAAGGGTTGAGGCTCCAAACCCCTTTCTTCCCCCCAACCCAGAAATCCTTCAAAGGGCTTTGCCATTTCTGCCCATAGAAAATGAACCATCTCTTTTGAGGACCAGGAAGCCGGGCGACGTTGATTTTGTGATAACACATGGCTATTGTAATTGTGATCTGTCACGACACTCATTCTTTGCTACTCATATTTGCATCCCACACAGTCGGTGCCTTTTATTCTGTTTCTGGAATATGGCTGTCACTGCTTCCCTGAAGCTCTGTTTATGGCTCGGGTTACTGCAGGGAGTGGGGTGAGCAGATCTGCGGCTGCGTTGCCAGTGGCCACCAGGTGGCGCTGTCCATGGTGCTGCACCTCCATCAGCAGGGGGCTGAGACCTTTGCTGGGCTCCTCAGTAAGATCAGGAAGGGCAATGGCTTCGACAGCACCCACCAGTGTCCCTCCCCAGGAAGCCCGTGCGGCCTGCTGTGGCCAGCTGGCCAGGGCTTCGAGAAACTCACACTCAAGCTGTTCAGTGCAGGCTTGGAGCTCCCTCTGTCCGGCCAGTGGGGAAATCAGGCCTGCTGCTTTCGGGGCTCCCCTCTGTGATCCCTGGTCCCTGCATGCTCTCTGAAGTGTGGCAGTTCAGTGCAAGGGGGGAGGGAGGAGAAAAGGGGGTGCAGTGGCTCCCCAGGGCACCTGCACCCCAAGTTCCAAGCCCAGGTGGGTCACACTCACCCCCCTGTACTTAAAATGGGCGCATTTATTGTGTGTAAATTACACTCCCCAATGCCGAGTAAAATGGAGAAAACAGATTATTTTCCTGGCCGGAACGAACTTAAAACAGCTCCAGGGTACACAAACCTTCTCTCTCCCGGAGAGCACTCTTCCCACTTTTCTGCAAATGCAGAAGATGTTGGTGTTGAAGTAACGTCATCACGTTAGTCGAAAGTCCCCCAGGTCCCCCAAACCTGGCTCTGTTGTCCAGATGCATTTACTAATTCCGGAAGGTAAGGGCTGCTCCCCTTTCCCCTTGGGGGCCACTCACTGACTTCCCCTTGAGCACAGCAGGGCACAGGAACACAAGGCCCCCTTTCTTCCCTGCCTGTGAGAGAGGAGAGGGGGGAGGGGGGACCACCATCTGCGGCCACCACTCTCCTCCCCCAGAGGGGCCAGGTGGGGCAGCCAGGACCCATTTCTGTGGCTGAGGTAGGACTGAAGGCACCAGAGAGGCAGAAAGCTGATGCTGAGAGCAGAATATGCCCCCCCTTCCTGGCTGAGGGGCATCTAATGCCATGTGCCAGAGTCAGGGCAGGCGGCACCACGCCCAGAGGACCCTGGGTCCGGTCTCTAGGCGACTCTTTTTAGAAAATCAATCATTAAAAGCATAGCACAGGGTCTCTTCCACACACTAAGTGCCTTCAGGTGCAGAGGGAAGGAAGGCTTGAAGTGACACATGGGAAGGCCCACTTTGCAGGGTGGCTTCGCCGCCAGTTAAAAAATGCAAAGAGCTCACAGAGAGAAGGGTTATTCTAGGTCATGTTTGTGATTCTTGTTGTTTGTTTAGATTGGGGGTCAGCAGACTTTCTCTGTGAATGGCCGGATAGTAAATAGTTCCGGCTTTGTGAGCCCAAAAGACAAACTCAAGAATACCACATGAGTATTTATATTTCCATCTAACACGGAAGAACCATTCTCAGCACGTGGACGTGACCTAGTGGGTGGTGGCCTGCGGGCCATAGCTGCTGGCTCTGGTGGGCACCGAGGCCTGGCTGGACTCCAACCACGGACGTGCATGGGCCTGGCGCAGGGCTGCCCTCAGCCGACGAAGCCGAGCTCCCGTGATTCCAAGGGCACTGGCTGCATTCGTCCTCGGTGTGGCACAGATTAGCACGTGCTCGGTGGTTTACGACGCCACGCATTTGTCCTCAGACAGCTGTGCAGGTCAGAACACGGGAGGGGCGTGCTGTGGCCGAGGTCCGGCCAGCACACGCACAGCAGGCCACAGGCCACACGGCCGGTGCGCTCAGGACCTCACTGGGCCGTGAGTGCACAGCTGCCTGAGCTGAAGGACACCTTTAGGACATTCTTCTGCACAGCTGCCCTTGGAAGAGGCAATGACTGAGCCCAGAGTGGTGGTCTGTGCCCCGGACACCGAGTGGAGAGCAGAGGCCGGTCAGGGAGGGCAGCGGTCACGTCCCGAACACTCCGCACGCACCCCCATCTACTCAATGGATGGAACCACCCACTTGGAAACCTCTCGTGAAGCAAGGCCCAGCCCAGAGCTTCACTCAGAACTCTGCCAGCTATTTCAGAAGAGTGAACGCTGATCCTGCACAGAACCTCCCAGCACATTCCAAGAGGAGGGAGCACCTCCCCACCCGTCGTTCTCCAAGGCCCAGGACTCCGCCGACTCCACCACCACGCAGACGCCTCGCCCGGAAAGAAACCCCCAAACCAATCGCTCTTCTCGGTATAAGCACTAAAGTCCTTAACAGCACACTGGCCGACTCATGACGAGACCCACGGGAAGAATGCACACCTGACCGAGTGGGGTCTCAGCAAGAAAACGCTGCGTTAGCACCTGGAGACCACCTGAGGTGGTACACTGTGAAGTTCGATCCCCCATCACGGTAAAAACCTTAACCCGGGAAAAATACCGTCTACAAACATTGCATTGTTAACATCGCACCGGGCAAAGCTCCGAACGGCTCCCTCTGAAGTCGTGAAAGACACGGGTGTTTCCTCCACAACGTCCTCACGGCATCGGGCTGCGGGTCTCAGCCGAGGCAATTAGGCAAGAAGATGAAGTGGAAGGCATCTCATTCGGCAGGAGGGAGAGAAGCTCTGCTCTTCGCAGATGGCATGATCTTGCACTTAGAAGATGCTAAGACATTGATTTTTAAAAACCTTTTAGAACTAATAAAAGAGTTCAGTAATGCGGCAAGCTTGCAGGAGATAAAATAAATGTACAAAAAGCCAGTCGTATTTCTACACCCTGGGAATAAATAATACACAAATTAAATTAAGCAAACAGTTCAATTTGCAACAGCACTAAAGAGAGTAAAATACTCAAGGCAAATGTAACAAAAGAAGCATAAAACTTGTACTGTGAAAGCTGCAAAGCAGGGTTGGAAGAAATTAATTTTCTAGGTAGGGTAATTAGTCAAGAAAATTAAACAGAAGCCATCAGAATTGGAAAGGACAAAGTAAAAATGTATCTGTACGCAGAGGCCATAATCTCGTCTGCACAAAACCCTAAGGAATCCACATAAAGTTGTTATAAATAGCACCGGAGTGCAGCAAGGTTTCAGAATAAGAGATTGAGAAACAAAAATCAATTGTGTTTCCAGACAGTAGCAAGGAGCAAACTGCAAATGAAAGTGAGAAAGCGTATGTACCAGTGCAGTAAAAGAAGTAGAAATAAATTTTTAAAAGAAGTGCAAACTTCCACTCGGAAAGCTAAGAACTCGCTGTTGAAGGAAGCGGAGGAAGACCTCAGTGAACGATGCCTGGAGAGAGAGCCCTAAACACAGCGAGACAACATGCTCCCAAACCGATCTGAGGACGGAGCCCAGCCCTGTCGGAACCCCGGGATGTCTTCGTGGTTCTGGAAGATTTCCACGGAAATGCGAAGGGTCCGGACTGGCCAAGCCATCTTGAAAGAGAGACCAAAGTTGGAGGCTTCGCACCGTGGCAATTTGGTACTTGCCATGGCAGCGCCGAAGCGGTCGTGGTGCTGGTGTGGGGAGAGACACCCAGGTCGGTAGAAGAGAGACCGACAGGTAACACAAAATCTTGAGGAGGCGCCGTGAAATCCGGCAGTCACCCACCACTGGGGGGTGGGAAGAGGTCCGGCCACCGTGGAACGCAGTGTGGCAAGTCTTCAGGATATTGAGTAGTGGTATTAAGATCAATATTAAATACCAATAGTTAATATTAAATATGACCCAGCAAGCTCACGTTAGGGTACACGCTCAGGAGAAAAGAAAAGTCACGCCCACCCAGAGACCGCTGTCTTCACGCTCATAACAGTGTTAGTAACTACGGCCCCAGTGGGAGCAGCTCGGTGTCCATCAGAGACGAACGGGTAATCAGAGTGTGGTGTGCCCATCCCATGGGATGGTGTTCAGCCATGGGAAGGAATGAAGTACCTGCTGTAACATCAGTGGACCTTGAAAATACCGCGCCAAGTGCGTGAAGCTGCTCACGAAGGCTCCCACCCTGTATGGTCCCGTTAACACGAAGTGTCCAGAGCAGGTGCGACCTTGGACGAGCGCTCGGAGCTTGTGGGGCTAGAGGTCATGGGGTGAGACTGCCGACGGGGTGGTTTCCTCTTGGCTTAATGAAAATACTCCACATGGATTGTGACAAGGGTTGTGGAACTCTGGGAATATGCTCAAAATGACCGATCCCCCATTTCAAAGGGGTGAGTTGCGTGATCTACGTGTATCATCTTTAATAAAAAGATGAGTGTATATATATATAAAGAGGGGCCCCTGTTCCTGGCCAAGCACCTGCACTGTTAAAACAGCAACCCAGGAATGATCCAGAAGGCATTTTATTAAACACAGACTCTTTAGTCAGCCCCCACCCCCAACACTGTCCTCGCGTCTCAGCCCAGGTCTGAATGCCGTAAAGGGCGGCAGAAGGAATGTCTGTGCTTGGGGCCTGGGGCGCTTTCTGCGTTTACCATCACCCTGACCTGTGACATTCAACAAGGAGGAAACGAGGGAGCTTTCCAGAAAAAGGGGACATGCAAAGAGACTTTTTGAAATAGGTGACAAGGAAGGGGCACAGTCATTCTGTTTTCACAGATTCAATTCATTGGGTGAAACCTGGAGCAAAAGTCATTTTAATGAAATGCTCTGCAAACCAAATCCGGAAAAAAAATATACGTGATTGGCATCATTGTTCCACAAGGTTGAATGGACTGAAACGTGATTGCTTTTCTGGAAATAAAAATCTTCGCATGAATACAAAAAAAGAGTCGTAATTAGGGTTGGGAAGAGCAAGAATGGAATTAAACATGCTCATCTTTTATTAACCGCATGCATTTTTCATAAGGAGACTATTTTTACCAGCTCGAGCTAATAAAAAAAGCTATTATTGCACAAAACTGGGGGAATGATTGGCCCATGACAATTTAACGCTGCTTTGCCAAGCTCTCCCGTGGCAGGGGCTTAGATCAGCCCCGCTTCCCCGGTGTTTTCTCCCTTTGCAGCCTCAGACCGTCTGCGGGGCAGTCGCCACCAGCCAGGAGGTCACATGCACCAGTGACGCGTCCCTGGCTCCTGCCTACTAACCCCTGCTGTCCACTGGGATGTTCTGGGCAGGAAGGGAATAGAGAGCGGCAGCATGGGGTGCTGACCACAGGGCTCCCGGGGGACTGTGGAGGCTCCTGCCTTCTGGCCTAAATCCCAAGAGGACAAGCTTCTTCACTGCAATGCCTGGAGATGAGAAGGGTGAGGCGGAATGCTTAGCAGACTGGAGTACTTCCATTACCTTCGACCTCCACATTGCGGGGGTGCCACAGACAGAGCAACAGAGAAATGAAGCCATTCACCCCAGCGTGGTGGACTCTGCAAGGGAGCTGTGGGTGAGCCATGGAGCCACGGAGCCACGGGTGAGACATGGAGCCACGGAAAAAGACATGGAGCCACGGGCGAGCCACGGAGCCATGGATGAGCCACGGAGCCATGGATGAGCCACGGAGCCATGGATGAGCCACGGAGCCACAGGCCAGAAACAGAGCCAAGACCCGGCACATCCTTATCGGACTCTGAAACTCACTCTCTGTCCACTACACGCCACTGCATCTGTGTTTATGGAGAGGGAGTGCAGTTCTCCGGTGACCCCGGCAAGGGTGATAAAAAGGCGTGACTTTAGGCGATTCTTTATCGACAGAACGTAGAGAATTAAGTCAAAGGCTTTCAGCGGGAGTGGGGTGTAGCCAAAGACTTTGTTCTCAGCCCCGAGTGCTGATAGAATGACCCAGCGCACTCTGTGTTCAGCTTTCCATGGCCGACACAGCTCCGCGGGGAAGTACAAGCGATACCGGCCGTGGCACTTGGTGCTAACAACACAGTGAATGCAGTGGGAGCCCCCGGTGTCCCCGAGCCTCCAGGTCTGTCCCGCTCACTCAGCCCGAAATGTGGTAAAATGCCATTTTGCACTGGCGGTCACGGTCAGATCGGGCGGGGGGGCTTTCTGGAAAGCTGTGTTATAACTGTGTGATAACTCAGTTTGCATATTCCATTTGAATAGTAGACGCGGTGTGACGCTTTTGAAGAGTCTGTACCCAAACGACGCCGGCCTGCAGAATAGGAACCGGAGAGCAGGCCAAGCGTGCGACCCCTGGACGACGGCCCAGGGACGCGGGTGGGGACTAGAGGCACCCGGGCCAGCGCTGACGTGCTTATGACGTCATCTGGAGTTCAGGGCAGCTGCGCAGTCTTTGTGGTCACAGGCAGGCTGCCAGCCGCGCTTCCAGGATTGGGGCTTTTTGGCTTTTCCCACAGTCAACACTCATGATCCCGCCTTTTCTCACAGCTGAACACACGCGCGAGCACCCGGTGGGGGCGTGTCTCAGAGTGTGAAGTCTTTCTGCTGTAAAATACTTGGACTGCATTTTCAGCTTATTATTTTCTATTTACGAACTTCCATTTCCTCTGGTCGGATAAAAACTGTTTTATTTTATGAATAGAGATCATTATTTCCCACTTTTTTTTTAATCCCTTTTGGGAGTGCTTGGTGACACAGTACTGACATTTTTAACAGGCATGCAGTGGCCACTTGCCCGCAGAGCGAACGGTGGGGCCTCATCTTGGCCCTGACGAGGCTCCGGGAGAACGTGGGGCTCACGGGGGTCCCCGCCCTGGTGGCTGCCACCCTGTGTCGGTGCACAGGCAGAACGGCCTGGATTCTGAGTTGGCGGCGAGGGGCGGGGCAGCAGAGGAGAAGCCGCGGCAGCTCTGGAGCTGGGCCTGCAAGAAGGATGGCAGGCTCACACCTGGACCACCGGCACGCCTGCCCGGCGGTGCTCCCGTCTCTCTTGCCCAGTGAGCTGAGGGCTCCCTGAGGCGGGACGCCCTCCACACACACCTGTCCCGTGAACGAGCAGCTGATCTGGGAAAACATGAGATTACAGACGCAAAGGATGAGATGCTGAGACACTGGCCCAGGATGCTGACTGTGCCCCCTCTGCGGTCCAGGCTCAGGGCAGGGCCCGCCGCTTTGGACTGTCCAGGCCAGGCCAGACTGTCCCCCCAGGCCGGTGTGCTGTGACTGGGGGGTGCGGATATCTCTTGGAGACCCTGACTTCAGTTCTTCTGGGTACAGGCCCAGAAGTGGGATTGCCGGGTCTTACGGCAGCTCTCTCTGTGTGATGGTTTGAAGACCCTGGGCCCTGTTCCCACGGTAGCCGCACCGTCCGACACGCCCACCGGCAGAGAATGGGTTCCTACATCTGCGCACCATCGCTGGCCCTCGTCGCCTGTGTTCTTCTGACAACAGCCAATCCCGGCGATTCATGGTGTGGAGACACTTCTCATGTGCCTGGTGGCCACGTGTCTCTCTTCTTGGAAGACATGTCTGTTCAGGTTCTGTGCCCATTTTTTGAGTCTTTTTTTTATTGTGTATATATTTTTCTGTGACTAAGCTGTAGGAATTTCTTAGAAGAAGCGGCTTTATCAGGCAGCACTTGAAGGCTGGATTCAGGAGGCGGGCCCCGATACACATCGTTAAATATCAGACGTTTGTAAATATCGGTACGGCAAATACTCCACAGGCACACGGCTGTGGGAGCCAATACTTATCTCTGTGTGTACACAGGGGGACGGTTACCGGAGGTCACCTGGGGGAGGTGCTGCGTGAATGGGACTCGAAGTGGGGGGTCAGCCATTTGCAGAACGAAGAGGATTTGGAGGTCCCAGGGGGCCCGGTCACCATCTGGGAAGGCTGGTGATGTTTCCACGGCCTTTTTCTTATTGGTTCACGTCAAACAATGAAAAGAGATAAAGGATTTGGCAGCTACTTGCAGAAGTGATGGAGAAGCACGTGAATACCTGTGTTTACCTGGAAAAGACACCGGCCCTGCCTTTAGGGAGGAAAGTTGCCCACCTTCCCTGACATCTCCCCGCCCCTCTGATGAAGGGGAGTTACTGGATGCTGTCCGTGTGGTTCCGGTTTCCCATTTAACGACACGCACCAGCCCCGCTTTGGACCCTTGTTTCCTATTGGGCTTGCAACTAAACCCAGGGATAAAGGGTGTTTTACTTTAAATAAATGTGATTTTTCCTTCTATCTAGTATATTCAATTGGCATGAATTCAGACATACAGTACCAGACCTCACTGAAAACCACGCTAGAAGGTTCCCTGTTTGCTATCAAAGTCCCGATAAGTCATCCTCTCCAGGCTGCTCTTGGCCTCAGTGGACGGAATGAGTGATGTCCGGATGTGCAGATGAACACATTTGCGGAGCTGTGGGGCTGTAGGGCGGTCCTAGGAAATACGGGGGAATGGCTGAGAGAATTAACCAAGTATCAGAGGATAGAACAGAATTTTTTAAAAAGGAAAGTCGAGTTCGTCCAATTCATAACCATGGAAGGCCTGGTCCTGATGGCGTGACGTACCGCCACCCGCCCCCGAGGGGGAGGGAGAGACGGGCTCCCCGCCCAGCGGCCGGTCCCCTTAGATGTCCAAGCCGCGGGGTTTCCTCTGCGCCTGAGTGTGCCCCCCCTTCTCCCAGCACCTGGGGCACCCCCAGTGTTCTTCGTGACCTTCAGGGGCGGAGGCGCTTTCTGTTCATCAGGAAACTGACTTTGAAATAAAAATTTAGTGTGCGTTTGAAAAGAGGTTGGGATCTTGTTAAAAAGAGATCAAGGGTGCCTCTGGAAGCAAGGAGAGCCCCGTTTCGCTCAGAACAAGACAGGAGCATGACTTTGAAGCTCCGGAGAGATCAGAACGGCTTTCTGAAGGACAGACGCTTTAAGGATGCTTCTTATTACAGTATTTTCCTGTGTATAACGCACACTTTTTGCCCAAATGTTTGAAGGAAAAATAAGGATGCTCATTATACATGGGCAAGTACTAATTCTGTATGTATATATTGTAAAACTGAAGACTTTTTCCTGAAAGTGTGGCCCCAAAATGTGGGGTGCGCATCATACGTGGCAAAATACGGTAGTTGGGTTTTTGAACAGGTTAATGAAAGGAAGTTCTTCTGAATCCAGAGACTTCCCCGCCCCCCCCCCCCCCCCCAGGGTCTGGTGGTGGGGATGCAATGGGCGCTCGCTGAGAGTGTTTTAAATAAACGCTGGCTGGTGGCTGGAATCGCCGGGCACAGCGTTCCATCTTCATGTGGTCCCCAGGGCCCCGGCTGTGACAGGACGAGCTCGCTGTGGCGGTGAGCTCCGGGGGAGGCGGCAGGCAGGGGGAGTCCCGGCACTCCAGGATGACTCTGCATTCAAGTGATGAATTCCACACCCCAAGAATGAATCACTCATGTGAAATACATTCTCCTTATATGTTTATACATTTTTAAGTATTTCATTTTATACCGATGAGATCTTATGAAATGCCGTAAAACTGTGATTTTGCTGTCCTGAGCCCGCGTTAAATTGTCTGCAAAGTAAGGGTCCAGCTGACATCCACGGCGCAGAAATGGCACGAAGATAACCAGGTGGCCCTCTTAAAGAGACTCACAAGGTCCCCTCGCTTTGGTTCGGGCCCCAAGGCCTGGTGGCGGAGCCAGTGAGCGGGAAGTCACCGGTGTCCTCATTTCCCCGGCTAAATTAGAGCCACAATGGAGCAGTATCATTATGTAAGTTTATAATCTGCTCAGCCAACCGGCTGTGACTGAATGTGGTTCTTGACGACGTATGACTCATTTGGGTGGTATCTATTATTTCCCATTATTCAAATGCAGTAATATTGAATTAGCATTTCGTATCACACGACCGCTAATTCGATGTTCCAGATTTGAATAAAATATAACTTCAGCGTGTGTTCACAGAACTGGAGTCGTCCCGTGCCCGTTCTGATTCACACGAGGCCTTTTCTGGGGAGTTGTCGGGGCGAGTCCCCTCGGGCCGGGGGCCTGTCTGTGGGTCCGGCCGACTGGGGCAGGTGTCTGGGCACGAGATGATGCTCAGTGAGAGACACCGCAGAGAACCCGTCTGTCCTGAGGTCCAGGGGAACAGGGAGAGAAGTGGGGGTGGGGACAGTGGGGTGGCCAGTGGCTGAGCGACAGGGCTCTTCATCGCAGCCCCAGATGTCCTCAGTAAAGTGACCCCAACCCTGGAGGTCCTCAGTCAGTGGCACTGCTCACATTTGGGGCTGGTCATTCCGTATTGGGGGCTGTCCTGTGCATTGTGGGACACTTAACAGCGTCCCTGGCCTTGACTTACTAGGCGCTGGTCACACCCTCTTCCCAGCTGTCACAACCACAAATGTCCCCAGACACTGTTACATGTCCCCTGCCAGGGGTGTAAAACATTCCCTGTGTTCCCACAGGGAACCGTGTCAGTGTCTGAGCCACGGCCCTGCCCCCTCGTTTCGCTGGGAGAGGGTCCCCGAGGATGGAGCTGGCTCGCACCCATGCCTGGTGCTCCTGTACTGCTGTGGGGGCACCCTCCCTACGAACGGGCTGCAGAAGGCTCGTTCCTGCTCTGTGGGCCGGAGCTAATTTAGCTTCCCCACGAGGCTTACATTGGTGGCCGCCCAGGCAGCGACAGGAGAAAAGCCGGCCGGAGCGCACACGTGCTCGAAAGCACTCGAGAAGACTCGAGAGTCCGCCGAATCGCAAGGGACGCGCGCTGGTTATCTGGAGTCTCAGCTTTAATTTCTGCAGAGTGGAGATGAGAGGGTTTCTCAGCTGCCTCCCAGTCCGAGGCTTTCTTGTCAGTCGCAGGCCTCACCCCCCCGCTAAGCCATTGGCAGGGGTTTTTAGTGTCATCGGACGCCGGTCCCGGTGCTAGCATTTACGGAACAGGCCACATTTCTGGGGCTTTACTGCATCGAAGGGCAGGGTGACGTCCAAATTTGAACTCAGAGGTGTCTATGGGACGTGACGCACCTACGGTGCGAATCTGACATAATCCCGAAATGCTTTCTGGCTGTTGGTGGTCGACGCGCACGGTCGTTTTTGCGCAATCGGGCCTGAGTAGGCCGGAGACATGCAGGGCCCCACTGACAAACGTCACGCAGGAAGAGGACTTGAGGTTGCCATCGTTTTCGTCAGCTCCTGGGGCCGCAGACAGGTCTATGCGGGTGGGGTGTGGGCCTGGACACCCTGCACTCACGTCACCCAGGGTCCCTCGCAGACACCGCCGGGGTCACACCCAAGTAGTGCTGCAGAGAAATGCTCGCTCTCTGCGGCTCCATCTCCGTCCCAGCCTGCACTCCCCGTGACCCTCAGGCAGCCGGCTCCTGCCGCCGATGTGCTTGCTGGCCACTAGAGAACTCTGCTCGAGGCTTGGGCTTCGGGCAAAGACCCGCAGGCCAGCAGGGGTCCGCACCAGGGAACACAGAGATTCAGAGACTCACTCCCCTCCTTGGGCCCCTGCTGGCCCCAGGTGTCATGCACCCCTTGGCCCACCCACCGTCCCTTCCCTTGGCATAAAAGCAGCCTGAATTCTGGGCTCTCTTCAGGCAGAGCTGAGAAAGCTTTATGGCCCCGCAGTCGTCTCAAGATGGCGCAGTCTCGATCAATAAACCCGCCTTACTCCAAACTGAAGCTTTGAATATTGGCCTTTTGAGGCACAGGGCATATGAACCCTGAATCAGTAACAAAGGACAGGAACTTACATGAGCTCAGGGGAGGAGAGAGGTGTGAGAGGCTTTGAGATGGGGGGGTTGTGTAAGGAGCTCGGGTTCAAACCCCCACTTTTAACTCCCATCAGCCGTGAGATCTCGGGCACGGTGACGTCATGGAAGGTGTGCCCTCTCGTCTCTGAAATCTGGTTACAGCCGTCACACGTGGTTGAGAAAATGAAATGAGGTTGTCCGTGAAAGCTAGTAGGAAAGCACTTTTCAGGTGCTGCTCAGGTAACCTTGGCTTCTGTTGTTGTCACTTTTGTCCGTCTTGTAACCCTCTTTCCAAAGCGATAAAGCCCCATGGACGAGTGCTGCACTTCCGGAAGGTTTCTGAGGCCGGCGGACCTCATGGGGGATTTCGATTGATCTTTTGCCTGTTCTTTTAGGTGCTGAGACGCTTGGGTCTGGGCATCCTGCCGTCTCCAGAAGATTCCCCGAGCAACCGCTTCCTGGAGAAAGGCGGCGATGCCTGAGTACCGTCCAGGCCGCTTTCCCTCATTAAGGCTCGGGTCCCGGACAAGTGGAGGGGTCCGGGATAAAACCTATTAGCAAAATAAACAAGCCCGTGAACTGGGCTCCTCGGAGAATTTTTCCCAAGTGTCCAACATTGGAAGCTGAGTGCAGCAGCACCTACCGGTACTAGAACCTTCCACGTGGCCGGGCAGTTAAAGGAGCTGAGCAGCGGCTGAAATCGGCAGGACTACCCCACCAGCCCCGGCCGAGCTCAGAGGAAGCACACTGTCTTTGCTGTGCTGTTCTCAGAAGAGGCCGCTCCTCTCGGACAGGCAGGCGGGTGAAGGGCAAGCGCGAACCCACTGAGGGACCCCGCGGGTGCAGCTTCAGACCTCGGAGGAAATGGTTTGTGTGTGTGCGTGATTTCCAGGCCATGGCTGTCTCTGCTGCCTTAACCTCGGCCTTCACGCTGTGGGCTGAACAATGAGACAGCGATCACCAGACGCAGGGCGGCGAATTCTACACATCCCCCACCGGAGGTGTTTATGGAGACTCATTGTGTGCGGTTTTGCAAAGCTGAACGGGGCCCGGTTGCTCGTGTGGCTTACAAAAATAGCTGTTGGTTTTCCCAGACAGACAAATATCAGGACATCTGCCCCTGGCAGATATCTGTTCCACTTCCCGGCCGTCCCAGGAGTCAGAGGAGACGGACAGCCACACCAAGGCCACTCTTCTTGGGAACACGGGGCGATAACCGGAAGACAGGACGGCCTCGGGAGACAAGGAGGGCAGCAGGTCCTTTGCCGGCCCGCGGAAGAGAGCCCGTGGATTCTTCTGGGCGAGATGACCGCCGATGTGGATGGGCACAGCCCCCCACAGAGGGGCGAGCGGTGGCCCGTGACCACAACCCCCCCTGAAAATGCCCCTCATCCTCCGCCTGAGGGACAGACAACGCCTTCCGCCACAGAGGGTGCAGAGGGTCCCCACCGTCTGCAGCCAACCTGCCGCCTAAAATTAGTTACCCATTTTAAGAGCGGGGTATCTCACATAAAAAACTCTAGATTTCTAGATTTGTTGCAGTTGTAGGGTCTGGGCCCCTGTGTCCGCCTTCCCACAGGACAGCGGACACAGCGGGGTCTTCCTCCTTGCCCCCGGGCAGACGGTGCGTGTTCCATACCTGACCCTGGGTCTGCCCCTCCCTGGGCCTGTCGGCTTCCGTGTGGGGCCTGCGCCCTCCGGGCACGCGCGTCTGGGAAATCCGGAAGGAGGGGAGGCACGAGTGTCCTGCGGCTGATGTGTGGTCCCTCGGATTCAAGAAGCTCTCCACGTCTCAGCCCCTGCGGACTCTCAGCCCCAGAGCCTGGTGGGCGTCAGCGGGGTGAGGACCCTGCCTCTCTGGGAGGTGCGGCATCCTGGCCGGGCTCCCCCTGCTCCCTGTCGGCGGTGTTCTGCAGGCTCCATGCTTTTGGGGGGACGCCGTTGCCCAGAGGGTCATCACTGTTCCGACCAAGCCCCTTTGGGCTGCCTGGGCGAACCTAACACAATCTCCCGTACGTCTGCCGTTTGCTGTCCCCTCGTATTCTGAGTCAAAATACACACGTACTAATCTTTAATCTACAGCAGGAATTTCTTTAAACAGTGTGGGCCCGCAAGGCGGGTCTGTCCGTTCCCACGACGTTCTCCGTGCGCGCCGCTCCGTCCCACACGGTCCAGGGGGTCGGGTAAGCCTCGGCGCGCGGTCGGCTGCCTGGTTGGCTGCCTGGTTATTCAGTCCGCCCGCCTGTCAGTCCAGCTAGGCCTTCCCAAGTTCCTGCTAAAAAAATTCTCCTCTCTCAAAGAGAAAATCTCAGTCGCTTTGCCCTGAAACCTTAATTACAGGATGGTTCGCATTTGTCTTTATGTTATTAAGCAAGATATTCCTTCTCTTTTTTCACTTACTGTTTCTGGCTGTGCAGCCCGGTGCCAGCCAGGTGGTGAGAATGGTCGTTACTGCTATTAAGCTGTAGGTGTCACCTCACAAGGCAGCTGGTCTCCGAACGTGACCCATTCCACGAACAGATGGCTCTTGTTACGAGGAACTGGGTTTGGAGGCTGAACTGCAGAGAAGTCTGAGGCCCGTGTCGGAGGCCACACGATATTTCTAGCCAATGAGCATGCTCATCAGCAGCGGAGGCAGTCAAGAAAAACAGAAAAATGAGGAAGGAAAACAATCGCACCTCAGGATGAGGAGGAGGCTTCCCCGTTTCACTTCTGACCTTCACAGCTCCCCGCTTCCCTCTCTCGGGCCAGAGCCAGAAACAAGCGCTGCGCTCTCTCCCCCTGCCCCCCCCGCCCCGGGCGTCCCCTCCCTGGCCCCTCGACTTCCAGAGAGGAAGGTGGAAAAAGCGCTCTGCTCAAAGCTCAGCTTCAAAAGCCTTCTTCCCACAGCCCCTTCCCATCCTTTCCCGGTGGGAAGCCGGGCAAGGATGCTCATCTGCACCTACCGTCACTCACCTGCCTTCTTTCTGAATGTCTTGAGCTTTGGATTCTTGAGTTTGAAAAGATAAAAAACTGAGGTGAAAAACCACGCATGTGACTTCTCACGCCGGCCGCTCGGAGACACAACGTGGCCCTCGGCCACGCGAACCTCTCTTCCGGGCGCCGGGGCAGAACTGCGGCAGGGGCGTGGGGGGGGGGTTGCTTTTGTGAGTTGTTTCTGGGCGTGCCAAGTTGGCTTTTCAGTACGTAAGTGCGCTCTCCGAAAGGAGGAGGAAGGCTGCGCATTTCTTTAACGCCTCCCGCAGGGGACGTGGTGAGGTCAGGAGGACTCGCGGGCTGGCCCTGGAGCTTCCCCGTCAGGGGCAGAGGCTGCCTCGTGTCCAGACCACACTGGGCAGTGAGCGAGTTAAAAACGGACCCCCGCCAGCAGACAGTCCTGTGAACCCTGAGACCCGCTCGTTACGTTACTATTGTCCACACAGCTCCATTAACAACGTCTGACGGGCAGGTGGCACACCGCTCCCTCTCCGCCTTGCAGGGGGCGGCCAGGCGCGTCCCATGGGGCAGAGTGCAGGGGTCAGCAAGGGTGCGCTCCACGAAAGTGACGACGCCCCCGCCCTCCCACGGCCCAGCGCACACCACAGGGGTGCGTTCTCACCAGCCGTGCTGTCCCTCCCGCGAATCCAAACGCTCCGGCTGTGACGGCCAGGAGGCGAGATGCAGACAGATGCAGCTGAACAGCAGCCAGATGTGAGAGAGTGCGGTCTCTCTCGAGAGGGAGCTCCCAGCTCTTCAAGTGAAGCCGTAGGACGCCCTTGACTGCAGGGGCGCCTCACTCTGGGGAAGGAAGGGGCACACGGGGAAATCCGCAGGTGGAGGTGTCCAGGAGGTGGGATCTGTTTTCTTCTCTAACATCCCATTGAATTCCTCCTTAAAGTCTTCGCTGTAACAGGCTGGTGGACGCTAACTTCAGCTCTGCTGTGGCCCAGGTATGATGCGAATCCAGTGTCTGGGGTCTCACAGGTGGGTCCCCTGCTTCCTCCACGGTTCACCCAGGTTCCCATTTTCTCTCGTCTTGGGGCTTGGGGTCATGCTAACCTACAGGAATTGGTTGTGATGTGAGCAATGGTCTCTGCTCTTCAACAAGTTCTTTTCCACCGTGGCCGTACCTTAGAATTCTGTGGGAAACTTCGGAGCAGTGTGGAAGGCGGGCCCCATGCCAGACCCCCTGAGTCGAGCGCTCCAGTGCCGGCCCGGGCTCGTGCGGCCTCCCCTGGCGGTTCTAACGCACAGACGAGCAAGGGACCGGGCTTGGTTCTGTGGGACTTGAAGATCATACAGTTTTAGGGGCCCTCTATGAAAAATAATACACGTGCAAATAGAAATCAGGTATGGGTGTGGGTATTTACTTCAGATGAAGAGATGAATCACCAGAATCTACACATTTTAAAAAGCTGATACATCTCACGCGATTCCCAGAAGGCACAGCAGCACAGCTGACTCACGCCGGCGTCAAGGCGCCTCCGTGTTTGCAGGGTGCTGCTCGAGAGCTTATTGACGTGACAGCGATTTTGATACCTCATTTTCCAGTAACGGTATAAAAACAATCAGGTATCCCTGTAGTTTTTTTTATTATTGATATTTACGGTGCCTAATATAATGTATGTGACTTTTCTTCTACTTGCTGTACTGATTTATGCTTTCTGATAAAGTCTATTTCATGCAAGTTTTATCAAGGAGGAAAAAGACGTGATCCATTCTGACAGCCTGGGCCGCCTCGCCAGGACCGGTCCTCCGCGGGAGAGTCTCCACTTGGCCAGGTTACCGCAGGCTGGGCTGCCAAGGCCCAGTCACCTGTGGCCACTGCCACCCTCCTCTCCGGCGCCCGCAGCACCAGGAGCCGCATGCGGGGCTGGCACCCCGACAGGGCTGTGTGCCAGGCTGCACCCACTTTCAGACCCCCGTACTGTTGGGGGGGTGGCTCGTCACCCAACCACTCAGGACTCCAGGCACCCTGGCTTGCTTTTCTCTCGGGCCCTCTCTTGCCTGCCCCCTGGCACGTGGGGTCTGTATTCCAGGGGAACAGGAGAAACTGCTCTGCCTGCTGTTCGGATCAGAACCTAACACCTCAAGTTCAGGAGAGCCCGGCTCTTACAGGGCCGACCCCTCACTTCGTTCTCTCAAAAGCGCCGGCTCCGCCTCGAGGTGGTCGTCCCTATCGTGGGTCTCGCACGAGGACCACGTGTTTACGTTCTGTGAGCCGGCCTCCCGGGTCTTCCTTCGGGCGTGAGCCAGAAAGGCCCTCATTGCTCGGTTAGAAACAGAAGTGCAAAGGGGGTGGGGACGGTCGTGCCGCGTTTAACCGTCTGTGTCATCCCGACAGAGGGGCGGCTGTGTGACCGCAGGACCCGGCGCTGGGAGGTGGCCTGCTCCAGCTCCGGCGCCCCCCGCCCCCAGCCCAGGGCTCTCAGTCTGAGTGGGGGGCTGGGGGGTGCCCAGGGCCCTCTGGGGCCGGAGACCGTGTGCGGTGAGCCACGGCCGCGGCCAGTGTGGAGACAACCGAAGTGGCTCCCGGGGAGGAGGCAGGCGGCGTTGGACAGGGTCTCCCTTCCCCGGTGTGCGGAATACTCATTTAAATATTTACTTAGAGCAAATACATTTTAATGAATTTTCAGTTAAATTAAATCAACTCACTGAACCACATTTCGGAGATCAGAAGTGGGAAATGAACGCCAGGGGCAACTTGCTAATTTCCACGTCGGGTCGGCTGGAACCCGGAGCGACGGCCCGTGGGTGGGTGAGGCGCTCATGGTCACGGCGGGGGGTGCCCAGCTGGGCCCCGTCCCCCATCAGTACTCCGGGGAAGGTGGATTCAGAGAAGATGAGGAAGTGTGGGCACTCTCAGCAGGAAGCCTGAGTGACACGGAGGGTTCAGAGCCAGCCTCGCCGCCGGCAAACGGAAAACACCCAGCGGACTGTCAGTCGCCTTTGGCCAAATGCTCTCAGTTCTGTCCTGAGCCGCAGAAAGTCCAGCTCCCAGTGGATTCGGCCAATGGGCAGCGTCCACCAGAGCTGGGGGTGGAGGGAGAACCTGTGGGGTGCTGCTTCCCCTCCCTCCCGTCTCCGGTTTGGTACCGAGACTCCGGCAGCGGTCCTGCCTGTCTGGAATGACAGCTCCTGGAAGACCGTCCCCCGGCCAGGAATCAGCCCTGAGTCTGGTGACACTGGCCGCTCCTCTTGCCCTTCCAAAAGGAAATGAAATACATTCTATGAAAAATGCTAATAATAATAAAAAACCATAACAAACAGCTACAGAAATGTGAAGAAACAAGGAGCCTGGGTTTCACCAGGCCAAGCGCATTCATACAGCTGCGAAAACACACAACACAAGGTTTTTGTTTGGTTTTTTTGTAACCAGCTGTGCGATCATAGGTCAGCTCCCCGGTCTCCACAGGCCACCTCGGCGGAGGTCAGTCCCGTGAAACAGAGGAAGACGGGGGCACCTGTTGTGGGGTGCAGAAGGCCAGGCCTCTCTCCTCGGCCTTCACGGAGTAGAAGAACAGCCAGGCACCTGCTGAGTCCCCTCCGCCTGCACCTGGGCCACACCCCCTGCCTCCCCAGCACCCGGGCTCCAGCCTCCCTGGTCTAAACCAAAGTTCACCTGATTGAGTCTCAGCTGCTGCCCCAGGGCCCCTCCCCTTCCAGGCCACGCCGAACCAGCGATCGAGTGTCACCAGGCCCCGGTCGGCGTGGCCTCGTGACACTCCTTACTCACCGACTCCGGTATTTAATAATGTGTTACGCTTTTTTCTCACGTAGCATTTATTTCTATGGCATGTGTTATACTGTGCGCTCAATATGTTGATTTTCTACAGTTGGAATGAAAAAAGCACAAATCAGGCCATTCCCCCCTTTTTTTTCTTCTAATTTTCTCCGTCATTGCTTAAGAACTTAAGTCACTCTACGCTTTGCATCCACAACAGAAATAAATATAATGTGGCAGATAAAATTTAGATTCTACCAAGTCTCTTGTGGCCCGCACACTGAATAACCTTCCCAGGTGATTGTAGGTCCATGGGGACGGTTGGCCACATGTTCGGCCACTGCGACGGAGCCCGGGACACCGCTGTCCAGCGGCCGTCAGGGCCTCGGTCCACCAGCAAGCTGACCCAACCCAGCGCGCTGCCTGCAGCTGAGGGAGCCAAGTCCAATTCCAAAGGCTTTTAGGGAACACGGACATGGTTTGAGGAACAAGGGGCGGGGGCATCAGTGAATTAACAGGTAAATGCATGCTGATAACCGAAGTCTGAATGAATTATGGGGCGGGGTGGTGGTGGGAGCCCCTCCCCAGCCCTTCAGCCTCGGGTCCGAGCTCACCTTTAATGTTAGTGCCTCCTTTCCGATGCCAGGAGGCAGTTCCATCACACAACAGTGAGAAGATCATTGAATCATATTTTTAGGTATTCAACTATGTAACGCACCTCTTCCAAAACTGCTATATTCTTTATTCCAGTGTTCCTAAGACAAAAATTGCCAAAACATCTCTGCATAAATACGGGGTTAATTTGTTTATTTTTGATAGCTACTAATGAGGCAGTGAATTCATTTCCCTATCCTACGGAAAATAATTATGGAGGCTTGTAGTAATTTGTCAAACCTTTTAGCCAAGGTGGAAATAACAGGGCAAAGTACACTGCATTTTCGAAGATGTTAACCAAGGCTACCTTAACGGATGACTCATGGCTGACCAGACGATTCGCAGAGAGACAGACAGGGAGAGGGGGGAGAGGAAGCAGGAGGAGAAGGAGGAGGAGCAGGAGGAGGAGGAAGAGGAGCAGGAGGAGGAGGAGGAGGAGCAGGAGGAAGAGAGGGAAAGGGAGAGTGTTGTGCCTTCATTGATGTAGAAAGTCATACTGCTTGCATCCACTGAGCTCTTTAAATGAGAAGGAGTGTTAAGGGAGGGGCCGGAGGGACAGCCAGTGCCCTGGCCAGGTCTCGCTGACATACAGGTGTGAGGAAGGATGAAGCCCTCAGCTCCGTGGGAACAAATGTGGCTCACTGTCTCCGTGCTCCCTTGGCACATGGGATGGTGGCCCGTGCGGCTGTGGGCCGGGAAGTAGGTGTGACACAGGACAGCAGTCACAGTCCATCACGTGCTTCCTTTCGCTGGTCTCCTTGCTTTCCAGATGTGTCCTTCTCTTGCTGTGTGGCAGTGCCTCACCCGCTGGCTGGACCTGCACGGCCTGGTGGAGGTCGGGGTCACCTGTGCAGCTGCCACCTCGAGTCCGGCGGCAGTGGGGGGTGGGCTTACTGCCTGCGCACCGTAAAGTCCGGGCTGCTCCCGGAACAAACCACTCAGGGTCACGGACGCCAGTCTCTAGGTCAAGGGACGGTTCCCTGCACCCAGTCACCGTCTGCTGGAGACGCGGACAGACGGCCAGGGAGCTGAATCTTCAGAGCCGCACGGGTCACCTTCCCTGGGAGCCCTTTCCTGTCCTGACCCATCAGCCCTCTGTGGTGGCCCCGGAGGGCCCTCTGCCCAGAGACTCTCAATCTGAATCCCACTGCCCTCCCACAGGCGGGCGTAGCTGCTCGGGGGGCACTGGGAGTACGAGCGGACCCGCTATTTATTTCTTGGTTGACCCGGAGTGTTTGGCACACTCAGGGGTTTTCACTTGTGCATTTGTGGGTGTGAGGGATGGGAGCACCGGCTGTCACAGCACGTCACAGAGCGGGGCAGAGGGAGGAGGAGGAGGAGGAGGAGGAAGCCTTCAGAGGGGGTCTGCTGAGCCAGGCTCCTTATTTCCTGCCACGGGGGCAGGGGTAGGGAGAGGGCTGGCCTGACTGTGGGGGGTCTTCAGAGTAGCACAGCTGATGGTCACTGTCGGCAAGAGCGTGCGGGCCCCTGGAGCCCTTGCTTTTACGTTGAGAATTTACAGGACGTGAAAGCAGAAATCCGTGCCCTTGGGTGGGACGGCGTGCGGCGAGGCGAGGGGGAAGCACTGGCGGGTTTCGTTTCGCTCTGGCCCAAGCTTGGCGGCCCCAGCGGCGCCCTCCCAGGCTCACCGGCCCCGCACAGCTGTTTCTTGGAGGCAGTTCCCTCTTCAGTTTGTACATGGTTGGTTAAAAAAGCACCGGTCCACACACTTCCTCCCCAGGACGTTCCTAAATGACACCTTGCCGCACGTCAGCCGGAAACCTTGGAAGCCGAGTTCCCACCAGCAATCAGAACCCGAGTTCTTTTCCATTCGCGGGCAGGTGCCGGGCTCCTCAGCCTACAGGTGTCACATCACTGTGCTTTTGCCTCCTGTATGAGGCTAAAGTGGACGGGGTGCTTTCAGAGTGGGTTGGGAAGCCTCGCAGCCGAACGCCATCTGGCTGTCACACGCTCTTTCTGTCCGCAGGAGGCGGCTCTCGGCATTTCCTATCTGAGTATAATGACTTTAACATCTTCCTGGTGACGTAACAGCTTATCGATTCCTCAAAAAAAAAAAAAATCACCCTTGCATTTTAAAATAAACATCGGCCTCTCTTACAAGTCAAGCCAAGCAGTTCAGTTTCCAGCTTTGCCCCTAATTCGCCAGGGCCTGCTCTCTGCACAAGCTCATTTTGAGTTTCCTCTCCCCTCCGGATTTCCCCGGGTTTTATTTGGTTGTCTCGGTTTTAGCTGTAATTTAAGTCCTCTTTGGGAGGGGAGCTTGTAATTAAAACCGGTCCTAATTGCCTGCTTTCATCTCGCTGCTGCTTAATGAGGAGTTATGAGTGCCGGGAGGGGGCTCGCATGGGGAGATGAGAGGCCCGCCCGGGCCAGCTGGGAGCACTCTCTCTGGTTCTGACCTCCGAGACACAGACCGAGGGCCAAGTGCACAGGGAATGTTTCTAAGGCTCGGGGGCATGGACGTGGCCCAGAGGAACAGGGCTGCCGGCTCTGCCTGGCTCGGCCACTGGCATTCAGACTCAGAAAAGGACGGGAGGCTTCCTGTGACTTGGGGGGACCAGCCCCAGTCCCTGCTGCCAAAAATGCTGACTCTCGCCAGCTGTGCGACCCAGTGGGCTTGTGCGACTGTGAGCTACACTTCGCACGGGCTCCTTGTTGATTTCATTGGACTGCCTCCTTTTCAGCCCCGCCCCTCATTAGCCTGGGCCCTTTCTCTGAGCTTATCAGTGAGAGGGGTCGTGGGTCCGCACGGGTGACTTCCAGGCTTGCCCTAAAAACCCTTGTTTGTGCTGGCGCTGCCCTCGCTGAGGCCCTCGCTGCCACTTGGCTGCGTCTACACAAGGAAGTTGCCTCCGTGCAGAAGTGGATCCATCGGGCAAAGACGGGACGTTCAGGGTTTTCTGGAACCTCCCCCATTTTCAGGGGCTCCCTGCAGCCCAGGCCTGTGTGCGTGGCCCCGGGTCTGGGCTGGGATCCAAGGGAGCCGGGGGGAAAAGGGCGGCGGCGGGAGCCTTTGCCGAGTGTCTATCCTGTCCGTGCCTCATAAACTGCGTCACCGCAGACCAAGGGTGGACAGGAGGCTACAGCCTGGAGCGAGGCCCTGTGTCATGGAGACGATTCGGCTCACAGCAACAGGGTTCAGTGCCGTGTGACCCACCCACCCACCAACCAACAAAAACGATATTGCCCTGGCTGGTGTGGCTCAGTGGATTGAGCACTGGTCTGCGATCCAAAGGGTCACCGGTTCGATTCCCAGTCAGGCACACGCCTGGGTTGCGGGCCGGGTCCCTGGTAGGGGACACGCAAGAGGAGACCACACACTGATGTTCCTCTCCCTCTCTTTCTCCCTCCCTTCCCCTCTCCAAAAATAAACAAATAAAGTATTTTTTAAGAAACACCGTCTACAGTTCTCTGCCCTGTGGGTCTCACCTCCTGCCGTTCTCCGTCACCTGGCCCCTTGCCTCCAAGCCCAACTTGGTTCCTGGCCAGGACTCTGTCACAGGCCCCACCCCCTGTACCGAGGGAGCTGGAGCTGGCCTCACTGTCAACTCTGATTCCCTGACACCTCCAGGGAAGGGCCAGGGAAGCGGGGCACGGGCCGCGCCCTTCTCCTTCCCAGCCCGGCCTCCTCTCACCTGCCCCGTCCCACCACGCACGGGCGAGGTGATGCCCCTGTGAGTGCTCGCTGGACAGTCTTTTCTGTTGAGAGTGACCCAGGGACAACGTGTGGCCAACGGGGTGCAGGGACGTGGCCATTCGTGACGGACGCTATATTCTCTGTGTGGAAGGACGGTCAAGGGGCCAGCAGGCACACGCTGGATCAGTCGGCCCCGCCTTCGGCATCGCAGAGCCTCTGAGTGCGCAGTCCTGGCCTTTATGGCCAAAGGAACGCCAGCGTGGGTCCCGAGTTGTCTAAGCACCCGGCTGCAGCGTGGGCCTCGGGGGTCTTAGCTGCTCTCGCCAGTTACACTTGGTACCACTCTGCAACAGTGACACCCTGTGGCCGTGTGCGGCAACGACAGCAGCCCCTTTCCACCTTGATATTTAAAGCACAACCCTTGGGTTCTGACTGTGAACAGCCACGGATCCTGAAGGTTTCTGAACGGGAGAAAATCAGAACGGACGTCTGCCCTCTTCGCTGACAGGGTGTGAACTGCTTGAGCAGTGCCCTGGTGGCCACGGCGAGGAGGAACGCCTGTTCCTGCCGCTCATCGTTAGGAAGACGGCCGCACAGCTCGCCTCTTCCGTGCGGAGGTGACCCTAGTTCACCACCCCCCCTCCCCCCCCCCCTCCGCCCCCGGCCAGACCGACGCCCTGATCAGGTGGCTGTGAAGTTGCAGAGGTGACCTGGAGCTGGCCTGGGCCGGGCGGGGCACCTGCAGCCCTGGTACCTGGGCTGGTCTCAGAACGAGCCCCTCGGCCAGCCCAGGCCTGTGCGGTGCACTCAGAATTTGCTCAGGCATCTCGGGAAGGTCTCTGAGGAAGAGCACGGGGTTGGGGGCGGTCCCGTTTCTCCCCCCTCTATGCCGTCCTACTTAGGGTGCCACCGCCAGAGACGGGGCGTCCGGAGCCGCGCAGCCCTGTGCGGTCAGGGCGCCAGGACACCGGCCCAACACGTGACTAAGACTGTGGGAGCCCTGACCTCACCGCGCGGTGGCTGAGCCCAGCACTGCCCCTCCCTCCACACTGTCCGCGCCAGCTGTCTTCATTTGTTCACTTAGCACAAAATACCCACCCCGTCCCCCCCAAAGTGCCCCCCCCAAAGGTGCCCCAAGGGCACCTTTGCTCCCTTACTGCAACACAAGTGCACAGGTTAGCAACATTTTAAAGTGAAAATGCTAAAAGTAAAACAGGTTCCCCAGTTACGTACGGGTTTGAAAAGCATCAGACACTACCTGGTAAGTCTCATCTTGAATGTAATTAAATGACTAATTTTGGCATTTGATGTTTTGTGTCTGCCTCTTTCCGTGACAGCAGATTCCACTCGGGGCAGGGGTCAAGTCCCTTGTTCACCCCCCTCAGCGCATAAGGGAGGGCCGGACGGAGCAGCCGACTCTCGAAAACACCTGTCCGGCGCGAGCCTGCTGAGCCAGAGAAGCGGCTCTGCACAGTGGCGCTAAACCCGGGGCGCGGCTGCCCCGCTCCAGGGCGGGCTGCGTGCAGACGCCAACGCGAGGGCGCCTTCCCGCTGTCCTCGAATGAAAATCCTCCTCCCAGCCTCTGCTGTGTAAGAAACGCGTGCCCAGGCCAGGCCCCACGGCCGCGCCCGGCGGGTTGACGGGTGGTGCAAGCGGGCTTCCAGGGGGAGCTCACGGAGGACAGGGGACTTGCTCTCAGTGCCCCGGGGACAGCACTGGTCCCGGGCACCAAAAGCAGGAGCCAGCACCAGAAACTGCGTCGTCTGTCTTTTCCTCTGAAGCCGTATGAATAGTCGGCGCTGGATTGGCCGGCGTTTTCTCCAGTCCTGGAGCATCCGTGCCACCCTGGGTCCTCCAAGTCTCCCCTCTCTCCAAAGACTGTTTGTGCAGGACGGGCAGACCCCGGGGCGGGGGGCAGCCCTCTGCCCGGGCTGGCACGGCGAGAGTGGAAGCCCGGGGCCAGCCCGGGGTCAGGTGTGGGGCTTCCCGAAAAGCAGCGGCCGCTCCGCACCCACGGTCTCGATGAGAACTCTCATTCTCCCTGGCTTTGCCGCGGGCGTGAGGGTAGCCTTGGGGCTTCCTCTATGGCACTCTTAACGGTGACTCTGCCCTGCCTTACACGGAAGTGTTGCCTGGCCAACCGGCGCTCTGGCCGCCTGTGTGGGCACTCAGTCAGCCCTATGCCTTCCTGCTTAATTTCTGTGCTTGCAAATACAGACAATTGTCCTCATTTCATTCCGTGTGGCGCTGTGGGCTGCTTTTTAGTCGCCGAAACTTCTGAGTTGCCTCGCTGCCACTCACCTGCGCAACCCCACGGGTAAGGAGTGAGCGCCCGCTTACGGGGGGGTTTCATGGCATTTCCTCTCCTGCGTTGGACCAGTCCTCACTTAAGCCGACACATTCTTTCACTTACGTGATTTCATATATCTTTTTCAGAGCTAATGGACTATTACTCGGATTCCAGTCAGTTCCCTGCTACATTCTAGTGCGGGTTACGATGTGTTTACGTGGGCAGAACGACCCATTTCCTCTACAAACCTCGTCCACATCACTTTCGGCAAACTCACTGTAAAAGTCACCCAGACACTCCTACAAACACCCCACACGCAGTAAGAACGTCTTATACTCTGAGCTACCTTTACATCCCGGCAAATAAAGTATTTGCTGCCTCTTAAAGGGACCCCGCAGGGGTGTGTTGGCACCAGCCTTTGGTGAACCCAGGTGCCTCCCAGGTGACATATTTTACTTAGCTTCCCGAACACCCGAGGTTACGTGGGAACCTAGGTAGGTGGAGCGGGGGCTGTGGAGTGGAGCTGCAGCCTCGGGAGAAGGGCCCGTCCAGCTGCTGGGGCTTTTCGTTTTTACGGCTTTCCTGTTCCTGTGATCTGGTAGGAGGAGGGAAAGGTGGGCGGGGGCCCAGTCCATCAGCCAGGAACAGCAGGCTCCCAGGGAAACTCAGGGGGTGCGTGTGTTAGGAGAGGGGGGGATGGAGGACGCAGTTCGAAGCTGAGGGAGTCAGTAAGGGTCACCAGTGAACAGCTGACCGGTTTCGGCTCATTCTGGCGTGTGAACTTGGGTCTTTGCAGCCCACCACCTGGGAACCTGGCGCATGCCCGCCGCTATGAATGCAGAGCCCTGCTCACCCGGACGTGAGCCTTCCTTCCCCCGTTATGTAGGTGGTGCTTCTGAGTCAAAGAAATGGGCGTTTCAGTTCCTGAAGTCCGGGCCTCCCAGGACAACAGAGCCCTGGACAGATGGGAAGCAGCAGCGACCACCCGCAGTGAGGGCGGGCGGGGCGGGCAGACGGTCGAGGGGCAGCGCTGAGGGGGTGGGTGTCGCACAGCAGGGCAGAGGCTGGAGCTGCAAACACTTTCCTCCAGGAGGAGCGGTTCTGGAGGACCAGCTGTTCCGCTCCCGTGAGAGCCACCGTCCCCTCGGTCTTCCTCCTCCTCACCAGCAAAGCACAGTCCTGGCTCCCCCAACCACCAACCCCGCGCAGGGCGTGGGCTCAGTCCCTGTGGGCCCCCACCTTCTCCTGCGCCCACTCAGGATCTGCCAGATGGTTGCGGTGGGGGCCTGCCTGTGGGTGGGAAAGCCCTGGAGCCCCCGGCGGGAAGGAGCGGAGGTGGGGTTCCAGGCAGCAGCTGGAGAAAAGCTGCTGATGCCAGGGAGCAAGCAGAGGCTGGAAGCGGCTGCTCCGCCAGGACCCCGCAGGCGGGGCTCAGGCATAGGGCACGCTGGGCTGGGTACCGGGTGCCGGGATCAGCAGGAAGACGAGATCCGAGGGGCTTTGGGATGTGCTGGGAGTGAGCCTTCATCGGTGGGTGTGCCTGGTGATGCCAGCCCCTGCGGAAGGTAAGTTGTGGGGCGGGGGCGTCCCCAGGGCTTCTGGGGGTGTCTGGGCAGGGTAAGGTCCCTCTGGGGGATCTGGCAAGCACTGCTGCTGAGTGCCCCCTCCTTGGACATTCGGATGCACTGGGCCCCGCGGCCCCGACACCCCAACCTCAGACCATCCGCAGACCGGGCGCTGATCTCTGGAAGACGAGGTGCGAGGAGCAGGGCTGGTGTCTGTCGCTTGTCCTACACCCCAGCACTCTGAGGGGCCGTGGGAACGGGGGGCCCACTACTTTGCACTCTCTTTTCCTGAACCATAGGATCCCATCTGCACGTCAGCCGGTTCGGTCCAATGGGGGCCCGGAACCTGGTGGGTTAGCCAGTCCCTGCCCTGTCTCCTCCCAGCCATGGGGTCCCGAGAGCGGACACTGGCCCATGGAGGGTCAGTTCACCGCACAGCCCACGGGGACCCCTGCTTCACAGAGACGTGGGGTCATTCTGTACGCAGTTCCTAGGGTCTTCTAGGCTGGGAGTTTGCTGGCCGGTCTGGCGGTCAGTGGCACACAGGTGTGCGGCCGAGGCTGCAGGTCTCCAGTCTAAAGGGGGCCCATCGCCTTTGCCACTTTTACTGCGCACAGGAGACCCGGGGCGGCAGGGGCGGGGCAGGGATGGTGAGAACGACACTTTCCCACACTGGTGGCACCGGCCCGGGCGAGGGTCCACAGGGCCGGTCGCACCTGAAGCCCTGTAGGTGACTTCCTCTGTGCATGGGGTGCAGTCTTCCCTAGTCTACTTTCCGAGCCCAAGATCACCCAGCCCAGGACAGAACGTCCTCTCTGTCCCGCTGCTTTTGGCCTGAAGCTCTTCCAGCTCGGCTCAGACAGCTCACCTGGCGGCATCTGAGGAGGGCGTGCTGCCAGGTGAGATTCTAGAGCAGCATCTGCTCTTCAAAAGTCAGGCCCAGCCTCACCATCTAGGGAGTTGCCCCTCCTAAGGCTTCAGTTCCCCAAGAGCCTGACTGGGTCTTTTCTCTCTTTAAAAAAAATGTTTTCTGCTGTTTTAAAGCGACACCTGTCGTCCCAGAGTCCCCGCTGGGCAGAGGTGGGGGCTGGGGCGGGGTAAGAGGCCCTTCCTTTCTCTCTTTTATGTGAAGGGCGTGGCGGGTCGCCAGAGTGAGGGTGCAGGATAAAGTGGGGTGCAGAGACACGTCGTGGCAGGCATCACCCCTGGGGGTGAGGTACACAAGAAAGTGTCCCCCGGGAGGCTACCGTTGGGGCACAGACCTGCAGGGAGCGAGGGGGCAGCCCTGGAGTATTCGGGGAGGAGCCGTGCAGGCGAGGGGACAGTTAGTGCTGTCCGGGTGGGAACAAGCTTGGTGCTGGAGGGACGGCCGGCAGGCCCTGGGCTGGAGCAGAGAGAGAGGAAGATGGGGCAGGGCACCCCGCCCCCGCGGAAGGCAGGGACCACACTCTCTGGACAGGAAAACGTGTGTCCCACGGTGGACTGGGCTCCATGTCCACTGCCCCCTCTCTTCCTCAGGAGCAGGGATCTTTCGTTCTGCTGGACGCTCAGCCACCCACAATGCCCACTGCCTCTTCCCATCTCCCCTGCAGCTGAGTGGGGCCAGTCACTGGGTCCCAAAATTTGATATGTCAAAGGGAGCGGAATGTGCAACTTCCAGGGAGTGCCCTCCTGTGGAGGAAAGCGCTCTTCTTTGTCCCCTGTCCTGCTGGCTGCAGTCTGGGCCTCACAGCAGGGGCTCCAGCAGCCGCTTTGCACCACGAGGCGCTTGCTCATGGGAATGGCAGCTTTGCACAGTGGAAGCCCTGCCCAGGGGGGCCTGTCCACCTGTGACGGGCAGCTGGGGAGCAGGCCTCCCGCGTGGCCAGAGTGCCCCAGTGGCCTGGGCCGATGGCCTCTGGACTTCAGGAATGCGAGGGACAGAAAGTTTTTCTTCCCCTGTGACTTACAGCTGAACCTCCCCACCCTCCGGCCCCCAGGGAAGGACTTTTCCTGTCTCTTGTGTCGCCCAGCACAGAGCTTGCCTGAGCGTACGCTTTGTTTTTTTTTTACAAAAATCGGATATTTACCGCAGAGAAAAGCAAGTGTGCCTTCGCTTGTGTTTTCCGGAGCTCGACAGCTTCGAGAAGCGGTGGGGTGGGACGCAAACCCCGCCGTCCGTCTCTGTGTCTCGGTGAAGCTGGGCCCCGCCGCTTGGGGTGTGCATTGTGATTTTAAAGCAAGGACTCTGCTTTTACCTGAAAGGGTCCCGCTCCCATCGGAATCTTGCGCTTTGCCCATCTTAACTTAAGAGAAAAAGCCAGGGGAAAGTTCCTTTGACAGCAAGAACAATGGTCTGGACTCTCAGATCTCAAAACATTTTGAATTCAAGTGAATGATGGCCTTTTAAATACCCTTCTAACCTGGAGAAAAACAATATATTTCCACGGAGTGACTGCAGGGCCAGGCAAGCAGCCCCGCTGCCCCGAACACCTGGGGGACTGGGAGGACCAGGGCTGGAGGACGTGGTCTGGCACCAAGAGAGCGCCTCCCCGCCTTACAGGGGAAAACCCAGCCCCTCCTCACGGTGGGGGGTGTGGGGGGTCTTCCCCAGACAGCAGCACCAGGTCCACGACCCTTCACTCAGCTCACCCCCAAGAACAGGCTCCAGGGCCCAGAAAACTACCAGCTCACAGGGCACCTGAGCCCAGAACGGGCATGCCCTGAACCAGGTGGTGGTGTGGGGAGGCGGGTCTTTGGGAGGTGACCAGAGTCAGCTGACCGGATCACCTGAGCAGAGTCAGGAGCTCCCCACCCCTTCCTCCACCCGAGGACACTGGGAGAAGACGGCCCCTCGCCAGATGGGGAACCTGCCGGACCCTCGATCTTAGACGTCCCGCCCCCAGAAGCAGGAGAAGTGAATGGCTGCAGTCTTTCAGGTTCCGTCAGTGCCGTTCATTCCTGGGGCACGTTCAACAGGACAGCTGCTGGTGGTGCGTCCATGGAACGGGTTTCTGTGAACGAAGTTCTGCCGGGACGCGGCCGTGGCACTGGCACTGACGGCCGGACAGACGTCCCACCACCACGCTCCGACCCCGACAGCAGGGATGCAGCTGCTGGGTCCTCTCCCTCTACCAGCTCCGAGACCTTCGGCAGGCGGCCGAGGCTCTGGAGGTCAACTGGTTTCTAAAAGTGATAAAGTAACCCCTGCCAGGGTCCCGCGCAGGTGCGCCGTGGGGGCTGAAGACAGTGACGCGGCACTACCGTAGCAGGTGCTCGCTGAGCCCTCAGAAGGTGGCCAGGTCGGGAGGTACGCTCCCTCGAATTCCACGTGCCCGTAAGAGGGGCGAGTCTCACCCACTCATCGGCAAAGCCGTTGGAGCTGCGACCAAGCAGTGGGTGCTGGTGGCAGCGACAGCCCGGGCACGGTGGCGGGGCAGACTGGAACCCACTCCCACTCACACGAGCTGGGAATCTGCAGGCGGAGGGCCTGGAGCAGAGGCCCAGATGGGATGATAGGGGAAGTGCGTCCCCGGGGCAGGAAGACGCTGGCCGGGCTGGTGGGGCTGGAGCCCGGGATGCCTCTCTGTGCACTGAAGGTCCACCCAGGGCAAGAGGGAGCGGATTTGCTCGTTATCAAAACAGCGGAAGCGGAAAGGAAGCAATCTCGGCTCCCTCGAAGGAAAAGCGTGAAGGCCTGCGCAGGTCTGAGGCCCCGCTTCCTGGCTCCTTGTGCATGCACCTCTGCCCTCCCCAGGCTGCCTCCCGGCGTGCGGCCAGGAGACAGTCACCGGTCCTCCCAGTGTCCTCTCCTTCTCTGGAAGTCGCGGGGAATGAGAGTAGAACGAGATTATGTGAAAGGTCAGGTTCTGAGGCAAAGTTTAACACTTTTCAAAATAACCTTTGAAAAGCCTTCCGATATCATTAATTCACTGGGAGCTGGACTCTGACAAGCTCAAAATGCCAAAAAATCAACTTTTCTTATTGTTTTTTTCTTGGCCTTCCAGCTGTGGCCAAATTGCCTAGGGCAACGGGGGGCCAAGATCTACTGTTGCAGAGGTTTCGGGGGGAGCCAGAGGCTAAATGAGAATTCGCTCTCTGTTTTCGCCTTTGTGTTGATGAGTCCACATAACTGAATTGTCGTTTCTATTAGGCACGTACGAGATACAATTCTCCTGTGGAGTTTGGAAAGACGAAACGAGGCACTTCTTAGAAAACGACACAGAGACCCTGACCTGTGACCCAGCGATAACTTCACACGTGGCCGTAGGCACGCGCTTCTGCAGGGAAGCAAGCCTGTCTGGACTCTGTCCACCTGGGGCTCGGGAAACGCCCGGCACAAGGCGGGAAGCCGGGAGGCCCTCCGTGGCTCAGGTCGAGAGGTGCGAGGCAGAGCAGGAACAGCTGGGGCAGCTGCCCCAAGCCCCCAGCTTGCCTGGGGACGGGGGCCGGGTGCTGTCGGCTGACTGGCACAGGACACAGCCACACCTTGAATTCCCCTCCAGCACTCGGCAGAAGCCACCTGCCGGCCCTGGGTGAGGAGGAAAAGACCACCCGGCAGGGCCCCCACTGCCGTGGCGCCGTCTCCTCGGCTGTGAAACCACAGTACAACACAGCAGTTTATAGAGCAGCTTTTCTCTCTGCTTTGAAATGCACTTGAGACGTGCGTTTGTGACTTCTTGGTTTCTAAATGTGTCATAAAGTTTTTTCCAGCAACAGCAACACACTTCTGTAACAGTATTCCCGTAACTACTGTGTCAGAGAGACCAGCGCAGAGAGGTGTGTTACAATGCAGTATTTTATAAGTCAGACGTGTCTGAAGCAAGAATCCACGGGAGGAACCTGGACAAGCTCTCCGGTTCTCGGGGGGGAGGTGAACCGCACTGATCTGTGGGAAAATTATTGTGGCTGTTGTCACCTTTGTCTTCCACGTGGCTTCATTGTCCCTGGCTATGTTACCGGCCTCAGCCGTCACGCCCGGCCGGGAGCCCGGCCACTGGAGTTAGCATGCTGGACTTGCAAGGGATGGGGCCCCTCTCTCTAGTCAGCTCGGCTCAGAGGGAGACTGGGTCACAGGAATGGGGTCCCCTGGCCTATACAGGGGAGGCTAAAATGGGCCAGAGCAGGGCCCTGGGGGCCTGGGGAACCCCAAGGTTGTCTGTGTCCGCCTCCCTTCTGCTCCACCTCCCCTCTGATGCAGCCCCTCCACCTTCTGTGAGGCAGGCCCGGCAGCCTTCCGTGGTGCTGGAGCCGGGATGCTGGGGCCCGGCCGGTGGCTCCTTCTGTGGCAGCTGCTGTATTCCCCGGGCTTATGTGAAGACCCCGTCAACCCTCCAGGATGCCTCCCTGGACTTGCAGAGAACCTCTGCCCTCAGGGGGCGGGGCGGCTGCCCCTCGGGCCCCTCATCCAGGAGGCGGTGCCTCCCAGGACCTGCCGTTTCAGTTTTAAGCCTCGATCAAATGTGACATCCAATTACAGTCGATATTAGTTATAGACACAATGTTACAATAATGAACGGGCCAAACTGTCCCTAACAACCCAGCTGAGTAACGCACGTTACTTGTCACGCGTGACTGTGACATCTGAAGGGCGGTGGGGGCTGTTCCCTCAGTTCTCACGGTTCCGGGGGCAGCTGATTCTCCCGTGGGGGAGGCGACAGCACCCTCCCGTGAACACAGCACTTCTCTTGTGTTTGAGAAGGAGGAAGCTTTTATTATCTCCCAGCTTTACTGAGCTCCAACGGCCGATGAAAGTTGTTTATATTTAAGGTGCAACTTGCTGTTCTGAGACCCGCAGAGTGACGTCCACAAGGGCGCTAATGACCACGTCCCCCCCCCCCCCCCCCCCCCCCCCCCGCCTCGCACGGGACCCACCCTTCCTCATGTGGGCTGGGCGGTGTGGGCGCTCCAGACCCACCGCCTGCAGGGCGGATGGCCAGGGCGAGGTGCAGTGTCGTTACCTGGCGCTACCGTGCCGTACGGCACACCTCCGCAGGGCATTCCACCTGCATGACCGAGACACTGCACCCCACGTCCCTCCCCACTGGCCCCCCGACACCGGTCTGCCGTCTAGTTCTGGGTCTGACTGTTTTAGATTCCACGCCTGTGACCACACAGTGACTGGAACGAGTCCCCTTCACTGTCTCGGTGTTGGGCCTGCTCATCACCCCGGGAAACAGCAATGCCCATTTGTCTGTCTGTCTGTCTACCTACCTAGTGTCTGTCTATACATTAGCCCTCCATAATTTTGGAATTTGTGAGAGATAGAAAAACTCGACTCTGGATTCTGTTACGTGACCAGAGAGCAGGTATTGCCCTAAAGAAAGACCCTTCAACGCAGTGGAATATTTCCTGATCGCGTTAAAATAACATTGCCAGAAAATGTTATCGAACCCTTAGGATCGGTGTACATCAGCGGGAGAAGGGAAGGTGCACCTGCTCGCTCCCGGGGCTCGCGGGCAGCGCTGTCCGGCACGGCTGCTCAGGAGGGCCATGGGAGCAGGAGCGAGTGGGACGGCACTTAGCTCTCCACCCTGCGTTAGGTCCAAGGCGGCCACGCAGTCCCCGCCCTCCTCAGCGAGTGCACAAGTGTGGGTGCCCAGTCACACCCGCGCCCTCCGAATGCGGGGCTGACTCCCGTGTCGAAGCCGGACACCCATTATAGGAGTTCCCGATGGCCAGATGGCCGCCCTGCACCCCTCCCCCCTCAGAGACAAACGGTCTGGACCTCAAAGTCGAGGGATGTTCGGATTTAGTGGTTTTACCTTGGAGGTTTGTGTTTTAGAAAAGGCCATTAGCATCCGCGTGGTGACATTTCCTTATGCACCCAGGTGGCAGGTGATTAGCGTCTAGAGAACAACGAAAGGACTGAACTAGAAATGTCAAGCACAGGGAAAGGTCTCTGACCAAACCACCCCAGGCCCCCAGGCCTGAAGGATGAGGCGTTCCGGACTCACACACTCCCTCCGCCGGGGACACAGACCACTCCCTGCTGGCACACACTTGCTCTGATGGACACACGGCGAATGGCATCTCACACGGCCGTGCCATTTCTTCCCAGTTTAACGCAGTGACGAAAATGACCCACAAAGACAAAAACCCAAATACTACCTTTCCGTCGAAGAGATTATAAACACGCAAGCACCCCTCCCAGGGTGGCACGCGGAAAGGGGTTTACAGCGCTTCCCCAGAGGAGATTTCGCTAAGCTTTCACGAGCGACTCGGTGGCTGAGAATGATCAGCATCTGCCCTGTCACATTTTGTCACCTGAGTTTCTGCCGCGTCTTGCTGCTTGAGTCCTCATGTTGTCACACAAGTTGCTGGGTGTCACTGGACCCACGGACCTCACCGGACGGATCAGGCTGGGGAGGAGTTGAGAGCCTCCTGGAGGGTGTTGTCATTTGCATTTGGAGATTAGAGCGAAATCATGGGTCCCTGCATCAATGAAAGTGCTCCAGCACCAGTAACAGACTGATCCCTAACATCAGTCCACGCGAGGAAGCGCACTTTAGGTCCCGCGGGTGTGGGGTGGGAGGGGCCTGCTTCCCGCTGTCTCCGGGGTCAAGGCTCCTTCCACCCCAGACCGAGCCGTCCCCCAGGGTCTCGGGGACACGGGCTGGCTCCTTTGCTCTGGCGGACAGCGGAGCATGGAGAGCAGCAGGAAGACCGCGTGGCGGGGGTTAGGGTCCCACCTGGAAGTGCCCCTGGGGACCGACCTCGCCTGCGTTTCGCGGACCGGGGCTGTCGTGCCCGACCTACCGCGGCAGAGGCCGGGACTGAGTCCGAGAAGAAGGAAAGCAGCGTAGAGACGTGAGTAAGTGCACACTCACTCTGCGTTTTGACGGATCTCTTTTCCCAACTGCCCCCTCCCCAAAAGCTCTGTGTTCTGGACTGACCGGCTACAGAGGCGTGTGGGCACGTGGCTCAGCTCCAGGAGGCGCTGCCATGTGGGGCTGGGCTGGGCTAGAGCCGCTTTAGGAGAGAGCCGGGCAGTGGGGCGCCCTGCTGTGGGGGTGGGGGGCGAGTGCGTGGCGTGTTTCTTGGGGGGATGTGGTGGTGGTGGCTTCCCAACTGTCCTAGCCGTCGGAGTTCCACCCTATTTCAAGGTCATGCCCTGCCCACAGCATGCCCCTGCCCCAACCAGAGTCGGCACAACGAGTACTAATAAAGACTTCGAGTTGGTTACAAGATACTTTAAATGCAGGTGTCATGCAGTAAATGAATGCGTAGGATTCCATGAAAATGAGGGCAACGGTCCGCCCGTACAGTGACCGGAGCGGAGTGGCCAGTGCCCCCTCCCCCTCCACTGATTTCCCAGGCGCTCCCCACGCCACCCTCACTCACCGGTGGGCGCCTCTTGCTCTTCGACTGTGTGAGCCCTGGCACGGACGGGCAGTGACTAACTAGTAATGTGGGATTTCCCACACAAGCAGTTTGAGAATTGTTCTTGGGTATCGACTTCGCTTCTTGCCTTTTAGGAAGAGTCTGCGCGTCCCTCAGGTTGGGGAAGGAGGCACCTCCTTCCTCTCCTCTCTGCATTGGTGCTTCTGAACGGCCGCCCATTCTTAAAGCAGAGATGACTGCGCTGTTCGATGTTTTCCTAAAAGAGGTTTTGCTGGAATCCAGGCCCATAACACTTCTTTCCTTTGTTTCTGGCCCGGCGAGACGGAAAAAAAGCCATCCGGGGCCAATGTCTAATGAATGGGTAATCATTAGCGTTAAGGTTATAAATACCCACCATCCCAGATTCAATGAGACCTCTATTAAGGGTTCTCTTGAAGCATGAAATCTAATTCATTATTGTTTTTAGAAATTATTTCCCTAGGGTATCGGCCCAGAACAGGCTTCTTTATCAAAACCCACTGCTTTGTAGCATCCCCAATCCAATTAAAATTCCTTTTTTCATGCGAATGACATTTTGAAGGTGTTTTCTTCATTTCAGATACATGGGCGTCAGCGTTGATGGTGCATTTTATTGAAAGGGTGGTGGCCTCCGGGAGAGAGGAGTAAGGTTTCCATGGAAATGTTCAGGCTGCCCTTTAACCTACCCTCCCCCCGCCCGTGGGAGGCTGGTTCCTGAGATTTAGCTAAAACCCAAATTCCAGCTCACGGGCATTGCCCCCTCTCTCCCTCCTCTTATCCCTCCCTCCCTTCCCTCTCCCCTTCTCCCTTCAAACCTTTCTTCCAAGGCTTCTCCTGTTTTCTAAGAGCTACCGTAACTTGCAATGAGTTATAAATGGTCCGACTCTGCGGAACAATACATTATGTTTCTTTGGCGTGTGAAAATAAAATTGCATTAGGCATAGGAAAAAAAAAATATTTGTTGGCTCACACACTTCACTTCATGCCTATTTTCCATTTGCCAATTTTTCCATAACAACCACAGCCCTGCGTGCCCTCTGTGCCGAGTCCGCCAGCGCTCCCAGCACACTACCCGCCCAGGCGGTGGGCCTGGGGCCCGGCCCCTGCATTCACGCCAAGTCCACACTTAGGTTAGTGGTGGCCGGCAAGGGGCGGGGAACAGAACGACCAACTCTCACATTTTTCCTGAAAGCAGATTCACTGAGCATTAAACGTTTTATCCGAAAAACTTAATCGTGGGTAGACAACATTATAATGGGTTGCAAAATACAAGCTTTTAATTTACTCTGTGCCCCCTGCGATTACTGCCAATTAATTTCTTTATTATTCCATTAGGACGAAGTCTTAGTTTTAGTGCTTCCTAATTGCCAATAGAACACATAAAAATTCAGCCCCCAGGGTTCGTGATGGCAAAATCAATTTTTTTTTTCCTGGTAGGTACGGTTTGTATATCAAACTTTTATTTAAAAAAAAAGGAAGGGAAAAAAGAACAAGAGGAATGTAAATGCATATTAACTTATTCTTTTTCCTGCCTAGATTCAGCATGTAACTCCCGGTGCCCTTCGAAGCCCTGACCCCCCAGAACCCATTCCACGCAAGGCAGCTGCGTGACTTCAGTCCCTGAGGTCCCCGGCGGCAGAGGCAAAGGTCAAAATGTATTCATAATGTATACTTTCTGTTCCAGAAGTATATTTCCTGAATGGATTTTATGCCACGCTGTGATAACTAGACATGATCCCTAGGTCTTGGTGTGCTAACCCCGCCCCATGATTAACGACCTTGGAAAGAGTCAGTCATCGCTTCCTCTGCTCCGTGCAGCCCGCGGGGACGGGAGAGAGCGGTTTTGCTATGTAGCTCACCTGGTGAAGGAGAGCGTCGCCAGCTTCTAGCTTAGGATAACGACTGTGTACCCCGGCCCTTCCGCCTTTTCCCTCGTGGTTGTCATTCCCATCCTATCGGCTGGCGCTAACTTTGGGGGAAACGCTGGGTCCTCCACAAGATGGACAAATGTTATGACTTGCAAGATTCACGTTAAATGATTAGCGACTTATATACGTTTTATGGAAAATAGAAGCAGCTTATTATACGGAATAACTTCCTGCCCACCCGCCCTCCCTTCCCTCCCTCTGGTCCCCGCCCCCCCTTGCTCTTTCTTGCCTCACGCACACCACCTCAGCACTTTTTATGAACAAAGAAAGCGAAGGAACATAGGATCAGAGGCGGAAATATCCAATTAGCTGTAGCTAATGCATTGTGTGCGTTAGAAGCCAGCCACTGTTTAATTTCCTGTGCGCTCCTGCAAATGTTTAGTCTCGCTGTGTCTCACTGTTACTCCGTCCTCTCCCTGAAGCTCCTCTTCCCTTTTCAATTCACCGAGCAGTCAACCTTTCATTCCACGGTGACTGCACACCCCTCCCTATGAACAGGGAGTTAGGAAATGCTCACGGAAGCTTCCGCACGTGGAAGAGACAATTTCATCTGGGTTGAGGAATGGGAACAGGGACAGTGTCCCCAAAATGCAGAAGCCAGAGTGAGCCGTGCCGAGCTGCCAGACACCTGGGCACCTGAGTGCATCCTCCCGCTGGACGGCAAACTGCTGCTCATGTGGCTCTTTTCTTTGTAACGATACTGCGAATATTTTATGAACAGGCTCGGGAAGGCTCCTAAAACCGTCACAGAACCTGAAAACTGTCACAGCCAATTACTAGACATACTTCCCTTCACCCGTGTAGATTCCTGCCCCCCGACTCCATGAATCTTTTGGGGGTTTCTTTGGTACTACTCAAAATACTTTTTGTTTTTAAACTACAGTTGATATTCAATATTATATTAAGAGTCTCATGAAAGAGTTGCCAGCTCTGTTCAGCTTCCTAGGGTTTCGAAGCAGCAAGAAATGATACAGAGAACTAGGTTGCAGTTTGCAGTTTGCAGTGGTGAAGGGTGCGGGGAGGTGAAGTCTTTCTAGCGCCTTCAGAGGCCAAATGGCACCTCTCTGCTGCGGACTTCAAATCCCCGCTGCGCCCTGCACGGGAAGTCCAACTTTGCAGCGAGCACCGGAATGACCACAGTCCATGCCGCACCCAGAACTGTCTCCTGAGAAGACACCAGCCCTCCAGGCCACCCTTCCCCGGCCTTTCCTCTGGCCCCAGGGGAGCCCGGGCAACACCGAGGAAATCTTGGGGTGATGGAGCCAAGAACCACTGGTGGGGTCACCGCCGCTCCTAGCCACGGTGGCTTTGCAGCCTGGACAGGAAACTGCGGTTGTTCCCTAGAACCCACCCTGAAATCGGAGTTGGGTTCGTGGGTGAGTTCTCCCGCTAGTCCCCTCGGGGTCATGTCCCTGACTCACTGAGCAGGGTTGCCCCGGCGCCTCAGGCTCTGCGTCTCTGCACACCTGAGTTGCAGACGGAAAAGAGGCAGCTCCTCCAGTTCAATGGCGCGCGCCTTTGCGTGGGACCCGCGGCAGCCACGGGGGCAGAGCAGATGTCAGGGTAAAGCCGGGACACGCCAGGCGTGCGTGGCTGATACACGTAGGCGGTTCTGTGACACCCCGAAGATTCACAGGCTCTTTACGCAACCAGATTTTATTCCAACCGTTTTTATGGGTATCCATCCAAAACCTGTTCTGCTTCCTTGCTCTTTAGGAGGAATGTGAGGATTTACGGCCGCTCACTGGCTGCCTGGTGAATGCAGGGACAGTCCCTGCAGTCAGCCTTGTCCTCCGCCACCCCCGTGCCTCATTCCTTTCACGTGAAACACGGTGAATGCCTGGGGTGGGGGCAGTTAACGGGTCCTTTTACCAACCCCTGTGGCTCCTGTTGTCACGGGGGATTTCCGCCTTGACCGACGGCAGAGACGTGACGTGATGACAATTCCCGTTCTTGGAAGCCTATCTCCCACGTGTTTCTGTCTGGTCCAATCACGAGGGTTTATTCTGTCTAGTTTCAGGAATCTCCTTAAAGCACCGGTAGACTGAAGATGCCCACAGTCCCGTGACCTCTGTGAAGTTATTTGTCTCTTTCAAATGTGCACGAGGCATCTTGATCTATTTTATTTGACAATGAGCTCTGCTAACAATGGCCACTGCCAAGGCCGTCCCTTGAAACATGTCACCACGTGTCTGGTCGCGGGAGAAGTTCACTGCTAACACGGCAAATGTCACATCGCCCCCAGGGCTGTCCGTGGTTTCAGGGCCTGCTCATGAAGAATTGTTTTATAAACCACTTTAATTAAAGAAAGTGAATTTGAATTAGGTTATGGATTATGTTTCCCTTCTGCTTGTTTTTTAATTCTTTGAGAACGAAGGGGGTGGGCGGGAGGGGACGGGTGTGAGGGAGGGGCTTCCAGCCTCTCTCCTGAACCCCTCGCTCCCGCTCCCGGGGGCTGGCAGTCTGCAGGCCTGACAAAGGCCCAGCCAGGCGGAAAGAACCACGTGGGGCCTGTGCCCGTGTTTGCTGGACGGGGCAGGAAGAGGCTTGGGCATCATGGCGGGTGATGGCAGAGCTACAGGGGCCGAGGGGCCTGAAACAGTTCACAGCCCGAGAAACTGTCGATGGGCTCTGGGAGCGTTAGGAGGGGAGCGAGGGGCACACTCAGGCAGGAGGGAAGAGGGGTCTCACTGGCGGCCTGCCCTTGTCAGTTGGCCTTCAGAGTCTTTGCAATTGGCTGCCAGTTCCGTCTCTGCTCCGACTGGAGATTCGGACGCCTCGCCCACCGTGCAGCGTCACCGTGGATGCGATGCATGCTGGGAGGAAAGAGTGTGTGCGAAGACCATCAGACCCGGGCCCTGACACGGGGGCCGCGTCTCGGCGGAGACTGAGCCAGAGAAACGCGGGGCAGAGGAGAGACAGGCACGGCTGTGCCTGCAGATGTGCACCGGGGCAGAGGAGACTCCCACGCTGAACATCAGGTCGGCCCCGGCAATGGGAACTGCTCAAAGCCCTGATTTCTCCTGGCGGGACAGACTGCACACACCAGGTGCTGATGTGGCTCCTGAACACGGCTTTGTTCCGATGGGCAGAAGAGACAGGCCGGACGAAAATATGTTCACATACGGCGTAGCGGCAGATGCAGCCACGGAGGGCCAGGGAGGTCGTGGAGAAGAAGGCTGTCTGTTCAACCGTCACCCAGACGGGAGGCCCCTTCAGCAGCTCGCAAAGCAGCAGGAAGGCATTTTCTTACTGTAACAGGAACAACGACTGAAAGAGGGGTGTGGCGTCCAGCTTCTGGGCCAGAGCGGGGCAGATGCTGGGAGAGGCGGGAGGGGGGCTGCATGCCGCGTGGGGGCATCTCAGCGCCAGCCTTGCTGTGCCCTGGGCGCCTTCTGTCTGGGGACCAGAACACACACCAATTGGCACAGGAACAAGCACTTGCCTCTGAGCTCTTGCAGGCACTCAGGTTCACAAAGCAGCAGCCCCCCTGCCCTCCTGCAGTAAAACTACGGCGGACACTAGAACCGCCGCCACTGCCGTCACCAAACCTAAGTCCTGGGCAAAGTGAGCACTTGCGGTTCTCTTCAAACCCGGCAAAAACCCATCGACGGTGGAGGTCAGCGCCCGCCCTGCCCCCGCAGTGTGACCCCGTCCCTCCGCCATAAAACAGCGCAGCTCTGTCTTCTGACAATGCTATTGTGGAATTGAACCGGCAGAGAAAAACAGCCTCGAGTCAAAGAAACACCAAATTGCCTCCTTTCTGCTTATAGAAAAATCAATTTATCTTTAAGTTAAACTCGATTTTCCTTCTATCACATTGCAGAGCACATTCCTGAGCATTTGTTTGGGGTCGTGAGGCAGCAGATGCAATATGAAGCCCTGGCCAGCCTGCGACGGCCCAGCCGCGACGCCACAATGCTGGGACGCCGTAGGCCGGTGCGATTCTCGTGAGCTGAACGGGACAGCCCCGCAGGGCTGCCAGGGAGCCCCGCATCAGGAGGAGGGCTGCCAGCACACCCTCCCTGGCAGTCGTCCCCCCTCCCCCGAGTCCCTAAGTGACAGCTGAGGCTGTGGTCCCCACAGAGCCCAGATGGGAGTGTGAGTTGGACAGATGCCCACGGTCTTTGACTGATGACGTCCCGCGAGTTGGTGGAGGCTCTGGGCCTTACAGCCGGTTATGCAGGCGCCTCCCTCCTCGCTATGGGGTTCAGACCGGGAGTCCACATCGCTGACAGCTCCTGCTACCTGGGCTGCCCGCCCCGGGGGCTCACAGCTCAGGGGGAAAGAGCTGTGAGAATTAGAACCCAGGGCCCAGGAGGAAAGAGTTTGGACTCAGCAGCATAAAATGGAGCATTCTGAAATAAAGGTTTCCAAGATAATGGTGGAGAAAAGAGACAGAGAAATTCCGCAGGAAGCCTCCTTGGGTGCAATGTTCTCATTTCTGCACCGGCTGAAACCTCACTCTGCATCCTGGAGATTAGTCTCGTTACAACTCACATGAGCTAATTTATTCATTCATGCATTTTTTTGGAAAAACCTGGTTCGAGCTAATACAGTTCCAGATGCTGGGTTCGCAGTGATGAATGAGGTCATGTGGTGCCAGCCCTCGGGGAGGTCCACTCTCACGGTTTGGGGACCACAACAGGTAACTGAGGTAAACTGAGAACATCACTTCAGATACTGAAAAAGGTTATTACAACTATAAACCGGGTGCAGGAGCTCCAGATTAGAAAACAGTCTCAGGGAGGGCTTCCTGAGCGCCAGCCCCTGAGTGCTGAGGTGTGGCCAGTGTGGGAAGGCCTGGAGGAAGGGCGCTGAGTGGACACGGTGACCCCAAGCGAGCCCTGGGGTCCTCACCAGACCAGCTCACGGGTCAGGGGCCGCCCTGCCGTGAGACAATTGTTCCTTTAACCCCATTTTGGATGAAGAAACCGAGGGATAAACACACACTTCTCTCAGGCTCACACGAGACGCTCACCCAGATGGACCGTATTCTGGGCCACGGATCACACAGGAACAAATGTGGAAGGACAGACAGAAGTCACATGATGTCTACACCCAGGCCACAGTGGAGTTACACCAGAAATTGCCAGCGGAAAGATAACCGGAAAGTCCCAAAGCGTGGAGAGATTCAACAGCACGCTTCTAAATAATACATAGGTCAAAGAAAAAATTGCAAGAGAAATTTAAAAATATTTTTAATTAAATGAAAACACACTTGTCAAAATTTGAGGTGCAGCAAAAGCAGCACCCAGAGGAAAAGTTATAGCATTAATTTACATATATTTATATATATTTATATACAAATATTATATATAAGTATTATATAAAAATATATAAAATAAGTAATCTAAGTTTCCGCTGTGGAAAACTAGAAAAAGTAAATTAAATCCAAAGTAGGAAGAAGAAATAAAAGTGGAAATCAGTAAAGATAATCATTGAAGCCAAAAGCTGGTTCTTCAAAAAAGTCAACAAAATCGACGAGCTTCTAGCCAGGAAAAAACACACAGTACGCAAATCACTAATATCAGAAGTGAGCAGGAGAACATCATCCCAGATCCCATGGAAGAATGGAAGACTATGAAAGCTCTATGCGGACAAATTTCATAACCTAGATAAACTGAGCCAATTCCTGGAAATACACAGTTTGCCAAGACTCAGACGAGAAGATACAGACCACGTGAACAGGCTCATATCTATTGGAGATTGAATCAACATTGATAACCTTCCAAACAGAAAGCCGCGGAACCAGAAACAACACGAACGGATAAAGAGGCTGTGGTCCATCCAGACAAAGGAGTGTTATATTATTCGGTGCAAAAGAGAAATGAAAATACGTGGAGGAACCTTGCGTGACATTGTGACGTAAAAGGCAGCCCATCTGAAAAGGATGCACGCCGTGTGACTCCGTGTCCATAGTGTCCTGGGAGAGGTGGAGCGAGGCAGACTGCGAGGAGAGCTGTGGTGTGGGAGGGACGAACGGGTGGCACTCAGTGGTCGCTCAGGCTCTGAGACTCCTCTGTGCAAACGGGCAGACCACACCAGACCGGGGCGGGGGTGGCCTACGGCAAATGGTGGACCAGGAGCCTACGGTAAGGCGTGTCCGCGTGGGTTCAGCAATGGTGAACACGCCACAGCCACAGCTTGTGGGATGTCTGTCACGGGGGAGGCTGCACGAGTGAGGGGCAGGAGGCGTGCGGGACATCGCTGTACCTTCCCCTCAATTTGGCTGTGAACCCAAAATGGCTATGAGAACGTAAAGTCTTAGTAAAAATAAAAGAAACTGCAGTGTGGAGAGGTTAATACCGTCCTAATACATGAGTGAAGGAGGAATTCAGTTAAGACTGCGTCTTCCTTCCAGAACCTGGCGCTCCCTGACCCTGCCACGTGGGTCGGCTTCCCACAAGCCACCGCCACCTGGCTCCCAGGCTGGTGTCCCTGTGCGACCCAGCACAGCCGCTCAGCCTTCCCTTGTGCACTCGGGGTGTCAAGCTGTCTGTCTGGCCGCCCCGTGAAGTCCACAAGCCCTGATCTCTAATATGACCTCACATAACCCATGCAGAACTAACCCGCTGACGGCAGTCAACAGATGTCTTGGGTTGGCCAAAATTTTGGCTTTTCCCATAAGACGGCTCCAGTAGCACTTAGCTGTCTTCAACTTCATTTGAAACAATTTTGTTAGATTGTGTTGTAACAACTGCCATATCAGCGTGCATTAAAAAAAAATTATCAAAATTGGTGAACTTTTGTGTAGCTATTTTCATATTGAAGATGGAAGAAAATCCACGAAGTTTTCGACATATTATGCTTTATTATTTCAGGAAAGGTAAAAACGCTACTGAAACACAAAAAAGATGTGTGCAGTGTAAGGAGAAGGTGCTGTGACTGATCGAATGTGTCAAAAGCAGTTCTGTGCTGGAGATTTCTCGCTGGACAATGCCCCACGGTCGGGTAAACCAGTTGAAGTCGATAGCAAACGAATCAAGACATTAACTGAGAGCAATCAACATTCTACCACGCAGGAGATAGCCAACACACTCAAACTATCTAAATCAATCAAGTTACTGGTGAATATGAAATATGTGTTTTTATTTTATGGAAAAAAAGTACAGACTTTTTGGCCAACCCAATATCTCACATCTGTGCAAGAGAATTCCAAGGTGGTACACGGGAGCTGTTTCTTTGTTTCTTTGCGCAGTGTTACTATGTTCCTCCCAACTTCCTGCACAAAGACAGCAGAGCGCTTGGCTTCGGAAATGAACTAAGGCACCCCATCTGTACCCATGAGCCCTTCCTCCCCTACTCTTTGGGAAGCCTTCGACATGAGTCTTCCATTAGTCCCACAGTGCACTCTGGCTGTGCAGAGCCCAGCCCTGTCCCTGCTCGGGGGCACCGTCTGGAAGGAGAAAACTGGACACCGCCCGCTAGCCGTCCATTAGTGAGCTCTGGTGAGCTGTGCCGCAGATGTCTTGAGTGGATTAACGGAAAGTGGGGCTGAGTGAGCGGGAGGAAGCACTCTAAACAATTAACGGTGACCGAGGACCCTAACTGGCATAATAAATGCCGCGGCTGACAGTTTGACGGGTAAGTCACCAGCCAGAGCTGTCCCCCCCCTCAGCGTGGGGGCAGCAGGGCGGAGGAGGTTTGTGACCAGTGGCTGCTTCCCCTCCCCCTGCCTCCATGGAGGCGGTCTTCCCGGGGCCCTCGGGAAAGGTGGGGCGCACTGCACACGCCGGCCAAGCCAGTCCCTGGTCTCGCAGGGTTGAAACCTGTGTGCTCAGCTATGGGTTTCCAGCACCGCCTTCCAGGGGGGAAGGGCCAGGTCTCCGCTGCCCGCAGCCTGGCCTGGCGCTCCTCACTCGAGTCTCCCTTAGCTCTCTGCAGCGTGCCTGCGAGTTCGGGCCTTTGTTTCGACTGTGTTTCCACCGATTACTTTGTTTACGTTCATCGATTTCCAGCTGTCTCCAGGGAGGGCTGGCCTTCCCGGAATCACAAGCACAGACCACAGATGACTCTTATTTAACACTTCTTGGTTTCTTATAAAGTTAATTATCCACATGCTTCGCCGCCATTTTCATCTATTTCCTGATAATTACATTTTGAATGTGCTACCAAGTGGGAATGAATCGATGCAGAAGCTCGGCTGACAGCCTCGACCCTTGTCCCTGCCTGGGACAGCGCCAGTCCCAACCCGGTACCGGGACCACGGGGGCGAGCGACGAGAGTGAGAGGCACACCCAGGCTCGTGTCAGAAATTACATGACCAAGGGTAAGTGCTCCGTGCTAGGCATTGGTCCCCAGCTCCCTGAGGCTGGGTCTCGGCAGAGCGGACAGGCCAGCTCCCCGCAGGACGGAGCTCGGCGTCGGGGCTGCAGGCGGGGTGCTGACTCGGGGAAGCGGGGCACACGCACAGCAGGGCTCCCGTCTGATGCCCAGTGCTGCTCTGAGGCACGAGCAGAAAGTGTGTTTCCTTACGTGGGCTGCCCGTCTCTCCTTCGCCTTATACCACGGACCAGCGTGGAGCCTGGGAGACGCCGAGATGTTTTCTCCTGAGGGGCCTGAGCTGGAACTGCACGGGGGAGAGGACTCTGAGCAGGTGCCTTTGCCTCTCCGGCCCTTTCCTGGGGGGCTGGGGGTTCTGCGTTTCACTGTGTGCGTTTTCTTCCCCGTCTGCAAACAAGCGTCAGTCTTGCAGGGAGTTGTAACTATCACAAGTCCACGTTGTTACAGCGCCTCTGGGCTGCAGTGGGCACCCAAAATGAGAGCTGGTATCATTCCGTTTTTTAAAGAGAACCGATGGTCTTGCTTAGTGTCTTTAGTGAAGATCATCACGTGAGCTCTTTGTGGCTTCAGCTCGAGTGGGTGAGAGGTGATTTCAGCAGCGTCATTTCCCAGGGCTCCTGCCCCGTCTGCGCTGCCATCCCTGGTGTTCCCGGCCCCTGGGGCGCCCTTCCCTGGCTCTGGTCTTCAGAGCCCTGTGCAGGCCCCTCTGCCCCACGGACCTCCCACTGGAGGCTTCCCGCCCCCCGCACTCCGGGATAAGCTAGTTCCCACTTGCTTAGAGCAGCTTCTTTCCCTTGCGTCTTAGCTGCCCACTCCCCCCTCCTGGGTCGTAAACTCCTGGAAAATATGGGCGTGACCCGTCCCGTGGTTTATGAGGGTGTAATGTCACAGGGGACGACACTCATCGGGGGGCTGAGCAGCAGCGGATGTCGAAGCCCCTGTCACTGTCTTATGGGCGGCAGGTGTGGCAGGTGTGGCAGGTGTGGCAGGTGTGGCAGGCACGGGTACGTCACGCCTGCACACGGGCTTTCTGCGTTCGGAAACTGCCAGCTACGATTCCCGAGAGGCGTCTGCTTGTTGCCCCGTGTGTGAGAGTTAGGGTGCTGGCATTCTCAGAGCAGGAGCTACCCGTTCGGAGCCTGCAGGTCCCTACGGAGCGGGCACGTGGCGAGTCCCCGGCGATATGGCTAAGTCCCCACGTGCTGTTGGCTCACAGCTCCCGGTTTCCTGGGTCCACGGCTCCGTTTGCTTGTTCGTCACTCGTTCATTCCCGTCATGTCTTCGCTGACCGGGCCCTCCGCAGAACCCACAAAGAACATTTTATTTGGGATCCGGGGATCCGGGCCGCGAAGGGAGAATCAAACACCAGGAAGCCAGGGCTTTAAGCAAAATACAACAGGTGGATGGGAGTCTCTGGTCTCTGAGTTTGGACCCCGACGCCTCCCCTGAGTCAGGCAGGGGCGTCAACAACGGGTGGGGCCGGAGGCGGAACCGTCTCCCATCGCGCTTTGCCCACGGAAGCCACTTCAAGCTCCAGTAAATGATGATCCGTCTTCGCTTGGCCGTGCACAGCTCTTCCCGCTAAAGGCCTTGGTTTCCGGGAGCCGCTGGCTTCGGTGCCGCGTGTGTGAGGCGTCCAGGGCACTCCCGCTGCTGGGAGGGCCTCAAAGCTCTGGAAGAGGATGGACCCCCCCCCCCCCCCCCCGCCCCCGGCTTTTTCACTCCAGGTGCGGCGCTGGGCCGTCGAAAGCCAGATGCTCCGGGTCTGACCTAGCGGTTGACCTTACATTTAGGGGTCTCTGCAGTGTGGTTATGGAGCAAGCCCCCCGGAGAGGGCCAGGGCTCACGGCCTCCCTCCCGCCCCCGCAGCTCTGAGGGCCTCCATTAGCGCCCTTATTACCCATGGGGAGGGGACACAACGGCATGGTGCAGGAGGAGAAAAAGCCTGCAGCTTCCAGGAGCTCTGAAGGTCGGGGAAGGTCCGAATTTGATTGACATAGACAGAAAATGACCTTTTCTTAAAGAAGAAACTCTGTTTCGAACAATCTCACCACGGAGACGCAAACACAATTACTTTCAGTATTGCGGTGGCTTTTCAGCTCATTTACGCTCCTCAGCAGGCGTCCTCTGTGAACGCAGAGAAGCAGGACCGAGGGTCCTGTGACAGATCTTCCTGAAGCCAAATGCTCTCCGACAGTCCGCATGCAGGTGTCTCTCTTTTAACAGTGACTTCCCTGTGCCAGGCGGCGCCCCGGGGTTTCAGGGTGCCACCCACTCCCTCTCCACACCATGCCGGCGATTAGGGCTCACACAGGGGGAGGAGTGGCTTCACCGTGGGGCGGGCAGCGATGCACCCTCCCTTCGATTCCCACAGCGATTCTCGGGGGTGCAAGGTGCCTGGTCCTCTTGCTGCCGTGACAAACTCCCACAAACTCAGGCGCTCAGCACCACACAAACATCTTACTGCAAACTTTCGACCCAGACGCCCCCCCACCAGAATCGAGGTGCCGGTGGGCCGCTTTCCTTCAAGCACTGGGGACGAGTCAGCTTCTGAGGTCATCTGGATCGTTGCCGGAATTCAGTCCGTGGAGGTCGTGAACTCGATGGCTGCCTTCTGGGGGTCTGTCCAGCTGGGGGACCTTGCCCAGTCCTTGGGGCACGGCCAGGCGCCCTTCCTCCAGCACCCCAAGTTTTAAAGATGGGGAAACTGGGGCTGTAGGCTGTTCATCTGCTCGAGGAAGAACTTGTGAATGGTAGCAGCAGGGGCGATTGGGTCCCTCTGGCCTCCTCGCTTCCACGCCTGTCCCCTGCAACCCCCAGGGTTTACTTAGGGTCATGCTTCCCCCCGGTCTACGTTCTATCCCGGCACCTCTACCTTTCTGCAAAGCCGCCAGCCACGGAGCGCACGAGACTGTTCTGGAATGTCGGCACAGTGTTATGTTCTGACCACTGTTTCTCGCATCCTAATCCCTTTGTAGAATTTCTTTTCTAATTAGTCATTACCACACTTGTCCACTTAAGATGCTTAATCCGGCTCGCCAGAGCTGATGCGAAATGCGCTCACGGGCTACCCTTGGCAGCGGCGTCTGCCTCGTCTGCCTTTGTGGGTGGCCTACGGTCTCAGCGGCACTAATCTTCACAGAGGAGGCGTCACGTCCCTGAGTGACAACAAGCCTTGGCCCCCCGAAGCCACTGGGCAGACTGAGGTGCGCACATTGTGGAACAAGGTGGAGGCCACAGCAGGACCTCCTGGGTCCAAATCCAGACCGGGTCACTTGCTGGCAGGTCTCTGAGCACGATCCGGAAGCTCCCTGCACTGCCCCGGGCCTGGGCGCGGTGCACACCACCATTCCAAGGAGTCGCTGTAGGGGGGTCTAACAACAGCCCCTGCCCCAGGTGAGAGCCACACGGCTGCTGTCGCAGGTGGAGCGGGCTTGTTTTTAACATGTTACATTTCCACCCCAACCCCACAGATGATTACTTCGCCTTCTGGTCGTGACTCGGCGCAGTGATCATATGCACACCTGCGTGCCCTCCGGCGCGGTGAGGACGCGCGGAGACAAGCGCAGGCTTCCCGAAACCACAGCAGGTGTTCGCTCTCATAATTAGCGGTCCAAACCGAGGCTTTCGGGAGTTCTTGTTTCTGCTGTGTGTGTGGGTTTGTTTTACCCCATTTTACTGTCTCTTATTCTGAGCCGTCCCACCACCTGCCTGTGGCTTAATCCCGTTCGCCGTTTCCGACTCGCAGTTTCTTATCTGCTGTGGGGTTAGACACCAAACAACCACCTCGTGACTACAATGTGAGAAATTTCTTGGAGGCCCGGGGGACCCTTCGCTGTGCACAGACGGGAACGGCGGCACAGGGCTCGGCGGGCGCTGCCTGGGCAGGGGTCTCCTGCGCACGCTCGGACTCGGGCGGGTGCTTCTGCCTCCGAGGTTCTCTCCCAGGCCCCGCGAGTCCTGGGAGCAGCAAGCCACACCATCAGCTGCGCTTGCTGACTCGGCCCCTGTCCTCCGCGTGAGGCCCTGTTTCCGCCACCAGGGCTGGCACTTCCCACGCCGACCTCCAGCGCTCCCAGCCACCTGCCACCACTTGGATGGGGCACAGCAGTGCTCGCAAGGTCACAGTGGGCTCGGAGACCTCATTAACTTCCTGCACCCCGTGAAACCACGACCGGCTCCCTGACATCCCTGTGATTTAACTGGTCAGCCTGCACCAGAGAGCGGGACAGCATCGCGGAGGGGTGTCCCTGGCTGGCGCCAGGGCAGACTGAGAGCGGTCCACCCCAGGGGCTCACAGACCACAGACTGGGGAACGTCGAAGGCCCTGGGTTTAGCACTTATTAACGCCACCTAACTGCGGTCCTTCGGACGGACGCGGAATCAAGGTGACAGATCATCAGAAAAAAATTAGGGAGCAACCTTACTTCGGTCATGTATGTTCTCAGTTCTAGAATTGTCACTTTGCTTTTTCCAAGGCTCCGTTTATAGAAATACTCTGTTTCCACGTCACCCGACTCTTCAAGTCCATTAATCACAATTCTGACCTCTGTATCTAAAATACCGGCATACCCCTGAGTCCGTTTCTCTGATTTTCTTCTTTCTCGTGGTCTAGCACATCGGCATCCTCAGAGGGTCCTTATTCTTTCCTCCCCCCTAAGTGCCGAACACTTGCATGAAACAGCCCGAGCCTCTGGGCGATGCCCTGTTCCTCCAGCGAGGGTTTATTTCAGCTCGGGCCTGTACGCAGATAGCAGCCGTTAACCTCAATCCAATCATAAATTGCGCTGATTTGAGGCTGCGTTTTCATCTTTTCGAGGCTCTACTTCTGGTTCACTCTCTGTCTTAAATCATGACCACTTAGCGCTCCCAATGGAGGAGCTGTACTTTTTCTGTATAAAGGCCCAACTTTTGGGTAGATTCCAACATTAATTTTTGACCATTTTGGGTCAAAATCTTTGCTCCACCCCTCAGCTTCTTACAGGGAGCTTCTAGCTGGTCTCTCAGCAGCTATGCTCGGTGGAGGGCTGGCTGACACCCCAAGGCCAACAGGGGCCTAGCCTTTCCCTTCTCTGTGCCCTGGTGTCCCTCCCTCCCTCCCTCCCTCCCTGTCTCTCTCTGCCGCACACACACACAGCGGTCACCAAATTACGATGAGGGTGGCCATGCAACAGTGACAGGCTCCTGCTCAGTCCCCTCCCCCCAGCCCACAGCCCTGCTTGTTGTTTCAGAGGCTGGTGGGGGCCCACGGCCCCTCTTTGGCTGTGCACCACTCTCTGGAAGCGCTGGTACGGTGCACAGTAGGGGCCTCGGTCTTACGAAATCCACCCACTGATACTTTCTAGGGATGCTGAGATGGCCCCTCAGTTTGAAAATAGGGTTACATCTTAGTAAGCAAGACATTCTTTCTCTGGAGACCTTCAGGGGCACCACCAAGAAAACCTGAGAACTGGGGAAAACTACACCTGCAGGCCCACCCAGGCCACCCCACCAGTGAGCGCGCATGGCCTGGCGAATTCGCGGTGGTGGAGCACCAGCGGCTCCCTCATCGGTGGACGGGCGTCTCTGTGCGTCAACAAGCCAGGCAGCAACCCGTCAGCCGAGTCAGGGGAAGGTCACACTCTGCCACTCACCAGTGCCACCATAAAGCCTTCTTTGTCATACTCGGGGGGGCTCTCGGGTCTGCTCAGGACAGTGGGGGTGCCGGGGGCGCCTCTCTTGCTATGGATCTCTGCCCAATGCCCATGGCACTCATACCCTGGGCCGTAGGGTGTGGGTGAGAAGTGACGGGGGCGGGGGTGGGAAATCTTAGCTTGAATCTGTCTTAGAAGAGCATCCCTGAAACCCCACTGCACTCGAGTCCGTGTGCTGGAGCGTGGGGAGGGACGTCACAGGGACCAGCCGGGGGGAACAGCGCGGGCAGGGACAGCACACGGCACACAGATGCTCAGAGAGCTGGCATTTCCCAGATCCAGCCGGCGTTTCAGAGCCAGGCGGGCAGAGAGTAGCTGCTCCCATTGCACCCGCCGCAGGCCGGCAGGAGGCGCTGCACCCCAGTCCCTAACCAGGTGGGTGAGGCCAACACAGCCACGCCCCAGCTGCCTCGCGGTGAGAAACCTCTCCCTGCCTGCAGGGGGACGCAGCCCAAGGTGCTGTTTTAACCAGTTGTCGTAAGAGTCCCCTGCAGTGGAAGCAGCCAGAGTGCATGTCCGTCAAGGGGACGTTTACGCCCTGCCCCGGAAGGCTTCTCCTATACGGAGGGGTGAGGTCTTTCTGGGCACCGCTGGGCCCTGCACCCACCAGCGGCCCCACGGCGCCCACTTCCCATCCGTCCTTCCTCCCTCCCTCCCGGGCACCTCTCTGCGCAGGGGGGCTTCCGTCACAGAGACAGAAGAGCCTGTTAGTGAAGGGGATGGAAATGGAGCCATAAATGAGCTAATTACAGCCTCATGTGGCCCAGGGCCTGGTCGCCATGCGTCTGTGATTATCCCGTCCAGAGGGCCTTCTGGTCGAGGGCTCGCACCCTGGCCAGCCCACCAGGAGGCCCTGCTGCACTCGGGGTCGGAGCCTGCTGTTGGCGTCCGGGTGCTGTGCACCCTGAAACCAAACTGTGGCTCAGGGCTCTGAAGGGGACCCAGCTGCCCGGAACGAGGAACTCAGCATCCGAGGAAATGTGTCGGTGGCCGAGGTTGCAGGACGGAAAGGGTGTGCTGGACGCCCAGGGAGGGAGGCTGTCCATCCCTGCAGCTGTCGGAGGTAAGCTGTGTCCGCCGGCCCTCGCGGGCCCGGAGAACCCTGCGGGAGCTTTCAGAGTAACAGAGGACCTGGTGCCATTGCTGCTGAGGACGTCAGAAGGGTGACTGGCTCCATGGAGACACGTACGGCGTCTGTGTCTATGGGAGTCCCACTTCTGGACTCGAATCGCTTCGGAAGAGTGTGGACCTGAGCCGACTCGTGCAACAAACAACGACGAAGAAGCAGTTAGGTCTCAGGCTCCCGGGGCAGTTTGGGCAACACTGCAGTGAGTGGGTCACTGCGGGGAGCTGTGTGAGCTGTATTCCGGAACACAGAATACCATAAAACCGACGGCGTCATGAGCACCTGCTTTATCGGCAACGCAAATGTATACAGCCTGAGAGGCCAGCACTGAGCCGACAGCGAGTTCTACCTCACAGCAGCTCCGAACCCCAGCAAACGCCCCCCTGCAGGGCCTGGCGGGCCTCCGAGGGACGGGACTCGATCGGCGCTGGTGAGGTGGGCGTGGGCGCTCGAGATGGCTCGAGGGTTACGGAGTATTCTACTGTATTCAGACTGCTTTCTCTGTGTGTACACGAAAGCCCTCCAGTGGCTGGAAACGACAGTCCAGGTTATTTTGATTTACTTGCAAAACGTCTCGAGTGGTATGGTGTGACGTTTACATTGCTCAGCGAATCTCTTCTGGGTCTGATCTTCTTTTCCCGCCCTGTCTGTGAGCCCCGGGGCCCCTTTCCAGCCATAGGTGCGAAGCCTCGTGGGGAGCGGGGTGCACAGGCAGGCAGCGGACCGGAGGACCTGCATGCCATGTGCTGTCCCCCACTCACCGGTTCCCCAGGGTGGCTGCGACAACAGAGATGTCCCTTCTGTCTCTGCCTCCATGGTCACAGGGCCCCCTTCTCCCCGGGGTCTTTGCATCATCTTCTGTCTGCGCGTCTGTGTCCCAGGCCCCCACTGCCCCTCTTACAGGGACAGCCGTCCACTGGGCGAGGCCCCACCCCCCTCACCTCGCCTGAACTCGACCACACCTGCAGGGACCCTGATTGCAAGAACACAGTCACTGAGGGTGAGGAGCTCAACATAGCTTTCTGGGGGACGCAACTCAACCCACCAAAGTGACCACGAGCAAGACCTTGGTCTCTCGAGGCCTCAGACCCCACGCCGGTCGGGTAGAAATGATGGCGCGAGAACCACATGAGGCTGGGGTGCAGGCGCTGTCATCCCACGCGGTGGTCTGCGTGGTGGAGGGCACTGGGTCTTCTGCCCTCCTCAGGCCTCCAAGGAGGAAGATGGGGAGGGGAACAGGGTGAGCTAGAAAAACCATGCCACTGTTTTTCAGGCTATATGGAAATATATAATGAAGCAAGGATTTAAAAAAATGGGAAACCCCTTTTCTGACTTGGGAAATCTTAGCCTTTCAGGCCTTTAAAGACACTGAAGTGCTACAAATTTGAGCAGACTGTGAGAGAGCATCCCATGAAAAGCGTGTAAATTGTGTAACATCAGCTAATTCTCATTCCTAAGTGATCCTACAGAGCCTCCACCAAGAAGATCTCATCCAGCCCAGAGTGGCAAGGCTGAGCAGACACAGCTGGAGCCCAGGTTAACATGTACCAATGGATATTCTTCTGAGTCGGGCTCCCAGCTCGTCCCTCACCCTCAGGCAGGCCCACGGGCCCTCAGTAAGGACTTTTGCTCTGGGAGAAATCACCTGGTCAAGCGCCTGCCCCTTGCGGCAGTCCCTGGAGTCTGCCTCGTTCAAGGCTCATGCAATTGGACTGATCCTTCTCTCCATCTGGAAAGTCGGGTGCCCCACTGGGCGTTTGCACAGGTGAATTCAGGGGACCGCGCGCTGCCTGACGGTCCGTGGGTGTTTGGAAAACTGCCACTCCCTAGGGCAAGTGTGCCGGCACCCCCCAGATGCACGTCCCCTGAGGAAGTACAAGGGCGCTTCAAGAACGACGCAGGACTGAAGTCTAACCCACTGAGCCCCGAGCCGAGCATCGGGGTGCCTGTTAGAGTTACACAGCCCTCTGCTGGTGGCTGTCCAACTCTTTAACAAGGGGCGGCCACCCCTGGGACGCACACAGGAGTAGGTTAACAAGGGACAGTGATAGGAGCAGCCAGGGATACTTAAATCACACGTTATGAATACAACATGCCGGCTTCGCTCCCGGAAAGACACAGCCAAGAGACTCGTGTTCCCAGTGAAATATTTCTTCGCAGGCTGCTGCATAGATTACTGTAACAAGAACATCCCAGAAGGGCAACTTCTGATATTATAAAACTGACTCAGTCTGCAGGCCTGCGGCCAGCAGCCCGGAAAGGTGTGGGCGTTGGTGACATTTCCAGGGAGTCTGCGGAGACGTTGGGACCTCTGGGACTCATCGGCACAGCGAGCTTAATAACGGACATCACTTTCTAGAGCCGTCCCCCGTGCCGAGGGGCCTCTCCGGGGGCGAGGGTTCGTCACCGAGATTCAGCGCTGTTGAGCCTGTTCTCCGAGTTCCTGGTGTGCTCGTGTTTCTTTTGCTTTTGAGACGGTGACGGGTAATGTGTGGCCAGGGCCACACCAACAGACATGCTGAAGTCTCCCTGATGGTCCATTTCGGAGAAAGACCCTCCGCTGGGCGGTGAAGGCAGACGGGACCCTGGCGCTTGCTCCTGAGCTGCACTCATGCGTGTCTTCTCACCAGGTTTTGGGGTCAGCCTCGTCACCGAGCACAGAGTCATGACACCAGAAACAGCTTCTGGAGATGTCTCTCCTGCCTGAGGGAGGAACTTTTCTGGCTTGGAGACGACACTGCCTCCTGCAGATGTCTCGGCCTGGTGACCCGCTCTTCAGTCCGAGAGTCTCTCGGGGATTTCAGTGGTCACGCTCACACCCTCGCAGCTGCTCCCCGCTGCCAACAGCCCCCGGGGGGAGTGGAGGGCAGAGGTTAAGAACAAGCACCCATCTCCCTGTGAGTTGAGGCCGCATCCCTGACCTATCCTCCGAGGCTTCCAATGCAGTAGCCCACTCTCTGGCATGGACCCCATGACCCCTCTGTGTGGAGCGGCCCGGCCCAGGCACTGGCCTCCCTGGCGTCCTGCCCTGCAGGGCTGCCGGCCACACTGGCCCCTGAGGGTGCATCCACACCCCGCCCAACCGCCCAGAGGCACTTGTGACAAGTTATCAGAACAGACTCTCCGGCAAGAAAGCCCTGTGGGTGTGGCCTCGGCACCTGACTTGTTTCTGTTACACACCCTGTTTCCTAGCTACACGGGTGGAGGCTTCTAAGCTCGGGACACCGGTGGAAATCCTCCTGGGGGAAACGGCCCCTGAATGTCGTCGGTGCCCCTGGGGCATGCGCACATAGGCTCGGCTGCACGTACACGAGATGTTCGCCGTGGTGGTGAGGATGCCCAGAAGGGACGGCGCCGCCGAGACAGCGCAGAGACAGACGAAAGGCAGAGGCTGCCACAGACGTCCCAATGTTCAGACCACGCTTCCTGTAAGATGCGTCTCGCTGCCAGTGAGGGCCGGGGAGGGTCCCCAAGCCTCCCAGCTGCCTGAAGACGCACAGCGCCCACCAGTGAGCCTCCGCTAACAGGTGTCCTCGTTGTGCGGGTTACATGAAACCCCACGGCCACACCTCATCCAGGACAAGGCACCCAGCCCGGCAAAGAAAAGCTGTAGTGAGGCTGCGTTCCTGTCTTTGGGGGGCATTCAGCACGTGGGAACAGGACACAGGGACCAAAATGCTGCCGTTTCCAAAGTAAGGTGGTGGGCCAGAATGAGCTTGTCGTCGAAGCACTACCTGGGAGCTTGTTCCCTGACTCTTAAAGTCCCCCACCTGTGCCGAGAGCAGACAAGGGGCAGGAGAAGGGGGGCAGTGGGGAGGGAGGGGGAGGCAATCTGGGTGGCCCCGGAACTCAGGTTTCTTTCATGTCTACACCCCACCTTTTCTGGGGTGGCTCATCTGTCGGCTGTACGATGTGGTCCCCTAGTTTCAGGCCGCATCATCCATTTTGATATTCTAAGAACAAAACAAGTCGTCTCTCCAGGGCTCCAGAACACACACCTGGATCTGCTCAGATTAGGCCAGCCTGGCTCTGGCAGGAAGAATCGCCAGGTCTGAGCAACCATTGGTCCAGCCGAGTACCTGGCTTCCACGACCCATCCTGAATGCAGGTGTAGAGGCGTCCTGGGTCACACAGACTAGGAACAGGGGCAAGTGCCCCCCTGACGGAGCCTGGGCACCGGTGCCACGGACCAGAGGGGTGGCGGTGGGTGCTTAGTGGTAAAGCTGCCGACGTGGCGACTTGCATGAGCGTCTCCTGGTGTGCTAGGCTTTTGCGGATTTTCATCTGTGCATGCCTCCTTCACCCCAAATTCTCCTCCTGGCCTCTCTGCCACACGTCGCTGTGCCCTAGGTCCGTCCGGAAGCTTTTCCCAAACCCTTCCGCTGTGTGAAGTACCGCTGACTCTTTCCTTTGGTAAATAGTTTATTAATTTACTTTGAGAGAGAGGAGAGGGGAGGGAGAAAGCCCTGGATAACTTTTGACTCCCCCAACCTAACTGCTGAGAGCCCGCGGCGACACAGCCCAACGGGCAACGCAGCCCGTTCACACGTATTTGCACGTTGCGTGTGTTACAAACTGCACACTCACGGCGAAGTGAGCGGAGGGAAGAAAGTTGCTATGAAATCGCAAGGAAGAGAAAACGCGTCGACAACGGCCGTGGGGATTTATTTTTAAACATCCGCACACGAGCTCGACCCCAGCTGCTCAACGGTCGGCGACTGCGTCCCTGTGCTGGTCCCCCCTCGTCCTTGCACGCAGCCCCACATCCGCACCGGCAGGTCCTGCCCAGCCCCCGCCCCCAACACATACCCCTCGCGGAAGCAGACGGCTCTCGTTTGTACCCGAATGTTCAGGGACACAGCAGGTACGAAATCTATTTCTGAAATGAGAGAACTAGAAAGTAGCAGTTCTGAAACCTCTGCTGTGTCCCTGTACGCGCGGGCCAAGGCCGTCACTTTAATTGAAGACATGTGACATGTCAGGCCCTGGCTCCAGCTGTGCGTGCCGTGTGGCGGCCCCGGTGAAGGCCTGCGGGGATTTACAGGCCTGCCTCTCTGGTGCAGTCGCCCACGGGGCTCCGGGCCCCTTGTGGCTGGTGTCCTGCCGCCCCGAGACGGGCCAGGAGGGCGAACTTCCCCTCTCCCACCTGGTTGCCGCGCCTAGATCAGAAGCCCTTCTCCCGGCACCCGCTGCCTGCACAGATCTCAAGCCTGCGGCCTCACCGGCTCGCCCCACGAGGCTTTACTTGTCCTGTAAGGCCGACGCGCCCAGGCAGGCGGCTCTGCTCCTCGTCCCAGGAGGGTCTCTGGCCCTCACTGCTCCCCGCTTCACAGGTGTCAAAGCGAACACCGGGACTCCAGACTCTGTTGGGTCTGAGAGGGACCCATGAGGGAGAGTGGGAGTCGCCAGAGCCCTGCCCCGCCCCCGGGGAGGAGTGGGAGCCCCTGCCGAGGCGCAGGCTCCCGTCGTCAGGCCGCCCCCGGCCCACGTGTCACTTCACTGAGACAGCAGAGGTGCCAGGCCACAACCTGCTGCCTCTGCCAGCGACCGTCCTGCCCCCCGGTCCCTTGAGCCCAGGGGTGCCACCGCCATGGTCCCCGCTGGGCTCCTCCCCGCACTGGTGCACAGACCTGCAACACCGGCCACCTTCTTGAGGGGCTCTGTCCGTCCCCACCATTTCCCTGCCCTCGCTGCGTCAAACTGTCGTGGGCACGTGACGTGGGAGGCAGCTCTATCTGCCTGCACACGTGTGGATACGCACCGGATGCCCTGTCCGCAGTCCTCGGGCCCACGGACGCAGGAAGTCCCAGCGCGTCTGACATCCTGCAGTGCCGTCTTCCCAAGCGAAGACGGCGAGGAGGGTGCTGCGCGTGACCAGGGAAGCGGCTTCTCTCTGCCCATGCGCTGACGGCCGTCCCCACCGAGGCCCCTCGGGGCGGAGGCCCGGGCTGACCCCCTGACACGAAGCTCTTGTGGGCCCCTTTCTGGATGAGAGTGAAGCATGATGTGGTCCTTCCAGAGGAAGCCCATGCAAATCACGGTCTTTGCCGTCGTTTCTGCCATCACGAATGACTTCAGGGCGAAAACCGTCCTTTTTCTGTACTTACAGGTAAGAAAAGCTTGCTTGGTATATCACATCGTAACGAACACACACATACGCAAAGAGAAAGACAAGGAAGTTTGTGTTTTTTTAATTTTTATCGTTATTTGACTACAGTTGTCTGCAGGAAGTTTTTAAGAGTTATTTAAAATATTGAAGTATTAGAAATCACCTGCAAGTCCCACAGCAGACGTTGGTAAAGTAAGTTACATGAGTCACTGTAACAGAATAACACCGGTTGAACACCTGCGAGGCTGGGTGCGCGGGGGAAGCACTCTGGCACCTTCCGTGACCCTCCCCCACGCCCAGTGCCTTCGTGTGGAGGGCCCGCCCTGCTGTGAGAAGCACTGGCCAGGCAAGGCCCTGCCTGGCAAGGCTGCACCGCACCGCCAGAGGAGGCTGTGGCCCTGGCAGCCCTGCCTGCCGCTGGGGACGTCTCAGTTGCTCAGACTCCCAGAACTTCTGTTTCTTGGCCGGGACCTGTGTTAGCATCTGTGGACGCTGCGGAGAGCGGCCAGGCTTGGCTGGAGGCTGCGGCACTGGCCAGGGCTGTCCCGCCTTTCCAAGTGCCTGTCACTGGGGGATCGGGACAGAGGACACTCTGCTGGCTACACTCTCGAAAGTTTCTACCTCGGCTCAATGAGCCACAGAGGAAAGAGGAAGAAGGAGCGTTACTTCGGTTCTCCGGTCACACTGCGCCCCGGTGATGCCAGAAATGAGAGAGTGAGCACCAGGGCCCACCACGAGCCTCCAGAGACCCCGCTGATGGGGCGGCCAAGCCCCCTCCTGGGAGCCAGCCCTCTGCACCGAAAACATAGGACTTATGCTGTGGCTGTGACTCTAAACTTGGTTATGAGAACATCCATTTCTCCAGCCTACAGACATCATTTTTTTTAGTGTGCGTTTGATCTATTTTTATACTTTTAAAGTCTTCATATGTGACCCCCATTCAGAGCGGGGCTATCTGGCCCGGTGCACCTGCCTGCCGGCAGCCTGCCCGTGAAGCGGCTCATTCTGACTATTTAAAGGACTGGCGCCTCCAGACCTCCTGTTTGCAGGTGCCTCAGCTCGGCTTCAGAGCTGCTCCCTTTTCCATGACGGGCTCGCACCTGAGGCTGCAGAGAGCACAGCGCGCGCCCACCTTCCTCCCGAAGACCACACGCCCTGCGGCCGGTTGTCTGCGTGACTCTGCCGCCGTCCCGCGGTCCCCGGCCACAGAGAGCACGGAACCCCTCATTGTCCGAACACGCAGCCAGCACGGACCGCAGCCCTCCCTCCGCGTCCCCGAGCGCGCTTCCCGGCGTCAGAGTTCTTCGCGGCGGCGCTCGCACCCGCTGCGCAGCTCCGACGTTTACATGCTGCAGGTTTCGAGTGATTCATTTGTATCCGTTTGCTTTTAATTTCCCCGCATCGTATGTCAAACGCCGCCACAAGTCGTTAGGACTGGTTGCTGCTGAATTATCTGGAGCTGTTATATTGCTACTTAATGCCTGCGTTTGAGTGGTTATTAAAATCATGACAATACAAATTACCATAGCAACACAAACAAGAATTTACAGCCCGTCGTTAGCTCTCGAGGCTAAAAGTATCGACGCGTCTGGAAAGCACCGCGTGCGGCGGTTCCTGGCTCGGCCGGCGCTGAGTGCTGGCGGCCTGCGCCACGTGAGCTCGGGCACCGAGTCCAGTGCAGGGTCGCTGCTGGCCGCAGGGGGCGCCCGTTCTTCACTGTGCAGCACCAGAGGCGCTCGGCCGAGGGCCCGGGTGCAGTCCCCTTGCCCGTGGGACCTGTTCCCACTCCCTCTCACACGCAACCTGTCTTCCGAGGGTTCACCAGGGGCGCGGGAAAAGTCACCACCTCACAAATGACTCTCTCCATCACATGTTAATGAAACGCTGTCCAGGAGACGGGCATCTTTGTCTCCGTGGCCGTGAGAGCTCCCCGCGGCAAACTCCAGCGTCTTGGTTAGATGGTGACGCCAGTGGCGTGTCAGTGTCACGGTCACACTGTGTGTCTCCTGCCCTTGGCCCTGACCCACCCCCTGCAGGGCTGCCTGGCTGGGAGAATTCCCGTCACTGGTCATCTTTTCTACCTGTGTTCTTAGCTCTAAGAAAAGATGCGTCACAAAACAGTTTTGTAGAAATAAAAACGCATTTTCCTTTTTAATCACAGACAACCAAAGCGAGAGTCTTTTTAAAAAACCCTCTTTGCTGAGAGCCCATCTGTGGACTTCACAGGCAGGCGGTGAGATACCGGCCAGCTGCATCTTCCCTCCAAGACCAGCTCTGTCTCCACCAGTCCCCCTGCGCCTGCTGCTCCCCCCAGACTGGCCGCCCTGCACACGCTGCGGCTCAGGTCGCAGCATTGCTCCTCGCTCTGCGTGCGGCGGGCCCTGGGGCAAAAATTCCACCTCCTACATCTGTTTTCTTATGCGTGAACGGGGAATTAAAAATTCCCAAGCAATAAACAGACATGTGTTCTAAAGAGAAAATTACCAAATTAACACAGAATTACTTAGAATAAAGGCTCAATAATTCTTAATTGTCGTTTATTATTAATATTGTTATTTCTCGGGAAGTTCGGTGTTTTACTTTAACCGAAGTGTAATCTACATGAGTAACGAGGGAAACCTGGAAAATACAGCCCCAGGACCTTTAACACAGGGGCACTCGCCTGGGAACCACTTTCAGGCAAGACCTGGGGAGTTCCCACACGGAGGTGTCCCCGCCTGCCCTTCTCGGTCAGTCCCTCACTGCCCGCCACTCCCTGAGGGGAAGGGGGGAACAGGTCTATGCCCTCAGCCATGTGCATGCGTGAAAGTCACATGAAGGCAATCACGCCACATGGAGTATGTTTTGCGTGGCTTCTCTCGCTCCCGTTCGTGGCCGTCCTGTTGGGGCACATGCTGTGTGTGGCAACGGCTTATTTCTGTTGCTACATTCAGTGTACGGCCACTGAGCGAGCCTTCAGCTGTCTGGACCTGCCGCCGCCTACTTCTCCACTCTCCGGTCGGCGGGCACCGGGGGTGCTTCCAGACGTGGCCCTTAGGAAGAAATCACGCAGTGTGGAGGACTGCTGAGCCCCCATCTCTCGGGGAAAGACCTGGGAGGGGGACTTCCGGGTCACCAGGTGGCGCTGGTGTAGAGCTGGCCGATGACTCCGCCACAGTTATCGGCCACCCACCGTCACTTCATTCCGACTCAAGATCTACACCCGCACTTATGCGCGTTCTCGCCAAAGGCGCCTTCCAGATATCGCACCGAAGACACTGCACCGGGCCCACTTTGCATTCTTGCCCATCATTCTCTTTGTCCTGACTTCAGACAAGCCCTCTGTGCTGCCTGCGTCTGAGGGGCCGGAGAAGAGCATCAGCTCGAGCGACCTTCGTCACTGTTATTGAAGACCCCGTCCTACCCTGCGATGTGCGGGTGCTCACCTTGTCCTGCTCCTGTACCTTTCTCACACCCTGCGTTCCCAGACATCCATTTGCTCCAGGAAGGAGCTCCCACGCAGGAGGAAAGAAGGAGGGATGGGAAAGACCCGTGTGCTCCATTCTGCCTCAGTCCTGCCTGGTGGGACCTCAACCCAACAGACCGGCACGTGTTGCTCCTGCAACCCCCTGGCAGGGTGGCAATTTCAGAAGGTGTGACCCTGTGCCTGGTGGTCCACACCACCTGCACACCGCTCTCTCCCGTGACCTCTGTGGCAGCGGCTGAACCGCAGCACTCAACGGGCTCTGAGCACTTTCACAGAAGTGTGAGACGTCCCGGGAATCAATCAATTCTAATAGGAAGTCGTGACCTCACACTCCAGCAGCTCAAACTGCCTTTGTCTCTACAGCTGCAAACAGAGGCGGGGAAGATGTGAACACATGTCCCCAGTGTGAGCCTGAGCAGCGCTGGGACGTGACCCCACGGGGAGCCAGCAGTCGGGGTGGGTGGGATGCTGCCGGGCGGGAGACCCGCTGCTGTCCCCGTGTCCCCGTGCGCTGGTACCAGTGGACTGCCGGCACGGACTCTTGTACCGAGCTGAGTGGCTGGCTGCTCGTTGACCAGCAGTCCCGGGCCAGCTGCAGCAGAGGGTGGATATCGGTCCACAGCACAGCTCAGCAAAGGGACACGGGGCAGTTTCCTGAAGTGGGTGCACGTTAAAAGTCTTGTCTCCGAGAAAAGGGACAGTAGTACGGGCTCCACGATGGCCAGGCTGCCAGGGGCTGGCTGTGAAGTCCGAGGCGTGCCCGCCTTCCGCGACATTAGCTCCCAGCTGCTCGACGTGCTGTCCACTCGTCCCTCGGAGCCAGCGCTTGCCCCGTGCCCCCAGCCGACACAGTGCGTGCGGAGTGTGCACGGGACCTGCCCAGCTCGGGCGGGCGTCTCGCATCCAGCGCGAGTTCAGGCAGCGCGCATCTGGCCCACTCGTTGCGCTCCGAGCCGTCTTCCGCGGTTGGCTTTATGCTGTCTTGCAATTTTGCGGTTTGAAAACAGCATCCCTAATCGTGAGGTTCAGTGGGACTCAGCTGGCTCCCTGAATTCTGTCACTTCCTGAATGGCTTGGTGGCGGTGCTGCAGTGGATGACAAGAATGGGCTGTTTTGAAATTTGGTATCAATTAACTCACATTTAAATTTTTCTGAGTTCTATTAACCAGGATCTGGAAGACTGTCTTCAGTCTCTGCCAGTCATTGACTACATCTGAAAGAAACGCTCTAGAAATCAGCGGCTTTCTCCGTACGCAGGAGACAACTTCCTGTGCCATGAAAAGAACTTCTGTGGGCCGGTAGCAGGTGGCAGCATCTTAATGGGAGGCTGCGCCACAGTCCCCCGGGGAGTAAGGTCACAGAGTGTCTTTCAGTGTCAGGTGATGACATCGACGATGACAATTTACCGCGTCCCGCCTATACAGACCCAGCCCTCACCCACGCTCTCGGTGCTGCCAGACGGCCGTCCCAGGCTGCCAGCCGCCAGCCCCCCTCCCCACACGTGCGCAGTCTTCTTTTCAGAAACGACATCCGCGAGTCTGGCTGGCTGTGCAGGGGGAACACTGCCTTCCTGGCCTCCCTCATAGCTACCTGCAAGCACATGATGCCACGCCGGCCCGCAGGAAACGGAAAGACAATGCGTGCGTCTGCGGGTCAGCGCTTCAAAGGCAGTGGACTGCCCTGCTTCTCCTTCCTCCCTTCTCCCCACGGCTGGGGCAGGAGTGGAGGTCCCTCGGGTGGATTGCAACAGTATCCCAGGGAGAGAGCTTGACGGAACAGGCAGGACTCTCACGTGACCGCCCCTTGGAGGACGCCCAATGTTCCCAGAGACCCAGAGCCATCTCTGAGGCCATGGTGACATCAGAACTGGCCCTTGACCGGGCGGCGACAGGGGAGAGGGGTTTTAAAGGCGGGCAAAGGCAAATTTCCTTCGAGAGCCGCAGTCTCGTTCTGGCTGACAAAGGATTTGTTGCGGGAGGCCGGGCGATGGTCCATCGGCGCTGAGGAGCTTTCAGCGCCTGAGCTGCAGGCGAGGACCCCAGATGAGGCGGCAGCCCTGGTGATGAACACCTTCCCACTGCTCAGTCCTCTTTCCCTCGCCGCCAACCTGCACTCCGGCAGAACTGGTGCCGACGTGTTGGGGGCAGCTGGCCAAGCGCCGGTGATGACAAAACAAAAGTGGAGCCCTGGTGAGTCGTGTCTGCTTTGTCCAAGGAGACAGGCACGGCCTCGACCCCCCACCCCCCAAGTGAAGCCCCCACTCTGTTCGTGGATGAGGACCACGCCTGGCCCCTGGGGCACTGCTCAGCCTTTGTGTGCTGACCGCTGACCGGGGAGGGCGGCAGCGGGTCACCTTTCTGCAGGCACCGCGCTGAAGGCATGCCCACTGCCCTCCGGTGCTGACAGCTGCCCAGCATCACCTTGGCAGCCCAGGCTCCTGATTGGATGCTAGGTCAGTTCTGGGCTGAATTATCGCCCTTTTTTCAAGTGAGTGAGAGGCAGATTCCTGGAATGGCCGAGACCGGCAGGCGGCTGGCAGCCGTGTCAGACCTTCTTGGAGGGCAGTTCATGCCGGCCACAGCGTCACATTCCAGGGGCGCGGGCCAGACGGTGACACAGCGGCATTGTCTCATGAGATGTGACCATTCACATGGAGAGCTTCGTGTCCCGGGAGTTTTTATTTAAGGAGATGCTTCTGCTGGGCTCCAGGGAGACGGAACCGGCTTGTGTAGCCCAGAGGGGAATGTCTGGCTGCAGGGCAACCGAACGGCTACATCAGATACTGAGAGTGAGCAGGCGGGATGCCGCTGGTTTCCTCAGAAGAGGTCTGGACCCCACACTCGACCCTTAGCACTGGACCTCACAGTGCAATACGATAGTTTAGTTCCTTGGCCGACTACCATCCACCCAACACACACACGCACAGACATGCACGGACACACACACGGACATGTGGGCCACGCAGATCCAAGACACAGACATGGTTGAAGATACTCTTTCCTGAATACAATACCCAAGTGTACTCAATTGCTACCTTTAGTACTTTGCATGGAATCCATTCTCAAATCAATAGCTTTGTTAAGACAAAGAGCTAGATCTGGGAATGCAGATTTTCTTTAGTTAGAATAGGCAGGGGCTAAACTGAAATTTTATTCTAAGGGCACTTCATCCTTTGGTTACATTAAGTCAATTTTGAACAGCATTCAAAATGCATTTTTCATACATCGCGTCCACTTTGATCTGCGAGTGACTATTTCACTCCCTGCTGTAGGTAGTGCCAGAATAAAACTCTGGGTGGAAACGCAGGTACCAGAGTTGAGGGCATTTGAAGAGTTCTCCCATGTTCAATTTTAGGATGTTAAGGTGTCTTTTAAGCCGCCCTACAGACATCAGGCTTTCCTGTACCCTCTGGGTGCTCTGTCCTCTCCCACGTTTGCGTAAAGGAGAAAATAAGGAACGGCCATTCGGGCTTTCATCCATGGGTGTCTACGCCCAGGGATGGCTGGTCTTCTCCGAGCAGAAGCCTCCACAGAACCCTCTCACACAGTGACGCCAGCACCGTGACAGCCTCGGGACGGGTGCCGCGGGACAGTGCCCGCCCTGGCAGGGCGGCGACGCATGATTCACTTGTCACTCTTTGTTGGCAGTTGAGCTGTGCTTCCAGCTGTTGGGGATTGCATGATTAAAGCTTCACGGGGTGCTGGCCCCAGGAGGGATGAGAGGTGCTGGCTGGAGCCCCGATTTGGGGTTATAGATGGGGTTGGGTCGAGCTCGGCTGCTTACTAAGGGTTACCCTCGGGCCGGAGCTGGAACCAGGTCTGTAAAATAAAGCGTTTGCCTCGCTCACCCTCTGCGATGCTGTGGAAGTAACGATGAGAGAGCGTGTGGTTCCCACTTCCCACCCAGCGGCGCCCCCTCCAGGTGCTGCCACCACCAGACCCTGCTCCTGCCGTGTCCAAGCCACCGGCCTAGCGCTTTCCACCGTTTACCGGACCCAGTCCGCACAGCCCGGCGAGTCCCTATGACTGACAGCACTTAACAGAGGAGGAAACTACGGCCAGGTGAGTTTGGTGACTTCCCTAAGATCATGCAGGTGGCAAGGGCAGAGTCAGGATACAACCCATCTTGGCTCCTAGGATATAAGGAGCATGTGACTCAGGCTGGCCAATCAGATGACCCCCACGCTCTGGACTCACTGATTGGCTCAGAGCTGGCGTGTGACCCGCGCAGAGCCGTGCAGTTCACTGCAACTCGCGATGCGGACACTAGGACTGATAAGTCGCTGTCTGTCTTTCTGAGCTGTGCTGGTAATAAGAGGATGTCCCAAAGTCGATGGAGCCGGGGGTTGTTAGGGGCCATCTTGCTCGGCAGCAACCCGTGAACCCCTGAACCCAGTCGGGCCGGAGCCTGCCGGCGGAGCTTCCCCAGCACAGAGGCACCGCGGCGCCCCTGTGCCCAGGCTGACGCGGCCCGGTGTGTGCAGGGGACCCGGCAGAGCACAGAGCCGCCGCCACGGCGCGCACCGCAGGAGTGAGCCGTGACCCACACGGCCGTCTGGAGGAGCCCTGAACACGCCCGCCACGTGAAAGGCGCCGGTGACGAGGGGGCGCACATCCGTGACTCCGTGTAGGAGGCGGGACCAGACAGGCCGGCCGTAGAGACAGAAGACGGATCGGGGTCGCGGGGGTGGGGAGTGACTGTTCACGCCTACGACGGGGTGCTTCGGGGTGAGGAAGCCGTTCTGGAATTAGTGACCATGGCCACGCAACCCTGCGAGTACACTAAAAAGCGCTGAGTTGTACATTTAAAAGGAGAATTTCACAATATGGTGATTTTATCGCAAAGCAGAAATGACCAAAGCTTCCTTTACGGGCTTCTCTCCCTTCCCCGCTCTCCCCCCCCACTTCCACCAGTATTTCCCGGAAACGCTTCCCACACTAACTACTTGTATCTGAATACGCATCTGAAGGTTTGATTTTTGAAGGAATGTGTGCTCGCTTCGGCAGCACATATACTAAATTGGAATGATTTTTGAAGGAATGCAAATCAAGGCAAAATCCATCTCCCTCCCAGTTTAAGGTCAGATGGAAGTGCGCCCCCTGCTGCTAGCCCAGGGAAGCACGGGATGACAACGCCAACGGAGCCCCGTCTTGCAGGATTCAGCCTCCTGTGTGGCCCCGCTTTGCGCCCTCAGCGTTTGCAGACACAGTCTGCATAAGGTGGTCTAGCACCTCACTTTGAAAAGCGGGGGGTCTTCCTTGCTCTGTCGAGCCCTGAAGTGTTCCTTTCTAATGTTCTATTAGAAATGCAAGCAACACTCCACGGCAACTTGGGAAATAAATCGGTGGGAACACACCGGAGCCACCGGAGACGCTCCCTCTCTCTGCACTTCTGAGACCGTCAGCAAACCGAAGCTGGCGCTCGTCACTTTTAGCAGCTCTTTCAACTTCGGGGTTCAGTGGCTTCTTGGCACCAGAGCCTGCACCCATCATTCACTATTAGAAATAAAAGTATCTATAGTTTAGACTTACAATTACCAGATCTCATGCATTTTAATTTTTCATAAAGAAGCAATCTATTTCATTGCCATTTAACTTATCTGACCTAACAAATCCTCGTTCGCAGCCGATGCTGATAAATTCAACAGACTTTATAAATCATTCATCAATATCCAGTTTGTCATAAATTCACTCCAACATTGGAAACAGGCCCAGGAGCTAATTTTGTATTGCTACTTGCAAATGATCCATAATTCATAATTACTGTTTCCCTCAAATGTGACAGGTAGTTGATTCTGTGAAATGGCAAAGTTTGCTGAACTCACACACACACACACACACACACACACACAGTTTCCTACAAAACAAAAACAAAACACCCAGGTATTCTCCAAGGGCAAAGCATGGCTGGCAATTCCCTTAAAGATACAGCAGGGGAAATAAAAACAACTTCTAAAGAGAGACAGAGAGGTGGAGAGGGAGAGAGAAAGAAATGTATGAGAGTAACAGGAAGTCACAAGGAAAATTCCATTGCTTATTTCAGCAAAAAGTAATGTTGGTTTAAATTTTATAATTGTTGGTGGGATGTGACCTAGAATAATGGGGTTTTTTTTTTTTTTGGTCAAAAATTGAAATCTATTTCAGGTGTTCGGACAGGTAAACGGAAAGCCCTGGGAATTTCGAGCACAGTGAATTTCTGGTGGGGCTTTGAAACAGAAGGGAGTATGCAGACTTCACCCTTTCTGACCCAGGGAGCTATCTGCCGAGTGCAGGCCTGGGGAGCAGCAGTGCCGGGGTGTGCTCAAGGCTGAGGGAAGCCGTGTACGTTATCTCACTTGGAGCACTGAGCCTCCTGGAAAACTTGGGGGAAAATACCTTTAAAAATATCGAACTGTCTTGTGAACTCAAGGGAAACAACTTCTTCAAGCCTCGGAGACGGCAGCAAGTTCTTCCTTGTTAGAGTGGATGATGAGATCATTTACCAAATGCATGAGATCTGGTAAACATGAACATGAACCGATGTTCATGTTTAGAGGGTGGGGTGTTGGTGGCGAGGGTGTTGTTCTCAGAAATACCTCCGTTTCGGTAACTGAGACAGGAGGCGGTGTGAGAAGTGGCGACAATGGATGCCAAATGCGTCACACTTTCACATGCCCCGCGTGCCGAAGCAACGGGGTGAAGTCCCAATGAACTCTTCAGACCTTGGAGATAATATTTTAAAAAAGGAAGAGTGTTATCAGTACACAGCAGTCCGTTTTCCAACCTGCTCATCCTCAATCAGGCTGAAAGTTTATATTCAGAAGCCGCTGTGGTTCATATTTTATTCATTAGAAATGGTCAATGTTCCCAAAACAGGCGCAGGTTGATTTTCTGGGAGAAGTGAGTTCACAGCACATGCTGGCTTCCGAGTGGGCGTGATTACAGAGTCGGTGAGCAAAAGGGGTGCAGGGGCCAGCAGACATGAAGGGGGCTTCCTGGGCCAGGCACCAGGGGCCCGGGGCCCGAGGGGCACCAGGCTGCTCAGCTGTACGGAGTGGGGTGCCCCGTGCCCCCTCACGGGGTGGACTGGCTGGGCTGCTGCTGGGAAGGAGACCCCCCAGCTGCCCTCCTGGCATGTGGCACACACACAGGTGCCACCCCTGTCGGCAGCTCGTCACATGCCGGGGCCCACAGAGGCCCGGACACCCCGTCGTGAGCACAGCAGTGCTTGGAGCACTCTCTCTGATTTAGAGACACGCAGTGTGTTACTGTTTAAGTGGGGAGACGGCAGCCTAGGGATTAAGGAAGTATGGTACGTTTTAAATGTATGTGCATCCTAACTTGATTCCCTTAACACACACAGATATTTCTATTCTAAGCCGGCCGCTCACAAGGCGATGAGGACACTCGAGCGTGTGAGCTCGGCACACACCGGGTGGTGCGGGCTGGCGTGGAGTCAGCTGTTGGCGGGCGATGAGGCTTACCCGGGGGTGTTTCTGAACAGCGTCCGCGCAGTTCATCCTGTCTGGCATTTGCTCCTCTGACACCCTCGGAGGGAACACGCTGGGAAGTGTCTGCAGAGACTTAATGATTTCTGGTCTATGTCCTACATTATGGAATCCGACCCGACTGGAAGAAGTAATGTCCGTTTTTCCAGCTCAGACTTCCAGCTACAAGTGTCAACACGTGTCAACACAGATATTTTGTCCCTGGGTGGGTTTCATGCCAACTGTCAAGTCTGCCACTTTCCCAGTGTCCCTTGGGCCTTGTTTTTAGCAGAAAATATTTGGGTGGGAGGTGGCATTCGGAAAGAGGGCGTGATGAAGCTCAGCTCAGGTTCCTGAGCCATTATGTCTCAATTGCAACTGTCTTCTGTTGATTTGGAGAAATTTGAGTTATAATACTTAAAATTTTTAATTATGAGGATGGCTATTAGAGTTGCATTTTGTAACAGAAGAAAAGGCACGAAGCTCTGGGGACTGCGTTTCACAGGAAGGTGCAGCCGCTGTGTGGGGATTGTGGACCCCGACGCTGGTGGCCCTGCAGACCTGTGGGCGAGAGGCAGAGGGAAACACTTCCCGAGGGGCGGGGCAGCAGAGATGGTGCGAGTCACAGCGCCCAAACGTGAGACCCTGCATCACCCAGAACAACAGCCAAACAAAGAGGTAGTTTTTAAAGCTTAGAAGCTGTGTATGCCACCGAGGGTGTGCCTAAGCCCTCCAACTCCGGACAAGGGACCCCCCTTTGAATTCTTGGGACCGATTTGCTCTTCCTCGACATGCAAGTGCAGCTATTCACCAAACACCTCTGATTAAAAATTCCGGGCACTGGGCTAACCAGGGGCTGGCGAGCAGGGTGACAAGGACGCTTCCCTCGGCAGCTCAGAGGTCGCGTGGTCCCCTAGGCAGAGTGGTCGTGAGAAACAAGTTAGGAGATAAAGGGCCCGATTGAGGGAAAACTAAGAGCAGGCAGAAGTGACAGCAGCCAGGGGGTGGCAGGACCCCACAGAGATCGAAGAGGAGATTTCAAAGAGCTTGTCCTTCTGGGCCATTTAATGAGGGAGCAAGCTGGCCCTCGTGACAAGTAGAAATCGCTGAGTTTTCTGAAGCATTTATTGCTCCTCCCCTACACCGGAGATGCGGGCTGGGCACAGGGCACCGACCCCCGTGCAGGGCGGTCTGAAACCCAGGCGCGCCCTGCCTGGCAGTGTGAGCGCCTCTGGAGTGGGCTCGTCTCCCACGGTGCCACTCCCCCTGCCTGGTGACAATTAGTCTTCTTCACGTGAGGTTCCATTAGTGTCTCATTATCCAGCATTTCCCCCAAGTCATTCTCTCCAGGGATGCAGAGCAGTCACTGCGCGAGTCAGCGGAAGTTCTGATTTCCCAGCAGAAGGAAGGAGGCGACTTCAGAAACAAGTCTCAGATGGCTGCAGGCAAAGGGCGAATGAGACAGAGCGGGGAGGTGGGCGGCTCCGAGACCCACGGTGAGACGAAGGAGCGGGGTGGCTGACTGGGGGGCCGCGGGGGAGGACGGAGGGCTCCGCAGGGCCTGCTCGGCCCCCGTGCTTTCTCGTGGAGGCAGACTGAATGCCGCAGGGTCTGGCAGCAGGGGCGGCGGGGAGGGAAAGGGAGGCCCGTGTGCCTGTCCTGTGATGTTTTGCTCTTAATCTTGTCAATAAAGATCCTATAATCCTTTAAGTCACAATAACCACACAGTTGTATTGCAAACCCAAACCCACCACCTTGCCAGCGATGTGTGCTTTATCGCGAGTCGAAGGCACTAATATGGTAATGCCGATGAAATAATTCATTTTAAGAGATGCCAAGGAAATAAGTCATTTGACTTTTCAAAGCGAAGGGAACAGTGTATCCCCTGGACAAGTCACGTGTTCACATGTGCTCGCGTTTCTCTGTTAAGACCAATCTCTGCAGACGATGCCGATGGTCACCCCTGCACACAGGGTCGCCCGTCACCCTGGGGCGGCGGCAAACGAAGGCCCGCGGCTGACATTCCTTGGCACCGCAGCCGTCCCAGCCCTGGGGGAAGGCGTGGCGGTCTGGGCAGTGCCGCCTCACTATGGCCTCGAGAGCGGCCGCAGCGCAGGGGCCTCAAGCATCCACTTCCCACCCGTGCAGCCCGCACAGCCCCCGAGTCCGGGCAGAAACACCAGCACAGAGGACTGATGTCCTTGTTTGCTCTGTCTCCCTGCTCCCCCGTCACTTTTCTTTTCTTCATTTCCTTTTCAAATTTCTTCCTTGGTGGGCACCGAAGTCTAAGGAGTGTGACATGCAGAGGAAGGCTCACGCCTCACACTGCCCGTGAACTGAGCCAATGTTTACTCGGAGTGTGTGCTGTGCGCGCCGTTTTAATGTCGCCTGCGCAGGAGGAGCGGAGAAAATGGGAAGAACCTAAGGGGTCAGGATTTTCACTTTGTCTCACAATGAAACACCAGGGGACAATGCATTAGTTTTATTTGTCTTTCAGGTCAAACGATGCAAGGACAGAGGTGGGTGTTCCCAGGCAAGTGTCTCCCCCCATTCAGGTGGAGCTGGTAGAGAACGGCATTCGTGTTTCAGGGCCACACCACCGAAAACCGACGTCTGGGTGCACTGAGAGGTGATCCCCACCCAACCCCAGTCCACTATCTCTTTACCGGGCACTTGCACGAATTCCCCAGTGACGTCATTGCCAGCCCCATCCCCAATCACCTGGAGCCTGTGCAGCCAGCCAGCAGGACCTGGTGGGAAATGCCCCAGGCCCGCCCCCCACGCCTACGTGCTCCTCTCGCGTCACCTCCAGGGTGGCTGGCCCGCAGCTGGGGAAACACAGGGAGCCGGCCGAGAGTCACCCCAAGGGGAAGGAGGTGGCCAGCCCAGCCCAGTGAACCGCAGGGTCAGGGTTGAGGCCCGTGTGTGCTGCCCCCCCCCACCCCCCCATGACAGTCTGAAGGAGCTCCGTGTGTCACTCAGGCGGGGACAGAAGCACGGCCCTGTCATGCGCTATCTGATGGGAGCTCAGTCTCTGCTCTCTGCTCAGGGCCGCGCTGCTTGGGCTCTCCAGGAACACACCTCAGGGGGGTCCCACCTTGGGGCCGGGCGACGGTGGCTGCAGAGGCCAGCAGGGGTCAGAACAGGAGGTAGGCAAGCTGTGAGTTGGGTGAGGATGGGCACAGGGTAAGATGGAGGCCCTCTGAAGGGGGAGCGGCCACTGTAGGGCGAGGAACAGGCCGGCGTCACCTGGCAGCGGAGACCTGCCAGCGGCCTTGCCCACAGGAAGGAAGTGGGACAAGCCTTGGCTCGTCCCACGCAGTGGCTGTCCCTGCCGGTGGGGCTGTGAGGATGAACGGGGACCCGAGTGGGATGCTCTCAGCACAGAGCTCAGGCCAGGGCGGGCCCCACCAATGGCTCCGGACGGATGCGGTGTCTGGGCGGTCCACAGCGCAGGCTGGGGGAGCGAGTGGCCTCCTAGGGCCTGCACCAGCCTGGTCCTCAGGGTCATGGGCTCCCTGTAGTTTTCATTGGCCTCAGAGCTGAGAGCAAAATCAAATGAAGGGAAAGAATGAGCCAACAGGAGCAGGGATGAGGTCCTTGCAACCCCCCGGGGCAGCAGCTGGCTCACGGTCCCCAGCACAAGCCACCCTCCTCCCCGCTTCTCTAATGTAGCCTCTTTACTGCGTGATTTATGAGTGGAATTAACAGGAGCCAACCAGCCAAGGCTGTGCCCACAGCGTCGTGTTCAGCAGCAGATGTTCCCAGGCGTGATTGTGGTGGAGTAACAACACCGCCCGGTCATCGGTGCGGCAGCGTGAGCACTCACGAGACTGATGGCCTCACCCAGGGAAGAGCCAGGTGGTTCCTGCCGGGCCGACTCCCCGCCTGCAGTTTCCAGGCTGCTGGACCAGCATGCAGGTGCCCTGGCTGAGGACCTGGCCTGGGGGGCGGAGGAGGGGGCATGGCTGGCCGGCCTTCAGGGCTCAGCTCTGCCCTGCAGCCCAGTGAGGGGCTGGGACTGCCCCCCCCCCCCCCCCCCGCACCTGCTCCTCCTGCAGCCTCAGGAGGTTACTGGGCTGAGGGAGGTCTGAGGGCCTCTGGTTGCCTGCGTCAGCACCTGTTCTTCGGCGGCTCAGGCCCTGGGAGCTGGACTCCGCGCCTCGTGAATGAACAAGACGCCCAAGTGTAGCCTATGGCGGGATTCCGGTTCGCCCAGCCGGACCCTGGCCGCCACCAGCCCTCCCCAGCTCCCGCGTGAACACTGACGCAGCTCGGGCGAGTCTGTCTGGAGCGCCGACCCCGGGAAACACCACCCCTGTGACTCTCACGCGAACTGGAGGAAGCCTGACACCCAGCCCTGCAGCAGCTGCTGACGGTTAGCCCCGGACTCTCGGCGGGTCTGTCGAGGCGGGTGTTTCCCCAGAGGTGACACGCGCTCTGTGTAGGGGCCACACCACCACGTGAGCGGCAGCCCTCCAGCTCTCCCCCTGTCAGCACATCCATCACGGGCCTCACCCGCTGCCTGGCCGAGCCTGAGGACGGCCTGGCGCCACCCGGGGGACCAGTGCCCTTTTGTGAGGCCTTCTGCTTCTCATCACCATGCACCCCGCAGAGCCGGGAAGCCGGGACCCTGAACCATCACCCAGGTAAGACGGCAGGCGCTGACCCTGCGGTGGCGTGACCACATCTTCATTTCTCTCGCAGAGAGGAGACTGTGGCCCCACTGATGACACACCACACGGCTGCCTTCTGGAGTTCTGGGAGCCACCCACTAACAACAGACGATTCGGCAGGTGGAAACGGGCTCACAGTCACAGGCCAACTGGACGGACAGACACAGGACTGCAGCACAGTCTCACTCGAGACTCGCACCTGTCACTTCCCTGCGGAGACGTCCAGAGGTGCTGGACAGAGCGCCTTCCTGAGCGCAGCACGTCTCCCAGGCTGGGGAAGGGCGCAGCCGCCCGAGCGCTCTGAGGGGCTCGCCACAGGGACGGCGTCTCGCTACCAGCTCCTGAGAGCGCCCCCCCCATGTCCTGTGTGGACATGAGGAAGGACAACTCAGAAATGCCTTCGGTCGAGGGTGGACACCGGGCTCCTGCGTCACTGGCTGGGTGGCCTTGGCTCAGATGTTTATTGTCCCCCCACCTCCAACCCGCATACATGGGGGGCGACAGGCAGTGTTACCCGCCTTGGTGTGGGGGTGAAGTGGGTCAGCGCTGGCCGAGTGCTCACTGCAAAAGCACCTGTCACGTAGTGAGGGCTCCATGCACGTCAGCGGTCAAAACCCGTAACGACGGCGGGAGTCACATCCGCTCCACCTGGGCACTTCCACAGCTCTCCGCACACCTCCCTCCCCACGGCGTGTGCTCAGGGAGCTCTCCACTGTGCCACCGTGTCCCACGTCACAGACAAGAAAACCGGGCCCACAGGGGTTTGGTGACATTCTCAGGTCAAAGAGAAGACGACGGACCCAGGATCTGAACTGACGCCATCTGCCTGAAAGCTTAATCAAGGAATCCACCACCTCTGTATTTTTTTTGGAAGCTAAAATGAATTCCTTTTAAAATTCCCCTCTGAAAAAGCCCAGATCCACCCTGTCCCCTCATGGTGACCCTTGAGGGACTTAAAAAGCACTGTCACGTCCCCTCTTCACCTCGTTGCCAGGACTTTTCTTCCCATCACCAGACCAAATGCTCACGCCATCTCTGGTCGCTTCTCCTGCGATTTGACATCAAGGGCCTTTGGCTCAGACACTCTCTACCGAGCACAGTCCGACACCCTGCGTTCCTCTTCCACCCAGAAAGACATGGGACTCCCGGTCGGAGCCACAGAATGAGGTCTTGCATGTGCCGTGTATTTTTATAGAGACTGGGACACAAGAAATAGCTTGCTTTGCTCTGAACCCTGCCCTCGGAAAGCCAGCCACATGGCTGTGACCAGGACTGAGACACAGGTGAGGAGAGGGCAGGGTGGAGTGCGGAGCTGCCCCTGCAGGTGGTGTCTACCCGTCAGCCGCAGGCAAGGCTGACAGGCAGGGGCGTGGGCCCAGGACAGCCAACTGTGTGGCTTTGCAAGAGAAGCTGGGGATCCATAACTCAAGGTGAAACTGGCATGTTTTTTACCATGGTGGCAGCTGATTCAGATTTTGAAATGCAGAACACACGGCACACCCGTGGCCCACACGTGTGAACTCTGCTCTGGGGGCGCGGCGGATGCATGCCAGCGAAGACCACCCGGCCTCACGGCGACCTCTCCAACTGGCCAACTCATCGGGTCTCACTAGCCAAGGTCAAGGCTTTTCCCCACAGATGTCGCTATTAAGCGGCATCTCCCAAAATCTCCGCTAGTGAAGACTTCCTTTTTAAAATACGTAACAGCGGGACTTTTTACTCATCCTTCCTCATCTGCCAGATTAAGGCAAGTCCCGTCTCTGAAAAATCCCTACGTTCCTCCAGATTCTGGACTCTCACAGTTATTCACGATTCCCGTCCAACCCTGACCCTGCTGCTGAGGTCGAAAGGTGACCTGTTTTGTATCATCGCGACTCTTTCCGCCAGAGGTTCCAAAGCACCGAGTTTCCCCACCGCGCAGTCTTCCCTCACAGCAGCTCCACGGGTCCCCTGCGGTTCTCACAAGAGCCTCCCCGGGGCTGCCGGCCTCAGCTGCACTCCCCTAGGAGTGGACCTCGCACAGACTGGGGAGATCTGCATTGGGAGCCCCAGACGGCCCACGTCAGCACCAAGGACAGCACAGCTCTGCGGGTGCCTCCCCACCTCTTGGCCGCAGCCTTCTGCACGCTAGCGCGGGCGCTGCAGCTCTGAGAAGTGTGGCAGATGAACTAATTAAGTCCTCCAGACTCACAGGGACCCCGGGACCTGGCATCGCCCGGAAATGGGTGAGGCACTTGTGCATGCCTGGGGGAAAGCCCCATCTCCATTTGGCTACAAGAGTGGCCGCGGGCACATGTTTACCAAAGCAGTTGATATACCAGGCCGGCCAGGGGATATTTTCAGCACGCTTCTGTGGGGCAGGGACAACCAAGGGCAACTCGGTAACGGAATCCAGCCCTCCCGGGGGTCTGGACTTGACTCTGCGGGGGGGACACCTCCAGGCGGGAGAGTGGGGCCCCGGCTGTGGGCCGCACACCAGGCTCCCGGGAGCGAGCTGCAGAAGGAGCCCCTGTTTGGCCCTGAAGGCACGGCACGCAGACACGGTCTCTCTCGAAGCACCGCCATCCCCGCCTGCCTTTGGTGCTGACGTGGGGACCATAAATAATGCGCACTGTCAAAGGCGCCCGAGGGAGATGAATCACCACCGTCCCTGCGCCTGAGCAGATGATCCGCTACGACTTGGCTCGGCTGTTTCCACGCTCTGAATATGGAAGCCTTCGGCTTGTGTAACCAAACGCGCCCGGAGGACCAGGGCTGCCAGGTTTTAAGCATCTCCATCTTCTGTCTCAAGGGAAGATGAGCGTTCCAAGGCCAGGAACAGGCTGTGCCAAACTCAGATTTCCTTCGGATTGTTATTATTTTAAAAAAACAGGCCTCACAGAAACCTCACTGATCCTTTGTCAAAACCATCACCCCACTGCCTGAAACATCAACGAATCAGCCCCTCCTGGATCTTTGTTTGCCATGGCAGAACATCTCACTGGCTTTTCTGTCTCCCCTGATGTTCTAAAGGCTGAGGCCAGGGTCCCTTCACCCTGGAAACCAGTGCCAGAGGGGCAGCGCTCGGCGCTGTCTGAGTTTGCCCCCTGAGCCAACGGGTAGGAGAAGGGACGGTTCTGAGGTCTAGGTCCTGCCACCACAGCAAACTGCCAGCCAGTCAGCTCTGAGGACCAGGCTGGAACTGTAAACGTGGGGATTCAAAAAGAATCACCAGCCAAGAAAACCCAAAAAACAAACAAAAAACCCCCAAACTCACACAGACACAAAGAACCATGGCAGAACTCAGGGTCGTGAATCCAGCCCATTGGAACAGGGAGCCAGCGGAATACCCTCAGCCCCAGCCAGGGTCCCCATCTGTGAAGTGGGTCCCACTGGCTACGCCCAAGGCAGGTGGCCTGGGGAGGAACGTTTTTACAAGTCTCTGGGTTTAATGCACACTTAGAAAAACTCATGCGTTTGTCATGCATGGAGGCTAAAACTGATCTTTAAACTTGAGAAAGTGACTCATTTAAAGGACACACTCTGAGAAGCACGAGCCGTGGGGAGTGGGCAGAGTGGGCAAAGGCGGTAGGAGGGGAGCGGGGGAGCCAGTGCCCACGCGTCTCTGGGCCCGGCCTTTCCAACCACACGCCCCACGGCCGGGGTGGCGTCCTGCCTGACGCGTGCTTTGCTGCCGCAGGTGTTGGACTTGCAAACAAAGCACAGCGCCACCAGCCGAGCCCGGAAAGGTTAGGCGATTGCTCGGGGCACTGACGCCCCCTCCTGGGTGGCTCCCGTCTGTTCCTTCGCACCGCCCCTCCCCCCCCCCCCCCCCCCCGCCCCTGTCCATTCACTGCGAGGCGGACACGTGCCCTGCGGTCGCCCCCAGGAGGGGCGTCGCGGGCGCAGCTGACACTGGTCACAGATGCGGTGGACCCTCCGCAGACCTCAACGGCGGCCACGCGGTGTGGGGTCTCGCACTGGCTGCTGGGAGCACCGGCTTCCGTGCCGAACTTCCGGTTCTCACAGCTCCGGCTTCCGGTTCTCACGGTGCCTCGGGGTCGGTTCAGGTCTCACGGCTCGTGCAAGTCCGTTCTGGTTCTCAGGGTTCCTCTGGGTCATTCTTCCCAACACGTTGGACAGACAGCGGGAGAACGGAAGACGTGAAGACAGGTGGAGAACAAGGACGCTTAGAGGCGTGGAAGGAGGAAGATGGTCGTGGGGTCAGAGGCAGACGGGACAGAATAGATTAAATGTTGATCTGTGTTGCTTCTCTTGACTCACAGCCTCCGTCACTTTCCGCATCTCAGTGCAGACAACAAATTGTCGTTATACGAGCCTGTTCTCCAATCCTTTTCCTGCACCTTGCTGTTACCATCTCGGCCAAGCTCTGTTTCCTCTCAGTGGTTACTCTGTTGTCTGAAATGAATCTTCTTTTCCATCTTGAGCTAAATTAAAATTTAATAAAGCTTCAGGTTGACACCGACCCAGCAAGCAGACAGCTGCTGAATTAAAACCAGACCTGATTAGAGGGCTCTGTGGAGGGAAATACTCCTGAGGAAGAGCCCCGACCTATTGAAACTCAAGTCCACAATAACGACTTTATTTAAATATGAATAAAGACTCGCCTGCGTTTTTACTGTGAACCGCCAGGTACCTTGGTGGCTGCATAGGGCAATAGGAGCAGTGACTGGAGGCTCAGGTGACTCCCAACCCTTCAGTCGGTGGGGTGAAGCCCAGCCAGGATGAGAGGACAACAAGGACAGGAAAATACCAGGAGAGGGAGAGACTGTCGCATAAAGAGGTAAGGAGAATAACATGTAACCTTAAATGAAGCCAGGCAGACGTGGAGAGAGAGGAGGGCTGTTTGACAGACCACGGAAAGAGAGAGAACAAAGACGAGCAGCGAGAAGCAAACAGAAAGGTGAAGCGCCGGCGAGGCAGCCTCAGGAAGGCACCCAGCGAGAATGGCGGATGGAGAGCAGAGCAAAGGAACAGCGAGAGGCATCTTTACACTCTGTGAACAAAAGTTACACGCTGTGCTGGGATGTGCGTGCTTTTTGGTTTCATCAGTTACTGTCTTTTTCTTAATCGACATACATCTGTAAACATTAACAAATAAAGTGAATGTTTTGCTCAATTATTAAAATCCAAAGTATTTCTAATGTGCTGCCCTAGCACTTATGAAAATATTTCAAGAATCAAATACATAAATGAAAGAGATATAAGTCTATTTTTATCTTCACAGCTGTGTGATCTTAAATCCAACTTCATTACTCCTCTGCCTGAATCTACATGAATGCGCTTATTTTTCAGGACTGACCTTGTCTTGCTAGAGACACCCCCCCCCCCGAAGAAAACTGTGAGCCTCTCCTCTATTTAGGGAAGATTCAATCTATCGCATCAGCGATCAATTCTGTAACTGTCTTGAAGAAATTAACAAATCTATCTTCCTTTTTTAAACAAAGTCAAATTGCAAAATAATCAATCACTGTTTCCTTGACTCCTGACCTGAATCCTGCTGTTCTTTGGCCTCTCAGGAGGTGACATCGCACAGCTCTCTGGGCTCAGCTGTCCTGCCTTGTGTAGACTCCGAATCATGCTGCCGCCGGAGTGGCCGCCGCGCTCACCGGAACCTTAGGCCGGAGGTGCCCTCCCTCCGCTTCTGCTGTGAAGACGCACGGTCACCCTTCAGGAACCTAGTCAACTGCATCAGCGCAGGAGGAGAACCACAAGTGGGGCTGCGAAATTTTTCTGCATTTTCACCGGGAGGTCAGAGCCTCTTACAAGTCCAGTGTTCTTATCTAATATTGCGATCGTTAGCTTTTCTACTCACTGCACCCGAGAAGAAACTTGTACAGGTTACCTTATCAGATGGAGTGTTAACTGAGCTTGGATATTGGTACAGAACGGGGTGATAGGAACCATCACTACAAGGAACCGAAGAGACAGTCGGGGGGATGACGGAGACCGAAAGGAATCGTCCGTCCGCTGATGAAGACAGCCGTTCTCTTGCTCCAGGTGCAGATTCCACAGTTACAAGCCAATTCTGGTCACACAGAGGGAAGGAGTCATTGCAGGCACAACATTTGTGAGTTTTGTCTAAAAATACGCTTTCACAAAGCCACGCCCATCACAGTTTCCGAATTTCCACAGGCAGGGTGCTTTTCAATTTTATAAAAGACACTAATGTCTGTTTGAAATCACTTTGCTCATAAGGCATTCTAATGCAGTGCCCTAGATCATGGGTCTGTCTAATCGGGACAGGCGGTAAGTATTTAGGCTTGGCGGCCACACATTCTCTCCGTGGCAGCTACTCCGTTCTGCTATCGTAGTTCTCAGGCAGCCACGATGACTCCTAGATGTGTGTCCCAAGCAGCTGGGAGGTGGCGGTGCCATCTGCTGAAACAGGGCAGACGGGTGGGAACCTCCTGTGTGTTGCACAAAGAGCAGGACTGGAAGGACCTTAGCAAGCCCTTTGCAATCCGATTCCCAAACCAAAGGCTGCTGGGAGAGCTGAGCTGATTCACAGGGGTGTCGTTACTTTAGAGGCTTGTTCTCAGGGTTGCAAGCGTTGCCCTCACATCAGCACCACTGAGCAATCCCGCAGGGACTGGGAGCACGACGCTGAATCAATGGGCAGCGAGCGGAAGGAGACGGAGCTTCCGTGAAGCCCAGTGTGTAATGCTGGCTGTCCGAGACGCACTTGCGGGCCAAGGCTGGTGAAGGTCTGCGCATCCCGCCCGGGAGGGTGACATCTGACTGATGCACCACTGAACTCAGGGACAACCGCTACCACAGGCCACAGGGATCTTCACAGGTGACTCTTTGTGTGGTTACTCTTCCTCTTGGGAAAGAGCTGGGACTCCAGAGATGTGGGTTTTTAGGTCAGTTCCGCCCTGGCCTGGCTGGGTAGGGTCAACACGTTCTCTCGGAATCTGGAGAACAAATGAATGACCCAGAAAAAGTCGCCGATGTGCCTCAGTTTCCCTCAGAGGTTGGGCGCGATCCTCCATGTTACCAGGCAGTGCAAGTACCATCTGGGAACATTCGGTGACAGAGCTGGTGGGGCAGGGACACAAACTCTAGCGTGTGCAAGAGCTGCATGTGCAAATGATGAAGCAGGTTGGGGGGCGGAGGCGGGGCAGAGCGGAGAGTTAGACAGTTGGGGGTGGTTGAGCCGGATCCCGGGGCCAACCTGCCCTTGATCCTCTCAGCAGCCTCTGAGAAGCATCGCCACCCCTGTTTGGCAGATGGGGGGCCTTGAGCCTCAGGGATGCTCAGGGACTTGCTTGAGGTCACACAGCCAGGAAGCGGCAAGGCAGGATTTGAACCCAAGCTGGCCTGACTCCAGGTCCTGACGCTCTCAATCGCTGCGCTTTAGTGCCGTGTCATCTGTGGTCCCTCTGACTCCGCTTCCCCCGCCCCCACTCTGAAAGGCCAGGAAAACCGCGGACCAGAGGCCTGGTCTCTGCACCTCCCTCCACCGTCATCAGTGATCGGCCGGGTATGAAGTCAGTCGATCCTGCTCTATCTCCCTCTTTCCTTTCCCACTGGCAGTGCCCATTCCTAGAGCTGATGCCAGTGCCGGCGTCACCCCTGGTGGCTGGAAGGCCACAGGGCAACAATAAGTCGCTCGCGGAGCAGGCGTGGTGCTAGGGAGGCCCTCAGGCCCCCCTTCTGCCTCCCGGGGTCGTGGGAACACCCAGAAAAAGGTCTCGTCTTGGGGGAGTTGGTTTGTGTTGCTTTTCTGGAGTAATCTTAATATACGTGTCGTCATGAAATTTTCTACAAGGAAATTTAAATACTTCTTTTCAAAAGGGATATACAATAAGGAAAAATGAAGGAAAATATCTCAGAGCGCCCAAAGCACGCCATGATAGTCACCTGTTTTCCTCACCGGGTAAAACTGCGCAGTGAAGCACATGGAGCTTGGGGGCAGGGTGCAGATGGGCGTGGCATTAGCAGCGACGGTGACACAGAATGTCCTTCACAGCGCCTCTCCCCTATTACGTCACTCGTGTGTACACCCACAGCCCTGGCCGAGCTGGTTCCATCGCCCGTCATTTGGCCCCAGGAACTCGTCTCGGTGCTGAGGACGTTGCAGTGATGATGCCGTGGCTCCCAACCCTGACATGTTTGCGATGCTTTTCCTTTTCCCCTTACCCTTCCCAGGGCACTTTAAAAACCCAAATCTTTGGCTGTCGGCTGGTAGCTGTTTGTTTTCCACAGTGTCACAGCTCTATTTTGGATCCTTTGTCTTCTTTTGTTCATAAGTCAAGAGGAATTTCAACGCTTTCACAAACAGATACAGCTCTGTGGCGCAGGGTTCCCACGCTGTAGCATGTCCGCCTGCCCCCCATTCCCCGGGCCGGCAGCCGCTCAGCTCTGGGCGCTCGTGGGCGCAGCGTGCCGAGGATGCCAACTCCCCGACGCCACCCGTCCTTATCCTGGGGAGTCCTGGGATGTGGGCTTTTATATTCTTATGTTATCATGTTATAATGAACATGCATCTTTTAAAATAAGAACAACGAAGTCTTTCAAGAAAAAAGCCACCCCCAGGCATCCATCCAGTCACAGGGTGGGCAGAGGTGTGGGCTGAGAGGGCAACCCCTCTCCAAGCTGCCAGCGGTGGCACTGGGTGCTGGGCGGGGCTGCAGGAGGGAGCCTCCACTTCTCACACTTGGGGACATCGGGGGTCCCAGGTGAATAAACGGCAGTTTGAGGAGCAGTCCCTTAACTGGGGCGAGGATGGGCCAGGGGCAGGTGTCCAGGGAGCTGCTGGGGGAGGGGAGCCGCAAACTGGTGTGTCAGCGCCATCTAGTGGGAACCCCAGGGACTGCTCGAATAAGTCTGGATTAACAACCCCGATTGCCACAAAACTGTTAAGTTTTAAAAAGTGAAACAATTTTTGAAATTTGAATTAAAAATGAAAGGTATGATTTTAAGTGAGAATATAAGATAAGGGAATAGGAGAGAGAGGGGGGCCTTTTGTAGGTGGTTGACAAGGTGATTTTAAACGTCACCTGGAAAGGTAAGGACAGGAATAAGCAACACAATTTGGAAAGAGAACAGCCTGGGAGGACTGTCACCACTTGCCGAAGACTGACTGGGAAGCTCCAGGAATGGAGGCGGTGTTGAGTCGGCAGGAAGCTAAACGAGCCTGGGAACCAGACGGAGAGTTCGGAAATGTGTCTGTCTGCCCACGTCTGTCTCCGTCTCCACCCAAAATGACGTCCAATGAAGGCTGAAAGCCAAACGGCGGAGACAGAGTCATCATTTCAAGAACGAGTGGCCCAAACGTGTAACTCACAGATAAGGGAATTCAGCTGCCCGTCAAATTTGTGGAAAGATGTCGAAGTGAATCAGTAATCAGGGAAAGCTAAGTTCAATAACAAGATACAAGTCGACCTCCCAAATATTGGCAAACCGTTTAAAACTCTGACCACACCAAACATTTGAAGATGTTAAAGAAATGGAAACTCATACAACAGCGAGGGGAATGTAAATCAATACATCCCCTCCGGAGAACAATTTAACAGCATCCTGTGAACCTGAAGATGGGCTTGCTTTACAGAAACGCGCCTTCTCGAAGGGTTTGGGGGAGAGAGGGAGACTCTCCCACGCATCTGTGTAAGAAGAGCAGACGCACGGGAATATGTGAAAGATGTGAGAGGAAAATACTAAAATCAATCCAGTTGTCCATCAACCAGAGAATGATTCATAAAGTGTGATATGTTCTAAAAAAGGAATGTCACCCAGGAGCTGAAATGTGTTGGTTCCAGCTATGCGATTCATCGCCGGGCCAATCTAAAACATGCAGTTGAGAGGAAAGGGGAGAGTGACGGGTGATAAGCATGGTAAATAGTTGTTACAAAATGTTTAAAAAACGCACGGAACGGCTTTGTGCAGAGTCTATATCCATGCCTTTGTCAAAAACTATAAAAACACCGTGGAAATGATAGTGAGTGTCTTCCAGAAGAGAGAGAGAAGGACAACAGGAAGAAAGGGGTACAGAAGGGCTTCCGATTAGTCTGTGCTATTTTCTTCTAAAATGTCAGAGGGCACGTGAAGAGTGGGCCAGTCTGCGTGCTGGGCACACAGGGGTTTGTGTGTGATTTTCGACGGCTTCCTGCAATCTGGCCCGTTATTTTAATCGAACACTCACATCGCCACGTCTCTCTTACGTGACAGATTCCGCTGTTATTTTCATTTCAAATACACTTTTGCAGCGTAAATGCTCTAAGAAATGTCCCATCTGAGTCTTTAATTATCTCCCGAGAAGCGGCCCGACCGATTGTCCTACTTTCCAACCGCCGGAGAATCGTCTGGTGTTTCCTTTCTCTTCCGCTTTCTCTTTCTTATTTTTAAGGACAATTTACCTTGCCGACTGGTATGAGTGACCTTATTTTTGCTTTGCCAACACTTTCCCGGAGCCGAAAACAATAAATCTTGATAATGAACAAACAGTCTGAGCGCGTCTGCTTTCTCAGCTGCCAAGCGCAGGGCCGGCGCTCCCGTGCCCGGCTCCCACTCGCGTCCTGCCCGGTGCACACTGTCAGCGACGTCAGGAGCGAGCCCGGCACGGCGGCGACAGCTGCCGTAATTACTTCTCCCTTTGCCTGCGCCTGCCTGACAGCTCCCCAAACCCTCCCAGAAAACGAGGCCTCAAAAGTCACTTCAAACTCAGTCCCTCCGTGCAGCTTTCAGAAGTCATTCCTCTTTTTTTTTGTCCCTTCCAATTATCGCCCTTGAGAAAATCACTTAGTGCACCGAGGGACTTGCGGAACCCCTTTCTATTTAAGTCTCCCCAAGGTGACAGACATCCTGGGCCGGGTGGCGTAAGGAATAAAGAGGGGCTGAGACCGGGGTCTCCGAGACACATAGGTGGGCCCGTGCTTGCTGCAGCGGTGCTCACAACGGCTAAACCGGGGAAGCCATCCAAGCGCCCACAGAGACGGAGGGTGGATGAGCAAAGTGCGGTCCATCCCTACACTGGAACGTCTCTGCCTGAGACAGGAAGGAAGTTAGGCCGCGTGCGATAGCACGTGTGAACCTGAGGTCACGAGCCTTCACTCGGCAACTGAGGCTGTGCTGCTGAATGAAGTGAGCCTGGCACAACGGAGAAATACTGTGTGATTCCTCCTAGATGAGGTATTTAGAATAAGGGTTCCCAGGGGCTGGAGGGAGAAGGGGGAGGGGGCGTTCTTGTGTAATGGATACAGAGTTTCAGTGTTCAAAGTGAAAACAGTTAGGAAGGTGGGTGGTGGTGATAACTGAGCAACATCGTAAGTGTGTTCGATACCACTGACCTGAGCATGTGGATGGGGAGGACGATAGGTTTTATGTTACGTATGTTTTACCACATACAAAGTTTTGAAAAAAGAGAGAGATTAAAGCGCAGGTGCCCACTGGCACGCAGAGTGTCCTTTCCGTAGGGAACCAGACGTTATTCTCGAAGCTGCCCGCTCGTCGGCTGGGTTTCAATGCTCCTCAGCTGGGCAGACGTTCAAAGGAAGACGTTTCTATAGGCTCCCGAAATCCAGAAGCATATCAATTCCCCTACGTGAGCAGCTCCCCCTCGGGAAACGTGCAGCCCCCAGAATCCAATTCACTGAAACCCAGTGGTCCGATCACACTCTCTCCTGGGTCCTCTGTGTCCATTCCAGCAGCTTCAAAGCTTTCCCACACACCAGCTACTCCAGAAACGAGGTGTCCGTCCACCGCCGGTGAAGGAATTGTGGGCACCTGCCTTCTCCAACTCCTCTGCCCATCTGTGCGAGAACGCTGGATTCTCTTCCCGGAGAGGCGCGCCTCCCTGTGACGAGCTGCTTAGGATGTTATTTTGTCTGGCCGAGCAAGCATCCACTAGACTCACGCACGAGGAAAAGGTAAGCCGTGTGTTTTTTTAAAAACTGCTTTTCTTTTGTCTTGCAAGCCTTTTCGTACCCAGTGAGAGGTGACAAGAGCCAGGTGGCCAGGGTGGACATCACTGGAGCATCTTTGTCCCCAGGCCACAGGAAAGGGAGGGGGGCCCATTCCGGAGGACGCAGGCTGCTGTGCTCATGCCTCACGTGGGCGCGGCTCACACAGAACTCGGGAACCTGGGTTTAGGACACGGGTCTGTCGGTGCCTCTACGGGAAGAAGAAGGAGCCCTGTTCATTGACGGAACCGGGTGAGAGTCAGCACCAGCCGGTGGAGGGGGGAGGCCACGAACTGGCCTAAAACAATGAAAAGGAAAGGAGTCTCCGGGCCAGCTCGACTCTTCCCAGCTTGCACTCAGGAGGGGCTCCGTGGCAATGTGGTGGGCACTCTGGGACCAGCCTCGTTATCGTGCCCCCCACCTATGGCCGCTGAGGAGAGTCAGAAGGTCGCTGGGGAGAAGGCTGGGCCTGCTGCACTGGCAGTATCCAGACAAAGACCAAAGGTCGACCTCAGCTTCGAGCTCAGAGACCGGTGTCTGCGAAGTCAGCAGGTCTGAAAATTCTGTTCAGTCCTCAGTGACTGTCCGTCTGCCCCTCTCTCTGACCCGGGTCCCTGCCTCAGCCTGATGGGGGATGCTGGGATCTGAGGGCAACTCTCTCGGCCGGATGGAGACCTGAGGTCGATAAGTGTGAGCTTCTCATGGGCCAGGAGTGAACGAGCTTGGGACTCTGGTGACATCAGGCCAGCGCCCCCACGAAGGTAGGAGAAACCAGAGACACAGACTCATCTGTAGGTAGTCTCCAACTTGACACAATGTCACAAGTATACACGCTCTGGGTCTTCAGTGTTGGATATAACGCATTCAAACTCTCAGCACATGTATTGAATACATATAGGATACAAATACTTTGTATTTGTTTAGCGGTTACTGTGTGCCAGGCCCTGTCCCCAGCAGGGGAGGTTCCCGCGCTCCTGGAGCAGACTTCCTGGTTGGAGAAGACAGTTACGAGCAAGCAGAAATAAAGGAGAGGTTTGTCGAATAGCGAGTGTGGCGGCCGTTGGTGCTTTTCCCTGAAAGATCCCAGTGTCCTACCTTCCATGCGGCCACACAGCACTCCCAGCCCTCTTGGGTTTGGGGGACCCGTGACCAGTTCTGGCCAGCACCTTCTGAGTAGCTGGGGCATGCAGGGCCTTGGAGGCTGGAAGGGACAGCAGGCTGCCCAGCCAGGGTGACGCCCGCAGGTAGGACACGCATGTGCAGCTCACAGAAGCAGCACCCAGCTTACCTGCATTTAGAAAGAAGCCCCGTGGAAATCAAAGCCCTCCTATCGGTTCGTTATGGTTTTCATCATAGATCTTTCTGTGTGTGTGTATCCCAGAGATACGAGGTTTATTCCTAAAGGGTGTTTTACATTGTTTCTTTCTGCACATTAATGTGTTGTTTGCATATTAATGACACAGGGATATTCTGTTACAAAGAAGCGAGCTTTCTTTGCCTCGCAGCACACCCCTCTCTTTGTCTGACTTGCCCACTTTCGATACGGGCATGGGTTACTTGGTGCCAGGCAAGCACTCTGCAGGTGAGCCAGGTTGGTCCCCACGGCAGCCCTCCGGGCCATGTGACAGCTCCCAGGACCACGTGCACCCCCTCTCCCCAAGAACCCGTGAACGTGGACGTCTTGGGAAATGGGGTCTTTGCAGATGTGGCCAACTGAAGCATCGTGCCATGCCCTCATCCTGGACGAGCCAGATGGGACCTAAATCTAGTGACAAGTGTCCTTGGAAGAAGAGGAGAGGACACATGGGAGAGGGGAAGGCCATGGTAGCATGGAGGCTGAGCTCAGAGTGATGCTGCTGCAGCTGCGGGACACAGGGCCGCCGGGATGGCCCCTCCCGAGGCCTCTCTGTGTGGCTTCTCCCTGGGTCCACACGTGGCCGTCCCTCTGGACACTTGTGTACTAACTGCTTCTTCTTGCAAAGGCACCAGCCATGTGACCTCACGTGCCTCCATCCCTCCTCTAAAGTCCTCCTGTCGGAGTGCCGGCGTGTCGCGAGGTCCTGGGAGGACGGGGCTCAGCCCGCTCTGTAACTGTGCGGTAGTGCCGACGCTTAAACGGGGGCAGGGCCGTGGCTCTTGGAAGCAGTGCCTTTCCTCTGCTTTCCGCTTTTTATTCCCTCTATTAACTGGAAAATAACAATTTTCTGCCATGAGTCACAGAGCCAAAGGACATCATATCCATCACTGCTGTTTTTGGTTTTTTGCAAATGATTAAATATTACTTTTTTCCGTTTACAGCGTCATCTCCGTGACAGCCGATCCGTCAGCCTATCCGCTGGTGTTTAACCACAGTGCTTTTGCATTTATTACTCCGCATGTACATCAGTCTTCCACACAGAGGGGCGGCTCCATCCTGCGTCCTGACAACGGGGAAATTAGCTGATGAGCCGCAGCGGCGGCTGCCCCTCTGGAGAACCGAACGCCGACTGCCGGTCTGTGGGATACCAAGCCACAGGCGCGGCGCCCCCAAAATAAGATACACAGGTGCCAACTTCTGGAAACCCTCACTTTGGAAAGTGAAGAAACCTCCACTCAAACCTCCAGCTCAAACGCAACTTGCCAAATGGCACAAACGTTGTTTGGGGGAGCGATGGGGGCAAGTACCCCCTACAGGCCACGTGCAGACTCTCCAGGCTCGGCTCCCCCACATCATTCAGCTTTGGGCGGCGACTCGGAAAGGCCACCCACATGTACACACAGAAGCCTTTGGCTTCACATGGACAGGCAAAACCACGGATCGACAGTGGGGCCTCGGGACCAGCGCAGCCCAGCCCAGCGCCAGACAGGCTGCCTGACGTCCCACTGCAGGTGGCGGTGCTCTGTTCCATCAGCGGCATCGTGCTGATTGGACGGGGGAGGGGGAGGTGGCGGGACACTGCTGGTGTGGGAGCGGCGCGTGGGCTCCTGGGCCCACAGGTTCAGAGGTCACAGGCAGGGGGCACAGCCCCCCGAATGAAGGGCCGAAGGCCGCGCCCCACACCCTGGAGGAAGCGCAGCGTGCAGGGCCTCTGCGGGTTCTGGAGGAGACAGGCCGCCCACCTGGGAGCTCACAGCGGCTCACGCCCCATGCAGCAGGCCGGGCGCCCGGCGCTGAGTGTGGCCAACCACGGGCAAGGTGCAGCGGCAGCCTGGGCATGGTGCCTGCACCCTTGTGTTTGTACACGCCATCCCACGTGGCATTGGAGGAGCCCCTGGGCAGAAAGGGGCCACGTGACGTGGTGGGTGTCCCCATGGGAGCATCACGTACAGGGTCTCAGGGGGCTGGAGCAAGCCCAGGCCACCCAAAGCAGCGTCCTCGTTGTGTTTGAAGAGACAGACCCTACTGTGCCCTCATAGGGAGAGGACACCTGGCCCGAGGGAAACAGGGGTCACATGTCAGAGCCACCAAGTTCTGAAGTCACGGGGCCAGCCGTGGTCCTGCTGAAGGGGTGAAAGGTACACCGGGACTGAGCTAGCGCCAGACCAGAGGGCAGGGAACAGGGACATGGGCAGGAGGACCCACGTCACCTGGCCTGACGGGCCTCTGAGTGCCCTAGGCCCAGCCCGCTCCTCGGCGCCCCGTCAGGCTCTGAGACAGCTGTCTGGTCACCTGACACTCTGGGGTTCCTGTGTGGGTAACTACTGAGGCTCCTGGCTTCTTGGTGTCCTCAGCTCAGTGGCTCATCTTCAGAGCAAGCTGCCATTCTTTGGAGCCCCCGTCAGGGGTCTGGGCTTCATTTCCTGGTGGGGGTGGCATCCCATCTTGCCCAATGCCTTTCTGAACGAGGGTTTTGGTGGATCCGTGCCCGCAGTCCCAGGCCGGAGTGGGGCAGAAGTGGAGTGCTTGGCTGATGTACCTGACCGCAGGGAAGAGGGCACGTGGGTTTAATAAGGGACGTGGGAGTCCGGGGCCGTGGCTGCTCAGCGGGAGCAAAGGCTGTGTGAGAGAGGAGGGAACAAAGGTCCACGTAAACCCACTGGAAATTACCATTCAAGCAAGTAACACCTTCAGCTCATTTGTAACTTGCCAACTCCGCACAGCTATAATTATCTCCAGATCTTGTAGAGTAATTTGTTGTCGGTGCCCAGGAGGGATGCGACATTTCCAACCAAACGGCATTCAGAAAGGATGCCGCTCATTTGTAAACGGCTTGTTGACCCGACTCAGTTTCCACGGTCCCATTAATCGCTGTCTGTCTCCCTTCCCCCCAGCTGGGGGCGGCCGCCAGCACGCAGAGCCCTTCCCCACCTCAGCGGCTCGGGCCTCGGAGCCTTCGTGTAACAAGTGCAAACACTCCCTCTTTCTTAGGTCGGGAGTCAGAAGACGAGAGCCTCAGGACCAACCTGGCCCACTGTCTGTCTTGTAAATAAAGTTTTATTGGCTCGCAGCTGCTTGGTTTCATTCCATGCCATCTCTGGCTGCTTTCCGGCTCCGAAAGCAGAGCTGTGTAGCTGTGACAGAGCCTCACGGGCCTCTCTTTCCTCTTCCTAAATCCTTAAAATATTTGGGTTCTTGATGCGAGGTGCAGAGCGCGTGCTGGCGAGCCTGCGTTCGGCGGAAGGCTGAGTGGGTGAGACCACGTGGGGTGAGCAGGCGCTTCCTTTTCTAGGAGTTGTGTGGAGAGCGGGAGGTTCTTGCTGCCCCAGCAGTCTCGTCGTGGCGGCCCCCCACCCCCGTCCGCTTTAGCAGACCTTTTCCGAGGAGTGAGAAGTGGCTGGACTTGAGCGCTCCAGGCCTTCTAGGCAGAGAGCGGCTGGTGAGCACACTCAGGAACACTGGTGATTCCGCACTCCGCCTTGTCATTCTCAGACTCAGCAGCCGATCACACCCGCTGATGATGTCTCGTAACAAGACGTTCAGAGGTGGGTGGCTCCATCGTTTGTTAATCTGGTGGCACACGCGTGTGGTCCAGTGTGTCTGTTTTTCCACTCTGTGAGAGCCTGTGCTCTAGTTCTCATTCTCAGCTTGTTGCCTCACGGTCACAAGATGGCTGCAGCACTTCCAGACATCACACACCTACCCAGCTCCATCTGCAGGTGATAAAGGGGATGTTTCTCCTCACGTGTCTCTCTTCACCAGGGAAGACGGCCTTCCCACAAACCCTGCCACTCATCCACAGTGGGTCCTGGATTCGGAGGAGTTCGGTAAGGCGAAGATTTGACATTTTTAGGATTTGCAGTTGGGAGCAGACCCCATTGCCAAGGATGAAGTAAGAGAGGATGGCTCTTGGGTAGGGAGCCAACGGTCTTCCTTTCTCTTCGGAGGCCATCTCTGCTTGTTCTCTGCCCTGTGCTGGGATGCACAGGATGCTGACCCACTGGGAGACGTCCTCCTGGTGGACGGGGTGCCCATCAGGCCGGCTTCGTCCAGGGGATGCCGTTAGGTCTGTACTCGTGAAGTCCAAGCAGCAAGGGGACCGAGGCTCCCCGGGTGCATGGGGAAGTCTGGGGCATCTGGGCCCAGGTGCTCACGCAGCACCTCAGCTACCTGTCTCTTGTTGTTCTTCTGGGTTGGTGTCCCCCCTCACAGGCTCTTCCTTCTGAAAGCAGCAGGCCCCCCACCCCCAGGGCCCCTCACTTCCCTTGGGAGAAAGCTGCTTCTCCCTGTCGGGTTCGCACCAGGCCTGGGGCACTGTCACTGCATCTGTTTGGCGTAATGTGGCTCACGGACCCCCAGAACCCGTCTCTGTAGCCAGCCGCAGAAGCGGGGGCCGGCCGGACCTGCCTGGGCTGAGGAAACAGCTGAGGGGTCCCTGTTGGAATAGATGCCGGCAGGTAGGGACAGCAGGTGCCCGGCCGTCACCGCAGGCTTACTGACAGGGACACCGTGCCCGAGGAGCCCAGGTGCGCTTCCCCAGCCCCGGCCCTCACACGACACAGCCTGGGGACAGCATAGGGGCATCTGTGGGCTGGGCACGGGGCAGGTAGTTTCTTGAATGTTCGATCGAGTAGTGACGTTCCTTCTAGAAGCGCTAAGAAAGGCTGCATGAGGAAAAGTAATATTATAACCAGACCCCATCGATAGGAGGCCTTCTCACATCTCACGCCCCTTTCTCCATCCTCATTACTTCCCTTCGCCTGCTTATCTCGCGGCCCCAGACACGCAAGACGTTTGCTCTGGGACGGCCGGGTGGGCCGATCCCATACCCCCGTGAACTCCACTCCGCAACATTAATAACTGTCGCTTCTTCCGCCCTCTTTGTTGCATGACGACATTAAATGAGATGTTGAAGGCCGGCTCGCAGGGTGTGTTTGGCGGCTAACGAAGTGAATAGGTGAACCGTCCCTCCCCCAACCTCCCACCGAGGCTGCGACCTCGGAACGGTGACAGCCTTGGGCAGAATCGCGGTCGTAGGATAGAAGGTGCAAACTGCCTGAAATGCTGTGACAAGAAATGTAAAGGCCGTGAAATGCAGAGACCCAACGCCCTGGGTTAGAAAGCAGGCCCCAAAAGTCTTCGTTTCAGACCTTTTAACGCACGCTCCTTGAGAGGCTGCGTGAGGGAAGGGAGGTGACAACCACGAGGTGAGAAAGCAGAGAGAAGGAAGTGGGAGAAGAAGCCGACCTGAAAGCGCTCGTGGAGGCTCACGCAGCCAGAGGCCGCGGCCGCCAGCTGAGGGATGCCACTGCTGCCGTGGGAACTAGATATGGCCGTGGGCACGGCTGGGATGCAGCCTGTAGGTGGACATCGTTGCCTGCAGGTGCACAGACCCGGGGTCGGGGGGCGCTGATGCCTCGGATGCGAGACCTGTGGGCATGACCTTGGGTTGTGGATGAGGGTCAAGACAACCAAGCACTAGTAGAACCTTCTTATGGGAAAAACCACGGACCGTTTGGCCAACCGAGTGGGTGCTTGTGACCTATGCATCTGTTTGGGGATGATCTGTTATTCAGCAATAGCTAACTGGTACACCCGCACCCATCAATAGCTTCTCTTCGTTCATTTGCCTTCACCGTGTATTCGAAATGTAGAAACAGTTTACATCTGACCTCATAATGTGCCCGAGCTCCATTACTACATGATTTAAGGCTGAAAATGGCAGAAATCCCAGTAAAACAGGCTGAACATACGTGATAAGAAGTCCACATGGGTCAAAGTGTCGAAGCCAGACTATTAGGGTCCCTCTTGCTCATGCCTCTGGATTTCTTTATTATTTTTTCTTGCTGCAGCAAGCGGAGCTCCCAGAAGCTCCAGCATCCATCTAACCAGTTTGGGATGCTCAGCAAAAAGAAAGCCTCTCTTTTTCGGGAACTGCTGAAAGGATCAGGTTGATTGATGTCTCTCTCTGAACTATGAGGATGGAACTACGGGACACAATGATTGGCTCCTGCTGGGTGTGAAGCCCGCCCCTGAAGCTGGCAGCAGCATCACCCCCATTTCAGCTACGTGAGCTGAGAGTGGGGGGTGGTTTGCCACAGGAAAATGGGTGTGACCTCGTCAGATCACAGGATGATGCCAGTGTGGCTAGAAGGATGGGTGTCTCTGTCCCCCTGAATCGTCACCTGCGTTAGTGACACAGGTTGTGTTCCACACACAGGCATTTTAATCAGTCCTTGGAAATTCCTAAGAAGACATGTAATCATCTAGCCTTGTACTCATTATTTACACAGCTTTTAATAATTCAATACCTGCTGTTGGCCAGACCCTCCGTCGAGCTACCGTGTGTGTCGCCGAACGGTTCAGGGCTGGGTCCGGCTGTCCAGACGTTATCATTCTTATGGCAAAGGCAGTTCTTACCAACCTAAATAATTGATTGCACTTATGATAAGAAGACTTCTTCAAGCCAGGATGGAGTAATGGGGAATGAAGTCACCCTCTCCCGGACACACCTCACAAACCTCACGCGTATGGAACTGTGGGTATCAGTCCGTTTAGCTCAGTGTCCTCTGAGAAAAGAGAAAGAGAGAGGTGAGCCCTCCAGCCACCCTGGTTTGCTGCCTCGAGAGCGTTTCAAGACCACGGCCCCAGAAGGGGAGCCGGCAGAGCTGGGTGGGCTCCCAGAGCTGGGAATCTAGGGGGCCAAGCCAACCATATTTTTCAGGGCATGGGAGACTAGTAAGCACAAGGAAAATTCCAGGGACCTGCAGAAGGTCCCCTTGATAGGCAGAAGAGCAGTTATCAGTGCAAAGGTGGGGGAAAGCTACCCTCGGCTGGAGAAAGGACTAGAAGGGACCAGGCTGACACTCACGTAGGGCCGGGAGGAGCGTCTGCCCCTGTCAGCCAGCCCGGGACACTCCCAGGTGCACACAGAGGGTGAGTAATGAGACCAAGTGCGGCTCCCTTCCCACCAAACAAGGCCAAGAACTCCACTATGTCCCAGAAACCCCTAAGAACATGTGCAGGGTCACCAGAACACCCAGCACCCAACAAGGCAAAAGTCACGACGTCCGACTTGAACGAAAAACTACCCGGTGTGTAAAGTGCGTCTTCGCCAATCAGCGAGACGACATAACCCAGTGTGAAAACAGGCCGCCGGGCGGTTCCGAGCCAGAACCGGCCCGACATCCGACTTAGCAGGCGATGAGATTGAAGCAGTCATATCTGCGTTCCCTGCGTCCCGGAGTCTGCGAAAGACGGGGATGGTCTGAAAGAAACTCCCACCAAAGTTTTAAAGGTGGACGCTGCAAGGACCCAGATGTGAAATGCACTGGGTGGGTGCACGGCAGAGCAGATGGTAGTGAACTTGACCGCATGGCCGCGGATACTGCCCAAAATGAAACAGCGAAGTTACTCCACTTGCACCAAGCGACGTATATCAACGAGGAAGGGACGGGGCCCTGCAGAACTGCCTGGCTGGGACCCCTGCCGGGACTGCAGTGCCCTCTCTCTCTGCACGAGAGGCTCCCTCACCGTGGACAGCTTGCGTGGACAGCTTTGCGGAGCTGCCCAAGACCCGGTGTCCCTTGTTAGGGATGGAATGTCTGTTTCCGAATTGCATTCTCCCGCCTATGGAGCTAGTTGCTCCCCATGGGGATCGCAGTTTTGAGCCCTGATCTCGGAGCCTCTCACACGGCACCTGCCGTGAAGGCAGCAAGGTGAGCACTGAGCTCTTCTATGGGCAAAAAGTAAGAGGCTTATTGTAACGAGTTCTATAGAGCTTTCATTTGCTAATTCTTTCGATTCTCTCCAGACCTGAAATAGTCAACCACCACCCTGCCTAGGTGACAACCGGGTGTTCATTGGTAGAAGAATGTCCGTAAAACATATTTTTGTCACCCTCCAACATCACGATGAGAGTGCTCACCGGTGTGTGGTCCGGCAGGCCTCACACCCGGACTGTTGTCCTAGTAAGGACGGACGGTGACAGGCGTCATGTTTCCGTCACGATGGGCAGCTCAGAACCCCGTCTGTGCTCACTCTCTGAAGGTGAGACTCTCTCAGAATGTGACTTTCCTCCAACGGAGCTCATCACATGTCTGGTTTATGAGTGCCACCTTCTCTGCACAGAACTGTGACTGTGGTCACGGGGACCCATGACTGCCCACGTGTAGGAAGATCACGGAGGGGACACCCAGTTCTGTGCAGACAGAGGCCCTGAAACCTCAGCTCTTCCTTGTTGAAACAGAAAAGTCCTCCTCACAGCCTGCCTGAGACGCTTGAAGGAATACAATTCGGAGGCGTGGTGGGTGAATTCAGCATGTTTGTCTCTTTCCTGTGGGTCGCAGGTGACCACCCTTGACACCCGTCCTCCCAGATCTGGCGTGGACCCGTGATCACTGCCTGATGAATTAGTAACATCGTCTTTCATAATTAAAGGCGAGTACGCGTCAGATGTCAGTCTGCGGCGTGACCTGCAGTTCCCTGGGTGGTGCTGCTGAGGCGCAAGTGTGTCCCGGCAGGAGGCGGTCCCCGCGGAGCGTGGTCCCAGACACCAGACTTTCAGAGGCGGGCCCAGACGAGAATGCAGGGCCGCAGCTCAGCGCCTGCAGGGAGCGATCCGACTCCAGGGCGCAGGGTGATTATTTATTTCCCTCAACGACACAGACGCGCGCTGACTTAATTACAATGATTTCATTGTGAAACAGAATTGTGGTAATTTCCTCGTTAGTATATCTCATTAACGAGATTGGCTAAGTGTTATTGGCTTGACTGTGAATTGCCCTTATGTCTGCAATCCTTCGGAGTTGCCCACGTCCCGTGTGGGAGAAGAACGTTTCTGTTTGCTTCTGGAGGTGAAATGTGTGTGCTTTGGAAAAGTCTCTGTGCTCGACGATCCCGGGCGGCCAGGCTGGCTGTGCAAACACAGGAAACAAACTGTAATTGTAATCTTCCCACGTTCGTGCCTCTGCAACACCGGCACCCGTTTCAGACCCGCCATTAGGTGGCCATATGGTGGGGATTCTCCACCAGGCGTCTGCAAAGCTGAAATCGCCGATCGTCAGGGCCTTGCATTTGAGTCCAGCTCTGACCCTGTGTGTCCGCAGGGCCTTAGATGGGTCACTTCAAATCCCCTTTCTCTGAGGTGCTCACTCGGGAAAGGTGGGGCTATGCATTGATTCAGTTGAGAGGAAAACAGCCGGGCACGAGGTAGACAAGAAGCCCTCTTTCTGGGAGCTCGTGTTCCAGTAGAAAGAGCAACAAGCTCAGAGATGAGTGTGGCGTCCAGGTAGCTTGGGCAGGGTGCAGCCTTGGCAGCGGGGGGCGTCTCTGAGAACGGCAACACCTGGGTGTGCATATGGGTCAGGAGGAGGAGTCATCAGCTGCAGAGTCATCAGGGGGGCCAGCCCGCAGACAGAACGGCAGAGGGTCCCTGAGGTGGGACTTACCAATTTCTTAAAATATGCTCAGCTATAGATTCTTTCAAACGGTGTTTCTCGTGTGGTATCCAGGGCTCAACAGGTGTGAGGACGGCAGCTCATATGGGGCCACACACGGAGAAGCGTGGGGGTGCCAGAGGGCGCCCTGCATCCCTGTCCAATATGCAGAGAGAAGGTTCGTGAACGAGCGTGCGTGGGGCTCCCTGCGGCACGTCTGGCCCATACGTAGCCACGAAAGTGTTCGCTCGTCTTTTGTTACTGACTTTGAATTGCCCGAAGTGGGTCTTTCCTTAAACAGGTGTTGGACGCCGAAGAAAGGCTGACGGACGATCTTCATTCCCCCTCGCTCTGCTTGGGGACGATAGGATCTTTCTCCCTCTGCCCAGCGTGTGGTTGAAGTCAAGCCTCCCAAGCCAGGTGGCGTCACTTGCATCACTAACTAAAGGTTATCCAGGGGTTGCTTTCTTGAATCTTGAGCACAAAACACCTGCAAACGACTGAGCCCCCGGTGCAGACGGGCTGCATAGAAAAGCCAAGTTCCTGCCTACCTTTTTCAGCCGTCCTACATCTGAGTGAGGATTTGGAGAGAGCGGTAGTAAACAGGGCGTGAAAAACACGATAACATGAGTCTACTTCATTCTTTAAACAGTAAAAGGAAAGGGGAGAGAAAGGAACCATGTTTGGAAGTAGTTCTAACAATCAACAGCTTCATGTACAGGTCTGGAGGCCAGTGGAAACGCCCACCTTCTAGAAGCCGGTGCTGCGGGCAGCTGGCCGGTCTCATGAAGGGAGCCCCGTTCACTAGAAAGGATGGGAGAAGTCAACGTAATTACACGCCCCGTTGTAGGACTTGGAGATGATTTCCACGGATCATAATGAAATGAAATCTTCCTCGTCACCCAGTTTCTGGGTGCTGGCGAGTGGGGACCGGTCCTAGGTGGAGTGCTGAGTCAGTACAGAGTGGGGGGGTGTCCGCCCACTCCCGCCCTGACTCAAGACGCCGTTGCTTTAACTCTGATTTATTGCCAGCTCCGTCCGACAGGTCTCCCTTCAACCCCACACAAATGATGATTTATGCCCTCACGGTCCCGGCGCCCTAGTGCCTATGGAGTTGTGAGTCAGACCTGAATTCCTACCCTTCTTTTTAGAGTGATATATATTTTACTATCATTTAGGAGGGGATGCATGTCTTCTTAAAGGTTTTTGGTGCAAAAACAATAAAAAAAAAACCTCTCCTAATTTAAAAACTTTGTCAAGGGAACACTGAGCCAAGGAGCTGGTGAAATAATGCAATTATTCTGATTTATGGCACATTTTCTCTCTTTCTCACCCGCTCTACCCGCTTGCTTTCAGAGAGAGAATTCTAAAAAAGGATTTAGCTGAGATAAGTAACTCTGCTTAACCTGATTTGTCTTCCTCAGTAAAATCCATATATTTTCCTACGAGGAGCTGACTTTCTTTTTTCCTTTTTTGAGGCAAAATTTATTGGGGAGTCTTCAATTTCCTCAGCCTAAGTTAGTATTGATCCGCTCCTTCGTAGCGGGTAAGCATGCCAGCCGTCACTTGGGCGTCCTGGATTTGTGACCCACCTCCTTTTAAAGTGGCCGTGGCCGTAATGGGCTCCCACGGGTTGACGGTGGCTGGGAAGTCTGGGCAATGTCTGCCTCGGGTCAGCAGCAGCTGACTCCCCGAGAAGAGCCCAAGGTGCCCCGTGGGGGCCCAGGAGCAGAGCGGTGGTTTTTCTGAGCCCGTCTGGGCTAAAGCCGACACAATATTCAAGCAGACCCTATGGAAGGAGCTGACGCCCCCACCCCAATTCATAGGTTGAAGCCCTACCCCCCCCATATGATGTACGTATTTTGCCATGTAGGATGTGCACCCATGTTTTCATGTGCATTATACACAGGATGTTATTCCCGTGGTGTGTGATCATTATGCCCACACATAATGCGCATCCTTATTTCCCCTCAATAAGTCGGGCAAGGCAGGGCGCGTCATATGCGGCAAAGTGTGTATCAGAAGATCGGGCCTGCCGGAAGCTGATTGCGGTTAAATGGGGTCACACGGGTGGAGCCCGGGTCTGAGGGAATCGGTGTCTCTAAGCAGAGACGGAGCCACGGTGAACTCTCTGGCCAGCGGCGGCGAAGCAATGAGCACTGTGTGACGGCCGAGTTCCAGGTGCTGGTGCATCATGTGTGATCGCCGGATGCTCGTGGTGCCTCAGTTGTGGTCAGTGAATAAAATATCAAAAAGTTAAAACAGTAAAGATAAAAAGGAGAGGCACGGGGCTCCCTGTTCCCTCCTTGTACCTTCTATATGACTAAAAGTCAGCCAAGGGTGGTCCAGACGCCAAATCTGCCTGCACCTGGGCCTTGGACGTCCAGCCTCCAGAACTGTGAGAGAGGCATTTCTGTCGTTCCAGCCACCCTGTCTGGAGCATTTTGTCACAGCAGCCTGAATGGACTGAGGCATCAGGAAATGCCTGAGTGGACGGGCGAGGCTGAGCCTGCGTCCTGAGAACAAGGTGTGGCTTTTGGCAAAACGGGCTTCATTCTCTGGGCTTGTTTCTCCATCATTCATGAAAGGGCCCGACATGGGTCCGTCCACCCACCCGTCCATCCACCTTCCCTACAGAACGCACGTACGCCCCGGGACAAGCTGGGTGCAGAGTTAATTACCGCGTACGGCGGAGAAGCTCAGCACCTGACCCCGGGACACTTAACGGGACACCAAGGACCCAAAGTAACATCGGCGGCCTTCAAACCTCTCCTCCTTTGGAAGGTTGGGAGGGCCTTTCATGATGAGACCCCCAAGGTCATGTAGTATAACTGCTGCCAAGGCAAGGTGCCTGCCCAAGGTCGGGGGAGGGAAGGAAGTCTCACCACGGGACAGAGGAGTGTCGAATGAAGGAGTGTGCAATGTAGTATTGCACATAGTTTCAGTCACTCTGCCCGGGGTTTTGCCCCACAAGTAAAGAGCGCGCTTCACACGCAGAGACCCTTGCAGGAGGTAGCGACTCGAGACCAGGTGGAGGAAGCGGTAGGGTTTTTCACTGAGAGCAAAAGGGGCCTGGGGATTTGAAATGACCCAGAACAGGGCTTCTCGGGCCTCAGGGCCGGTGCGACCGCCTTCCGGGGTCTCCCCAGACTCGTCCCGGCCGGCCTCTGGAAAACATTCCCGTTGGGCTGATGGGGCTGCTCACTCGTAGAAGAGGGTCGTAAGGTCCCAGCCTCTCTCCAGAGGAGGACGGCTGGCAGAAGGGACCTGTCACTCGGCACCATGAGCCTCCAAGGCTGAGGGACGCGTGATGGAGTGGAACGCCGTCTGTTTGCTCAGAGCCCCGCAGCCAGCCTGCCATTCCACGCCCAGCACCCCGCTCTGGGGCTCCTCGCAGGCTCTACAAACGCCGCCCGCCAGGAGGCAGCCGGGTACCAGCTCCTCGCCTCACCCTGCAGGGAGGGGGGCTGCACCGGGGGTGCAGGGCTGCCCTGAGATCTGCTGGTTTGATGCCAGGCGGCCCTGACGCTGCCGTCCTGCTGACCTGCCCGGGTGTCCGAACAGAGCCCCACAGCTCTGGGTGCATCTGTGGTAGGAGGGATGCTGGCTGCAGCGGAGAGGACGGGGGTGTCTGGTTAAGTACGTGGGTATTCACACACGAACCCCGGCATGGGAAGAAGAGCAGCACACAGCATTGTGGACCCCGTTGTTAACACGCGGCGTCGCTGATGCCTCTGTTCCCACACACGGCTCCTTCCTGCTCTTCGAAGATTTCTCTTAACTTCTGCACATATCATCTATTAAATGGTTCGGAACCGAAAAAGTCCCAAGAAAGGACGACATGATAATGAGATAAATCCTTCGAAGCAAAAACGAGTCAACAAACACAACAAGAAATGGATGTTTCCAAGGCCACACCCTGATTTGCACCCCAATGTCTCTAGGACCACGGTCTGAGTTCTGTGCGGTCGCGTCTGCGAGGGGCCCCAGGGCTCTGTGGTTGGCCGGGGCTCTGCGAACACCCCAGGGGGACACCCTGCTGTGGAAATGGCCCAGGGACTGGGTGTCAACACCGATGAAGAGACCCGTCTCTGTGGCTGCGCGAGACCCATGTAGACTGACCCCCACCTCCGCCCCATCTGGTCCAGGCCGCGCCCCTGAGTCCAATTACCAAAGACACGTGGAGAGCTAGACAGAGACAGATGCACAGAGATGGATGGGCAGACACGTGGATGGACAGATAGGCAGATGTGGGTGGATGGACGGACAAGTGAACGGACAGATGGACAGAGATTGAGACTGGGCAAAGTCCTTGATTCTCAGAACACCGAGGAGCCCCCAGTAGGCTGAGCGAACCCGGATGTGGTCAGCGCCCACCTGGGAACTGCGGCAGAAAGGCTGATGGAGACAGAAAATTATGTCCTCGCAGCGCTGCTGAAATGGAACGGGGTCTCTCGGCCCTGCGCCCAGATGTGTGCTAGCAGAGCAGCCCCCTCTGCACCAGAAGCCCCTCTCCCTAACTAACGGTGCAGCAGCAGGGGCGTGGCCAGCAGCGGCCGCCTGGGGCTCAGACACCTGGGCACCGGCTGTTTCGGAACTCGGGGGTTCGGGAGGCCAGGGGCGGGAAGCGGATCCTCCTGTCAGCGGCGACATCAGCAGACCCCGCACCAGGCTGCTCCGTCCCGAGTGGAGACATCCGGTCTGCTGTCCGTCTGGCCGTCTTCTGACCCAGGCAGCGGAGGTGGAAGAGGTCGCCGGGCTGAGAAGGAGCCGTAGAAGCAGCGCTGGGGCAGAATGCACACGAGCTCTCCCCCTCCTGGCTGTGTGACCTCCGCCAAGCCCCTGAATCTCATGGAGCCTCTACCTCCCCATCCGCCACGTGGAGGTGAGGCTGTCCTGGAGCGGCAAGCGGAGCGCCCTGCGCGGAGCAAACGTGGGGCGACTCACAGAGGCTCAGCGGCCGGGATCGGGCACAAGGGCCACGCGTCTCCTTCTGGGGGACCCGTGTAACTGCGCTCCCTACACTGGGCAAACAAAACGGTTTTGTCCACACACTATTTTTTCGTTTCTGTACATTAAAGAATTGAGCTTAGGAATGTTACTGGAAGTCAAGATTTCTGGCTTCACTGGGAAATAAAACATGGAAATGTGGCACAAGTGAATCCCTGTGACCCTCTGCGTGGGAACTCGCAGCACAGTGCCCTCCTGTGGTCGTGGCGGTAATGGCTCCCCTCCTGAGCAGGTGCTCTCCCGGCCGGGGCCCAGGATTTAAGGAACTTGCCCAGATCAGAAGGCAGGACGCAGAGGTCTGCGCCAGCACCCACTCCGACCACCCCCGCTCTGTGCAGCAGCACCCCCAGGACCTGCTCCCTGTTCTCCCCGGCCTCTGCTTGGCGGCAGAGCGCGCAGCCCTGCCTCCTGCCGCTGTGACGCAAAGGCTGAGGGCTCACGGGCCGCCGCAGGTTTGGACGGGCTCCGGGCCATCATCTTGCTCATCGCAAGGGGCAGAGGGGACTCGCTGGCCGTCACTCGGCCGGTCAACAGCTGGACAGCCAGATCATGGCCCGTCCAGTGAAGAGGTGAGCGACCTCTATCAGCAGGTCTTTGCTGCCTTCGGTGTCCATTGTCACCGTCACAGGCAGAGGCGGAGTGGCCCATTCATCTCCCGTGGCTCACAGGTCAGGAGCCGTTTGGACAGAAGCCACCAGCCTTTTCTCAGCAGGAGCTTCGCTCTCCTTTCCCTGCCAACCAATTCGGCTCCCTGTGCCCCACTCCTCCCGCCCCTCACCCACCTCCCCCTCCCTGTCCGCCCCCCCCACCCCCCTGCAGGGGCTGACAGCTCGGTTGTTGCACCAGCAGGTCCCGTTCCAAGGGTCCCGTCTGTGAGCAAATGTGTAACAGAGCCGGGCAGCCGGGCCCCGTGCAAGGAGGTGCCTGCAGAGATGGGTGGATGGGACATCTGCCAGGTTCTCTCGGGTCTCCCACCAGCATTTGCCGAGCACCTTCCGGGTCCAGGCTCCGTGCTGGGGCCCTGGATGCAGCACAAAGCAGGCGGACCGGGCCCCACGCTCACGGAGTGGACACTGCAGAGTGGGAGACACCGCCAGACCAGTCAGAGAGCGGTGACCTCAGGGTCCGAGCGGTGCTATCGGGGGAGCAGAGGGCAGAGGGGCGCTTCACCTTGGGGGGAAGGGGAGGAGTGGGGGAGGGGGGCAGGAGGAGGGCAGAAGGGCCCTGAGGGGGCACTTGAGCAGAGAAGGCAGTGGTGACCAGGGTCTGGGCCCTGTGCATAAGAAAGGGGGGCAGGGGACCAGGGAGGCTGAGGACAAGGATACAGGCCCTGGTCCTAGTGGCCGGCAGGGCCCCCGGGCCTCTGGACACTGGGGCCTAGGCTAACTAGGGTCTGCTGACCGATGGGACACCTGGAAGCCGGCTGATTCTGCTGTGACCAGGTGCCACTCCTCCACCCATCCTCCGCAGGGAGCATCTTCCCGCCTGTGCTCCTGGGCCCTTCTCTCTCTTTAGAGGTGACGTCAGAGACTGTCACGGGATGTGGGGACCTTTGCAGTGACCCAGGGGGTCGGCTTGGGTCTCTCCTTTTCATTCTGTGCTGTCACCTGTCCCTCAGGAGGCGCCCCCCTCTGTCACCGCTGGAGAACAAGAAGACCTGTCTGTCTTCTGTGAAGCTGGTAGACAGAACCCGAAGGCTGCCCTGAGGCAAAGCCGCCACTCAGACTGAGAGCACGGTTTGTGTGTGTGCAGAGTCCGGCCCACCGGGAAGGCCGGTCGGGCTGAGTCTCTGTGACATGAACCACAGGCAGCGGGCTCCCCGCAGCCCGGGTTCACCTCTGCGGACAGGGAGACAGAGACACGTGTGTTCTGCCTAAGAAGCGGGCACGCCTCGCCTCCTGCAGCACGGAGGCCGGCCCCTGGTTTAGTGAGATGCCTGTGGCACGGAGGCCGGCTCCGTTTTCTCATGGGAGCGGGTGTCGGCTGCTGTGGGGGCTTGAACGGCAGACGTCCATTCTCTCCTAGCTCTGGAGGCTGGATGTCCAAGACCAGGTGCCAGCAGGCCGGTGTCTGGGGAGACCTCTCTTCTTGGAAGGAGGCCTCGCTTCTTAGGGACAAGTAGGGAAGGACGCTCTTAATTGCTTTGCCGTCCAAGGGACCAGTCAGTTGGAATAAGCTTTTGTAAATTTTCAAAATGCTTCTGTTTTCAACCTTGTCTCTCGTGAGGCCTGTTTCCTTCTTTTGGCCAAGTTCCTTTGCAGGTCTTTTCAGAAAGGAAGGGACATGTGACTTCCGGGGTATGGTGATGTCATACCTTTGAGGATCCAGGTTCTGACTGGGGATGGGCCCCTGTTTCCCTGGGGTTTCTATGGGGTTAGAAACCTGGCTGCTGGCCAGTGCGTCTCAGATTCTGGAACACCAGCCGCCCCTCCACACCCGTCAGTGTGGGGCTGGAATTTTTCCTTCTTGGAGCCAGATAAATAAAACACTGGCAGCTCCGCCAGCTCACTCCTCAGTAATTAAGTTTCCAGCTTCCAATATCAGTGGGACTGGGCGCTAATGAGCTGGTAAAATGCCCAAAGGAGTCACATTAACATTTTAAAGCCTTCCCTGCCACAGGGAAGCATCCCCTCTCCAAGCTTGGTCTGCCAGGGGTCATGGAGGGCAGGGTGCCTGATGGATGGGCTGTCGAAACCGAAGATACCGCTGCTCCCACAGGAGACTGGTCGTGAGATAGGACCTGTGTCCCGGGCCCCTGGGGGGGCCCTCAACAGCTTCCAAAGGGCAGCTCCATTTCCTCGTTCATGTTCAGCGGCCACAGAAGACCTCTCAGCCCAAGCTTTCCCCACGTGGGTGACTTCACAGGAAGGAGAATATGTGCCTCTTGAACGTGGTCCTACAGCAGGAACGTGGTCCTGCTTGGCCCGTAGCAACAGAGGGGAAGACCTCACCAGAGGTTCTGGCCAGACCCACCTGCCCTGGGACAGGGTGGGGGATGGTCAGTTCCACTCCAAGAACCTCAGGCTCTTCCTCTTCACAGAAAAGATAAGCTCAGTCCCCGTTCTGTGGATATGATGCAGCATTGGTGTTCATCCGCCAGTCAATCAACAAACACTGTTTCCAGGTGCTCGAAGGCAAACTAGGCGACCGCCAAGAGCCCAGGCGAACCCCGACACAAGCGTTACTGTCACCGTTATTGCTGCTCCTGCGGGCGGCTCAGTGGGCTCCCGGCTGAGCTGTGTGCAGCCTGGTGTATCAGCCTCCATTTACTAGACTTCATAAGATGCTATTAGTCACAGCGTTGAGGCTGTCACGTTCTCGCTTTGTGGCCAGTGTCCTGACAGCGAGTGGCACTTGGAAGTTCCGAAGTCACTCGGGTAGTCCCTCCCAGCCCGCCTCCGCCTCGCATGGCTCAGAAGGGCTGACTCTCGAGGGCGCCTGCTGCGGGGGGCCGGGCTCCCCCACGGAGCTGAGTTGTCCCCCAGAGGGTTTCTGGTGCAGGAGAGCGCGAGGGGCGTGCAAAGAGCCTGCCCACCTGCGCAGCCCCCTGGGTGACCTGGAACGAGGCCGGCGCCTTTGCTCAGTGTGGCTGGGGGTGTTCAGGGTCCTCAGATGACTGAGCAGCCCCCCCACGCCGGGAGCCAGCGGCACATTTACCCTCCTTCCGAATCCCAGTTCTCCATCTCTGTGGTTCTGTTCCTGTTCTAGGTGTTTGCTTAGTTTGCTTTTGTTTTTGTTTTAGGTGTGGTTGTTAATAACTGCGAGTTTGCTGTCATTTTTCTGTTCCTATTTTTTATCTTCTTTTTCTTAGATAAATCCCTTTAATGTTTCATATAATAAGGGCTTGGTGATGATGAACTCCTTTAACTTGACCTTATCTGAGAAGCACTTTATCTGCCCTTCCATTCTAAATGATAGCTTTGCTGGATACAGTAATCTTGGATGTAGGTCCTCGCCTTTCATGACTTGGAATACTTCTTTCTAGTCCCTTCTTGCCTGTAAGGTCTCTCTCTTGAGAAATCAGCTGACAGTCTCATGGGAAGTCCTTTGTAGGTAACTGTGTCCTTTTCTCTTGCTGCTTCTCAGATTCTCTCCTCTTTAATCTTGGGTAATGTGATTATGATGTGCCTTGGTGTGTTCCTCCTTGGGTCCAGCTTCTTTGGGACTCTCTGAGCTTCCTGGACTTCCTGGAAGTCTATTTCCTTTGCCAGATTAGGGAAGTTCTTCTTCATTATTTGTTCAAATAAGTTTTCAAGTTTTTGTTCTTCCTCTTCTCCTTCTGGCACCCCTATAATTCAGATGTTGGAACGTTTAAAGATGTCCTGGAGGTTCCTAAGCCTCTCCTCATTTTTCTGAATTCTTGTTTCTTCATTCTTTTCTGGTTGTACGTTTCTTTCTTCCTTCTGGTCCACACCATTGATTTGAGGTCCAGTTTCCTTCCCATCACTATTGGTTCCCTGTACATTTTCCTTTATTTCTCTTAGCATAGTCCTCATTTTTCATCTAATTTGCGACCAAATTCAACCAATTCTGTGAGCATCCTGATTACCAGTGTTTTGAACTGTGCATCTCATAGGTTGGCTATCTCTTCGTTGCTTAGTTGTATTTTTTCTGGAGCTTTGATCTGTTCTTTCATTTGGGCCATTTTTTTTGTCTTGGTGTGCCTGTTACGTAAAGGGGTGGACCCTTAGGTCCACCTGATGTGATGCTGTGATGCTGTGCGTGGGGGAGGGGCCGAGAGAGAGCAATGGCGCCTGCTCCACTCTCTGCCGAATTTCAGTCACCCCCTCTGCTACCCACAATCAAATTGGGCCCCTCTGGTGCTGGTTCCCAAGTGGATGAGCCTGTGCACGCTCTAGGCCCCTGTGGGTCTCTCCAGTGAACTCTCCTGTGAGGCTGGGAGTTTCTCCCGCTGCCGCCTCAACCCCCACAGGTGTTTTCGCTCAGAGGTTTGAGGCTTTATTTCCCCACGCCGAAGCCCTGGGTTGTGTGGTCTGCTTCGCTCCCCCTCCGTTCCTCCCAGTTTATCTATGTGCAAATGTGGGGCTGTGGAGTCTGCTAGCTGCAGCCTGGCCCGCCCTGCTCCACAATCCGCCACCTCACTGGGTCCACCAGCCGCCGCCTTGCCATGAGTCCCCTCCACCCGGCTGCCCATCTCTGCCCCTCCTCCCGTCTGGGTGAGTGTTTCTTTATTTCCTTGGTTGTCAGACTTCCATACAGTTTGATTTTCCATCAGTTCTGGTTGTTTTTTTGTTTTTAAATTGTTGTTGTCCTTCTTTTGGTTGTGCGAGGAGGCGCAGTGTGTCCACCTACACCTCCGTCTTGGCCGGAAGCCTGGTCATTACCGTTTTGTAACCTGAGTTGTATTATGGGTGTGCGAGGTAAGACGATGATGAGTGTGTTTCTGTCTGGTTAGTGTAAATCTAGGTTTTCCGTAACGTGAGAAACCAGTTTAATTTCGCCGCGTGGTGGTAGGGGACGGCGGAGGTGGACAGAGAACACGCCACGGTCCCCAGTGGAGAGTTACTTCTACGGGGCTTCCGTCCTTGCCGATGGCATTTCCCGGGTAGCTCTGGGAAGTTCTCCGGGAACCCGGGGCTTCGATGACCTCTGTGCCGGGTGGAGAGAACGTGAAGTGGGAGGCCAGACACAGTTTGTCACACACAGGGCACAGCTTGTGCACCAGGGGTGGGGGCATGTCCCCACGGAGCACTGGGGCGTGGCAGGCCCCTGAGTCCCAGGCCTTTGGGGACATGCCCACCCAGAGCCTGCTGTGGATGCCCAGCCTCTTCTCGGCACCTGGCGCCTGCCGGGTCCGTCAGCTCGGACCCTCAAGCCCCTTTTCTCCGTTCTCTCTGTTCAGCAGGTGGGTGAGAGGCTGTCATTTGTGTTTACTTATTTCCCTGGAGTCACAGAAACACACTCCGAGTTGCTGACACTTCCGATCTCAACTTCCCAGGGCAAGATTTTCTTATTTTTGCAAAATTTTTAATAGAAACTTTCCTAAGTCGTTTTAGTAGGAGTTGGAAACATTTGGCAGACCTTCCTCGCTCTCATTTTCTTCCTTGCAAACCTGTCGTCCTTGCCCACATGCTTTTCTGTGATGGGGCTAATTTCTGTGCGAATCCCGGATACCTGAGCTTGGGCTCTGGCCTCTGACCTCGAGGAAGCTAATTAGCAGGCCTCTCGGCAGCTCTGGGGCTGAGTCAGAGCTGGTGCAGGAAGTCGGCCACCTGTGTGCTGGGCTCTCACCAGGTGACCGACCACTGGCTCTGTCTGGGGCACAGTGGTGAATGCCAATGGCCTGGAGCGTCTCCTAAGCTGACATGTATGTCTTGGCGGTGCTCTCACCCCCCAAGGATGTAAATGCTCTGATCTCTCCCAGCCCACAGTCTGTAGGGAAGTCCTCGGCAAGGGGAGGCCCCTGCCGGGGCTTCAGTACAGCAGGCTCAGAGCAGTTGGCACCCCTGGTTTTTAAGATCACAGGAAATGGCCACCAATACCCTTCCAAGCTCTGATTGAAACTCCGGCTGCAACTGTTCCTTTTGCAAACCTGGACGCGATCATGGGGTTGTGAGTCCATCCAACAGGCTGTAATTAATGGTAAACACCTGTGCCAGCGTGACCGTGTCAACGTGGTGTCCTGTGTGGGGATGGCTGTTCTGAACATAGCCCTGGTGTGGAGGGCTGGCCCAGCTCCCTGGACATGCACTGCCACCAGGCGGCCGGTTGCTCCTGTCTCTGCTCCCCCTCCCAGCCCGAGCCGCTGAGCGGCTGCACCAGAATGCGCTGGCTGCGGCATGCTCGGGTACGGCCACGGTCAGGGAAGCAGCAGAGCACACTGCCTCTGCCGGTGCTCCTCAGACCTGTTGCCTTCGTTGGCATGCTGCTGTTGCTAGAGGGAGACTCATACATCAGTAACGCACCTGCAGAAGGGGAAACCGAGAAAACAATCCCATTTACAACTGAACCGAAAAAAAACAACGCCTAGGGATAAATTTAACCAAGGAGGGAAAACCCTGCACTTGGAAAATGAGAGGACGCTGAAGAGAGAAATCGAAGAAGATACAAATAAGTGGAAGCACGTACTGTGTTCATGGATAGGAAGAATTAACACCCTTAAAATGCCCGTACTGCCCGAAGCAATCTATAGATTCAGTGCAAAGCCTATCAAAATACCAATGCTGTTTTTCACAGAAGCAGAATAGATTATCCAAAAATGCATATGGGAACACAAAAGACCCCAAATAGCCACAGCAATTTTGAGAAAAAAGAATAAAGTTGGAGGTATTATGCTATTAAACTATACAAGGCTAATCAAAACAGCCCGGTACTGGCATAAAAACAGACACATAAGCCCTGACTGGTGTGGCTCAGTGGATTGAGTGCAGGCTGTGGACCAAAGGGTCGCCAGTTCAATTCCCAGTCAGGGCATGCGCCTGGGTTGTGGGCCAGGTCCCCGGTAGGGGGTGCTCAAGAGGCAACCACACATTGATATTTCTCTCCCTCTCTTTCTCCTACTCTTCCCCTGTCTCTAAAAATGAATAAATAAAATCTTTAAAAAAACAAAGCAAAACCAGACACGTAGATCAATAGAACAGAATGGAGAGCCCGGCAATAAACCCGCACCGACGTGGTCAGTTAATACACTACGAGGAAGCAGAATGTGCAGTGGGGTGAACACAGTCTGCTCGGTAAGCTGCCGGGAAAGTAGCACAGATACAGGCAGAACCCGAACCCCGGCTGCCTTCTCCCGCCACACACATGAGTAAACGCAAAGTGGATTAAAGACTTGCAGGTAAGACTCAAACTTCCATGCAAAACTCCGGGAGGAGAACACGGCCCGTGAAATCTCTGACATTTCTCTGGGGAATCTTTTTTCTGATATATCTCCTCAGGCAAAGGAAGCAGAAGAAAAACAAACAAATGTACTAGAGCCAACTAAAAAGCCTCTGCCCAGCAAAGGAAGCCGTCCACAGAGCGAGAAGACCACCCAGTAAGTGGGAGGAACCAGTAAGGAGTTAACATCCAAAATTTGCAAAGAACTCACACAACTCAACACCAAACAACCCAATTAAAAAATTGGCAGAGGACCTAAATAGACATTTCTCCAATGAGGACACACAGATGGCCCATAGACAAATGAAAAGACGTTCAAAGTCACTAATCATGAGAGAAATGCAGATTAAAACCACAATGAGATCTCCCCTCACACCTGTCAGAACGGCCGCCATCAATAAATCCACAAACAGCAAGTGCTGGCGAGGGTGTGGGGGAAGGGGACCCGGTGCACGGTTGGTGGGGATGCAGACGGGTGCAGCCACCGTGGAAAACAGTGTGGAGGTTCCTCCAAAAATACAAAGTAATATTGGATATAAACTGTAATTGAAAAGTAAAATTGAAAAAGAGGGATACTAACTTCTCTTCAGGAGCCTTAATTAATGTTCTTAAGAATATGTGTGTGTGTGTGTGTGTATAAATAATTAAAACAAATATCCAATATATACATGTGTGTGTGTATATATCTGGAGGTTATTATTTAAATATCAGATACTTTAAGGAGATTTGATTGCGGCTTGTGGAATAGCATTGCATTGGAAAATGAACAAGTTAACACTCCAGAAGCCGACGCGAATGATCTTGCTTCCGGAGCTCCGGTGATAATATTTCTGGAAATTGAACTTCGGCATCCCGGCACATGCCACGGTGCCGACCTGGGCCATAGGAACGTGCTTCCCTCAGTTCGCGACTCGGCATCTCAACAGTTTTTGCTTTCTTTGCGTGTTTTTAATAGAAATGAGATCGCGCTTCCTTGTGTCTGCAAATGCGTCATACCTTCTCTTTACTAAACGCTCCTTTACTATTTTTGACTTTAAAAACCTCCTGAATCTTCGTATTATTTTAGTAGATCCGTCCCTCAAAGATGGTGCAGGAAAGAATAAGCAGGAGGTGAGGGGCTGGGCCACGCTGGCTCCTAATTTCGACGGGGCCACTGACGTGCTCCAGGGGATGAACCCCAGAGCGCCGCGGGGGTCAGGTGCTGAGCTGCGCAAACGCGGGCAGAGACGCAAAGAGGGCACGTGAATGGATGACAGACGGGTCCCCTGTCCTACTGGGGCTCCGGGCCCTGCTGTTCCATTTCCCAGCATTTTCTTCTGTCTTTCCTTAAAACTCATATTCGGTAAATGTCTGTTAAGTCCCTCTATGTGCTAGGCGGTGTTGTCTGTACCTGGGACAGGCCAGTGACGGAAACGGACCACGTCCCCATTCTGTGGCAGAAAGACCTTCGTCCTCTGTCAAAGGTCTCCAGGGGACGGGGAGGCAGGGCAGGCCATGGGACGGGAGCCCTGGGAGCGGCCCAGGCCTGGGGCTGCCCGCAATGGCGCCGGGTCATTGGGAGCGAGCCTTGTCGCTTTGCGGGGCCTCAGTTTCCACAAAATGAGATTGGGGGGCCCACGGTGCTTGAGATTCTGGGAGACCTTTTTGGGGACGTGGCATCTTTTTCCTGGGAAGGTGTTTTCCCCGCCCACACAGACATGAGGTGTTTTCCGAGGGCCTGGGCAGGCGGTCAGAAAGCGTCTCATTTGTCAACAGGAAGGCGGGAAGTAAAAGGGAGCCTTTGAACGCGTCGTTCTCCACCCACCAATTACACGGCTCCCTCGAGGACAAGCAACAAAGACGGTAATGAGAAGACTAGCCGTCCCTTTCATCCTCAGAATTACAGTTTAAAGGAGGAAAAAAGCACCCTTGTTTCAAAGCCTTTGTTGAGCACTTGCTTGGCAGAATTTTAATCTGTCACAAAAACCTTACGATTTAACTTTTAAAGGATCCTGTTTTGGCGTTTGTTAGCACCGTACCGCCAACGCTTCTCTATTGTCCAAAAAAAGCCCGAGTGTAAATTAGGTGTCGCTGAGACTCGAGTTATGGAGGGCCGAGCACCTCTGTTAGGGAACACGCACATGTGTGCACATACACGTGTGCACATGCACAAACACACGTGCACAAACGTGGGCACAGAACACACACACCCACAGATCACATAATTCCACCCACCGGGTTCGAAGCTCTGCCAGCCATGGCTGACTAGGACACGGCGCTTTTTCAGGACTCTGTCCGTCACTAAGTTTCAGTCGCTGCCGCAGAAAACCCGTGTGGCTGCCAGAGTCCTGTTGGTCTGGCCGTCTGGGGACCCAGAGCGGTGGCCCCGTCAGGCACTGTCATTGCTATGGGACAACATGGGTGAACCATGAGGACACCAAGCTACGTGAAAGGAGCCAGTCACACGGGACAGTCACCGCACGCGTCCTTTTAAGTGAGGTGTCAAATGACAAAACAAACACAGTTTCTTCAACAGGAAGGAGTTGGTGCCCTTGACCTAGGGGCCAGGGAGTGGGCAGCATGGCGCCCCCCAAGCAGTGACGTGCTCTTGCCGCTTCCTTTAGAAACCCCTCCCGTGTCCCCTGTGTCCAAACACTTGACCACGACACAAGGTGGCCCTTCCTGTTGACAAATGAGCGGTGGACCGGCCACCTCGGCCGGCAGCATCGTCACAAAGCAAGAGATAGCAACAGACATCTGTGTGTAGAGTCCCCTCGGTAGGGGGGGCGGCAGAGCCCAGGAAGACACACTGTGTGAGCCGCTGGGGCCGGGAGCGGGCGGAAGAAGAGAAGAGACTTGCCCAAAGCCCATCAAACATAAGTGGCTTTTGTTGCAGCCGTTTTACTTCCACTTGCAAGTAGTTACCAGCTCTGGAATCGAGCATTTCTCTGCGGCCACGAAGCCCCCAGCATGGGGCATAATGAGCGGGCCCGCGGCCGAGAAAGGCTGCAGTGAGGATGAAGGGCCTCTCCCGTTGGGAAACAGAGTGAGTCGGAGAGAGGTCTCTGTGTCCTGTGAAGTCTAACAGCCGTTGAAGTGGGCGCCGTTATTCGAGAAGACAGGGTTTGCCTCATTTCCCGGCTCCATAGCCGCACAGATTCAGAAAGACAGGCGAGGACGGAGGCCAGAGGCTGGCGGTGGTGGGTCTGGCTGCGGAGGCTGAGAGTGCAGGGTGTGCGGACGTGCTCTGGGAGACGGTGGGGAGCTGGCGTGAGCCCGGGGTTAGAAATCAGGTGTGCAGAGGAGATAATGACAGTGGTGATGGTGGCAGCTGATGTCCCTTCAAGAGCCGATGACATGCACGATGCAGCCTGCGGTGGTGTGACTTAGAATAAATGGCGATTTGATCCCCCTCCAAGGCTGCTGGTGCCCAGCTCCCCGAACCCGGGGACCTTCCCGACCATGGGAGCTGTGGGAGCATCTTCTGTTTGCCCCTGGTCCTCTGTTCCCGCAACCACCTCAGGGGCATGAAGGGGACAGTGGTGTCTCGTTATTCATAACAGTCTCTTTCCACCGCAGCTGGGTTTGTGTTCGTGGGGGACTCTTGAGGAGCACCTGTGGCTGGGGGCTGGTTGCCAAGGGAACCAGCCAGGAAGAGAGGGGGGGCTGGAACTTCCATTTCAGCCCCTGATTTCTGGGGGGGGGGGAGAAGCGCAGGGAGTGGAGTCAATCACCAGTGGGCGATGATTTGAGCAGTTGTGCCTATGGAGCAGGGCCTCCAGAAAAGCCCAAATTAGGGGGTTTGGGGAGCTGTATACTGTATCTATGTGCTGGACCCCAAACCTGCAGGGACGGAAGACCACTTCTGTGTTCTAGACCCTTCCAGGCCTTGCCCTGTGCATCTCTTCATCTGGCCGTTCATTTATATTCCTAGTATCCTTTGGAATAAGCTGGCAACCTCCTGAGTAAACTTGTTTCCTAAGTTCTGTGAGATGATCCAGCAAAGTAATCGAAGCAGAGGAGGGGTCATGGGAACCTCTGATGTACGCGTGGTGGGTCAGAAGCCCAGGGGACACCCTGACTTGCGACTGGCTCCAGTAGTGGGGCCGTCTCGCAGGATGGAGCCCTTGGCCTGAGGGATCTGAAGCGTCTCCCGGTGGTCACGTCAGAACTGAGCTACATTTGTGGGACAGCCGGCCAGCGTCCGAGGAGAATCGAGTTAACTGCCGGGTGGTGTGAAAACCCCCCTCGGACAGCCTGAAACAGCGTTCCGCACGGGTCAGCTAATACTTTCTACACCCGCCCTTCACAGTGGAAGTTACACGCCGGCTCCCGCTCTCCAGAGGAAGACTTGTGTCTTCCAAGCACGACAGTTGCCACAATGTATCTATTCTCACACACCTCAAACCCCACATCTTCTTTGTAACGGATGCTTGAAGGGCTATTATCTTAGCAGTAACCTTGGTAGCTGCACCCGACCCTGGTCCAGCTGCACCGGCTGATCTTTTACACTCTTCCTGGAAAACTCAGTCAAATTCCGTTAATGTGGCATTCAGCAAGTTAATCTGCACGGCACTGCATGTATGAAAGCATGTACCTCGCTCCTCAGTGGCGTTACAGCTCGTCCTTTAGGCGTGTTTAATGCATGACAGCAGCTGGTCCAGAGTTTAAGCACAAGGCTGAACTTCAGGCAGCCTGGTGCTGAAAACGCGCTTCACAGGGAACCGCATCTGTGCATGAGCTTACGGAGTGGAAGGGAATGGGTGATAGCAATGCGGTAGCTTCACTGTTCTGAGCCCTTGGAATCTGCTCAGTGCCGCCCCCTGTGGAAAGGAAGGACGAGGGGCTCCTCAGGAGCGGCAGTCCAGACGCCTTCACGAGCTTCCCCACCCGAGGGAAGTCCCGGGAGCCCAAGCACTCCAGGGACCTCACCGTGGCCTCCGGGGGGCTGAGCGACCTGGAGATCGGCAGGTACGCGCTGCTGGGCGTCTTCTGCCTGGCCATCCTGGTCTTCCTGTCCAACTGCGTGGCCTTCGCCTTATCTGTACTTCGGAAGGACAGACACAAACGGCTCACTGTGAGCGAGCACGGGCCCATCCCCCACTCCCACGACTGGCTCTGGCTGGGGAACTGTCGTTCGAAAGGTAACTGAACACAGAGCCCTTATCTCAGGTAGTGTTGCTCTTACCGTGGGGCACAGATGCAAAGAGCTGGGACCAGGGTGCGGCTGGGGGCTGGGGACGCGCCCCGAGCAGGGCTGAGAGTGAGCGCTGCGTTCAGTGTTGTGTCCTGGGTCACACAGTCCCCCCACCCTGGGCCCTGCCCTGAAAATGCAGCCATAACTAGCTTCTTCGGCTTTTTTAAACATGTGTTTCTGAAAGAATTCAGAAGCTAGTCCTTTCGTTAAGATCTGTTTGAGGGGCAGGTAAGCTTCCTCCCTTTCCTGGGTGTTGACATCCTGTCAACCCTGGGTGGCTGTGCTGGCTCTCGGTGCCGTCTACGTGTCCCCACTTGGGTGCTTAGGGACGAAACCTAAACTCTTAGCCCTGCTTTATCTTCCCCAGTTTTTCTCATTAAACTATTCTGAGTTGGACAAGAGGTTTCGTTTAGTACGGAGTGTTCGTCGAAGAGTGCTGTCTAACGTATCATTTTCACAGGAAGCGTTTCAGGCGAACGCTGGGGAAATGCCGAGAACCGTAACTGTTTGTTTATTTTTTCTCCGGTGGTTGTAGCTTCACGGGGAGCTGATGGAGTTAATTTCCGAGGGACACAATCTCCCCAACTGCTCTTTGCTGTATTTTTGTGAGCATTGTGTGAGCGTCTTTTTTTTGCATCCAATCTGAAATCTAAAATTAGTGTCAGTATGCACAGAAAGAAAATTGCCTAGAAAACAGCTGCCGAAGAGGCTTGCCGTATGCCGAGCGGAAGTAAAGAGAAAGAAATAGGGTGATATTTCCATCTAACAGGATGTACACATCCGTGTGGTCCGATGGCTTTGCAACGCTCCTGGTCGTTTCTCTGGCGGAGACACCACACTCACGGGATGTGCACCGAGGGGGACAAACAACAGGTGCACACACACACATGTGTACTCACACCCCCACCACACACACATGCACATGCACACATTCACACACATGTACACACACCACACATACACCTGCACTCGCACACAGACACCACCCGTATACCTGCACTCACACACGTGTGCTCTCACACACACTGCACACAGCTACACATACAGCACACACATGTGCACGCACACACACTCACATCTGCACTCACACACAACACCTGCACTCACACATAGCACACACCTACAGCACACAAATGTTTGCACAGTCGAACACACATGTGCACTCACACACACATACCACAGACCCAGGCAAACTCACGTGCACATGCATTGCGCGCGCACACACACACACACATGCACCCACGCATACACTGCACACCCCAAGCATACAGCACATGTGTGCGCACACACACACACTTACATGTGTGCAAGCACATGCACACACCACACACTCACACATGTGCACTCTCTCACACACACACAGTACACAAACATGCCCAAGCTCATTACACACCTACATGCACGCGCACACACTCATGCCCACGTACAGACACACCATGCCCCATTCATTCACCCATGCACACATGTACACAGACACACATATACATACACAGACACCGTATACACACATATACACTCACACACACATCCTCACAGGCCGAGACTCCGAGGCCAACCCCCCTGTGCCCTGGGGGCGCGGGCACAGCAGGGCCCTGGGCGCTGCGGGAAACAGCCAGGAGCTCTCAGGAGCGCGGTGTGAGCCGACCTGGAAAAGTTGGTTGCAAGTTCTGCAGTAATTAAGATGCATTTGCATAATGGGTGAGCGTGCTTATTTATTTATCGTCAAGCTGCTTCTGGGTCCCGACGCGCCGCCTCCCGCGGGACGCCTGGTGGCGGTGGGGCTGCTGATTGTGGTTGGGAGGAAGGGTCGGTGCTATTTTTAACCCCCCATTATTCCAGGAAACACACACATCTGGAGCCTTGTGAGGACTGATTATTAGCTGTTCAGCTGAGAAATCGCCTGGTGTCTACAATGCATCGTTTTCCAATTATTCCGATATCTTTCAATGCCTTAAATGCTGGAGGCACATAAAATTCAGCTCATTTAATCTCTCTAAATCATAGTTTCTCCATCTGCCATGGTCTTACAGTTTAATAAAAATCATTACTTTTTATAAACCCAGCACAATCGTGGAAACGATTGACGGAGCTCGCCGCGGCGTGGTGTTGTTTTTCGTTTCAGGAAGAATAAACATCTGAACTGGAAAATAATTTTCATATTTTCAGCCTGCTCCGGGAGTTTGGGGGTTTTTACAGGGTCACTTATCAAGCTGACGAAAAGAAATGCACTTTTATATGTTTCTTAAGAGAGATTCCAAAAGACTGGGGTACTGTTCAGAGGGAATCGGAGCGAGGCAGCTAGGCTCCCTGACCCCCGTAACTCAATTTCACGTCCCTGTGGTTCTGGCTGCACTTGGCGATCTTTCTTTATTGGGACCGCCTGCCTCCCACACCCGGTCGCAGCTCTGAAGTGCTGAGCGGATGCGTGGGAAGAGCCTGCATCCGCTGCTGAGTTGTCCCTTGAAATAAGTCAGGGCTCACACGTGTGTGGACAAGCGTCTGACGTTTGCATGGACAAAGGGAGCATGGTCGCACTAAGGCCAGTTATATGTTAAAGCAATGGAAAATGTTCTACTTAAAAAATTTTTTTAGGACCTTTGGGAGAACTACATGGGAATCAAGAATACATCATTCACCTATGTATGGGAGTTTCCAGAGTTTTACTGTTAGAAAGTCAATGCAATTTGTACCAGCATCCACCGACAAATACTCAGGGAGAAGGATTTATGAAGTTGGTGTTTGTGGGGTTTTTTGGTATAACATGAGGTCTAAAGCTGAGCGATCACGTGGTTGGTTTAGGAGCTCTCAGATGTCTCCAGACACCCCAGAGTTTTTCCTCCTTTCATTCCAGCTTCTTCAGTCTATTGGCTTCATTTTTATGTTTGTCTCCTCATGTCCCCAAAAGGCTGCCAGGGCTCCCAGCATCACGCCCTATTTAAAAGCAGGACAAAGTCAGGTGTCTCTTTAGTTAATGAAAAATGCCTTTATGGAAGCCCTCAGTCATGTGATTCTGTTGTTAAATGCTCTCTGCGCCTTACCTCAAGTCCTGTGCTACATCCCCGGGGGCAGTGCCATCTTCGGGAAACTCGCTGTTAAAACACGTGCTGTGCAGGATCCACAGATTCATGCCTCTGAGCCTGCTTAACCCACGTAGGGTGAGGCAGATGCTTCTGGGGAGGCAATGCTGATATCACGCACCCTGATGCTTGGACCAGTTTTTGCAGGGGATGGGAGATTAAGAAACACTATTACAACACTGTGTGTGTGTGTGTGTGTGTGTGCACACGCATGCCCAATGCGCGTGTCCTGTATACACACACATGTGCATCATCTCATGCGCTCTTGTCATCTTCATTCCAAATTTGAAACCGAGAAGCCAGTCCCTGGTTACTAGAGACCTGGGGTCTATTGGGCTGTTTTCAGAAACGACGGTTGTTGTGGTGGCACTTAGTGGCACACGCCACGGCTGGCCCGAGTGGACTGTGAGACTGCCCGGCATTTCGGCGTCGGGACTTACAGCGGTCAGTGTGTGGCACTGTGACGCGCAGCGGCCGGGCGCCGTCAGGAGGGAGAGAGAGCTCGCCCGGGGCTGCGCTTTTCTAGCTTCTGCCCGAGAAGTTTTTCCGGAGGCAGCCCGTGGCGTGTGTTGTGGGCCCAGTGGCCTCGTAGGCCCGTTTCTCTCCTATTCGTTAACCAACGTTGTCCAATTTCAGTCTTTCGTGGAACCTTCTTACAATATTTTCCATAATTACAATACTTGTCCTATTATCTATATAACATTGACTTTAATATTCCTTTAAAAAATGGCTGCACGAAGGAAATGTTAACTACGGGAAGCTGCGTCAGCAGTGTGGTGGGAAACTATTATCGCTTATCAAAAATAGTAGCGGACGATGGAAATTAGCATAGAGACGTCACGACCTAGTTGTGTTGCTGCATGAGGCTCTGAGCCTGAGCCCTGCCGGCTTGGCGTTAGAAAGGAAGGTTCCAGAATACCAATATACACATATGTATTCAATAAATATATATCTGTTTATATATATATTAATATATTTATTGATTATGCTATTACAGTTGTCCCATCTCCCCACCTTCACTCCACTCCATCCTGCACACCCCCTCCCTCCCACATTCCCCTCCTATAGTTCATGTCCATGGGTCATACACATAAGTTCTTTGGCTTCTACATTTCCTACACTATTCTTACCCTCCCCCTGTCTATTTTCTACCTACCATTTATGCTACTTATTCTTTGTACCTTCCCCCCACACTCCCCCTCCCACTTCCCCTGTTGATAACCCTCCATGTGATCTCCATTTCTGTGGTTCTGTTCCTGTTCTAGTTGTTTGCTTAGTTTGCTTTTGTTTTTGTTTTAGGTGTGGCTGTTAGTAACTGTGAGTTTGCTGTCATTTTTACTGGTCAGAGGGTCACAGGTTTCACATTAGAATTAGACCGGGGGGGGGAGGGGGGCCAGACCTGGGAGAAAAGGTGCAGAGGCTGCAGCTTGGGGACCGGATGCTGGGTCACGTCTGATGCGAGCCTGGCGCGGGGGAGCTCACCGGAAAGGCTGACAGGCTGCTCTGACCTTGTCCAGACACCATAAAGCCACCAGGTCCGCCTGCTGTGACCTCCCAGGGATAACGGGTTTTGCTTCATTTTTGCTTCCCAATCTCACTTGAGTTCCTCTCCTTGGAAATGATTTCTTGCAGAAATCGTTAGAAGGGAGGAGAGGTAGGGTTAAATTGTCAAAATTGTCGTCATCAGCAGCAGGAGCCAACCTGGAGTGGCACGTGCCAAGGGAAGAGAGAAACCTGCTGACTAAGCCGAGGGGTTGTCTTATGGTGGCCGAGCTGAGAGCCGTGAATCAAGGAGGCAGGCTCTCCAGTCACCATTGCTGTCGCGTGACTCGATGACGGTGACTCACCACCGTTGCTCCACCTGCTAGAGCCCGGCAGGCACCTTCTACCTCGGGGGGAGTGAACTGCTCGAGGCTTTCCCAGGCGTTCACTGTGGGGGCTTGGAAGGGGTGAGACCATCAAGGAAAAGAAGAGGTAAACTATAAGAAGCAAAACCACATGAATTCTTATTTTTTTCCTTGTTTCTCTTTAGAAATCAGACTGTGTGACGTCAGTGTCTGCCTGGATTTAGGGAGGCCGGGAGAAGGCGGCACCCTGAGCACAGCACCTGGCGATAGCCCCACGCTCACAGATGAGTGCAGTGGGATGGGGACACACCACCCAGTGGGTGAGTGTTTCTCATCATGGGTCCCACAGCGACAAACCAGCCACGTGGACACAGCTCAGGATCCTGGCTCGAACAGTTCCCGGTCCACAGAAAATGATCATCTCCTCCAGGAGGCAAGACAGCAGCCCGACTTTGGCCTCCCTTCCAGCGCTGCCTGAGAAGGAAAGGGAACCCAGCACTCAGGCAGTGTCTCTGAGTTGGCTTTGACAAGGGGACACACTCCCGTTGACAGTGGCTGCAGCAAGTGCCTGCATTTAGGCTCCCACGAAACAGAGAGAGGCGAGGACTGGGCTCGCAATTCCGTGCTCTGCAGGGAGGGCGCCTCCTCCTGGATCCCAGGTTCTCTAAGGCTGGCGCCTGCATGGGTTCGCAGCACACAGACGGGAGGGGGGCGCCCCTATCAGAGGAGACGCATGTCCTAAATGAGACTTGCTGAGGACCGGAGGTCCCCGTCACTTAAGCGATTAGTTATGGAATTTTACACAAGCCGGCGATATTTGCTTTGCGGCCGTGGTGCGGCTGGCGAGACAGAAAGCTCTGCCAGGGGAGTGCTCAGCAGACGTGCCTCTTATTTCTTTCATCTCTTTTATGGTGCTGCGAGCATCCTGCCACCCCGAGTTAGAAATTAATATCGCACTCTTGTAATGAGAGAAGCAAAGGTAAGAATATGAGATGGAGACAGTTTGGCCCCAGAACAATAACTCCGTGGATTGAGTTAACTGTGTTTGACTCGAGCAGAAAGGCGTCCACGTGCAGGAAATCTCCGTGCCCCCAGCAGCACATCTGAGCCTCTGCCACAGCTGAGCCGCAGCGCGAGAAGCTGGTAGACCAGATGTCCCCAGCCGCCGGGTCTCCGTGTGTTCTAAGTGCCTCAGGATTATTTGTGGCTATCGACAGACTGGAATTCATAGCTCCCTCCAGCTCCCAGATAATGGGGGATACTTCCAAAGTCCCCGAGTTAATTTGTAACTGAAGATAGGAATCCGTCGGTGACTCTGTACGGATGGAAAATCAGCTAGTGACTCCATAGGCGCTCCTGGGGGAGCATTTTGAAGACATTTGCTGAGCATTACAAGGGCTCCCAATAAGGATTCGCTCCGTATCTATGACGCCCCCCGAGGAGGCGTCCGGGGCTGAGCCGCCTCACAGCTGTGTTAACAACGCCTAGGATGGGCCCCGGCCTGCAGATGTGCCTGTGGAGGCCCGGCTTCATTTAAGCCACCGTTTCGCCTAAGAGAGATGAAGGGGGGAAACACACGCAGGAAATGGACTCGGGTAACCTGCCCTGCATCACAAAGTGTAGAAGCTGAGATTGTCGCCTGAAGGAGAACGGAGGGCAGGCTGTGAGAATGGCACTCCCACAGCGGGGAGGGTCCCCTTGCCGCCACCAGGCAGCCACACTCGTCCCTCTGCACACCGGACACTCGGCACCCTCCCCGGTGTGCTCACACAGGTTTGTTTGTTCATCCGGGAGGGGCGTGAACACATTTCCATCCTAAACGCTCTCGTGGTCTTTCAGTGATAAAAAGAAAAAAAAGTGACCACTTTGTCACCACCCGCTCACCACACTGTCTGCATTCGGGGGCCTCTGGCATAAAGTCCACCCACGTGCCTCCCTGCTGTGGGACTCCTCTGCATTGGGGACTCCGGCGTCGCCAGCGGTGGGAGCAACAACTTGGGAAACTTTTGCCTGGGGTGGCATTTCTTCAATTGCTGGACAACCAGCTGGCGATGTACGTGTCCTAGAGACACCAACCATGTGTCCTTGGAGACTCAAGTGAGGAGCTTTGCAAACACGGTGAGCATGCAACCTCGGACGCGCCTGAGGCCCACCCAGGGAGCAGGGGGGTCCGCCTGCTGGTTAACCACCCAACCCATGCTGGCAGACACCTGGGTGGCAGGGGGTGGGGAAGAGGGGTGCAGCCTCCTTTTCCTATTGGGGTGCCTCCATGGGGACCGCCGATGAGAGTCCAGATGCCCCTCTCTCTACACCTGAGTTTATCTTCTGCAGCTCCTTTGGCCCCAGGGGTCGCTGGAAGCCGCTGTCCTTGGTGCTGAATCTCTCTCTCTCTCTCTCTCTCTCTCTCTCTCTCCCTCTCTCTCTCTCTCTCTCTCTCTCTCCCCCCCCCACCCCGTTCTCCATCTCTCCTCCATTTTCACACGACCTCCGTTCCCTCACTGATAAAATAGGGATAATAATAGCATCTGTTATTATTAGCATGCACTATTAAATGTCTTACTGCCTTGTGCGTAGACTAGGGTTTGGCTTATAATTAAGTATCCAAGCCTAGGCTGTGATTCTTATTACTTTGTTCTGGCTTCCCCCCTCTGTTGGTCCTTTCTGTTATTCTCCCTGGTGTCTCTCCTTGCTGTGGCTTTGGGGGTCACATGTGGAACCTCTGACCCCATGGCCCCGGTTTCTCATGTCAGTGCCCTACAGCTGACCAATGCAGAGGCACCAGAGGAGAAGGAGTCTGCTTGTTCTAACCTAACCTAAGTCCCACCTGAGACTCAGATGGGATTCAGCTTAGTGGGCAGTCAGGGGCTTTAGGTCCAGTGTTTGTTTGCGAGGCGGGCGCAACGCCGCATATTTTCAGCGATCCAGAACTTCAGCCAGTGCGAGGATCAGATGGACAGGTTGGGTTTGCATGTCCCTGGAAGGCCACTGCTGGCCCAGGAGGCTGGGTGCTTGACCCCTGCTGCACACCCCAGGGCCCTGCGGCCTCTGCATTTGCAGCTGTCCCCTGGTGAGCCCTGGTTAGTGGCCTCCCTTCCCAGCCAAGTGTAAGCTCTTGGAAAACAGTGATGTTGTTCCTGGCGCTGGGTGGTGAGAATCACAGCCCAGCAGATATCTGTCAGGTGAGTGGGGGAGCCCATGAATGAACCGATGTGTGAATAGAATCTACGTCTCCAGCAGACTCCTGGAGAAAGCGAGCCCGGGTCAGGGGTGGAAGTAGGCCCATCGCGGGTGCATTTCTGTGGCAGCCGTGCAGGTGTGCTGCCCACGTGTCCACAGGTGGACATGTAGCTGCCAGTGGTCCAGCTGGCTGACAGTCTCCCCTGGATCTACCTTGCTTTTCACTCTTGACAGCCAGCCAGCCAATGACTGAGCAGATTACGGTGGGACACAGGGTCCGGTCAGCTCTGTCCAACACTGGGCTCCTCTAATGGGCAACCTCCACCCGTGGACCTCCACACCGTGTGGGCTGAGCCCCCGGCCCCACCCGGCTTCCTTCTCTGTTACTTCCTGCAGTCTTTGCCCCCAGTCACCTGCACGCACACCTGCCTCCGTCTCAGCACCACTCCCCAGAGGACCAGATGGACAACACATTCTGACCCATCAGCACAGCAGAGATGTCAGAGATGTCACACTGTTCGGGAAGTTTTGAAAACTTGAAATACTTGGCAACACGTAAACAGTGGAAGACCAGGGGCCGCAGCAGCCTCATGGGAGCTGGTGATGGGCTCCGGCCGTGCACTCTGGACACACGCCGGCCACCTGCCACCCTCCAATCACAGCCCACACCCTGCTGGCTCTGACAACTGCGTAAAATAAGACTGGAAGCTTAACTGGTCCCCTTGGTGATAAGGGAAACTTACAGGCTCTGAGAAGATGGACATAGTAACCCTCAAGTCCAGTCTGTCATACCGCCAAGTTGACTGCTCTTGACTTCACAGTGGGATGCTGGATTCCCACACGGGTTTCTGATGAGTTGGGGACACCTTTGCTAAAAGCCTCATCAAGGGGTTGGCTCAGTGATGCCAGAAGTAATGGATGATGCAAGAGGGAAGACTTGGGAGACCCTCCTGGCCAATGGAGTTGACCTAACCTTTGTGACCAGTTTCCCTGAGCACAGTGACCGGGCACAGACATGGCGGTGGATGCAGGGTCGGGTCAAGGTCAATGCTGTCTTGCTTGCTCTTGCTGCTCTTCTAACCCCAGATGAGTCGATCAAGTCCCCTCTAGGGAAATTGTTCTCTTTCAATACTGTGTTGGAAGGTCGCAGAATCGCTGAACAAGTTCCAAATCGTGGCCTCTCCTTGTCTAGAGTCCAGCTGAGCTGGTGTGTCCTTTGTCTCAACTCTACAGAGTCCCTCGTGGCTGGAGACTCGCAAAATGTAATTCTTTGGCTGAAGGCTTTATTTCATCCCATCTATTGATGAGCATTAAGGAAGAAAATTAAAGTTGAATAAAATGAAATCCCTTCTTTTGCTAATGAGAGACATCTGTTTATTCCTTTTTTTTTTTTTCTTTTGTAAATGTGCATTTGCTTAATAGGCACTTTTCACAATGCCAAGCAAGGGCGCTGTGACTTTGAGAAATTTATCAGAGGTCCAGCCATTTTTTCGTTGTTCAATGTGCTTTGAGAAAAGCGTCTGCTCTTTCGTGGAAGGAGGAAGACTGGGGGAGAGGGAAGGGGGTCTAGGAGAGGAGGTGAAATCGAGGGCTTAGAAAGGTAGAATGACATCCCTTGAAGATGGCCACGTCCCAATCCCTGCACCCTGAGGCTTTGTCACCTGACACGAGAGATGGGACTTCACAGGTGGGGTTAACCAAGGACTGTGAGGTGGGGCGAGCACGCTGTGCAGGTGGCACTGATAATAACAAGGGTCCTTGTAAGGGGAGAGTGTGGGGATTCAGAGTCAGAGACATGTGAAGGGATGCAGAGGTCACAACAATGAGGAGACAAGAGCCAAGGAATGCAGGTGGCCTCTAGAATCCGGAGAGACGCATGGAAATGGAGTTGCCCCCGGAGCTCCGGGAAGAACCAGCCCTGTGGCACTGTGCCCTCCAGGCTTCAGATCTCCAGAACAGTCAGGCGACAGATGGGTGGGGTTTTTCAAGCTGCGGGGTGTGGCGGATCATGGGAGCAGCTGTAGGAAGTGAATACGGGGCCTGAGCACATGCCCCCTCGGTGCTAGAGAACAAATCAGCGTCTGTGTGTTTCTTGGGAGAAGGGCTGGGAGGGCAGCCAGTACAGCATTTTAGTGCAGCAAGAAAAGAATGAGAAAGCCCATCTGCATGCGACACCTCCCCTGAATCCAGGCACCATTGGAGCGCTTTGCTGATGGTGGCTCATTTAGTCCTCATGACACAGGTGAGGTCGTCATTACTACCATCCCCACTTGATAAATGAATAAACAGAGGCCCAGAGACTCAGAGCCTGTGGTTGCAGGTGCACAGGGCATGTGGCTGCAGGTGCACAGGGCATGGGGCTGCAGGTGCACAGTATGGGGCATGTGGCTGCAGGTGCACAGGGCATGGGGCTGCAGGTGCACAGGGCATGGGGCTGCAGGTGCACAGTATGGGGCATGGGGCTGCAGGTGCACAGCCAGCAAGGGCAGAGGCAGGTCAGACTCAGGGTGTCTGGCTCCAGAACACATCACTTTAACCACTGCCCCTAACAGCCTCTTCTAGGAGACTGGGTTTTGAACAGAAAATTTAGGCTAATAAAGTCTGAGTTACAGGGGACCTACAAATTGGACACCTACTCTGAACGTACATGAAGACTTCATGATATCCAGGGACAGGGCTTTATGGTGCTTTGGGGGAGAAAGATTAGAACTACTTGCTTTTGGAATTATGATTGTTATCATTACTGTCATTCATATACAGATAATATGCCATTTAAAAAATGCCTTGATCTTAATTTAAGTACCCACAAGCCTCTTCATTCCCCGGCCCAGTGAACCCGCACACTGCACATAAGACAAGAGACGTTGTTCATCCCAAGTGAGGTTCGTTGCTCACAGATTCTGCACAAACAACAGACTCCGATTAACGGAGGAGGTTGGGTGAACTCACTGCCTTCCCTACTCACCTCTCTGAATATCTTACAAATGACTAAGCACCTTTGCTGGGTGCCGCCCTCTGAGTTTTCAAAAGGGAAGGAACGTCCTCTCAGAGAGATCCTCTGGTCTGTGCTTCATAAAACCAATGGAGAAGAATCCTTTCCTCCTTTTCCCGCCCCGATTCTGGAAGAGACACGAACTCTCGGGGGAAATGGGTCGTCCGTGCCGTGGGCACTGCATGCTCGCCCAGTTCCTCCCCATCCCGGGAGCAGGATGGCTGAAAAGCACACCGGTCTGCTGGGAATTGGGGGCGTTTCCTTTCTCCTCAGGATTTAGGGGCATTGGCTTTCTGCTCTTTTCCTACCACGGGACGATATTGTATGTTGCTCAGGCCAATTCACATAATTACATGAAGACGATTCATTAGCGCCCTCCCTGTGCCTGGCTTTGTGCTTAGTGCTGGGGACACAGGGCTGAGGCTTGGCCACAAGTGCGCAGCTCAGGGGACAAAGTGGCCGTGGAGAGAGGGAATCTCCCCAGACTCAGAGTGTCCACCCTGTTTGGGACAGTCCCCTGGGGCACATTTTCCTACAGTTGTTCTGCATGCCTAGTAATTTCTCTTTGGAGGCTCCACCGGGTAAGAGTGACTGTCTCCTGCATTAGCCAGCCCTGCTGTGACAAGATGTCCTCAAGTCACAGTCGACTGTCAACCTCAGGATCACGGCCACTGGCTTGTGCTTGGCCATTTGTCATCACTTTGTAATTAATTATAGCTCTTAGGACCAAGGCGTCCATTATGGAGATAATGAATAATGGATGGCTTTGTGCTGGATTCTCATGGATGGGACTGTGAGTCCCTTGCCCCCAACTTCCCCAGGGAGCGCCCGCAGTGGGTCTTTGTACGCAATTTCTAATTATCCTTCTTACGCATCTCCCAAGGCTCTTCCCTCCTGCGCCAAGGAAAATGTTCATTTCTGGGTTATTGTCTGTGACTCCAACACAGAGGGAGGCCATGAGGTGAGCGCCGACCTCGGCGAGGCCGCAGCCATAATTATCATCAGGACAAATGCCAGCGCGCCTTTGGGTGCCATCAAAAGCAGTTGTTCTGCCTTCAAATGCAAAGCTGTGCATACAAAAATGAAAAGAAGAAGAGAAAGGTTTCCCCTGCCAATCACTGGGATGGAACGGGGCCAACGCCTGGGAGTGGCGTTCTCAGATGGGCCGCGCTGTGAAGGAGGACAAGGGCCAGGTCCTGCCTCTGGTGTGAACCGTGGTCCGCAGGCCACGCCCACCCACATGGCCCTTGATCTCGGAGAAGTCGCTGTGTTTGGTCCCTGGAGAGAATCGCTCAGACTTCTAGATGAAACTAGACGCAGCCATTGAGGTGGAGGAGAGAGATCCATGACGTGGCAGCCTGGGTGGACCAGCGCGCTTCCACACCCACGCTGGGCGACCGGGCAGACCACACCCCCGGCGTGGGGTCTCGTGAGGCAGAGTAAGATGTTGACGACTCAGAGAAAGCCCTGCAGTGGTGAGACCTGTTCCAATTTGCCCAATTCTTTACCCATTCATCCACTTCTTTCTCAAATGTTTGCTAGTCATAGAGGAAAGGGGGGCCATGCATGGAATGCGTGTCTACGGCAGAGTCGCCTGCATCAGTCACACGCCTGAGCTTGTCACACCGCTCTGGGCCACACAGTCGCCGCGCCGGCTCTGAAAAGGCAGTCAGGGAGGGTGGCAAATGGCATTCTTTCTGCAGAAATTACTAGAAGGCTTTATAATCCACGAACAACTTAACCACCCAACATGACATGAAAGGGCCTCTCCTACCTGTGGGAAAACACACAAAACATTTTGGTTCTAGTGAGTGCTAGTCGCTGAAGACAACGGAAAACTTAGAAAATTACATCAATAAAAACATTGGAGCCAAATCTGATAAAATTCTTTTTAAACCTGTGCTTGCTCTCTGGCAATAGCTCTGAATACTAACAGCCTTTCAATCACTTTGTACATATTCAGGATCTGGGGAAAAAATGTGTCTGCCTCCCGTCCTGGGCTGGCGGGGACCGCGTCCGGAGGGAGATGAAGTCCTAGTGGTAGATGGGGCCTCGGTCATGGGACTTCCTGTTGACTTCAGAACTGCAGTTCATTTGAATCGAATCCCCGCTTCCGTCAGCCGCTGTCTTCTCTGTCATCTCCCCCGCCCCCCGCCCAGGAATGTAGGTTGTTAATGATTTAGGGGCTTGTGGAATTCAAAATATTTGAGCTTCAGGCTCTGTAACATTTCTTTTCCATGCGTCCTCATTTCTAGAGAAAATAACATCGACACTGTCCTTAGAAGATCAAGTTCTAGAGAGTGACACGGATTCTGACCACATGAGGGGGACCCAGCCCTGCCTCCCCAGAAGAGCAAGCATCGAATTCAAGCTCGGCGAGGATGCTGATTGATGCTGCTGATCGTGAAGTCACCGAAGCTCCCAGGCGTGCCATTTTATCGATGACGTGTTTCTTTACGGATCTCTCAGGACTGAGTCACACTTCGAAGGGGCATCCGCTGGTGGGGGCAGAGGGACCGGCACTCGGGAACCGGGACTTCATTCTGCCATCCGGTCCCTTCGATGGTCTTCTCTGAAGTGATTTCCAGGATCCATCTGAAGCGCGTACCAAGTGAGGACGCCCCTGCCACACCTTTGGGAAGGGACGTCAGCAACTCTGACTGTCTCTAGATGTCATCCGCCGGGCACCCAGGAAAGGGGGCCTCGCAGGGAAGCAGCTGCCCTTCCCCGTCCGCTCTGGGAAATCACTTCCCAAGGATGACTGTTCAGCTAAGAGGGGGCTGTATTTGCGGCCGGGCCTGGCCGGGCTGCCATGCCGTGCAGTTCCGGCTGCTCACTGGGCGGGAACGCCCTGGCGAGGAGGCCGGTGTGGGCCGAGATTCGGCCCTCATCCCATGTGATCGACTGAAAGTGGTTTCAGCCCTGGCCAGGTGGCTCACTTGGTTGGAACATCGTCCCATGAACCAACAGGTTGAGGGTTCGATCCTGGGTCAGGGCACATACTTCGGCTGTGGGTTCAAGCCCCTGTTGGGGCGTGTATGGAGGCAACCAATCGATATTTCTCTCTCACATCGATGTTTCTTTCTTTCCCTCTCTCCTTCCCTTCCTCTCTTTCTAAAAATAAGCAATAAAAAAAATGTCCTTGGGTGAGGACCAGAAAAAAAGTTTAAATGTTATTAAAGAAAAACATCTTTTTAAAAAAAAAGTGTTTCACAGTCCTCCTTAGCCCCCCTACGGGGAGGCAGGCTCAGGCCCCTTGGTTCTAAGTCCTGGCGGCTCTGGTTCTTGACCTAGAGGTTACGGTGGGGAGGGAGGTGACTCTGTCGCTTTCCTGACCTCGGCGTCTGAAGCCACCGTCTCAGCTTCGTTTCCCGCGCTCTAATGGGGTGGGGCAGAGATCACACCGCATCTAAAATGCACTTGTCCCCTTCTGAACGCGCCCGACTGAATGGGACTCAGGGCCACCCTCTAATGAGCATTAACCCCAGGGTCTCCACGAGCTAGCCTCTTGTGGTGACTGACGGCCCAGCACGGGGACAATCTGCATTTTCTGTGAGCATTGACGCAGCGGGGAAACGAAAGCCGTGGTGGGACTTGCGGCTGGGCCAACCGGAGCCACCGTTTCCCCTTGCCATTCCCAGCGGGGGCCCTGCGCTGAAATCCCCTCTGCCCTCCTTCTGTCTCACTGATTCTATGACTATCACCACGTATCTATTAGCTGTCACTCAGTTCCTGTCAAATGACACAGCTCTCGCACGGCAGTCAGTTTCTGCTGTGATTCGAAATTCGTGGCTAAATGAGTTCCATCCGAGAGAATGTTCTTGCTGTTGAGAGATATCAAGAACCACATTATAGGTAATACTTCCTCGCTGCACTTTTAAAACATACTCATTAGTCGCTTGTGTCTTTTATAAAAACGCCGGGAGTGAGAGACAAAGAGCATGAACCAAGCGCAGGGAAGTTTATCATGAGGGGGAGAGCGCTCGCCTGGGCGAGTCACACCGCCTTCACACGCAGCACTCGGTTCTCCAAAGTCACGCATTGTCTCCCTCTGTCAGCCCAACGCGTTCCCTGGCTCCATAACCTTATACCGAAGGACCTTGATATTTTACTAGAAAGGCAAAGCTCTGTCTCAATTTGGGAATGACTGCCCATGCGGAGTCAGAAGAAATAGCAGAGGACTAAGAGGAGTTTCTAAAGTCACACAGAAAGAAGCCCCACTGTCCCCAACCTGGATGACCCGGGGCAAGTGGGAGGCGAGCAACCCTCTGATCATGCAGGGTCGACAGGAGGCACCCAGGTTGGGGGGTCAAACACCCGGTGCTGGCAACACCCCCACTGCAGCCGGCAGGTCAGGCCCGTCGTCTCGCTGTGGGGAGGAAATTCCCAGCAGCCACAGGGAGCCCAGCTGAAGAGGCCTGTGGTCACTCTCTGGCCCTGCTGCCCTCTCTGGTGTTGGAGGCAGCATGGAAGGATGCACCAAATTAGCGGGTGATTTTTAAACTGCAGCGGTGGGCCCCTCTCCACATGGCCGCCGCCCCTGCCTGGCTGTTCCAGAACTCTCTTCCGAATCTCAGTGTCAGCCCTTGGCGCTCCCCAGGCTGCAAGCGCGCTCCCGCTCGTGCGGTAAGTGGACGGCCCTGTTCCTGCGACCATAGCAGGGCCCTCGAGTTCTGTGTTCTGGACTCTTAATAACTTCCGTTTCTCATCCGCTGGGAATCTGCTCCTGGAAATAAGCCTGCAGTTTCTAGAAGATGTTTCCCATTTACGAGTGTGCTCTGGAACACCGCCTGACACCAGCCGCGTGTCTGAGGGACAGGACCCTTCCAGACAAGAAGAGGGCAGGGCGGCAGGGGCCCCAAAGCCACTGAGGGCCCTGAGAAGGGACAGGGACAGTAGATTCCACAGCCAGAGCTGGCGTGTGCGTCTCGGAAAAGCCGGATTGTGTTTGCGCTGAGACAGGAGGTTGATGTCCCCACCCTGACCCCAGGGCCGAAACTCCGCTTCCGTGCTGGCTGCTCCGTGGTTTCTGATTTGCCACCTGGGCTCCGGTGAGTCTGCCCGGAACACTTTGCACACCACGGCCACGGCCGCAGAGTTGGGTGGGGAAGAAAGTCCCTGTGTTAAAAACAAAGCAAAATGAAACAAAAATCCGTACACAACAGCCGCAGGCAGAAGAGTGTTGTGGCTTCGACGTGGCAAAAGGGTGGCCTGTCCCTGCGAGCAAAGCGCGGCTTCACCTCTGGGATTGGCGGTGCTCTCCCACACGTGAGGCTGTTACTGTCTCCCAGCACCGCGACCCTGTCTTGGCTGATTTGCGTTGAATCCTTTGAAAATGAGCTTAGAAGTTTTAGCATCTGAAGCCAAGCTTGATGGAGGCGTGTGTGTGTGTGTGTGAGAGAGAGATGTCAGGGGGAGCACTGGTATTTCATTTAAAAAATTTTTTTTGGCCCTGGCTGGTGTGGCTCTGGATTGAGTGCTGGCCTGCAAACCAAAAGGTCACTGGTTCGATTCCCAGTCAGGGCACATGCCTGGGTTTTGAGCCAGGTCCCCAGGGGGCGCCGCATGAAAGGCAACCACACATTGATGTTTCTCTCCCTCTCTTTCTCCCTCCCTTCCCTCTCTAAAAATAAGTAAATAAATAATCTTTAAAAAAATAATTTAAAAAATAAAATAAAATACTGTTTTTGCGCATGTACAGTGTTGGTCTATGAAGATAACTCTCTAAAACTACTTATTCTCTTTTTTAAAGATTGGTCTTCAGAGAGAGGAAGAGAGCGCACACTGTCGATGTGAGGGAAACACTGATGGGTTACCTCCCGTGCCCCCCCAGGGATTGCACCCGCAGCCTTTCGGTGCTCGGGGCGATGCCCCAGCAGCTGAGCCACCTGGCCAGGGCTAGGCCTGCTTGTTCTCCTTCTACATGACTTCCCACCAACAGGCTTTAAAAAACACAGAGACGCATATTTAAAAGCCTTTTTCCTGGTCATTTCTCCACCACGTGCTAGCCCCTTCTGTCCTCAGCAAGCTGCCCCGGAAGCCACAGGCCATCGGATTGGCCTCCCAGATGCTCTTGTGGAAGAAAACAGATGACCCCACTGAAGGTGCCCGGGACTCAGCTGAGCCTCAGAAAAGTGGACAGTGGACACCTCTTCCTGCCCCAAGTACGGGCTGGGGAGGGGTCACTCCTAGAATCTGAGGGCAGCTGTTTCCCTAAAGGACGTCGCGGCGACCCCACTGTGTTTGCTCAGGGACCCTTAGCTGTTGACGGTGGGTCGTCCCCCAGCCTGCTTCACCTAGACAGGTCTTTGCTGGTCCATCCCAGAGGCATCCCCAGGCACGTGTGTCCCCTGGGGCGTGCTGTGCGGCCACGGTGCTGAGCCACCCGCTGGGATTCCGCCCCGACTTCTCCCTGACGGTGTGGAACCGCTGGCCCCCTTCACCTCCCTCTTCCTGCCATTCTGTGTGGGGGTGCTCCTCCCACTGCCAGCTGTTTACTCCCCGTTCCCAGAGGCCAGTTGTCGCGCACTGACCGCCGGCTGATACCTGGCTGAGGGGTGCTGGAGAGTCGGGTGTGGCTGTTTCTTCTCTGTGCACCAGGCCTTCCAGAGGGACAGGACTCACGTCCTGAGGAGGAAGCCGATGTCCCTTTCTGTTTATGGGAAAAGGACCCTTCCCCACGACTCGCTGGGAAAATGGACCCAGGCCGTCCCCAGCCGAATGGACCGATTAGCGATCTGCATTACTTAAAGGTGCTCTTTTTCATATGGCATTTGCCTGATGCAATTCTAATGAATTATTTCCTTTCATTTAATTGTGCAACCTCTGGAAATCTCCTGGAAGCTACGCTAAAGACCCCCAAGTGACCCCACAAGCCTCCCCCCACCCCGCCCAGCAGTCTTGGCCTTTGGAAACGCAGAGCAAGCATCTTAAATGTTTTCATCTGGAGGGGCCCTGGCGATAAGTGTTTCCTACGGCTTAGCTCCCCAAAGTCTGCCGCGTGATTCGCAGCCTACGAGATATTAATTGGAAACATTTGAAAGTATAAAAGCCTTCCTAGGACTATCAGGCTATGAATATTGCCACCTGATAAACTCTCTTCTCCCAGGCTGGCATTTATTAGATCTCCTCACTGCGGTTTCCCATTGCGGCCGGGATTATGCATCAGCTTCCTGTTTAATTTACTTTCCCTGGAGATGAAAGGTGACAGTGACGGTGACGGTTCTGAGAGGGTGTCATGGAAAATCTCTTCTCCCTGAAGCTCACTTGCTGCAGACTGGCACCTCCCAGAACCGAGGGAAATGCAGAGAAAAAAGGGGACAAACTACGCAGATGCTGAGCACACCCCTCACAGAGTAGGAGGCGGGAGAGACACACAGTCTGCAGAGGGTAGGGAGAGGCACGGGGACGAGAAGGGAATGACTGGACATTCCTATGTATCGGGCACACTCAGGGGACCTTCCGCTGGGTCCAGCTCTCTGTGAGAGGCGACAGGGAAGTGGGGACTTTCCTTTAGGGAGTGGAGGAAGAAGAGAAACTAGGAATATTTCACTATCGCATTCCTTGTGTGTTGGTGGCCGCCCCGCCACCTGTGCTCTGGTTGAGATCGTGAGGTTCGTGTTTTTTCAAGCTCCGCTGGGGCTTGAAAACCACTGGATGCGGCAGGGGAGGGGGGAGGAGTGAACTCCGAGGTTGGTCCCCCCTTGGCCACTTCCAGCCTTGAGATCATTTCGGAAAAGCTACAGGAAGCAATCAGTTAACTGAGAGCGATAGGAATCGCTCACAATAACGGTAACAGTAGCAAAAGCAGCTCGAGATATTGGAATGTTCTCTCGGTGGAAGCGGGTACTATCGCTAAGCTCAGATCTGACTTTTCCCAGAGCTCATCGTCTGCTCCTCAGCTCACAGTCAATAAATATTCGCTGAGTAAATAAATGTGAATATGTATGTGTGTGTATGAATATGAATGTGACTATGAATATGAAGAGGAAAATGAAGTCAGCTGGGTTGTCAGACTTCCCTGGTCCGTGCAGTTCAGAAACGCCCTGTGTCACAACCATGCAGAAACCTTACTTTCTTTAGTCCAGGCTTTTATTTTATTTTATTTTTTTCCCTTTGACTCCCACTGGCCTCATGCGGCCCCTGACACACCCGCCTCCCTCTCCTGGGTTTCATCATTAAGCCCTCAGCACAATGGGGTTCTGGTCGGTCAGCACCCAGTTGTCTTGGGACCAGGGTCCTGGGTCTGTTGACCACAGAGATGGGGTTTTCAGTCAGACTGAAGGTAGCTTCTCGGTCTCAGCTGTGCCTCAGCTCTGGACCCAGGAAAGCGGAATGGTCCCATGGAAGAGAACCTCACAAGATCCCGCAGAGCGACTCTGTGGCCGAAGTCAGGACCAGATGCAATCACCAACGACCCCTACCCGAGCACCAACCAATCAGTAGGGACCACGACCCCCGCTCCCTGAGTCACCCTGATTAGTGATCTTTGCCCTACGTAGCCCATCCCCTGGAAGGCAGCCAGGAAACAGGTCTTCGAGCGTTAGCTCACCTGCAACTCTGGGCGCGGCACCGTTTCCACAGCAACTCTTTGCTCTCTTGGCTGCGAACTCCTGTTCATGTCCTGTCGGGCTTCAGTGGACGGACAGACCCCCTCGGTCTGGTAACAGTGTGCACATGTGTGCCTGTGTGTACACACGTGTGTGTGTGCATGTGTGTCTGTGTGTGTGCAATGAGGGAGAGGTCCTTATTTCTTCGAAGCCTGGAAGCGTAGAGTTAGCCCGGTACTTTCCTTCCCAGGGTGCAAAGCCACTGCGTCTTCTTCCCCACTGAGGTGTTCACATCTGCATTCGGTCTCCACGCACGCAGAACATCCACATGACGCAGCTGGTTTTGCTTCTGATTTATGGTATTTTTGGTGTTTATTGTAATTTTTAAGCATGAAAGCCTACGGTTGTGGTAAATGATCTTTGGGGAGGGAAATTCTGAAGGATTTTGCTGAAAACTTTTCCTTAAGATACCCAGACAACTAACTGGTACTCGAGTTATATTGATTACATTACGATCAATACATTTGAAATGTACGCGGTGGACTGAGATGCTCAGCTGCGTTGGGTGAATATGGGAATGCAGAGGTGGAAGGAGTCGGGTGTGTAGGATGAGGCATGGACAGATCAGGGTTGTCCAGGGACCCAGGACCTTGACAGAGACCCTGACCCAGGAACCATCTAGAGAAGGACCAGCCGTGTGTGTGAGCGGAAAGCATGAGGTTCGGCTGCTCTGTCCCTGGCGCACGCACCCCCACCGCACAGGGACGGGTTTCGGCCCCACGGAACTTTCTCCGACAGTGTACCCCTTAGAGCCAATGGAAGACGCAGAAAGCCTGTCAGGAAAGGGAAGGGGCGCTGTGGCGTCACAGGAGTAAGAAAGCAGGACACCCCACACTCACCCCTTTCCTACTCTCGCCCCCAAGCAGAGGCCCCTCAGAGGCGAGCACTACCGTCTGCACAATGCAATCGCATTATGCAGACGGTAGTGCTCGCCTCTGCATGTGAGACACACCGGAGCAGCCTGGCCCCGCTCTGCTAACCTGCTATTTAGTATCGGCTTTGCCATCGTCCCTTGACAAACGCCAACGCACCGTGTTAGTCCGAGGGAGGGGCACAGCTAATTCGCCAATACTATTGATTTGCGATGCATTGTGATTCTGCACGGAGTAAAGCAGGTTACAATTACTGGTAAGAACGAAAGGTATTGGCCTCAGTTATTAAAGTATAATTTTAAACATAATTAAAAAATACAAAACCTGAGTTAAGCCTCTGTGTTTCACTCTCCCAGCAATTACAGTTGCAGCAAAGTATCTTCTGCTACAGACAAGAGCCTCGACACATGGAGAGAGTTTCAGGCTTCGACCGGCCTGTGTTTCTTTGGCACATTCAGTGGGGAAGGTGGGCTGGGGAAACAGGGGCGGCTTCAGCCTATAGGTTGGGATTGTGGATGAAACCCAAAGGCCTGGGGGTTTTCACACTCACTTCCCTGGGCACAATCAGTTTAACCACGCCTCAGACAGGAAACCAACTCCCACTCGCGAGCTTAAAAATAAACTTGTACACAGTGTGCTCCTCGGGGAGCCAAACTGCCAGTGTATCCAAAGGTCATTTCCGGGGGGCTCATCCCATGTCACCAGGCCCTGGGGAATATAAGAGTGGTCCTTCTCAATCTCCCCTCACACCCGTCAGAACGGCCACCACCAGTAAATCCACAAACAACAAGTGTTGGCGAGGATGTGGAGTAGAGGAAGCCCTTGTGCACTGTTGGTGGGATGCAGACGGGCGCAGCCGCTGTGGAAAACAGTGTGGAGGATCCTCGAAAAAACTAAAAACAGGGCTGTCATATGACCGAGTGATTCTACTTCTGGGTATCTATCCAAAGAAAACGAACACACTAATTCGGAAAGATATATGCACCCTCACGGCCATCGCAACATTATTTACAGTAGCCAAGATTTGGAAGCATCCTGTAAGTGCCCAATAATGGACGTGTGGATAAAGAACATGGGAGGTACATATATATATACATATAATGCAATATTATTCAGCCATAAAAAAGAATGAAATCTTACCACTTGGACAGTGTGGACGGACCTAGAGGGTATTATGGGGAGTGAAATAAGCCACACAGAGAAAGACAAGTGCCACATGTTTTCAGTTATATGTGGCATTGAGAAACTAAAATAAACCAGCAGACAGAACAGAAACAAACTCACAGACACAGAGGACAGAGTGGGGGTGCCAGAGGGGATGGGGTGGTTAGACCAAGTGAAGGGAGGGGGTGCGTGGAGAAGCACAGACTGGTGGTTACAGAACAGTGTCGGGGATGCAAAGGAGAGCACAGCGATTACAGTCAACAACATTGTCACAGCTGTGTGTGGTGACCGGTGGGGACCGGACTTACCGGGGGATCCCTTTGTAAGTTATGTTAATGTCTAGCCACACGCTGTACCCCTGACACTGATACAAAATAATACTGAACACCAGCTGTAACTGAAAAATAGACGAAGATCCAAGAGGGTGCAGGAGGGAGTGGAAGTTACACTAACCTCCTGCCCGGAACTACAGCTACATTGTAGAGAACTCATCCTGAACAACCAACTGAACACTGGCTGGAAGAGGCCTCGTAACCACGGACAGGTGGAAGAAACCACTTCACCGCAACAAGACGGGTAGGGAGTGCCGAGGAGCTGAGAGAGGGCTGGCAGGGCCCCCACAGGTGGCAGCTGAAGTGCCGGACGGATATTTCGGCAGTCAGGGGGATCCCCCTGAGAAGTGTGGAGTCTAAACCCCAAGCTGGGCTCCCCAGCCTACAGTACCAGAACCCAGAAAGGAACCCAAATAACATATGGCAGGTTTCTGTCCACCAAGGAGAGATGGCTGGAGATGCAGAGAGCCTCTTAAAGGGTCAACACACAAAATTCCATGTGCAGCCACTTACCCTGGCTGGGCAGGCACAGTAGACTGGAGATGCTTGAGGAGAGTCTGGGGCTGGTGGCTCTGGGGAGAGAGCTGAAGGGTCAGCCGCCAGGGTCCCTGTGCTGGGTCATCGCCCCAAGCTGCAGGAGCGTCCCTCTCAGCAGAGCACTCCTTTCCAAGTGGCTGCTGAGGAGTGCAGCTGGGAGACTTTCACCGACCCACCCACAGAAGGCCTGCAGGCAGAGGCGGTTTGCTGGGAGCTCTGAGATTTCTGCTGACCTTCCCCCAGACTGGTGCTGGCAAAGGCCGGCCTTGGTGCTCAGCCTGGTCCTTTCTGCACAAACCCAGGCCCCCCACGGGGAGCCGTGCACGGTGGATTGCTGACACTCCACATAGGCTGCCCAGGGCCAGTCACGGGCAGGGTTTGACTCAAGCCTGCTCCAGAATCTCACAGATCTGCCTGTAACATAGACAGAAACTCAAAGCAGCAGCCGAAACGGGAAAACAAAGAAGCAGACCCCAGTTGAAAGAGCAAGAGAATTCTCCCGAAGAACTAGATGAAATGGAGGCAAGCAATTTATCAGACAGAGAGTTTGGAGTAATGATTATAAGCATACTCAACACCATCAAAAAGGACCAGTTGGGAGCAAAGAATGCAATATCTGAGATAAATAATACACTGGGAGGAGAAAACAGCAGGTTAGATGAAGCAGAGGCTCAAACCAGTGATTTGGAAGACAAGGTAGAAGAAAACCCAGGCAGGGGAGCAAAAAGAAAAGAAAGAAAGAAAGAAAGAAAGAAAGAAAGAAAGAAAGAAAGAAAGAAAGAAAGAAAGAAAGAAAGAACGAACTTCTAAAAAAAGAAGGGAGCTTAAGAAACCTTTGGGACAACAAGAAGCGTAATAGCATCCGCATCATGGGAACACCAGAAGGAAAAGAGCGAGTAAGGGATGGAGAACCAATCTGAAAAAACAATGGCTGAAAACTTCCCTAATCGGGTGAAGGAGAAAGACACACAAGTCCGAGGAGCTCAGAGAGTCCCAAACAAGTTGGATCCAAAGAGGCCCACACCGAGACACATCCTAATTGAAACAACAAGGCTTAAAGGCAAGGAGGGAATCCTAAACACCAGGAGAGAAAAGGAGGTAGTCACCTACAAGGGAGGACCATGAAGACCCCTGCTGAGCAACCACGCGGTCCGATCCTCCACGCCTAGGCGACCCTGCCGTCTTAAACCCCACGAAATCGCAGAAGGCTCTGTGACATTCCTCCAGACTGTCCCAGCAGCCCCCATTCCAGCCCCCTAAGAAGAACCTTGGCTTTCGCCTCCAAAGTTTTCCAAAACGCTGGGGGCCTTCTTGGAAGATGCAGCAAATGTTTCCTTGGAGTGGATGGGACCTACAAATAGTTGAAAGATGTTCACACCAAAGCCAAAGGATTGCGGTGCCCCCCGGTGGGACAGTGGGGTGACCTGCCAGGCCTGGACTGCCCCTCCCTGCGTTGGCCCAGCCCACCTGCTGGCAGCACACAGCCCACGAACCCCAAGATGCACCAGAAACCCCTTGCGCAGTAACTGCGTAAACCCAGAGTTCGCAATTCACTTTCCTGGGTACCACATACAGATGAAGGGTTTGCTACAATGTTGCCATTGCAGGAGGCTCCCACCACCTGAAACCAAAGTAAGGGAGTTTTGGCTGCGTTAAGCCTCCCCGATTCTTCCTGCAGTTTCCTGTGACTCCAACATGCGTGAGCGATTCCTCAGAGCCCTGCTCACTTCTCAGTAACGTCTGGAATTTCTTGGTCTTTTCAGTCGAGCTGCTGAGAGTGCTCCGTTGCTGGAGAAAGTGAGGACGGTCAACACCAGTGGCGAGACGCACACTCACTGTTAGGTATCCAGCAAACCTTGCCATTGATACAATGAAATACCTCGCCACGTCCGAAGCCCACGATAACGATAAAGGATGGATTATTTGCGAGAAGGCAGCACGAGAGTGGCATCATTTGTGGGGGGGGGGATTACTCCACATAAAAGCACCTGTAAGACAGGCAGGACAGTGTTGATCTGTCATGCAGAAGTGGCAAAACATGTGAAATTAAAAGAAGTGCTTTCCTAAAGCAATTCACTTAGCAACCTATCAGATGCAAATTTTTGATAGGCTGCGCGTTGCTTAAAGGAAAACACGGTGAGGATTAATCATGCAATTTTTGGCTTAGGGTTGAGCTGATGAGTTTAATTTCCCAGTTTATTTTCTGGAAACATGATTTGCATATAGGAATCCATGCGCGGGTGCATTTTTAATAAGGCCTGTCGTGTTATTTATACAGCGATAATAAGACATGCGCCCTTCGCTTCTAAAGCGCCTTCCAGCCTCAGGTGTCCCAGCGCTGCTGTGTGGGGACACTGGTGTTGAAGTATCACCTGTCAGGTTCGGGGTGGGCAGAACTTTAGGGGAGAGGGGCAGTCTCATGTCTGACTTTGTATATGTCCCGTTAACGTGGAGATTTCCCGTGAAGAGAAGTGATTTGGGTTTGCTTTCCCAATGTCGGTAAAGATGCTTATGTGTGATCGTCTTATGGCGGAGTTGGAGATTTGGGGGGTGACTGTAAGCCTACCATCCTCACCTCCCCTGTGTCCCTATGACAGCCTGACACCGAAACTGCCGTGTGGCTGCCCCTCACCACATTACCCTCGTCACAGCAGCAGCAGCGGGCTCGGGATGTCAGTGACGGAAGCACCGCAGCCACCTGGGCACCCGTTTCCAAGGGAAAGGGTTTCGAGTGCTCCATCAAGTGGTTTCTCTGGGGACGGAGTTCCTTTGTTCCCCCATCCGGCACATGGGGGACTTTATCAAATGTTTACTTAATTGTAGATCAATCAATACCTTTGGCTCCCCTGAACCCCTGATCGGAGGAGAATGCCCCCGCTGCAAGCTGAACGTCGCTGATGAAATGTGCAAGCAATTATTTCAAGATAGGCAACAACACCAGGCAATTCTGTCAAAAGATTGGAGATGGGGCAGCAAGAACTCCAGCCACTAGCTGCTGTGAAAAAAAGAGTGCATTGCTATTTTTATAAAAATTTCATCAATTTGGGAAAATGAATAAGAATTCCTTCTCTGGTTATTGATACTGAAAATGGTAAAAATATGAAAGGTGCCTAAAGTCCAATAAAATTTTTTCCTCCCGGAAATGATCCTAAACTTACAGCCCAATTTTTCTTGATACAACCTGTAAAACACTACAGAGCTGAGTGAATGAGTCAGAAAGGTGGGTGCACAGGACCGCAGCCCCGACCCGGGGTGACGTGGAGAGTTCTCGGGGTGCAGGACCGGGGAGCTGTGCAGCTCCAGGGAACTGTTCCCCCCAGCCCCCCACCCGTAGCCTGTTCCCCAGTCGGTAAGAGGGGACTACGTAGCAGTCCCTCCTTCGTAGGGATCGCATAAAGACGGAAAGAAACAATGTGTCGTAAGTCCTCAGTGTGATGCCGAGCACAGAAGAGACGATTTGTAATACAAACGCTGTTCTCGTCTTCACTGCAACAGCGAACAACAAAATAAATCAATGTTTCTAGGTGATTAGAAAACATCATAATGTCCATGATAAAAATGACTTAAACAGTACCAGGGAGCATACGAGGGAGGGTACATTGTTAAATTTTCTTTACCTTCTCTTACAACACCCCCTCCCCAGTTTTTGTCTCCACAGGTACTCATTAAATTGCACTCACGTGTGTGCTCATGGGAGTCCACAAGCATACACGTGTGTTCATATGTGCATGTGTGTGAGTGCTCCTGCAGAGTCACCCAGTGCGTTGTTAAGGGTCTGTCTCCCTTTAAAGCCCACACGTGGAGGCAGAGCCCACGCCCTGCCTGTCCCACGCTGTGCCCTGCTCAGTTGTAAACCAGGAAGGGCGCCCTCTGCTGGCCGGAGAGGTCTGCGTGCAGGGCTCTTTCTGAATGTTGCTGTCCACCTTCCCTGCGAGGGAAGGCAGAGTCACTTCCCCTAGACACTGCAGGGCCCACCTCTCCTTCCCGCAGAGACCGGATGACGTCTGGAGACGGGGAGAGATACGGCATGTGGGACACACAGCTGGCGGTCTGCAAGGGCCACTCTGGCTGGACCAGCCACGGCCACTCAAGGGCAGGCCTCCCGTCGCGGCAAGCAGGCTGGAAGTGACGGTGCCGTTTGGGACCCCACGGGCGTGGGCCCTGTGTCTGAACCGGCCTGCTTTCCCAGAGCGCCCGACCCCGGCCAGAGCGCCCGACCCCGGCCAGAGCGCACGTTGCCGTCCAGAAAGGCGGCCGGAGCGCGTGAATCTGCGGCCCGCGGTGGGTTTTCTCTGGGTTCTCCTCTCCATTTCTATCTCGGGGAACCCAAGGCCCCCGATGCTGGTGACGAAGGTATGTGTGTATGCAAATCTAGGATGCATGCAAGCTGAGAGGGACAAGGACGCAGAGCTGCAGGTGGCTGGCCATGTGGGTGGGCCGCAGGTAGGGGGCAGCTGAGCAGAAAGGTGTGTGGGGAGGTGAGGGTGCCCCGCTCGCTCGGTCTGCATCCTCGGGTCCCCTCCTCACCCCTCACACCGGCTGGCCCTCCTCGCCTCCTTGGTGAACCCACCCATGAATGCAGAACTCCCGGGTACAGAGGGTCGCCTCTGCACTCACCAGTGGCCAGTGGCCGCCTCCTCCAGGGAGGGGAACAGATTCGGCTCTTCCCTTTCTGGCATACGACCTGCTGCCCTCAGAAACTTAACTTGTGTTTCATGAATATTTATGAGAACTGCCACTTTAATTAAAATATAAAAGCCTTGAGCCAAATTAATTGGGCTGAGGAAAAAAAAACTCACTTGCAGGACTGAAGATAACAGAAAAGAGGCAGAGGCGGCCTCTTTTCAAAGGCCCAGAAAACGCATCAGGAGTCAAAGATTTATTTAGGGCAGGGACGCACCAGGTGGAAGCATTTCCACACCAACAGCTTTTGGAAACAAACTCCCTGCCACGGGGCTGGCCCGAGTCACCCAGGAGCAGCACGGGACTGTAAATGAGCATCCTCGCTGGCCCGCGCCAAGCATGCTGCTGTGTCCCCAAAGGCCCGGAGGCCGCACGCACGGGCATGGGGAGTGCTGGCTCCGCTCTCATTCAATCCCCGAAATGCACAGGGTGCACGGGGAGCTCATCCCCTAACCCCACGGCGTTAAACCCTCCGCATCTCTCAGATGGGAAGACCTCAGTGCCTACCAACCCCCGCCTCTCCTCTACTTCCTGTCCAAATTTATGTTCAGGATGGCAGCTCGGTGCTGGCACCGTGCTGACCTGGAGAATGCTAGTCTGTCCTCATTCCAGCCACCCCGCCCCTGCTCTGTCCCCACCCCAGCCCTGTCCTGCAGCCTGTCAGTGGGGGGTGGGGCACCCTGCCTTTGCTCACGGGGGTGGCATCGACCCCCGCTGGGGGAAGGTCTCACCTCTCATGTCAGCGAAGAGGAGCCTCCTTCTCTGTGGCTCCTCAGTAACTTCTCTTTATTGCGTTTGGAGATCCATGTTCATACGAAATTCACCCTTTTGTCGCGTGCGGCGTTGGAAGATAATGAGAACGCGCTAAACCGAAAGAGCGACTCATCACAATATTTTTAATTAAATATTTTACCAGGAGGAGACACTTGAGAGGATTTGCATTATTTAGAGACACACACGAGCAGAGATTTCAATCCTGTGTAACCGCCTCTCCCCCTTTCAACATGAAAAAGTGCTACTTAGATAAAATTGAAATTCACCCATCGAGGTGGTTTGGGAACAGTCCGTTCACTTCTCATTCACTTTATTGGAGGGGTGGAAATGTGCTGTTGGCAGCCAACGAAAAGGATTTAAAAACTAAAACTTATAGGTAAGAAACCCTCACGATGGCAGAGAAAAATAATTTTTGCAACCATCAGAGGAGGGGAAGTTGCTTACAAGCCGAACCACAAGCTGCGTGAACACGGGCCGCCACGCAAGCCCCGCACCCACATGCTCACAGCATTGCGTGTGAGAGCACAGAGTGGACACGCAGTGCTCACGTGACCGTCACGGACTGAGCGGGGAGACAGGACGTCCTACATCTGAGCAAGAGGATGTCATCTGTTCCCAGGAAGGGTGACGTGCACAGACGCACCTCGAACACAGAAACCAGACCCCGGAGACTGCCGACGGTGTGATCCCGTTTACATCCGATGCGCAGAGGAGGGGAGCCCACAAAAACAGGAAGTCGCTGAGGGTTCGAGGAGAACGGGGGGGGGCAGGAGGGACTTGCGGGTGGGGGAGGGGGTGGTGGGATGTTCTGAGATGGGGCCGCCCCCTGGGCGCCCACCCTGGGTGCGCACACGCAGGAGCGTGGGCTGTGTGTCCCTGCACTCGGTGGGCCTACGTCTGTGCATTGTACCTCAATAAAGCCTTGAAAACCCGACTGGAAGAGAAAAGAGCTTACTGACCCCCCAGCACCATATTAAGTCCAGAAACACACAGTTACCTTATGTTTTTTGTAAAAGCAAATCCAGTAATATCTCTGCTTATGTTCACAATGAAACTGAGCTTTCCTGGTGTATTCGGTGTATTCGGTACGGCTGGGTGGGAGATACACGCATACAGCTCGCCCCCATTTTTCCTCCCGAAACGTACCGTGATGAACACGCCGTCAGAAGAGTTATTTCTGACGGGAGGGTGACATTTCTGGCCCTTTCTCTGGTTTCTAGGACTCTGCTATCAGCTCAGAGACGGGCCCAGCGTTCGGGGGCTGTTTTGCACAGCTGCGGGTACCTGGGTGTGATCACGGAGGCCACCCTGCGTTTCTCGGTTCTGCCGAACGCCACCGGGCCTTTCCAAAGCCATCGGGGGTTAGCAGCGCCTCGGTTCTGAACTTGACAAGAAAGTGAAAATAAGTGAATAACAATATACTAGTCTACACATGCACAGCCCTTGACAAAAGCCATAGGCAGTTGCATAAATATTCATTTCATTCTGAAAATAGCTCTACTCGCTTGATTCTGTTGTTATGCCTAGTTAAGTGAGATAATTTGGTTTAAATTAATTTTTTGGAAATTAAAAGTATTAAATGGAATCGTCCTCTTAACTTAATGAAAAAAACTTTTACATTATAATTCATTGTTTTTAACAGTGCTTGTTCACTCAGTTAAATTTGAAATTATATTAGTGGGGTTTCTTAAAATCTAATTTTCCTTTAGGACGCATCTGATAAATTATAGGTTTTAGCACATAGATGTTGATTTTTTTTTTATCATTTAGAACCACGTGGCCTATCTCCTCATCCAGTCCAGTAAGACACCATGTTGGCGTCTCCAAGCTGGAGCTTCTGTGGCCGAGACATTGCTTTCCTGCCCTGCCTCATCAGCAGCCTCATCAAAAGACCCGCGGGGTGTTCTCATCTGCCGAGGTCTGAGCGAATGCAGCATGGTTGCCTGTCAGTCACTGCCACACGGCTTTTGAATAAAGCTAAATCAGTGGGCTCTCCACTCTGTGTTTTCTCCGGCGCGCTCTTTTCCTGAGGTAAACAGTTGGCTGGGGATATTTTTAGAAAGCAAACATCACTTTGTTACTGTCTCATCACGCAAGGGGCCACCTGCCCCGTCGGTCAGCATGCCACGCACGCACACGCGGGGCCGCGGGATGGATCGTTCCGGGGCCTTTCCGGGGGCGGAGGCGGTCGATCGCCTGGAAGTGCGGGCACCGGCAGATGCTCTTGATTAATGTCTCTCTGGTGATTGAACACCTTGGGAGGACGCATCTCTGCCTGGCTGTAATTTCAGCCCTGCTTCCCCTGACGTCCATAAATCATAAAGAATTTCAAGCGGATGCGCCTCTATTTGCAGGAACGGAGCACCTTCTGGGGGCGAGGCGTTGTGCTGCAAACATTGCTTTCGCTCCCGTAACCCTCGAGGCAGCCCCCGCGATTTGCAATCAGTCCCATTTTAAGGTCAAGGGCATGACGAGGCAGGGCCTTTGATGCTGGTCTTAGGGTCGCACAGGAAGCCCCAGAGCTGGGGCTGGAGGCAAGTCTTTCGGAAGACCGAGATGCGTGCCTGTGTCGTGGCGTGTGGCTGCCCCCACGCGTGACGAGTGGCGTATCCATGCGATGATGTGCTAGGCCTGAGGAGAAGGAAGTCCTCCCCCGTGACAACGCAGACGCCCCGGAGAGACCTTCTGCCGAGTGAAACCCCTCGTTTCCTAGACAAATGCCTTCGCCGAATCAGATTTTAGTTTGGAGGTCGTTTGAAAGGCACGGAGTAGAGGAGGTGACCTGGGCTCTATGAGTACAGGTCCCAGCTCCCCAGGGGTCTCGGTCGCGCCCACACGCTGGTCAGCCCTGTTTGAGCTTCCTGGGGGGGGACCTTTCCCCACAAGCCATCTTTATTCTGTTTGTGTAGGATGGCTTCATCTCCAGGAAACTGTGTTGGGTAACTTTTTAAAAACACCAGGAAGAGCTCACACATTCAACGAAGCCGGGGTGCCCCAGCAGACATTCGGGGGAAGGCTCTCCAGCGCTTGCTTATCATTTTGCTGTGGCATGTGGCAATGACTCCCAGGAATGCAGCTGAGAGGGAGAGAGGGAGACACAGACGGAGACAGAGACAGACAGACAGGGAGAGACACAGACAGAGAAATAGAGAGATGGAGAGGGAGGGAGACAGAGAGAAGTTATTCAGAGCAATGGTGCAAACGCGGCATCCATAACAACATACAGAACCTTCTGGAAACACAATTTGGCTACACTTGGGCTGACTCATCACAGAGCCCAGCTGGCTTGGTGCTGGGGTGGAACCAAGCCCCAGCTACAGCTACAGGAAGGAGCTTGCTGTCCAGGGAAGCTGCTGCCCAGCGATCGGGGCCCTTCTGTGGTTTCCGCTGCTGTTCACCACTAGGAAGTCAGCCTCAGCGCCACCTGTGCCACGTCACACTGGAGACACGTGGGCGCAGGCACGTGGCCACCGGGAGGACCACCACAGAGAAGGCACGGGCCTCCGTGAGCTGGTGGCCTTGGCCTGGATGTCCCTGCCACTCTGGAGGTGGTGCAGGCCCGAGAGGTTCACGGCCTTTCCTCCCAGACCCACGTGGGTCCATGGTATGAGACTCAGTGAGCGGTGCCGGTGTTGGACTTGAAAGAAGACTCTGAAGCCCGGTTCGCACCTGTAAACCATGAGCACCTGCCTAACCCCGGGTGTTTCGTGGTTTGCTCTTCCTGATTTCTCTCTTCTGTGCTCACCACCTGCCTTCAGCTCAGGAGCTTTAAGAATCTCCGAAGCCCGGGGCCCGCCCGCTGGAACACCGACCCGAACGTTCTGGGACGAGACCCGCACGTAAGCACGAACAAGAGGACACGGACTCACAGGAACTGCCCAGGTGACTCCCACACACGGCCGGGGACGAGAGTCGCGGGTGAGCTGTTGGAATGTCGGCCCTGTGAGACCTTCTGTTTCTACCGGACATTCGTCAGGGCGGCCTCGGGCCCCCAGCAGGCACCGGGGACGTTGTCCCGTGCGGAAGTACGATGAGGCGACGGGAATCTTTCAGAAGGACGGTGACGCCAAGGAGGGCTGTGTGAGGGCCATTTGTCACACGTGTCAGCCCATGTCCCACCGGCGCTGTGATTAGTGGCTTCTGTTGTCCAGGGCCTCGTGTCCTTCCGAGCTGGGACCCGGGGGTTTAGCCCACGGGTGATAAAGGATGGCTCTTCGACGTTGCCGTGGTGCGAGAGTGAGCTACAGCTCTGGGCTCCGTGTTTGGGCAAACAAGACAGATGGGAGGCTGTGCAGCGGAGGCTGGGACTTCCGATGCAGAGGTGTTGACGGCCTCGGTGCTCTGACCTCGTACGGGGGTGCTGTGCAGACACTTGGGGGGCTGTCATGGTCTCTGAGAAAAAGTGGCGAGTCGCAGATTTTAAATAAACATCCGTTGAGTGACGCTGGTGTGTCGGCAAGTCTGTGGATGCCTGTGAGACGTGCCTTTGGCGCCCTGGGACCTGGTGCCACGCTGATTGTTTACGTGGAGGGGTCAGCAACCTGAACTCCACTGGAAATGAAAGATTTTCTGTACTGGGCCACGCCCAGTCAGGAGGGCTGGTCACCCAACCTAACATGAGCCATTGACTCCAAAGGGGGATGCACGTGTGGCTTGGCTGGCAACGGGTGCCCTCGCAGTGCCCTGAGCCTGGGCGGTGACTCCAGGGGGCGGGCGCTCGCTCCAAGCAGCTGAGATTTGTGCAGCCGATGCGAAGATCGCCTCCCTCCCTCCACTCTCCACTTCTCCACGGTGAGCCCACTTATTGATGCTTTAAGAGCTTACCTAGAACAAAGGAAAGATCCAGGGGGCTTTGCTTGTGAATCGCAGATGAGATGGGAGACAAAGAGAGAGGTCAAGGATGAACCGCAGGCTTCTGGCCCGAGTCACAAAGAAAGTGGGGTGAACATTTGCTGACGTGCGGAAATCCAGCAGAGGGCGGTCTGGGAAAGGAAACCTAGAACACTCCACGTGGGACGTGAGGTGCCGGAGGTCTGCTAGCCTGCGAGACGAGAAGTCCAGTAAACAACTGGACGTGGCAATTGGGATGCATGATGAAGATATTAGCTGGAAACACATGTATCCATCCCCAGCCAACACGGGTTATCGGAAGCCTTGAGCCGGGACGGGAGCAGCTTGGGAGTGAGAGGGGGTAGGGACAAGACCCAAGGATGCAGAGCTGGGGCCTTCTGATATGTAAGGGGGTCGGGGTGGGGGGAGTATAGGAAAACCCAAGCAGGAGATTTAGAAGAAAGCAGGCAGTGAGTCAGATTGACCACCAGAGGCAACTCATGTCCTGGAAACCAAGTGATGGAAGGTTTTCAAGAAGCAGGAGCCGTTGCCTGCGTTCAATGCTGCTGAGAGCTCGAGTGAAATGCCACGGACCCTTCGGCCACGTGGCCACCCTTAGCAGATACATTTGCTCACGAGCTCACGAGCATATACAGAAGGAATGGGACTCATGCAAAAATTAACGGGATGCCTACCCCTGACTCCCCAGTAATTAGCCGGGTCACAGTGCGTATGTCAAGCTCTCTGGAGTCTCACTGTTGCCGCATTGGGTTTTGCCTAAAACAGTCATTCACCTTCAGAAACAGCTTTGCAAAAACAAGGGGCGGAGCTTAGCCCTGAACACTAGGAGGCGCTCTGGCAGGATCGGCAGCCTTGATTAGGAGTCACCAGATGTCTCCTGCTCCTTGGTTCACTGAACCTGCTTCAGCTGGGTTCACAAGGTCGGTCTCCAAGGCCACGTCTCCTGTTTCAACAAAGAGCCAACACAGTGAGCTTGTTTCCGGGGAAACAGAGAGAAGTGGCAGGAGGCGGGGCACCAGCCAGGCCTCTGGCACCCTGGTCAGCTCCAGAAAGCACCCGGACCGCTGGGGGCTGCCATTTGTGAGCAAAACTGCAACCAGTGGTTTCTAAATATGAGCAGTAAAGTTGCTTCACCTTAGGAGATGGGCCCCAACACAGGTGAGCGAGTTAGCTCTGGGGCTGCGGGCAGTGGGTTTATGGGGAAATGCACAGTACATGCAAACTTTAGTGGGTCCTTCTTCAGTCACGAAACCTCCTCTAAAAACTGGCTCCAAAGGCTTCAGCCAGCATGTGCAGATACGCTAAAACATGTAAGTTACCTCAGCAAAAACATACATCATCATCATCATCCCCATCCCCATCATCATCCCCATCACCATCTTCATCATCACCACCATCATCATCACCATCACCCTCATCACCATCACCATCATCATCACCATCATCATCCCCATCACCATCATCATTGTCATCATCACCATCTTCATCATCACCACCATCATCATCACCATCACCCTCATCATCATCATCACCATCATCATCACCATCATCACCACCATCACCACCCTCGTCATCATAAATGACTTACCCTTTGGCATACAGAGGACTCATCTGGGGAATTTAAAAGAATCAAAGGAATTTAAAAAAAAACCCAAAATAAAAGAAAACGGAAGCAAACAAATACCCTAGTAGCTGGGCTTGTCTCTCAAAACGCAACGATTTCAATCCATTCCGTCTATTCTCCACAAATGTCTCTTCTTGAAAAAAGATTTGAAGGTATAAACTCTGCCCAGCAAACCCTCATAAAAATCTGTGTTTCCCCTGCTGAGGAAGTTGAATGGAAAGCGCCTTAAGCAGGAGGTCAAGACAGCCGTGGGGTCGTGGGGTCGTGGGGTGCAGGGGGCCACAGGACGAAGGTTCCGTGTCCACCTTCTCAGCCATGGCTGCCGGGTGCGCTTCCTTCTGCAGGAGCAGGTGCGCAGAGCAGCCAACCATGCAGGGGTGGGGGGAAGGGACCAAGCCTCTGCGGCGTCTTCTCCCATCTTCTAGGACGCCTTCCTGGAGGTCACACACCACCTCTGAGCAGGACCGTGTGGGTGTAGGTAGAGCCACACCCTGCCTGAACCCCGCACCTCTCGGTAAGCCCGGGGTCCCGGGGCCCCATCCCAGCCAAGGCTCCTTCTCTCTGGAGTGTGGGAGGGAGCTCGGCTCTTCTTCCCAGGGGTCAATCTGACTGACAGATTGTCCAGCGTGTCACCTCCGCCCTGCAGGAACCCACGGAACTAAACCAGAGTCTGTGTTTCACAGTTCAGACGGGAAGGGGCCGAGTCCGTGTTAGAAGTAATGGAGCAGCGGCCCCAGCCCGCACTGCGGCTTCTTCAAGGCTGCGGGAACAGCCTGCCCCAAGTGTGGGGGTTGGGAGCAGGGGCGGGGCGTGGGGGCGCTGCCCTTGGAGTCCAGGACGGCGTCTTAGACTTCCACAGTGCCTTGTCTGGAAATGAAAACCCCGGGCCCGAGATGACTCGACTCTCTGTGTCCCACTACTTCTTTTCAGGTTTGAAGATCACCCCCTTGCCGAGCAGGCGGGGCGGCACACTGGCCCCTGATTTATGGCTCCGAGTTCCCGCTGGAGGGCACAGAGCTTAACGCTGTGCCGATTGCTTCGCCCACCTGTCAGGTTCTCTCTGAGTGTTCCGTCCCCTTCACCCCAAATCGCAGCATTTCTGTCCTGCCTGCGTGCGGCACACTCGGAGCGCTTCCTATTTGCTGTTTTCCTTCCCAGCCCACACATCCCCCGACATGCTCCATGTGTAAATGGTTAACTATTTACTGGCTGGCTCTGCCCCTCAAACATGCAAGGAGCTGAGGGTGGGCATTTTGCCTTAAATACTTCTTTTTCCAACCCTTTCCAGCCGTGGCCATAGGAGCGACTGTAAATATTTGTTGGACAGTGAATGAATGAAATCAGTGACGACAGAGCCTCACGCGATTTGAGAACAACACAGCAGCTTAAAAGAAGTTAAGTGCGGTATGAGGAGGTCCTCTCGGGCTTGTGGATGGGTGGCACGCCTCCCTGTTTCCGTCACCGTGTCACCCAGCCATCAACCCTATAACTGATGTGCATGGCCACCTCTGTCCTGGGCAGGAGGCGGGGGGTGGGCAGGAAGAAAAGCACAAAGAACCCACCCTCTGCTTGGATTCAACAGGGGAAGATCTCTGAACAGTTTAGACTAAATCAAAGAGGGCTGAGTAGGTGCCAGCTTGGAAACCTTCCCCGAAAACAGAATAAGGAAGAACTGAGTCCGTGTTTGACGGAAGCTGTAGTGTCTCCCCCTTTGTGTGGAGAGTTGGGGGGGGCGGGTGCGCGCCACACACCCCTCCTTTAACTGTCTGCTGAGACGGATTCCTGGGTGGGTCGGAAGGACGCCAGGCCACGTCTCCCCTCCAGCCCGCAGGGTGCGTGGGAATAAATATCCATCCCATTACCACCTCCCACTGTGCGCGGTTGTGGTGTGCAGCCGGGCGGACCCTGTCGGGAGTGACCCTGGAATCAATTAGCAGTGAATTATTTGCAGGAGCCACGGGCGGCACAGTGTTCTCCAGCTGTTGCTTCCTGAGGGACGCCGCGTTCTGCGCGGAGTTGCCCCAGGCAGGGATGTGAGTGATGACATCCATCGTGGGGAGTCCAAGGGCTTTTCTCCTTCCTGTCCCCAAGGAAGGACGCGCCCGCGCTCAGCCTCCCTCCCGTGCTGGGCGACAGCACGGCTGTCACTCATCGCCCTGTCATTGTGGCCGTGGTCCTGCGAGGCCACCTTTCTCAGCCACCCCTCTGGACCCAGGGGAATACGGACATGTGAGAGTCAGTCCTAGACGGGGATGACCTCTCCACCCACGAGAAGTTCCGGGACGAGCCCGACCCTTCTGTGGGCTCCCGAGAAACATGACTTCCTACCGGCCGCAGCCAAAGACCGTCGGCCCGGCAAAGCCCTAACACCCGCCCAAGAAATCAGGTGAGGCTTTCTGGAACACCCTCTCCGTGGCTACCTGGCTTGGCTTCTGAGATCAGACAAGATTGAGTGCGTTCAGGTGGTATGGCCGTAGACATCTCTCCGTTGCTTTCCAAGTCGGAACAAATCCGTTCGGTGCCGCAGTGCCTTGGGAAGCGCCTTTATTCCCACGGAAGCAGCTGGCTAATAGATCCTTCCACGGGGGAAGAGACACTCGGCAACCACTAGCAAGCTGACTAATGCCGAAGGCAGGATTTTGTGCCTTCCGGTGCCTTCTGGGAATTGAAAGAGGGACTCTGATATGACAGTGTCTTGAACAGCCGGGGAGACAGCTAAAGTTGAAATCCAAACGAATGTGCTGACAACTTCAGAGGGGACAGCCGTCACTCGGGCTGGGGGTTCTTTGTTCACACTTGTGTCACAGCTTCTTTTTTCCGGCAACAAGGCGAGAGATGTCGGGTGAAACTCCCCCCCTCCCCCACAGTCCAAGAGTTACCCCGCTGAACACGCTTGCTGAGGTTTGCTCGCGCGTCCCCACCTGCGTGATCCTGAGGAGCAGAGAGAAGGGAGGGAGAACCAAACCCCAGATCAGGCTCTCCCGAGGGCGGGGCTTGTGTTCGGCTCTGAGAATGCAGGCTCCCGTCCCTGCCTTCCAACGCCCTTCTTCCAGTGCCCACTCCTCCGAGGCTCCACTCCGCCTTGTTCGCCTTGTTCACCGAGAGACGCTCCCTGACCAGCAGCAGCCCTCCCGTGGTCTTGGCTTTGCCCCGTTGAAGAAAATCGACACATTCAACTTCTTTAGATAAGATTTTTCTTCATTTCTTTGCTTTAAATTTATTTCTCTTCCTCCCTCCCTCTTCCTCTCCCTTTCCTTCTCTCTCTCTCTCTCAAGATAGAAGATACAGACATCTTTGTGTATAGAAGATCTTTGTACACCCACATAGACAGGCATAGAGCTATACCATAGACTGACAGCTTTTCTCCCTTCTTGTGAAATTCCGGCCAGAAGAATGGAGTCTAATATCGGAGGCAGACACGACAGCAAGAGGGAGGCGGTCTCCCAGGCTGTATTGAATTGGCATGAGCTCCACTGAGGAGTGTTGTGAGCCAGGGACATACACGGGTTGAACTCCATTTCCATTTCTGGTCGGAAGGGGCTGGTGGCCCCCAGAACACGGGGGGTGGGACGTGAGAAGCAGGAATGCAGCATGTCCCTGCGTGTTGTCATTCTTGGCTGCCCTGAGACTTGTATCCGACTCTCGGTCCTTCAGGGTGGCAGCAGCGAAGAGGGGTGTTTTTGTCGTTTCTTGACCAGATGTGAGGGGCTCGATCCCCCACTCAGTCATGGTTGGAGCCCAGCGCCAAAAATACCAAACACGCCATGCTCTCGGGGAGCCCCGGAGCAAGGGGCTGGCGGCACCAGGGAGCGCAGGAGAGGAGGGGTGTGCTTCCTCTAACCCCGGTCTTCTCATTCAATTTATTGATTAGGAGAAAAATACACGGAATCCAAACAAAACTTAAACATATTTTGTTTTTAACTAACCCTGTGTAATGGCGATGCAACCCACTGATGGGGTGCGGAGCGACAACCAGGGTCCTAAGCACCTCTCTCTCTCTCGAACTCAGGCACCTGTGTTCTGAACCGCCTCCCCCAGACTCACAGCTGGGTTGGGGGCCAGTCAAGCCCAGCTCCCCACCCTGCTTTACCCGGCTTGAGTTCGTGGAAACAGAAGACGTTAAAGAAAAACAAGGACAATTAGCGTTGGAATCTCTGGCTGAGCAGACGCCCTGACTCCGCAGTCGTGGTGAACCCACCGGTGGGGGCGGGGGGTGAGACAAGGCAAAATGCAGACCCTGTAAAGCGCAGGAAACGACGTCTCTCCCACACAGGTGGCCTGCGCGCCTGCAGCTGGGGGGCACCTGCGAGTTAGCCAGGGCTGGGGTGGGGGTGTCTCTGAGTTTGAATCCTCTGCCCTGTGACCTGTCTGAGTCGGCCTTTATCTTCCAGTCGTGTTTGTACAAGTGCCCGCAGGTTAGGTGGCCAGCTCAGAATTTATCGATAGACATTGAAAAACGTTCAAGGGGCACAGCACTTGGAGGTGACTTCTCCTGACCAAGTGAGCCAGTCTCAGGACGTGCTTGCTGACGGCAGACAGTCAGACATGGGGGAGGAGGGTGGATTTCCTGTGTGTACCCTCAGGGCTCCCAGTCGGGGGAAATGAAAACAAACGGCCCAGGCTAGTCAGTGCGGATGATCCGGGACTCATACCGGTCAGCACGGCTGGATTTTCGCCGCGACGTGACTCAGCAGCCCGGCGTGCCTGCCGCACCGAGCCTGAGCTGTTCAGAGCTGTGCAATTTCCTCCGGGCCCCAGATTATGAAACAGGCTATGAATTTATGCTTTTGTTGCTATGGTAATTTATATTTCCACTGTTTTAATAACCTCGTTCAATGCAGGCAATCAGAAGCAATGTGGCACCACAACATAATTTAACTCCGAACCATTCATAACAGCTCGCTACACTGTGGACTCATTGCGTGCAGAAATTAAAAGCAAACAGAAGTAAGTCATCGCGAGCCTGAGAGCTGTAAACACCTGGGGTGGGAGCCCATGTACTCTTCAAGGGTGAACTCTACAGAACAGATAGTTCCGACAGACGGCGCGGAAAAATGATATATTGTAACAGAAATTACCATCAAGGCATTTTTCTCTCTTGTCAAAAGGAAAAAAATACCACTGCTTTCTAATTATTGACACACAACGTCGAGATTCTAATCATGAAGACATACAACCCAGAGAGATTTTCCACGGCCTTCAGTAACATAATACTGGACCCCTGGACCGTGAACATGATTAGCTCTTGCCCGGCTGGAGGGGTCTAAATGGTATTTACAGTGGCTGCAACTAGAAAGTGCGGCAGTTCTGAACATACAATCAAATTGTGTGTCTTCTCACACACACACACACACACACACAATTCACATGCACATTGCTGAGAAAGGAAGTTCATCCCCTGTGTTGGCTTCGCTGTGACCACATGGTCAGTGAACGGGACTATCCTTGCCTTTACTCATGAGGAAGCATGGAAGTGTTAGATGTTGCAGGTTTGCCACGAGAGCGGACGAGAGAGAAAGCGTGCAAAGTTGAAGAGGGGCTGGCCCTGGGGAGGAAAGGCCGAATCACTCCACCCCAGAGGCATGTTCTAGAGGATTACACACCCCCAGGAACCTCACCCCAAGAACTGGGCTGTCCTTGCCTTTCCTGCTGCTATTGGGACGCCCCCAGGTCTGGGCGGGCTGTAGTGAGTACCCACGGAAGCCTGACTTTTCTGGAAGGTCATTCGAGGTGGGTGTGTGGGGCGGAAATGGATTTCAAAGTTAGGACACAACCCACCCCTTCGTTATTCTGGAAGCTTGTCTTTTCTCTGTTCCAGACAGTGAGCTACGGAAGTTCGAGAATGAATGACTTCGAGCCTTCTGAGCCACGTAAATACTCTTCAGGAGAAATTTTTGGTTTGTCCGTTTTTATTGCTTTTAAACCCACATGCAATGGCGTCTTCACATTCCATGTGGGTTTAAAAGCCCACGTGGCTGTACGGGGCCGTCGGCATAAAGCACCCCCAGATTTGCGTGGAGAAAGGATACTCGGCGTGTCCCCGCAAATCTCTTTCTCTACACCTCTTCCCTGTCTGCAGTCCATCCCCGTGACATGCAGAGGCTAAGTGACTTGTGCAGTGTCACATAGCCAGTACGAGTCGGAGCCAGCGTCGGAACCCCGGCCGTGCAGCTCCGACGGAACCACGAAGGGTGCTGAATTCCCCTCGAGGACAGAGGTCAGTGCCCAGTGAGGTAAAAAGTGGAAAGAAAAAAAACCCCAAACTGTTTTACTCAAAAACAAAGTAATGAAATCTAATAGGCAACCAGTTTGCACAAGAAAATGATTTGAAAAAGAAAATTTTAAAGATGAGTTGAAATTGAAATGAGCACCTTGCAAAACTATCGAGTGATGCTAGTGTCTAGCCGGGGCAAACATAGGCACGCCCCGCTACCCACCAGCCCCACCCCCAAGCATTTGTCCAAGAGAACCGTGTGCATATTTTGGCCAAAACTCATATATTAGAATGGACACATCAGCAGTATTTGTAATAGCCAGAAACTGGAAACTAACCAAATTCACCCAAAGAGAGAGTTAGGTAACTTGTGGTAAATGTATCTACTATACAAATAATATTATATAAAATATAGAGGGACTTCTGGTCAAGATGGCGGTGTGGGCAGACACGGCTCACCACCTCGCACAACCACATCAGAATTCCAACTAAATTATAGAACAACCATCACTCAGAACCACCAGAAAGCAAGTTGGATGGAAGTCTGACAAGTTCAGAACTAAAGAAACCACATCCACCGGCAGGAGGGGCTCAGATGTGATTGCACAAACGTGTGGGGGACAAAAATTGGGGAGGGATATTTTAGGAGCGAGGCATCCCAGCCCCACACCAGGTCCCCCAGCCCAGGGTTCCAGTGCCAGGGAGGTAAGTCCCCACAACTTCTGGCTGCAAAATCCAGCAGGGATTGAGTTGGTGGAAGAAACTTCTGGAGTCCCAAGCAATTCCTCTTACAGAACCCACACATGGGCTTACTCAGACTCATTCCCACTGAGCTCCAGCAGCGGGGTAGCAGCTTGCAAGGCACCAGTGGCACACAGGGAGGAAGTAAAGTGTCTGGTATCAAGGCGGGCAGAGGCCACTGTCCCTTTTCTAAACGCTCCCCCACAGAGCCACAGAGCCAGCAGGCTGGTGCCATATCTGAGACTCCACCAACCTGGCTGACACTGTTTGACCCTCCCTGGAGATCCCCAGAGACTCCTCCTCACCCAACTCATGGGCCCACCCAGGTGCTTTTCCTTATGAATGGCTGGTCTTCGCTCCTGCTTCACAACTTCCTAAATCCTCTCAAACAAGCAACAGCCAGCCTCAGTGAGCCCCAGGCCCAGCATTAGCAGCAGCCAGCCCAGATTCACAGCTTGGCTTTGCCTGAGAATCTCCAAGCCCAGCACAAGTAGCAGCTGTCTCAGATTGCTTTATAGCTCAGGAAAGGTGCCCCAAGCGGAACACTGGTGGGGGCTGACCTGGCTGCATCATCTGGGAAACCCCAGGGCCAGGGCACCCAGGGGACAGCTACAGACCACGTCGGAGCACCACCACCCTGCCCCTGCACAGCTGGTCCTCCACAGAAGGCAGAGGGTGGTGGTCAGTGGTCTGTGTCAGTTCCTCCCATGGACTCCCACTTTCCATCCCGCGCAGACGCAGGCCAAGCTCATCTGTGAGTGTGACGGCCCGGGGCTCCAGGGGCGCGGCTAGAGGGAGGGTACATGGGGAAGGCGTTGAGATTGGTGTGTTCTGTTTGAGATGGGCACAGTCGCACAGAGGTGCCCTGCTGCGAGCTTGTCCAGTGTCCCTCGGTGGGGACACAGGGTGATTCCCGGGGGTGCGTAATCCTCCAGGACGTTTCTCCGGGGTGGAGTGATTCGGCCTTTCCTCCCCAGGGCCAGAAGCCCCTCTTCACCTTTGCACGCTTTCTCTCTCGTCCACCCTCGTGGCAAACCTGCGACATCTAAAATGTCCATGCCTCATTGTCTTTTCATGTTCTTCCGTAAAGAGCATTGGCTTGCTGTGATAAATGAATCGGCCTCCTGGGATTACTATTTCCCCTTTCACTCAGTGGGACTGGGCGGGTGTGGTAAAACGAAAAATGTCGCCCTTGGCTGGGTGGCTCAATGTGTTGGAAGGTTGTCCCGTACACCGGAGGGTTGACAGTTCGGGTCCCAGTCAGGGCACGTAGGGGAGGCCACCGATGGATGCTTCTCTCTCCCGTCGATGTTTCTCTCCCTCTCTCCCTAAAACGTCAATAAATATACCCCCCAGTGAGAATTTTTAAAAAAGAACTTGTAGGGGATATTAGAAAACATGAAATTTTTTCAGACTCCTTATCTCTTCCAATGGCCGGGGGCCTCATGCACTGCCTCCAGTCTGGGAGGAGCCCAGCCCGGTCCCTGCAGCTGAGGGCTGACCTGGACTCTCTGCACACCCAGGGCGCGTCCTTGCGGGGTCCTCCTTGACTGGGGTCCGGGCTTAGAGACCAAGGGATGACAAGTATCGCTCGCACATGACCAAGGAGGCAGCCAGGAGCGGAGAGACAGGTCTGCGCAGGGACGTACCTGTGGGGACGGAGAAATAAGCCTATGTGTCCACCCCCACCAGGTGGACAGCTGGCGAAGACAGCCTCCGGTCACAAGAACAGACCCTGAAAGACTGCTCCAAGGCTTCAACACAGAAATTGTGCTTCTAAGAAATTACTCCAGCGAATCACTGCTCAAGGGCTCACTCACATGAATTGTATTTCTATTGTATCGGTGCGTGGGATACTCAGTATTGGGTGAAGTGAAATGCAAGTTACAGTGTCTCCGCGTGGTAGGCGTAAGTCACCCCAGGAATCCGGGCCGCTGTGAGACCCATAATCTTCCAGCAGGCGCGGGAGTAAGAGCCGTTTTCTTACGGGGCGCGGGAGATGAGCCTGGCGAGTGAATGCCGCTCTGTCCCAGAACTCGCAGACCGGCGCAGATTTACGGTGCCTTCCAGGAGCCCATCTGTCCCCGCTGGCTCGCGCGGAGAAGTGTCTCCACTTCTGATCGTGTAACCGACGCTCGTTATTTTAATTTATTTTCTCCACAAATGAGAAAAGGAATTTGTCACCGTTTATTAGGTTGCATGCTCCCTGATGGAACGCCTTTGAAACGGAGGCATTTTCTCGCTAGGACGAGCGTCGTTAGGCTCACAGTTGCCAATGACTCTCTCTTGAAATCCTGATGATGGTTCGGCATCACGCTGAGTAATGGGTGCAGAGGTAACAGCTCTATTTTTTTTCCTCCACTACAGGAAATACGGAGGCGATCACAGGAACAGCTCCGCTGACGGGAGGCTTCTATTCCAAGGGTGCTGTCAAACGTAGGTTGTGTGAGGATTCAGGTTTGGGGAGGCTGCCGCGGCTGTGGTTGGAGAGACAGTTTGTTCCCGACAGGAGGGTCCGCGCCCAGCCGTGAGAGGCCGCACGGGGAAGGCCTGGGGCTGTCGGGAGCCGAGGGAGTGCAGATTGGCGTGGGCAAGAGCCTTCCTATGGCTGCTGCAGGGGAAGGGGCCACGCGCGTCAGCAGGGCTGAGACTGGCCAGTCGGGACAACGCCGTGAGCTCAGGGGGGCACAAGGCTGCCACTCGCTGTCCGGCACCTGTCCTGGGGTGACTCAGGCAGGGGACGGTGGCCCAGATGTGAGAGCCCAGGAGGAGGTAGTGGGGTGTGGGCTCTGGTCCCCTTAGTTCAGATAAACGCTGCGAAGCCCTTGCTACCTCTAGGAATTAGCGAAGTCTAAGAGGAACGGGCCCCCTACTCAGCAAAGCCCCAGATGTCTGTGCCCCCTAGAAAAAGCTAATGCAAAGGGTCATCCCAGCCGAGCGGCCTGGGAAGGGGACTGTCCTGCAGTGTCTGTGACTGCGAGCACTCACACCCTGGAAACTCAGGGCACAGAGGGAAGTGGGGTAGAAACACGGGGCCCTGTAGCAGCGTCTGAGTGTCCTCGCGGCTGACGCGGCCGATTCCAGTCCCTGCGGGGCAGGTGGTTGTGAGCGCCACTGCCCGCTGCGTCTTGGCTGTGACCCAGAGCCCCATCCCCGAACCCCGGGGCTATGGAAAACCCGCCCGTCTTGATGGACTTGGCCGACGCGGCTCTTCCGACTCTTCCGTGACGAGCCCGTGCGACTGGTTTGAGTCCCGTGTACCACAGAGGCTTGGAAATGGACCGTTGGGCACAGCGAGAAGTCTTTACTGGGAAAAACCTCTGAATGAACAATTAGACGTGAGTGCAAGGCCCTGGGCCACGTGACATGGTAACTGGCACCGATAACACAACTTTTGCTCCTTTACGACACAGCAGCTCATCACAGCTCCTTTGCCATCCCCTCACTCACAAGCTCGGCGGTCTCTCTGGTGGAAATTCCTTTGTGCTGAGCCCCGGCTCCTTGTCCTGGGCCCACAGGGGAAGGAGAGAAGCTTCAGGAGTGGGGGCGGCTGGCACCCGTATCCAGGGATCGGGTCAGGGAAAGGCAGGCGGCCTGGGGTCACCTTCGCCAGGTGAGAATGTGTTTCCAGCATTTCTGAGTCCTGCAATGCTACACACACACACACACATACACCCCCCCCCGAAACTGAGACTTTATGAGATTTTTAACGCATTCAGTGTGCCAGACACAGTGTGTGTGTGTGCAGGACGCAGTAGGGCAGTGGTCCCCAGCCTTTTAGGCCCCCGGGACTGGTTTCACGGAAGACAGTTTTCCCACGGACGGGGTGCAGGGGACAGGAAGCAGAGCTCAGGTGATAACGAGAACAAAGCTGTGCTCACTTGCCCCCTGCTGACCTCCTGCTGAGCGTCCCGGTTCCTAACGGGCCCCCGACTGGTACCACCGTGTGGCCTGGACATTGGGGCCCCCGCGGCAGTGGGCTGGATGGCCACCCCTTCACAACCTGTGTTCTGAAAAGAGAGGGCCTGTCCCCGGGGACCCTCCGTCTCATCAGAACATTCAAACACACATGACGTCAAGGGCGTTGCTTACCCTCCCGTCACCAAACGTGAACATGGAGTCTCGGGCAGTAAGTGGGATTGTGTGGGATACACGGCAGCCCCCCCAAGGGAGACCAGGAGCGTAGGCTTCGGGCTGGACACGCCTCCTTCGCTGTCTGATTTCCACGGCTCTGAGCCTCAGTAGTGGGTCTGGACAAGAGGAATAATGCACCACACGCATGCACGCAGACTCTCACACGCACATGCATGCACGCACACACACACGCACACACGCTCTTGTGAGACCCTCAGCGGCACTGCAGAGTAAACCCTTCCTCCCACCATGAGCCGAACCCCATGCCTCCCGTGTACACAGCGCCCCTTCTGGTTCACTAGTGGCACTGACACCCTAATGCGGCTGAAGGAAACATCCTTCGTGTAACTGAGACTGGATGGTGAGCAAAAGTGCTCTGGGCAGCCGATGAAGCTGTGTTTATTGCTCCGTGATGTGGGTCTCTTCAGCTCCCCGCGGGGCGCAGTTTCTCAGCACGTGCGCGCTGCGTCCTGCGGGGCTCCCCGGGACGACATGGCTGTCTGTGGGTGTGCCAGCTGCACGGAACTGGCTCGCTAAAGCTGCAGAAGCTTCAGGGTTTCTGGGCCGGCGGGGACCGGCTCATTTAGGAAAACGCATTCCAGGCAAGGCCCCCTTCCGTGCGTTTCTCTGGCTTTAGAGCGCAGGCCCATTCTCTGTTCCCCCACCCGCTGTGCGCACTGGACAGGGGTCAGCACCCAGGATGGGGGTTGGGGGGGGACAGTGTGCCGTGGGAACGAGAGCTGGGTTGAGTCCTTCCCCTGCCAGCGGCTCCATTCTCGGGTGGATACTCCCCCCTTCCCAGTGCACACGCTCCCTTCACGTATTATTTTGGTGCACTTCCCGCCAAAACCCTTTCTTGGCAGAACTGTGGGACCCTTGACCTCAGGACTGGAGACGGATGGGGATGTTCCCCAGGCTCCTAGGGGAAGAGCTCACGGTGTCCTTCCCAGTAAGAACAGGCTGCCGGAGCCTTTGGACCAGAAGGTGGCAGGGAGCCGGTGGGGGGCTGCTTCCCCTAAGGGGTCTCCTCCTGACCGCGCTGTCCCGGGGGGAAACGCCTTCCCTTCCAGGCTGTTTTTCCCAGCGCAGGGCACAGATCAGCCACTGAAACGTAAGATAGATTGTGCCTTTTTTTAAAACACAAAACCCTTTTGTTACTATAGAATAGATCTTGTCTCAGGAAAACGGGAAGATGCCACAGAGGCAGAAAGTCCTCACCCCGCGGAGTGACTGCAGACACGTCCCTCCTCTGTGCACTTACTGGTGCTGTGTGAGTTCTGACCCGTGTTCTGAGTCTCGGTCCCTTCACGCAGTGCGAAACGTGAGCATCTTCCATGTGATTCGAAGACCTTCACAGACTTACTATTGCTGCCGAGAAGCATTTCATCGAGAGTTCTGACACACCTGCGCCGCGGTCCTCTCCCTGGCGGTCCCTGGGCAGTTTCTGGTCGTCCGCTGCCACGCAGGACATGAATAGAACACACCGCCGTCTCGGGTCCTTCCGCTGTGCTGGGCCTCGCGTTACACGTTTCACACACGGTATTTCACGAGGCCTCAGGAGCGGCTGGGGCAGGCCACCATCCTCTCCAGCGACACAGGGACACGGGGACACACGAGGACGCCGAGGATGAAAGAAAGCAAAGAACAGACCCGCAGCCAAAGCCAGCACATGCCAGAGACAGGAGCTGACAGCTGCCTGCAGTCGGCAACTGTTCTCTGTTCGGACGCACAAGCAGAAAAGCCACGTGGGACCCCGTCTCATTCTGATGCCGTCATACCCTGGCCGTCTTCGGGAGGGCCTTGGTGCGTGTGGCTCAGGTGACAGACCCCTGTCCACTCTTCACCCACCCTGATGGCTTGGCCAGGCCAGTCCCCTGCCTGGGGTCCAGGACGGTCTGTTTTTAGCAATGTGGGCTACCTGAGGCCCGATCCCATCTGGTCCCCTATTGCCGGGACCCAGCTCAGTGTTTCTCAAGCGGAGTGATTCCTCCCCCAGGAGGCATTCAGCAAGGTGTGGAGGAGATGCTTTAGGCTGTCACTTCCATACTGGAGGCCAGGAATGCTGCGAAACATCCTCCTGTGGACAGGACAGCCCCCGCCACGGACAGCTGCGTGGGTTGTGATGTCGGTGAAGCCCAGACTGATGTAGTGGAAGCATTACAAACAGACGGACACTGAATCCCTCTTCTCAGCCCCGATTGGCTGATGCAGTTGCTAGGGAGACCAGGGGATGCGCTCATGGATACACATTCGGTGGCCACCCAGAGGCTTCAAGGTCAGGGCGAGGGAGACAGACAGAGGGCAGGCCCTGCGGGTGCTGGCTGGTTGGGCCCTCACTCCTGGACACAGGGCCAGGAGAGGCCCCTCTGGCTCCTGCGTAATCATCTGACAGCTGAGGGCAGCAGGACCACCTCCTTCCCTTCTCACCCGTGCTGGGAGGGGTCCCTAGTCAGAGAGCGGGTGGCAGCCCCTCCTCTGGAGATGACAGGTGTCACGGTGGGAGGGAGCCAGGCCGCGGGGAGGAGGAGAGGTGGGCAGAGATTCGGAAAGAGCGAAGCAGCCTGCCGGTTTAATAGCAGGCCGGTTGCCTTGTTCCTTCTCGTGCTGCATCGCAGGCTGCAGCCCATCACTTTGACTTTTCTGGTTCCTTCCTGGTTTTAATTTTCTCTGTTTGACTTTTCTGTTACCTTTAAGAGGGCATTTTTTAAAGAAAACTTGGTATTGATCTTCCTATCAGAATGAAAAATCAGTTTTAGCATAGGACAGCCGGGGCGCAGCTGTTCAGAGAGAAAGCTCAGTCTTCTGCAAAGATGAACCACTTCAGTCCCTCCCCCGTCTCTGCCTTTAACGCGTGTGTCTGTCTCTTTGTCTTTCTCTGTCTGGGAGCGCACACCAAGGTCTCCTTTCATCATCGTTGATTCTGGGCCCGAGGAGCAGCATTAGGCGAGCGCCCCTACAGCAGGTAAGTCTTCCGTCATCCGACCCCGCTCGGTGTCCTGGGAGGGATGTCGCCAATTCGGCCTGACGACTTGAGAGCTGACACCACCGAAAAGAATCTCAGAGGCGCATCCACAGATACTCGGGCACACCTTGGAAAGCAGGGAGCAACCGAAGCCTTAAAACATTATTTCCCCTTGGAATCCGTGTTTCACCTGGAAGAGTGGAGCCTAAGGAGATGCCATCAGCACTGCAGTTCACTCTGCTCTCCATCCGACGAGCAGTCGGCATTGTGGCCCCATGCGGGCAGCCGGCCGGCCATGTGCACCAGGGTGTCCCTGCTGATGGGAGGGGGACGTGGGAGACCCTGCGACCGTGGCAACGAGTATGAAAGTGTCCGTCTCACACGAAGTGTGTGCTAGGAATGGAATGTAATTAAATTAGCATTCACTAATGGAAAGTCTTCAGAAAATATGCAAATATCGGACAATTAAATTGCTCCTTCTAAATAACCTCAGGGTCAGAGGAGGAGCCCAGGGGGAGAGTGGGAAGACGCTAGGACTGAATGAAATGGAAGGCCAAGTTCCAAAGCCTGCAGGGCGCCGTCGTGGCGAGACTTTTAAATGAACTTGAACTCAAATGTGTGCTGTCGTTGGGTATGTAAAATATCACGACTGTTTCTAAACACGCTTTGAATATTTATCAAATGGCAAAGACGAACCAGTGGAAAGATGAGAGTTTCCCCAATGAATGGCCCCAGAAAAAAACGGGTACCTACCTGTGTGTAAGAAGCAACAAGAACAACAATGAGACTTTGACCCACACTTCTTGACATACACAAAAATGAACTCGAACTGGATCGAAGGTGTGGATGCAAAGCAGGAGACAAATGGAAGCCCTTCAGGGCCCAGTTAGACAGCGCTCAGGGACCTCGTGCAGAGCGGGCTCCGCAAAAACAAGTCGATACATTGTGCCTTGTAAAATGATTAATTTGTGCTTTTTCTAAGACGTTACTGAGACAATGTGAACGCGAGCCACAGTCTGGGTAGGAACACTTGCAAGTCGTTTGTCTGACAAAGGATTTATACCTAGAATGCACAACAGGACCCTCCAGCCTTTATGAGAGAACAAGCAGCCGGATTCGAAGTGAGCAGAGGTGGGAACAGACGCTTTACCAACAGAGACCCGTCAGCAGCGGGAACACGGTAAGACACCTGGCGCGCTCAGTCATCAGGAAAAGTGAAAATGATGCTACTCTACATCCACCCAACTGGTCAGCATCGGAATCCTGGCCATGAAGAGGGGGGGACGCAGCTGGAAGTCCGATGCATGGCCGCGGGTGCGTGAAATCACAACCATTTCCAGCACCCTCTGGAATTTTCTGGGGAGGCGACAGGGCAAGGGCGGCAGGTGGAAGGGATGGGTGATAAAGTAGCGGGGAGGGGTCTTTTGGAGGTGATGGATATTTTCATTGCGGCAGTGGGTCACGGGTACACATGTTTACCAACGCCCGCCAACGCTATGGTTTCACTGTGCTCAGTTTATGGCACATCGATGATATGGTCGTAAAGCTGTTTTATAAACTGTATACTGACTGGAAGAACTGAAAGTTAAAGAAAATTGTGTTGCTTTGAGATGGAGTCAGTGGCGATGGATTCCAGCCCTGATGTCCTTCTCCGACGACACTGTTCTCAGCCCCCTCTGCAGTGCGGCCCCGGCACACAGGAAACGCTCCGTCTGTGTGTGTGTGAAAGGAACGCTTTGAGCACATGACAAACCGCTGAGAAAAGTATTGATTAACCCGGACAAGGAACAAGATGCACCCTTTACTCTGCTTGGGGAAACGTGTGAGAAGCATCAACTTTATTTCTCTCTGGCCACGTAGGGCTCCTGGGGTCTCACCCTGACCTCTAAGCTCCGTCAGGCATGCCTTTGGTTTCGCATTATGGGACAAAACGAGACCCGAGAGGTGGCTGCCTGCGGGCCCAGGACCTGGTGCGCAGCCCTTGGGTCCGGGTCACGGCTCTGCCATGGACTGCTTGGGTGTGCTGGCTCAGCTCACGCGGTCTTGATTTTCGGCTCCAGTTCCTCCACGTCCAGCGTCTGCCACCCTGCTCTCAGCTTGGAGGGCTGCTGGGGGGGTAACCTGAGAGCATGAGGAGGGTCTCACACCCCGCCGAGCGCCGGTAAAAGGCGGGCAATGACTCTAACGCTGCCACCACTGTCCTAGGGCTCAGCCCGTGGGGTTTCAGCGCCTGTGCACAGAACCGCCTCCGTGGCTCGTGTGGTGATGATGCCCCATCTTCCAGTTATGGCCGCGATGATTCACATCAGTTGTGCCTTTGATGCTGGGAGACTCTGTTCCGTCCTCGCCAGGACTCCGATACCTCATCATGTCCTGGGGTCACCTATGGGACACCTGGCAGTGAGGACTGGAGCTCTGGGGACAGGTCGGGTGCGACCCCTGCCTCCCAGGGAATGTGGTCTGTGGAGGGGCCCTTTGGGGAAGCCAGGCCCGAAGTTTCCATGAGGAGCTCCTGACACCTGCTGGCCACTCTGCGCCTGGCCCGTGTGCTGCCTGCGGGCGCCGAGGCCAGTGTGCGACGCTGAGCTGGGCCCGAGGAGGCTCCTGGTGCAGCTCAGCCCTGCGGCCGCCGATTCCAGAAGCTCCCACGGGAGCCAATGGAAAGGGAAGGGAGCTGGAACCTGGAGGAGAAAACTTGGAGGTGGGCTAGCAGAGTGGCCGTGCACCGGATTTGGGAGCCCATCGCATGAGCAGGGGTCACCCCCCAGTGGCTCTGAAAGGTCGTTCAATCAGTCCAACCTGTGCTTATAATCATTACTCCAAACTCTCTGTCTGATAAATTGCTTGCCTCCATTTCATCTAGTTCTTCGGGAGAATTCCCTTGCTCTTTCATCTGGGGTCTGCTTCTTTGTTTTCCCGTTTCGGCTGCTGCTTTGAGTTTCTGTCTATGTTACAGGCAGATCTGCGAGATTCTGGAGCAGGCTCGAGTCAAACCCTGCCCGTGACTGGCCCTGGGCAGCCTATGTGGAGTGTCAGCAATCCACCGTGCACGGCTCCCCGTGGGGGGCCTGGGTTTGTGCAGAAAGGACCAGGCTGAGCACCAAGGCCGGCCTTTGCCAGCACCGGTCCAGGGGAAGGTCAGCAGAAATCTCAGAGCTCCCAGCAAACCGCCTCTGCCTGCAGGCCTTCTGTGGGTGGGTTGGTGAGAGTCTCCCAGCTGCACTCCTCAGCAGCCACTTGGAAAGGAGTGCTCTGCTGAGAGGGACGCTCCTGCAGTTGGGGGCGATGACCCAGCACAGGGACCCTGGCGGCTGACCCTTCAGCTCTCTCCCCAGGGCCCTGCACCAAGATGGGGCAGAATAACTGTGCGGTGAAGACACCTGCAGGGACGTCTGTGTGGCCCATGGGGCTACGTGCGGAAGGTCAGAGAGAGGAGAGGGGAAGGGAGGAGAGGAGGTCGGTTAGGCAGCAACGAGCCAAATGCTCAGATGTCACCAAAGAGAGCGTCTCATTGCTGACCCACGTCAGCGTGAGTGCCAGAATGTCACGAAATGTGAAGGCTCATTTTTATTCCTTCCCCCACTAACCTCACGCCAGCGTCTCCTTATCCCACCAGGAAGGCTCCCTATAGAGGCAGTCTCTCTGAGACATCGGCCAGGCCTGTCCCCCTCCAGGCTGGCCCTCAGCTCACGTCTGAGAAACCCCACGCCCTCCATCTCAAAGACGCCAGGCATGGCGGGAGCCCCACTCCTGAGAAAATATCACCCCCCACCCGCCACCTCACCACAAAACTCGCAACCTCTCTGTTTCCAAACTCGAAGAACATCCACATGGAGGAGGATTTGAAAGTTGCCACCTGCAAGCTGGCAAACCACCCCAAGACCCAAGGTCACTCCCTCAGCCCTGGACTTGTCTCCCCGGCCTCTTGCCTCCTCCGGTCTGGGCGCCGCTGGCTCTCTCTGGGTCTCTCCTGAGAGTGTGCGGTGTGTGTGTGCGCGCACATGTATGTGTGTGGTGTGTGGGTGTGTGCACACATATGTGGGTGCGTGCACACGTATGTGGGTGTGTGCACACGTATGTGTGCATGTGTGTGCATGTGCGCATGGAAAATATCATGGGTGGCGTCCAGAAAATCATCTGGAGAGTCAGCTTTGGTGGCAGACAGGTGTACACTGACGAAAAATACTTTAAGTTCTTATTTCCTATATTTCTATACTTCCCAAAAAGATTTTATTTATTCATTTCTAGAGAGAGGAGACGGGAGGGAAACAAGAGGGAGAGAAACATGGATCGGCTGCCTCCTGCACCCACCCCAGGGACGGGGGACTGAACCTGCAGCCCAGGCGTGAGCCCCGACTGGGAATTGAACCGGCGACCTTTCCCTTTGCGGGATGACACCCATTCAACTGAGCCACACTGGTCAGGGCATTTCTACACTTTCCTTTTACAAAACTGTCATGCTGTTCAGGTGAAAGGGGGCAAACCTCAGCTGTACAAACACCTGTGTGTCGTACCTTAATTCCTGACCATGTCTCTGGCCCACCGGGAACCGTGCGCCCCGGCACAGGGGCGAACAGCAGGACGCAGCAGCAGGGTTTGGGTTCGGAGCTGTGCACACAGCTGCGTGTAACACTTCCTTTCTCACAGGGAGGAGACTCCGGGCAGCTCAGGCCCCTTATCGATCTCGTACCTTCTGTGCTCTTTTAGTTTTACAAAAGCGATAAGCTCAGATACAGCGACCATGTTAACAAATGAAAACACCACTTGTGACGAAAAGTAGCTGCTCTGTCCCAGATTTTGCACTTTGACACAGAAGAAGTCAACGTTAAGAACAGAACTACCACCTGACCCGGCAGTTCCATTCCTGGGTGTCTATCCAGAGAAATGCAAAACACTAAATCAAAAAGACACGCGCATCCCAACGTGCACTGCAGCTCCACCTGAAGTGGCCAAGATGCAGAGGCCTCACGGGTGCCCGTTAGTAGGTGAGCGGATGAAGAGGCTGTAGTACGTACACACGGTGGAATATCGCTCGGCCAGAAGGCGAGACCTCAGACAGAGAAGGACACGCAGCAGCGTGTGATTCCAGGTCTCCGTGGAATCCGAGACAACAAGGCAGATGAGGAAATAAAACAGGAACAGACCCACAGAGGCAGAGAGCAGCAGGCGAGAGGGGCTTCGGGGAAGTGGGGGGAAGGGGGCGGGACTGAGAAGCACAGCCTGGCGGTTTCGGAACAGGCACAGGAAGTAAAGTCCAGCACAGGGAGCATCGCGGACGACATTGTCACAACTGCGTGGGGGGCCGGGGGGTGTCGCTTCATAACGCAGACAAACGTCCAATCACTGTGTGGTGCACCCGAAACTGATATAACATTGACTGTCAACGATAACCGAAACTTTTACAAAGAAGAGAGCACTAAATAACTATGATCGTTAGCAGGAGCTGGCATCTGAACGGGGAAGGAGGCTGCGCCTGGAAACATCACTGCACTTGGTTGTTCCACACGACTGTGCCCCTGGCCGCAGGGCCGAAGCAAGCCGGCCTCCGGGCTGCGGTCACCCTACCGCACCGCCTGGGCTCTCCCCGGCTTCAGGGACACGGGCCAGCCCCGCTCCGGGATGGAGCCACACGCACGGGCAGAAGCGATTCGGGGCCGGGCGTCCCCCCACAGAGAAGACTGGAGCCTGCTCGACGTTGGGCCAACAACGTACCCCAGACCACCTCACGGGAACCCTCGGGGGACAAGGGTGTGAACGGGAATAACGATCCGGAAAAGTGCGGTGAAGTGTGTGGACTTCCAGTGCGAGGGGGCCGACCCTTCTCCAGTTTCTCTCTCTGCTCTTGGGGGTGGTTGTATGATGGGGTCAGTGCCGCCCCACGAATTCCCCGCCATTAACTTGCTACCCGTCGGGCTCCACATCTGCCCTTTTTGTTCAGTTTGTTCTTTCGGCCGAGCTCCGAAGACAAAGGCCTTTCAGTGCAAACAAGTGAGGTCGTTCGGTTAGCCAGCGATGTGTCGAATGGCTTGTTTTCAGGCATTATGAGAATTCAGCACAAACCTTATTAGATGTTCCTGTTTCTTTTCAAATCTCCGTAAATCACCCTCCTGGGGCCGTTAGCTTTTGAGATCAGATGGAGGGAGTTTTGCAGGTCTAGGAAAATACATTTGCCCAGATACACAAATGGAGGGTCTATAAAAGAAGCCAAATATTTAAAATTGCTTACGGGACACGGGAGCATTGATCTGATGAAGTGGAGATCCCCCTAAGACTCATGGGTCGGAGTGCAGTCGGGGTCTCGGGAGTCGTCAGAGTGGGCTTTCTGGGTGCTGTTTCCAGGGTCCCCCAGCAGTGCCTGCCACAGACAGAGCAGAGGCAGGAGGAGAAGACAGAGCGGAGGGTCGGGCCAGCTTGGCCCCTCATACGCGGGCCTCTCCGTCGGACCGACAGGGTGGGATCTTGAAGACCACTGTGCCTTTCTTTCCCTTGGGCTTTGCTAAGCTGGAGCGTGAGCATGGTGGGGTGCACGATGTGATTAAAGTGAAACGACCCTGTACCCCACACTCAGTCCCCAGACACCCTCGCAGGGGACGCGCAGAGAGCGGGCTTTGGTGAGCGGTGGGCTGGAGCTCGGGTCTGGCCTCAGGGTCCGTGCCCAGGAGGCCACAGCCCACTGGCCCCCGTTTCTGATTTTATTTCTGAAGCGATGACATCCCCCTGCTAGTGCAGCCGCGAAGGGTCCCTGGCCCTGTGTGCTGCCTTCAGCCCCAGGCGTGGCACTTAGCAAGGCCCCATCAGTGGTCCCTGTCCTCGTCTCTGCTGCCCTGGACTGGAAATCGGCAGCCCCGCACCAGCGTGGCTTCTAAAAGACCTGGACAACGGGGACTTCGGGGGACCTTCCGCGTCGGAAAGCAGAGGGAGCCTCTGATTAAATGGCCCGTGCCCTGCTTCCTGGTTGCCAGCAAACCGAGAACGGCTCACAATTTTTAAGCAGTTACAAAGGAAAGGGAGGTAGAAAGTGTGACAGAAACGGGCCTGGCCCACAGGGTCCAAAGTACCGACCGGCCAGCCAGCCCCGCATGGAAAATGGCGAGCTGGCCACTGGGAGGAAGGGTTTCTACGAAGCCCTAAGCCGAACAGACGTCAGGGCTTACAGCCACGGGCTGAAGTCCTTCCTACTGAGTCTAGAAAAGGCGGAAGCTCCCTGCTAGAAAAAGTTTTTAAATTAAAAAATATATAAGTAATGTAAAAAAACAAATAAAACGTTCTTTTCATATTACATTTGTATATATGCACACGTATGTGAAAAAAATCTATAAGCATCTATGGGAAAACGAGCATCTAGGATCGAGAAGTAAATTTGTCCCAGAGGCTGCTATTATCAAATCAATACGTAAAAGTCAATTGAATATCTATATACCCGTAATATACCACAGCCAACAGTGTTATCAAGATTTATTTATTTGTTTAGAAATGGTTTCTAAGTGCCATTACAATAGCATGAAAATGAAACACCTATGAATAAATTTAAAGAGCGAGATGTTCGACTTTTCCAGGAAAGCGATGACACGTTACTACGAGAAGTTTAAGAAATACGCAAATGGGTATGGGACGCCCCGGTACGGAAATGAGTGGCCAACAGACAGAGGCGTCCACGTGCCCGAGACGATGCTCAGCGTTGACGACACCCAATCGTGCTCTCAGCAGGTGCGTTTGGTCAAAATTTACACGTTGATTCAAAAACACACCTGAAGATGAAAAAGCCTACAGAGGAAAAACATCTTGAAGAAGTAATAGAAGTTGGAAGAAGCCGTTCCCGGAGGGGAAGTCGTGTGAATGTGACTGTGACGGTGGCACCAGGCAGGACAGGCCGGCTGAGCGGAGGACCCGGGCGGATCACTCGTTGCAGGGGTGCTCGATTCCAGCAGAACCGTCAGCACAGAGACGCAGGGAGAGCTCCCCTTTTCAACAAACGAGGCCGGCGCCATAGGTATCATACAGGGACAATTAACTTCATCCTCAGGGATTAATTCTGGCCGGACTGTCGAACTGAAGGACACAGCAGACCAATAAAGTTCCTCGAAGAGAACAGAGGAGACCATCTGCACGACCTCAGTATGCGCGGAGATACCTTTAAGAGGACACCAAAGTGGTAGCTGTAAAGTTAAAGATTTATACATCCGAGTGTGTTAAACTTAGCGTCTAAAAGGAAGCCAGAGAGTAGGAGAAATTCCTTCCAGTGCGTGTATTCATTACATGGCTTGTTTCCAGAATACAGAAAGAACTCCAACATCAATAAGAAATGACATACAACCCCACAGGGAAAATAAGGCAATAAGTGTGGATTGTCATCTCACCAGACACCCAGATGCCCTATACCTAAAACTAAACCCATGTGCGCTCACCCTCTCCCATTACCGGGACAGTGGAAACTAAGCCACAGTGAGCAGTGACCCAGACGCACCTCCGAGGCCAGAATCCAAACGCAGGGAGAAGACCTCGGATGCCGAAGTTATTTCTTCTGTGAAGTGGGTTTGGTGTGACCGCCCCCGCGTGGTGGTGAGAGTGAGTCCTCGGCGTGTTCCTGGACCGCTGGCCGCGTTTGCAGGGACAGAACTCGCATTTCACAGGCTGACAACGTCTCGCCCGCGCAGGGCGAGCAGGGGGGTTGCTTTTCTCCCACGCTGTGAGCCGATGCCTAGCTCTGGTTGTTTTATTCCCAGAAAGTCTCTGTATCCATAAAAGGAAAGTCGTAACTCAGTTCCACACCCTTGGAAGCACTAACTTGCTCGTAACTGGTTCAAACATTAATGTTGGCATAATGCACGGCTCCTTCATTACGCGGCCACGGCCGAGAGACGCATTACCCCATTTCCCAGAAGCCCAAGGAGAAACCTGTCCTGGAGCCAGAGGTGATTTAAGATCGCTCTCCCACGGCGTGTCCCACTTCCACACTCTCCACGGCAGACACAGGGGTTCCTTTCCATTTTAGGTTGAACTGTGCTGAGGACACAGGGTTGAGTTACGTTGCTATTTTCAGAGTGTTCAGATGGGTTTGTTTTATCTTTCTTTGATGAAGGTATATGGCAGGTAGAAGGCACCACAACACTGATTTCCGGTTTACCCAAGTGCTGAAGCCTCCGTTTTCCCAGGGATCAAATGCATACTGTGAGCAGGCACGTATACCACAGTGTACATGTGTGTGTGCCTATCTGTGCTGGTGTGTCCACCACAGTGAACACATGTGTGTCCACCTGTGCTGGTGCATGCACCACCGTGCACGTGTGTGTGTGTGTGTGTTGGTGTGTGTGTCTGTGCTGGTGTGTGCACCGCAGTGCACACATGTGTGTCTGTCTGTGCTCACTGGCACCACTCGAGAGAATTCACCCCTGTGAGGGAGGACGGGCCCGGTTCTACTGACAAGCACAAGGCGGGGGGTGTTGTCCACTCACTGTGACACGTGATGTCAGAGGGCCGAGTGGACAGCCAGGGGCTCGTGGGTGGGAGCCTCAGCTTCCCCAGGGACGACAGGAACCTGCAGATTTGAAGGACGTGGGTTTGAAGCCGGGTCTTGAAGGATGTTCTTGTCAAGAAGGGAATGAAATTCATCCTTGGCTGACAGAAATGGGAAATGTCCTTCAGTTCAGTACTCCACCCAGCAGCACCCTTCCTCGCGGGAGGGAGCGGGAGCCTCTTCTGAGCTGCGTCTGTGCCCAGAGCAGCCCCAGACAGGGAGGGGAGACGGACGCTTCTATCCGGCCCGAGGACCCAGGTGAGCGCCCCGCTTCACCCAGGTCTCACCAGCGGTTCAGGACAGACGTTGTAACGGAGTTTTAGACACTTAGACGTTTTATTCGGGTTAAAGTACACTCAGGCCCCCCACCCCCAATCAGTCCCCAGGTGGACATACACATCATGCAGCGTGGGTGCTGGCGAGGATTTACGTGGTGGAATCCCACGCAGACACCGTGGGAAGTGGTCTGAGGAACCAGGTGTGGTGGCAGAGGTTTTCCTCCGGCAGCACATGGTTGTAAATGAACGAGGGAACAATGGAACCTGCTCCGTCGTCATGGCGAAGTGTCTTTAGAGGTTAAAGCGGGTTTCACCTGCGTGAGCTCCACGGGTCAAAGCCAAGGTTGTGGAACCGCAAAGGTGTTTGTGGAACTGGCTGCTCTCGGGTGTGTGTGCGACCTTCAGACAATGGATTCTGAATGTTCGTGAAGGACCACACTCTGTATCGGATGTGGTTTTTCTAAGAAGGTGGCTCACGGTCTTGTGAGCCCAGGCAGATGCTTACTGAGAAGCTGGAGCCAAGCGACCATGTGACATCTGAGATAGTTTTCAGGTTCTTAGTGGTTCCAGCAGAAGCTGGCGGGAAGCTGCTGCCTTGGCGTTGACCTTGGGGACGTCACGTGAACGGCTCCTGCGATAGGGGACGTTATCTTTGCTCTCTGCTCCAGAGAGAGCAGGCCTCTCAACTTCCCGTTCCCTTACGGCCACAGGGAGCACCGGACCCCACGTCCCAGCTCAGATGCAAAGTTAAAGAGCGGTGACGCGGTGTGAAATGCTAGGCGCAGGAAATGTGATCACCAGGGACGCGTGAGAACTTAGGGTGCATCGTTGCACACCATTACACACGCACATTAGAACTATAATCTGGAAAGAACTCAACCTCTTTATTTGAAAATTCAAGCCAGGAATCCAAGGAGGCGTTTTATATATTTCACATTTTTTAAACGTCAACCACTTGTTTTATATAAAATGCGTTTTGGTGTGTGCGTGGCATCGAGCCCAAAGAGAAAGCCATCAGAAGCCAAGAAATGCGGGTCAGGTTCAGACCGACGTCGAGCTGCAAGCACAGGACTGAAGCCGCATCAAATGGAAGCTCGGCGGTGGAAGACGGCAGTGGAGTCTGTCTCCATTATCTGGGTATGTGGTGTTTCACCGTGTGTAACGCACGCTTTTCTGCCCACGTTGTTGAGGGAAAAATAAGGATGCGCATTATTCATGGGTATAACAATGGGTATGATAATCCCATGTGCAATGCGCACAAAATATGGGTGTGCGTTATACACGGCAAAAGGTGGTATTTCTAGCACACAGACAGACATCTCTCTTACTGTTTATCAACCAAGCGAGCGAGCGACAGCTCTGTAGCAAAACGTCCTCGTGAATCAGAGCACATGAGAGCATCATTGTGCACGAAAGACAAGGACGCTTGCGGTGGGCGAACCCTGAGGATGCAGGCTCCATCCCAGGTCCTGTGCCCACGTCACCTCGTGACACAGTCCGAGGGTCAGCGGTGAAACCTGCTCTGCTAGGTGGGGTGGGCCCACGCGCCCCGTGGGGCCCTGGCTTTTCATTGCTGGGCCGACGCTCGAGACAGGGACAGGCGTGCGGGCGTGTACTTGGAGGGCCACCAACACCGATGGGCAGGCTGGGCACTGAACAGCGGCGGGGCGGGGGGGAGTGCATCGTCACACACACCACAGTCGTCACAGACGTGCGCCTTTACTGTGACATTGGTCTTGCAGAGGGTCTTAGGAAGGAGGGGCTGATTCTCATACGTACTTAACAATGCCATTTGGGGGAGCTGTGCTGGAAAGCAGAACTCAAGTGATATATAACAGTATCAAAATTCTGCTTATTTATTTGAGAACAGGTTTTGTTGTTCAGAGCAGAGCTATCCGGGACAACCCTTTAGAAAGGAGGAACCGTGGTTTCCCCGTGAGAGTAGGCTAGGGCGGGGCTGCTCATTGGCTAATTTTCGGTTTACGTGGAAGGTATTACCTTTATCATAAAAAGGTTAAAATGCCTAAAAACTTCACAAGGGCTTGTTTGAGGGGACTTTGTAGTTACCAATGCACAGCACCTCCACAGTGTCTCCAAGACGGGAAGGCGCGGTCTGACGTTGCACCCGTGAGTTCACAGGCTCAAAATATTTCCTCGGCTTCTGCTGCTGTCGCACCCCTGGGAACATCTGCAGGCTTGGTGGGACCTGCCTCTCTGCTGAATGCCGGCGACGTCTTGGCCCCGTGCCTCAAGCAGACAGTGCCCTGTCTCGCTCTTCCCATTTGCCTGTGGTGACCGGTGCGAGGCTGGCTGCTGTCCCCACGGGTTTATGTAGGGACATGCAGCAGATTAAGGGAAGGCATCCGATCCTGCACAGGAACCTTTTCAGATCTACGTCCTCTCAGCCACGGGCTCTTGTCAGCTGGGAGAAAGAAGCCCCCAGTGTATCAAGCCCATGCTCAACCTCCCCATTAGCGCCTAACAAGTGAGATTTCCTTCAGTGACGCGGCGCCGGGGTTCCAGCCGGAAGGGTGTGTGCTGAGCTTCCACATTAATTCCCAGGCTCTTCCAGAGTCCACCCGGAGAGGAAAGTAATGGAGACAAATCGTTTTAAGTCCAACTTCAGAAATGTAATTAGGGACGACCTTGGACAGCTGTGGCTTTTTTTTTTTAGTCCTCACCTGAGGACATTTTTTTTCATTGCTTTTAGAAAGAAAGGAAGGGAGAGAGGAAGAGAGAGAGACAAACATCGATGAGAGAGAGGAGCATCGATCGGCTGGCTTCCTTAAGCACTCAGACCGCGATTGTAGAGCCCACGCCAGGGACTGTACTCACCAGGGCCAGAGATCCAACCCGCAGCCTAGGTATGTGCCCTGACCTGGAATCGAACCCGCAACCTTTCGGTGATGGGACCACGCTCCAACCAGCTGAGCCACATGGTCCAGGGCAGCTGTGGCATTTTATGTGTGACTGTAAGGCACGTTCAAACAGAGCTTGGAATTGTTGGCCGAATCTGTGAAGTCTTTCTTTTTTCCCCTCAAAAGCTGTTTGTTCGCATTCTTTGTCCTTTTCAACAAGGTTCCAGAGTTAACTGGGGGGGAAGGAAGCGTGGGCTTCGCTTTTGCTGAAAGTGGGCCTCTTTGTACTTGAGCGTGGGTTTTGTCCTTTCGGGCACACAGGTTTGAGTGCCAGCTTCTTGCAGCTCACAAATAAATAGGAGGCGAGACAGAAATCTTTCTTCCACTAGAAAAGATAGGGGATGTAGGGAAGTGCTTGCAACTGGAAGGAAAAAGCTATTGGCTACTTAATAAAGAAAAAGCTATTAATATTTTTCCCCCAAGAGAAATACAGAGGGAAAAATGCCTTCATCAAGCGTCTGGAATGGTTTCTGAAGGTAGCTCTTGGACGTGTTCCGGGATCCAGTCCAGCCAGGCGTGGCGTGAGGCCACCTGACCAAGCCTGCGCCATGCTGCCGAGTTTATGATTAATTACCTCCCGGGGGTGATGGGCGCTGGACGTGTTAGGCAGGTAATAAACACAGAGAACAAATTAATTACCGCAGTATCGGCTTTCCAGTGGACTCCAAGGCAGCTCGGGGGTGGGGGGTGCATGCTGATCCTTGAGCCTTGAAAGAAAAAATGTTTTGAATGTCACTGGGAAAGAACAGCTCATCTGACTGTTGCCCAGGGGTGGCTTTGGGCTACGGGAATGGAGGATACCCTCCCCCCTTTTCCGTTCTGTGCATATATCAAAGCGAGATCTTTCGCTCCACGGCGCTGGTGCAGAGCTGGGGCCAGCGGTGTGTTTCTGGTTTGTAAACTCCTGGAGAACAGAGACGACTCGAGAGAGACGTGAGTAACTCGGGACACCGGCTGGGGTGTGAGCCCCACGTGCGAGCTCACAGGCTGTGTCCTATGCGTCCCGGAGCATCTGCAAAGCGGTGTGGACTCCCAAACTTCTTCCTCAGCGCGGCTGTTTTTAGGGATGAGGGCGTTGTCGACGAAGCTGCCGTTAGCATAGACATTCCCATCGGGTGTCCCTGGAGCGGGAGTGTAAGGCATGACATCACCCACGGGCTCTCACTCAAGGCCCTGTGGTCGGGGTCTGCGGGCAGAGTGGTGCCCGAGTGAACCCGGAACAACGCCACCCTGTGCGTCCTCACGAAAGGCATCTCATGCCTGTCATCCTCGTCATTTGTTTCCCTACCTCTGCACTGCAGAGGGAACTGAGTGACGAGGACCCTCCCACAGGGGCTCGGGGGAAGGTGCAGACGTTCCCTGTCCTTGTGCCAGGCACGCGCCAGCAACGCCAGCTCAAGCATCCAAACCCATGTTGACAGCCGACATTTCCACCTGCGGGCCGCGGGGCCGGCCGGGCCCAGCATTCACCGAGGAATGGACCAGAACCAGAGCACACGGCTTTGGACCAGGTTCCTGGATCTTTGTCTCATTTGTTTCAACCACCAGCTTTTTGAACCCAGAGAAACGAGGTGCTCTTCCCGTCAGCAGACCATGAACCGCCTTAGGAAGGCTCCGGGGATTGTTCCCAGAGAAGGGGACCCCAAAGTTGACTACCCCTGTAAAGAGGGGGTGCGGAGACCCGGAGGGCAAGCCTCAGGGACTGTGGCACCCCTGTAGATAATCTCCAAGGGGAACGGTGATGGCTTCCTAGAAGCCGGGGTAGACCAGCTGGCCAGGACTCAGTTGCAGAGCCCAGGGTTCCAGGTGTGACCAGTTCTCTGGCTCTCATACCACATTCCTGCTCCATGTGGAGACACGTATTTTGAGGCTAAATTCAGAGGACAGGTGGGAGGCAGGGCAGCCTGTACAGACAGGGCCAGTTAGCTTGGCCAGGTTCAGCCAGCCTCCTGCTGGCGGCGAGCCTGCGTGTGTACAGCTCCCCACCGCCGGGACGTCCATCCGGGACCGCATCCTCTACTTAGACTTCTACTCGGGAGGACAAAACAGTAACGTTTGAAATAGAAAGTTAAGTCTACTTTGTGGACAGAGCTCGTCATTTTCACCGTGGCTCGGGGAGCACTGGATGCTGGTAACAGGGGGCCGGCTGAGGGACGGAGTCACACTCAGCGTCACCACCTCCCGGCCAGCTGGTCGGCCCTGAACTGGGTTGGACACTTCTGGGTTCTCGCGCCAACCCTTTCGCCCGTTTGCATTGGAGGAACTGCATCCAAGGCCCCAGACGACAGAACCGGATTAGAATTGTACGTCCTGGTGAGAATGTGTCTCTTTGGTCAATTGTCTGCCCTTCATGTCTTCTGTTCTGTTTTCACCAGGTACTGGGGGTGTAGGGAGACACACGCCTGACTTCACACCATGGTCACCGCAGACCACCCGAGGCCCCTGCCTTATGGCGTTTCCCTTGTCCTCACCCCGTCACCATGGTGCCCGGCCCGTTCGGGCCCCGATCTGGTGCAGGGCTGGGGTGCCTGCCTTTCCTGACACTGAAAAGAACACCAATGATATTCAGATGTATGTGTCTTCACAATTCCCAGTGATTCACTCTGGGTCACGTCACGGTTCCCGGGTTTTCTCCTCAGCCCCCGGTTCATTTCTTCCGCAGTTTCAGCTGATGTGTCCTGGCTCAGCAGCCCCACCCCTGCCCGACAGCCTGGAGACGCCTGGGTACTTGTTCTCCTGCTAATTGCTCAGTCCCTGAGGGTTGGATGCCGTAGAGGTGTCTTCCAAGCCGAGAACAGGCCAGGCACAGCCACGTGTCTGGTTTTTGTTCTTTTTAATATTAAAGCAAACGTGTCACACACACACACACACACACATACACACACTGTTTTTTCTAAAGCCTTGAAGTTCAGCAAAAAATTTTAAATATTCTACTTATAAATTGACTATTTTATAACGTTTTAAGAGGAAGCTTTGATGAGTTAGTGAACATAATTCCTTTAAATATTTCAAAACACGCTTATAAATGCATTTGGCTTTCCTAAGGCACGCGTGTGCCTCACCCACGTGGGACGTTCTCGTCTGTGCCCCTAACAGCCCAGGGCCTTCAGGGGTCTCACATTGTCCCAGACGTTCCGATCTTGTGTCTACTCAGGTAACGCACTTCGCACTTTCCAACTGAAAACTGCAAATGTAAAATTAATTTCTGAACTCCCTGTTTTACCTGGAGTCACAAGGCTAACCTCTTACCTCGCGTGACAAATTACCTTAAATATTTAAACACTTTACATACAAATATTTCCCAATAGTGAGGCTTCACACACACAAAACATTAGTAAACAGGCCTGATGGCCTCTACTGTCTATGTTTAAGGGTCCATTCCCCTGGATTTGAGACTCGCTGAGGAGACAATTGTACCTTCTGCAGCAAAGTGAGGTTTCAGTCCCAAATGAGTTTTGTCACCCCCAAATCATCAGCATGTTGTCCTCACTGAGCCAAGGCTGCTTGGAAATTTTGGGGGGCGGGAGAATGGGTGATCTGGAGCCCCCAAACACCTGGGTGGTTGTTCTCATCACCCCAGTGACCGTGTTCTGGATTTTTCTAGAATGCCCATGAGAGTGAGGGGCCCAAGTCTACACCCTTCAAACGAGGGCTTCTGTCACCCAGAGATGAGTTAAGTTCAGCCTGAGTCTGGACCCTGTCGCCCTTCCCCTTCCATGCTGGTTCTCCCCTGTCTGTCTTCAGCTGACCTACCGACCCCTCCGCCTGGTCTGAACTCTTCCCGGCTTGGTCAACGCCCCTTCGGATGTTGGGCAGGCTCTCCCTCGGACCCAGCTGCTTCTCTGGTTCCCAGCTTGCTGCATCTTTAAATGCCTGAGTTAATCCCAAAGACAGGTCCCTGGGGGCCTCCACGCCCCACCTGCCCAGAGCCTGGTGGGCTCCCATGGAGACCACCAGTGTCCCAGATGTTCCGATCTGGGGGCCGGTACACACACTGCCTCTCCCTCCCTGTGTTCTCACATGAGGGTGTCTGTCATTTGGTCACGTCCAAAGGGGAACTGGAGTCGCCCGAGGACATACCTATAACTACCTCTACGTGGTGTCATTTACTATACTTCCTACGGCCCTTAGATAATCGTGCATGTCGATAAATTTTCTCAAACATCAAGTGGTGATTTTCCCAGTGTGTAGTGTTTGCTTCTGCCGGAGTCCTCATAGGCACGGAATAAAAGCACACAGAAAAATACCATTGGGATAATATGTCTCATTAACTCTCTCCACCCGTGCTGGTCCACCGTCTCAGGCCCCCTGGGATGCTGAGGGGGGCTGTCAGCACTGAAAGCAGGGAGACCCCAGGCAGACCAGGAGGGTCCCTTGCCCCATTATGATGTGAGATGCAACTCATTCTAAAACTTTGATTCATGGGCAGGAATTCATTTCATCATTGTTTCTTTTAAAAATATTTTATTTTAATTTATTTTTAGAGAGAGGATATGTGCAAGAGAAACATCAATGGATTGCCTCTTGCACGCCCCCAACTGGGGGCCTGGCCCACAACCCAGGCAAGTGCCCTGACCGGGAATTGAACCAGCGACCTTTCAGTTTGCAGGCCAGTACTCAATCCACTGAGCCACACCTGCCAGGGCTCATCATTATTTCTAATTTTGACTTTAAGACTATTTTTATAAGTGGCCATACGATCAATAGAAGAAATGAAATCGCCACAAATAAACACCCATTACTCATTTAAACAAGCAAAATGTTATACATGTTCTCCCTTTTTATCTTTTAAGAACTTAGCATTTCAATAAACCACAACTGTTGTTATTAGTGAGTTGTTGCTCAAGAATTTTGCAGCTGGTAGAAGCTGTGGAAGTTTGCACAGAGACCCACAGACCCTTGCACACTCCTCTCAGCAGAAGGGACCCTCCCAATCCCTCCACTTGAATCTGGGTTGACCTTAGTGACTTGCTCACACCCAGTAGACTGAGGAGGCCGGGAGGCTGCCTGATTTCTGAGGCTACGTGAAGGAAGCACCAGCTTCCACCTCGCTCACGAGAACAAATGCACTGAGCCCGAGCCGCTTGGCGAGAGGTGCACCGTCCCCGAGGCGGCCATGTTGTGAGGGAGCCCAAGCCGCAGGGTCCGTCTCCCGCTGTGGTCCCAGTGGATGGTGAGGAGGGGGGAAACTCCAGCCCCCAGCGCTCGACTCCTCCCAGGGGGGCCCACACATCACAGGGCACGGACGACCTGTTCCAACTTGCCCTGTCTGAACTCCTGACCCTTAGGAACCCTGGGTGAAGTAAAATGGTTGTTTTCCACCATGAAGTATTGGGGTGCTAAACTGGAAAAGGTTAAAAAATTTAAAAGTGTTGAAATGAGTATGGACTTGCAGAGAAGTGGCAGAATCAGCTCAGAAACCAGGCGTGTCCTTCAGCCAGTCTCGTCCGAGGGATTCATGCTGGGGAGCACAGCCCCATCTCAAATCAGCAGGGGACACGGGCACAGCACAGCCTGGGCTCCCGTGAGCTTCTCTGTCACACGTCACATCCCAGGATGCAGCCTGTGCTCTCACCACACAGGAGGCTTCCTGCTGCCCTGCTGCCCCCTTCCCTGGAATCCCCCCACCTCCAGACCGATCTCTTCCCCTTCACTGGGACCACGCCTGAGGGGTTGGCGTGGTCACCACCTGCACCACGTACCTGGCCGAGCATGGGCCCTCCTCGGTGTTCCCACGGCACCTGCGCCCATCCCGTCTGTTCCCCCCACACCGTCTGACCCTTACCTGTGCATCACCCACCTCGCACCACAATGTGGGGGCCTCACCTCGGGAGGTGAGGGCGGGGGTGGGTCCCATTCATCTCTGAGCCCCCACCTCCTACGTGACATACTCCACGGCGCAGAATACGCACCGAGTAAATCTGTTTCTAATTTATTTTGAAGAGGGACAAGTGGGGTCTTAGAGGAAACCATGCAAATCAACACATCCTTCTTCACAGATCTCAAAAGGCTAGCAGCCTTCCCTAGATGCAGAGCCCGGGGAAGAAAGCTGTGTTCCTGACGCAAGTCACTTGCGAACAGCCAGCCTTTAAGCCACTAGCATGATTAGGTCAAAGAAGATCCCAGGAAAAAGAAAAAGCAACTTCATATTTACCCAAAACAAAGTGTGCTCATATCTCACCGCCCAAGGCATTTAGAAGTTGGAGCTGATTCGGTCAAGTAGACGAGGCGTTAAGATTGAGTTGTTTGTACTAAGTGACGCCTACTCTCTCTACCTGGACGTGGAACATGGCATCCCTGACAGGTAGAAAAACATGTTCCGAGCTTAACTTCCAAAGAGGCACAAAATCAACTTGGAGAAATTATTTGTTTGTACAACCCAAGGGGAACATAGACCAGGAAGGCAAAGGCTGTGTGAAGAGAGAAGTTCCATCTGGCTTTGAAAAGCTACCTGGTTTTTGGTTGCTTAAGCAAAGCAAAGGAGGAAGAAGGAAAATATATTGGGAGGGAGGGAGGGAAAGTGGGAGGAGGGAGGGAAGGGGGAGGGAGGGGGGATGGAGGGGGGCCATCTATTCAGGGAGTACCTCCCTCGTGAAAGCAGAGAGGGACATTCTCCTGGGCACAGTAATTATATGAAACTCATTGTCTTTCATCGATGTCACTAAAATTAGAAAGAGACTCGGGGGAGTTTAGATAAATACTTGGATAATAGCCAGGACATTTAAATTACTTTAAATCCAAGTACTTTATAGGAATTTCACAAAAGCTCCTTCAACACTTGTTTCCAGGGCGGCTGGCTGGAAACTCCATGACAGCCCTTTCCTGGGGTTGCCTGGGTGTGCCTTAGGTAATCAGTGTCCTCAGTGTCCCCCGAAATTCGTGTCACCTGTCTAGTCAGAACGTGATCTTACCTGGACGTGGGAGTGGTGAAGACAAGACCGTGCTGGAGCAAGGTGGGCCTGGACCCAGCACGGGTGTCCTTGTAAAGAGGGGCACAGAGACGCAGAAGGCAAGTTCATGTGATGCCCGAGGCAGACATCGGAGAGACGAGGCCACAGGCCGGGGGACCCCAGGCGCTCCCAGAGGCTGGACCGGGACGGAAGAATTCTTCCCCGGACTGCAGGAGGGAACGTGGCCCGCCCGCGTCTGACCTCGGACTTCTGGCCTGGAGAACGTGAGACGGTAAGCACCCGTGGTGTCAGCCTCCCAGTTCACCGTGACCCGCGAGAGCGGCCTCACGAAACTCACACCATCTGGTGGTAGAAGTTTCTGGAGACCCAGAGGCACTTAGGAGAAAATGTCTCTCTTCCCTAAGAATACTGGGGGGCGGGGGGGCTGCCCTCTTTCCCAGGGGAAAATGGGAACACCTGTGTTTGCAGGGCAGGTCTGTCGTAAATCCTCTGCCCTCTCGGTCCGACCTCACTGGCTGAGAACAGAGACGAGACGGGGTGAGGCTGCCCCTTACTCGGTCCCCTGACGGCTCTTCGCCCCATGGAGACACACAGCCCAGAGCTCCGGCCGGGGGGTTCTGTGTCTGCCCGAAGGAGCCCAAGGAAGGAAGCAGCCGCCCCCCCCCCCATGTGTGCAGGGCGGGTAAAAACAGGGACTCTGGGTGTACGTGGATCAGGAACACTCAGGCGGGGGCGCAGTGGAACCAGGAGAGAAGGGAGAAGGGAAAAGAAGATTCTCTCCCACTGACGTTATAACAACAAATGAAAACAATGAATTAGGGACTAAGGTGCTGGCTTCTCCCCCTGGAGCCACCAGAACAAAGGTGACTTAGAACAGAAACTGGGGCGACACGTACAAAATGCAGGTGTCAGCAGGCCCGCGTCCCTGGGAAGGTGCCAGGAGGGTGAGTCCCACGCTCTCTCCTAGCCCTAGGGTCCCCCATGCGCACCAGGATGACGCCCGTGCTCACGCGGTGGTGCCCTGTGTGCCTGTCTGTCCCTGCATCCAAACTGCCCCTCTTGTAAGGACACCGGTCATCCTGGGGGAGGGCCACCCCGAGGACCTCATCTTCCCTGGATGACATAGGCAGTGACCCCATTTCCAAACAAGGCCACCTTCGGAGGAAGTGGGGGGTCAGAACCCCGACACCTTCCTGGAGGACAGCTCAGCCCAGAACAAGCGCTGACCTCTACGCGGTGGTGCGCTTCTTTTCCTGGGGAGCTTCCTCTACGCGTGACCTCAGACTCCCAGCGTCAGAGTCACCTGAATCGCTAGGCTAATGAACACTTGAGAAGCTGGGGACGTTCTGAACCCCCGGCGTACAGGCCACTCCGTGTGGGCGACCTCAGCTGGGCGGTGGGAGGTCCAGGCCAGGGCCGTCACAGGGGCTGATGGGGGCAAAGGGGCTCAACACCGACTAAGTAGAAATCCGTTTAGAAACAGGGTTGCCGCGAGCACCGCTGACCGTTAAAAATGTTTACTTAGCGCCCGGACCGGGCCTGCTGCTCAGCGTCCAGCTGGTGAGAGCCATTCCTTGGGAGCAAAGCTCAGACATCTCTGGCAGGACGCTGGGATACAAGGTATCTGAGCCCTTGTATCTTTGAACTGTATCCTTGAATCTGAGATACAAGGTAAAACCGAGCCCCCCACCCTGCAAGCAGGTAAGTCTCTGAGCCCCAACCGCCCGCTGCTTCACGGTCAGGGGCAGCTCCCTGAGCTTGCAGCTACGAGATTTGGTTGAATTCACTGACGTTGTGATGGTCGGGGTGTGACACCTCCTCACGGCCACCGGGAGATGCTCGAAATGAGCAAATCTGCAGTATCATCCACGCAAGCCGAGGCTACGGGATCTGAGAGCCACGGCGCCTCACGGTGGGAGGGGAGCGAGTCAGACTCTGTGTTGGACCCCACAGGGTGGGTCCCGGCCCGGCTGCAGAGATGGGAGTGGGAGGGGTGTGGGTGTCAGCTGCAGCCCAAGGTTCCACGGCTTCCAGGACACTAAAGAAATGCTCTTTCTGGCCTGGTGGGTGGGGGACCCCAGTAATTCTATGAAAAACCTCCAGGGCCATGGCTGAGAGGCCTGCAGAGGGCAGGGCAGAGTCAAGGCCCGGAGGGCAGGTCAGCAGGACGAGACTCCTAAAGGCCTTTTGTTCTTGGAGAACGCTCCTCAGCTGCACAGGTTTCTTGAAACCAAGAGTCCTGGCTGGTATTCCCTTCCACCCCCCAAAACACACATCCTGCGTCTGTGTGACTCTCTGCACACGCAAATCTTTTCTTGCACAGCTGTTCTTTAAAATTCAGCGGTGATGTAGACTAGTTTGGAAACTCCAGACTAATCGTCGGATAGTCTAAGCCGGAGACCAGGGCCAGAAGGCCACGGCCACCTGCATCCACGTCCAGGGCCGGTCACGCAGCCCACGCCGAGGTCAGCAGCTCTCTGGCGTTCGACGGGACCGCGCCAGGGTGACAAGCGCAACCCTGGGGACTTGAACCACTTGCCAAATCTTCGATCGGATGTGTCTGGTGTCTGATGCGCTGAGTGAGGGCTGAGCACCTTCAAGTTCAGGCTCCAGCCACCCCCCCACCCTGCCCCAGAAGCCAGCCAGGCCCTGCAGGTGACCTGCCTCCCATCACCTGGGAAGCACCCCCACCTGGCGCGCGAACACATCTGGGAATGTGAATCGTCAGAAGGCAGCGATGCCCCTGCCCTCGGGGCCCATAAAAGTGGGGTGTCTGCTAGCTCTCCCATCAGCCAGTTTCCTACTTCTCGTTCTCGACCCTGGATGTTGCCTGGGGGCCGTGCAGGGGGGCTTGTCCTGCGTGGAGACCCCGGCGCGCACATCCATCACGGTCGCGTTGGGCATCCTTACTTTCTTCAGCATCCAAACCTTCCCGCAGCGTCTTGGAGTTGGAAGCTCTGCTGTGCGTTGAAAGCGGCCCCTCTCCCCCAGGCTCAGGGGTTTGCGAGGAAGGGCCACGTCCGCTGCGGGCGTGAGGCAGGGCAGGCACGAGAGAGAGAAAAGCGGAGCAGATGCCCCGATTTTAAAGTAGAACATTCTTTCCCCTGTAGAAGCCACGTGCTGAGTGGGGAGAGAGGCACGTGAACGCAGGCTGAAGATGAATTTTTGTTGACAGCAAGTCCTTGTAAACTGGAGTCTATTTTTGGCCCGAGCTAAACACAAGGCCCCGCGGTGGGGAGAGGAGCCGGGACTGGCTGTGCCCTTTGTCTTCGGTGCAGGCGTCTCCAGCAGCACGGGAGGCGGGCTGGTTTTGTTTTGTTTACTCAGGGGCTCCGCTCTCTCCTTCCCTTTGTGAGACTCCAGACTCGAGCCTCTGGCAGCCCCAGGGACCAGGAGAGAAAGGAGGCAGGTTCCCAGGTTCTCAGAGTGCCATCCTTGGTCACTGGGCCCCACCCTCTGGGTCCCTCTCACCTGTGAGACCTCGTCCTCACCACTATTACCAATACTAGCTAAGGCCTTGCCCCAGGTAAGACCCCTGGGAGAAACCACGCCAAGGGCCCAAGGGGCCGCTGTGTACCTTTCCATCTGCCCCAGAGCCACCCCCGACAGCAAGCAAACACACAGTCGCTGCAGCCGCCTTGGTGGCCTTGTGCCACAGCCAGGTCCTAGAGGCTCTGTCACTGAGCAAACCCGTCTCACTCTGGGAAGCAGGAGGGCGACAGGCTCCATGCCCACCAAGGGCTTGTGCTTCTGTGACTCTGGACAGCGGAGGGCCGAGGCGTGGCCAGCACTTGCTAACTCTCTCAGACACAGTCCGTCCTTCCTTCCTGACTCCTGCCGCCGCTCGGTGTGGGCTCTCACCTCTGACTCCCGCTCTCGTCAGGCCCTCATTTTCCCAGCACCCTTTGCAGCTAGGGTGGTCACAGGGTCGCTGGGTGTAAACCCAACATTATTCCTGCAGGCTTTGGGGGAAAAGCTCCCGACGACAGGGATGTCTGCTTTTCTATCCGCCCCCTTTGCCCTGTTTGTCGCGGTGATGTGGGGACCGACTGCTTGGAGCCATGTCTGTCCACTTGTGCCCACAGCCGAAGCCGGGAGCACGGGACACCAATGGGCAGGCAGAGAGTGGGCAGGGGAGCAGGGCTGGATGGTCCCAGTCGGAATCTTCCTCTGTTAATCCTTTTATTAAAAATCGGGCCACTCCTGTTCGCCGCCACACTGTCACAAAGCACAGAGAAGGGAAGAGAAAACGATTCATCGCCGGTAACCTCACCATGCTGATGTTTTCCTCTGTTTCACTCTCGACCCCGCGACCAGGGACGGAGTCCAGGCTCTCCTGCACGCTCCAGCCCTCCGATTCCCGCTTTAGAAAGACCATCCCCTTGAGGAAAACCCAAGGGCTGAACACCAGCCAGGCCCTTCTGAGCTGGCCTCCGTGCACGCTGCATCCCTGGGGGTGGGAGCAGCGGCATCAGGGGCTGGAGGCCGAGGGAGCAACAGGACTCCATCGTCCCGACCCTCCGCGCATCCCAGAGTCTGCCTGTGCGCCTTCCTTCATGTGCTTATGTCTCCCCTTCCCAGGGCAGTCTCTCTGCAGGGCTGGCAGACAGGGCACGGCAGTCTAAGGCCAGGAGGACCCAGTCACAACCACAGGCGGCCCTTCTGCAGGGCTGCTAGTCGGGCGGGGGGAGGCACCTCGGAATAGTAACTAGCGCCGAGCCGCTGCCATTTCCGGGACCCTCCCCAGCCACACAAAAGATGCAGGAGGAGCCACTGCAGGAGCCTGGCCGTCAGCATGGCTGCTAATGAAGAGGCTCAGGTCTGGGCCGACGCGGCGGGGGGATTTGACGGGAACGCGTAAACGAGGACAGGGAATGAATGGGAAGAATTGCCCATAGAAACACGCGGGTGCCCACAAACTTAAAACCTAGCCGCTTGACGAAGACGCCCGCCCTTCACGCGCGGCTGCTGAGACGTGGCCGTGCTTGACAAGCGCCCGAAGACGCCTGCTTTTGTGGGCTTTCTGCGGCGTGTGCGTGTGCTGGTTGAATGTGTAGGTATGCAAATCCGGGCTGAGGAAGGATGGAGGCTGCTTATTTAGCAAAAGTACAGGCATCCCTGCAATGCCCTCGGAACAGCCAGGACGCTTCCACCAGCAACAGGAATGCGCGTGGCGGCCAGACCAGGGTGGGCCAATGCCACGCCCAGGTGGCGAGAACTGGCCATGCCAATCGTCCTCGTGGAGTCTGCAATTAGCTCACTTGTGAGAGGCCACGTGACATCATACAAAATACATGGCGAACAACGTTTCACGTCCACTATGAGGTCGAGCGAGTCGGGGTGTGGTGTGGGGGGGCAAGTTATCTAGAGATGGGCAGTGCCCCCCCACTCCCGGCCCAGAACAGAGACTCCAGCGCCAAAGCCCATGTGTTCAAATCCTAGTGTGGTCGCCGCTGGCAACACGAACGTGAGTGCGTTTCTTTGTCCCTCTCTGCCTCTGCCCTGTCTTCTGTGACGTGGGATCCTCAGGAAGAGGCTGAACCACGACAGGGACCCTGTGACCCAACAGGGCTCTGACCTGCCCCTCCGCGGCCGCAGCCCAGAAAACCACGCGGCCCACTGTGCAGCTGGTGGCCGGGGGGAGTCGAGGCTTGGGCGGTGAACCGTCGAGGCCTCTGTTTTTGTACTTACCCCCTGGCTGGCACTTTCGGGACCACCAGAGAGTCAGAAGTCTCCCAGGCCAACAGCACAGGACGCTGCACTCCTAGTGGGCCCGCCTCTTTCTTCCCCTGGCCCCCGGCCCCCGGCCCCCATCAGGGCACACGAGAGCCTCCGCTTCTCACCTGTGAGCATCTGACATCTCCCAGCGCAGACGGTAGGGCTCCCCAGGGAGAGAAACCTGGGGAGAAATCTTCCATGCTTGTTCTCATTTGAGGGGTCTTCATTTGCTCCCACATAATAATGGCACTTACTTTATGAGGTTGTGAGGATTTGATAAATCAATCAACCTGATGGCTGAGGGCTGGGCCCAGCACTTCGTGGGCACTGTCTGCGTGTATTCTGGGGTCTCCTAAGCCCTCAACCCTCTTTGACAAGAGCCAGCAAGAATCGGTTCCCGTTTTCCTCTCTGCCCTACACTCCCCTAAGGCAACGCACGGCGGCTGGGGGGGGGGGGGGTGTCTGCTGGAAAGAGGAAATGGGAAAGGGAAGCCAAACAACAGGAAGTTAAGACCCCAAAGTGTTATTTCGCCACCTCCGTGAGCCAGCCAGGGGACGGCCCTGTCCCCTCTGCGTACCTCATCGCCCTCCACACCCAACCCAGCGGGCACACGGCCGTGGCCTCCATCTCTGTGTACGGAACCAGGGAGGGCGTTTCTGTTGCGGACGCACGCAGGAAGGGAGCAGCCTTCGGGGGAGGGGCTCTTTTGCTGTGATCATTTGGTTTTTCTCAGGACGCCGACCTGACCTGCTCAGAGAAACTTACATTCCCCCAGATGGATATTTTTGGCCCAAGGGAAGGTAGCGCCTGCCGCTTCCCTCTGTGCGCGTCCGAACGGAGATGAAGCGCGTCCTGAGACCCCTCACTGCGAACGTGTCTACACGTCGAGGGTGAGGCTGTCTCGGGGCTCAAGGGAGGGGAGGGAGGGGCAGGCGTGTCCTTCGCGCAGAAAGAAGGGCTGGGGTTGGCACATTTCCACAGCGGCCTGGCTGACATCTGTCACATCTTCCTCGTCACGCCAGCATCGCCCAACCCTGCTTTTTGATTGATTTGTGGGTCTTTTGATATATCTGGCCTGGCAACTGAGGTGAAAAGTAAGGGGTTGAACTGGTTCCCAGGAGCCCCGGAAGAGTCCGGAAAGGGGAGGCGTCCACCTTAGCAAACAGCACATCAGAGACCTAGGTCACTCATCAGCGTGCCCTCAATAAATTAAAGCACCATGTCCGAAGTGTTCATGAGGCATTCTCGGAGGACGCAGTGCCGGATCGATCTTTAGTGAGAACACCACACAGGTGTCCAGTCTGCTCCCAGAGCGCTGCTAGGGCCTCCTGGGCCCGCACGGATGGGAGTGACCGCTCCAGAGGGACCACAGCCAGCCCCGGTCACCCGCGTTTTCCCACGTGCAGCCCTGAAAGAGGGGTCATGGGGGGTGCAAGTGTCCGGTGTCTGGTACAACCCGTAAGAACCCTCACAGGCCAGTGTCTGGGTTGACAGGGGGAGGGGCGAGTGGTAAGTTCCGGAGAGGCACAGGTGGGGCTCGAATACCTGCTGCCGTCTGCACCCCCACTTTGCAATCATTGGAACCCACATTAGAAAGACGTTATTTACCCCCCCATTTCTAAAATAAAACGCTCTGCAGCAAGAGACAGAAATGCCACAAAGTACAAAATAACCACATTTCCCACCAGAGGAAAGAGAAAATAACAATGTGATTTTTTTAAAAACAAGTAGAGGACATTATGATTCACAGATAAAAATGTTTCAAAGACCACGTTGCTGGCTTCCCCCCTTTATTGCATGTATGTGGAGTTCATCCATCTTTAAGTGAGACACCCGGGAAACCCGAGGGCTTCTCTCCAGCACCCGAGGACGCGGCCCAGCCCCAGGTCCCTCTGCACACGGCTCCATCTCCTGCTTGGCTGAAAAGAGGAGGAGCCGGTTGTCTGAGTGGACCCCACGGACTTAGGTTGGAGCCCCTGGAAGTGGCAGCCACTGTGGTCTGAGCACCAGAGGTCTCCTCATCTGGTGGACGGTGCTGCTGGGTGCGAGAGACCCCACAGAGAGCCCTCCACACTGCCAGCCTGGACTTCCCACGCCCCCCGCCCCGGTGGAAACCGGGCCAGACTGGACCACATCCAGAAACAGAAGTAAGTGTGGTGTGTTACACGTGGAGTGTGTGTTAGAACTGGTTTCTGCTTATGATGGAACCACTTGGAAAGCCTGATACACAGAATACCCCACACCCCCAAAGGCCTGTCCCCTAATCCCCAGAGCCTGTGAACAGGTGTGCTCCGTGGAAAAAAGACGGCATGACACTGTGATTGAGGGTCCGGACCTTGCGACGGGAGCACGTGGTCGACTATCTAGGTGGAGTCTGGCGAACCCCACGGGCCCCGGAGCACAGAGCTTCCTCTGGCTGGAAGCAGAAGAGACGCAGCAGCAGAGGCCAAAGCCAAAGCAGGAGAGGGACTCGGCGCGGCACCACTGGTGTGAAGGTGCACAGGCAGGACCGCACCTGGCCGGGAGGGGCTGAGGGAAACGGGGACCCAGTCCTCCAGCCCCAAGGAGCCACATTCTGCCAACCACCTGACGGAGCCCAGGGTGGGAGGCCCTCCCGGAGCTGCCAGGGAAGATCCCAGACCAGCACCAGGGAAGCGGAGAGGCCAGCGGACTTCTGCCCCGCAGACGGGAGGCAAACAGGGGCACCGTGCGAGCGGCGGGGGTCACGGCAGAGACGGGAAGCCAACAGCACAGGGACACCCCCAAGCTTGACGGCGGCCACCCAGAGCTTGGTGAGGAAGGGAGCGAGCTGACCCTCCCAAGAGGGCACGTGACCAATCAGGAAACACTTTGTGGGCTTCACAGGATTGCAACCGTGTGCATGCAGAGAACTTTCCAGAAAGCCCTGAGTTCTCCTGAAGGACGCCGGAGGCAGCGGCTCCGGCACCCCCTGTTAGAGACAGTCCCCAATAGGGAGGAGGGGGAGACTCAGTGGCAGAGTGCTGGGAAAATCACCCCCTCCCGCGTCCCCTTTCTTTGTCGGGATTTAGAAACGAAGGTATTCATTGAGTTCACCCACAGCTATTTCTTTGGGGGGAAAATCTCGTTTTCATTGCTTAACTAGGAAATAAAAAAAAAATCAATCTACATGACAAGGGCATTTTTAAAGTCTAATTTACCGAAATTATATAAAAAACGTAGAAAGTCATTTTTTCCTCCTAGTATGGATCTCAGTTCTATTTATATGCAAATGTCGGCAGCCTGGGCCTGTTTCATGTGTTACAGGTTTGAAATAGCGCCGATTTCGTAAGCCCCAGATTAATGAAGTCCGATAAAAGACGGAGGCCTTTTAGAGAGCCATTTCAGAAGATACATTCCTGGAAGTACATTTTCTAGCAGGTATTTCTTTCCGTGGCATAACGCCGCAACGAGCAATTTTTAGATGTAATCTCTTCTGGTTTTTTCCACATTACTGTATGAATGTGTTGATCCTTTAAGAAAAACAAATGTTAAATTTAAAAAAATAAACACCAGCCGTGGAGCCATCGATCCAGGCTGCCCACGCCCCACCTCTGCCCGGCGTTTTCTGCAGAGTCACGGAGTGGCCGGCTTCTGTTCAGGGTTTGTCTTAGCTCCTCAGCACCTCCCTGGGTGTTCGCAGACTCCCGGTGTGTGACCTGCACTTAGGCTCCCCTGGGAGAGGAGCGTGGAGTGAGAACAAACCAGATTTTCTGTTTTCAATTCACAGACGCGTAAGAAGAAATGGTAATGTGCTTGGGGGTGGTGCAGAAAGACATTTTTCTGGGGCTCTACTTTCCACTCTGACGGCGGAGTTCACCATCACCATCCCCGTGGGACAGGCTCCGCCGCCCTGCCCGGACAGAAACGGTAGGCATTCTGCAGGAAAAACTGTCTTCCGCGAAATCGGACCCTGGTGTCAAAAAGGCTGGGGACCGCTGCTTTAGGGTTACAAAGCGAAGTCCCTGCCTCCTCGCTGCCTGTCAGCCAGGGCTAGTCTTGGCTCCTGCAGCCGGTCCACCTTCGGCCCATGGTCCATTTCAGGCTCTGCATTTAGCGCCTCCCACAGGTGGATCGAGTCCCTCACCTGCTGCAAATCTCCAAGCTTCCCTTGGTCCTTCCAGCTTCTCCCTTCCTCCTCCTTCTTAGCCACGGCCTGCTGTTAAGGGCTGGGGTGATGCTGATAATTCCCGCTGGCCCTGCCTTCAGGCCCGAATGTTAACCTTCAACCCTGATTACCGGAGGGCCCTTTGGCTCTGGGTGCTTGTTTTTTCACAGGCTCCAAGGACCAGGGGGCGGACGTCCTTGTGAGCCATCCTGCTGCCTGCTGCCCAGGGGCTGCCTTGGCCTCGGAAGAGTCCCTGTGGTTCTGATGAGGAGTGAACCACGTGGACTTGTCCCCAAGAGATGCCCTGCTCAGGGTCCAGGGCCAGGCCCACGGGAGCAGGACTGGCCTGGGCTCTGACGTCCCAGGGGTTCCAGCTCCCACCAATATTGGAGAACCACAGGTGTGGCGTGGCCTGGCCTGCTCCCCAGAACCCCCGGGGGCCTCCCCACTCTAGCCCCAGGCCCGCCCCTCACAGTTTTCCTCAACGCCCAGGGAGCTGTCTTCCGAGGGGCTGGGGACACAGCCCAGAACAAAGCAGCAAGTCTCTGCTCTCAGGGAATAGTTACCTCCCTATTTGTTTACCCCCCTAAAAGGTTAACAAGCCCTTCCTGTCAGGGTGTTCTAATAAATATTTTAGATGTCAAGGAGCACATAATGTCTCCATCATTTTTATAACCTTTAAAAATGGAACCTCACATAGGAGATAGGATGATCCTCCTTCGTTTTCCAGGTGGGGAGACTGAGGCACGGGGAAGCGTGTGTGATTTCCAGTGAGGACTGAGACGCAGGTGGTCCAGCTTCAGAACCCACGTACGCCGTCTGCATGTGGCGCCCGCAACACACACGCAAAGGACAGTCATAACGGTGAAAAATGCCACACTTCCCTGCCACGTATGGGCGCTTCCTCGGTGACAGGCACTAGGCTAAGGCCATCCTCAGAGCGACCTCCTGCGTCATTCCCATTTCGCTAAAGAACATCGAGGTGCAGAGAATCCACGTGACTTATCCAAAGCCACACAGCTAGAGGGCGACAGTGCAGCGCCCTCAGCCCCAGACCCCACCAGACGCCAGAGCCTTCTCCCAACATGCACTTGTCTCCTCTCTGCCAGCGTCTCCCGGATACAGAGTGGCCCCAGACGCCCAGGCCAGCCCAGGCGCTGCAGCCCTGGCCCAGACCCCCGCTTGTAGACCGGCCTCCGTGATGGGAAGGAGAAACAGAGGGACCACTACTGGCTGCCCACCAGGCCCTGGAAATGCTTTGCACACACACACACACACACACACACACACACACACACGGGAGTTTCAGCAGAGATCCGACTTAGAACACCAGACGCCAGACACGACTCCATCCCGGGGTCCCTGCTGCCTGATGCCTCCCTGTCTGTCAGCAGACTCTCGAGTCCTTTTCTCCCCGTCCCTGCTTCTGAAACACCTGCTGTGAGGGAGAGCTTGTGAGAGATTTCCCCACGGCCTCTGCGTGGGCGCCTCTCCTGGAATGTTAAGTAGCCTGTTTCTGACATCTGCCCCGCGCTGAGTTTTTAAAAGCCCCTGACGTTTATTGACAGACAATAATGAGTCTGGAGAAGCCGACTTCTGCCGACAGCTGACTCCCGAGTCATCGTCGCCTCCCCCACCCTCCACCGCCTCACTTGCAGGAGGCAGGCTCTCTTTCTCCAGCCCACTCAGGGCCCCTCGGGGGAAGGCCCTGAACACCGTCCTCTGAGGCCGGTCTCGAGGACGCCACCCTGGAGAAGGAGGCCCAGGCCCCGCACCCTGAGGACTGCGTCACCAGCGAAGCCGGCCTGTGTGCCCAGAACTCCTGAGAATTAGGGTGTCCAGAAATTTGGTGCTTGTTGGCACCCCAAGGGGGATTGCTTAATTTTGTGTCCCAACAGGACAGATCTGAGAAAGAAATAGGACCCTTTCAACAAACGGGCTGTTAGTGTGGACATGACCTGTGTGGACAGGAGAGGGCCAGGCAGTCTCAGCGGATGGTCTGCTCCCCCTCGGGTGTCTCCTGTTTCTGTGGGTCCCCTTGAGTCAGTTCCAACCCGCCCCTTCGGTAGAGATTTCCCTCAGTCCAGTTCTGACAATGTCATCCTCTTGGTGGCCCTAACGCATTTTCCTTTGGTTTGGTTAAGCCATTTTCAATGGAATTTATGACATAACAGATGGCGGCCAGGGGCTCGTCCCCCACCCCCATCGCCCCGGAGAGGGTGTCGTGTGTCTGGCCTGGTCCCCAGGCCCTGTCACTGGGCCAGCTGGTGCCACGGGCAGCGGCGCTTCCTTCCCCGCCCAGGCAGATGCGCCCGGAGGAAGGGATCGACCCGGCTTTCGAGGCCGCCCGGGGACCACGTGATCCGTCCTTACACGGCGCTGCTGGGGAGTAACCAGAGCAGAGCACTGCGCGTCCTGAGATCGCGACAGCAACAGGCGGGGGTAACCCCGGGAGCCTCCACGCTCGGGCTCCAGCCGTGTGCTCGCGCACGTAACACGCGGGGCGGTTCCCTCCCCTGCCGCACCCCGCTCCCTCGCCAGCGATTGGCTTAGGGCTGGGCACGTGACCCCATTCTGACCAATGCGACGGAAGAAAAGCTGTGCTCCAGCCCAGTCCCTGGAAAAAGCCCATTGCTGATGAGAGAGCCGCGCAGGACTCTCCTGGACGGTAAAGGCAGCCCTGGGACTTCAGCGGCCGCCCTGCCGGAGTCGGGGACCCACGCACCCCGAGGCCAGGCTCACCAGCCTGGGAGGGGGGTGCAGAAAAAGAGAACCTGACTCCGAGATGCCATAAATCAACCTGACTCCGAGATGCCGCGGCCTCCCCCTTAGGACTGCCTGCGATGCCCGACTTCCCTTATCGTTTAGCAGGTTTGAGTCTTTTTTCTGGAAGGGTCATTGCTAAGACTCTGCACTGTTGTAACACATAAAAGCCCTTGGTTGGAAGCTCACTTGATCTCCAGAACGCCCAGCTGCAACAGCCACGTGGTCCCCGAGGACGCTCAGTGTCCTCGGTCTTCTCCCCTTCGCGGCCGCCCCCACGGGCGCTGGCGCCAGTCACCAGCTTTCTCAGTCTGCCCACCTGCCCCTCTCCTCGCATGTCCGCTCTGTGTGGGGTGTCCCGGCACTGGGGCGCGCATGAAAGACTCCTGGAGAAGTGCCGGGTCTGCAGGAATGTCACAGGAGGCTTCGCAGAGGCGCGCCCACAGGACTTACAGGGTGACACTTGTCACTGTCAGGAAGGAGAGAAGTGGGCGCTGGGTTTCGACACTGCCTGGGTCCCCATTTGAGAATCCGTGGCCAGCTTCCCACTGTCGGAGGAGAATCCTCCTCCCTGGGGAGAGAAGAATTAGGATTTGTCGTTTTCAACATAGAGTGTGCACATGTTAAGAGAGGATACAAATATTTCACAAATTCGAGCTTTGTCAGCACAGCCAGAGGAGGTTGGAGTTATCGGAAGGACTTCGGGAGGAAAAAGAAAATTTACATTTTTCTGTTATTTGAGCTTCCTGTTTGTTTGTTTGTTTGTTTGTTTATAGAGAGCGGAAAGGAGGGAGAAAAAGGGAGAGAGACATCAATGTGCAGTTGCCTCTCGTGTGCGCCCTACTGGGGACCTGGCAGGCAACCCAGGCATGTGGCCTGACTGGGAATAGAACCTGCAACCCTTTGGTTCGCAGACCGGCACCCAGTCCACTGAGCCACACCAGCCAGGCCTGAGTTTTCCTTTTTGAGATGGGCTCAGGGACTGTCTGGTGTGCTGAGGGGGAAGGAGGCATGTGCCTCTGGAGCGGGATAGTCCTGCATCCCCCCCCAGGAGCCCACCCCAGCTCCGAGCACAGAGGGAGGCACTTGGGGACCCAGGGGGATACGGAAGGGTGCTCCCCTGCAGGGCCAGTGCCGGGGGCAGGAGTCAGATCTTCTCCACGAAAGCCGAAGGCTGCATGCTCTTCTGGGAGATGAAACGCCCGTTCGGAGCACGGGGTTTGGGAAACCGAGGCCCCTGGTGTCTCTGTCAAATGTTTGACATCGGGTTCAGAGGGAGAAATTCAGGACATGCAAATGGGTTGCAGATTACCCTGCACACCGTGATGCATGGGCCCCCCTTCCCTGTCGGGCTCGGCCACCACCTCTGGCGTGCGGGGACCCGTGTCCTCCTCAGGGTGGCTAATCGCGAGGAAAATGTTTTCCGATGCCACAGATTGACTTCTCACTCTGGCCTCGGTGTCGGCCCGGTTTATCACGCCACCTTCCTCCTGCACGTGGCCTCCCTGGGAGATACGAGCCCATTAGTCATGCACCGACTCTCCGGAAGTTTGCGGCTGGAGTTGGAGAGCCAGGGTGTCCTGCGTTGCCAGGTGATGAAAAGGGAATATTGATTTTCCTCCAGAAATAGAAGGGAAGAGAAGGCCCTGAGTCACAGGGAGCACCTCAGAATATTAATCCACTATCGCAGCCAAGCAAGGGGACTGCAGTGGAATCGGGAAGTGTCCTGCCTCCCAGCGATGACCTCCATCTGCCTTCCCCGTGGGCCACTTCCCAGGCCGGCCCCGGCTCGGCTCTCCGGTGACACCCATGTCAGCAGCGGTTAGTTCTGACCTCCAGAATGTAAGATAATAAACGTGTTGCCTTCACCCAGTAGAGGTGTGGCAGTCTGTTCAGTAGCAATGGGAACCGAATCCAGGCATAATGTTGCCAGTTTGCCGCAGTCCCCACTGCTCCCTATTACCACCCCCTCCAGCCTCTTCTGTTTTCCATTTCCTGTTCAGCTCCTGGAGGCACACAAACATTCACACCCCACCTCCAGCCGTCTCCCCCTGAAACCTTGGCAGCTCTGTGCTTTCTGATGACCAGAGTAGTCAGCGTATTTTTGCAGTTTACGGTTCTATTGGGGAACAAAGGGATTCTCAGAAAATGGGTGCTGTCTGCATTATCGTTCTATGCCACCACTTTATCGTCCTAAAGTATTTCCCAACATGCCATCCCAGCGTCCCAGCCAACTCCCCGGAGCTGCTTTGCTCCACTTGGGTTTCGCCGAATAACAAATCTTTGCGGCCAAGGGTCGGGCTGTTTTCCCAGCGGCTGGCTCACGGAGATGCAGAGTGGAGGAGGTCGTTCAGAGCATGACGCCGAGTCCCTGGGGGTCAGGCTGGGCTCCCTTAGCTGGCTGCCTGAGAAGGCTCCTCAGGGGCGGAGGGCGGCTTTGTTTACGCTCAAAGGACAGAGCGGTGGGACTCGGAGTCTCCCTGAAGCCACACAGTGAGGCAACCACAGACACAAACTCCTCACTCCACCAGGAGTTTCAGAGGCTCCCCGGAGTTCCGTCCAGTCTTGCTGCTGTGACGGGGCCCCGACCGTGACACTTTTAACGCCCCTCTGGTGGGGCTGGTGCCCACCCACCTCAGCATCTTCTTCCATCAGTCAGATTCTCTATGTTATCGTCCTAGACACACAAGCCAACCGAAATGCTACTTAAACAGTAACAGCTTGCACTTTCTCGACTTGGGGGGAAAATAAAATCTCTCTGTGATGAAATGGAAGGTGTTATGGGCACCCAGAGATGACTCCGCCTTTTCAGAATCCCAAACCTGGCTTCTCAGGCATAAAACGTGAACCGTGATGGCCTTACTTTTAAATGAGCCTTGCGTGTGATACCCCAAGGACGTGGAAGTACTCGAGGAACCCCCAAGGCCATCTTTCCGTGAGTTTACAACACAGCTGGTTTCATCGGCACGCCAAAGACAGCGCGTGCGCCGCCTCTCCGGAGACCTGAGCACTCGGCGGTGTCCCGGGCTCGGCAAAGGGAACGCATGCACTTGAAAATATTTATTAAACTTTGTCACTCAGCACAAACTGTCACAGTCAAATGCATGTCCTTTTAACAAAAACATAGTGACTGTGTGACAGGCACAGGGTCCCCTTGGGGGGCAACGGCGAAGCCCTGGAACCGGATGGGGGGAATGGCGGCACTTCAACATGGTTAGGACGCATATTTTACTGCACCAAGGAAAAATACACAAACACGAGGTGCTGAAAAGAGCTGCAAATGTTTCCCACGGAGACAGGTCTCCCTGTGTTCGTCCATCCTTGAACTGACGTGCACTCCACACCACTGCGCGCCAGACCTCAGGGACGCAGCCCTGCAGGGACGACGCTGGCCTCTCCAAAGTCAAGTCTGCCGCCCACCCCCTCCCACCCCGCCCTCCTTCCAAGCAGCAGTGGGAAGCTCCCGAGGAGGGTGCGTGGGCGGAGAAAGCTCGGGGTGAGGCCCTGAGCAGAGAAGCAGGAGGCGTCTCCCAGATCCCAGAACCGGGAGAGGCCACTGTCGGGGACAGGAAGGGCCTCCAAGCTGGTTGTGCCGACAATTTAGTTCTTTCTTTTGGAGGAAAAGTGGACCTCTGACTGGGGTCGGGCCCCCCGCCCCACCTCGTCCTACAGACTGCAGGACTGAATGGTCCTGAGCCCAACCTGGGAACCTCAGCACCAGAGGCTCCAGGCCCCACAGCACCGACCCACCCTGCCCGGCCTTGCTGAGCCCCATTCCTGCTGAAGTCCAGTCTCACGGTGACCATTGCCTGGTGGCCCTTAGGAGCTGCCTCTTGCCAAGTCAGTGAATCCTCCCCACAAACTTATGAGATCAGAATTACATTCACCCCATTTTACAGAACAGAAAAACGAGGTCCAGAGGTAGAAAAGAACTGGAACCTGCACGAAAGTTCCACAGCACATCAGGGGCCATGGTGGCGCTCAAGACCCAGGTGGTCTTGGCTGGAGCCCTCACTGTCCTTCCCGTCCCTCCACCCCCCACTCTGTTCATCCTTTCCCTTTCCTCTGGATGCACAGGCGCCTCCCCATCTGTCAGCAAGGGACGGTGAGGCACTGTTAGAAGCAGAGAGGATGAGGAGGGAGCCACGCTCACTCCTGCTTGTTGGCTGATTACAGGACCCTCCTGGATGCCCTGCAGCTGTTCCCATAGAAAGGCGGCCTCGCACTGCACCCCGACAGGGATGTTTGAACAGCAATCAAGCGGAACCTATTTATTCCTGCCTGTCGGTGTAGACAGAGTCTGTGCCCCGCACACCACGTGATTAAAGGTGAGGGGGAGGAAGGGAGCCGGCAAACGTTTCTCTCGATGCTCTGGTTCTCTCTCTCCTGGACATTTGCCCTAATCCCCACTTCTGGAAAGTTCACCTGCCCCTGTCCCTGGAATAGGAGCGGGTGTGGGCCCTTGCTGGGGTGGCCTTGCCCTGGAAGCTGAAGTGCACACCTGTGGCTTTCACCTGTCCACCCAAACCTGATGTCTCCCACAGCCAGTCCGTGAGAGCTGGGAGGCTGCGACGGCCCACAGTCCCAGGCGCTGAGCTGACCCACAGCCCTGCCTCAGAGCTGGGGTCAGTGAGGGGTGGTGCCCCACGCAGGCCCACGGCGCTTCCTTGGGAACTCCAGTTACTGGGGAAGTTATTCTTCCAACCTGGGCTCGTCGGCTGCGGTACCGTGAGCCTGTAGGTGCGGTTCCCACCTGGCCTGCAAGGTGCTCCTCACACTCACAGGTGCTCAGCGCGGGGCGTGGGCCTCTGCAGGACCTGCCGTCCCCCGTGGAGCCACCTACCAAAATGTCGTCTTATCCACTCAGGACGAGCCGGGCCCACTCACAAGGTCCCGCACTTCGGAATGGACGTCTGCCCCACGTGCTCCCCTCCTGCGCCCAGGCAGACTGCGTTTCCCGCCCTCCCTCCTTCGGGCGGCCCGCGCCCTGCTCCCAGGCCTGCTGTCATCTCTGGTCCTGCCGTGTGCCAGCCTCCCCGGCCCCTGCTGTGGCCCCCTGCTGCATTACGGTGCCCCCATAAAGGTGCTGGACCCAGACCCCGACCCGTCCCGGACGGAGGGGACAGGACAGTGGGATGTCAGCGTCGCTAAAGATGCACACCCAGTGCTTGCCCCCCTGTTCCTTCCGGCGTGGAAAGGAGAGGTTTCTCTCCCAGCCTGTTTGCGCAGAGAGAATGAGGAGGCATCTGAGACCATGAGCTCCTTCTACAGGGACGTTCGCACCTGGCTGGCCTTACCTGGCCAGACACCGGGACTCTTTGTGCCGGAGTCTTCCCTGTCCGCTTGGCCACCGTGCATCTGCCCCCGCAGGCCCTGAGCGGGGTGGGGCGGCAGCTTCTCACAAGCTCCGGGCCCTCAGTGTCCAGCTGCCCTCGGCCCACGGGGACACAGCACCGTCCCAGCTCCCTCCCTCTACCGAAGGCCACGTCTCCTGTCTAATGGCCTTACCCCGGGGACCAGGGGATAGAAGAGACGAGAAAGCATCTTCCTAACCCTGTCCCGGTCCTGTGGTCAGGTCCTTGGCGGTTGAAAGTCCCCCCTACCCAAAGCCTATGCCCACCTGCAACCCCAGACATGACATTATTTGGAAATAGGGTGTTAGCAAAAGTAACTAAGGTGCCAATGCAGATGAGGTCATACTGGGTGGGGGGCGGGCCCTCAACCCAGCGAGAGTGTCCTTATAAGAGACAGAGAAGGACACACAGCACCCCACAGGGGAGTGGGGGGGGGCTGTGAGGTGACAGAGGCAGACCTGAATGGTGTGTCTACCCCCAAGGAGGAAAGGCGGGCCCCTCCTCTGGAGCCTTGGGAGGCGGCACGACCTGCCCACACCCCGGACGCGGGCTTCTGGCTTCCAGAGCTGTGACGGCATAAATGCCTGTGATTCAGGCCCCGCAGCGTGTGGTCATCTGTCACAGCAGCCCGGGAACCAACTCAGAACCGCATGTCCACCCCACCCCCAGACGTGCAGGGGTTCTCAAGCAGCGGGGGACTTTGGCCAGTGAAGGTGAGAGTCCGGGGTAAATTCTTCTTTCTTCCTCCCTTCCCGGGGGCCCCTCCTCTCACCTCTGGTGAGAAGCCAAGCCAGGCCACAGGCCCACGAGGTCAGTAATCTGTCCTGCCTCACGCTGCCTCCCCTTACTCCTGCCCCCAACTGGCACTGCCTAACACAGCCAGCCTGCTGGGACATCGTGGCGGCCACCCCCCTCCCCCATGGTGGTGGATGCATTGGGGAGCCTCGACCCAGAGTCTGTGTGGACGTCGGGGGGGCACATTCATTTTCTGTTGCTTCCGTGACAAATGCCAACCACACGCACCGATCAGCTGGTAGTCCTGGAGGGCAGAAGGCCTGGCGAGCTCAGCTGGACTCCGTACTGAGGGCCCCCCAGGCTGAGACCCAGGTGCCAGTCAGCCTGAGTCTGATCTGGCAGCTCTGGGGAATTATCTGCTTCCAAGCTCAGGTGGTTGGAATTCAGTTCTGTGTGGTGGTCGGACTGCCTATCCCCATCTCCTTGCCCGCTGTCATCCAGGGTCCCCGGGTTGCTCCCTCTCAGCGCCTAGACATGGCCCACGTTTGATTAGATGGGACCCCCCCAGGAGCCTCCTTTCGATGAAGTAGCTGAGAAAGCAATCTTGATTACATCTACAGAATTCCATTTATCATGTAAATGTAATAACCACTGGTCATCATATCAACAGTATCTGGGGTCAGAATAAGAACGCTTGGAGGACCATCTCATTATGCTGCCTCCCACAGAAGGCCTTTGCCTTTTCCCCTTCCTCTGACCTGGAACACAGATGTGACACCTGGGGCACAGCAGCCATTTTGCAACCAAGAGGCAGCCAAAGGCTAATGATGATGGCAGAAAAATAGAACCTGGGTCTCACCACGTAAGGCCTTGGGATGTGCTTCAGATGAACTCTTAGTTGGTTAAGCTACAGTTAACTGAGGGTTCTGTGACTTCCCCCAAACACAACCCCCTATGATACACCAGGATTGGCCCTTTCTGCTTTCCATAGATGGTGTTCTTGGCCCGGGATGGAATAGGTGGTGAGAGCAGGGGGCTGAACTGCTTCTCCTTCAGTCTGCCAGGGCTCCAGGGATGGCACCCGCCCAAGGCCAGGGGAGAGGGAAGACACTCCCCCCACCCCTGACTCTGGCCTCAGCAGAGGGCACGGTCCAGCCTGGGTCACGGGCTCGTCCTCAGCCCCCTCCACCGCCCCCTCCGCACATCTGAATTCAGAGCGCCGGCTCACAGAGCAAATTGCATCATCTCGTTCCACCCATTTGCTAGCCAGGAGCCTAACGAGGTCAGACAGGTAATGTAATTCTCTGTGCTCCCGAGCTCGCTCAGGAAAACAGAGCTTGATCTGAGTTTTATTTCATAAAGTAGCCTCAGCATATTGGAGTGAGGACATTCACCTTTGGTTTGTTTGTGTAATAAAGTAGGAATCTTGGGTCTTTTGGCCGAGCTCGGGACCTCATGCCTCCGAAGCAGGGACTCGGTCCCCGACACAGCCTCGGAGCATTTGGGATCTTGGAGTTAGTCTTCTTCACCCAGGGGGACAGGGGCTTCCGAACGTACTGGAGCCTCAGGGCCAGGCCCCAAGGCACCGGTCGAACACCTGCATTTGCCTGGTCACAGGAACGGAGCCACGAATCAGACGTCTGTGGCTTGTGAATGGCCGTCTGGCAGCATCGACCAGTTGGCCGAATGGCCTAATTGAGCTCAGGGCTGATAAAAAATTATCGCAAGGATGCAGGTTTCTGAGACAGAGGCCAGGGGTTGGGCAAGTCCACGGCGCAGGTGGGGTTGGGCAAGTCCACGGCACAGGCTGACCCACCGGGCTCGCTGTGAAGTAAAAGTTCTGGGTGGCAATGGGGAGCCTGGCCCCTGCTGGCTTAATTCTCTGCTCACTCCGAGCACCTTGGTTTAACGGTCCTGTCTCCTTACGGAAAAGTAACTCAACTCTGCTGAGATCTGGAAGTGTCTGCCGTGGGTAAAACATTCTCCAGGGTCTCCAAGAGAATGTTTTTTCCTTCTGTTCCTGAGTCAGGGGGAAATAGAACAATCACAGGTGTGCGCATTTGGGCAGGCCAGGACTCAATGTCCAGGTCTGTCACCTTCTGGTTGTGTGATCTTGGGCAAGTGACTCAACCTCTCTGGGCCTTGGTTTTGTCGTTTGTGCAGTGGGTTCAGTCCTGCCTCAAAGCTGCCTTCAGGGATGTGTTTTGTTCAAAGGGCTCAGTGCGTCCCAGAGATGCATCCCCTCCCCTCTGTCCACTCCAGGTGGTCGCCACCGAACAGCGTTCCCTGGGGACACCTGGCTCTTTCATCCCTGAACCCCAAATAAGCTAGACCACAGAAACTCCCACATCAGGGGTCCCATGGGCCTTGAGATCGCCTCAGGTGATGCTGTCACAGATCAGAGTCCCAGTGACGTCACCGGTAGGTTGACCTCTGTTTGGTGTTTTACGCAGAATTTTTAGTTGTCACCTGTGTGATGGTGGGCCCAGGGGGTGTTCACCCAGCCACAGTGGAGGTGTCAACCCCCATGACGCACCCCGGCACTGTTCCCTTAGCGGAATCCTGCTCTGGGAGCTGGATGAGGGAGCTGGACGAGGGAGCTGGACACGCCCGCCTCTCCAGAGGCCCTGTCCAGTGCTGGTTTGTTTGCTCCTGAAAGCTCAGCCTGTCCCGAATCCTCGTTGCCTGCTGCCAGGAACCAGTGGTGATGTTTGCTTACCCTCCGACTCCCCCTTCTGGAGCCTGATTGGTCTACATTCATTCCCCGTAATTACATAAGGCCCCATTCCTGCCCTGGGGGCTTCTGCCCCCCTCCCTGAGCCTTGCGGCACATGTGAGCCCCATCCATAAATGTAAGGGCAGCCGGAATGCTGTATTCTCAGCGCCTTTTGAGTGTGGGGGCGGGGGGCTGCCACTCCTTCCTCCCACCGGCCTCACTCCTGGCCCCCGCGGGCCCGCGCTTTAATCTCTGAGCTCTCCAGAAAGAGCAAAGGTCAGCGGCCTCCTGAGCTCCGTGAAGGCGAGTGGGAAACACTCTCTGCTTGGAATCCCATCAAAGGTGGGCCCCCCTGGCAGGATCACAACTTTGTCCCGGGGCCAGGCGTGACCCCTACTGCCTCTTGAGGAGACAAACATCCCTCGGTGTGAAACGCAGCTAAAGTTCATGATACTCTTAAGATGGGTCTGCACGTTGCTTAAAGCCAGAATCTAAGCTCTTTGTCCCCCCTCCACAGCCAGCAGGAAATGCCACTCGCCGCCACCAGGGGGCACTGTTTACCCTGTAACCACGAACAGGCTGCCAGTGGGTTGGGGAGCAGAGCTTGTTCCCACATAAAATGATAGAACCAGCGTTGCATTGTTCCAAGTGGCAAAACAACGAGGGTTTGGCAGCTTTCCGTTGGAAGCTCAAGCTTCTCCTTCACAGGCCATCAGAGAGGTTTCAGGACAACGCAGAGTCTAGCTACGAAGCTCCTCTAGCTCCCTGGCTTGTCTGGGCCTGAGGAACGTGGTTGAAACAGTCAGGTCCATGTGAAGGTTACATCTTCCTCCTCCCCAGAAATGGACGAATCTGTATGGAACCCCACGCCTCGGCCTGGGATGCTGAGCACAGTCGGCCAGCGGGGACCTTGAAAGGTACATTAAGGCCCTGGCCGGGTGGTTGGGTTGGGTAGAGCTTCGTCCCCATATGCCAAGGTTGTGGGTTCGATCCCCGGTCAGGGGGGAGGGTGAGGATGACGCAGTGCATACAACTGAGAAAACTCCAGTGTGATCACTTCCCTTCGTAACCCAACCTCGAGCTTCCCAGCCCAGTCCTTGTACTGCGCGGACCGTTTCCTGACCTCGAGCCCTGAGCCCTGACTGGAGGAGTGTGGGGAAAAACCCACTGCACAGTCTTCGCTGGAATGACGAGGGTCTCGGAACGTAGCAGGCACCAGGCGGGAAACTGGATGAGGGTCGCTGTGGGCATTTCAGCCTCAGTCTTAAAGGTCGTTGTCCCAGGCAAAAGTCACCTGCATCTTGCATCTCAGCTGGGGAAGCTGGACCCACATTCCCTTCAGGGAGAGACACGGTGTCTCAGGCAGAGACACCAGCACAGCCCGAGGCACGGGGGAGCTCGCCTGCAGGCTTACCCAGAAGTCACGTGGCAGTGCTTTTGCAGTGTGAGTTCAGAGCAGAAAGGTCTAGCAGCGAGACCTCCCTAAGCCAGGTTCCCCAGACACCTGGAGCCGGGAACCCGGGAGCCGGCGGGACTGAGCACACACAGGCCTGAGGATGGGTCACGGTCGGCCTGGACCCCGTCTCAGAGTTACCGCTCCCTGGCTGGGGGGCCTGGACAAGCCGCTTCACCCCTGTGCATCAGTCTCCTGTCTATAAAATGGGACCCCAAGGGTAGGGTGGTTCACAGAACTATTTGGCCGTTAGCAAGCACCTGAGAAATGTTGTTGTCCTGGCGGCCATCGTTATTGGCATCGTGGTGCCTGTGACGAGTGCCGGCTCAGTGAGCCAAGGTAACACGTGTGACTCAGTGTCCCTGTCAGTAAAATGGGGCCGGTAATCGACAGCTCCACGGTGGCTATTCACCAGACACTGGTTTATTCTTGGTGCCCGTATCTGTTGTCAGGGCCGAGCACCTGGGGGGCAGGCAGGTCAGACGTCACCCCCACGACGTGGCAGCAAACACAGCAATGCTTCAGGGGCTGCTCCTACCTCCATACTCCAGGCCCCCAGCACCCAGCACCCCAGAACACCTTCCCCTGGGCTCCTGATTGGACCCCAGGCTTCCTCTGCTGCCCCCTAGAGGCTATGTTCTCCAGGAGGCCAGTGATCCTTAAAGGAGAGAAAAAACCCGGGATCTTTGCTCCTTCTCCTTTTGACCTCTGCAATTTCCACTTCCTCAGCCCGAAAAGCTCTTCTCCTGGAAATCCACAGGCCTCCCCACTCACTTCGTCCACCCTCCCTAAAGCTGTTCCCCTAAACCAGGCTTCCCCCTTATTCCGTTTCATGTTTATTCCTACAGGGGTGTGCTCAGCTGCCCGTTTCTTTCGTTAGTCTTCTAGAACATGAGGCCCCCCCAGGACAGGGCCCTCATCTGTTTGGCTCACTGCTAGAACCCATATCTGGGCCCGATGAATGGGAAGCAGTGGCGAATGTTGGTTGAATGAATAAATGAAAACGACAGCAGGACTCCCGTTGGTGTTTTGGGGAGGATTGAATGAGGTGGCGTCTCTGTGTGTGTGTGTGTGTGTGTGTGTATAAAATGAGAAATGCTGCTATGGAGTGTTAGCACATCCCTCTCCTCCGCCCTCTCTTCCTTCTTTACTTCCTCCCCTCCCTCCTTCTCTTCCTCTTCCTTATCTCCAACAGCAAACCTAACATCCGCTCCACAGCTGCCCATAGCTGCCTCATGAGGCCAACACATAGCCCTGGCTCCCCACCTCCTTAGACACACACACCTGTGGGTGCCCCGTCTGGAGGCGGCCTCGTGGGGAGCTCCTTAGCTAACGTTCACAAGTCGCATCCCCCCTACTGGGCGATATCAAGAATTAGGAATTTAAGCGTCCTGAACAACAGGGATTGTGGAGTTGCCTCTTGGGCTTTGGGGCCCCAGGAACATGTGGAACAGACGGTTTCCTCTTCCCATAGCCCTCCTCTCGTATAAATCACGCTAATTGTCTCCATGTGCCCGCGGCCCACAGGGGTTCTGCAAGAGCCTTTGAGGAGATTAGCAGTCTCTGATGTTCCTTATGAACCTCAGAGAAGCATCTGGAAGTAATTTAAGCTAAGGAATTAATGTTGAGGGGTTAAGTAAGACATGCCTTAAAAAAAATAAATACAGGAAACGGTTAGTCCAGGAACCTCCAGGTTCACACCTCTATTTTTGTGGGTTTTCCTTTAAAAAGATAAATTGGCCACATCATCTCTTTTATTTGTTTGGTCTGGTTTGGCAAGCATTTTTAGAGGGCCACGTGGTAGATCAAAGGGGATCCTGAAGCGAGATTTGCAGGAGAGAAGCACCCATTCCCCGGGTCTCCGTGGGGCTGAGGTGGAAGCGGCCCCTGAGGCTCAGAAGCCCAAGAACAGCAGACGCCCTCGGTGCTGGGGGGTGCAGTCACCTGGCTGCATCCTCCTCTCCTTTCTCTCTCCTCCCGTTCAATGCTCACACATTTCACGGCGGTTCGTTCCGTTTCCCTCTTTTTCATTATTCGAGCCACGGAGTCCTGGCCTAGGACCTGCCTTTGATTTTTCAGATGAGAGGGCAATCTTCTGTGCCGAAAGGAAAGGAATTATTTTTGGGGGTGGGGGGGCAAATTATGAACCTACAAAGGAGAACAGCAGGAGGTGGGAGGCGTGATGTGGGGTTTTTTGTTCCCGTTGGCAGACAGGAGGGAGAGAGGATGGAGCTGACCCCATGCCCTCTGCCAGGAAGAATAGCTCTGTCGTCTTTCTTGCTGAAACCTGTAAATGGAACCTATTTACTCCCCAATGACTGTCAGTGTAACAAATAAAACTGAGAAGCAAATGTGCCCTCCATTTTCCGAGCTGGGCTCTCCTTTAGGACGGCTTCCCAGGGCTGGGTCTGCCCCATGGGCCCGGACTGAACAACCCGCAGTGGTTATTGGCACAACTCACCACCCCAGCAGATCAGCACCGGCTTTCCGCCGCCCGCTGCGGCCTGGCTGGTGTCCCCAAGCCGCCCGGTTCCCACATCGGCCAAGCAGAGTGGGAGCCCCGTTCCAGCCCTCAAAGCCTTTCTCCCCCCACCCCAAGGCTCCCCCTTGACTGAGCTGGGACATGAGAAATGGGTTTGCAGTGGCTCACATTGGTCCACTCTTGTTTCTTGCTACTCAGTCGAGTGGGGTTTTTCTTTTATTTGAAATCCTTTCCTGGGTCTAAGTGACCAGGACCGATGATGACACCTGGCACAGGTGGGCGTCTTTTCTGAAGGTGGTAGAGCCAGCCCTGGTGAGAGTGGGGCCACAGAAGGTTTGGGTAGCCTCCGGTTGGGGGGCGAGGGGTCAGGGCTGGGCTTCCAGGGCGAAGCTTCTGGTCTTGAAGGGAATGCCCTTCAGTCACAGCGCTCGAGGGAGTCGGGGTCCTGCCCCGGATTGTTCAGACCACCGCGAGGCCACACCAGCCCCTCAGACAAGTAACTGGCGCCCCGCGAGGAGGGAGGACGCGCCGGCAACGTCCCAGGGGAAAGGTAAAGGGCACCGAGTGGGGTGGCCCGTGCGGGCCCGCCCCGTCTGGGTTTGCTGAGCGACCCTCGTGCAGCAGCAGGGCTGGCTGGGGAGCGGACACCGCCCCCCCCACCCCCAACTGTTAATAAAGACCCACGGAGAGCATTCCAACACTGAAAGGACACACGGTGGCGAAGGGACCGTCCCTTCACCGCGGCGTCCTGGTCCCTTTCCCAGAGAGACCACTGCTGTCCTCTGCTACACACGCGCAGATGCGCCCAGGTGGGCACACGCCCCTCTAAAACCCAGGTCCCGCTTTGCACGGCTCTGCGTGTTGCTTTTTCCCACCCAGGAAATCTTTCCGCTCCAGTTCCAGCTGCCCGGGACTTTTTAATTCCACGTCCCCGGCTCGCATTAAAAACCAGGGCACGACCCGAAGTTAAGGCCCCGGCAGGGATGACCACCCGGCCTCGGCGACCACCAGAGGGCGGGCGGGGAAGGGTCCCGCTCCGTCTCGGGCACCTGCGCAGAGCTCGCCGGGTCGCGGAGGCGGGAGGCTGCCCTCCCCCGCGCGCCCGCTTTCCCGCGCGTCTGCTGCCGGAGCCGGGAGGGCCGCTGCACCCCGCCGCTCCCCTGCGGCCTGGGAGCGTCCTTCCTCCTCCGCAGCCGCAAAGGGCCCCGGGCCGGCCGGGGGCGGGGCCTGCGATGGCGGGGGCGGGGCGGGGGCGGGGCCGGCCGGGGGCGGGGCGGGGGCGGGGCGGCCGCAGCTGCGGCGGCGGCTGGAGAAAAGTTGTCCGGGCCAGAACGCTCGCTGCCGCGGGAGCCGGAGCCGCCGCGGCCAGCACCCGGCAGGGCGGGGCGCCGCCGCCCGAGCCGCACCGCGCCGGCCGACTCGCTGCCGGGGTCGCCCCGGGACATGGAACAGCCGGCGGGGACGGCTGGCCGGCGCTGCGCCCCAGGCGGGCGGCGGGCGGCCTGAGCTGCGGGACGCAGGATGCGCTTCGACGGCGCGGCCCCCCGGCCGGTGGCGCCGCTGTGCGGGGCACTGAGCCTGGTGCTGGGAGCGCTGCTGGGCAAAGGTAAGGCCGCGGCGGGCGTCGGTCCCGGGAGCCCGGACGCTGGAGCCGAAAGGCGAGGTGTCGTGAGGACCTTGGCGAGGGCGCTGGTCCGGTCCCCCAGCTGCGCACCGCGGACGTGGGTTTGGGGCAGATTCCGGAGCTCTCGGGCGGGGGGGCGTGGCTGACGGGCACTGTGTTTGTGCCCCCCGCTTAGCTGGGTGAGCACTGACCCCAGCGCAGTTTCTCTGTGGACCCCGGGCTCAGCCGCGGGGACCCGGCTGCTTTGCCCCTGCCTCCCCGCCCCGGCCCGGTCAGCCGGGGCTGGCCCTCCAGGAGGGCCGAACGGGCCCGGGCACCCCTCCCCAGCCCGGGGGTCCAGGAGCCCACCTCGGCCCACGGAGGGTCGCGCGCTCGACGCGCAGCACCCGGAGCCCTCGGCCTGGCAGGACGTGGACCCCTCGGCAGCCCGAGTCCGGGAGCACGGGAGGGCGGGGGCGCCTGTGGGACCCAGACCGGCTTCCCCGCCGGGGTCCCGGGTCCCCTCCCTCAGTCTCCTCACCTCTGCAATGGGAATGCCCAGCGCGCTTGACGCTGAGGGGGCGCCGTCAGCGAAGGCGCGGCCCCAGGGAACCCACAGAAGCCTCCGTTGCTGTTGTTTCGTCAGGCTAACGCTTCTGTGCGTGCGGCCCGGGAGGCCCCGGGGCCGAGGGGCGGGCGCGGTGGCCCCGAGGCGGGAGCAGCGGGCGCGGGGCCGCGGGCGCGGAGACTGGCGGCGCGCGCAGCTGGGAGCGGGGTCTGCGCGGAGACCCGGGAGGGCGCCACCTGCCGCTGCTGCCCGCGCCCGCTCTGCGCGCCTTCCCCTCCAGGCCCCCCAGGTGAGTCTCCTGCGCCCCGGGCCCTGAGCCCTTCAGCCACCTCCCAGCGGGTGAGGGCCGCAGCCTCTCCCTCCCAGTGCCCAGCATTGGGCTGGAAAGACCCGGGAAGGTCGGGTCCGGAGGGACGAGCTGCCCCAGGAGGTTCCCAGTAGCGTTTGCTTTCCCCAAGTCATTGCGCACCGTCTTAAATTCCGGAGAAATCCTCTTTCCTCGAAGCTGCAGCTTCTCAGACACACAGCAACGGGACGAATTGTTCCTTTAAGTAGGGCGCCCCCCCCCCCCAGTGCAGGTGAACAGGTGTGGATGCACGTGAGTGTGTGTGTGTGCGTGTGGTGGGGGTACTTCTCGGCTAAAGGGCAGCCTTTCCGGAAGCCGGCGCCTTCGTTCTGCTATTGGCTGTGGGTGCCCTCGTCTCTGGGACTCCGTTTCCCCAAATGGAAAGTGTCCATTCAAAACCAAAACCCCTTCCCCCAGATACTTCCCAGCGGCTGATGCTGATAAAGGGACCAGTGGATGGGAAGCACGTGGTAGAGGCAGACGCGGCCCTTTGAGGCTGAGCCGGGGGTGGCAGCCCCCGCAGGGTGTACCCCCCACCTCTAGGAGGGGATTTAATCAGCCGGGAGCTCTGAATGCTGATGGTGCTTTTTAAAAGGTAGTTTTAGGCTCTTTAAAATTAAAGCTCACATTCCTCCCCCCCCCCATCTAGAGGATTTTACTTTTGATTCAGAGGAGTGTCGGTTACAAACGCCCAGGAGGAGGGGCGGGGGTAGCAGCGTGGTTGGAAAATGAAGCCGGGAACTGTGTTTGGGGGGGTGGTACTTACACAGCCAGGGTTGGGGTCCCAGAAATAGCGGGACCTCGAGGCCTCACCCAGACCCCAAAGCCGTCCCTTCCCCGCTGGCTTAGTACAAACCTTGATGGGGGGAGGGGGGACGGTTCTCTCCCTGCTTTTCCTTGGCAGGTTTCACCACGTGGTTTGGGGACCAATTACTCTGCAACTGTCCCTCCGCAAACTAGTTCCCACTTTGTTTCTGGGGACCAGAAGCCACAGCCCAGCACCCCCCCCCGAATCCCCCACCGACGGGGGCGCGGGACAGTGCTGCGAAAGCTCTGACACTTGTTCAGCTGTGTTCTGCCTAAAAAAAAAAAGGGCATCTCCGGCTCTTCCGGCCCAAGGATTTAAGAACTGATTTCTGGAATCTTTGAAACCACTGATCAATTGTTAATGCCACGTGTGCGTTTATTTTCGACTGTGGACTTAGAGGCTCTGTAATGCGCCGGGGTCTGGGGTGGTCATTGCTCTTGGAAGGGCTCCTACACCCCCCAGGGAGGCTTCCCAAGGGTGCGGATGGGGAGCGGCGGGCGCGGTGGCGGCGTGTCCTGGAGTCAGGGGTTGAGCCAAGAGCCCAGATGGAGTAGAGGAAGCGCGGTGTTGGGCCGAGATGCTGGCAGCTGTACCATGTCACATAGGGGACCCCTGGGAAGGTCGGTCAGAACCACAGCCCCTCTTCTGAAACCTGTGGGGCCACGTGTGTTTGAAGATTCAGGATTATTGAGGTCTTTGAATGGCAAGATGGGCGGTGGCTAGGTAAGGCAGGTAGAGGCCCGGGGCCATACCCATGTTGTATGGGGTTGTGCCCGTTAATGGCAGACATTGGAATTTTGTGTGAAACATACCTGTATTCACATAAAGGAGGGTAAAGGCTCAAAATAGCCTCATTTTGCTTTGGATCAGTGTTGGCCACCCAATGAGTTAAAAAAATATAAAGCAACTTCTGGATTGTCCGAGCTCTGGTGTTTCAAGTTTCTCACTAGAGAACCGGGCCTGCGGCAGTTTTCGTGAGTGGGAGGAGGTGATCACACGCATGCCTTGGGCGTTGGGGATAGGCGCACCTTGTCCTTCCTGGGCTTATAGCACATGTCCTCCGTACATGTCCCTTCCTGTTCCTCACCTGGAAACTCCCTGCCCCCCCAAGGCGTCTTCGAGGGACTCCAGTTTCTCAGAGGCCATTCTGTTCATGGGGCCGTCCTTGTTCTCTCTGTGTCTGCTGCTGGTCCCCAGAGCTTGGAAACACCACCACCTGCTGACAAGCACTGTTTTGTCCACACGGTGCTTGAAAACCAGAAATGAATGGGCTCCCCCAGTGGGGAGAATTCACATAGAAAACTCCAGATTTATGACTTCCCTTCGGAGCGCGGGTGCTCTGCCAGCCTTGGGTGTCCTCTGCCACATGGCGCCCCCACACCAAAGCTGAGCCTGTGCGTCCCCCCCCCCGCGATGGGGTGTATTCAGGTCCCCTTGCCTCCCCCTTCCCACCTCCAGCTCTTCTTGGCTGGTCTCAGGACTCACTGTTTAGCTGGAACACAAGGGTGTTGGAGCCGAGCAGGGAAGAGCTCAGAACTCCCAGTTACGCTGGTTGTGCGAGAGCAGAGGTTACAACTGAGCCTGGGGAGTAGGAGATACTTCCCACATCCATAGTCCTAAGGAGGGTAATTTAAACAAGTCTTTGGTGTGTTAATTGCAGTGAAAGGGAACATTACGGAATTAATGGATTCAATGGAGAGTCTGATTGATAGAATGTTTTTACAGTAGCCTACTTTGTTTCCGAGTCAGGTGTAGGAAGGAGTGATTTGCGTGGCGGTCAGAGTCGCCCCTTGGAGCACAGAGCTTTAAGTTTGGACAAATGCACACACTGAACCCCACCGCGGCCGAGTCATAGCACACTTCCATCAGCCCCAGACTCCTCCTCTCGGGCCCTGGCCACCACTGACTGGCCCTGCCCTCATAGTTTTACCTCTTCCCTAACTCCGTAAACCTTGGACCGTGCAGTGTGCAGCTCCAGAATCTTCCGTCTGGGACCGAGCGCGGTGCAATGAGCGCTCACTGGAGACCCGAGGTGCGTGCCTTTTGAGCCCTTCCCGGTTGAAGGAAGGATCTCCTCCTCTTTCTGGTGATGATGGAGATAGTTACTGTGAATATCCACCCGCAGGCTTTCCTGTGCTCGCTGGTTCTTGTTTGTTTTGGGTAAAAACCTGGGACCTGGGTTGCTGGGCGTGTGGGAGCTGGGCTTAGGACGTTATCAGAAACTGCACACTCTTTTCCCACGGGGCGATGCTGTGCGTGCGTTACCCCGGCGATACGAAAGAGGTCCCACCAATGTTTACCTTCAGCACCGCGAATGTGGCCCATGTTGTTCTGTTTGATTTTTTTTTTTTTTTTTTTTAGCAGTTTGAACAGGTGCATAGAGGTAGTTCTTTGAGGTTTTCATCCTTGCCTTCAGGACGGATGGTGAGGACTCTTTCTCGTGTGCACTTGTCATCTTATATCTCTGTGGATGAAATGTCTTTTTCAGTCTCTGCCGGTTTCTTACATTGCTTGTTGTTTTCCTGTTATTGATCTCTGAGGGCACCTTATATATTATGGATGCAAGTCCTTTAGCGGATGACTGTTTACAGATGCTTTCTTCCCCGTGTGTGTTTGTGGGACAGCAAAGGGCCCTGATTTTAATGCAGTTTAATATATCAATTTTTTTCTCTCTCTCTCTGTGTCCTTTGCTGCCGCATCTGCGAGATCTCTGCCTGACCCAAGGTCACAAGGGCCGTCCAGGTGCCTGTAGTGATGCCCAGGTGCTTCCTGTTCCCACTGATTTGTCACCGCTTCCCGTGGCCAGTCTCCGGGAGGGAGGGGCGTGGAAATCTCCAGCTAAGTTGAGGGTTCGACTGCTTTTCATTTTAATTCTGTCGGCTTCTCCTTCGCGCGTCTGGAGCCCTGTTTCAGGTGCACAGACTTAGGCCTGTGCCTCCTTCGGGAAGTGACTCCTTCGTCATCACGGACTGTCCCTCTTTGTTCTTGAAGAGACTTCTGGGCCTGAGGTCTGTCTCGTCTGAGATTAGTGGAGCTGCTTCAGCTTTCTTCCGATTTGTGTTCGCCTTGTGGTCTCTTTCCTGCCTTTCGTTTTTGACCGATCTGCGTCTCTGTGTTTGATATTGGGTGTTTACAGGCAGTGCGTGGCGGCGTGTTGCCTATGGACCCAATCTGATAATCTCTCCCTTTGAATCATTGTTTTTAGACCACTTATATGTAATACAATTACCGACACATTGGTTTTCTTCATGTTCCATCTTTTCTTTACCCCTTTTTTCTCCTTTTTCTGCCTTCCTTCTTAATGGAATATGCTTTTTATCATTCCATTTTATCTCCATAATGGCTCATTATGACATCTGCTTAAATTTCATGATTATATGTCTTAAATTATTATTATATTGCTGTACATTGTCTTAAGGTTTACAAAATACAGCTTTAATTAATCAAAGCGTACACTCAAATTATGCTATACTGCCTTATATGTTGTGTTAAAACTGTATACCGCCAATGTTTTTTTCCTGTACATGTAATTCATTTCAAATGTGTACATCTTCTATCCTACGTAAGACTAAGTACATTTTTCAATTAGACATTATCTGTACCTACTGTGAAGAAGGAAAACAGGTGTTTAATTGGCTTGCGCCGGCTCCTGAGCGGGTACTTCTGAGAGCCCTGAAGCTGTTTTCTCTGCAGGACTTGGTTCTCTCTCTTGCTCATGTGCCGAGCAGCACGGAAGTGTTTGCGCACTTTAGGGGTTTGGAAGTTACTGGTACAGAGAGAACTACGGGAAAATACAGCCCGCCAGCGTCTGAATTAGCACAGTTTCCAGATGGTGCTACTCTCCTGGAAGGACGATTCCTTGCCCCTGCGGTGCACCCACTTCTCCGTTCTCATCAAGGGTGGGCTTGGGGGCGTGTGAGGGGTGTGAGGTGTGCACCTGCCGAGGCCTGGGGCCCCGGGCCACTCCCAGACTCGGTACCGAAGACCGTGTGTTCTGCAGGTGACACGTTTTCTCTGTCCTCAACACCCTCACGCTGCCGGCACCATGGGAGCTGTCACTGTGGATAATTAGGGAGCTCGTTATCCCAGAAACAGGAGCTTATGCGGAGCCTCAGCCTGCCAGTTCCTGGAGGCACCCGCCGGTCAGCCGCCTCCGACTGGTAATGGCAGAAATGTATCAGGCCACCTCTGGAATGAGGGGTTGGGGCTCATGACCCCAAAGGTCCCCTGAGGGACCAGGCCTCCGCGGAGCTTCAGGGGCCGCCTCTTCCAGGGTCCCTGCGCTTGAGCTGCCGTCCGACTTCGGGACGCCGCGGTTGGGATCCAGGGATTCCAGGCTCTTCGTTCGCTTGTGTTTCGAGTCTCCTGGTCTCGACTCCAGGAAGGAAGAAGCCTGTGGTTTGGGGCGGACTTTAGAATCTCTCGGGAAGCCCCCTCAGAAACGCTAACCCCCAAACCGATGAAACCAGGATGTTTGGCAGTGGTGCAGTGCAGCTGGGGACAGAGGCAAGGCTGATGATTTTTATCTTCTGAAAGCTGTCCAGGTGATTCTGAGGTGTGGCCATGGAGGAGGACAGGCGCACCTCTGCCGCCCCTCTGTCTGGAACGGGGGAGGGGTTTGAAGGGCAGTGCCACTGCTTTGCACTCAAGGGGAGCGGATCTCCCCCACTCCCTGCAAAAGAGGGGGTGTTGTTGTAAAAGCAGGTGGGAGGGATGCTGGCGGCAAAACCCACCAGTGCCCGCTTAGACACCCCGCGGAAATCAGAGTGGAGGGCAGCTCCCCTGAGCCCCCGCTTTTCTTCTGTGGAGTGGAGGTGCCTGCACCTGCTGTGCAGTGTTCTCAGGAATGTTTGATGGGAGAAGGGGCCTGTGGCACTGGGTGCAGGTGGGAGTCTCCTGAGGCGGCTGTGCCCGGTCGTCCCCGGCGGGGGAGCTAGTTCTAATAGCAAGGTACTGTCTCGCGGTTCTGGAGTTGGAAGTCCAAACTGGTGTGCTGTGCTCTCTCCCGAGACTCTCAGGGAGGCTGCCCTGCCCCTTCCAGCTGCTGGGGGGCCCTTGGTGGCCCCTAGCATCCCTCGGCTTGTGGCTACATCCCTCCCACCTCCGTCTCCGCCTTCCCATGGCCTCTCCCCTGTGCACCTTCCCCCCTCTGTCTTCCGGGGACACCGGTCATTGGCTTAGGGCCCACCCTAATCCAGGACGCTCTCCTCTCGAGCTCTTTAACTTCGTTACAGCTGAAAAGCCCCCTTGTCCAAGATGGTCAGGTCCGCACATTCTCAGTGGGCCTATCTTTGGGGCGCCTTTCAACCCAGCACAACACAGTATGACTTGGCACGGTAACAGTTCAATAAATCATAGCTATTACTATATGTCTAATTATCAGAGCCACTGAGAGGGAGAAATGCACAATGTAATCTAACAGAAACCACCCATCGGTACTTTACAAATAATCGATGATAATGAAAACAAAAAGGAGCCCCGTGGAGGTGACAGGATCAGGGAATAGGAAAAGCCGGCCAGGCGTGAGGCAGCCTCCCGTTACGAACCCGAGCAGGGAGCCGGTGGAGCATCTTCTGCAACACCCATGGGTGTGCTTCCTGCTGAGATGCGGCCACGGCCAAATTCCGCGTCCCCGCGGCTTGGCTGCCCTCCCGATGCTCTGCCCAGCACCCGTCTCCCCTGGGTTCGCAGACTCATCAGAACTACCTACAGTGTCTCCTGCATGTCCCCCGGGGGGAATTCTTTCACCCAACTCAGCACTTGGCTTCTCCACCTTCCTTGCTCCATCGCTCCCTCTGGGCCCTTACTGGCCAGGTTTCCACGCTGTCCCCGTAGACCCCGGGGCTGCAGGAGTGTGGATGTCACCCACCATATCCTTTGGCATCTGCTGGCCGATGAGCCGCTCTTGGAGGCAATGAAGGAGCCTCTGATCCCCAGAGTGAAGTCAGGACCTTGCAGGCAGCCGCCTCCCACCCCCAGCACACAGAGCAGAGAGCTGCTCTATTGCGGAGTTCCAGCTTAGTGATGACTTTAAGCCAAAACAACAGCCGCAACAACTTACACCATCGACAGATGGGACGTTGAACCCCAGTTTTGTCTCCATGGGAAACAAGGGGTTGTTGTTTGAGTCCCCGAGACAGTGTCCCCCACCTGCTGCACAGAAACAGTGGTGGAATGTGCATGAGAGCATCCAGCTCATCAGCCACGGCTGCTTTGGTGCAAACGCAGAGAAGCCCAGCTTCAGCAATGGTGTCAGAGCCGCAGCATCTAAGGAAGGAAGAGAAAGAGGTGGGTGGGGTGAATGTGTTAGGCTGGGCGGGCTCCAGGCACGGCTGGATCAGGGGTCGACCGTGTCTCTAGAGAAGGCTTCTCTCCGGCTCTTGTCTCCCCATCCTTGTGGGCTGTGGTTTGGGGTCGTCCTCACTGTCACCCGCAGCACCAGGTTTCCGTTCTGTCCGCACAGCGCACCCAACAGAGACTGCGACTTCCCAACCGATCATAGGAGAAGTTGGAGTGAACCTCCTGGCACCCCCTGGGGTCCCGGACCCAGCCACTGGGCAGGAGGGAATGGGGTGCCCTGACTGGTCAGGTCTGGGACACACTGAGGTCCTCTGCGCCCACCCTGCTGGGGCAGGACGCAGAAGGCACGGTGGCCCAAGACAAATCGTCTGTATCAGACAAGCGAGTGGACACCCAGTGGGCAAGCTCCCAGGCACCCAAGCGCTGAATGGAACAGAGGAAGCCCCCGCCAGGCGCTGGCTGCTCTTTGTGGGCGTGCTCAGGTCGAGGGCCTGCTGGGCACTTCTGTCGCTGAGCCGAGGACCCCACAGCCTTCTCCACCTCCCCGAGCGCCTCCAGCCCCAGTGGCCCTCTCTTGTTGCACGTTTGGTCTGGCTGGCATGCACTCGTTTGCCCTTTCCTTCCGCCCGCACCCATCCCTCCAGTTCCGTGTGGTTCTGCACGGCTACAGTGAGGTTTCCTCTCACCGCCCCTGCCCGCCTCCCCGGGGGCTCACCCCAGGACTCCAGGGGGCTCCGGGTTGGCGTCCAGGTTCTCCTGGCTCAGCCGAGGAAAGCAGCCCTGAAAGGCTCCCGGCTCCGGCATCTCGTTTTCAGGGAAGGGGGATCCGGGTGTGCCTCTGCTTGCGGGACTCTGATGCTGCAGCTGCCTGGGGCTCCGGGCCTCCTGAGTGCCCCTCTCTCCCTCTCGCCTCCATTCCCGGCCACCTTCTGGGTCGGTGCCCAGCCTGGGGCTCCACTTTCTGTATTTCCCTGCTCATAATCACACACGATGAATTGACTCAGAGCGGACGTTTCTCATTTGCCTTCAATCTCCACATTTTCATCTATTGCGCTGGGCTCCCCCCAGCCCCCATCACCACCACGAGGTGGATTGGCAGAGAGGTGGCCTTGGGGTTGGGGTTCGCGTCCCATTCACAGAGCCAGGACTTCACTGCAGGCCCGCCCCCCCAGTGGTCCCAGTGTCCTCGGCCTGGGAGACGTTTCTTCATTGAACGTCTGAACCTCCTGTCCCCCAGCCACACGCATTGTCAAGAGCTTAGCCACTTTCGTAGTCACTCACCACTGCCCTGTAGTCACAGCCCTCAGCCGAATGACTCACAGGAAGACCGGAATGTCCACTGTCCTCGGTGCGCAGCAGCAGAGGGGCTTGGGGACCCCCACTCGGGCTCTTCCTGACCGGAGTCGGCCCACGTCGCCCTCTGGTCAGAGGCCCCGGTCAAATCCCAGGCTGAAGCTACAGCTGCACAGTGAGGTACAAGGTGCTGTGTGAACTCTGACCCCCTTGCCCCCAGCCCCCCCCATGCTGCTCCTGGCCCCCACCGCCCCAGACAGGCCCCTGCCACGTGCCATGGGGTGCCCACTAGATAACCACGTGACGCTCTCAAAGGTTCCTGAGGTGCCCACTCAAAGGCCATCTTCTCCGGGCGCTCTCCCTTGTCGATGGTGTCCGCTCGCGCCCATGTTGGCACTTCCTGCGCCCTTCCCTACCCCCTTCTCGCCGCCTGATCGCGGGTTTGGCTTGTTTACCCTCTTCCGCTGGAATTGGAGCTGCGTGTTGTCTGTCTCTGCTCTCTCGTCGGCCCCAGTGCCTGGCACATACGAGGCCCTGATATTTGGTGAATGAATGAATGAATGAGTGAGCGAATGAATGAATGAGTGAGCAAATGAATGAACTGATGACTTGCTTCTGCCTGGGGCTTCACAGAGTACCTGTCTCCCACTCCGAGACCCTGACAGCTCAGGGAAACGGGGAGGCGAGTTTCCTGTGCTGGGCGTGACCAGACGGCCCCCAATGATGAAAGGTCTCTAACGGAGAATGGCACCTGTCATCCTCCCTCGTCCCCCTCAGTCACCCCAGAAAATGTCCCTATTGGATTGCGGGTGACAATGCCCCTAATAAGCGTCTCAGGTGTGCTGGCCAGAGGCAGCATCGTCAAGCCGCCGACTTTGTTTCTGCCTGGCCCATCCGTCTCTGTGCCCGCAGCCTCTTCCCTGCAGCAGGGCCCAGGAGGGCCCCTCCTTTGCAGCTAATGGGTTCCCCAGACTGGCCACGCAGGATCAACTCAAAACACAGACCAGACTGTCCCTGCAAACGGCGAAAACCCTCCTTGATCAGGACTTCCTCTGGACAGCGGAGTGAGTAATTGCCGAAGTGGCGGGAAGTGAATGCACGTGGAACAGGATGGGGGGTGATGCAGTTATGCCAGATGAGTCATCAGGTGTGGCTCCGTTCAGGTGTTCAGGTATGACATCAGAATTTTTTTTTAGTTCTTTTCTCAGAATTGTGTCATTTCCAGGTTTTGTGCGGTGGCTCTGGGCAGTTTCAAGGTCACACACACCCTTGAGGGGTCAGCTATCCTTCCCCCGAAACCCAGGAGAAGCCATACTGCGTCTCACTGGGCCTGGTTTTGCTTCCCGACCCTTATCTGAACCAGTCCACCGGGTCTGGGAGTGCCAGTGCGCTCTGCCTCTTCTGGCTGGGAGCCGTGGAGAGTTGTAAGGGCTGAAAGTGGGGTGCAGAGGAAAACTGGGGCCCCACTACCAAGAAAAGGGTGAGTGACTGAAGCCTGAAAAAAAAATCAACAAATACTTCTACATCCCGAGTTCGGGTGCACGGGCAGCACGGAGGGAGAAGACGGGGAGCGGTCCTGCCCGCCAGTCGTCTCTCTGCTCCCCAGAACCCGCCCCCCCCGCCCAGGTAGTGTGTGTGAACAGCAGGCAATGGAGACACGCTTTCCTAATTGAGTCTGTGTCACACCGGCCTGAACCAAGGGTAAACAAACACCATTTATCACTGCCTGTCAACCCAGCCCTCCCTTCAGCCTCAGAGACACAGCAGGACAGAGGCAGGCTGGAGAGGCAAGGGCTGGGCCCGGGGGAGCTGCTTTCCCGAGTCAGGACCTCGGCCTCACTTAGCAGGTGCAGGTGCCAGGCAGGAAGGAGGCCTGGTGCTCGAGCCCACCTGAGTCAAGTCCCTGCTCCGTGGTGCCCCTTGGGCTCACTTGCTCCCGGACCCCAGGGAGCCTCAGGGTGGAGACCTGTGTGGTGGGCCTGGGGAAGCTGGTCTGTCTCTCCGAGCTGCTGAAAAGGGTCCAGGAAGTCGCTAACGTATTTTTGGCTTCTTTCCCCACTTGCCCACATCCCAGATACAATCTCCGTTCTTCTCCATCCTCCGCGTCCCGGGGCGCCCACCCCTGCAGAGGGCAGGTCCTGGGCCTGCTGGATGCTCCTGGAGTCGGCCTGTGGGGGCGCTGGCCTGAGGTTGGGGAGCAATAGAAGGGAGAGGCCGGAATATTCATTCTCCACTTGCTGCCTGTCCCTCTGTCCCCACGACTAACTCCTGTCGGGGCCCCCGTCCAAGGCCCCCGCTGTCACTGGGCTCAGTAATGCTCCCTCTCTTGCCCCCTCTGGTGGTAACTATTTCCCATGGCTTCTTACCTTTCGGCACCCAGCATCGCGTTTTCCGTTCTCTCCATATGCAGCCGCCACGGACACGGGCGCGCACAAACAAAGCTCACTCACACACGGCCGAGAACAAACAGCTGGGCGTGCGTTGCTTTTGTTTGAACATACAGAGACGGTTCTAGAACAAGTGCCTAGTGAGCACTGTTGTCCCCAGAGCCGTCCCAGAGTCACTGACTGAGTGGACGGGGACACCCCGGAGCCTGGGTGTGTCTACTGGCCGGCAGCGGCATCCTCCCACAAACCACAGCAGAACCTCCAGGCCAGGGCCCCAGCGTGCTGCGCCACTGCCCCGATCCTCAGACCCCGAGGCGCTGTGCCCTCTCGTCTGCATCACCTCCGCCACACCACAGTCAGCCCCCCAGTATTCGCTTGAATTTCATGGTGTCGGCACTTGGGAAGATTGCGGGCTGGTGACGGTGTGGCACATCCCTCGGTGTGGGTCTGCGTGATGTTTCCTCAGGATTACCAGATCCCGAGTATGCGCCCCCTGGCGGCCGCGTCCCAGGAGGGCTGCATTTTATCAGGTGACGCATGATTGAAACCCCGTCACAATATCGACGAGGGTCTCTTGGGTCACTTGATTCAGGGGGCGTCTGCCAGGCTTCTCTGCTGTGAAGTTGCTCTGACTCTCTTGAAATCAATAAGTGTTTTGTGAAAAAAGTGTTTGGAGGTGATGTCAATATCCTGTTCCTCAGCAGGATTTGAATGTTTCATTTGTGAATTTGTTAACAGAACGGGCTCATGCCTTTTGTTCGTGCTCTGTGGCTTGTATTTCGTTACTGTTGCTGTTTATTCCGATGCTCAGAACATCCCACATTGGCCGGGGGAGCTGTTTCATCCTGGCTTCTGTCTCTTTGTCAGGTCTTTGTTATTCTTTAAGCAATTCCTTCCTTTCTGGATACAAGATCTTCCAGGCTCACCTTGTAATTTCCCAGCCCCAGACCTGAATCTGCTCCGTTCCCTTTAGAGAGCAGTGGTGTTTAGGAACCAAAATCCAGGCACCAGACATGCTCATTGCTCTCTGGGTGCGCCAGGTCCTCTCAGGGGACAGGGCCAGGGCATCACCATTCACACATCGTCATGTGTTAGAGTTCCCACGGCTGCCACAGTCCTACCGCAGCAGCACGAGGCTCATTCTAAATGTCCCCCTTTCCGTATTTGTGACCCCTGCTCCTGTCTCCACGCCAGGCCATCCTCCCACATGTCCCCCGCCTCAGTCCCTCAGGTTCCAACACCCAGTGGCTGCCTGCCCGCCCCAGGCTGTGACAAGCAAACCTGTCTCCAGGCAGCACCACTGGCCCCCGGGCCCCGCTCAGCCCCGACGGAGGGGCCCTGCTTCCTGAGTTCGTGCCCACCGTGTGCCAAGGACTTCCTGCCTCGTGATGTCTTTTTAACTTTTGCTTGGAAGTAATTTTAGGCTTTAAGCAAAGTTGCAAAAACAGTGCGCAGAATCCCATATCCTTTTCACCTGGATTCTCCCACACTTATTGTGCCAGTTTTTCTGAAACCAATTGCGAGTAAGTTGCACACATGACTCCCTTCGTTGGTAACACAAGGGCGCTATCTCATGTGACAGCTTTGTCACACACACACACACACACACACACACACACACGTGCGCACGCGCGCTGTGTTCACGTGGTGCCCTGTCAGTCCCACCGACGTCACTCATAGCAAACCAGAACAGTGTTTCCTGGTTGGAAACCCAACCCCGGGTCACACCCTCCCGTGGCTGTCACACCCCTTTCAAGCCTCCACCCTTCCTCCTCTCACACACCTCCCAGGAGCCGGGTGCCCCCCGCCACGGGTGGGTCTGAGGGAAGAGCCGTCTTCCCTTTGAATCGGTCTGGCCCTGTGGACACAGAGGCTCCGAGTTTGGGTGGTTCTGTGCTTGGTGTCACCTCACTGTCCCGGATGTCCCCGCTGATCTTCTGTGGGAAGTGCCTGAGCCCACAGGGACTGGGCTGTGCACTGTGACAGGACTGAGAATGGCCAGGTGACAACTGCAGGGACCCTGTGTGGCAGCTGGAAGCAGTCCTTCCTACTTGCGGACGGGCTGGGCCACACTCTTGCCCCCGAGGCCCCCACACCCTGCACCAGCATGCCGCTTGTTAAGTTACCGGTGCCCTTCAGTGACATCTAAGGGGAAAATGACAGATGTCTTGCTTCTGCCCACTGCATCCATGGCCCCTGGCACCACCAACCCTTCTCGGCCGTCTCACTTCTGGGGAAAGTGCTTACTTACACACACAGACACACACACACATACACACATGGGCATGCACACTCTCTGGGCCCGACATTACTTTTTAGGCACGAGGGAATCTAAACCATTGTCAGGAGAGGAAAGACCCGTCTCTGCGGTAACGGTCCTCCTGTCAGTGCGTCCATCCCCGTGAGTCAACCAAGCAGCTCCATCTGCTAAGGGCGACTGTACTGTTTTCTCCCTCGACGGAGGTGCTTGGTGCATGCGTGGAGGCAGCCAAACGCACACACTCGCACCGTCCTTCGAAAACTCGTTTGGGAGGGTGTTCTGGAAGCATCTTCAGGGACAGAAGCACGGCCTGGAACCTGTAAGCCGGTGTTCTGTAATTTGCAGTCTGTCCTGGAACGAATCTCCCGATGTTTGCCGCGCACTAGCGTTACCTGCCTTGCACTTCCTTAATGACTGCGCCCCGTTTCAGATCTCTTCCCGGCACTGGCTCTGCCCTGAGCCAGTGCTCTCCTGAAAGTCACTCTTTTACATGCTAATTGCATCCCCCCCAATATTTAAATAAGCACATAGCTGATAAGGGGTTTGAACGTCCTTGTGTGTTTTACCCTAATTCTCTCGCAGTTGCTCTCGGGCGGCGGGGGTGGGGCGGCTGGCAGGGCTGATGCCCGGGCTTGGCTCTCAGGACTTCAGTGCCTTCCCCGCACCCTCTGCTCTGGGGTTTGGAACCAGGGTGTCCGGACAAGGGGAAAGAACCATTTCTTAACATCTTGAAACAGCGGAACTGTAGACAAAGCAGGGGCCGCTCGCTCTCTGCAGGCACAGGAGGCAGTGTGGCACATGCCATCACAACCCTGAGACCGGGGAGCAGTGAGTCATCACACTGGGAGGTCAGCCCCATCGAATTACCGGGGTAGCGGCTTCCGTAATGGGGTGCTGGGTGGTTCCAGCCCAGGCCATTCCCGGGCTGTAGCCCACAGACCCACACCGAGGGCAGCGTTTCCCGCCTTGGAACATGAATGCTCTTTTGAAATAAGTCTACAACCCCCCCGATTTTTCTGCACTTCTCCCAGAGGGGGAGGCCATTCCTGAAGGACCCTGCTCTGTCTTCCACGAGCCAGGAGCGTGCGGGATATTTGAACTTTGCCTCCTGGGGTTCGTCTGACAAAATGCAAGTCATGCTCCAGTTTCCCAGCAGGAAGCACTCAGCAGCGTTTGGAACGGCCCAGGGCCCCAGGGTTCTGAGGAGCACACACCCCGCGCCCCAAACTGGAACCTGCACATGGGCGGGAGCTGTGGGTGGGCATGCCGCCCTGCTGGTGGGGCCCAGAACTGCAGTCTTCAGACCCAGAAAATAGCCTGCTGACCCGAGCCAGAAGTGGGGTCCCAGAGGGAACTGGGGAGCTGAAGGAATTTCACACCCGTTCGACCAGCAGCCAGGAGGCAATCTAGAATTCTCTGGAAACACAGCCGGGGGGAAAGTACACACTCAGCAGTGGAATGAGGCACCTCTCTGTCCTGTGCCCAGGAGCCGCTGTGACTTCCAGCCTGCACCTCAGGTTCAGGCACCGTTTGAATCCTGGAGTTCAGGGTTTCTGCCTCTGTCTCCAAGGGGCCACAGCACCCCTCTCCAGGGTGGCAACTGAAAACGTCCCCAGATGTGTCCAGAGGCCTTTCCTCTGGGTGGACAGTATCTGAGGCTAAGGCCAGGAGCTGTGAGTGGAGCCCATGGGTTGAGAAGGAGCTGGAGAGAGAGACAGAGGTGGGAGAGTCTTGGAGGGACCACACCCCGGGGTAACTTCCTGCTTTCCCTGGGTGTGGTTGGCTGATCCCTGCAGCATGGGATGCGCCCGGGGTCACACACCGAACCCCTGTGCAGGTGGAGGGCCTGTCTGCCCTCGGGCTGGGCCACTTCCCCACTCACTGCTGCGTCACGGGGGTGCGCCTGCCAGGCTCCCTGCCTCTGGTCCCCACACCTGAGAGCATTGGGGGGCGATGGCAGGAACTGTGGGCAGGCTGAAGGGGAAACACCGACGGGGAGGCAGCCCCCAGCCTCTGTGACTGGCGCTGGCCTCAGAAGGCACTACACACCCCACCTCGCCATTGTCCCTCCACTTAGGAGGTTCGTACGAGGCGTCTCGCTTTTCACCTTTGGTTTCTTAGCTCTTGTGCCCCCTGTGACCTCCAGTCCTGTGCTCAAGCCCCAGTAAGGGTTCAGTCTTAAATCCTTCCTGTTTCTCTATCCAGATCTGGACAAAGTAGCTTCCCTCTGCCCCAGGCAGGTTCAAGGCCACGAGCTGCCTCTGTAGTCAAGACTCCCGATGGAAAGGGAGCGAGGAGAAGCACACGGAGGCCCCGGGACAGGACGCCCATCTCCACTGACCGCGGCTCCTCCCCGCTCCAATCCCACATGTGAACCTCCGCCCGACTCCCCCGTGGGCGCTGTGCAGGGTGAGCGGGCGGGCACTGCGTGTCGGGCTCCTCGGCTGCAGTACGAGGGGCCCTAGAGTTGGGTCTCGTCTCTGTTGGCTGCGTTGGAACCTCAGTACCTGGAGCAGTCTGGGCTCACAGTCGGCACTTCAGCACGCAGTAGGCACTTCACAGGTATCCGTTGAACACAAATATGTAAGAACGCAATGAAACCAGTTAGTGGCTTTCCACCAGCATTTCTTTTTTTTAATAATCACAAAATTTTAGCGACACTCGACACTCAGTGCCGTGTGAGTTTCAGGCGCACGGCGTAGCGATTAGACGTTTATGCGCCTTACACGGTGGTCCCCCGGAAGTCTGTCCCAGCTGGCAGCATGCTCAGGATTTCTCTCTAACGAGAGGAACAGGATGGAGGCCCTCGGGGGCCTGTCACACGGCAGGTTCCTCTGCGTCGTGTGCTGTCTCGCCTTGTCTGACATATTCCTTATGGATCTTTACAAAAAGTTTAAAAACCAGTGAGCAAGACCCCCGGCTGGCTTTTCACAGAGAATGAGGAGCTGGGTGCATAACTGTGACTGTGTTGCGTGTCTGTGAGCGCAGGGCATCCCTCCAAAAATCCGGGCCTCAGCCCCAGTCTGGCCTCATCATCCCCTTTTCCCCAGTCTAAACCCGCGGCCCAGCCGTTCTAAACGACAGGGTCCCAGGACCGCCCCCACCAAACTGTTCACAAGCTTAACCGTGTATTACAAAATCCAAAAAAACAAAAACAACTTTTGGTGATAAATCAGGAAAGTCACAGGGAAAGTGGGTTTTATTTTGTCTTTAGTGCAAAAGAGCATTCCCTCGTCCATCTGCTTCCGCGTGTCGGGCACACCACCCACGGGCGGGGGCAGAAAACCTGCGTTCCTTCCTTCCTGGAGCTCACTTGCTCCCTCTGGAGTGCCGAGGCCCTGGGTGCCCTTGCGTGCTGGCAGCTGCTTGTGCCATAAAACAGGGCTGGCCATTTCTTCTTCTTCCCCGAGGACTTCGGATTGCTGGTGGGTGAGGATGGAGCATGAGAGAGCTGCAGTTGGGGCGGAAGCGTCTGTCAGAAGCAAGCTCGTTCACAAACCTCAAGCTCTTGCCGTCTCTGTCCCTCCACTGGCTGAGGTCAAGGATACCGCCTGACGATCAGGGGGGACCATTCTGGTGACGACCCAGCCTCCCTCACAACCAATCGGAGCGCTGTCCTGTGCCTTCTCCCTGTCACCTCCCCGGCTTTTATTTTAATTGCTGTGCTCCCGAAAAGCGAGGTTCCCAGTAAATTATTCATGGTGCTGTAATGTTTATGTGATCGGAGTGATTATTGTGAATTTTCATAAGTAATGACCTCAGTCCGATTCCGTTTGGCACAGAGCAGCTCCCAAGGGCACCAGATGACCGGGTCTCAGGGGTAGTACCCTGGGAACCCGTCCTGGGCTTTGCGCCACAGGGGAATGGCCAGGGGTTCGCCCCCAGGAATGGGGGCGGGGGGTAGCTTGCAAAGTAGAAGGAGTGGGGTCCATGTCTGGGAGGGCACGGGAGGCCCCCAGCTCAGCGTCGCTCTCGGCACGCCTCCTGTGTGAGCTGCACGGCAGTGCCTGTCACAGCGGCCTGGCAGGAAGGTAAGGTGGTGGACGGGGACAGACACACGGCCGACTTCTGAGGATGCTTTCGATCGGGACTGGGACTTTCTAGGGGGCGCCGCCGGAGAGGACAGAACATGAAGCCCGTCCGACAGTCTTGCCCAGGGGTCACCAGAGGTCAGGCCAGCCACTGTGTTCAGTGTTGAGCAACAAACTCGGGTTCCCCCAACCTTCCTCCTTTGTCCAGGGTTCTGAGCTTCCCCGGTCAAACTCAGTGGCCCCAGCCGCTGTGTCTCTCCGAGTTCTTGAAGACGGGGACTTTGCCATGTTCACCTCCTTATCCCAGGGGCACTGCGGAGTCCCCAGCCCGTAACAAGAGTCAGACAATTCTCCAAACAACGAATTAACCCTGTTTCCCTCAGTCCCTCTCAGCGCCTCCCTTTCTGCCTTGGGTCCAAGTCCCTTGATTGCCTCTATCTCCCGAAGTAGCAGAGCGTTTTAGAGAATATTTGCTGATTTGATCTACTGAGCTTATGGCCTGGAGTCTGAGCCCAGGAGAGAGGACGTGGAACTGACCCAACACTCAGGCTGGAGTTCCCCGATCACCGCCATCCCGGGGTTATTATTATTATTAGGGCGCTTCGAGGTGCAGAGTAGCTGCTTCGGTACAACCTGGCACTCTTTCCGTAAGCCAGACAACTCCCACACTCACCGCTACCGCGCTTCTGTTGCTCTGGGGGGTCACCATTGTTCTGTCTTTTCCGCAACATCCTCGGGGCTGCCTCACCCTAAAACCGCGGTCCGCGCATGGTCACAGGCTGGTCGTCGGTGGCATTCGGGGGGCGCCATATATTCTTGTGGCGGGAGGCACACACGCACTTTCCACAGCTTTCTTTTACAAATGGCAGGGGACCAACCGGGAAGTTCCCTCCCTTCCCATCCCATTCATCCTGTTGGAAATGCACGGAGTCCCAGGAAAGGGTGTGGCGTTAGACTTAGCTCAGAACCAACCCCTGGAGCGGAGAATGGACTTGGACTTCAGTTGCAGCCCTGGCTGTGAGGCTTGTGGAGGAGAGGGTGGGTCAGACCAGGCGAGCAGTTCATGATTTTCTCTAGCCTGACTCATTTCTCTACCTTGGCGGTCATCTCTGTTAATTCTCAGGGTTTGCTACACTTACGGTCCTTTCTTCTAGGAGGCATTGAAGGAAATACTGAATAATGCAAATAAAAGGTATTGACCTGGGTGCATTTTGGGGTCCACTGGACTTTCCGACCTGCCTGTCCCTCGGAAACTCATCTGTCCTCTTTGGACCGGATGAACCCCACATTTTTATGGACAGGGTTTGGGGGGGATGTAACTGTAATTCTTCCAGATAGGGTTTTTTTGGGGGGGGGTTTCTAATTGCTACGGGCAGATTCTAGTCTTTGCTTGTTTAAACTTTCATGACTCAACAGAATGAGTCAAGACGTGGTTTTTAGGGGTCGGACCAGCCAACTTTGCACGTGGCCCTGGTGCACAATGCAAAGCAGCGACCAGAGGAAGTGGCTGCCGTGATGGAGGTGACGTGGCGCTGACTGCTCGTCCCCGGTGCATTTTCTGAATGCCGCCGTGGTGCAGGAGTGGGCCGGCCGCCCTGGCCCCCAGCTGACGTGGGGCTGGCGGCTGCAAATGTTGTAAGTTTGTAAACGCAGAAGGGCTCTCGTGTGGAGCCATATTGATTTGGAGTCATAAATGGATTATTAGATGGTGCTCCTCAGTCTTGCCTCTAAGTGACTCACGGCCTCGAGGCTGGCTCCGGGGCTCCAATAAGCTTCGCCTCCCCGGGGGGTGACTGTCTTCCCTTAATTAACACTGTCGCTCCCCACGATGTCCCTCCTGTGCTGGGTGGACATTAACCGAGGCCTGGGGACACTGGCTCAGGGGGCAGTGTGGACTTGAGCGGAGAGGATGCGACTTCAATCCTTAGCCCCCTCTCTCTCGCCGTCCTTTCGGAGAGCAGAAATATGTGCTCGACACAATTATTATTATTATTATTATTATTTTTCATTCAGTATCTCATCTGACCTTTTCTCTTAGGATACCTACGTGATTCGAAGGGAGCACTCCGAGTGCTCTGTAATCTGCTCTAATTGTAAAACTTATCCCTTAAACAGAGTGGAGTGGGGGGTACTCAGGGCCGGGGGCAGGGGAAATGGGAGGTGCGGCCCCAGGGTGTGCGTTTCTGGTTACAGATGCGTGCGTTCTGGGGGTCTCCCGGGCAGCCTGGTGTCCGTCGTTAACAGTACCGCACCACACACTCGCAAGGTGGCAGCGAGCAGAACTCACATACCTGCTGCCAAGGGTCTGTGGGGCCATCCGGAGCCCGCGTCCCCCCCAACCCCCCACGTCTGGACTCCATGATCCTCGGCCCCTGCCTGGCTCACGTTCTTGGGTTTCTGTGACGTTACTCGGCTGTTCCCCACCCCACGACGGGAGGTGATTTCGTGTAACTCCCAGGTGTCAGCACGGGGCCGGGTGTGCAAAGCCCAAACCAGCACCGGAGCTGCAGCTTGGCGCCCGCAGCACGGGAGCAGCATCCGTTTCGGTGATGGAGCCGGTGTCCGCGGGGGCCGCACGTCCAGGACAGACCCAGGGGGAAATGCGCAAGTGAGAGAGGAGCAGCACAGGGAGAGCTGTTGAGGAAATTCACTCCTGTCTCCCTCGTGGAAGCCGCCGAGTCCCCGTGGGCCCAAGCCTGGGTGAACCTGCTGGAAGATGAGAGACTAGGGAGGAACCTTGCCAGCTGAGGTCATGGTCTTATTCTTATTGTTAAAAAATCCTCACTTAAGGATACGTTTATTGATCTTAGAGAGAGGGGAAGGGGGAGAGAGAGAAGCATCGATGTGAGAGAGAACGAGCGATCACTTGCTTTCCGTACACACCCGGACTGGGGATCCAGCCCTCAGCCTTTTGGTGCCCGGGACAAGGCTCCACCCAGGTGAGCCACCAGCCAGGGCGCTGGGCCGTGTGTGAGCTTACATGGCTGGCAGTCACGGCAGACACACGTGCAGGCCCTGCGCTGTGAGCTCATCACACGGAGATTGTTTTAACCCAAATAGGCATGGGGCGGTTTGTCACATGCAAAAGCTGGCTGATAAAGTTGGTGCCACCAGAGTCCCGAGTGACAAATAACTACGTAACTAAAAAATATCTCCGGGGACATTCGCACATCCTTTTCTTTACCTCCCACGATGGGTCGAATGCTTTCTGCTTCCCCTGGGAACAGACGCAGGGTGGCCGAGCCCCCTTGGGCACCCACCATTAGCATTTGCTAAAATCACAGAGGCGTGTGCGTGCATGCGGAGCTTTGGAACGCAGCAGGTGCAGCCTGAGGAGAAAGGGTCAGCACATGTGAAACCGTGGCGGAAAATTGTCTTGCAGACTTCAGAAGCCGAACTTCCGACTGTCTCCACTGAAAGACTCTGTAGCTTTGACAGCTCATGGGTGGACAAAGAGGGTGCTGGCCAGTGCCTTTGGAAAAGCTCACTGGGTGGGCCAGGATGGATGGGAAGGAAGGTTGGTTTGGACGTGGTGGGGGTGGTTAGAGGGGCAAAGTCTGAGCTGGCAACGACCCAAACCAACCTTCGGAGGCTGGAGTGGCCGCAGACCTAGGCTGAGACTGGTGTCAAGGATGGCTGGTACCCAGGGGTTCCCTGTTGGCAGAGAAGGCAAATGGGACCCGCCGTCTTCTCAAGCTTCCCAGCAGCCTTTTCTTGGGAGCATTGCATGGTATAGCTCACTCAAGGGTGAGGATTTTATTTGGAAGGAGAAAGAAGCTTAACATTTTAATTATCGGGATACCCTCCCCGCCGTGGCAGTTAATTCTCAATTCCCCAAACCGACCTGGACGACCTCAGTCCTGAAGTTGCTCTCCGGCCTCAGAACCGAATACGTCCTCCCAGCACACGGCTCTGCAGCTTCGTGCGGTGGTTTCGTGGTTTTCCTCCCTTTTTAATTCAAAATTAAATTATCTAGGATGACGAAGCCACAGCTGTTAAACAGTGGGCACTCGGTGACATTTAAACATCATTATCTTGTTCTCTAATGGAAAAATTGGCTGGGGATTAAAAACAAGACCTCCCTATAGCGATCTGAAGACCTGCCATTTGCAAATTGCCTCCTTTAAGAAGACCCCCCCCACCCCGAATCTGTTACTCGGTCTTTCAGAGAAAATGCAATGCAAGCTACGTCTGCGGCTGGATCTTTAAGGCTGCCCTGATTACTGGCAGAATTTTCCGGCGCGACCCTGCAGGGCCTGGCTGCCTGGACTGACGGTGGGGCCCTGGACGGACGGAGTGGGGCGATGTTTATAATCCGACGGGGCCCTTGTGAGAGAGTTTATCTCAAGACGTCAGTAATCCAGTCTCAGGGTTCACGTGAAACTTCGTTCGGGCACTCAGAGCCTTTCATCCAGCGCAATTAGCGAGCTCCGTCTGAGTCTGTGTCTGTCCCGATGCTGTCGCGTCTGACTCCCGTGACAGGAGGTCGTTGTTAGCCAAGAATGCAAATTTTTCATTCCAGGAAAAACCTTCATCCTATTGACTTCAATTTCCAACGCTCCCAAGTGCGGATTTCAGGCAAGCTGTCGGCACTGGAGCACGCGGACTGCGCGGCTGGGGGAGAGAGGCTGTCGTGCCGTTTGGGGGCGCAGGCTTTTCGTGCCGTAGGGGTAGTTCCAAGAAGGCTAGAGGGGGAGTCTAAGGATCGGCCGAGGTCATGTGACATCAGGATTTGTGTGTGGCAGGTGTGCAGCTGGCTTACTGTTCTGGTTCCTGAAGCTGTTAAGCAGGGCCTGTTCAAAAAGGGGCCTTTTTGCCCTGGCTGGTGTGGCTCAGTGGATTGAGCATCAGCCTGCGAACCAAAGGGTCGCCAGTTCGATTCCCAGTCAGGGCACATGCCTGGGTTGCAGGCCAGGTTACCAGTAGGGGGCGTGCAACAGGCAACCACACATGGATGTTTCTCTCCTTGTCTCTCTCCCTTCCCCTCTGTCTAAACAAATCTTTAAAAAACCAGAAGGGGGCCTCTGTCAGTTGCGCCAGGCCTGTTTCCTGTCTGAAACGGGTTATGGCCCAGGCCTGTTTTCCTGTCTGTGAAACGGGTTATGGCCCAGGCCTGCGTGAGCAGGAAATGTGGAAGAATGAATGAGGGTTGCTGTGGTCTCAATGTTTCCTTCCTCCCAGATTCCATTGTGGAAGCCCTACCTGCCACGGAGATGCAGTTAGGGGGCGGGGCCTTTGGGAGGTCATTAGGTCATTAGGTCATGAGGGTGGAGCCCCAGGAATGGGATTGGCACCCTTTGTAAGGGACTCTGGAGAGCTCCTGCCCCATCCATCCTGTGAGGACTCAGCCAGAAGACAGTCTTCCACAGGCTGGAAGAGGGCTCTCCCTGCGCCCCGACCCCACGGGCACCCTGACCTCAGGCCTCCAGGACCGTGAGAACTAAACGTCTGTTGTCTGCAGGCTTCCCCGTCTGTGAGGTTTTGTACTTGCAGCCCGAAGAGGGCCCTCAAAACATCCCATGACAGCAGAGACACGAGGCGGTTTCCTTTGCTCGTGTCCTCTCCCACGCCCCTGCCCACCCACGCGGCGCCATCTAGTCTGAACGCTGGGCATGTGGGGCTGCTGTGGCGTGGGTAACCGTCGGGTGAGCTGTGGTTTGGGGCCGTCAGCCAAGAAACAGCTCTGGCCCTTGTAAGCACAGACGAGGTGGGCTAGCCACTGCTAGCGGTGAGAAGATGCTGGGAACCCCCGGAGTGTCCGACCTGGAATGACAGGAAGGGACTCGCTGAGGTTCTCGCCATCGCTGCTGTGAATGACCCCCTTCTTCCTGGCTCCTTGGGGGTCAGCATCTCCGGTGAGATCCCACCTGCCCACAGTGTGGCTGCGTGCCACCACGGGTTACATCCACCAGGAGAGGGGAGGGTCTTCTGGGGACCCGGCCGGCTTTGAAGACTTAGCGCATTATCTGTGTTTGACGCACAGGCATGGGCGCATCATACACGGGATTGTTACACCTGTGGTGTGTGATCATCGTACCTGTTTACTGAGCATCCTCGTTTTTCCCTCAAAAATGTGGGCAACATAGTACGCATTCTACACGGTGAAACATGGTGCTTTTCCACTTAGACTGGACAAGTGGGGGAGGAGGGACCCCGCCCACAAATCAGGGTACTGCCAGGGAGGGACAAGGATGCCGATTTGTCAAAACGCACAAGTGTTCACCCCAACCGGGGGGCCATGCCGTGTCAGGGGAAGTTGAGAAAGTTGAATAGAGATTTGCCAGATCGTCTGCATGTAAAGCTCCAGGCCTCGGAATTCGGGGGGGGGGGGGGGGGAGCGGGGGTAAAAAAGCAAAGCTTTCAAAGGCCTGTGTTTCCACGTGCATTACCAACCACATTTCACAACAGTTTCGCAGGAATCTCTCCTACCAGGTGGACGTGGAAATGAGGCCAGGTATTTCCACGATCTCCTGCGACCCAAATGCGTTATGAATTCCTTCCTCCGGTTTTAATATAACTCTAAATTATTCCTCCATGCCCATGAATAATTAAGGAAAGCGAAAGCTGTGCTCTCTTTTAATGGCATGTTGACGTTCGAGTTTCTCTTTGCAACAAATGTTCCCACTGTGTCTCCCTTGCTGCCAGGGTTCTGAGGAACTCAAGATTGGTCTCCCTCCCCGCGGTCACGTGTGACATGCTCCCAACATCGTCCCCACCCGGGGGAGAGTCCCCTTCCAACAGGCCATCACTCCCCTTTCTTAGGGGGACCTCCCCCCACCACTCTCAGCCCCTCAGCGTCACTGTTCCAAACCCCCCTCCAAGGAATGTCACATGGCCCAGGCCCAGCCAATGGGACTTAGTGACTGGCTAAGGGGCCGGCAGATTTTCAAAGAGGGGTCATTCATTCAGAGGCGAGGCGTGACTGTCCTGGGACTCTGCGGCCACACTGCAAAGTGGGCACTTTCATCTCACCTGGCCTGTGAGTCCTGGAGCACGTGGAGGCCGCGGCGCCTGCACAAGGAGCCCCCACGAAGGAAGCAGCCCGCCCAGAGGGCCGGCGTCAGTCGGACCCACACTTCCCCGGGCTCTCTGTCCTAGACGGCCCCGGGCTCTCTCCTGTGCTTCCCCCCGCCCCACAAGCTCGGTGGCGTGTGGGTGTCACGGAGTGCTAGCAAAGCCACTGCCTGCCACCGCTTTACTTTTTTTAGTTTGAGTGGGTCCGATTGAGGAAATTCATTGCTCTTTTCACATTCTGGAGACACGCAGCTGGGACAGCAGCTGGTCCTGAGGGAGGCGCTCGAAGGGGCGAAGGGGCACGGGGCCAGCGCGCCAGAGAGAAGCTGGCATCCCGTCAGCCAGGTCATGGCAAACGGGATGGATTGTGGAAAATAAGGCCGGGACCGGGGTGTCTTAGTGTGTCCTCAGTGGAGACTGGGGGGGCTGCAGGGTCACCCAGGGTGGGCAGGGGGATGGACCTGTGACCGAGGTGAGGGGGTGGCCCGTGTCTCCCATTCTCTTCTCTACCTCTGTTTTCAGGGGTAAAAGTTCAAAAACGGTTGCCATGGAGACAGAGGTACCGCTAGGCCTGGATCAAGTCCATTAGGTTGGCCCAGAGGTGCGTCCTCCGGGCCCACAGAATTCTCAGGGTCATTCTCCTGTCCCTGCTGTCCCATGTGGGAGAGCCCCGGCCGCACGGGCTGACCCCCTACGTCCTGTGACGCCATCATCTCATTTCACAGCTGCCCCATGCAGAGGGCCCAGCGCAGCCGGGTGACCAGGCCAGGTCCCCTCAGTGACACCAAACAGCGGCACTCAAGCCCACACCAGGCTGTCTGTCTGTGGGCCGGAATCCCCATGCCCTCTGCCGTCCGGCACGCAGGGACCAGAACGACCAGGGCCCAAGGCCTGTGCCGTCTCTGTGCAGAGGCCCGCACGGTGCAGCACTCACGACCATCTCTCCGTCTGTCTTCGCAGTGAGCTGTGCCCGTGTCTGACGGCCGTGCGGGGGCCACAGACACAGAGGCTGCCGCCCTCTGGGGCCCTGCAGGACCTGGTGTTCTGTTCACTCTGGTTGGCTCAGACCTGGGAGGTCCAGTCCTGGGGCGGTGGAAGGGCCAGCAGAGGAGGGTGAATTTCTGGTCAAACCAGGACTCTGATTGAGGAGGGAGGAGAGGGCAGCTGACCGTGGCCTGGGACATTTCTGTGGCCCAGGTGATCCCACAGCCCAGGCTCTGGGGCCGAGTCACAGCGAGGACAAAGCGGCAGGAGCCGGTGGGGCGTGCCTAGGGGCACCCAGAAATAGCTGAGTGTGTGGGGATTCATTTATTTTATCACATTTCTTCCCCCTAAGAGAATCTTTGAGTTCCCACAGAGAAAAAAAAAGCCCTGCCCCCTTGTTTGAGGCTGGATATTCTCTTCCTACTGCAAGTTGTCTGAGAAGTTGATTAAATCCATCAGTCACAGCTGAGAAGAAAGGGTGGGAAACCCTAGAAATGGTTCTGGTTCCTGGGAGACACTTGAACTTGGAGTCTATTTAATAGCTCTTGGCACGGATAGCAAACAAGAGTCGCTCAGAGATCAAAGGACTTTTATCTCGCTCAGTGGAGAAATCTGTTACTTCAGTCGCTTATTGTTGGAGCCAAAAATATCCCTGGAGTGAGAAAAGAAGGAACATGTTGCCCATTTCTGTCTTGATTGCAAATCTGAGGGGGTTGCTTTTCAGGTGATTTCTGATCTTTATTAAAAAAATTAATCGGTGAAGGCAGGAATGAGGAGCTGGGCTTCCGGACCGTCCGTTTGGGGCTGTCTGAAGTGACCGCTGAATGTGGCCTTGGCAGAAACTCACGCATCGATTCCTCAGTGTCTAATGAAGAACCTACTATGTGCCGCCCGCCTTTGGGAAATTCAATGGTAGAGTGAATAGTGTGTCGTCTGACCTCGAAAAAATGTTATGTCCACCCTGAGCTTCAGAACGTGGCTTTATCTGGAAGCAGTCTTTGCAGATATAATGAGCTGCGTTAAAGTGAGGTTGTTCTGGGTTAGGACGGGCCCTGAACCCACTGACTGGTGTTGTAAGGAGAGGAGGACGCACAGAGACACAGCCACAGAAGAGGAGGCCACGTGTAGATGGGCACAGGTTGGAGTGCGGGGCTGTGAGCCAAGCAGGAGCACTGGGGGCTGCTGGCCGCTGCCGGGAGGCTTCCTGTAGGGCTTCTGACCCCCAGAGCTGTGGGGGAGTACATCCCAGGGCTCCCTGTCCTCCACGGGCCAGGGCTGTGGTTTGAGAAGGAGACAAAGGCCCCAGGCAGGGGACAGGAATGCTTTCTGCATTTTTGTTTTGTTGCTGTGTCCTCGCGGTCACTTGAGTACCTTGTCTTGTGGCAGCGGCCCTGCTCCATGGGAGCCCCGGGGGCCCTGCTGGTGGCACCATCAGGACAGCTCTGAGGGTCTGGGATCTGAGGTGACCTGTCCCTCTCAACGCCACTGGTGAAGCCCCGGGGGCCAGCTTCTGTGTCTTGTCCTCAGTTTTTACAGTTTCCTCTTCCGGCAGTAAAACAGGCCCGGCAGGCTTCCTGGAGGATTTTCCGTGGGGTCTGGAGATACGCCTTCTGCGTGCCCGGGAAGGGAGAGTGACCAGCAGGCGCCGTCTGTGGACACGTCTGAGCTTCGCTCAGCTGTGCCCCCTGCGAAGGAGGCCGGGGCTTGCGTTCCAAGACGCAGCCTCCGACCCCCAAGCAGGCGCGCAAGGCCGTGATGCAAAATGAGGTTCAGTCCCTCGTGAGCCGCCAGTGGGGGGTTGGGGGGCGGAGGGAAGAGACCGTCTGTCTCTTGTTGTCAACAGCTCATTAGCTTGTTTTATTTAAAAATTTTAATGTTACACCATCTTGGTTTGTTTTTCTTTTGTTCATTATTGTAATCATTTTTTTACACAGGTGCAGACTTGGCTTAATTGTAACTCCTGTTCCGACTGCTCCCATTTGTGTTTACTTCCTTGTACTTACCTAGCTGTTTAATCTGTTGGTTTAAAATGTAACAAGCACCTGGGACCCCGTGGCCCTAAGCAAACCTAGGAGCTTCACTGTATCCCTTCAGCCTGGACTTCTGGAGTAGCTACCGCCCCCAGACTTTGCAAAAGGTAGTTACATAAATGCTCTGAAGGCTTGTTTTTTTTTTTGTTTTTTCTTGATGTTTGCTCAAACAACCAAATCTGTTGCAGACTTGTCTTTAATTTTGGGTAGGAGTTTTCATTGTTCAAAACCAAGCATTTCTTCATTGTGTTCTGAGGAGACGCGGCTCTTCTCTGCTGACCCGCACCGGCAGTGGTCCGCGCTCATTTTTCTTTTCTCCGAAGCAGAACCTTCTCCTTTCTTAACTGGTTTCTTTAAGGAACAAAGCCAGGAGTGACCCGGGTTCCCAAGTGCTTATATAAGAAGAAGAAATAATAACAGACGCGCAGTAAACTTAACAGCTAACAAATTTATCTTTTCAAGCCAGGAATGTTTACTAAGCGCGCGCAGGTTCCGCCACGTGCTAGCCATTCAAATGCAGCAGAGAAAACGCACCTGGTGCCGAGAGACAGAGTAGCATCTGTCAAGAAACAAAGTAACCAGCAGACGACAGAGGAGCCGATTAGCCTGAAGGAAAGTTTGACAAACTCTGTTTCTCTTCTGTTTCCTTTTGCATAATTCCCTCCAGGATCTTTAGAAAGGCAGTCCGTGCTCTGGAGGAAAATGAAGATTATAAATCAGTGGGAATTGTAGCTATTTCAGAAGCAAGTAAACTCTGGCTCTGCCATTTATTTATTCACGATCTCAGATAGGGTAGAAACAATACAGATAGTTGGAAAGTTTGTAAGTCCCTGTATACAAGTGATATTGATTGAGGAGGTAGAAGGTGCCACGGTGGTGCGTGGTTTCGAGGTCATGAATGAAATAGACACAGTTCCAGCCCTAAAGCTTCACGAGGATGAATCAGTATCAGAAGTTTGGAAGAGACATTGAACTTGACTTGTGTTTGAAGATAAATTTCTACAAGACCTCTTTTGAGTTTATCATTGCATTGTTCCTCAATGGCTCTTTATCAGTAATTAATAGTAATAATAATAGTAGTAATAATAATTATTACTATTATTTCCAAATTTCTTGCTTCAGAAGTCCCTGGGGAACAGATGCTTGAAAATTTATGTTGTTCGCATTTCCCTGGCATTGTAAATGTTACCAACCTATGGGCCAATGCCCATTAGGAATTGTTTTATGTACTTAAGTGAGAAGTAAAATCACGCTCTCCTAGAGGAGTAATTCAGCTTGCCCGAGGACTTTGCCAGAGAACAAGGGTCATTACGCGTCCCCGTGGTAGATGGCGTCCGTACAGCTTCGGGAGTTAATTACGTTCTTAATTCCAGCTTTTTATTGAATTAGGGAACGATCATCCACAGCATAATTGAAACCCTGCTGAGGCGACGTCTGTCGGCAGCTAATTGCATACCATTTTTTAAAAACTGAGCTTTAAATAAAAGCCAGCATTTCATTTGTCTGAGGCTTCATTCATTGACAGGAGAAAGTAAACAGGGGTGGGGAGCTTATCAGTCGAGGGACGAGTTCTAAATGGTCGTTGAGAGCTGGGCTGCATTCTAGCACCGCAGCCTTCAGATATCAGACTGAGGAGGTGCTTACGTGAAATTTAGGAAAGAAACACAAATAAAAGTAAGTTGCTGTTCTATGAGAGGCAGGAATGTGGGGGTGGGGAAGGGCTTTACCTAAGAATCAGACATTTAGAGTTCAAACCTCTAGGGAACCCTTCCTCATGATGCCCCAAAGCATCCATTTCTCCTTTAGAGCAGAAGTGTCTCCATCTCAAGAGTGACAGCAAAACCCCCTGTGACTCAGGTGCCCTTTGTGACTTAGGGTGAGGTGCCTGGTTGGAGGCGGGGGCGTGGAGATAGGATGCCAGTCATCAGACAGAATCTTCGGGGCCATGGGTCCCTGTGGGTCTTTAGAGAGCAGGCCCCTTGGTGCTCAGCAGCAGAAGCTCCGTCATTAGAGAAGGAACACAGGAGAGGTAGGCGCGTTGTGGGCACCAGCAGAGGTCAGACGGGGAGCCCTGTCCTGGTCCAGTTGACAGAAACCTCACGGAGTGCGGTCGATGGCCCGCTGGCCCCTACACCTTTCCCGCCCTGCCTTCCCTCCATGCAGGAGTCAGGACTCCTTGAGAGAGGCTGTCGGTCCCACACACGGCTCCCGTGCTCTGTCTTGGCCGAGGGTGGACAGGACCCTCCCTGGACAGTCCTACAGCATGTCACACAGTGGGGGAGCGGCAGTTCCCGTGACAAGAAATCAGGGCTCTGTCACCAACAGTGTAGGATCCCGGGCAGCCGAGACCCGCAAACCTCACTGTCCTCTCCCGTCTTAAACCTCCTCGAACACACACGTGACGATGTGTCTGCCTTGTGGCTCAGAAAGCCCTGCTGTGCGTAGGATCCCGGACATTTCCGAGTGATGAAACCGTTGGCAGCAGTGTATAAAGGGGGAAAAAAAAAAAAAAAGATTGTGGATCTCAAGGACGTTAAGAAAGAAAAAAACATTACCTTTCTTTTATTGTCTCGCCCAATAGTCTAATGAGACTCGACCCAAGTCTGGAGAAGTAATTGTTAGGAGCGCTTCTGGGTTTTGTTCCCGGGAGCTCTTCCATCAAAGTGTGTTTTCTGGGAAGAATTGCCCTTGTCATAAAATCAATTCATTTTCTTTCACTGGGCAGGCTGCGGCGAAATGGGAGCCGAGCGGGGGTCTGCAGCGGCTCGTGCTTCTCTCCTTCCCGTGGTTGTGTTTGGGAGGGTTGTGCAAGCCGCTGGTGCGGTTGCTGACTTTCGTGGGTTTGGGAGTGTGGCGTTACTGATTCCGTGTACCAGTACATTTAGGATTTGCACCTCTTTGCTTGCTGTGACTTTGCTGATGGTCACTTTAAGTCCCGTCGACAGTAACGCAGGGGACGACAGCACGACTTAACAAAAAGGGGGTGAAGAGCAGGTTTTTGAGGACTTGGAGGCCGTGGTCGTTGCCCATTTCGTGGGTGGTTAACGTGGAGTTCCTGCCTCGGGGGTGTCGGGTGGGGTTCAGTGGGTGCCTGCGATGGGAAATGACTTGGGCCCTGGCTGAGTAGCTGTGTTGGTTAGCATGTGGTCCAGGTACACCAAGGCTGTGGGTTCGATCCTCGGTCAGGGAACATACAGAAATCAAACAGCGAATGCGTAAATAAGAACAACAGCACATCAATGTCCTTTTCCACTCTCCCTCTCTCTGTTCCTCTCACTGTCTTTCTCTCTGTGCCTCTCTCTCTCTCTGCCCCTCTCTCTCTCTCTCTGTGTGTGCCTCTCTCTCTCAAATCAATTAAAAACAAAGAAAGAAACTGGTTTGTGTAACTGAAGCGGAAGAACACCTGCCAGACGCCTGTGGGAGAAGCCCCTGCAGACCCGGCCGTGACCTGCAGTGGGGACGTGCGCTACTCGGGCGCCTTTCTTGAAAAACAGATAAACGCAAGAGCGGGCCCAGCCTGTCCTGCGGCCCTTGGGCCACTGTTGGTTGTGAACATTTCTGGGAGAAGGTGGTTTTCCGCAGGGGACCGGCTAAAGAAACGGCAGTGCATCCATGCCGCCAGGAAGATGAACTATGGGCACAGGTAACAACCTGGACGAATCTCCAAGGCAACACGCCGAGTGACAGAGAGCCTTTCTCGAGGGTTACACACACAGCATTGCTCCGTTCGGGTAACTGTGTTGAAAAGTCCAAATTGTAGACATGGAGAATGGATCGGGGGTGGGCAGGGTTAGGGCGTGGGGGCGGGTGTTGGAGGGAGGCAGGTGCGGTTACAGGGGGGCGACTGCGGGCGGCCTGGCGCGCAGCCTCCGCGAGGGGCACCCGGGCACACACGCGTGGACAGCACCGTGTGGAGCGGAGTGCGAACCCGCACAAATGGCTGCGAACTGCACGTCTGCTGGGCACGATGTCGCTGTGCTGGCTGCAGCCTTGTTGGGCTGCTGCTGGGAGGAACCGGCCAGCCTGTGTGGCTCCGGAAGATTCCCTACAGCAACAAGCACACCTGCAGTTGTCCCCACCGGCTTTTCCGGAGGGGACAGACATTCCAGGATGAGCAGCCGCTCGGCCTACTGTCTGCCACCAGCGGGGCCGTGCCGGGTGGAAGGCCCGTCGGAGACACTCAGCCTGTGTAGGGGGAGCCGGGACCTGGACCCACGGAATGAGGCAGAAGGTGTTCCCACCTCCGCGGCTCTTCTAGAACCTTGCACTCCCCCCAGATGGTGTGCCTCCCTGTTGAGCGGCAGTGCATGTGACAGATCAGATAGGGGCCACGCTGTGTGACCCTGAGACAGATCACCAAAGCAGGTGTGGCTTCTGTCTCTGTCCCCCTTGAGCCTCTTTCCCGAGGAACCCTCCATGTTACGAGGATGCTCAGGCCACCTGGAGAGGCCACCCAGAGAGGCCACCTGTGACACTCCTGCCCGATGGTTCCAGGTGACAAGCCAGTCACGTGAGTGAGGCGTCCGTGATTCCCACCCCCAGCATTCGAGCCACCTCGACTGATGGCCAGTGACGCTGCGATAAGGTGGCCTGGCTGAGCCGTGCTGAATCACAGATTCGTGAGCAAAAGCGATGCTGTTAGTCAGAGATTTCGGGGGTGGTTTGGAGCCCAGAAATAAGGAACTGGGCATCTTCTTCCAAACCCAGCACTCAGCAGGCCACGGGGACCTTCCCCTGAGACGGTGCCAGAGGGCGGAGAACAGCCAGGGTTCGCTCCTCACGGGGCTGTCCCTTGTAACAGCTCACTTCCTGGGCTTGGGGGCATTTGGAGGACGGCAGCGACAGGAAGAAGTCAGGACCAAGGAACTGCCCCCAAAGATCCTTTTGCAGCACCTCGAGGGGGCTTCGTGCATGAGTCACGTGGGATCATCGAATAACCTCTAGCTGGAACATCCCAGTTTTCTGGAAGCTTCCTTGACTTCTGCCCAGACTGTTCCTCCCCGCCGCCCCGCCCACCTGGAAGGCGAGGTGCCCCTGAAGTGATACGCAGGAGGGACGGACTCAGGGAAGCTGTACCATGCGGATGAACTGAGGCACAGCTCAGCCCTTCATCCAGCGTGCATTTGCCAGCACCTGCACCGGGGACGGGAGGTGCGGCCGTAAACCAGTCAGGCAGGGCCTTCGCTCCTGCTGGTCTCCTGTAGTGCAGCGAGACGGCATCAAGCAGACAGGCAAGCGAACCAGCTAACATCCTTCTCTCCTGGTGAGGCATTGAGAGCATCAGGGAAGAAAACTTTGAGAAAGCCGCAGAATTCAAACACCAACCCTGGGAGAATTATTTCCGTCAGATCCCGGTTCCCGGCGAGCAGAATGAAATAGGAGCCAAGAATTCTATCCGTTATGACGTTTCCCGAGCGCTGGCTGATTGGGACCGTGGAAGACAGAGTGCGAGGACCGAAGGCCAAGGTTGGCCTGGAGCCGCGCGCACAGACCGGGCGTCCCACAAGGCGGGGCTGCCAGGCGTGATGCCGCAGGAATTCTAGGTGGAGAGTACTCACGGCCTGCAGGCCCAGAGGGACGTGGGGATGTTCATCTCCTCACAGCCGTGCTCTCCGGGGGGGCCGGCTGTCCTTTATTGTTAATATGAAAGTCAGTACAGCACGAGGAGCGTCTTGTCTTAGCGGCGGTAATCCCGGCTCCCTTCCCCCGGCGTGTGGGATTACATTACTGATGGACGCCCTCGTCACCTCTCCAGCCTCCAGGTAGAACCTGCCAGGTCTGCCGCAGATGGCATGTGGATGGGACAGCGGGCGGCCAGTTGCGAAAATGTCATTCCCTCTCAGGACACCCTTCTGGACGGAGTGGGCGAGGCCAGTCTGGTCGCTGGTGCCTGCCGCTCTGAGAAGCTCTGTGACCTGTGGCTCAGAGACAGCCACTCCCAGGGCGGGTGGCCTCCATGAAGGGAGGGTGACAAAGCAGGAAGGCACAGAATGGAAAGGAAAGGGGTGAAAGGAATCTGGTGGGAAGGAAGGTCCGAAGCAGTGTCCCGAGAAGACTTGTCCCAAGGACAGTTGGTTGACAGGCAGAGCTTTCAGTAGAGGGGCAGGCCCCACACGTGTCTGCCCAGACGTGCCGCGTGTCACACGGGAAGTCACTTGTCAGCACGCGTGGTCGGGCCGGGGGCAGTCCTGTGGGCCCGGCTCCTCGTCCTCGGCCTCTCACTCCCTGGGGTGACGGGTGCGTGCAGGGACGAGGCCCTGCAGACGAGAGGGACACTGTCAGCGGTGTCTCTCATCAGACGAGCGAAGGAGTGAACGAACACGCATGTGTTCCCCGAAGATGAAAACCATCCTGACCAGGTAGTATCATATCAGCTGTTACGCTGTTATATTTTCGGTAACTGTAAGGGAATTATACACTGCTTAACAAGTTCCACAGAAAGCTTTAAAGCAAAGCTTTGTCTCAGTTCTGTGTCTGTCCCTCCCACCCGGACCCCGCCCAGGTCTGATTCTCGGGTGGTTCCCCTGCCTGGCAGAGTTGCGCCTTGCAGACCGCCAGGCGTGCTCGAAACGATTAAAAAGGCGATTATTTTCCAGAGCTTTGGCTGAGGCTCACCCACCTCGGAGTCATGCGTCTTTCCCAACATGGAGTCACAGCTCATCACAGTCCTGCTGAGGGGTCTTGGTGTCCCATCTGCCCCGAGTGAGGTGCGTGGTCAACAGTCCAGGGGTCTCCCACAGCTGGACTTGAAGCCCGAGCCGGAGGGGGAGTGTGCTGGAGGCTCCTGCCGAGAGACCTGTCCACAGCCCGGTGGCGAGTCTGTGACTGGGGGCGGAAGAGTGGAGTGGGACCTCTGCTAACCCCCTGTGACCTGGGCCCACTCCAGACACGGAGCGTTCGAAGGCAGGGAGCAGAGAAGTGTGCAGATACAGCCTGTGTCTTCACGGCGTCAACACCTCATTTCTTCTCAACGTTTTTCTTTTCTTCCTCAATAACAGAGTAAAACAGCACTGGGGGGAGGGGTGGTATTCTCCTTAGAGCAAAGCCTGGTTGTAAATTTTTATTGATTTTTAACCATGACCTTGCGTCCTTCTGGGAAGTTCGAGATGACCTGTGTTGTAGGGGAAAAAATGTCAGAAAACATAAAAGTTAGAATAGAAATGATCGTGATTTTCTTTATCCTTTAGGTTATCTTATTCCCATGTGCCCTGGGTCTGTGTCACAAATTACAGGGCAGATTAAATCAGTGTCTGGTCACACCATTCATTCACTCACTCACTCATTCATTCACTCTTTCATTCACTCAGTCATTCACTCATTCATTCATACACTCATTCACTCACTCAGTCATTCATTCATTCTTTCATTCACTCAGTCATTCACTCACTCATTTCATTAATTCATTCTTTCATTCACTCATTCACTCACTCACTCATTCATACACTCACTCACTCACTCACTCATTTCATTAAATAATTCATTCACTCAGTCACTCACTCACTCAGTCACTCACTCGCTCAGTTGTGCGTTCATTCGCAGACTCATCGGTTCATCCCTTTATTCATCTAGCAGACCTAGACAGACTTACCTTAATGGGCTACCAGTTCTAGAGTCAGGGCCACCCAGCGAGAGAGACAGGTAGAAATAACCAGAGACCTGAATGAGAAAACACCAGCTATGGTGAAAATCAAACATAGAAAGAGAGGAAGGGAGATTGGACGGCTGTTTCTTGAAGTGTATTTGGGCTGAAATAGTTCAAAGTAACTAGCTCACCAAAGCGTGAACTCCACAGGTTCAAGGCTTGCTGAAAACAAGGCTCGTTTTCAGATGAGCTGGTGGGAGAAACAGTAACTAAGTGAAAATACCAGTCCGGTACAGGCGAGGCCACGCTGGGACTGTGGGTTGCCAGGGGCCACGGGGAAGGAAATGTCACGGTGGGAGCTAACGCTTGTCGTCCGAGCCCACGAAGGGGCCCAGTTCTGAGCCAGCCCCACGTGCTCACCCGAGCTGCGGGCCGGGGTGCTTGGACGCCTGCTGCCCACCTCTGCCTGTCCACCCCCGGGCAGCAGAGACTTGGGTCATTGCTGGGATTTATCCCCTGCTACGCATTTCGCTCTTTGCTTTTCTTCCCAGTTCCCTCCCTGGTGGTTTCCATGGAAACTTCCAAGGCTGTGCCCTGGAGTTCTCTGCGTTGGGCCCCGGGACTTTGCCAGGATAAGGGGCAGCGCTGCACCCAGCGGGGGTGACGGGTCTGGTGGAGGCCCTGCTGGCCGGGAGAAAGGTTTGGTCACCCAGAGTCCTGAGGGGCATTTGTTTGCCGCTGTTTCATCCAAGTAACTCGGTATTTCCTTCTCAGAGACCCCTGCTTGGTTGAACTTGGGGATTATTTTGGAAATGAAAACTCTTGTATTAGCATAGTTAGATTTTTTTTTTCTCCTTTCTGTTTAAAAAAGTTTTTTTAGGGCCATGATCTCAGTAAAGTCCATCGAGCAGTTGGGAAGAAGAGGAAGCCGTGGGAAAGCTGAAGATGAACCGCCACCCCCCGGGGGGAAGGGCTGCCGGCCGGCCCTCGGTCTGCCCTGCGTGGGCAGACGCCCTGCGCAGTGGGATTCACCTTTCTGCATCTGTGAGAAGTAGAACAAAGTTGTGCTTCCCGCCCTGGGGCCCAGAGGCGCCCGTGCTGCCTCTGTTCTATCCTGTGTGCCCGGACACAGGGAGATGGTTTAAATTATCTTCCCGCAGAGGGATGCCCCTTGATCTCCGGATGGTATGCGGAGGTCTGGCAGCCCCAGCGCCCGCCTCGGCCTCCCGCTGTTTCCGTCACGGAGCAGCGCTGCGATGCTGGGGGCGGGGGAGGGCGGAGCCCGTGCGCAGAGCTGGGCCCCGCAGCGAAGGCATGTGGAGGCCATTAAGCTGCTCCCAAGATGTCTGGGTTGCTCAACATTAATAAGGAAAACTGTTCCTCAAAGACATAAAGCCCAATATTTAGTTAAGCTCGTCCTCATTAAAGGTGCCGGGGTTTGATTTGTCCTGGTGGGTGGGTACTTGTGAACCTGAAGGTAATAATGGGCTTTCTGGTGAAGGGGTGTGTGTGTGTGTGCGCGTGTGTATGCGCGCTCTTGTGTATCACCAGAGAAGCGAGGGCCCACGCAGCCAGTGGGTCAGAAAATGAAGCGTTACCCCCACCTGTGCTGCCGCCCAGGCCCTGAGAAAGTCACCTGCCCATTCACCTGAGTTCACCTCTATCCTGTGGCAAGAAAGCACCTCACGGGGGGCAGCTGCAGATCATGGGTATCTCGGGGTGTCTCTGTAGCTGTCCAGACGCCAGGCACATAGGAGCACGCGTGTGCAGTGTACCTGATACATGGATACCGCCAGTGAGTGCTTCTGGGTGGGCCCACTGCCAAGGCCCACCTTGCAATCCTGTTTGCGCCCATGGCGGATGGCAGACAGTGAGATCGGAGACGCTGGTGGCTCTCGCTGTGCTTCTCTGTCACTAAGCTTGGGCATGTTATGCAAGTACAAAGTATCTGAAAAGCCTGTCTCTAGCCGGGGCCGGCGTGGCTCAGTGGGTTGGGCGTCGTCCTGCAAAGTGAAAGGTTGCCGGTTCGATTCCCAGTCAGGGCACCTGCCTGGGTTGTGGGTTTGGTCCTCGGTCTATGAGGGGCAGCCGATCGATTTTCTCTGTCACATCGATGTTTCTCTCCCTTTCTTTCTCCCTCCCTTCCCCCTCTCTAAAAATAAATAAATAAAGTCTTATTTTTGAAAAACCTATCTCTAATATAGCAATGTCAAGAAGTTTGTTTTATAGATTGTTTCCTGCCTGTTCTGTTTAATTGGAAACCGTCTGTAGGGCGCCCCGCGTGCCTGCCCTCACTTATGTCTCATGTCCCCACTCTGCCTCCCTGGTAGGAAAAAAACTTGTTGTAGCCGAAAATGTCATCTATTGGTTTTCAGTTAGGAGGGGAGACTTGGAACAGGACCCGTGATAAGCTCCAGATTTCCCTGTGCACAACTGATAACGTGTTTCTGTTACGAAAAGGAAAAAAAACCTTTTGGGGAAGTGGCAATGAAAAAATAGCAAATCGTACAGAGAATGATACAATGAACATTATCACAAAATTACCAATGTTAAAATTTCAGCACACTTGCTTCAGATCTTTTTTCTTCCAATTAAAAAAAAAACAAGGAGAGAAATCAGACATTACTGATAAAGTTGAAATCCTCTTGCACAAGGCCCAGGACACGTCCACCTGTCCCTCCCACCATCTGCCTCCAGAGGCCACCGTGGGCGTGCCTTTGCTGTTCACTTTCAGTCCCCGTCTTTGAACCTTTAGGAGCATAGGCGTGTCCGTAGGTAACACAGTTTCTTAGCTCGGTTTGAAACAGGGCAGGCCGGTGTCACAGTGTATCTTTCTGCGCTTGGCTCTGTTCACCCAACGTGTCGCTTTCAGGCTAGAGCCCCAAGGATGGGTGGTGGTCCAGCTCACACTTTCCATTCTTGAGTTTTACTCCAGCCCACGCTGGTGCCACAAGCTGGCCACCAGTTCTCTGGTGACGGGCACGGAAGATATTTCCAGCTTCTCAGGATGGCACTGAACGATGCTCCAAGTTCTCAGGGAGATTATTTAAATGTTTTCTCAGTGTCTCCCGGACAGCTAAGCCCCATCCCGTTCTCCTGCTGCTTGGCAGGCGGAGCAAGGCGATCTGTCTGAGGCAGGTCGGGTCCTTGAACCTCTGCTGTGCTTTTCCAGGTGTGGGAGAAGCTGTCCCTTCCCCCAGCCCCGCCACTGTCATCTAGAAGCCTTGAGAGCCCTGCCGTCACTTGGCTGTCTTCTGCTCCAGAGTTCTTAGCAGCTCTTCCCTGAATAAGAATTTTCTTTCTCTGCCTGCTCGGAGCGGCAGCGTTGCCCTTGGAAGTGAGAGACCAGCTAATTCTCACATGTCAAGTTCTCAGCCCAGGCCCACCAGCCCGCACTGCCTGACTTCCTGAAGGATTCAAAGTGAAAGCCAGAGCCCTCTCAGTGGCCACCCCCACAGCAGCCCCTGCATGAGCCTGTCCACATGACACGCGGCGGGAAGGCCCTGTGCCCTGCACTGTGGGGACACGTTGGCTCCCGAGGACAGCCCTCCCTCCCTGGTCCGTCCCCTGGGGAAACCCGTGGGCATGTCTGAGCCCCGGATGGCTCCCTGTTTCCCACACAAGAGGGGCTGGCATTTCCCAGTTGTCTCTGGGGTTATCGTTATTCTTCGTGGAGCTACCGCTGCCTGAGCCTCTGCAGGGCTTGCCAAGGGGCCTGGATCTTGAAAGTCTGCCCAGGGGCCCTGGGGACCCCACCCGTGGGGCAGCACAGAGTCTGCAGAAGCTGCAGGTCCCCAAAACTGTACGGCGTCACGCTCTGGGAAGTCAGGTTTACAGGTTGGCAGTTATTTGTGTGTGTGCACCTATGTGCATGGGCACACACATGCGAGAAGTGTGTGGTGCGGGTGTGTGTGTCTGTGCTGGGTGAGTGTGTGGTGTGTGTGTGTGACAGATTGCATGTGTGGCTTATGACTGTGTATGAGTGTGTGAGTGTGTATGAGTGTGTGTTGTGTGAATGTGTGCCAGTGTGTGTTGTGTGTGCACGTGTGTGTTTTGCATGACTGCGACAGTGTGTCTGTTGTGTGTGGCTTATGGTCATGTGTGTGTGTGGTTGTGTGTGTGCATATCCGTCGGTGTTGTGTCTGTGAGTTGTGTATGTGGGGCTGTGACCATGGGTGTTACATGTGGGTCATATCTGTGTTTGTCTGCATTGCGTGTATGAGGTGTGTGTCTGGCTGTGTGGCTGTGTGTGTAGGAAGGGCGACATGGGAGATGAAAATCAGCGCCCGTTGCCCTGGTTTTCACGATGGCCCCTGCCCACCCTCCTGGATTCCACAGAAAGCTGGAAGGCAGCTTGCAGACCCTCTTGTCTTTGCAGGCACCTGCTCTGACCTGAAAAGGTGGCTGCAGTTGCAAACATAATGAAGTAGCCACAGCCCATGGTCAGGTCAGCCTGTGTCCTGGGACCACTACTTCTGCCCGTGTCCCTGAGATTCAAGACACCCAGCAGGCGGGCTCAGGAGCTGCTCCCACTGCGGCCAGTGTGCGTGAGGACTCCGCTTTCCTCCTGAGCCTAAGGCTCCCACCTGTTCCACAGACGTATCTGACTCCCTTTAGAGGACACCTAACTATTTACTTCTAATTTCATTAGCAAAACCCCTTTTTAACTTCAGGTGAAGTTTCTTGACATTAAGTGTTGTTAGTTTATTTACATTTTCCTTCATTTCCTTCAATACATAATCCAAGGCTATGAATTTTCCTTCTATTGCTGCTCTGGCTGCATCTCACTGTGCTGTCACTTAGTTCTAAACCCTTGCAGGCTTCCATGTTGCGTTTTTCCCCCTCATTTAACTCAAGAGTTACCGGGATGTCTCCTGGTTGCTCAAGCTATAGGACTGAATGAGAATTACTTTAAATTCAGGTTCTCACATTAAATTCCTGTAAAATTGTGAAGTGAGTCCCACCCCACCTGTATTCTCAGCTCAGTGTTGGGCAGCCGCGTGTGCTGCTGGTTGCTGGCAGGTCAATCTGCTCAGTGATTGATGGCGGGTCATTGTGTGACTTTGCAGATAATCCTTGACTTTCTAACGTTTGCAAAGGAATTTTAGCCATGTGTGTGTTCCCTAAAATATCCTTGCCCTTTTTATGGATCAACTCTAAGAAAGCATCTTGTCACCTTGGACGTAGACGATGCACACATGTCACCTTTTTGAACGTTTTCCACAGCGGCATTGATCTGCCGCTAGGAAAGACGACCTCTGCTGTGCTCTCATCCCCCATCATTACATGGAATGGGGCTGAGAAAGACCGGCAACCGCTGACCTTTTTACATGCTCTGCATAGCTCCCCTCACCCTTAGATGATCTCATTCAGCGGTAACTGTAGCCTGTGGAAGGGCTGGTCTGCACTTAACCTCATTGTTTCAAGGGACAGAAATAAAAGCAAAACTGCTGAACTTAACGTGTCACTCTGTGGTGAAGGGATAAAGCCAAGATTAACTTGTCGGTGCTCGCCACAGTGCCCCTGACCTCGGCTAGGTACTTGTGCTGTCCCATTCTACAGATGGGGGGACTGAGACATGGAGAAGGTAGGTTACTTGCCTGGCGACCCCCCAGTAGTAAGGGGCTGGGGGACTGGGATTCATAGCTGAGCAATCGGGCTGCACATGTGTGGGCTGCTAAGCCTTTTTCTGGGTGTTGACGGTAAGAGCCCAGAACTAAAGCGCTTGCCTCCCCCATGAGCTCTCTCTGCCATGCTGAACCACCTCTCCAGAATTATTTTATTGCAAACGTGGACCTGGTCCTTAATTACCCAAAATGCTTCCTCTCAGCTCATTCAATTAGAGCGATGGGGGTGGGGGGAGTGTTATGTCGCCTCTATAGTACTGGAGTTTAAGTGATTACGGTAATTTTCCATGATAATTTTGTGTTTTAAATAAGTAGAGCCAGATTCGTTGTGAAGACACTTGCCTAATATGGGGCAATAAATGTTTAAGTGGTTTGGGGTTTAATTACTACTCACATGATGGTACTGCATGAAATACAATTGTTTCGGAGCCTGTTCCTTAGCTAGGAGGAGGCAGGGCTTGCGGAAAAGCAGACGTGTGCCTCGGTGGCTTCATTGAACGGCGAGCCCGCGGAAACAGACGCCTGCTGACTCACACACGCAGCCGTCATGGGGCTTTGGGAGGGACTGGAGCTTCTTTCTCCACGCAGTCCGCAGTTCCGGGGCGGGGGCCGGGGCTGCCCCTGGCGCCCGTGTCATCACGCCCCGTCTCCAGTAAGAAATTATAGGAAGGCGTCCCAGCTGTGACTCTATATTTAAAACCCAGTTACTAATTCTAGCAAGGCCATTCTTTTGAAAGGTTGATAAGTCATTCCTTTTATTTGGCTCTACAACTGAAACACCCGATGTGCGTCATGCCCCTTAGATATGCAGCCGAGCATCTTCCGTTGTTACAGTGCTGGGGGGTGAGCTGACCCAGCCGTGACAGGGAGCCCTCTTGCCCAGCCATCTCTCTGTCCCTGAGCTGCAGGGGCATTTCCTCTTTCAAGCAGCGGGTGAAAGACCTCCACTTACGTCATTTATTAAGCCACAGTCCCCCTGACCTAGCTCATTGCGAACCCTTTATAGATCCCCACAGCTCTGCCAGCGGTCATCTTCCCTGCTGTCCCAGGAATCTGCAGAGAGCACATCCCTGTCCAGTTTCCATTCAGTCCAGAGAGGCTTCCTGGAGGCGGTGGCACAGAGCAAAGTGTGTACTCCCCTCTGCTCTGGGTGTCTGCAGTCTGAGACACTGCTTTTAGGTCGAAAGTTCCTATTTTATCTGCAGTTTGGCCTCTTTCCAAGTTGGCGTGACAAACTTCAGTCTAAAGCCACAGAATCAGAACCCAGTCAGCCTTGAGGGGAAAGCTTCGAGGCGGCCAGGACCATGGGCTCTGGAGCGGTCCAGCTTGCAGGGGGAGGGGCCCGGGGCCTCCCCTCCTCCTCTGCTTCCGCTTCTCTCGGGCTGTCCCCGTCTCAGATCTGGTCCGCGTGTTCCTTCCTCATGACAGTGTCTCTGCCACAGCATCTGCTTTCGTGTAGTCGGCGGTTGGAACGGCACGAAGGCCGTGTTCACCACGTGCTGGGGGTTTGCGCCGCAATTCAGTTTCTCCCTTGTGTTCCCTGCTCGGCCTCGTCGCCCCAGGGGCCGGGCCCCTCATCGTTCCAGAGGCAGAAGGCGTCTGGCAGGAGTGTGGGTGTTCCCAAGGGGGGCTTTCCATCCCGTCTCCTCCTCGCCCTGGCTCTCGGGTCGGGCTGCCCTGATGTGAGTGTCTCAAGGCCACTCGGCCTTCCTTAGAGCCCAGACCTCAGGTTCCGACCCCCGGCGGGGTGGTGCTGCAGCCCCACGGCCATGCGGACACGGGGCCGCCAGTGCTCCAGGCTCCTCGCAGCCCCTGCTCCTGGAGCCCTTGGCGGGGGGCCCAGCGGCTTTGCTGTTTCTGTTCTCTGGGGGAGTTCATCACTCCCGTCTCCGATTTCAAACACCCCCGCCAGACGTTTTATCCGTGTGTTTGGATGACTTCCTGTCCACCTAATTCCTTCCTCATGGAGCTCTGGAAAGGGATGCCTTCAGGTGAAGGGAGATTTTTTTTAATCCCCATCCCCAAACGCGTGAGAGCCAGAGGTTGTAGTAACACTGTGCCAGGGAGCCCCGCAGGGAAGACTGGTGGGTGGGTGACTTCCTGAAGGAACAGCCCAGACAGAAGCAGCCTGCTAGTCCCAGCTTCACCCTCCCTGTCTCTGCATTAAAGTCCTTGCTTTACCCCTGCCTGTGTGCCTTTGACTTTGACCTGCGGAGGCTCTCAAAGCCACAGGGCCCCTTCATGGAAGGGGCGGACCTAGGTTCTCCCTCGAACAGGTAGCCCAGCGTCCCGAGCAGTGGGCTGGGTCTGGACTTGGCGTCTGGACTTGGCCCGCGGGGCCATCCTTACGGGTAGAGGGAGAGCTCGTGCTGGGGGGACCACTGGATACGTGTGCCTTCTGAACAAGGGACGTTCAGGGCACCGGCTTCGTCACTCAGAGTGGCCCGTGTGACGTGGACCTCCTTCACCGCCTGCCCGGAAGGCCAGGAGCGTGCTTGGGGGCCTGTTCTGTCCCAGTGACTGCGTGCGAGCAGCGTGAGACCCCCGGGACACCCTCAGGACAGCGTGGGGAGGGCGGTGGGCTTTTCTCTGTGAAGAAGTGACCGCACAGGACTTGGACGCGTGAGTCCAGGCAACTGTCTGCCCTTCCGCGTCCTGCTCAGGGACATGTGCCACTTCCCACCAGTGCCCTTAGGTGGACGACAGGGCCTCCTGGCTTTGCCAACCCCCTCATCAGACTAGTCCATTTTAATGACCCTGGTCCTTGAAAAATGAATTCATCAGGCTCCTTTGAATTATCGTCTCTTCCTGGACGTCTCTTTAGGAAATCCAGTAGGATGCTCAGCAAAACGCCTTTGTCTGACGCTGTCACGGTGGAACAGGGCAGTTGACAAAACCATGGAAGTCGACACAGAGGGCAAACCGCAGTGTAAACTGTGTGCTGTGATAATAGGGCAGCGACACTGCTTTGTCCGCCGAGACACAGGGGGGCCGCGGTAGGTGCCGGCAGGAGAAACCCCGCCCGCTCGCCGAAGCAGCTCTTGAGCCGAGCCTGGTGCTCCGCACCCACCGGGCTCTGGTACTGTCTCCCAGTGGGGGCACGGCGGGGTTGCAGGGAAGATTCTAACCCAAGCCAGCCCTGCCGAAGCCAGTGCCTGCAGGGACACTGGTCAGCGAGCTGGTGAACTCAGACCCTGTTCTTCCTTATTTTCCCTTCTCAAGATCTGTGTTCTCCTTTATTTTTTTCTGCACAGCAGGTGAAATCCGTCCCATGGTCTTAAGATTTATTAACTGTTGCCTGAGCCGACGCACATGGTGTCAGGGAGGAGGCCTGTTGGGTCCCTGCTCAGGCATAACCCTGCACTGGGGGCTCTGGGTAATTCCCTCGATTTTGTAAAGATGTTGGCTGGCTTAAGTGATTAGCGGGAGGTCCTTCAGGGGGACTTAAATTAAGCGTTTCAGGATCTTCTCGGGCTCTCCGAGCGCCCCTCCTGGATTGCCGGGGTTCACACATCTGGAAGGCAAATGCAGAAAGGGTTTCCGGCCTCTCTTCCTCTCTGCTTCTCCTCTGAGCCCTGTTCGAGGGTATGACTGTGTTGGAAGGGGGTCCCTTCCTTCAGAGCACAGGAGGCCCACCTCCCCTGCAGGCCTGTGGTCTCTGTTTGGGGGGAGATGCTTGCCCGGCACCTCCAAGAGCTCCCAGCTCTCAGGGGCGAAGGGGGTCGTGTTGCAGAACTTCCCCTGCTCAGGGCAGGGTGTCAGCCCAGGGACGGAGGCCTGTCTCTGTGTTGGTCTGGCCTGGTCTTTGCTGGTTTATCCAGAGAAGCCAGGAAGGTCAGAACAATGGGGGCAGGTGTCCCCAGATTTTGTGTCGCTTGCCAATCAAGAGCTGTGGTTGAGGGCGGCCTGCCTTTCCCGAGATGTCCCTGCCCTGCTTGGCTCAAGCTGCAGTCCCTTGTCCCTACCTGTTTAGTGGGGGGATGGATGAAAGGAACGTGGCCGTGGGTGGAGGGCCGTGGGACGCTCCTGACATGCAGGGCTGCCGTGGGTGCTGTTTGTTGTCTTCCCGGAGAGGGGTCTTCACCCCATGTGCCCCCCGTCTCTGGTCCCATACCCCGATGCTTCTAAAGAAACCCAGGTAGGCTGGTTTGTGGAGCTCCGTGCATGGAAGGGGCAACCCTTTGGACACAGACCGCAAGCCAGGGCAGCAGGAAGGGTGTCCGCCAAGCCGCTGGCAGCTTCAGACCCACGCCCACCCCTCGCCCACACAGCTCCGCAGGCCCAGGAGTCTTGGCTGAACTGCATCCGAACAGGGCAGACCCGGGCCCCATCCTCTCGCTGCAGCTGCATTGCAAACGCGGCCGGGGATGCAAGTCTTTGTGCCGGCGGTTGGAAAGCAAAAGGGGTAATAATGACATTTGACTCTCTCTTTGGCGCTGAGAGAGCTTTCCTATACCTTCCCGCATCTGTGCGAGGCGCCAGCGGCGTCTTCGGGTGACTTTAGGCTGACGCCCTTTGTCACTTTTTTGTGGACAGAGACACCCTGTTGGACGTCGGGGCATGCACGGGGGGGCCTCCAGGGTTTGGAAACACAGTAGTGACAACAGGGGAACCCTCACAACAAGTGACGACGATCACGTAGAAAGTGGGTTTGGTTTTCCCACGGCCGCCACGTCGGAAATCATCATCTCATTCCTGTGGGTCAGGAAAGCGCTCAGCCCAGTTCTGGTACCACCTTGGACACGCCGCGGGTCTTCATTCTGAGTTTTTGGTTTTTGTTTTTAAATGACCCCTTGTTTTATGAAAGCTAATGTTGATTTCACCAAGATGACAAAGGCATTTCATTTTTCGTATATAAAGAATTGTTACAAATCAGTAAGGAAATACGAAGAGTCCAGTAGGAGAAAATGAAGGCCAAGGCCACGAACAGTGGATGTACAGGCCCCGTGGGAGAAATGGTTGAATTCTTCGGTGGGCCGGCTGGCGTGGCCGCCTGCTGTCTTCACAGGCCCAGCTGTCTGCCCACCGTGCCGGGAAACGGGGTTCTGTGAGGGCGAGGCCAAACCGACAGCGGTGGGGACACGCGCTTCTCATGATCCCAGCCCTGGGGACCCCCCTTTGGGTCTCTGCTGAGGAAGGCTCAGAGCGGCTTCTGGGCTGCTCTCCCTTCGGCCCCCAGAGGCACAGGGCGGACGGGCAGCCAGACCACCTTTGTTCTGTGTCACAAGAGGTGTCCAGGAGTGCTTCAGTTTGCAGGAGAAAGGAAGATAAAAGTGTCTGTTGGTGTAAGACAGTCATTCCTGTCATTCCTCACCACTTACCCCTGGGTGTTTGATTTTATTTCGAAGTAGATCAGATTGCTTTGGCACAATGGCAGCCATACACTGGGGCTCAGGCAAAAAATATGGAGCTTACCTGGAAAAAAAAAATAGACTGTATTACCCAGTGTTCCCTGGAGCTTGGTGGAGCTAGGTGGAGCTAATTTATACCACAGCTATCAATGGATGTGGAATGTGCAACTTTTAGGAAATATCTTTAAAAGGATTGGGGACAGGCTTCTTCCATTTTCTTCTTGCTGCTGGTTCACTGTAGACATGATGGCTGGAACAGTGCAGCCACATTGGGCTACGAGGTAAAAATCGTGTGCAGAGAACGCATGTGGCTCTGCAGGTCTCTCACAGCATGGAATTGTCCCAGCAGCCCTGAACTATGTCACTTCTTCAGATTTTAAGAGGGAAAGAGATAAGTTTCTGTGGACTTTATAAACCTCTGGTTGTCCTAAGCAATATCTATGTATTATATTTTCTGTGCATGTCTCTGTCTCTCAGATATCAGTACGACTCAGCCAATGCCACCTCTTTTGTTAAAAGGTCACCCGGCCACACTTGTTTGGGGTTGTTTAGCGAGAAGAATGAAGGAAAGAAGAGCGTGCTTCTGGGTCACGTTCGTGCTCAGAGCGCCTTTCCAGATGAGTTGGAAGCAGGAAAAGGGCGGCTCCTAGTGGATCTCTGGGCTGAAGCGTCACTCACAAGTCTCAGAGGGTTAATCGCCTGCCTTCCTTCTATTCTGGGGGGGCAGGGGGTGACTGTGTATGACGTCCACTTATTTGACACCCATCAAATGTGCTAGGTATTGCTCAGGTGTTGGGGAAAAACTACAGTCTCTGCATTTACGAAGCTCGAGGGGCAAGGTCAGGGCAAAGGGGACATCATCACACCTGAGTTTGGGCCTAGCTGTCCCCAGACAGCTCACCTCTGTGGCCTGAGTTACCTCATCCGTAATGCAGCGTGTCAGCCAAAGTGGACCAGGACGTTCCTTCTGTCTTCGAGCCTGGGTCACGGCCACACAGACAGAGGGTTGGCGTCGCTGAGCCTCCGTGGTGCTTACCGAGAGGAGGAAAAGTGGGGTGCTTGCTTGACAAGTTCAAGGCCATGTTCGCCGTGGCCCATGTGCTGGCCAGATGTCCCTCAGGAGTGTGGGAGTGTGGGAGTCTGTGTGGGTGCCCGGGAAACCAGAGGGGCCTGCCTGGCCCTCGCTGTCACACCGCCCTCAGCAAAAAGAGGCCTTTTGAAGTCTGGACTTCCACAAATGGCCACCGTCTCCCTTGGTGGTCCCGAAACATGTAGTCATCGGGAAACAGGAACGCATGGTTGCTGGTGAGCTTGACGAGCAACATCTTGAACTGCTCCAAGTGGTGGAGGCTCTGCAGACGCCGACACGGATTTCTCTGAACTGCCTCTCCTCTGACCGTGTTTTGGGCCCCCATGCCCACGAGTGGGGAAGAGGCCGTATGCCTCCAATTGCGGAGGACCTGGCTCTCCCAGGGGACCCCGCCAGGCTGTTTGAAGTACAGCCGTCCCTCCCGGGACTCGTGTGTGGAGAAGCCCTTCCCTCTGAGTGTCTTTCTTTGGGGAAGACAAGCTGCTTCTTTTCCCATCAGGAGGTGAATGCGAACCACACAAAGGCCAGAAACCCCGGGACCGTGGGAGCTCAGCAGGTTTAAATCGTGGGGAATTCATGCGTCCGGAGGGAGAGACAATGAAGAGGCGGGAAGCACGGAGCAGGCGCCTGCAGGGCCGGGGACGCGGGGCTTCGTCTGTCCCACAGGTCTCCAGGAACGGCCCCTTGGCTCTGGTCCCCGGAGCTGGCTCGTCCCTTCCTGGTGGTGCTGCTTTCTCGGTCCACGCGCCACTTGCCTGCTTGCGAGGCGGCCAGGTGAGGTGGGCAGCAGGCATGGCTCAGCGTAAGACCAGCCCCAAGCCTTTGCCCAAAGCAAAATGTAAAAACTAGGGAACCATCATGAACAGAGGGGGTCTGAAATGCGAGAAAGGAGTAAACGTGGCCTGAAGGTGGGGGGTGGTGGGGGGCTCATCCCCATGAGGCCTTTCACCTTCTTCCAGGGCCTGGGGGCAGCCACATGCATGTGGTCTGGTCGCCTGGTCTAAGGGGGGGCGAAAAGGGGGACTTCCTGTCTCAGGACACGATTCGCTTTTTAACTCAGTGACGAGCGAAAGAGCCAGTGAAGTACAGCAGACATCGTCTGTCGGCCTTTTCCTGAGCCCTGTCTCATTCAGGGTGCTGAAGTGTCCCCCCGTGTAATGCACCTCTGTGCGGCGTTTTACAAAGCAGACTCTAAAGAAAGAGGCAGAGTTTCCGGAAAGCCCTGAAAATGATTTTGTGGGTGAGCTGCAAAACCACTGGAAACAAAGCCGAGAGCGTCTGGTGGGGTCCCACCAGCTCTCAAGCGTGTCCAAGCGTGTCCGAGCGTGTCCATCGGCCAGCTTTGTGTGAATCCTCAGTGCCGTCGCCACCTATTACTGCCGCCGTAGTCACTGCAGTCCTCTATGCGGTTCCTGTCCTTAATTCTCCAATGTCTTTGCTGTTAATCCGTACGTGACGGTACTAGTTTAGAGACCACCATTATGATCATCCTCTCAGTTCTCTGCCAGCCCAGCCCACACGCCCCCGCCTCCATGTCCCAGACCCCAGCATTGTGTGGCGTCTGAGACCCAGGAGTGTCCGGGCGCGCTCTGATCTGGCTGCTGGGCCTGGAGCCCGTGCCAGCAGGCCGGGGACCTCCCTGGGGCTTTCACACCAAATAAGATGCAAATCTCCAAGGACGGCTTCTCTCCCTGCCTTTCCTCGCCACCACCCCCCCCCCGCCCCCATCCCGCTCCAAATGGTGTCTGAGTTTCGCTTTTACAAGGGGCCTTTAAAAGCTCCTGGGCCCCTAGCAAAGCCCCAGCCCCCTTTGTGCAGATGGAGAGGGAGGTGGCCGGGGCCCCCGGCAGGGCTGTGATTTATACGCGAAGGCTTGTCACCCGGTGAAAGGGAAGGGCCACTTTTTCATTTTGATCAAATGTTAGGTTTGAAAGCCTCCCCCTGCTGCAAACTCAGCTGGACCGCCGGCCCTGATGAAGCACATTGCCCGCTTTGTTGCCCAGCCCAGACGGCCGTTGGGAAGGCGCCCTGCGTCCCGGGCCCACGGAGGCAGGATGCGTGCTCCAGGACCAGGCCCGGCTCCCACGCCCTCCCCGTGCCCAGGGCAAAGGGCGCTCTCCGTGGTCAGCTGGTGTCCCGACAGACTCGCACCTCTCCTCCTGGGTGGGCTCCCAGCCACGCAGCCCCCCAGGCCAGCCTCAGGGGAGGAAGGGGGCTGTGGTGCTGGCTGTCCCCACCCTTGCCCAGGGCATCAGAGTGCCCGTCACCAACTGCCCTACTACCCTTCTCTAGCCTGCGGGACGAGGTTTGAAAAGGAGGCATCAGGATGTGACCAGAACACACAGTCACCTTTAGTGGCACTCCAGCTTCCCAGCTGGACAGCATTTGCTGGGTCTCTGCTGCCTGCCAGACTGTTCGGGGAACAGGACACGGAAGTGGCCCAGGTCTCCCCGCTGCGGGCCAGTGTGAGCTGGTGTGAGGGGCTGTCCGGGCCTGTGACCACAGCAGGGGACACTCTGGGAGAAGCCGGGGGTGCCCCTCCTGCCAGATCTCAGAATCCTTGTGTCTGAAGCCGGTGGCCACACTAGACCTGCTCTCAGACCCTCTCTCGGCTTTGTTCAGCCAACTCACACGCACTCACTCCGCCCCTGTGATGTGCGGGTGGCTGCCTTACTGAACGGGGACGCTTGTCTGGAATAAGAAAGGCAGGGTCCCATGTGACATTTCTGTGGACTGAGACAGCGAGGAAGGTACGTTGGTAAATGGCCCAGGTGAAGGCAGGAAAGTAGAAGAAGAGGGAATAGCACCAGAGCGCTGACGTGACAGCACCTGGGGAGGGGAGGCACTGAACGCTCCTTAACCAGCAGCGTCCGCGCAGGGCTTTCCGTGGATGGGATGCTTGAGCTGAGACCACAGCGGAACCACACAGCCAAACCATGGGAAGGGGATTCTGGACAGAAAAGCAGAACGTACCAAAGCCCTGAGGCAGGAGGGGAAAAGTCCATGGGCCACACAGAAAGGTGGCAGTGGGACTGGGACAGGGGCCGGTCCCGGTGGCGATGCCCGAGAGTCCACACCCTCCTGCATCCACGGTCTGATGCCTGCGGGTCTGAAGCGGTCCCTTTGGGCTGCCGTCACAGACCGAGCTCAGGGCGCCTTGCACACGGCACCAGCATGGTCAGAACATGCTCCTGACTCGGACTGCCACCCCTTCCCCCCATCAAGGAGGAGAGGTTCCCCGCGTGGCTCCAGTGCTGTGTCCTTGCAGAAGGGGCTGTTGACTTGCATTGTGAGCAGGGTTAGGCGAGCATGGTCTTCTTCTCACTGGGGCCGAGGAGTCTCGGTATGTGGATATTGTTGCTCCGCCGATTTATTCCCATTCGTTGATGGGCAGCTTCCAGGAACTGTCCCTCCCTACCCCTCTGCCGCTGTAACTCATGCTACTTAGTCTGGGCTCTAGGGAACGACATGTGACCCAGGCCGGTCAATCCAAGCATTCATCTCCCTGGCCCAAGTGATTGGTCCAGGGGTGGGCGTGTAACACAGATTAGACCAATCAGAGGCCTTGAGACTCATCGTGGGCTTTCATTGGCTCTGTCGGGGGGAGGGACACGATCTTCCCCCTGGGAATGCCCAGGTGACAGGATGTGAGGTCCAATGGCTGGCATCTTTTTCTTTTTCTTTTTTTGTTTGAAGAACCTCGTTGAAGTATAATTTACATCCTCTAAAATTTTGAGGTTCAATGATTTCTAGTACCTGTGTGTGTGTGTGCGTGCTCATGTGCGTGTGCACACACACATTCGTGAGCTCTTGTTAACTTTTCTGTTTTATGTAACAAGTATCTTGACTGCCTTGCAAATGGTAAATTATGCTACAGAGGGGGAGGGAGACAGAGAGGAGAGAGATTTCGGGACGGAGGGTTAGGCTCACTGCTGACAAAAACCCAAACATGATGTATACGAGTAATTATCCCAGAAAAATTGGTCATGTGCTTCCTACTCCTTCTCACAATAAATATCTGAATGCCCATTTATTAATTTCTTATACTCTGTCTTGCTCAAAAAAAAAAGGCTTACAAAGATGCTGACAAGACAGGAAGATTAAATAAGTTAAAATAAGAAAAATGAAGCAGGGGGAGCTGTGGGCTGGGAAGGAAGCGGAAAGGAAAAGCTTTGTAAACACAACGCTAACAGGAGGCCTGGTTCCTGACGACCAATGACAGCCAGACCCCATTTCCGGCTGCACAACACCCCGAAGTGAAGGGGCGGGGCTTCATGTCTCAGACTTGGTGTTTATGAGTTCGCAAAACCACCCACTGCCGAATTTCTCTCTGAGCCACCCACGCCACAGTGCAATTCGCTAAGAGCCATTTTATAGGGGTCACTGTGTCACGTGAGTTAGGAGGTGGCAGTGACAAGCAAGCTAAGCCCCAGTTGATGTGGCGGGCGGGGTCTAGGAGGGGTGATGGGTGGCTTCCAGGTGTGAGCCACAAGAAGTTTGGACTTTGTTCAGCGTTTGAAGCTGGGGTTTGCCGGTTTTGGGGGTTTTTTTTTTTCTGCTTCTCGTTTTTCCCTTTGGAGAAAGCTTAAGATGGTCGCACTGACTTTGCAGCTGCTAATCATCAGGAAGCCGTAATCACTAAGGGAATGTTTGAAATCACTAGTTAAGGATTTTTAGAAGGAAGCGAACCAAAGAAATGCTGCAGCCGCCTGCCCTAATTATTTCCTGGGCTCAGAGTAGCCAGGTGCACTGAAGAAGGGACTTCTTTCCTTCTGATTTATGAAGGTCTCAGGGTCCACATTGTGAAACTGCTGATAGAATGGGTTCTGGAATGTTTTCCTAAGACCTGAAACTTTTCTACTTGGCTCACAATAAAATTTTTCATTATTCGCTCAAAATCTTGATGGGGGAAAAGGAGCTTTCAGAATATCTCTTATGGTAAATATTGACTTACGTATCCAAAGAATCATGTGATACTTGTTACTCTAAAAGGGAAAACAAGGGATGTGGGCTTATAGAATTAAGGGACTGAAGAAGTCATGAACTTGGAGCATTAGACAGCAGGTTCGATTCCCGGTTGAGACACATGCCTGAGTTGTGGGTTCAGTCCCCACCCAGGGTGCATATAGAAGGCAACCGATTGATGTTTCTCTCTCACAGAGATGTTTCTCTCCCTCTTTCTTACTCCCTTCCCCTCTGTCTAAAATCAATAAGCAGCTGGCTGGTGTGGCTCAGTGGATTGAGTGCTGACCTGGGAACCAAAGGGTCGCTGGTTCGATTCCCAGTCAGGGAACGTGCCTGGGTTGCAGCCCAGGTCCCCAGTAGGGGGCGTACGAGAGGCAACCACACATCGATATTTCTCTCCCTCTCTTTCCCCTTTACTCCCCTTCCCCTCTCTCTAAAAATAAATAAATAAAATCTTAAAAAAAAAAAACCCTCCTAATGAGGTCTCGGCATTTGGCTCTTTCCAGTAAAGTTTAAAAAAAATAAAATCAACAAGCATGTCCTCGGGTGAGGATAACAAAAAGCAGCACCTGTTCCTTCTCTGCTCCGGCCGTTGGAGGTACAAGGGCAGCTCTGAGTTCTAACATGCCCGCTTTACGTCTCCAATATGCCCCTGCCCACACCCTTCCCACAGACATGCTGTCTGCGCTGTGCGCCACTCAGAATTGGGCTCGACGGACGAGGATGCCTGGAGACGGGGGCCAGCGATCGGAGCCGGCCGACCAGGACTCAAGGTTTGCGCTGGACCTTTTGGAAACATCACTTGGAGAATGAAGGAGACGACAGAGTTGTCGTTTGTTTGTTTGTTTTTAAAGCGTTAAGTACAACTATTCATTGGCACCTTCTTTACCCAGCGGGGAGGTGAAGACTTACTGCAACAAACATATTTAACACCCCTCTCCATGTTTTACGGGGAGCCCATGCTCACGGCTCCATCACGGGCCTGAAAGGTGTCCTTGCTGGAGGGAGGGGTCATCAGGGTGATGCAGGTTCCTCCAGGCCCAGCGGGTGGGACAGGGACCAGGTCAGGGAGGCATAAAGACTGCCTGGTTCTCCTGTGCCCGGGGCAGCGGGGCAGCCAGGAGACGCTGCGCCAGGCCCATCCTTGGAGTCCTGGGTCACATACCCAGCATCACCATGCCCCCCTGTGGGGTTAGGCTCTCGTAGGTCGGGGAGCAGGAAGGTGTGGCCTGACGGGGAGGGTGTTGGGGAGAAAGACAGGACATCGATTTCCTGGGCGATGTGCACATGACGTAGCAGAGCAGCCACACGCGCCCCGTGGCTTTGGCAAATCAGCCCATGCGGTCTGGGGGGGCTGCTCAGCTGCGCTTTTACAGCCTGCGTTCGTTTCCCGGGGCTGTTACAGCAAACGGGGCTGAAAACTGGGCAGGTGTTGGGAAAGGTGAAGTCTCCCTCCTCCTTCCCTCGCCTCCTGCCTGACTTCTTCTGCAGAAGGTCCGTGAAGCCTGGGGTGTCAGTCACTCGCTGCCGGAAACACGCCAGAGGACTTGAAGCAATCGTGTGGCACCGTGCATTATGTAAGCCCCCACCTTTTCCAAGGCAGCCAGACTGGTGAGAAGTGCGGCCAGGTCTCGTTATCCTTCAGAGTCCTGGTAATTATGTTCGCCAGCGTTGCTGGGAGCACAGACGCGGTAAAAACTGCACCGTCACTCCGAGAGACAAGCAGCGCGGGGTCTCTGGGAGCCTCGGGGAGAATGTTTTCATCGCCCGATCAATCCAGAACCTGGTTTTCTGTGTGTTTCTGTTTAAAGACGCCCAATTTCTCACTAGCGTTGATTCGGGGGCCCTGAGCAGCACGGTGACTCAGCCCACAGGGCATCCATCTGTCACGCCTGTTTCTCCCAGACGGCGCACCACAGCCGCCCGGGCCCCTGGGCAGCGCCTCCACACTGGGCCTCGTTAAATAGAACACCACCGGCCAAAGGCACGGGAAAGGGGAGACGGGACCTGAAACCGACCGTGCAAAGGACACCTGTGCACACGTGGTCCGGGAGCTGCAGCAAGAGCATCACGTCATGTGACCTCCACTCTGCCTGTCCGCCAGGGCCCACGGGACTTGACCGACAATCCTCCTCGAGTGGGTGGGCTCGGCAGTACGGAACCCAGGAGGGACGAGGATTGACGGTGGGTCTGTCCAGCCCTGCTGAGGAGGTGACCATGCCCTGCACTATAGACACCTCATCAGGAAATAGAAGCAGCGCTGAATGCTGAACACAAGGGCCAAGGGCAGGCCAAGGGCGGACCTCAGGCCACGGAGAAGCAGCTTCAGCCGGGGCTCTGCTGAAAGGGCTGAAAGCAATGACGACACAGACGCCCCTAGGTGCGAGGAAGGCAAGCCTCTCTGTTCTCAGTCCCTCCAGGGAGCAACTCCCAGGGCCTCCCGCTCCCCCACCCTGGGAAGCGCTATTCTGAGCCCCCATCTGCTGTCGTCCCTGGGCCACCTCAGCAGATGGGAGAAGGAGCCTGCCCAGCTGGGAGGCTGTAGGGGAATTAATCCCAGGACAAAGAGCAGCTCCAGGGGAGAGGACCTCTGCCAGCTTGCTAGAGCACCAGCCGCAAGACCCAAACTTCAGGGGCTCACGGAGCAACCTCTCTGGGCCCCTCCCGCTTCTTGTCCGCTTGAGGGTGGTGGGAGCTGCCCCCCTTGGAGGAGGAAAGGGGGTCCTCCTGGACAGGAGGGTGGTCATGAAGAGGGCAGACCACCCCCCTCTGGTCAGCTCTCCCACTGCCCTCTCTCTCTGAACGTCTGGAGAACACCCCCTCCACACACCGTGCCTGGCCGGTTGTTCAGGAGAAGAACACCCCTCTGCACACCACGCCCAGCAGGGTGTTCTGTGCTCCGTATTTGCCTTTGCGTCGAGGCCCGCCCCTCCACGCCCGTGGCCCCTCACCCTGTCCTTCTGCAGGCAAGTCCAGCCTTGCCGTCGACCCCTGACCCTGTAACACCTCCCCACAAAGACACGGTTAATGCAGGAGGGAGTCAGGAGCTGGGATGGAAAAGGCCGAGCCCCTCTGACAGCTTGCCAGGGTCCGCTTGGCTTTGGGGCGCCTGGTGCTATGGCCTCTCCTTGTCACGGGGAACCGCTTCAGAATGGGGGTGTCATGGGTTATCTGAGTAACTGTGCTTTTTAAACTGTTAAGAGAACAGTCGTCTGCTGAGCAGGCATACTGTGGCCCAAGACTGATAGCAAGGGGAGATTTAGCTAAGTGGATCAGTTAAAAAAAAATTATAAAGAAAGAAAGAATATAAAAATACCCTATAAAACAAAAGGGGAAGCCAGGTTCTGGAAAAGGGGGACAAGGGAAAATTTCGGTGAGTGCCCTAAATCAGTACTAGCGGGATGGAGTCTGGCCTTTTCCTTCCTGGAAGACAAAGGAAACTGTTCAGAGAGTAAATTCCTATTTGATTAACTCAAGTGATTGGCCTCAGGGATGCAGGACAGGTCTTGGGACAGGGTGTGGGTGGCGGGCTGGCAGGGGAGCCGGGTGCTGTGGGTGTGCAGTCCCGGGTTGAGGGGAGGGGGCTGCGGGCTCTCCACAGGGCTGGCCTTTGGCCGCGGTCCTGGCCCTGGCCCTCTGACCCTGTGACCCTGTTAGTGTGGACCTGACTCTGTGGCTTCCATCCAATGAGGAGGGGTCCGAGCTTTTAAGGACCCTATTCAGGGTTAAGGGGAGGGTCCGTGTGTCAGAGATCAGATGCCAGCTTCTGTGATTCTGAGTGAGTGGAGCCTGGTGACCAGGAGTCCATGAGGCCACCATGTGAGGACGTGTGTCCTGATTCCTGGTCACAGGGGCTCCTCGAGGTCCCCTGAGGTCAGAATTGGGGTGGGAGGTCTTTCTTCTGGTGAACGCATCTCACTCAGTTTGGATTTTTTCACATATTTTTAGGGACTTTAGGGCTCACTTAATCAGGCCTCATTTTGTAGGTCACTGTTTGGTCCCCTCCAGCACCCCCAACCCCCACTGCAGTGGCACCAAAGACTGGCCCGGTGAGGGGACACCACCCACCTCCCTTCCCTGACACACACAACCGACTTGCCCAGCTTGCAGACACAGCCCCGGCAGCCCTCCTGGCAGGACGAGGCTGCTCCCGTTCCCAGTCCCCAGCCCTGGCTCAGGGCACAGCCTCCAGTCCTGACCTTTGTCACTTTGGAAAAGTCTGAGGTCCCCTGGGTGCTGCCCTCACCCTTCGCGGCAGAGCATTATAAAGCGGGCAGGTGTGCATTCTGGGCGGGTCTGCGGCAGAACCCGTGTGCCCGCAAAGTGACGCACTGGCCTCTCTGCGCCACCCCCCTCCCCGCCCGTGGCGTGGAGCCCGCCAGAACCCGGAGGGTTGTCTATTGTGGCACAGAATTGACATGTGGCATTCGTTTCCAGTGTGGAACATAACGATTTGGTGTTTCTACCTATTGCAAAACACCGCAGTACCTAGTTAACATCCATCACTGCGCGGAGTTACAATGTCTCTTCTTGTGAAGCAATTGGCCGACCGCCCGATCCTGCCCCAAATCCAGCTTTCTCGAAAGAAACCAAGAACTCACACGTATGTGTGTTCTCGCTCTCACTTCAAAGAATTGGAAACCCACCCCTCCCTCCCTGTGTCGTGACTCCGAGGCCATGCCAGCCCATGGGGGCCCAGAGGCAGAGCCCTCCGCTGCAGTAGCTCCCTGTCTGGGGGCTCTCTGGGGGTGATGCTCAGGCCGTGGTGGACGTCCCCAGAGTCTCATTATTACTGCCCCCCAGGCTGCTGGGCGGCCTCCCTGGAAGGAGGTTTGATGGTCCTGCAGCAGCCTGGCCCCTCCCCCACCCCTGTGTCTGCTGTTTCCGCTGCCCTGGTTTGACGCAGCAGTGGCGAGGAATAGCTTGTTTCCACTTCTTAATAGAGTGTTGCCTTTGCATGTAGCTTGAGGGAAACAGTGGCAGCTGCCTAAACACATCCCCGGCCGTGCATTCGCAGGAGGCAGTTCTAAAAAAGTCTGTACAGGCTACGGTGGACGTGACAAGGGGAGTGCTGTCCGACTCTGAGGCCCCCCCGCAGCAGCCACCAGGGTCCCCGGGAGGGGCCGAGGCCAGAGGTGCTGGCGGGATGTGCAGAGTAGTGCAGGGCGCTCAGGACGCAGGACGCCAGTGGTGCAGGGGCACTTACTCGTGTGCAGTGCTCATTCCCTCATTCATTCCGTGAGTGCACACTGAGTGTTCCAGATACTGACCTTGACTTTGGAGAGAGAGCACTTGCTTCCCTGACTTCCCTGTCTAGCAGGGGACGCGAGACACCGAAGCAAAGAAACCAGCCGATAAACACGATCATTCTGGGGACAGTGAGAAGGGCGCTGATGGTGATGACACGGTGGTAGCACGGGGTGGGCCAGTGGGGACCAGTGGGGACCGGTAGGGACCGATGCAGGGTCTCTGTTGGAGTCAGACCGTCCTCTGGCCCCCCCGGCTGGAAGTCGCAGCTGTCTGTGGAAGTAGCTGTGTCCCGCCCTCTTGATGAGGGTTCTCAGCTTCTGGAGCAAAGGCGGCTCTCAAAGTGGGGTCCTGGGCAGCAGCACCCCCTGAGAGCTGGTGAGAAGTGCATGTTCCCACCCTGCCCCCAACAGTGACACGTCCTCTGGGGGTCCCATGCACATACAACTCCTCTATACGTGTGTGTGTGCAGTGTTGCACTTTGTCTTGGCACTTTTGTGGTCTTAACATAACTATGTTGCATGTATTCATGGTTATTAACTTTCATCCACACTGATACTGTCATTATTTCTCATGCAATTATTTAAACGTAAGTGATATGGCCCTGGTGTGGTATGTGTGTGATGATGCTATTGTCCACTCGCTGTTCACCCTCCTCGCCTTCCTCACTGAAAAGAATACTGAATTTCCTGGAGGTGGCAGTGCGCCCAGTTAAAAATAATCACCTTCCCAGGTTTGCTTGCAGCTATGTGATTATGAACCAGTCCTGGCAAGAATGTATAAGCTTGAGTTCCCTGGGAGAGTCTCTGGGAAAGCCAAGGGAAAAGCGAATATTAAGTGACACACTCACCTGGCACAGACATTTTGTCCTTCATTTTGTTCTCCCTGGAACTCAGATGCAATGGCTGGATGGCTCACAGCCATATTGTAGTCATGAGCATAGTGGCCTGCATTGGCGAAGGTGGTGCAGAAAGGTAAGTGGAGCCTGTGCAGACTCTGCCCCGAGGCCGCCTTCTGGACCTTGCCAGTCCTGCGCAGCTGTCTTCTGACCACCTCTCCTTCTAAACAGTTATGGAGGCACATGTTCTCACCTAGCCCAGTTTCCCGCGTTTGCACGGTTATTCCTCCCCACCTTTTAATCCTCACGCGAGGACATGTTTATCAATTTTTTAGAGAGAGGGGAAAGGAGAGAGAGCAAGTGAGTGAGAGAGACAGAATGACATCCACTTGAGAGAGAAATATCAATTGCTCGCCTCCCACCTGCACCCTGCCTGGGGATTGAACCCACAACCTTTTGGAGTATGGGACAATGCTCCAACCAACTGAGCCACCTGGCCAGGGCTATTTCTGCTCATCTGGGGTCCTCCCTTCTGTGGCTGATCTTCTCTCCTTTGTTTCGAGTCCTGGAAGCTTGATAGAGATGGTTGGTTCCCAGCAGTTCAGTGTGGGACACATTGGGTCTTCCGATTCCTCTTCGTAGAATAAGGAAGCATTTCTCACAGTCTGCCTGCACTGAATTTGCTCCATGTGAGGTTGATGTGAAGACTGAGATTGATGTCTTGGCCCTGCAATATCACACACGAACGGTTGTGAGCTCAGGGGGCTCATCGATCACCCATGGGTGGGTGAGTGTCCGCTCAGAGTGGCGGGAGCCCACCTCACACCGGGTATGCCAGGAACAGAGGAATGCCCATGCCCCCCGGCTTCAGGCACTGCTGGGGGCAGGGGCTCCCTCTCTTGACCTTTCCTTCCTCAAGATTAACTTGACCTTCAAGCCGGAATTCAGCGTCTCAGATGACCGCCGCATTACACGGTCACGGCACCTGGTTATCGTCACCCCACACAGGTGCGCTGTCTCGGTCCCATTAGGTATGGGAAGAACACAGCTGGGAAGGGCACATCAATAAAGCCACAGGCCAAAGCGGCACGGAACAAAGGCAGAGGATGGCACCTGGGTCCTGAGTTCACATCCTGACCCGAGCGTGCCTAGCTGGGTGACGCTGGGCGAGTTACTTAACCTCTCTGGGCTTTAGTCTCTGTACGTGTAAGACAGGGATAACCAGAGGACTTCACGCACAGGGTTGTTGGGAGTGGACGCCTGGTGTGTGAGAGGCGGAACCGGGGCCCACAGAGGGGCGACGGTAGGTGCTCCCGTTTCCATCCTCCCGCACCGAGAATGCAGGCATCAGGAGGCTGCGACATCACCTTGCGCTAAAGGGGTGTTCCCTGAATGTTGCAGAAACGCCCCTCCTTGTGCTCCATCCTTCGCTGGAGGCTTGGTTTCCGCACACAAGTTCAAGACTGCGTTGGGAAAGAAACAAATGACCTTCATCTTCGCGTACGCTCGTTCCTCATTTTGTTTACTCCGCCATCAGGAAGGCATTCTCCCCCTCGCATCTCAAGACTTCTCATTAATGTAATTGCCCTAAACACTGCTGCGACCGAACAAGACTACAGATGCGAACTCCCGGGCACACGAGACTCGTAGGTGGGGGGAAATGGGGATGACTCGGTGGGAGCTGCAGGTTTCGTTTGGTTTTTTTAATTATCTTTAATTAGTGGGAAAAATATGTGGGCCATGTTGAGAATAAGGTCTTTATTTTTGAGGAAAAAGCCCCCCCCCCCCAGGAGCAGGAATGCTGCTCCCTTTTATTTACGTGAATGGAGCTAATTGGGACTGGCAGTATTAACGGGAGGCTTCCCCAGGAGCAACACCACCATCTGCGATAAGTAAGTGCCTCTCTTTGAACAGACAGCGAAACATCCCCGCACCGCGGGCTGTGCCGGCAGCAAAGGCAATTACCGAAATTCTGCTGTAAGCGCTCCCATTAGCCGCTCTCCATCCCTCTGATGTTTGAATCGGAACCGGTTTTTGTGTTGTATCTTCTTGTTTGTTTGTTTGTTCTTGGCTTTCATTTCCCAAACCGTTTCGGGGGCACAGTGAAAGCCGTGTGTGTTTCCATTTCGGATCAGTGAGGCAAACCTGGGGTGGGATTCGGGGGGGGTCACAGGTCCCGGAAGCCGGGCCGACGATGTGGCAGAGCTCTGTGGGCGTCGGATGCCTCACCCCAGATTCCAGCCCACCCCTCCCCCTGTCCCAGTGAGACCCCCAAACAAAGAAAGGCTTCACATGTTTAAATGGCTGGGGGAAAAAAATTAAGCTGTAATGTTTCTGACATGAAAATTCTATGAAATTTCCATTTGATATTTATAAAGTTTTATTGAAACACAGGCACACTCACCTGTTCACATCTGTCCCAGCTGCTTTTGAGACACAACACGGACCTTTTTTTTTGGCCCAAGAGCCCCAGATATTTACTGTCTGGACCTTGACAGAGCGGGACGGTCCCTTCCTGGTGACTCGTGGTGCCGAATAGCCTGTTTGGACGGAGCCACGGTGCACTACTTTGGGAGCTCCTAGCTAAGAGTGAGGGAGACCCCACAGGTGAAGGGCATCCCATGGTTCATGGGTGGGTGGCACAGTGCGGGGACACCACTCAGGGTGTGTTTCTCCGGAGGTCCTTCTATGGCGCCCGCCCATCGCTGACTGCATCTCAGGGGACTTCACTCAGAGTTCCGGCAGGACGACAGTGTTGATAGAGCCACCTGCTCCCTCCTTTGCTTCTGTGACTCTGTCAGGAGCGAGGCCACCTCTGTGCGGAGGATCCAGCAAACCTGCCTCGTAGACCATGGACCCGAACTGGCCCGGGGCACAGTCCCCCCACCTTGGCACTGCTGAGCTTTGGGGCAGCTGTCTCTGTGCCAGGGACTCTGCTGTGCGTGAAGCAGTGTCCCCCATCCCAACCATGGCCAGCAGAACTGTCCCCAGACACTGCCTGATGTCCCCTGCGTGGCGAGAGCACCCTTTCTGGAGGACCACTGGCCCACCAGCTAAGTGATAGTGACGTAAAATGTAAGAATGGTAGAACGTGAAAACGTAAACGGTTACATTTAAATGCTGATGTAAGTACCTGCAGAACATTGATTTTGCCTCTAAGCGAGCAAAGCCTAAGATGTCTGTCTTCTGGCCCTTTAAGAAAAAATGTGCCAACCCCTGGATTAGACCATGGTCTCACCCCTCACCTTCATACGTCATAGAACTAAACTGCAAGCTTGTAACCTACCTCATATGTCACCTGACGTGGGAGAAGGGGCTCGGCAGATGTGATTCAGTGAAGGATAGTGAGGTGGAGGGTGGTCCTGGGTCACCCTGGGGGGCCGATGTCACCCCCAGGGGCCTGGCGAGAGGGGGCAGGTCAGAGGGAAGGGAAGGTGCAAGCAGGTGTCTGTGAAGAGTTGGGGGGATGGGGGCAGGAGCCTCTAGATGCCGGAAAAAGGCCAGAACAGATTCCCCTTAATCTCCAGAAGGGACACCACCCTGCCCACCCTTCATGTTAGATGTCTAACCTCCAGAAATTATCATTTTTGGTTTGTTCGTGTTAACCTATCAATGTTGTGGTGCCACGTTTGAGCAGTAATAGGAACTAATACATCATCTCATAGGTGGGGGGACCCTCCCTGGTGGGGCGACCCTGGCAAAGCCCACCAGAGCCCCTCGTGGACCTGGGCTCAGAGCCCCAGTGCAGGGACGGATGTGCAGGGATCGGCCACGTGGCCACCACAGGGCCCTAAGCACCAAGCTCCAAGGCAGGAGATGCAAACCCACGCTGTGGAAACACTGCGTTTTAGTTACAACTCGGCCTGGTAGGTAGTTCTCCGTGTGCCTCCCCGGGGGCCCCGCTCTCCTGCCCACGAAGTCTAAGATTCTGGTGGTTTAGAGAATTTGTCTTTGGAAGGCATGGCTCCTTGGCTCATTTTCCAGGGGCCTCAGGGAGATTGTGGGGTTCTCCCAGATAAGGGGGAGCGCGTCCCCGCCCAGGGCTCCAAGGGGACATGCGTACCTGCTCTTTTAAAGGAGACCGTTACTGCCCTGAAGTTGCAAACCGCACCGCAGGGTGTCAGCCGGGGACATTTGGCGGTTTGTTCAGAAGAGGCTTTGAAATGAAATAATCCATTTATCCAGGTGCCTTTTGTTTCAAGAAAAAGAAACGATGAGGCACATTGCGCGGAGAGAGGCATTCTGCGTCTGGCGAGCGTTAATAAATCACAAACGGGGAGAGAAAAGCCCCCGAAAGCACCAGTGTAAGCGGCAGGGACTACCAGTTCCCGGGGGTGCGGGCAGGGCGGCAGCCTGCGGTGCAGACGTCTGAGTTGGGAACCCGAGACCCGGCGCCCGTGCCACTGCGGCCTCGGCCCAGTGTCTTCAGTTCCGATTTTTTCCCACCTAATTTTCTTCACAGATCATGGATAGTGCCCATTTTTCACATTCCCGAACCCTTGAAAACTTTCAGCGATGACATACCAACACAATTGAAGTGATGATAATAATGGTGAGCATTATAAGGATATAAGTAACAAGTACAGGTAACATTATTGTTACCGGTATTTGTAGTATTGTTACCATTTATTGTCATTGAAATTATTACTGTAGGGACAGAAATGTCTCTCAACTGTCAGGCACGGCCCACAGGCTGGGTATTTGCCTCTTGCTTTACACGAGGTGGTTTTGATGTGATTTCCATCATAAAGATGAGGATTCTGAAGCTTAATGAGTTTAAGGTATTTGTAAAAAAAAAAAAAAAAAAAAAAAACCACAACAACCACCCAGACACCCCAACACAAGAGAAAGCCTCACCTAGCTCGTTGGAGACATGGATTCATTTTACTTTACTGAATTTCTTGGGGTGGCGATGATTAAATACGTGACTCAAGTTTCCAGCACGCTGTTCCGCGATGCACCATCTGAACGCTTCGGGTGTGCTCCCCACCCGCAGTCACGGCTCCTCCCGGCACCGTGCATTACCTGACCCTCTCTGTCCCCCGACCCCGTCCCCTCCGGTGACCAGCATTCTGTCTGTGTCTGTGAGTGGGTGTTTGCGGCTCTCCGTTTCATATCCCGCGTGTGAGCGAGATCGCATGGTTCTCGTCCTTCCCTGTCTGGCGCGCCTCACTCAGCACGAGGCCCCCGAGGCCCCCGAGGCCCGTCCTTGCCCTCGCAGACGGCCGGACGCCCCCTGTCTGTGGCTGAGTCACACTCCAGGACGCACGGCACCACCTCTGCTCCCTTCTGTCTTTGCCTGACTGCAGGACCACCTCAACTGGGTGGCACGGCCCCTGTCCCTGGGCCGGGCAGTTTGGTTACAGTCCCCCCTCGGTGTCTTCTGTACCTCTGACAAACCCGCAGGCCCCTCTGGCGGTCGGTGGGACACTTGCTGGTGGGGGACCCGTGCCGGGTGCTGCGGGGCACCAGCTGCCTCACTGACCTGTGCCCTGTAGTTGCCTGGAGTCCCCCTCCCCCCACTTGTGGACTCACGAGTGTCTCTAGATGGTCCGGGGGGGCATCTCCGAGGGCAGAATCACCCTTCGCAGAGAACCCCTGGCTGGGCCGCTCTTTGTGAAAGCCCCCCCGCACCCTCAAGCAGCTCCCCTCGCAAATGTATCCGCCTTGCTCCCGGAGTGTTTATTTTTATCGTATCCAATTGAAGAGGAAAGCGGGACCCAGTGTTCCCATCAGGTCCCTCCTGGGCACTACTGCTGACCCCACTGGGGCCATACTGGCCCCAGCCCACCCTCCGAGGCTGACTCCCTACACAGCCTGGGGCCTCCACCTTCTCCTCACCGACCCCATGACCAGGACCCTGGGCCCTCCAGCCCTTTCCCCAGCCTGCTCCCCTCCCAGGTGTGCCCCTCCCCTCCTGCCGCAGCTCAGAGAGGACTGACCCTGAGCTCCATCCTGGGCACATGTCCCCAAGGGAGCATCGTGACAGTGGTGATGCACAACCTTGGCGGGAAGGGTTCCCCCCCCCCCCCCCCGTGTCACTCTGCCGGGGTGCTGACACCCAGGCGGCTCCTGGGCTCCTTATCTCACAATCGCAGAAACTCAGTTTCCAGCGGTGGCTGCACTGTCGCGCTCCAGAATGAGCCACTGACGGAGGACGCAATATCCCCACCACTGACAGCAGCCCCGATAAGGACAATGGACCTGAGGCAGGGAGATGGCGGATGAGCATGCTGTCAGCTGGTGGCCAATAGAAAGGGGCAGCTGTCAGCGGGCACCCTGGTCCCCTCTCCTGGGCCTTAGGAAACCAGAATTGGACTTTTCCAGATCGATACAAGTTACTCGGCAATCCTGTCTTTCTGGGAGACGTTGTGTGAGCAGATGGAGCAGAACAAGCAGGTGGATGTTTGTCAGCGCTCGCTGCGTCGCGGCCGCCGGGAACACCTCCCTGTAGTCCGGGGGTGAGGTGTCGAGGAAGAAAGACAGCCCAGGCCAGTAACTCCCTCTGCTTCCTGAAGCCGCCGACAAGGGCTCCCCAACATGTGGGGCAAGCTTAGGTGATGCACACAGTGCTGTAGAATGTGGGGGTGCAGAGGGGGCCTCACGCAACCCCAGGGGAGCTGTTCCCACGAGCACCCACGTGACTGGTGTTGAAAGAATTCGGACGTGGTGTGAAATCACCGAGGCTCACAGAGGCCGGGAGAGCTCTGCCCTCCTCCACGTTCTCTCTGGCCCCCGGGAGGCTGGCCTGGGCTGCTGCTTTCCGGTGACGGCAGGAACCCACAGGAGAGGTCATGGAAGAGTGCAGTGAGGCCTCTGGAGAACTGGCTCGGGACAGGCCCACCGGCACTCCTGCTGTGTTCTGTTGGCCAGAGCGAATCGAACCCAGCCTGGGTTCAAGGAGCGAGTCCATGGGCTCTTTCTGCTGGAGGGAGGGTGGTGAAGCAACACACCCGAGGTGTAGAGGGAGGAGGAGAAGCAGGGCCATTTGTAATCGCTCCACAAAGCTACTCTTATGTCCTGTGTGTTTAGCTCTGTCCTTCTCCCTACCGTCCTGCCCACATATGCACCCATCCAGCCATCCATCCAGCCATCCACCCACCTACCCACCATCCATCTGTCCATCCATCCACCCATCTACCCACCATCCATCTGTCCATCCAGCCATCCACCCACCTACCCACCATCCATCTATCCACCATCCACCCATCCACCCATCTACCCACCATCCATCCATTCATTGATCATTTATTCATCCATCCATCATGCATTCATCTATGTACCCATCCACCCATCAATCACCCATTTATTTATCCATTTATCATCTATTTGTTCATCCAGTGATCACTTATTCATTCACCACTGATCATCCACCCACTCGTCATCTATCCCTCATCCACCCATCCCTGGTCCATCCATGGAAACTGAAGCTCCAAGAAGACACGTACTTGCCCAACATCACATGGCTGTTGAGTAGATCAACCCTAGATCTCTCTGTGGTCAAACTTCGTGTCCATAACCACTGCCCCAGACCCCACCGTCTTCTTTGTAATGTCTGCCTCTTTTAGCTACAATTGGATCTCTCTTGAACTGGAAAACTTCAGAACTAGGTTCAGCCAGAAAGTATGACCCAGGCACTTTTTGCTTCCTGTGAAGGATGAAGAACAACCTGCTCGGATGACGTAAGGACCCTGAGAGAGGAAACAGCAAGCCCCTCCCGCTTCACTGTCTAGGGAACAAACTCCACTTTTGCTTAAAAGCAAAAGATTGTTTGGTAGGCATTTTTTTCTCTTGGAAAAAGACAAGAAAGCAGAAAAAAGGAAGCCTACTGTGCAGGAAGAGCACGATAAGGAAGCTTGTTGAGAAACGCCCCCCATTGTGGAACGTTCCCCACACAGACTGGCCTTAGCAACCTCTCCCCGTTCCTTCAGAGAGCCCTCTGCCCACCGCTCTCCCCAGAGAAATGAGGCTCTCAAGCTCTACACTTCCAGATTTAAGAGCTTTCTGGGGGAGAGATGAATACATTAGAGTAAAAGCATCTGTTGTGGCAATTAGTCCGTTGGTTTTTACAAAATATTACGAGTTGCTTAAATCATGAATGGCTGTTTTAAGGCTTTACGTCTAGCCCTTTCTGGAAAGTGGTGCCTTGGCAGGACCTCAGAACAAGGCCTCTGGGCAAAGAGCAGGGAGAATGTCGTGTCTTTGAAAAGCCACGGTGACCGCCCACGTCCCTTTGGCTGCAGCAGGAAAGGCAGTTTTGATCCTGTAGCCGGAGTCCCTGGAGCAGGGTCGGAGGGACTGCCCAGGGGAGAGGCGCACGAGGCTGCCCACCTGGCCGCATGGGCCGTGGGCAAGGTGGGGAACACGCCATCTCGGTCAGCACCCGGATGGGGCTGGTTTGGGTTTCCGGTCTTGCAAGGCAAGGGCAAGGTGATGGGCTCTCTTAGGCTCTGTAGACTCAGCACTGGGCCGCTCTGACCCCCTGTGCCCTAGGGGTGCGGGGAGTCCTTCCTTGATGGAGCCCCCAACCAGGGACATACCAGCTCACAGGGCTCTTCGGAGGGGACACCATTTCAAAGACAAGGAGCCTGCTGGCTGTACTGCCGTCGGTGTGTGTGATGGACAGGGACAGACAGAAGATGAGTCGGGTTCTTTCCTGCCTTGGCCCTGACCTCCACCCCCAGTGTCCATTGACTACCCTGACCGGAAGTTCCTGCTGGGGGCGTCAAGCTCAACGGCACCGGAAGGACACGCTGGTAGCTGAGCGAGGTGGGCTGCTAAGGATCTTGTCCTGCTCTTGCTCCATGGGCGTGAAGCCTTGGTCCCGCCAGTCCCTCCCGTGTTTAAGGGGAAGCTGGACACGCAGATATCCACTGGTGCTAAACATGGCTTCCACTCCTGGTGACCCTCTAAAATCCTGTGGGCGGCTGTGAACCCACCTGTAGGCTGGGGTGAGTGCCGTACATCAGCAGTTTGCACTGTCTCCTAATTTTCTGCTTTTCTTTTGACTTGATGATATCTTGTGTATCTTTTAGCTATGCCAGAGACTCTTTAAAAGAGTTTTATAGGCAAACTTATCATTTTAAAATTGCATTTGGCTGTGGAGTCATGCTTAGAAGCTTCTCTGGGCCATGCAGGAGCCCACCCGCTTTTTAGCACAGAGAGCACTGTGTTTCTTACGTGGAGCCCACAGGTCCACGTGAGGCGTGGTGTTGTGTGTGGTGTGAGGTGTGAGGTGTGGACCTACGTTCATGTGTTTCCTTTTCCCCAAAAGGGCTAGCCAGTTGTCCCAGAGCCGTTCATTCGCACACGAAGCTCCCAGTGGCACGTGGCTTTAATTAGGGACCGTTCTGGCCCCTCGGTCCGTTTGCCTCGGTCTCTGTGCCATCGGAAAGGTGTTCAGCACACAGTCTGTGAGCGAAAGTATGCACCTCCCGCTGTCGGAAGCTTGCCCACGTTCTCTCGGGTCGAGCCATGCGAAATCGCCGCTGTGCCAGGATTCTTAGACGGCAGAAGTCTCAGTTTCCTGGGAGTCACCCTAACGTACGTGTGGGATTTGGGGAGCAGGTAGAACCCCTTAGCGGCTGATTCCAGAAGGATCGTGAAAGCTGTAGGCAAGTGGACGTCAGAAAGCATGTCTCATTTTTAAATTGCCGATGGACCTAAGACTTCTAAGGAGCCCAGCGGTCATCTCCCTTTTCTCTGTCTCTCTCTGCCCCCTGCAGTGATAGAGGGCCGCGGGGCCCCCGACAGCAGCCAGCGGTTCTCCTCGCTGCCCCCCTACCTGCCGGTGAGCTACCGCGTCCTCGGGGCAGAGGCCTCCTTCTTCCTGCGGGAGGCCCACCAGGACCCCTCTCCCAACTGCAGCCTGCGGTCCAGGGTGGAACCTTTCTTCACCTACAGAGCCAGGAGGCCCCCGCTGCTGAATGCCAGCTATGGGCCTTTCTCCGTGGAGAAGGCCGTGCCTCTGGACTTGACATTGACTTTGAACTCTCTGGGCCCGGCCAATAAGTTTGGTTTCAGCTGGAAGCTGAAGGCCCACATCCTGCAGGACAAGGTCTACCCGTCCCGGCCCACCGTGCAGGTCCTGTTCCACGTCGTGGGCCGCGACTGGGCCGAGCGCAGCCCCGCCGAGCAGCTGCCCTGCCTGCGCGTGTTCGCCTTCCGGGAGACGCGGGAGGTGCGGGGCGGCTGCCGGCCGCGCGGCGAGCTGGGGCTGTGCGTGGCCGAGCTGCGGCTGCTGGCCAGCTGGTTCAGCGCCCCCACGGTGGTGGCCGGCCGGAGGAAGCCGGGGCCTGCGGCTGAGGGCAGCACCGTGGAGCTGTACTACGCCGTGCACGCGGGCGACGAGCGGGGGGACTGCGCAGACGGGGACATCAGGAAGGGCAACGCCATCCGCCCAGGGAAGGACGGCCTGGAGGACGGCATGTCCCACCTGCAGAGGGTCGGCGCCGTGGGCCTCCTCCAGGCCCCGGACACCAGTGACCAGCTCAGTGAGCTGCGACTGGACGGCAACGTGGCCATCTGGCTGCCCTCCCGGCCCGTCAAACAAGGGGATGTGGTCACGGCCTACGTCACCGTCGCCAGCAATGCCACCGTGGACTTCTTCATCTTGAGGTAGGTGCCCAGAGGGGCCCACGGGAGGCATGGCTGCCCCATGGGGGATGGGACCGGATGCTTGCCTCCTTCACGTGGAAGCCGAGTCACTCTCCTGCCTACAGGCTTACCTGTGTGCTGGGGGCGGGGAACAAGGCAGACACTGGACCCAAGAGCGGCAAGTGAAACTAATCGCTCTCTGCCTTGAGTTACCATTGGACTTGAGAGGGATGTGGTTTCTCTTGAGCTCCGAATTGTCTGGAGGATACTGTGTGTAGGATGGAAAGCCCGTGGGCAGGGGCTCCAAGTGACATACAGGCCCTGCGGCCTCTGGCTGTGGGCGAGTCTGTGGCACAAGCCAGGGATCAGGCCCTGCAGCATAGTTGGTGGTGAGGTTAAATATTGCGGGTCAGCGGCTGGGGAAACCCAGGTTTGGGAGCATAGTTTGGCAATGATCTAGGGAACCTGCCCGACAGAGAATTGTTCAGCAGAGGTATTCCATCTCAGAAAAAGAAAAAAAGAAACAAAAACCCGTCAACAACAGAATAACGGGCCTCCCACCAGCACTGCTGGCTCAGCGGATTGCGTGGGGTTTTCGTGGCTTGGCCCTGTCGTCCCTGCAACGGATGAAGTCTGAAGTTTGGTTCGGAAGCGCCTCTTATCTGAGGATAATTAATACAGGGGGGAGGCGGGAGCCACTTGAAGCAAATCCTCTTAAAATGGGGACCAGAATCTCATAATCATGGAAAAGAATATTTGATTGAGATTTGTTCTGAAGATAAAGACGATAAAAGTCAGTGGTTTTTCTTTCCCCCTGGTATCATTAAGAAGGACTTAGGTTAGGATCACAGCTGTGCTTGGTGCTTTTTAGAATAAAATTAATCACGTGAAGGAGGAGTTGCTCGGGCAGCTCTTCGCCACCGAGCATGAGGGCTGGGGATGGCGGATTGCAGTTTCGGGGAGCGGCCCGAGCTGTGACTGACTGTAAGGACGGTCGTCTGAAAGCCTTGCGGTTGCGCGAAGGGCAGGGCGAGGCTGCAGCGGGTTTCTCTGGGGGTTTCTCATACCTTCCGATTTGTGTAATTCTCCCTGAGCTGCCTGTTGTCACCATCGTCCGAGTTTTCATGTTTGAGGGGACCGACTTCGGCACACCCTCCGTGGATGGTGTCTTTGGGGTGTGGTGGGGGATTTTTACAACATCACACGTGACGACCTTATGAAATCCCACCTCTTTTAGAAGAGGTTGGGTCCTCCCATCCCATTGGCATCGCCGGTTCCAGCGGTCAGCCCGCCCCCCGCCCCCTGCCCTGATTTTGTGTGCCAAGGGATAAGCTCCTAGTCGGCGTGTCGGTGACTTTCTCGAAGTGTCTTCACGTTACAACTTTACAATTCCATGTTCCACGTATTGATGTACTCATCGATTGGCTCTTGTTTGTGCCCCGTCCGGGGATTGAACCTGCAACTATTTGGATAAAAGCGTCGGGGTTTCTTCCTCCGGCCTTGATGGGGAACAGGCTGATCTGGAGAGTCTTTCTGTTTTCCCTGCGTCCCTGTGTCTGCACTCTTGGTTTTACATCATTCCATCCCCAGATGAAGAGATTGGCCCTGGATTTGGAAGTAAAGACAGAAATCAGGGAACCAGGAGCATAGCCAGTAAGTTAGAAAATTCCGGAGTCCTAACTACCTTCCCACTTGGACTCATCCTGAACTTCCTCTTTAGAAGCACCAGCTCTGTCTCCATGGGGCTGAGAGTGGACGGACCAGCCACCGCATCTACAGTGTTTTAGTTGCAGTCAGGGATGCAGGCCCGGTGCGTGGGAGAGAGTCGCTGTTTCCTGTGTTTCCATCACATAGACAGGCGCGCTGGGGGCCACGTGGCCTGCCACCAGCAGTTCTGGTTCCACGTTCTGGCTGGGGACTGCAGGCCGGTCATCTGACCCCGTGAGCCCCCATCTCCCCATCGCCACACCAGATGTGACTGTGTGGCGGGAGGACGCAGTGGGCCAGCATCCATGTGTAAGATGCTCCCAAGTGCCTGGCACCTGAAAGCGCTCCGGGAAGGCTGGCTGCTACAGTGTAGCAAGGCCGTGGTTGAAGACTGTCACAGGCTCAATGAGCTCCAAGTTCTATTCGAGCAGGGAGAGGACACTGTGCCGCGTGAAACAACGGCTACGCAGCTTATACTCAAGGCTACATTAATTCTCGCTTCTCCGTGATTCTGTTTAGAGAGGAAAAAAATGTTTTAGAATGACACGTGCTTTTGGAGCACAGAGGGCGTGACCCCATGGCTCTGGGCTGAGAGAGCGCCATGGCGAACAACAGCCCTGTCTCTGCCGTCTGAGCCTCCCAACTGCAGGCCAGGGCCTGGGGGCACAGAGGGAGAGGTGGCGGAGGGACAGTCGGCGCTGCCTCCTGGCATCAGGCGTGCAGGGGCAGCTGCCGGGACTGCCGTGGCGACGTATTGGGAGAAGCAGGTTTCCCCTTTCCAGAGAGCGTGTTTCATCATCATTTAATTAATTTTAATTTTTTATTTTTTCATGTATTAATGTTGAGAGAGAGAGAGGGGTCAATGTGTTGTTCCACTTATTGATGCATTCATTGGTTGAGTCTTTCTGTGCCCTGACTGGGGATCGAACCTGTAACCTTGGTGTATCGGGACAATGCTCTAACCACCTGAGATAGCTGGCCAGGGCCTTAATTTTTAATTTAAGTGTTTTAAGGAAAAATTATTCAGTAAGCCACTGCAGAGGATGTCCAGAGATGTGGCAAAAATAGCGACCTTTGTATGAGGCTCTCGAAGCTCCACTGTCTCCTCCCAGACACGCAGCAGCCTCCACTCACGGCTGCCTGTCAGGTCACAGGATAAGCTGGCGTGGCCGGTCACCGGAAGCTTCCTAATGGGGAATTCGCGGGGAGCTATGGATAGTCCTCGAAAGATGTCTCTGGCTGTGAAATCCGCAGACACCCTCTAGGGCCACCTGTCCCTGCAGCTTTGCTGCCCAGGCTGCGGTGGCTGGAGATCGCCTGGACTTCGTGGGGGTTTTAGAGGCCACTGCCATCCACATGGCCTAAGCCTCCCTTCTGAGGTCACGTTCGTAAACGACCCTCTCTTCCAGAGGCACAAAGCAGCAGCGTGCCTTCAGTTCAAGGCCGTCTGATTTATGGTCGAGTTGTTTCCCAAGACTAACGTGCGGCCTCCTGTTGTAACCAATCAGGAGTCCCGCAGCCCCGGGACGGGCACTAGGGATGCTGAGAGAGCCGTAAGGAGTCTTTGCTCAGGAGAGACCGCGCTGCATCGTGGTGCTCCCACGAGGTGATGCGCAGTCAACGGTCAGACGTCCGTGTCCCGTGATGGAAGGAGACGGCCAGCGTGCAGAGTGGTCTAGTCCACTCGCTGGGGGCTGGAGAACCCTCTGTTGGGGGGCTGTGCTGTGCTGTGCAGTGGAGGGGGCTGGTAGCCTCCTTAGGCTCCACCTACTCCAGCTGTGACAACCAAAATGTTCCCAGACAGTGCCAGGTGTCTTTCGAGGGACAAAAATCACCCCGATCCACAACCACTGGTTGATTTTGAAATCTACTGCACGGAGCATCTTTCCCATCGAGTGACTAAATAAGCCGCCTTTCCCACGCAGAGGAATGTCCTCAGGATCTCGCCGGGCTGGGCCTCTACCACTGACGCTGCGCTGCTTGTTTGCTAGACTGGCTCCCTGCACCGTTGGGAAGCCACGTTGACATTTCTGATTAACAAGGATGGCCAGCGCTGGGACCCGCAGCAGGCTGTAGTCGGGCTGAAATGGCCGTGGCAGCTGGCGAGGGGACATAGGTGATGGAAGCTATGTGGAGGGACAAGGAGTGTGAAGAGGTCACATGGGACAATCTTAGTGATGAGCCAGCCCCTAAACTGCCCCAGATCAACACAAAATCTGGTGGAAACAGTCAGTCATATGAACGGAGCTCTACAACAAACTCCCACGTCCCTGCGGTGGCTGGTCTGATGTGGACCCGCCCCATGGCACTGGGGACCCGCGCCGTGGCTATTTGGACCCACACCGTAGCACTGTGGACCCGTACTGTGGCACTGGGGACCCGCTGTGGTAGGGATGCAGACAAGGTGGCTCTGAGGCTCCTCCAGAGGGAGCGGCCCCTTCTCTGCTCCAGCTGTTACCACCACGCAGGAGCCCAAAACTATTGCCTGCAGCCGCATCGGAGAAAAGCTGGACATGTGGGCTTCTGAGGGTCATTCTCTCAGTTTATAGATGTGGGTGACAGGATCCCTCCTTGTCGTCGCCGTGCGGGCCAGGGGCCCAACTGTGTCCGGGCTTCCGTGTTGGGTCCCCGACCCAAGCCGTGGCTCGGAGCAGAATGTCCTAGTTCCCTCGGGCCCCTGTAAGGAGTCGCCCAGCCTGGGAGGCCTCACACAACAGAATATTCTCTCCCCGCTCCCTGCTCTGGACGCCAGAGGTCAGAGGTCAAGGCAGCGCAGGGCCGCACTGTCCTGAGGCTCCAGGGGACGGTCCTCCTGCCTCCTCCAGACATGGACTGGCCTTGGCGTCCTCGGCTCAGGGCCGCGTCACTCCCATCTTGGCCCCCCTGTTTCTCCTCTGTGCCCATGCGTCCCCCTCTTTCCTGTCACAGGCCCCGGACCTTGGACTTAGGCCCCACCCTAATGCAGACCAGACCGATCACATTGATGGGTTCTCAACCAGGCACATCTGAAAAGACCCTATTTCCAGACCAGGCCACATCCCGCGGTTCCGGGTGGGCGTGAACTGTTGAGCAGGCTCCTCTCCACGCTCCAGCCCACCGTGTGCAAGACGGATTTCAGGGCCTTCCGCGGCGGCATCCTCGATTGCTCCGGGCCCCTGGGTGGCTCCAAATGATGCTGGGGGAGGAGACAAGGGGGGGGTAGGGAAAGCTAGGCACGGGGATCCATGCCTCCGCTGTGTGCAGAACGCACCCGCCCCTGCCGGCTGAGTTTCGGCCTCTCACACAACCTGTCGTCTGGTGACCCAGCATGGCCTCTGCCGGTGCCCTTCTAACGCCACCTCAGGAAGTGCTTGTCTCCTCATCCCTTTATGTCCGAGGGTATGAGAGGCCCACGAAGGCGATGTCCAGGTGCCTGGCTTGCCCTGGCTAATCACCGCCTCTTCATTTCCAACCCGGCCGCCGACAGCGGGGTCAAGTGCGGCCCTCAGGAACGACTCGACTGTTCCCAGACTGGTCACCAGGACGAAGCCCTAAGAAGCTATTGAGTTTGCCTTGACTGCAACTTGGGAGCTAACTCAGAAGGTTCTGGAACCTCATTTTCCCACCCTCTGTCCCACATTCATTTCCCTGCCGAACGAGGGAGAGGTTTGTGTCTATTCTCTTCAGCTTGTCGCTTTAAATGGATTCTCCTGGAACCAAGAAAAGAAACCATTTTCCTTCCGCTGTGGAAGAAGGGGAAAAATCACATCTCTGCCCCGCACCCCTCCCGCTCCCCACCACGTGTCCCGGTTGCCAGGCAGCCGCTTCCCCGGGCCACGTGAGTGCCGTCCGACTGCTGGGGGACCATTTCCCTGCGAAATTGACTCCAGCTGTGTGGAAGGAGGAAGGCGGAGGAGCCCACCACACCACCTCCGCGCCGCGTTCTCCAACCTGCTTACGAGTCACCTTCATGTTCCCATCCCCAGACCTCAGCTTCGTCTGCTGCGAAGAGTGTGATGCAGACATCAGGGGGCCTGAGGCATACAGCCCCTTTGCACCTGGACATTTTTGGGTAGGGGACGCTGGCGGAGGGCTGAGTAGCAATTGGGGTGAGAGCGTGGCGCTCTGGCGTGCTGGGGTATGGAAGTGCCCATTTGCAGCTGCTTGATTTGGTGTCACGCCGTTACTCCAGGGTGCCCACGCATCGGGAATTTGAACCATTAATGTCTTGCAGCCGTGAGTGCTGTTAATTGATTCAAAAATCTGGGAGAGGGCAAAGCAAGCGCTGCTGTTTCAAAAGCATTCTGATTGCACCCCCTTGTTTAAACCCTGCCTCAGATGCTCACTGTTACTGCATCTCCCGCTGCCTGTGTTCCTGGAGAGTGTAATTTTTTGTGTTATTGGTCCTTTGTGCCGTCCCCAGGGCCCGCTGGGCGCAGTCTCCTCTCGGCAGGAGGGGTCCTGAAGTGGGGCCGACGGGAGGGTGTGGGAAGGAGGGAGGAGGCGGTGGGCTGGGGAGCGAAGACCCAGCTTCCAGGCGTCTCCCCGGTTCAGCCTGACGACCTCACTGCCCCCGTGGCTGAGTCCCCGTGGCCCCTGTTTCCTCCAAGGTAGTATCCGTGTTCTCAGGAAGGTTCTCTGTGACCTCACTACCTTCAAGTTATGCCAACCAGCCTTTCTTCCCCTGTCACCTGACCTCAAGAGCATCTCGGACGGTGGCGTCACTCAGGGCAAACCCATTGTGGGAGCAATGTGTGGAAGACAACATCTCGTGTTTGCCTAAAACATCAGCATCCGCTGGCGTGTTGCTCCGTGATCATGGTCACTTTGGACACACCTTCCTGAAAAAGCTGCGCTTCCTTTGAGGTCATCAGAGGGATCTTTAAAACATGGAATGCGCCCTGGCTGGTGTGGCTCAGTGGACTGAACACCAGCCTGTGAACCAAAGGGTTGCCGGTTCGATTCCCAGTCAGGGCACATGCCTGGGTTGTGGGTGGGTCCCCAGTAGGGGGCGCATGAGAGGCGACCACACATGGATGTTTCTGTCCCTGTTTTTCCTCTATCTCTTTTTCTCTCTCTAAGAGTAAATAAATAAAATCTTAAAAACAACAACAACAACACAGAACGCGCCCCCTTGTCAGCAGCTCTTACCCAGGGCTGCCTGGGTCAGTCCTGGGGCCCCAGAGTCCAAATCCTGGCTCCCTCCCATGGGACCACGGGCTGGCTTGTCTCAGTGCCTGGCCTAGGGTGTGATGCCCTGAGGATGTGGTTTGTGGGACCTGTATAGTATTTTAAACACTAACAAATTTTATTTAAGAATCTGGTTTTCTGTTTTCTCTTAAAAACCAGAAGATCTGAAAAGTAAGCTCACTTTTCTACTTCACTACTTGGAGCTGACCTGTGGCTGCTTTGGGGGAGAGAGGGGCACTCTGTTCTCTGCTGTCACCCTCCCCTTCCCCTCCAGGACCTCCCAGAAGAGCCTGCCTGGCTCCCTTATGGGCTCTCCTGACCCCTGGAGGCAGTTCCTTCCCTTCCCTGTGTCAGAGGCTCGGGGGCTGAGTGGGCTTCCATCTCTGCTTGGTCCGGTTAATCGAGTTACCCTATTTTGCCGCTAGGAACAGAGCAGAGAGATGCGCATTAGTCTGTGTATACAGTGTGTTAGGAGGACTTCTCCATTTGGCCTGAAGCCAAGGTGAAATCTCATTCTTGTTGGATGTTATCAGGGTCCCATTAGGGAGGTTGGGGGGGAGCAGTGGTCCCGGGTGCAGCGTGTGGCCACGCCCTCTTCCTGGGCGGGGCTCCCCTGGGAGTACAGGCTCCGCCCCACATCGCAAACACTGCAGGTATCTTCTCGGCTGTGCAGCCAGTGAGGTGCACAGAGGAGCGGCTTCCTGTCAAAGGGACCGGAAGCCTCCTTGTGGAAGCTCTGCCGGGAGACAGAGGTGTGTGTGCCACACACAAGCAGAAAAGAGGCAACTTCCTAAAAAAATGGAGAAGAGTTTAATACTCAGTAGATTCCAGGATCTCCCAGTAAAATAGCCACCATGCCCAAGAGGATTTGGAGACCCCAGGGTGCCTAGAGAGGGGTGTGGGGGCCTGGATTTTCCAAGCCAGTTTCTGAAAGGAGCCCAGGGTGTGGCAGGCATGGGCCGAGCGTCCTGGAGCAGGGGTGGCCCTGGGGACTTGGGTGAGGACGGGGACAGCCCAGGGCGTGCTGTGCTGCGTGGCAGCCTCTCCCCAGAGCTGGTTGGAAGGCGCCTGGGCGTGGCAGGCAAGATGGAAGTCCTGAGGTTTGAATTGTGTTCAATTTTAATTCATTTTCACTTAAAGAGCCACATGTGGCTGGTGGCTACCACGCTGGTTGGCACGGAGCATCCAGGGGAAGGCGACCTTGACCCCTGACTCTGGGTGTATCCCAGGTCCAGAATAAACAGGGGGGTGAGGTGGGGACTCACCAAGGACGAGGCTTTGAGCTCAGGCTGGGTCTCAGCAGTGCTGTGCCCGTCACCTCCCCACCCCACCCTGGCCCCACAGCAGGTGGGGTCAGCTTACAGGACTGTGGTGTGAAGGTGAAAGGTCACTGAAATGCCTGTCATTCAGGTCGAGAATTCTTTGTCCAGGCGTGCTCAGCAGGCCCCTGGCTACATACCCAATTCCTGTTACTACGGGGAGACCCATCTTTCATTTTATTAATTATAATTTATTTTAACATGTGTAAGAAAATTAGAATCAGCTCATCGAACTCCTGATGCCATAGATAAGACCTGAAGCTAAGTGCCTAAAGCAATCAGGTGGAACTCATTTCCAGAGAATGGCGGCGCCCTGTGTGACTAACGCAGTGGCCGGCACGCAGGTGCGGCGAACCTCGAGAGGTCGGCGAGGAAGCAACTGGGATTTAAGACCCGGTGACATCGAGCACGCCTCCCGCTCCGGTTACTGTACATTCTGTTCTCGTCTTCTTTCTTTCTTTTTTAACAGATGCACTTGTCTGAAAACATAAAATCTCACCCTTCAAACCTTTGTGCGGCTCAGTGAACTCCGGTTGTTTTTCTGGGTTGTGTTCGGCTCCTGTTGTTTTTGTTTGGAAGTAAGCCGAAGGCATGAATATGCTGGCCTCTGTGGAACCAGGTTTTCATTGAAAACAAAAACGGATCTGAAGTTTTCCATTTGAGGCGCATTTGTCGCGAGCGAGAGCCCCGTTGAAACCTCCCTATCGGGGCTGCTGGGTGTTGGCCATTTACTTTTGCGAAGAATGTAGACTTGGGGTTCCTGCGGTGTTATTCCCTCTGGGAGAAAACACTTTGTGAAAAGTATTGTGTTTATACAATTCCATTTTCTGTCTGTGTCACAGGAAGGTAGGATGAGATGATTAATGGAGAGGGGGTGGGGTTCTTTAGCTGGTTCCCTAAGTGAGGAAAATAAAGAGAAACAGGCCTGAAGGGCTAAAAATGACTTCTCTAGGGCTCCCTGTGCCCTCAGATTCCTGGGAAATTGATCCTCTTTCTCTGTTTTAATTTGCGCACGTCATCCCCCGCCCCCCTCCACCCCGCCGACCTCCGAAGGAAAGGGGGGCAGCGTGTTGCTCCGGTCTGATTAATCAGGCATTTTTCTTCCTCGCGCATTCCAGCGGTTCAGGGCACACATTTGTCATCCGACCTGTTGTTCCTTGGCAGAAAATAAATACACCATCTACAGCATATTGCGATACCCACTGAAATGTGAAGGCGTCTCACGTTGGGTGTGCGCAAACAGTATTGATTTATGGGAAAGAAATTCCCCAGGAGAGACTTTATAATCAAACAAGTTTATTCCTGATTGGTGGGGTGCGGGAGAGGCCTGGGGCCACAAGCCATTAACGGGTTCATTCAATGTTTACGAGGCACCTACTAAGCGCAGCCCCTCCACACGGAGCAGAACACACGGGGTAAGGTTCCGAGGGAACTGCTGGTGGGCCGGCAGGGGACTCAGCAAGCGGTAAAACACGGTCACTTAAAAGTATGGTGACGCGTACAAAGCAGGAAAATTAAAACTTTCAGCGGTAGTGATCGCATGTTGAGTTGGCACGGACGCCTTCCGTTCTGATCCAGTGACGCCAGTTTTCCATTCATACTAGCGGCACCAAATTCCATTTTCTAGCAAATGTGTAAGTCCCAAAGGCATGTTGTCGTAAAGAAAAAGAGCCGGCAAATGAGGGAGTTTTGGTGCATGGGTACGAGACCATTTGGGATGGGACAATACCTGTGCCGCGGGCCGGGCACACGCCTTCTTGTGCAAACATAATTACTGAGGGAAGAAATGCAAGATGAGCTGCACTGGTGCCTCCTCACCGCAGCAGGGCCAAGCGTCTCCACTGAGGAGCCTCAGCTGTCTGCGCTTCTGGCTGCCGCCGAGCGTCCCGCCCCAGCTCACCGCTCCCTGCACCGGTGAGACGGGGCTCGGCCAGGATGCTGGTGCCTGCATCATGCATCACGGGCCAGCCTTCCTGTGCAGCTGCGATGGGGCCACAGGCACTGAGGTGGCCGCGCCCTGTCTGGTCGCTCAGCTGGGGCTTCTCTCTCCCTGTCCTTTTTGACCGTGTCTCTCCCTCCGATGGTCTCTCCAGCATCGTCCTTATGCAGCAGCTCAGGACTTCGAGAGAACAAACGCAGAAGCTGCCAGGCCCCAAGCCAAGTCCCTGGGCCAGCCCCGAGCCCAGCAGAGGGGACAGCTGACTCCTGGGGGGAGGAGCTACAGGAGGGACGGGAACCTGGGGGCAGCCGTGCACGCTCTGGAATCGGAAGCACACGGGAAGCAAGGGCTTTAGGCAGCACACAGAAAAAGGGGGTGAGTGTGGCTGGTGTGTGTGTTGGAGCGGCGGCCCTCAGGGTCTGGAGCTGTTTCAGATGAGGAGGAGGAGGAGCAGGAGGGGGAGGATGGAGGATGGAGGATGGAGGAGGAGGAGGAGGAAGGCTGGCCTGGCCAGATAGGACGCCGGAGCGCTCAAATGTGATGAACGTTCCCACGTGAGGAGAGACTGCTGTGGGGAAGTAAGAAGGATGTGCGGGCGCCATGAGTCAGGAGGTGGGGAGGGAGGAAACAGGAATGAAGACGACCAGGCTGTGGGGCTCCTCGCAGCTGAAGGGAGGACTGGTCTCTCTGCCTCTGCGCATTTCCTACCCTCTCCGTCAGCGAGGAGGCAGACAGGATAACCGAATTCCCCTGCGAGCTCCTCGCAGAGGCACATAAGAAACTCTCCAGTACATTTACATGTAGGGTAATAACAGAAGTAACTGTCATCTATCAAGTCCCCATTATACGCCAGGCACCGTGCTAATGCTGTGCGCCCATGAGCTCTCGGGCGGCCAAGGCCTGAATTTTTCACGGCTGTAGAAAACTCTGAGGGTGGCCGGGCATCCCAGACGGCCCGCTCCAGTGGCTGGGAGTCGGCTCTCATGATTGGCTGGAGCTCACCTGGGCTGTCGTGACCTTTCAGGGCAACCGTTTGATTCAGGAATGGATACGGGTCCCAATTTGTGTCACTCGAGAGAAAGTTCCCTCGCTTTCTCTGGGTGTCATTGTGTCTGATGGGACACCTGGACGGTGGCAGCCCCGTGCACACCAGCTAGAGGCTGAAGCTGGCCTGGGGCACGGAGAGGGGAGAGAGGAAAGGAGGCAGAGTCCTTGGTGAGCGGCTCTGCCTCTGCAGTGGCCAGCTCTGAAGCCATCGGGCTGCCTGTCCTTGGAGGTGCCACGGTCCGTGGTTGGTTAAACCAATTTGAGCGTGCTGCTCTCGCCTTGGCAGGTACACCTTCCTATGGAACTCCCGTGGCATCGCCGAAGGGGGACGTCGGTCACCTGGGCCTGGAAAGGTGTGCGGCTGCCTCCCCTGGGCTCTGTGCCTTGGAGATGGGGCTTCCCTCCTTCCGCCCGCCCACCGCATTGACTCTGAGTAAGGGTAGAACCTCTATTTAAGAGCACTGGGGCCGTGCCTCCTTTTTACTCCTTTCGTTCTGGGTGCCTTCCACTTCCTCTCCCTCTCTTCCCGCCCTCGCCGCCATCTCTGCTCCTCTCGCCGTCCGTCTGCTGCGTCTCTGCTCTGTGCTTTCCAACGCCCCGAGCTCCTTCGTGCAGGAAGCCCGGAGCCCTTAGGGGACAAAGCAGGGTGGATGTGTGTGGTAATAATTCTTCCAGCATTTCCTCCCAGGCTTAAACGGTATTTCTAGGAAGAACACATGTGTTGCCGGTGGAAGATTACAATTAGGGCAAAGTGATTAAAAGAAAACCGGTTCCCATTTTAAACGCCGTACCGAGTGAATATAAAGCAGGACGCCATGATATCCTGTCACCTTCTGACTTCTGTAGGATTTATTTTAAAAGTAGATGATTCATCGGGTCTGCACGGCATCGGAACCGAAAATATATGAATGGACAGGCCATGTCCTCCCCACGCATCAGTGCCGCCCGCCCTGCGGGGCTCTGCCGCTGAAGGAAGCCAGACCCACACACGTGTTTTATGCTTCTCTTTCCCGTGTTTCTTCTCTTCCGTGGAGGGGCTCATGTACTGCGGGGCACCTCTCTTACAGGCAGACTGGGTCGGAACCCACGGACAGCCCGGCGGTGCTGGATGGATTACCCCTCCAGCAGGCCGCTGTCACTGTCTTGTCTAATAGTGTAACTCAGGTGCTGACGGTGAGGAGACACAGGGACAACACAAGGAGCGATGGCAGGGGCCGCCCCTCCCGGTGGTCGCCTGGTGGATGCTGCCAGTTCCGAGTTCCTCTCGGGTGTCGTGACACGGTGGCCGTGACTCGCAAAAACATTCCTGGCCACTTTCGAAGGAACACAAGTGATGCCCAACTGGATACGCGCTCGGGAGAATGAGGTGGGCCGCAGCAGGGCACAGAGGTGGAGCTGGTCTCACTCATGTCGACATCTCGGGCGGGGGCGGGGGGGCTGCAGTTGTCTTCTGTCCCAGCGGCCACCGAAGGCCCCCGTCCGCCAGCGCGTTTGCTGCCTGCGCATTGCAGGCATCGGGTGCGTTGCTAATTTGGAAAGAAAACGCTCCCGGTGGGCTGTGTGCGCCTCTGTCAGCTCAGTACCCCCCGGGCATGTTTTGGCTGGTTTCTTCTGTAATCGCTTTGTTTGGGAAATTTATAAAGATGCCACGGGCAGGACGGAGCGATGGGGTGGGGGGGGGGAGACGGCTGCCTGAGGGCGTCTGTTCCACACCAGCAGGCAATTCTGTTCTTAATAAAAACGCCAAGTTGTCGCGTCACACGGGGCACACGTTACGGGGTGTCTGATGGTAGCGGCTGTGCTGGCTCCGGCTGGGGCTTAAACGGTTGAATTAAATGAGTTGATACTTTAGCGAGGTGGGTAACCAGGGGCTGGTTGCTCCGGGTGACTGTGAGCTAGTTGAACTATGTCTTCTTTTCCTTTCCTTCCAGCTACTGCTGCTGCTCTGGGGACTGGAAGGGGTCTGCTCCTGGCTGGCCGCTGAGCCCCGGGAGCAAGGGTCAGGTCTGGCCCAGGGGCCCTGGGAGAGCAGAGGCCTCGCCAGCAAAGGCTGGGACAAACGTGGAACAGGTTCCCGGGGTATCTGGCTGGGTGCCTTTTAGGTTTCTGCAAAGAAGCCTGCTGTGTGGGAGACAGCAGGACAAGATGCCGAGGTGGGAGTCCCCACCTGCAGGGGTGCCGGGCTGCCTTAGGGACATGCTCGCCCCAGCCCTGCGTGTCTCCACCTGCAAACAGGCACATGCATCTGTCCCTCCGTCTGTCTGTCCATTCATGGATTCACCAAACTCGGTGTGTGTCCCACCCTCCTGGGGCAACAGTCCGGGGGAGGAGAGGGTCTGGCCCTGCAGGGGTCATGGCCCAGCAGGGGTCACAGCCCGGCAGGGATGTGTCAGGCGCCAGCGATGCTAGTCAGCGCGGGTTGAGCAGGTGTTGGTGCACCTGTTCAGGTGAGCTCTGGGTGAGCAGGGTGAAGGTGTTAATTATGCAAAGAGAGAGTGTAGGACCAGCCTTGGGGTGACAAGGAGAATGGCCAGTTAGGACACTGCCTGAAGTCCTGGTGGGGGGCCCTACAGAGGCAGGTGGGGGTGGGGGTGGGGCGGGGACCTCCTCAGAGGGGCCCAGCGAAGCCACTTGGCAGGGGAGGGACCCAATTGCATTCTATGGGGACCCTCTGACTGTCACAGAGGAGAACCCATGGGGACGGTTGGGCAAAGTCAAGATTTCCCCAAACATACCACTTTTGGGTGGCATGTAAACATTTGTATTTACGTATTATCTGTTTATTGTAAGTGCACCAGGAAGAAAAAAACTATCGCGTAAAAATCTGCGCTTGCGCAGACGTGATTACTTAGAACAAAACGTAGAAACCGGTCGAAATATTGAATAACAGAATACGAGTTTCTTTCTGTTTCGGTTCAACAAGAACCATGAAACTACTCCAAGGTGAAGTGTGGAAAACGGACGCGATTTTTCCTCAGTTCCTTTCTAGTTCTCTAATTTTGCGGTTTCTTAGGTCCCACGAATTAATTTCAGCCCTTGCAGGCAGCGCGTCCCCTTGGTGGACATTAGGTCACCCTCAGGGGGCATGAAAAATGGCTGACTGTGGTTTCGTAACACGGGGGAGGGGGACCGGTCTCTCTGTCCCGGGAGCTTCAGCACTGTCTGTGGGACAAGTGCTAGCGTCTCGTAAAACACGGGCTCCATTTAAAGCAGGTTCTCCACCGTCGGTATCACCCTCAGAAATGCGTCCCACGTGGCGGGCGACCTGCAAGACACCTACAGATGGGAGGGTGCCGAGCTAATGACATCCTGTAACACGCATCCTTGTGTAACATCTGTGTGTACTTATGTCTGAAACGAAGTCTCACAGAACAGTGGCTACTGTTGCCTTGTGTGATAGGGGCTGTTTCTCTGTCCTTTCTCCTTTGTTACTTGTAAGAGTTGCTCGACCCCCCACTAAACTGACTGCAAACCTAGCACGGCTTGCAACGCCTATTCCAAAAACACCGATTTGAACATCTTTGTGTTCTGTGCACCATCTCAGCCGAAAGGCCGAGGAACGTTCTTGTACTTCAAAATGCTGGAGCGGGGTGTACAGGCAGGGCGCCACATTGGCTGGCGGCCACTCACTCCATTTTCGCCAGGCGTCCGGGGGCACAGGGGGAAGGGTCACCCCAAGGCCGAGAGCGCAGCTTGCTGACGCACCGCTCTGTCCTCGTCGTGACGGACGATTTCAAACTGGGGAGCTCTGCTGGAGGAGACGTGCTGGTTGCCTTCTGCCTGCACTGCTGGGACCCGCTCCAGCCCGGCCTCATCGATTTCCTGCAGGTCCTTCAGCCCAGGGGGCGCTCACCGTCTCCTAATGGCTTGTTAATCACCTGCTTCTCTGTCAGCTGCTGGTCTAGGGGAGCTGATTCTGCAACAGTTGCTAATTTGGACGGAAAAAGCACAGGACAGCAGAGGAAAGGACAGAGGGAGGTGATACAGTTGTTACGCATGCAGTTGCTAACCGCAGGGTTGGCCGGTCCCGTGCGCAGCCAGGCAGATCCGGGTCGGCACAGCCAGGGGACCCACAGACCCCGCTGCATCGAACGGACTGTGCAAGAGGCATGTGTTCAGATTCTGACGCGCCCCTTAAGTCAGGTGGGCAAACTCTGACAGGCCGAATGGTAACTATGTTTCTCTCTGCAAGCCAGCAGGTCTTCATCACCACTACCCAGCCTTGCCATCAGCTGGCCCAGGTGGCCATAGACACTACATAAACTAACGAGAGTGTTACACTCCAATAAAACTTTGTTTACAGAAGTAAGCAGCAGGCTGGGCAGGGGTGGGGAGGCCGCCTTGGCTTGTCAGGTCCCGCCTTAAATTGCGCTGCTGACGTTCTGAACTGGGTACCGTTTCGTGGTGAGGGCTGTCCTGTGCACTGCGGGGTATTCAACGGTGACCCTGGCCTCCCGCCCAGCGCTAGAGGCCAGCGTGGATGTAACCAGACGTGTCCCCAGGCACCTCAGGGTCCCCAGGAGGGCAAGATTGCCCTCCGTCCAGAACTCCTGCTTAAGAGCCATCGCTATTACTTTTGGTCCCGTTGTATTTCGTGCGTGCGGTCCCTCTGGCCAGGGTCCTGCGCACTCACTGGGGGATTTGGAAGTGCAGACTGCCCCCAATGTAGGGGTGTAGCCTACAGGATTAAAGCCGCCGCGGTCTGATTCGGTCTTGCGTCTTCTCCACGAAGCGGGAGAGGGCTGTGGAGCCCTGCGCTGGGCTCGGGGCTTAGCTGTGCAGAAGAGATAAAGACTTGTGAGATAAGAGCTATAGAAGTTATCTCTCGGGGACAGACTTAGGATGGGAGGCAGCGGCTCTCACCGAGTTCCCACGCAGGTGCCGGCGGGAGGCTGCCTAGGACGCGGTCCCGACTCCATCGCTTCCCAGCTGTGTGAGCTCAGGCAAGTCGCCTGAGCTCTCTGTGCCCCGTGTGCTCATCGGTAAATCTCCAGGCCTCGCCTGTCGGGCTGTGCTGAGCTGAGGTCTCAAAGGGCTTAGGTGGAGTCTGGCTTGAAGCCAGCACTCCGCTTGTCACGTAACAGGAGTAAAATAAAGCTGGAGTTGGGGAGGCCTGTCCAAGACCAAGTGGTGTCGCCCAATCAGGACACCTGGAAATATCTGGTCGGGCAGGGGAAGTGGTCCCCTCAGTGCCCTGCCGTCCAACCAGGCTGGCGGGGCTGGGGTGACGCGGACAAAATGCTCCCAGCCCACCAGCCGCCTGGGCCGGTTCACCACGCCGGTGTGTGGACGGGCATCTGGGACTACGGGGGAGTGCAGAGTGACAAAGCTGTTAGCAGCCTCGGCCTCTCTCTCCCTGCTCAGCAAGTGGAAGATGTGCGGTACAACGTCCCCACTGCCCTGTCCGTGTCCCGCATGGCCCTCCTGCTCTGTGGGACGTGAGCAGCCCCGGGCGGACAGGTACTGCAGCCACACGGGCCCAGGAAACTCTAGGTTAACAAAGGGAACCGGGTTCAGTGTTCCTGGACCCCCGGAGCCTCAGCAGGCCCCGACATAGGGACATGGGGACAGTGAGGGGCTGCAGGTCTGCGCGCCCCCCCGCCCCCCGCTGTGCTGCTCGGGCGAGGCCAGGCTTGAGGGCTCTCCCTCCCTGTCCGGGGTCCGGGCAGAGCATCCTGGGCTGCCGAGCGGCCAGGAGCAGTGACAGCGTCACAGCAGGCCCCCTGGAGGTCGTAGCGTCCGTGTTAATGGTGAGTGTCACTGTGCGTGCAGTGTGGCATCGTGCCTGGGCACTAGTAAGGTTTTAGCAGACAGAAGCCAAGTGCCGACGACCAAGCACCACTCACGGACACAGGCCTGCGTGTGGTTAATGCAGCTTCCCGCGGGTGTCCCACCGCCTCAGTGGGGGGTTGCTGGAGAGGGAGGAGGCATGCCCGTGTAGTCCGGCAATCCACGGCACGGGCATGCCCGTCCCCAGCACCAGAGCGGCCCCTGGGTGGGGGGGAATCCTGGTCTCTGTCGTGCTGAGCTCCCGGGCTCTTAAGATGAACAGAGAGTTTTGGTGGCCTTGCTGCCCCCCACCCACCCGCCGCCCCCACTAGGCAGATCCTAACAAGGCACTCTCGGCGGGGACGGCAACACGTCGTCCCTGCCTGCCGCCTCCTCGCTTTGATTTCCGCCCACATGTCATTTTATAGCAGCTGGGTGTTGTATTTATAGCACGCGATGCGTCAAGGTTAGGCTCCAAGATGTTGAAGCAAAAAAACAAAACCCCACAGGAAAACGGCCTCTCTCTCGACGCAGAGATTTTTCTTCCTATTTGGGAGATAGACGCAGACACGCTGTAGGTTGGTTTTAGTGAGATGACAGGGTGATTCAGGGACATGTAGTCGGAACGTGGCCGTCCACCTGGCTGGACCTCCTAGACTTAAAATACCACCAGACGGGCGTTTGCAAACACCTGCTGGTTCTACTTCCCTCGGTCTCACATCCAAGCCGCCCGGGTGGGGCTCCTCGTCAGCTTTGTCCGGAGCCCCGGGCGAGGCTGCCTGGCTTGGAGAAGTGACTGCTTACCTGGGCGTTCCTGTCTTCAAATTGCCAAGATGGGCACCGTGCTGAGCCAGGCGAGATGTGGGGAAATCTCATATTTCTCCAGGACGAGAAAAGTAATTACGGGAACACACAGAATTGGACACTGAGGAGGAGAATAAATTGGGTGGAAATTGGTCCAACATGTATTTACACGCTCTGAGCGGGAGAGCCGTCCCCGCCTGCCCACCAGGCACCGCCCCTCTCAAACGCTGACCCGATGCAGCAGCCGGAGTCCTGCTTTCCGGGCACCGTGGGCCGGTAGGACTTGGAAGAGACCTCCGCCTTCCGGAAGAACTCTGTAGCCTTGCCCACGCCCCCCTTGCTTCTCTGTGTTCCTACCACCTTTGAAGACACAATGACAAGTCCCATAGACTGTGGAGGCGGGGAGGGAGGGGAGCTGGACACTCGGGCTCTGTCACACCTCACTGCTCACAGGGCACAGACCTGGCCTTTGCAGAGAATGTGCGGCACTTACCGAGCCGCTGTGAGCAGGAAATCAAGGAGAGGAACAGCACCAGGGCGTCACGGCACTCCCGCGTGGTGGGTTTCTGCTCGAGTCGGGAAATCCGCTACCTGACCCAGTGGGCAGCAGCGTTGCAGGAGTGGGGACCAGGACATCTGGGGGTGCAGTGGCCCAGACCAGCATGGAGCCGGCATGGGTGCCATTGGCTTCCTCCTCTCCCCTCCCCACCCACCCGGTTCCAACGAGCCCCCAAAGCCGCCCTTGTGAACACCTCGGCTCCCCTGCTTGTCCAACCCCCTTCGCTGTGCTGTTCTCACTCAGGCGGAGAAGTGGACCACGCTCCCCCCACTTCTTAGCAGCTTTACCCAAGAGCGACCTGCTTTTGTCCCTGTCTGGGTCGCAATAGCCTTTTTAAAATTCCACATAAGGCAGGACAGCGAAATGCATAGCTCTGAAGTGCCTCTTTTCATCAGTTTTGACAACTGCCAACTGAGGCACAGAACCTTCCTGTCGCCCTAGAAAGTTCTCCTCCGCCCCTCTGACAGGGCGCCGCCCCCCAGGAGTCATCAGACTGGATCGCGTCCCGCCCCACGGGCTACTGTTGCCTGTCCCGGAACTCTGTCACCCCACACAGTGTTACGATGGCCGTGGTGTCGTGTGAGTCAGCACTTCATCCCTGCTCACTGCCAGCCTGGGGGCCCTGGGATGGGCTGAGCTTCAAGCTGCCCTGCCCCGTTCAGCCTGCAGGGGCACACCCCTTCGCGGCCGTCACTGGCCGACTGGACCCAGCTCGGTGAGGGTCAGCTGGCCTCGGGTCCTCGTGCGACCTCTGTGGCTCCCTCGGGCTTGAGAGTCAACGGCCAGGACCTCGTGCACTTCCTAAGGGTCGCAGGTGCTCGAGAGGCTTTCCGCCTGTTTTCCACCTGCTTTTAGTCCGGCTCAGGGCCTGGTGTGCTTAACCCTGACCGCCCTGCCTCACCTGCGAGCTCCTTCTTGTCTTCCAGACGCACCACTTCCTCACATCCCGCCTCCCGGGCCACCATTGCCTGGCTCCTCCTCAGGGACTGCGGGCTGTACTGGGGTCCCTAGCTCTCCCTTCCAGTGCCTCTAGCCGTCTGCCCAGCCCTGGTGCTCTCCTGCTGGCTCCCTGCCCGTACCGTTTTTGGCTGGACTGACCCCTCTGAGGGGTGCTTCAGGTGGATTCTGTCAGACCAGCGGTTCTCAGCCCTCAGTCATTCTTATGCGCAACTCACTAGGATTTGTATGTTCTGGAAGGATCCAAAATTTTTGCTACATGTTAACTTTGATTCAGTGATCCCCCTGCACGGCCGTAATCTGTATAAAAGCAGGAGTCTTTGCACGCATTGCTTAGCATAAGTCACGTATGTCCATTCCTGTGAATTCCATTCTACACATACCGGAGGTTCCTGCCACGCCGCTCGGGCAGGAAAAGCAGTAAAAGGCTCCGGACTGGAAAGGAAGGAGCAGAACTCTCCCCGCACGCAGGTGGTGCGACGGTGTGTTCAGAGGCCCCGAGAAAACAAGTCAGAGCTGTTAGAACCAATAAAACACTTCAGCAGGTTGCAGGCGGGAAGACTGACGCGAAAACGCATTTCTACAGCGAGCAACGAACGTCGAAAATGAAATGAAGGAAACAGTTCCATTTCCAATAGCGAATAAAGGAACAAAATACTTGGAAATAAAGTCACAAAAAGGAGGGCAAGACTTGTGCCCTGAAAACTACCACGAATTGGCGAAAGCGGTGGGGGAACACCCACGCGGATGGAAAGCCCCGTTCTGAGCCCGGGAGGCCCTCTCGTAAAGCTGGCCGGGCTCCCAGATTAATCTACAAACTCAGTCGCTTCCCTGCTGCCACTTCTGCGGATATTTTCGAGCCGATCCTAGAATTCATATGGAAATGCAAGGGACCCAGAATAGCCAAAACAGTTTTGGAGAAGAAGAACCAATTTGGAGGGTCCCCACCTCCTGATTGGAAGAAGTTACTGCAAAGCTCCGTGGGTTTTGTTCACGCAGACTGTGTTCCCGGCACAGAGACAGACATTTCAGCCAATGGATTACTCGAATCGAGTCCAGAAATAAACCCATAGATTGATGGTCAGTGACTGTCTGCCAGGGTGTCCAGAGAGTTCAACAGGGTGTCCAGAGAGTCCAGAGGGGAAAGCAGCAGTCCTTGAGAAAATGGTGCTGGGCAACCGGTTATCTCCGTGCAAAAGAACCCTTTCTCGTCAGGGACCCAGATGGACGCGTTGCGTGCTGATTGTTGACGGGACTCAGGCCGTGGGCTACCCGGGAAACTGGTGCAAGACTGTTCCTGGGCGCGGGGACGCCGGTGTTTCCGGGCAAGGTCAGCGTTTGTGTTGGCGGACCGAGTAACGAAGTCGCGCCCTCACGGGTGGCAGCCTCCCACCTGTCACACACCCACAGGACAAAACAGCAGAGGATCGGCAGGTTCTCTCCGCTTGTCAGGAGCTGGGACGGGTGCTCATGGCCCCAATGCAGCAGAGTTCCCTGCGTCTCTGCCGGCGCGGTCTACACGGGAGGCTTCCAGAGTCTCCCCGACAGGAGGCTGATGGGCCCTTTTACGTGAGGAAAGTCCGCCCACTTTTGTTCCAAAGCAATGGGGAGCTCAGCCTGCAGGCCTGTGCCAGGTCTTGCTGGGAAAGGCCCCGTTCCTGCTCAGCCAGGCCGTAGCCCCAGCCAGAGGACAGAGAGAGAGAGCCAGCCCAGGCCCGGATGACCTGCAGAACCCTGGTTTAATTCAAAGCCTGTTTGCTTTCTCACTTTCCACCATTTTTTCCTTAAATCAGTCTGATACTTACAACCAAAATAATCCCCAGCCAGCGCAGCGAGCCCCCACCAGGTGACCCCTCCCGCCTTATTTTTATCCCGTTTCTGCACATTTCTCCAGGAGCCCTCTCCGCACCTGAGATGCGGGACCACGCTGGAGAGGAGGGCGATAATGAGATCTGGGGATCGAGAGAGAGAGGAGACTGAGCCCCTTGCCTCTGCGTGTGACTGTCAGGCTGCTTCTCCTTCTGAGACCAAACCGTCCCCGCGGCAGTGTCCCTGGGGTGGCTCTCAAGGGAGCTCTGGCTATGCTGGGGAGCAATCTTGGAAAACCCTCCTCCTCTCGCAGATGTTCCTGGGAGCGGAGCAGCTGCGTGCTTCTTTCCGGGGCAGCCTTGCAGGGACGCTCACCCAGCCCGTCACGCTAAGTAATTGGATCCTTGAAACATTTATTGGAGCCTTGGAAAGGTGCGAACACACCCTCCCACTGACAGCCCCATTCTGAAGGAGAAAAGGACTCCCCATACTCTCTCCATTTCTGTGGCTGGTCGTACATCTTGATGATGGAAATTGGCTGTGGGCTGGGGCATCGGGGAGCAAGGGGGAGCGGAACAGGTAGGAGGGGCACGCCATAAAGGAACTCAGCCCAGGGAGGGCTTGGGGGTCCCAGCCAGCCTGCTCTGCAGAGGCTGCGGAGTGGGGTGGCCTCGGGGGCCCAGGCAGAGGCTCCGGACACCCAGACACAGGGTCTGTGACAACTGTGCCGTCCCTCCCTGTCTGTCCCTGAGACAAGCAGTCCTGAGCTCCCCACCCCCAGGGCATGAGGGGAGTTGCCGGCAGACGAAGCAGCGCAGGCGAGGTGCTGCTGGGCCCTCAGGTGCATGGAGCTCGCCGTGGTTACTGTTCAGCACCTCGTGCCCAGAGCTCAGACAGCGAGTTGGCTCCTGACGTACAAACTGAACCAGCTGCAGCCACGGCTGCTGGGCTGGCCGGCTGTCACGTGGCATCTTCTCCCCAGATGCCCGTTGCTCAAGCCCTACGCTGGAAGGGCCGTGCTCACTCCCCCCTGCGTCCGTGCATCTGGCAGGTAGCATGTTTGTCCCGAAGGTGCCTGCTGCATTTTCCGCACCAAGGAGTTGATTGGCAGCTACCACGAGCCTCGCTGGCTGCTGTCTGACTCCCATCAGGTGGAGCCGAACCCAGGAAACCAGGGTCCCACCGAGTTGCCAGAAGGTGACTGAGCCAAATGTGCTTATGTCCTTGGAGGGGCACCCCAAGCAGGATGAGATGACCCCGCAGGCTCTGGCCCGTCGAGAGGGAGGCACTCAGATGGGCCTGTGTTCCGTTCCGGATCCTGATGGGACACCCCTCCCCCAGCAAGCCCGGCCCTGGCGCTGGGGCCCCGGGGTTGTGCAGTGAATCGGTGGCTGAGCTGAGACGGCGTGTCTGGATCCAGCCACACCGCACACTCAGGTAGCACCTGCTGCCACATCCCCTGGGTGGCAGGTGCTAATTGCCAGCCCACACCCGCGGCTGGTCGCACGCGTTCAGCAGACGATTGTAAAGCACCTTCCATGGGCCAGGCCCGTGTGAAGCGCTGGGCCGCTGGCATCTGTGGGGGAGGGAGAAGTCAGCCGATGACAAACCAGGGGACTGGCCGCTGACCAGCATCACTGCTGGCCCCTCTGCAAGGCCGGGGACCTCCCCAGACCAGCATGAGGTTCACTGGCGCCTTCAGGGCACTCAAACTCACAGAAGGCTGTTGCACCCGAGGTGGCGTTTACTGCCAGGAAGGGGACGGGCCCAACAAAGCCGGGGGACCAGTGCCCTTGCTCCCAGCTCCTCACGGGCCTGCTCCTCCCAGGGCTGCCGGGGAGACCCGGGCCTGCCTCCGTCAGCCACCAGAACGAGCCTGCCCGCCCCATGTCCCTGGTCACTTTTCATGCCATTAGTTTTTAAAAGAAAACACCCAGTTCAAAAACCACACCCATGGGAAAGGGACAGAGTCCTGGCCCCCAGTTCTCCCCGCTGCACGGCCCCCACCCCCAGCCGTCCCCCCGCGGAGCCCTTGCATTCATTTCCCGCGTCTCCTCCCAATTGCTCTTTATAAAAACACAAGCACATAGGTTAATACTTCCTTATCTCCCTCCCCCTTTCTTTCACGAAAGTAGACGCTCTGCATGCAGAGCCCAGGGCCTCCCGTTCTGCACAGACGCGCCTTCTCGAGCTTTCCCGCGATGGGAGGCCCGCCTTGCTCCGTCTTCTCTGGGTGCAGGACCCGGGAGTCACCCAGCCAGGCAGTGGGGACTCGGGAGTTTGCCCAACACGTGTTATTACAGAGGACGCCTCACAAAGTATTTTTGGAGACATGCCTCAGCAGCTAGCTCCCTGCACGTGCCACCGCACGGAGGCAGCCAGGGTGCGAGTTCTGTCGGTGAGGTTGCTGGTTCCCAGGGAAAGCCAGTGGAGATCGGGATGGATTTGCCTGATGTCCCTCCACTGGTCGTGCTGTTCTGTACACCGCCCCCCTCCACCGGAGAGGGTCTGCGGCCTTCAGGTTCCTCGTATCTCGCACGAAGGCCCGGGATGTGTGATTTCCGGGGCTCACGATCCGCGTTTCCTTCCCAAACACACGTACCAAACGCTGGCCCAGCGTAGCAGCGGCGTGGAGGCTATGTTTGGTGTGGAGAACACACCCCGCACTTAGGGCTGTGAGGAGCAGGGAGTGAGGGGCCAGAGGCAGGTAGAGGTGAGCAGTGTTAGGCTGGTGTCTGGGGACAGGGGGCTCTCCAAGGAGGTGACATCTGTGCAGAGACCTGCCTGCCTGGAGTGACACAGGGCCATGTGCTAACAGGGAAGACTGTCCCGGCCGAGGGGACGGCTAGTGGGAAGGTCGCGAAGTGGGCAGGTCCTTGGTGGGAGGGGTGACTACTGAACAACCCTCCTCGCCCCCAAATCCCACATGGGGGGACGGGTCAGGAGATAGGCTATCCCAGAATGCAAATCACAGTAGTTCATAGATTCAGAGCGAACCCACTCTATGTCCGAAAACAGACCCCTTGCCTGAATTCCTTTCCCTCTGCACTGTCGTGGAGAAGGACCAGCTGCATGGTGGGCCTCCCGCAGAACCCCTTCCGGACCTCCTGGATGACATGCTCAGCCGTGGGACCCCAGACTCCTGGTCAGCAGCCCCGGGAGGACGCGGTGGGGCCAGACCAGCCCGGAGGGGAGGCGTCCCGGTGTGTCAGGTGCAACCACAACACGGCCAGTTACAGTGGGACCACACTCCTTGGAGAAGGAGGGGGATGCCGATTGGAAGAGATGACAGGCAGGAAAACGGGAAGTAGCCTGAGAGCTTTCTTTTCACCAGGAACTGTCCCAGGGCCAGGAGGGCCTTTGCTTCCGTGGAACGGACTCCTGCCCGCACTGGGCAAAGCCTATGCATTCCCAACGGCCAGCACTGGATGGCGGGGACACAGGTCGGCTCAGACTTCCTCCTTCCAGGCCACTGACTGGCGATGGAGATAGAGTCACCTCCGAGGACAAACAGTGCACAGGCCCACCTGCCTGCAACACGAGACACCGTGGGGGAGGCGGCCCTGCCTTTGGGTGGCTGAAGTGAGCTGCGACTTTGCCCATGTTGTTGGGCTCTGATGCCTCCCAGGCCGAGTGGCGACCAAGGCAGCAAAGGAGCCAAGTCCCTTTCCTGCCAGGACAGCAGGAGTGATTTCATTAATGCAAGTGAGGGCGGGCCACCCCGAGTCTAGGGACCCCTGCCATCCGGGCACCAGAAATGTTTATGGAAAGATTTATAATTGAATACCTCAAAAAAAACACAACAAATCCAAGCTGTAATTGTGGGGAAACCTGTTTCTCTTTATGTTCCACCAGCTGCCTCTCGTACGGCGGCTCCTGTGTCTGAGCGCCCTCCATATGCTCCTCCTGAATTCTCCTCCGGTGGCCAACGCTCGCTCTGCCGTCCTCTCTGTTCTCACCGGGGAAACCGCCTTGCAGAGAGTGCGAGCCGCCCGTCCGCAGCCGGGCATGGGGTCCCACACTCATTTCATCCTCTTGCCTGTGTCGGTCGTCTCACCTCCGGACAGGAGCAGGCTGTCCAGTTCACTTAGATCTCAGGATTCCCAAGGTCTGGTTGGATCCCCGATGCCACGTCTTCTCCCCAAAGGACAAGTCGATGTATTGGGATTTGATACGACAAAGAGCATCGTGAGCGGCGAGAAGGGACACCTATGAAATCCAAGACTCGGGACTCTCGGTGTGCCTTGTCGTGAACCCTGTGTGCGCGCCGGTGCCTCGTCACAGGTGACCGGCTTGGATGGAGCCGGGCCAGGCTCCGGGGGGAGACACAGATCACAGCAGTGAAGACACCTGGTTTACCTTCCAGACAGGGAGCCCCAACTAGGCACAGAGGAAGGAAGTAAGACAAGTCCACAGCGTGGGCTGGCAGCTGGCTGGTCGGAGTCCCGGCAGAATAACACGCACTCAAGTGGGAGGGCTCGGCCAGCCGTCAGTGGTGCTGAGTGGGGGCACAGGCACTGCCCAGCTGGGGTAGCCTTACCGTGAATACAGCTCGACCTTGAGCAGGTTGGACAGCTCTTCGTCCAAACAGTAAACGTCCATGGCGGACTTCATCGATCAGCTAACCCGTAGCCATGGTCTCTGGCCATAGTCTCCCTCGCATGAGAGAGGTGACCGTGTGACCCACCTCTGGTCATTTCAGTGTATAGGTGCCATCTGAGGAATGCCTTAGAGAGAGGCATCGCTTCCTGGCATTACCAGTGCCTCACCACTTATACCTGCATTTGCACTTGGCAGAGTGAGGATATGCTATGAGGAGCTTTGGCAGCCTTTTTGTGACCGTATTTAAGTCACAGTGTTTAAGCTCAGTACTGAAACACTGAACAGCAGAATTAACGGTGGGACTACCTCCCCACCTTTGATTCAGTTGCCTTCTATTTGCAGTTGAAAGTATCTTGAATTGGTGTATTTAAAAAAAACACAGCCTATTATAACACTAAGATGTCCACAAAAAGACTGGATTAAATGTTTATGGTGACTTTATTCACAATAGTCCTGGACCAGAAAGAGCTAACGTGTCCACCCCCAGCTTGGATAAACCACCGGTGGTACATCCACAGGGGGGCACCCAACTCGGCAGCAGAAGGGGTGGACGAGAGGTGCGTGCCACCCCAGAGAAGAGTCCCAGGTGCTTTCTGCCCCCATGACATATGAAAGGCGTCATACGGACAGGCTGCACCCTGTGTGATGCCACGTAGTGACACTTCTCCAGCAGCCAACTAATCCACGTTTTAAAGAAATCAGGACCCTCAGTGTCTCTGAGGGTGTGAGGTGGACGGTAACTGGGCGGGGGCATGAGTGGCCTTCTGGGGGGATGGTCCTGTTCTGCACCCCAAGAGCAGTTACAGGTGGGCAGTTACAGTACTGTGACTATTTGTGCACTTGGCAAGTGAGTCATTCACATGCTCGAGTATTTCGGGGTGGATCGCACTGTAACACTTAGAAAGGCACCCCAAAATACAGCTGGTCGGTGGATGGTGGGGGGGTGGGGGGGTGGAAGGGTTTCTGGTGACGTTTAATGAAATGCTGTCCGTGGAATCTGAGTCGTGATCGCTCACCGTCCGACACTTGTCACGCCTCTGTGTGTTGGAACTTTTCACGATAAAATGGGGGAGGGGGGTGTGTTAATGTAGGCATGGCAGAGTTGCTGTTGCTAACACCTCACAGTTTACCCGGCAGCCCTGTCTTCCTGCGGCGAGGGCGGTTTTATGGAAATGGGATTTGGATCTCGGAGTCTGGATGAGCCGGAGCGGAGCTGGCCTTCCTGGGACTGAATTGTTTACACACCGCTTTGGGTAATGCCGGGAGGACGCCTCCGACAGACCCAGAAGGGGCGCGTCTGCTACCCAGTGAGTTTAGCCTCAAAGCCCAGAATAAACCCGTAAGCCAGGGGCCACAGGATTCGGCTGCCTGGGAAGTTTCACCAAGCGGCGTTGAAATTCAGGCCCCAGACATCGTGCACCTTGGGGACGCGGTGGGGAAGCTGCAGCCTCCCCTCTTTTATTAGAATCAACAGCTTCCGTGGCGCAAGCAAATGCCTGGGGAAGGCTCTGGGGCTTAGCCCTGCCCTTTCCGGGCCCTGGGTGGAGAGAGATTGTGTTTTCAGAGCCCCTGGTTTATTTGTGCAGGAAATGAAATGACGAGGTGACAGTTGATGATGCTGAAACGCAAAGCCCCTGAGAGTATATATCACAGGAGCTTTTATTTTGTTCCGGAGTCATTTTGCAATTAACCCACAAGCCGTGCCAACAACAGGTGAGGAGGGAAGGAAGGGAAAAACCCCCTAGTGTCTGGGTGTGCTGGCTGCAGGGCGTCCGGGTGCCTTCCCCCTCCTCCCGTTGCTGCGGCCCGTGGTCCTCGGACTGCAGGAAACAGAGGCGCCATCCCTCGGAAGCCCGCGAGTCCCTGGTGGACAGAACAGGACCTAACGCTAACCAGTGAGGCTTTGCTGAGACACAGCTCCTCTTTCCAGTGGAATTAAGAACCTCCTTATGTTCTCATTACGCACAACGGCACAGCAATGCCTTTTATAAAACACTTTGAAATGTTCCATACAGAAGTAGTATTTCGTCTGACCTCCAGCCTCCGTCCAGATCCGCACCCTCAGTTCCTCCCTCCTTTGTCCGCGCCCCCTGGGCCGGAGCGTGTCCTGTTGGGGCCCCTTCCTAGCATTGCTGGGCTGCATCCTTTCATCTCCCGCTGGTCCTCAGTGTCCGAGAGGGGCCGTAAGCAGGCCAGTCCCCAGACGGTCTTCATCATCCGTCTGCAACGGTCTCTGCTGCTTTCCTCGCCCGAGCATTCTGTTCCCGCCCTGGTTCGCTGACGCTGAGGGCGTAAGAGCCAGCCGAGCCGTTCTTGTCTGTGCAGACCAGTGGCTCTCGACCTTTTCGGAGGTGAAACCTCTTCACACTGCTAAAAATGCCCGTCAGTAATGTATCACATGGGGTATTGTCACCACGCTGAACATCCTCTGTGCTCCACCCATTCCCCCCCACCCCAACCCCCGGTGACCCCTGATCTTTGACCTTTCACTGTCTCCAGGATTTTGCCTTTTCCGAGATGTCTTAGAGTGGCCGCCATACAGGACGTAGCTTTCTAGGTTGGATTCTTCCACTCGCTCATATACACGTGAGGTTCCTGTGTGGTTTTTTGTTTGTTTCTTTGTTTTTTGCATTGAGTAATGTTACAATGTTACATTGGCGGATAGACTCTTGATTCATCGTCACCTGCTGAGGGACGTCTCAGCCGCTTCCAGGTTCTGGCACTCACGCATAAGCGCCCACATGCCGGTTTTTGTGGGAACGTAAGTCTTCGACTCCTGTGGGTGGACACCAAGGGTACGATCGCTGGTTTGCCTGTGTGGTGAGAGTGGGGTCGGTTCTGTGAGAAACCACCCAAGGGGCAGCCCTGTCTCCCGCCAGCAGGGAGTGCGGCTCCCTCTGCCCCACGTCCTGCCGCATCTGGGTTTGGCCATTCTCAGAGGTGCGTCCTGTGCCTGCTTGTTGTTTGGTTTGCGTCTGTCTGAGGACACACTGCGGACACATAGCCCGGCTGTGCACGCGCCCTCGACGAGCGTGGGAAACCAGGGCCGCAGAAAATCCTGGGTTTGTTTCCCATTGGTGGGCACTCAGGTGCGGCCCTGCGAGTCATGCCTTTGGAACCCCCGTCCTCGAGCTCCCCGGTCCTCGCCCTGAACCGTGCCTGGACCACAGCCTTAACCACCCTCCGCGTGGTTCGTGCTCCCTTGTGACGAGTGCTCTGCCAGCGTCTGTGTGAGGCTCATGGGGTGAGGCCGTCCGATGCCTCACTGTGTGCGCATGTGGAATCGCCACAGGGCAGCAGGTGTGTGTAGAGTGGGGGGGGCATCACATCACCGTTATTCTGGTCATTCGACGGTGGCGTCCTCCACGGGCCAGACACATGCAGCGGGGCCTGGAGCTCAGCCTTGGAGTGGGGGCTCCAGTGAGAGTGGGGGCCAGGTGATGCATGGCGTGGGCTTCCCTGCATCGCCTCCCCCCACAGGTGGCACCTGTGCCCCCTCTCCTGGCCACGACATCCAGCAACGTCTCCAGACTTTGACGAACATCCCCTGGAGGGCCAGCCAGCCCTGGCTGAGACCCACCGCCTCGGAGCCCAGCTCAGAGTGGTGTTTGGGGCACAAAGGTGCAGCAGGGCTGGGTGGGACCCAGGACCTGCCCGCAAAACGTTGCCTGCAGACCTGTCCGTGCAGGGCTGGCGGGCTGGCGGGCTGGTGATTCTGGCTGGATGGGCAGATTTCTGCCTTGAGAAGGGCTGCGTGATCCGCTGAGACCGGGCAGGGCTTTTGTTTCAAAGCTCAAGTCAACGTTACGTGTTGATTCTTCCCAGAATCACACATCTTCTCAGAGCCTCTCGACACTGGTGCCCAAGCAGCCTTCCCAACAGACAGGTGCGCCCTGCCCCGCCCCGCCCTCAGCAGCACTGGTTTGTTACCACCGCTCTGCCACCCCGCGAGGGTTCCTCCTCCGGGCTCTGCAGCAGATTCGTACAAATGAAGCAACTTGAAAGAGCGCCCCTGTGTTAAGACTCAGCTGTTGTCTCAGTGGGGTCTCCCGGCAGAATGGAGGGATTGCCCAGCGGTACCTGCTCCACCCCAAACCCGGCGCCCGTAGGTTGTGTCTGACCCCTGTGTGTTAGCGCCGCCTGTCCTTGCGGAACTTCTGGCCCTGTGCCCCACATCCCTGCCACAGCTCCTTCCTCAGTGTGGTTGGGGCGTTCACAGATGTCACCCCGGAAGACACCCAGTTAACAAAATCGGCCTTTGACACTTTCGTCTCTCACGCATCTCGGCGGCTCGCTGTGCCGTCCCACGCAGAGCTGAAGAACACATGTGTGCCGCCCCCGCTCTGTTTGCGCCGGTCTGGGGGGGCTCCCTGAGCACACCTGGTGTGAGAGGTGGACGGGGGTCTCTCACTGCCTCCCATGGCCTGGGTCGCCTCAGAGTGACCGCCTGCTCATCCCGTTCGCTCGGCCGTGTCTGGCCTTCAGACGGCTCACCGGGACTCATCCCCGGGACTCATCCCCGGCACTCGGGCTGCGAGCAGGACGGGGGTGCGTGTGTGTTTCCGTGAGGGTAGTGTTTTAAGCTGTCACCTTCCTGAGCTGTGGCTTCGCACATCAATGAAATAAAAACAGCTCTGCGTGTGCGTCGATGAAAACCATCTGGAACAGCCCGACAGAGGCCGGACCAGAGTGGGAGCGAGCAGATCGGGGTTTGTGGGGCTGACAGCTGCGCAGGCCCCGTGCAAAGGCTAACCTGGCCTCTCTCTCGCCTGTCTCCCTGCAGGGCCAAGGTGAAGAAGGGCGTGAACATCCTGAGTGCCCGGACCAGTGAGCCTCAGCAGTGGGACGTCCGGCAGGAGGTGGGAGACGGCGGGAAGCACGCCACCGCCACCGTGGTGTGCCAGCGCTTGGGGCCCAGCACACGAGACAGGTAAGCGCCACCTCCCTCTGTGGCCGCCACGCAGGGTCCTCGTGACCCAGTGTCCACCTAAGAGGCTTAACTGACCCTCACATTCACTGCTACTTTGCAGGGCTACTAACCCTCGGCCCTCACGCCAGGGCAGCCCCATGTGCCCTGGCTGCCGTGGCTCAGCTGGTTGGAGCATCGTTCCATAAACCAAAAGGTTGCAGGTTCAATTCCCAGCCAGGGCGCACATGCCTAGGTTGTGGGTTTAGTCCCTGTTCCAGGTGCATACGAGAGGCAACCGACCAATGTTTCTCTCCCCCTTCCTCTCTCTCTAAAAGCAGCGGGAAACTGCCCTTGGGTGAGGATCACAAAGAGGGGGCGGTGCCGTCTGGCAGGTCAGCCGGAGGGCAGGCCGCAGGTTCGGAAGGTCCATGGTCCAGGCTTCGGAGCAGAGCTGAGTTAGCAAGATTCTACTCTGCTTCGCCAAGGCTCACGCGCTTCTTCACCAACACCTGTGTCCCCAGGGGCTGTGTCACCTCCCAGTGCCCTCCCTACCGGACGAGAGGCGAGCAGCTTGCTTACCAAGCGAGCATTCTTGGTGCGCAGGGTTCAACTCGCCGTCACTGGGGACGGATTTAAGGGCAGGAGGTGACAAACGGTGGCAGTAATGCGTAAGGATGTGCTGTGGGGGCCTCTGCACAGACAGCTAGGTGGTTATTTAAAGTGGTCACTTCCTGTGCGTAAAAGCAACATGTGCTCCCTGCAGAACGTCAGGAAAATGGGGTTATATAGGGGCACGGGCGTCAAATCCTACGTAAGGGTCCCCGCCCCCCAGGGGTCCGCTGCTGCTGGCAGGCTGCTTCAGTTTCTTCCCACGCTTCATACACATGTAACATCCATATGTAGCGACTGTGTCGTGGAGTTTGATTATTTTACAAACTTGGTATCATGACCTATTTGCAGACTTTAGAGCTCTTGTCCCTATATTCGGCTTCTGTTGAAAACACGTCTCCTGACATCACCGCCGCTGAAACACCTCTGACGGCCACGCGACAGGCCGTCGTGTGGACTTACCATGGCGTAAACCAACGCGTCTGCGTTGTGGGACACTCATGTGGCTTTTGAGTTTTACCCACGTGGACAGGAAACTCCGCTCTATGTAAACCTTTGTCCACTTCTCGTTTTGCCCCAGGCTCCTTCTTAGAATCAGAAAGTTCCGTCATTCTGAGGCTCTCAATACCCTCCATCAGGGTGTTTTCCTGAAGGGATTAGCCGCAGGGGACCGACCGACCCTTCCTGGGACGTGTTTCCTGTGTGAAGCTGCTCAGCTACTGAGAAAAATTCTGCCCCTTCTCACTTTGCTGGAAACTGCCCCCCACCCCCGCCCGTCCCTTCTTTTCACATGCAGACAACAAAACACCTGGTGTCCCCAAAAGCTCCCTGGCTCCAAACCCAGCCTTCACCTGCGTCACCCCCCGAGCACCGTTAGGACGCCCGCGGGTGAGGACTGGATGTCCAAAGGCATGCCCGGTCCCTTTCTGTAAGCAACAGATGGTGCCAAATTAAATCTCCTGTGTCAAAGGCACATGAATCTAATTAGCCCAGCCCATTCGTGTAGATTTTGCAAATGAAAGGGGAGGTGTAAAACAGGCAGTGAACTTATGTAAATAGTTCCTCATGTCACAGCCAGAAGGCGTCTCCAAGGGAGGGGGGATGACTTGCTGATAAGCCCTAAACAGTCCCGGAGGCCACCCCGTTTGCTCTGGGCTTTCCAGAAACTGCTGTGGGTGCAGCTGTGCTTTTGGAGAGTGTTAACACGCCGTCAGTCACGCTGGGTGTTTCGGTAGAGGGAGCCTCGGTCCAATGCTTGTGTTCCCTCCGTTTCAACCCTGGAATTGTTGGCCACCGTGGACTAACTAGGGTTGTGGCCAGCTGGGGGCAGCCTGGCCGCCCTCCGCACATTCGCTGGTTTCTTCGAGTGAGGTCTCCGCGGCCGTGTTTGCCTCTGCGGTGTCGGGGTGTGCTGACGGGGTCCAGAGCCAGGTTCCTGGGGCGTGTCTGTCCTGGCTCCTGGTCAGTGAGGTCGGCCGTAGGAGCAGGACTCACACCAAAGAAACTGGCAGGCGCCCCAAGTCAGTGCTTTTTGGTGTGGTCGGGACAGTGTCGGGCCACAGCCGGGAATGCGCCCCCAATCGCGCCTCACCCCCTCCCGCCGGAACTGCTACTCACTGCGGAGTTTCCTCGGAACCAGCTTTCCATTGTCCTGGTTTTTAAAAATGCGCCTTCATTGTTAGTAATAACATCTTTGAAATCATGCGTTCGAGGTACTTTTATTATGTTCTAATGTACATTACAGGAAGGGCAAAACTCTACGAGCCATATTGGAGCAGGGACATAGTTCAATGGGCATTCTTGTCGCAACAAGAAGTAGGCATTCCTGTACACTGTGGGCATTCTGCAAAGTCAGTGGGGACATTGGGGCTGCCACCTGTGAGGCTACAGGGAAGGCGAACCTGCCACCCGCGCCAGGCCCAGCCCAGCCCCACTCCCCGCTCTCTTCACCAAACACCTTCACCCACGCTGGGTCACATACGCCTTCTTCAATTTTCCTTTTTCCTTTGGGGCTTCTTTATTGAACTGTTGCAGTCATGGCCCCTTCTGGGAGGAAGGTGCAGTGTCTGAGGAACAGGAATTTAAATGACTCTGTATGTCTCATAGCGCCCGGCGCCCCGCAAAATGCTGTGTGCATGTTATTTCCGCACAACTCCGCGGGCTTCTAGGGACAGAGTGGTCTTGCAATTGGGGGGCAAAGGAAAGAGATGAAGACCTTCAGAGGGAGGAAGCATCCAACTGAATATGTGTGCCAATGATTAAAAGCGGTTTTGAGAAATAACCTCCGTCTCCACCAGGAAACGGAGACGCTCCCTCGCATTGAAGGTGAGCGTCAGCGAGTACAGTGTGAGCGCACGGCCCCTGCTGGGCCAGCTGCGCTGCCCGCGGAAGCAAGGGTCTGAGGGTGTGACCCATAGATACACTGGCTCCAAACTGAGACTTCCTGGCTCCTGCTTCTTTCCTTCTCTTTTTATTCAGCTTATTGTCTTTAAACAGGGCTGGGACGGGGCTGGGACAGAGCCCCTCTGTGAGTCGGCAAGGCCGACGCACCTGCCCGAGCTCCGTGGTTCAGCCGCCCACCGACCACCCATGAAGGGGGAACCTTCACGTATTCAGAGGGTCCCTGATGTCAGGCAACCTGGCGCTCGATTCTGCACGCCTCCCTTCTTGTCCCCCTGTGGACCCTCTCAGTCACACTCTTGCTGGAGTCTTAGGAGCTGGGTGGCTCTGGGCTGGCTCCCTGTCTCAGGGCACCGTGAACTTGGAAGTGCAGAAGAGGGACGGCCGTGGCCTGTGGGTCCCTGGGCTCGATTTTTCTTGCTTTGACACTGGATCAATCGACCCCAGGGGTCTAAGGTATGTTATCATTTGTCACTTCACTAAGGCACGGTTTCCCTTTCTGCTGCTGTGTCTCTCTGTTCTTTACGTACTTACTTTTGTGTGGGGGAGAGAGCAGGTAATCCGTTACCCAGTTCTGAACTCAAAATATACACGGAATGGTGTGCCCTCCGCTCCCCCAGCTCCCGTCCCCAGAGGCCACCAGGCTTGCACTTGCGCGTGGACTTTCTGACACTCGGGAATCCAAAGGGGTTTGCCGCCTGCAATGCGTCAGAAGCCCAGGTTCCTTCTCTCCGGTGGCTCTGGGTGCCCGAGGGCTGACCACGTTGCCACAGTCCGAGACGGGCACCACCCCCCAGGAGCCCCCCGACGGACAGGTGGGCGGGGGCGAGGGCTTTGGGCTCCAGGCAACGGAGATGTGTTTTTGTCTTCCTCCGAAGAACAGTGAGGAGCCTCGAAAATGTTTCAGGCAGGAGGGCGGTGCAGCCGCACCTGTGTAAACAGTGCTCCTGGTGAATGCGTGGAACCCAGGGCGGGGGGGCGGGGGGCCGTGCCCACCACAGACTCACAGCAGATCAGACTGATGCAGCCCTGAGTGAGGGTGGCAGGCGCCCCCTTCCTGCCGCCAGTTCCTTCCCTCGCCAGTCTCCGAGAGACGGGAGACCCCGCCCCGCTCCCCGTCCACGGCCTCCACGCCACTGGGCAGCAGGTGTTTACAGGACAGCCGCACCCCCTCGCTTGGCAAAACCCTCCAGGGGTTTGTTCAGGAGAAATCACAGCAACACGTATTAGGAGATTTTTAAAAAGAGCAGGGCGAAGAGGCAGCCTCTGAGCGCAGAGAGATTATTCTAATACCTTTAAATTAGTCCTCGAACTCCCCGACTGCTCCCTCCACGGAGCGGTGACAGGTTGTTCTGCGGGCCTGTCCCCGGTAACCTAATAAGGCTTTTCTTCCCGTTTTGCACATCACATTAATTCTTCATAAGTGGGCCTTATTATTCCTCACTTGTCCCATCTCGGTGCGGTATTTTCTCGGCAGCGGTGTGTAAACCAGGCTGGTTAAGTGGCAGAGACGTCTCATCCATCATGCCTGTAATTTTCCACCCCAGGAGGAAATGCAGACGCTTCCGTTAAGGGCGCAGGCAAGTCCCCTGACTACGGGGCTGGCTCTCGGCTGAGGGTCCACCTCTCTGCGGGGGACAGACCAAAGCGAGTCACTCTCTGGGACCCGCAGTGGTCACCAGGGAGGTGTGCGTGGGTCTGGGTGAATGGGTCAGCTGCTATGACAGCCCCCCGCCCCCTAGTCACCGATTCAGCGAGAGAGAAGTTGGTTTCTATTTTGCTTCATGTGTGAGTTTGTGAGGCAGGTCTGCTCGGCAGAGGCAGGGGGCCCAGACTCTTCCCAGTCCGTCACGGCAACACCCGAAGATGCTGCTGTGGTGGACGGAGGCCAAGATGGCTCATCACCAGGGTAACTTCCAACCCATAACCAGGGGCCAGGGGGAAGTGGAGAGCCGGCCTCTGCTTGTGAAGGCAGGACCCAGAAGCTGCAAGGTCCCTTCCGCTCCCATCCTGTGGGCGGAACGTAGGCCCAAGGCTACGCTTAGCTGCAAGGGAAGCAGGGAAGGGTCATTGTTCGTCCTTCGTCGGGCCCCACTCCAAAAAGGTGTGCTGGGAGACAGGGGCAGTGAGTCATCTCTGACCCACGTAGGAATCTGAAAACACTGGAGAATGAAGGGGAAAGGACAGCCGAGGTGGAGGCGGGTGAGCAGGGAGAGGGGGCGCTCTGACCCGGGAGAGTGTTCAGTCATCAGGCAGAGTCTGAGGCGCCGAGGTCCCTGGACCCCAGTCTGGTGGGACGTCCCCCGACAGGAAGGAGAGGGCTCGAGGGCAGAGGGCCACCTGGGCAGGGTTTGCAAACAGTCCACACGCACGAGCAGGAACCAGGAGGGTCCAGGGGAGCCGGCCGGCACGACAGGGACGAAAGATTTAAGGCCGCACTGCCTCCAGCCCGAGCTTTCCTCGGCTCCCGAGGTAATGGCAGTAATGATGTGAAAGCCAGGCATCCCTCTCTGCAGAGCAGCTGCTGGGCCGCTGTCAGAGCCCTACGGGGCCTGCGTCCTGGCCCGGTGCCACCGTGGAAGTCACTCCCAGGCCTCAGGTTCTCTCTTGTCTGTAAAATCAGCCCTTGCAGGACCCGCAGGGGTGAACTGCGAGTTCATTGTAACCTCTGAGCGCTGTGGTTGTTACTTAGTAAGGCTCACGGAACGATACTGTGTGATTCTTATTATTTCCAGCAGCCTTGGGAGCGAGCTCCCCACGCCGGCCTAGAGGCCAGCCCCTGCCCAGCAGGGCCCTGCACTCACCATGGCCGGCGGCTGCCCTCAGCTGCTTCCATGCAGAAGTTCCCATCTAGCTCAGTACCTCTGATTCTTATGATAACCCCACGTGGTTGAGAGAGAAGGCTCTGCCGTTGGAAATCAGCTCTGTGCTGTGTCTGCTGCGCAGCACTGGGGAAGTTACGTAACTTCTCTGAGCCTCCGTGTGCTTATCTCTGAAAGGGAGGTTGGCTCTCTCGCCTCCTGAGGTCGCCCTCAAGAACAAAGGAGTTCTCGTGCATCAGCTCCTTGGCGCTGAATGGCCCTGGTGTTCCCCGGGGAGGCCAAGGTTCTGTGTTTTGGGTCAGCAGTGTCTGACGGTCCTCCCCCGCCCCTCCTCCGGGCCTCCTTGGTTTGGTAAGACTGGTGCCTTACCTGGTCGCGAGATCAGGGGGGCGCAGGGGCCCGATTCCCTTGCAGTCCCCTCTCCACAGAGTGAAAGGCACTGAGGGGCTCTCAAATGGGGTAAAGAGAGAAGGAGCTGGCCCCTACCTCCCCAGAGGGGGGCGGTGTTTCTAAAGAATGCTTGTTGAAGGAGCAGAGGGCTCCTCACCCAAGGGGTGAAGGGTGCAGGAAGGGTGGATGGAAGGAAAAATAAAAGCACACTTTCCATTGTCCATTTACACCATCGGCTTTTTATTAGCCGGTGGCACCAAGACAGAGACAGCGCCTGAAGCCGCTCGCGCAGAGGGAGGCAAAACGCGACAGGTAAGTGGTGAATCAAGACAGTCAGCAAACAGCTGTTGGGGACGATTACATTCAAGGGGTTCCTTTTTTTCCGTGAAAACTTAGTCACATTGGGCTTGGATTAATTTTTCACTGTCTCCCGCTCGGCGAGGGTGGCTTACACAGCCACCTCAGATAGGACTTCGGGTGTGCAGTGTCTTGGGCCAAAACCATGAATGACAAAAAGAGAATAAAAAGTTAACCAAAATCAGAGACCAACTTCAGAAGCATTGAACTCACTCCTGCTCCCCAAGCCCCTGGATTCCTCCTGCTTTGATCCATTTCGGTGATTTTTATGCCGTTAATGCGAGATGAAGAATAAACCCCAGCCGTGTTCGGGGGGAGTGGCAAAAAGCACAGAAGCTGGAGCGAATGCGGCCGGGGCCCCTTTCTCCCAGGAAAGCCGCTCGGCACCGGGAAGGGGTGGGAACGGAAGAGAAAGAAAATGCAGGGACGGAAACACACAGGCATGCACACGCCACGGTTGTCACACCGAGCAAAGACGGGGCACATTCGGACGTTTCCTGGAGCTCAGCCACTTGGGCCGCGCTCGCTCGTGGTTGTCAACAATTAAGCAGCCCGAGCGCATGCGTGGGCCTTCACAGATCTCGCTTTGACGTGCGTGTCGGGAAGGACCGCTTGACGAATGAGTCTGGGGTTCGACTTCCTTCTGGAATCTGGCCAGTTTTCTCCCTGTTTTTATGCATTCGCGGCCAGCCTGGATGCAGGCGGCGTGAAGTTCAGAGGCTGGGCCGGTGCCCGACTGGCGTGGGGGCTCCCCCAGAGACCCCAGCTGAGTCTTCCTTCCTGCTCCGAGATCTTCGGCGCAGGGTCCCATCCCTCACGCTCCCAAGATCGCATCTTACTTGTGTCCCAAGTAGGACAAATGGGGAAGGTGGTGGCCAGTGTGACAGATGAAGGCTGGCCAGGCCTGTTTTGGTTAGAAACACAGTCACTTCCTTGTCAGCTGTGACAAAGGGCAGACTGGGAGGGAGGTTCCTCGCATGCCCCTCCCTTGAAGCACACACTCCCTCCCACCGTCCTGTTGTGGGAGCGTGAGTAGGCTCTGGTATTCTTATTAACTACTATTTAGGGAGTGATAACTTTGACCAGCTTCTACTCGGTTACAGGATAATTTTCCAAAAAATAGAAAAACCAGGACAATCATGACTCTCTTACAAAAAAATGAACATGTCAAAACTTTTAGCCAGCCAGTGATTAATGAGGGAGCCTGAAAAATGGTCTACCATTGAAAGGAGGGTTTGGAAAGCTGAGACGTATATAGGCCGTGAAACAAATTTGTACATGGGTGAAAAACTTCTTCCACTTGGGGGAGACGAGAAATCAATTGTCCCTCCACCGGGCACCATTTATCTGCACGTCTGCCGACAAGAATTATTATGTACGTTGCTGCCATTTATCTACAACTTATTGAATTGTAACATAAATCAAACTTGATGAAAACCACAAACACCGTAGAATCAGATAATAGGAGTGACATGCTCTTCCTCTTTCTTTTTTGGTTCTTTTTCTTTTTTTATTTTAATTTTTGGTTTATTCTAATTTTTGTTTTATTCTTTATTTTCTTTTTTAATTTTTTTTTGTTTAGTTTTTGTTCTGTTATTTATTTATTTTTCTCTTGGAAAAACATGCTCTGAACATGCGTGGCTTCCCAGTGCAGACGCTCAGCAGCCTCATGGTCCTCTTCAGCCTTCACAGTGGTTCCCCACATCGCGTGACCTCCGGATTCCCAGAGGCTGAGACCTGCCTCCCCCATCGTCACCTGGCCTTGGGGGGACCGCAGAATCAGCCGAGCCCCTGTGTCTGTGGGTGAAGAAGAGTGCGCCATTGAGTGAGGGGGGCAGGTCTATAAGGTGTGGTGCCGGGTGCTCAGCAGGTTAAAAGGACCCGTCGGTGACACATTCTCCTGTTTAGTGGCTCCCATCTCTGAGTCCCGCCCCTCAGGTGAGACTGACCTCTGCCTCTGTGAGCAGGCAGTGACGAGCGGCACCACAGCCCTCTGCCTCTGCGTGCTGGAGATTTCTCTGCGCACTTTGCATCCCGTAACTGCCCCGTGGACCCTGGACAGCGGTGGCTGCGGACAGCTTGCCCGTGACCACCCAGCCAGCGGACTGCGGAGCTCCAAGGCCAGCCACCCGGTTCCTGGAGCTCAGCGTTTGCGGTTGCAGTCGCGAATGTGATGAAGATGCTGGGAAGTTTTTACTGTGCTGGGAGGGGGGCGGGTCCAAGCTCCTAAAAGGTGCTTTAAAAATTCACCTCTCTTACGCCTTTTGTTTCTTAGACAACTTTTCATCGAGATCTAATTTACACCATAAAATCACCCTTTTCAAGGGCAGAATCTTTCTAGTACGTGGCAGACTTGTCCAGCCCTCGTCCCTCTAGAATGTTCTCATCACCCCGAAAGGAAGCCCCCACGCAGCCTTCTGTCCTCTTCACCCACCCGCCCCCCCCCCAGGCCCTGGCAGCAGCGCATCCACTTCCCGCCCCTGTGGCCCTGCCTGTTCTGGACATTTCACCTAAGTGGCATCACACACCGTGTGGCCTCCGTGTCTGGCGTCTTTCCCTCAGCGTCATGTCTCGAGGGTCCTCCCCGCTGTGGCCGAGGCTGTGTCAGAGTCTTGCTCCTGCTGGTGGCCGAGTCCCAGTCCACCGTGTGGACGGGCCGCATAAGCCTCTGTGCCTCCCCCGCCCCCCGGCTGTATTGTGGTAAAGTTGCAGATAAAAGTGAGTACACAGGGTCCAGCACAAATAACGCCCCTTTTTTACTACAAAATCATAAGCATGTCATTCTGCAACATACCAGTAGCCCACCCAGGCCCACCCTGTGACATTTTGGGTGAACTGTTCCAATCGAAATCGTCACACCCTACTGTTATCACCCTGCCCACCGCACTCAGGCAGGCCTTGCTTCTGCCGGACCCTACGCTTGAGCACCCAGGGGAGGAGTTGACCACTTACACATCGGGACGTGATCGCCACGGTCAAGTTCATTCACCCGCTGTCACCTGCGCACGTGCGTGTGAGTGCTTACTCCGAGAAAGTCTCACTCACTCACACGAGGCAGTGTTACCACTGCAGCCCCCCGCGCCGGGCACGGCCTGCTCACCACGCGCCCGCCTCGTTACCGAAGCCCACGCCCCGGACCAGCAGCCCTGCGCTCCTGGGAGATCACACCCTGAGGCCCCGAATGAGCCTTGTCCCCCAGCCTGAGAGACTGTCCCACAGAGGAATCGGCCCTCCCAGGGCGTGACCCAGCCAGTGGACACCGGCTCACTCCTCAGCACCCTGCTTCTGCCCTGCCCTCCTGAACTGGCTGCTGACCTGTTTAGGGCTTTGGGCTCCTGTGTTGAGGTCACAGAGAGATCGGTGGCCTTCGGGTCCCGCCTTCACGGCCTGTTAGAAGCCTGGAGAGGCCGCCCTCCTTGCTGCAGACCCAGGGTGCTCGGCGGGGACTTCAGGTGCCCATGGCAGAACCTTCTAAGTGCCATGCGTGACATCTGTCATAGCTGCAGGACATACCTGCTGTTACTATTCAGTCAGTATCTTATACAAAACTCATCTCTATCTTCTGCTTCAGTAAACTTACTTCAGGAGGAAACTTTATATCCTTCCCAACCGTGGAACCCCCAGCGCCAGAGGCCACGGGTGAGAGGCAAACACAGAAATAAGTGCGATCGGATTCTTGGCCCAGGGGGCCCCCTGCTCCACGCTCGGCTGCAGCCTTGAGACCCTGCAAGGCTGCCCCGCCCCTGAGCGCCCCAGGAGAGCGCTCCTCTTAATCCTGTCTTTTGTCAGAGCAGAAGGGTGCGTTTGAAGTTGGAATGTAGGTCATGCCTTGAAGCCAGCAAGCTGCCTGCCTCCTGCCTCTCGACTGGGGAGCCCCACTTAAAATTATCTTGAGAGCTACCTGCTGGATGCCACTCTCCCGGGAATGGCTGGGCAAGCAGATGGCAGGGGCTTGCCCTGGCACGCAAGGCCTCGGCGAAGGTCACTGTCGCCGTGAATTCCAACTTCTTCCTCGGGCAGCGCCCCTCTCCCCTCTGTCAGCTCCTCGGCGCCCACTCCTGACTGGCTCTTTCTGGCGTTTCCAGCAGTCACACCTCCCCTTCTCCTTCTCCCCCCTCCAAAGCCCTTCCCACCTGCAAAGCCTGCTTCGTACCTGATTGTGAATTATCAGGTGCAAAGGGTCTCCCCAATAGGTTCTTTCCTCCTCTGTTGTGGCTGGGAAATTTTGTTTTCTTTTTCTGTTTTTTTAAATAATCAAGACAGCTATTTAGAAAGCAAACATATCATAGAAAGCATTACTCCAAATAGAAATAATGGGGGCGGGGGATATCTTTAGGGGATCATTGTTACCCCCCCTTCCCTCCACCAGTTCGGCCAGTTTCCTGGAATCTCTTCAGTGGAATCCTGGGGCCACACACAAGGGGACACAGTGGAGGAGACAGGCGATCCCTGGGTAGAGGGCGTGGCATGGTGAGGGGCGTGGTAGGATGAGGGGTGTGGCCTCTGTCCAGGGCTGGCTGCAGTCTGTGCCCACGTGAGTGGCACTTCGCTAAGTGAAGGCAGCAGTTCAGGCAAAGACACTGTGAAGCACCATGTTCCCAAGCTGTGAGAAAGGCTCACGGAGATGCGAGTTCAAAACCCACCATAAGCACCGGCTGTGGGTCTGAGCCCCCTGAGCCTGTGGACGTGGGGCAGCAAGAACGGGGCAGCATGGGCAGGGCGCCCGAGTCGGTCACAACGTTGCTGGAATCCCCGTTCCGAACCTTGTCTCTCCTTTCAAACTGCACGAGGACGAGAGAAATGTGGGATTGGCTGATGGCAGCGAGCTCACACGACGTCCAGGTCGGCGATGCAGCCCTTGGCGAACCCGGCGTCCCTCTGCGAGGGAGGAAACTCCTCCTGTGTTGGCCACGCGTCGTGGGCGGTTTAGCAGTAGTTCACAGCCAGCTTTGCCTCTCCTTTGAAGAGGATCCTTCCCAATCCAGCGGTTAGAAAAAGAATCCCTGCTCCTTGTCTCTGAACCCCTCTGCCAGCCAGTCTTTAAAGCGCAGAGGTCACCGTTCCGACGACCAGCCAGGACATCAGACACGGCCGGGCCCCAGCCGGAGTGCACTGCAGAGCCAGCAGCTGCTGTCCATCTCCCCAACTTCTCATCTTCTCTTTTTAGGGCGTAACACGAGGCTGTGGTTCAGGGTGGTCTGAGAGGCGCCAGGTCATGAAGGGACGCAGCCAGGACACAGAGAATGCAGATGTCGCCTCACGTGCCTGGGGAGATGCACCGGGGGCGACGGGTAGCCCGGGTTCGGCCCATCGGGGAAGGGGTGAGGGGATGGAGCTGAGGGCCGGTGGGGTGTGGGAGGCAGCTGCATTCCGGGGTTCAGACCCAAACAGGTGGCTTCCAGTCCACATCTCACTTCTGCATTTTCTGCGCAGCGCCGCCTCCTGGCCACGGGAGCCAGATGGCAGGAGGTCAGGGTTAAAGCAGCAGGGTCACAGGTCTCAGTGACCACAGGCTTTGTTGGGGACACAAACATCTAAAAACAATGTCGATCCCCGGCTGGTGTGGCTCAATGGATTTAGCACCAGCCTGTGAACTGAAAGGTTGCTGGTTCGATTCCCGGTCAGGGCACAGGCCTGGGTTGCAGGCCGGGTCCCCAGTAGGGGGCGTGTGAGAGGCAACCACACATGGATGTTTCTCTCCCTCTCCGCCTCCCTCCCTTCCCTCTCTCTAAAAATAAATAAATAAAATATTTCAAAAAATAAAAATAAAGATGATGTCACAAGTGTTGGCAGCCCATGTGCCAGACACAGGGTCGTAGCGAGAATATGAAAGAGAGAAACAGCCCAACAGAAAAGAGCAAAGACTCTGAACAGGGCGTTCACAGAGAGGAAATAAAAGTTTCTGGTAAACTTAAGGAAAAACGCTCAGTGGACAGGGGAAAGGCACGTCAACACACGTGTAGCAGGAGTGCCAACTCATACCCCCACATGGGACTGTCAGCTGGTACTGACTCTTTGGAAAACGATCTGGAATTTTCTACCCAGTGTGTGGGTGTTTGGCTCCTATGAGGCAACAGTCCCCCTTCCTGTGGTTACAGAAAACTCGAGACACTTATAAAAGGGAAAACGTGGAAAACAACTGTCCATCAACAAGGAAATGGCCAATTAAATCCATGCCACCGGCTTCCACATGTGTGATTTGTGTGCCCCTAATTATACATCATTTTTGCATATGCAACGAATGTACAATGTTAACAGGTTACACAGATGCACTTGTATGCTGCCATATGCTCTGGACCCTGCACATCAGTGAGGCATTTTTGAAAAGGAAACAGACAAGTGACCCCCTGGGGGAAATATTTAAGACACGAGACACGAGGTCTCTCTTATGCAGGAAACCCGGGTGTAAAGGAGCATCCCCCACTGGGAACTGTGAGCCAAGCACTGAAGGAGGGACATTCCAAATGCAAGAGTTTCTGTCAAAGCATCAGCCTACGGGGGCCCCTCCCTTCACCAGGAGGCAGCCCGGGCCTGTCCCCGTGGTCTCCCGCAGTGCTGGCGGGACGGGGGAGGTGTGGGCCCACCGAGAGCCTGCAACTCAGGGAGTTTGGGGTGAGCATCTGAAACCATGAAAACGCCATCCAGGCTGTTCCTGCCATATCCTCCAGCCAAACCCATCGCAGGGCCAGCCTGGGTTTGAGGGCGGCTGGCTCACCGGGGCTGAGGCCTGAGCTGCCCATGGCTGTTGTCTGGTGTGCAGCCAGGAGAGAGACGGTGGTTGCCCTTGGGGCCCTGACTCCTTGAAGCCCAGTGCCCACAGAGGTGGGGGGACGCATGTTCTAGGGTGCCACCACTGACATCTGGTGCAGTCTCCTTGGACAGCACCTCAATGGTGGGCAGATTTAAATGCCCCAAACCCATGACCCCATGGGGTGTGTGTGAGAACGTGGCCTGCGGCCCGTGGCCTCTACACCTGGACATCTGTCACAGCCCCGTCCGTGACAGCCTGGAAACAACCGGCTGAATAAACCCAGGCAGTTCCCTTCCACGGAATATTATATAGCCATTTAAAATGAGTTATATCTGTAGCCACTGATCTGGAACGTTCTCTAGGAAATATTGCTAAGTGGGAAAAGAATGCCAGGGACCCAGCCATGCGTGTGGCGCCCGAACGTTTGAGGGTAAAATATGAAGCGAGTGTTCAGCATCCAATTTCATGGGTGAACCGCGAGGCCACTGTGCGCGGCGGGACGGGCGGGCCCAGTGGGACGCATGCAGTCCCCCGGAGCTGCCAGGTCCCTAGTGACAGGAAGTGCAATGTGTGCCGGTGCCGGGGCTGGAGGAGGGGACTCTGTGTCTAGTGGGGACACGGTGGAGACTTTTCGAGATGGAAGAGTTCTGGAGACCTGCAGCAGGGGTGGTTGCCTGAGAATGGATGTGCTTAATGCCGCTGGACTGTGAGCTTAACGGCCGAGACGGTCAATGGTATGGTATGTGCATTTTACCAGAATTAAAAATGAAACAAAGGAATATGTTTGTAACTGGATAGCAGATCTCCGGAAAGCTCTACGATGGGAGGGGACTTGAGAAATTAAGGGTCAGGGATGGGAGAGAAACTTTGTTTCACTGAGTTCTTTTCTGTAGCGTTTGGGCTGTTACTATGTGCGTGCTGCGCCACAAAGTATCTTTTTAAGTGTCCAAAAGATGGCAAATAACGGAAATAGCCAAATGTGCTTTAACAGCATGTGTTATAAATATATAATGCGCACTCGTATGTAATTTGTATCATACATTTGTATTAATGTGTTGTTTATATAGTTTGTGTCTTAAAGACCTGTTTAGCGGTGTATATTTAGCAATCTCTGACCTACTTTGCTAGACCAGACGTTGGCTCTGTCGTGGTTAAGAGGATTATTAGCTACGGGGAGAGAAGGGATTGGACTTGTATTTTTCCACTATTACATAAGCAAATACAACCACCCAAGTGCCGACTTGACCTAACTCTCCCTCCGTGATGTGTGAGACTTGACCCGTGTATCTCCCTGGGGTCTTTTCCCCCTTTCTTTTTCGTCCCTCGTGGCAAGAACATTGTAGCAAATGTTAGAGAGGAACTAACCTGAAAGAGAAAGGGAAGCGGATCGGAGGACACGTGACCGCGAGTGGGACGGACAGACCAAGCTGCGGGCACGCTGCATGGACGGTCCTGGGACCCCTGCACCCCCATCTCCTCCTGAGGGGCATCTCTGCAGCCATGTTCAGGTCCCATCCCAGCGGCCTGTCCACAGCCGCAGTGGCCTTGGCATCCCTCAGAGTGTCCAGGGCAGCCGCTCGTCTGCCTGTGGGTGCAGAGATGGGGGTTGGGGTGGGGAGAGGTGCAGGACCAGGGCCCTGGAGACCCCGAGTCCAAGTCTCTGCCCCTCATTTCACTCACTCAGACAACACTCACAGATTCTTTAGCCCTCGGAGGGGGAAGGGGATGGAGGTGGCGTCTCTCGGTGCCGAGACCGTTTCTCGTGGTGGCAGCGTTCCCAGTAGGTGCTGGCAACAGTGACCGCCGCTGGCCAAACACACCTCAAAGATGGTTCCCCAAGTCCCACGTCCAATGACCTCATTGGTGTGGAGGCCACGGTGACATCCCATCGCTGAGTCTCTTTCTTTAGGGACCATTGAGCTTGTGGGTCCCGGCCGTACCATTCCTCATCACCAGGCAGTGAGAGGTCTGGCCCCTCAGGGGCTCTGAGGACTGAGTCTTCCTGTCACGAGCCTGGCTCTGCAGTGGGGCACTCTGAGACACCGGTCGTGACAACTCTGTGATTCTCATGTTTACCACATCCCTGCCCTACAGCAAGCAAGCTCCCCCTCCCCCTCCCTCTGTCCCCCCCCTCCTGTCTTTCTCCTTCTGTCTCTTCAATTAACCCGAGAGAAAGCTCTGTGCCCTCGTTGGGCTGGAAGTCTGGAGCTTTTCATTTTCGAGCCAGTCCCGTGAGGCATGTGCCGTCCCCGCCACTGCACGGGCCTCCGCGTAGAGAGGGTGTCTCACCACTGGCACATGGGATTTGGGACCCACGTCCCGGGTGTATCTGGCGCCTTTGTGGGGACTGGAGGGAGCCAGATCTGGGCTCAGGTCCGGGTTCACGGATGAGTCAGGTCCGTCCTAACTCCTCCCTGTGGGCCGAGTAGAGCCACGTGGTAGGGGCAGCGTGGGGACTGGGCGGCCACCGTGTGTTAGCCCCCAGTGCGGCGCACACGCACCACAGACCCAGGCCCGTGTCTCTCCCCCCATGTAACCCGCCAGCGTCCAGCTCACTACACAGTTATAAGGATGAATGAGGACAAGCTAGGGGCCGACGCAAACCATCTCTCACTGCCCTGGGCTGCATCCCGGGTGCTTGAATCCCCTCCCCCACCCAGCAGTGGTTCCTGCCTGCCCACGGAGCCCTGCAGGCTCGCTGCTGCTGTGGGACAGGGACCGGGAACCAGAGGACAAAGAAGTCCAGCCCAGCGAGGCTCTGCCTCCCTCTCCAGGCTCCGGTCGTTGCCTCTCTGGGATCAAGCGTCACCATTTGCCAGGATTAGTGCCGAGCCAGCTGCACGGTTCTGCCCAGGTGCCAGCAGGGTCCCCACAAGCTGGGAGGCTGGGCACAAGGAGAGGCACTGGTGAGGTCTCATTTCAGCTGCCACCTCGGGAGCAGGTGCTCAGTGCTCAGTCCTGTGCTACGTGCTTCCCATCGTCATTAGCATTGTCACCATCGTTACCCTTGTGGGGTATGGTCTTCCGTGTCCAGGGGAGCACCGTGGTCACCAACCCGCTCAGCCCGCGGCACGGGGAGCCCACCTCCAGGAGCTTACTCGAAGACGAAACTGCAGCCTTCACACTGATGTCTCAAAGGCTCCGGTTCCTTTCGGCATCTTCACTCTCCCTTCGGCAGCTTTCAAGACACCTAAAAATGGCTTTTTCTGAACTGGAGGTCCCCTTGGATCCCTGGCCAAATAGTTCCGGTGGCAGTGCCTCTGATGTGGGAAACCGCCCTGCTCCCCCTGATGGCCACCCCCTGGCTCGGTGGCAGCCTCATCCTTCCCCTCTGCCCACGACAGCGAGGGTGGCTGGCCTGCCCACGTTCCTCTCGGCCCCTTCCCTGGAGAACGAGGCGGGGAAACAGTCTCTGATCCCCTGTTTGTTTTTCCATCCACGACACGCTCTCCTGATGCCGGTCCCCCGCGGGCTCTGCCGATGGCTCACAGGGGACACGTTGGTTCGCGCCTCTGCCTGCTTCTCAGGCGCAGCCCGCCTCGGGGTCAGGACACAAGGAAGCTTTTTTTTTTGAGACCCAAGAGTGAGATGTCACTTCCAGATCCCTGGGAGGAGGTGGGGACAGCCTCTGAAGGCCCCACTTCCCAAAGTGCTGGCCACGGATGTGGAGACCACGCCCACGTGTGTTGGAGTCAGTGTGTAACACCCGGAGGATCCGGACTCCGAGCACACCCTCCTTTTACTAAAGGAGGAACCGAGTAGCCATATCATGGGGCTGGGATCGACGACATCCAATAGGAGGACAGGAATGATTGACATAAGTTCTCCCCAAAAAGCATGGTCGGACCCCCACTGCAGAGCACAGTGTGGGGCGGGGCACCCATGAGACCACCTTCCCAGCTCTGGTGAAACCCCGCCTGCGGGCAGAGGACGCAGGAAGGCCCCTGGGATGGAGCGGAGCCACGGAGATGCGCAGCGTCTGCATCAGTCCCGCTCTGTCCCCTCCTGTGTCTTTAATGAAATAAGTGGGGAACTGGCAGCAGGTTCGGGGGCTCCTCATGGCAGGTCGTGACCCACCATGGACAGGGAGCATTCACTTCTGTGTCCCTGGCACCAAATGACAGCCCCTGGCACGTGTGGGGACTTAGAAACGGTTGGTGGCTGGGCGGAGGGCTCAGGGACGGAGTGGACCCCACCTTCTAGTTTATAAGTAAATCCCCCCCAACCTAGTACTTTTAGTGGGAGTGTTGGTGCTGCCACCAGGCCCTTCGCCACCCACTCCGGCCGCTGACTGTGAGCGGGGCCGCTGCACAGGTCATCCAGCCCCTCCTCTGCATCGGTGGCGCTGCGCGGGGGCGTCACACTCAGCGGCAGGCTCTGGAGCAGGGCCAGCGGCTGCCTCCAGTGACAGCCGGAGAAGGCGACCTTGCAGCAGTGGCCCCCAGAGCGTGTCTTCCCTGGAAGGTCTCCAGTCGGCTCCGCTTTCCGTGTTCCTCTTGGAATGCGTTCAGCCCTTCTGGAAAAGCTGATAGCTTCCAAGGATGCTCCTGCCCCCCGTCTGCGGCCGAGCACTGACTCCTTTTCCCTCCTGGGGGGAGATTAATGGGAGCCTGACTGGAGGCGGGAGAGAAGCGGGTGCATATCAGGAACTCGGACCAGGAGTGCTCACTCATTCATTATTCATCCCACAAACATGCACCGAGCCCCTCCCAGGGGTCAGCGCCACGGTGCATCTCGAGGGTCTGACCGTGAACAGAACGACGTCTTCGCTCTCGTGGGGCTTGCTGCCGAGAAGGAGGAGGCGGGTGGTGAACCGGGTGCTGACGAGTGTGCAATGTGCTGTGTGCTGATACCGGCACAGCAGCGGCTGAGCTGAGGGTACCAGGGCGGATGCTGGGACGGGCCACGGGGCTGTCGGGGGGTGGGGAGGGGCGGGCTCCAAGGCTCCGAGGCCCAGGGAGCGGGGGTCTCTGCGTCACCCTAGGACTGCCAGGGCGGAGTGAACTGGAGAGAAGATGGTACAGAGAATAGTATGTTCCGTGGGGGGTGGAAGGGGGGCCAGGGGGCACTGTATTGTGAGGACACGGGAGGTGGCCTGGGGCGGTTGCTCATAGACAAGTTACACCAGTTCCACTTCCGTGGTGGGTGTTGGTGCCGTTGACGAGCCCCAGTGAGCAAAGAGTGCCCCTGCCCTGGCCGGGTGGCCCAGTGGGTTGGGTGCCGTCCTGTACACCAAAGGGTTGCGGGTTCAAGGATCAAAACATAACAGTAGACTCAACCCTATTCCTTCATCTGACATACTACCTGGTTCTCCCTGGGAGCAGCAAAGCTAGCGAGCAAACACAGATGCCAAGTTCACAGAGGCATTTCAGGTCGGAGCTCGGTTGACTCGGAGTCCCCAGCTCAGCCCTATCTTCTGCAAGATGGATCTGGAGGGAAGGGCCATCATAGCACCGGAGGAGACCTGTGGTCCTCGGATGTCCTGCTCTCTACAGCCTCATCCGCAGGCAGGTAGGATCAGCTATTGGGCACGGTCATCGCTCAACGCCAAGGTCTGTGAGGTTTCCGGGTCCCTACCCGGTCTCTGAGGGACAGTCCCTGACGTACCCAGTGCCCTGTCCCCTGGCCCCCTTTGCGGGAGACCACAGCCAGGCCAGGGTGTGTCTCAGTTCTTCCCCAGCTGACCCGGACAGGGTGAACCTTCCACTGCTTGCCCGCCCTGCGCACTCAGGCCCCGAGGGCCGGGTGGAGATGCGGGCAGGCCCTCAGAGCCCCATGCTCCAGCACCCCGGCCGATTCTCCCTGCTTCTGCCACATTCCAGCAAAGTCAACAGGTGGCCCTGGGGCTCCCCAGGACTCAAGCAAAGAGCCGTGTTGGCCAGAGCCTTCATGAGTCACCTATTGCTGTGTGACCAACTGTCCCAAGCTTACTGTCTTCAAATAGTTATGATTTCTCACAGTAAATAGGGTGATTTCCCCACCGGTTCTCTCCAGGCTCCCACGTGGAGCTAAATTTATCTGGCACAGTAGCTTGGGGCCAGGGTGGGCGGTCCTCTGTCCCCCCACATGATCTTCCTTTGAGTGTCTTCACGGCCAGTCGGATCTGAAGGGATGGACTCAGTGCTTCCTCCTGCTGGGAAGCACCAAGGCCATGCTGGGGGGCCACCACCGTGGATGCAGAGCCCCGCTGAGCGGTGTCTGGGGCCACACCTCCTCCACCCAGACCTCGAAGGCCTTTGGCAACTGTACCTCCTAGAGTGTGACCCACCTGAGCTAAAATGTCCGCTCCTTGAGAACGGAGACGGCACACACTCCTGGTACGTCAGGTCCGAGGAAGCCCCACGCTCTGCAGCAAACCTGCGTGGAAAGCAAAAGCCAGCAGGAGCGCACGACGGAGCCCCCGCCATGTGGCCAAGGGACCTCTGGGGACGTGGTGGGGACGTGCACACGGAGGGATCTGGGAGGACTGGAAGCTTCCAGGAACTTTCTCCCCCACCATCAATAGCACCACTTCCCGTGTCAGGGACAGTGGAAAATTCGCTCTGGCACCAGCCAGGGCGTCCTGTCCAGCGCCGCTTCTGCCCCAGGTTTTCGTCCTGAAACTTCCCTTGGCTCTCACCCACTCTCTGCCTCCTTTTCCCTGGGAATGTTGAGGCATCTTTTAAATCCCTGCCCCCAGCATCACGGCAAGGAGAGATATCTGTTGCTTATCACTTGCGGGGCCACAGGGATCCGCTTCAGCACCACGGACAGCTCTTGGCGATGGAGAGCCTTGGGGGGCCCCATGGGGGCCGTGGGAGGGTCTGAAGAAGCCAGCCCTTCCCAGAGATGCCCGTGTCCTTTGCTTCATGAAATAAACAGGAAGTAGAACGAGTAAAACCAAGCCTGGCCCAAACGGTTCTGTCCCCCTGGAGCGGCTCCCCCTCATGAGGGTGGTCTCTCCATTTTGTGTGTCCCACTTCTTTCTGCAGGCATTAAGCGGTCAGCCGTGGCTGGTGACTTTGGAGCTGAGCCCCATGACATGCTACAGTGGGGGCTGGGGACACCCTCGTGGCTTCTCAACACACCCCCAGGTCCCATTTGTTTACGGGATGAGGTCCGACAGCTAAGAGGCTCGGTGAGCTGGGTTTCGAGTGCTCCAGGTTTTATCGTGGCTATTGGCAGAATTTATTTGCTTTGGAGTAAGAGCCTTTTTTAAAGACACTTTTGAAGAAATATTTTTACTGCAAGAAGTCTACACTATTGATTTAGCAAGTGGTGGTCCTGAGCGGTTCTCCAGAGTCACGTAAGGGTTTAAATTCCTCCTTTTTTTACTCCAGCATCAGGGCGCCTCACAGGCTGGCACGAGAGCTCCTGGCCCCTCGCGGCAAAGGCCCTGCCACGGTCCCGCCGGCTTGGAGAGAGTGGGAGGCGCTGCCCTCCGACGGAACCACAGACACACGTGTTCTATTCTCCGTCCCCGTCTGCCAGCATAGTGCCTTCATTGTGCCGCGCCATCGTGTCTGCCAGGGACAGCTGTAGAGTGACAGCCCTGAATGAGTCCCCATTCACAGGGGACAGCACAGAGTCCGCATCCCTCCTGGGGCTCGTGCGCAGGGAGGGGAGCGCCTGGCCCGGCCCCAAAGGGCCATGTTTTAAAGGTGGCTTTAGGCAGCCAGAGCTACGGCCCCGGAGAATGAAGTAGGACAAGACCTGCTGGAGACAGCAGAGCTGATGCTGTTGACATTACCTAGGGCCAAGCTCTGCCCTCAGTGTGTGAGACTGACCGCTCGTTGATTGCCTCCTCGTTTCGACTCCGTGCAATGGGGAGGGCTCAGGCCCCCACTCTGCAAATCGAGAGAAGGAGGCAGATGGTCCAGATGCCCCTCCCTCACTTTCCGAGGCAAATCATTCCCTCTTGAGCTGGCGCTGGATCCCTCTCCCCCAGAGGAGCGCCCGGCACCCCATAAATCACGCTTCTCTGGGCCGCACTCCCAGCCCAGAGGACATAAGGAAGATGCATGGGTCCCAGGGCTTGGTTGGTGAGGTGACTTTCCCGTCACCTGCTGCTCCAGCTGAGGTGACAGGTGAGGAATGAGCGTTGTGGCCGTTGAGATGCCCCAGAGCCTGAGTGGGCGCATGCTTCAGTGAGCACGCCCCCAGCAAAGGAAGGGGTTTCTCCGCCACATGTCACAGCGGTGGCAGCACACGCTCGGGACACGGTTTGTAAGAACATATGGTGTCTCTCTCTTTACATGCTATGGAGAAGGCCCCACATTCCCCTGCACACAGCAGCCTTCCCGGTGGGTGTCTGCTGAGATGTGGGGGCTGCTGACCCGCCCCCTGCAACCACACTTAGTATCCGGGTGAGGGCTGGGCTCCAGGTCACCCTGGAGCCTGGCCCACCCCACGAACCCTGCCATGCGCTGGGAAGCCCTCCCTCCCTGTCCCCACCAGCGCCGATTCTTTTGAGCCAGCAGATCTGGAAAGCGTCCTCGACAGCCCCTTCTCTGGCCCCCGGCACAAACTGGCCCGTGGTTTCTGACACCCAGGCTGTCCACCACCCGGCACAGTTACTCACCCAGGTCCCCAGAACAAGAAAGCAGCCCGAGACCAAGCGCCGACTAGGCAGCCAGCCGGGTGCGGCCCCCAGAGCCCCATCCAGGGGAGCTCTCCGGGGGTCTCGGATCTCACGATTGACCGCCAGCTGTCACAGGGGAGAACACCCAGAGTGCGGGACCGGGCGTTGGGATGTGCCGCCCTCAGTTTGCCTCCACCCCCCACCAGCTCCGTGACTGAGCAGCCACCGCCCTGTCTGGGCCTGAATTTCACCACCTGAGAAACATGAGATGTTTGGACCATCAGCAGTTCCCAAAGTCGCAGGGTTGCTGGGGAAAGCTTGCTAGAAATGCGTATGCTTGGCCCACCTTAAACTGAGGGTGTTGGTCGGAATTCTTAATGTCAGGCAACAGAGTCCCTTTTGCGAACGAGCCCCTCGAAACAGAAGAGGCTTCATTAAAAGCTACGAGGCAGTTCTGTGGCGGAGCCAGTGGACTGACTGCACTCACGGCCTAGCCAGGGACAAGGCAAGTGGGGTGAACCGCAGACCAGAGCCATGGCCAACTCCGCAGGGGCCGTGGCAGCGGACATGCTGTCACTTGGGGCTGGCGTGAGCATTGGGGGGCTGGGATGTGGGAGGCACCACCAGGGCTCCCCCAGAAGGACCAGGGGACCCTGACTCCCTCCCCAGCTCCTGCCTCATTGCCCACTTGAACACCCGAGTCCCCCAGGGCGGCTGTGACCAGTGGGCCCCTGCCCCAAGCCTGCCCCCAGCCTCAAGGCAGCCTGGATGGTATAGCTTTATGCCCTGAGCCCTACGGGACGAGCCAGGGAGGGGCCCCCTGCGGCACCTATCTCACTGCATGGAACTCAACTGGGAGGGCGTCCACTTAGTTCAGAGGTCAGCTGGGCTCACACATGCAGGTGAGGCGACCGAATTAGCTCACTGCCTGAAGAGCTGGTTCAAGTCCATTCGAGGGACTCGCCAGCACATACGCAGGTCAGTGGTCAGTGCTGAAGACTCTGTGCCCAGATGCTTGATCTGTGGGCGCTGCTCCACCCCACTGCCCGGGCCCCCGGCTTGCGGTTGGTGCCGGGTTGCAGGTGCCGTCCCTGACAAGGGTGCTCCCTGCCCGTGGATTCCAGTTATAGTGGTGACCAGCGGAGCCGTGGGGGGGAGGGGGCGGCAGGAAGGGTCTCCCACTGAGCAGAGTCAGCACCCAGCTGCTTTCTCTTGTCCTCTCGCAGAGCTGGCAGTCTGTTCCGTGAGGTCGTGCAGATGAACTTCGAGATAGCCGGCTTCAGCAGCCTGTCGGGGACGCAGCCCATCACCTGGCAGGTCGAGTACCCGCACACAGGGACCACGGACGTGGCCGCGTCTGAGATCTTCGTCAGCCAGAAGGACCTGGTTGGCATCGTCCCCTTAGCCATGGTAAGCCTCGGGGGGTCGTGGGTGCGCCTGCGTTTGGCTGACATTGTCCCCGTGTCCTTCCTGTCGTCCCCCAGGATGTCCGCTGTTTTGTGGGGTGTTGTCCTGAAAACTTTTCCACCTTCCCCCCCTCCGCCGGCCCTTCTCAGCTTCTGGCTATCTCAGGCTTCGTGATGTTTGCCGTGTCCCACACCAAGCGTCTCATTATTTGGTTTCTTTTTCCGAGTCTGTCCCAGTTCCTTTTTATGAGTAAACTAGGTGGCCGCGCACACTAGTCAGGAGGGGCTTTAGCTGCTGTAACAACCCCAAAAGCTCAGGTGCCTGATGCAACATGGCGTCCGAGCTGATGTTACCTGGCGTACGTGGTGGGGTTGCGCAGAGCCCCGCCCCGACGGCTGTGTCGTCCCCTTGTGGCTCCAACATCGGGAACCTTCTCGGTCTCCGTGACAGGGAAATAAACCGTTGTAGAGTCGCGTGCAAAGCCTTCTAACAGCGGGCTAGCAATGACGTGGGACACTTTCCCACACACACCTCGTTGGTCCGAAGGAATCCAGAGCCTGTCAGATTCCGGGAGAGGTGGGAAACGGGTGCAGGAGAAGCGCTGGGCGAATGCCCGGACGGTGCACGGGCACCCTGGGCAGTCCTCAAAAAACAGCAACAAACGGCCAAGTCCAGGCCTCAGGGGCCCCCCAGTGGCTGCCTCTGGGGACAGCAAATGGGCAGCCACTGCCTAAGCCAAGACCAGGTCCCGATGAGACGCTGCTGTGAAGGCCAGTGACACGGGCAAGCGGGGGACACCACTCACGTCTGTCTGTGTCTGCATTCCTCGTGAGATTTTGTCTTTAAATGAAAAACTAAACACCATGCCAAGTCTGGCGCAGGCAGGGGGAGTAAGAGGTCCTTTGCCCCGGGACTGACTGACTTCGTCCCCAATCGAATTTCCTGAGACGTGGTGGGATTTACCTGGAATTTTGAAGCTTTGCCACAATGTGGCTTTTTTCACTTTGCACGTTTAAGATGAAATCGTTGTCCCTGAGACACAATGGGAACTTGGTGGGGGGCGGGGATTCTTATGTAAAGCTTTACAATTTCTAGAAGGCATCCATATCTCTCTGCATTAAATAATTTAAAATACAGTGGCTGGCACCGGGCCGTTTGGAGGAGAGATTGCTACGTGCTCCCCAGGCTGCAAAATGACGACGTTAATCCTCACCTCTCTGGGGTGTCGTGGAGATTTATTACTGAGGTCCCAGAGGTCCCTGGGCCTCCCACACCTCATTCAAATTATGCAGCGAGAGAGGGCTGTCGGGCTCTGGCCTCTCCTGTGCTTTAGCCAGGGGAGGCGCAAGCAGGGACCGGACAGAGCAGGGGACTGAGTCTTCTGCAGTGACTTGAATCATGGCCCCCCAAGAGGACATGTGGATGGCCTAACTCCCCCCATGCCACCCCACCCTCCTGTCTCCCACCCCCATGGCTGAGAGCGCGGCCTGCTGTGGACGTAGGGCCTGGGCGGCTGTGGTTAAGATGAGGCTCTGAACCCCGTGACTGGGGTGAGACTGGACAGGAGGAGGTGCAGAGAGGACGGCGGCAGGGGCTGGAGGGATGTGCCTACAAGCCAAGGACTGTGAAGGGCTGCCTGCCGCCCTCAGCATCTAGGGGTGAGGCGAGGACGGGATACCCCCAGACCTTCAGAGGGAGCACGGCCCGGCTGACGCCTTGCTGTGGGACGTCTGGGCAGCAGAATCACGAGGGGCACATTTCAGTCGTTGTGAGTCACCGAGCGAGCAGCAGGTGGCACAGCAGCCCTGGACACCAGCCCATGCCTTCCCCTCCCCTGGCTGCATGTCTGCCAGGGGCTCCTGAGCTGGTGGGGGTTCTGCACCCCGAGGTCCTCCTCCCTGCGTGCCAGCCACAGGACAGCCTTGTGTGGCCCCTGGGCTCCCAGCCGGAGGGGAGTCTGGCTGCTGCTCCGCCTAGCCGCTTCCCATGGCCCACCCACCATCCACCCACAGCCTTCCTCACTTAGCCCAGACCCTGAGCACCACTGAGGGACAAGCCACGGGCCCCTCTCATCTCTCCTGCCAGGGACCCCACCACGACTGCCCTTAGCAAAGGACACAACCACGCACGGGAGTCGCCTTTTCTCCTTGGGCCTCAGACACTCACGCCAAAGGGGGCGGGTAAGGTGTCCGGGATGGGGGGGCACCTGAGCACCGTGTTGGGTTTTCCCACCCCCGTCCCGCGGCTGCTTTTCCCCCTGCTTTGCCGCCGCTGCCATCCGAGCAGCAGCTGGTTGTGCACTGACAGGCCCGCGGCCTCCGGGAGAGGCCGGGGCCGGCGTGCCCATCTGTGAGCAGTGGATGACTTATTGTCACGCTGGGGTCCATGGGGAAGCCAGCCGGCAGCGTCCTCTGGGCTCCAGGACAGCGAGGCGGGCATTTCCGAGTGCCAGGGGACCTCTCCTCTGATGGACGGGGGCTGGAGAATATTGTTTTTAAGGAGACAATGGAAAAATAATGTTATTGTTTTTCCAAAAACGTCCTCCCGTGTTCCCCAGGCTCCTTCCCCAAACAGAGCATTTTACATTCGTTACTTTCCAGGAGCATTTTGAGGCTGGCGTTGATGGTCTGGGGCAATTGAAAACCGTTTGCTCGGTTGAAAAATAACCACGCGAGCAGAGGAACAGTGTCCTTGTCACGGCTGAAGATTAACTCGGGAATTAAATTTCAAAATAGCTCTTCCCCCCACTAACCGGAGCAGAAGTCTGTCTCCGAAGCAAATCTGTGACTCACCTGCGGCTGTTTTGAGTCCTCGAGTGTGCTCTCAGGGGTGGCCCTGTCCATGTCTGCTAAGTGACATCTGGCCCACTGCCTGCCGCCAGGTCAAGGGTCAGAAAACGGGAGCATCATCGGGCTTTTAGTCTCGCAGTCGACATTATCCGAACTTGGGCTTCCCCTTCGTAAAGGAAGGGGTGGATTCAGGGACGGCCCCAGGCGCCCGAAGTTTCTCCTCTCCAGAATTTTGCTTACTTAGGAAATAAAAGCCACGTCCTCATTTTAAACATCGTGCACCTTTATGGGAGGTGGGGCGGGGATGGACAACATGTAGATAAGAAAAAAACCACCTCTCATTAGACAGGAGGGCGGGCGCTGCTGCCGAATCTTGGCGATTGCGGAAACGCTGCCGTGAACACGGGGGTGCATATGTTCTTTCAAACGGGGGTTTGGGGGGTTTCCTGATACACTCAGAGAAGTGGAATTGCTCGGCCATGAGGAAGTCCCATCTTGAATTTTGGGGGGTATCACCATAGGGCTTTCCACAGTGGCTGCACCCTCCGCATGCCCACCAACCGCGCACCAGGGTTTCCGGAGCACCAGACCCCAGATTCTCACCCAGAAATCAAGTTTCCCTGAGCAAACAGATGTGTGAGTTAGTCGTAAGTGGGGGCTCTTGTTAATTTATTGGACTTTTCGTCTAGAATTCTCTTTATCTTTCTTCATGGTGGAACTGATTATTTACTCCTTCGTAGGGCCTGCCACCCCTCCCCACCCCAAAGCACGGTCCATAGTTAATATTTCCAAGTTCACAGGACAAAGCTAAGGGTGGATGTCAAGCTAACCGCGGAAGTAGCTTGTGTGCGGAACGACCTCTGAGCTCGTTCCCCGAACAGCGGTTTACCGATGTCCGCACTGTGCCAGGTGGATGCTTTCCCGCTGCGTGAACCAACCTGCCCTTCACTAATAAAATCGAGAGCAGAGAGGCCGGGCTGCGTTTAGAAACCGGCCTCTCGGTCTTAGGAGAGAAGGTGTGAAAACCTCCGGGGGAGCTTCCTCTCTCGGACCCTGGTGTCCCGAGGGCAGGTCCTAGAGAACCACCTGCCCAAGCATCGTCCCTGCGCAGCTCTGAAAGCCACAACTTCCCTGTCTGCAGACCCCCTGTGGGCGCCAGGTGAGCGCAGAGCCCCGGGGGGCGGAGCACAGCCTGCCCGGCTGGACTGGCGGCCCCGCCTGAACTTACCAACGCACCAAGTCAACCCACTTTCCTGAGTGACAGCGAGAGAGGCTGTCTACGTGACATTTATTCCCTCGTCACTTTTCCTTCCTCCCTCAGCTCAGCTCCCAGCACCGCGCTGGGGACTCGACTCTGGCTGCCGGGCCAGAGCCGGGAGTCGCTGTCTGGAGTGGCTTCCGATTCAGACAAGGCGGGGTTTACTAGAAAACCAAGAGGGACACGTATTTAATTCCCTCTCTGGTGCACAGTCGGGCATCTGTGCCTCCTCGGCAGTCCTCGTCCTGGCCGATGAAGGCGGGGCGGTGTGCGTACCCCCCAACCCTGATCGTGGCCAGCGACGCAGAGCGAGTGTATCAATCAGGCGCTGTAATCAGACCTGAATCCACTTACAGTTGTGTTCCTGGTGTGATCTCGGCTGCGGGCCTGCCACCCATGACGAGGTTTAAATAACAAATGTTCTAAGATGCTGTGTTGTGTCCCGTAACGGGCAGAAAAACTCGTTTTCCAGTGCTCGCCCAGCCCTCTCCTGGCAAGAGCCCAAGTCCCCCGCCCGCACGGAAATTCTTGAACAGGAAAATGAAAGTGAACTGTTAATGGAATGCCAGGAACCTTAGGTGGGCGCCGATTTGTATGATAATTAATCTTGCTGTTCTGCTTTATAAATTAATAGAACGCTGAGATGAAATGAGATTTCTCCTCTTGGCCTCCGTCTGGATTTTGCCGTGCCGTTGACAAAGGTCAGATCGGCACGTCCATTTATTGTATTGAAAAGTGTTTCTTCTGCCTCCAAACAGGCGTATGGCAGAGTCCCAGGTTTTGCTTTGAGGGGCCACCTGCTAGCGGGGTCCCCTGAACCCCCAAAACTGCTCCCCATGAACCAGAAGCACCCTGCAGAGAAGTTCTGGCTGCTCGGGGCTGCAGCAAAAATCGGAAGCGCCGTCAGCCACGTGTGGTTCTGGTTCTGAGTCCAGAGAGGACTTCTGAGCGCCGTGGCTGGCCACAGGGTCACTCATGCGGTGTGAGCCACACCAGGTCACAGCCCGGCCCAGACCCTGTCCCGGTGGGGGTCTCCCTTTGCCTGGGCACTGTGGAGGCGTCCGCAGCTGAGGACATGCGTCCTGAGTGGAGCACATTGTACCTTCAAGGAGCCCCAGGAGCAGGTCCAGGCACCCCCTGATCCCCCACTGCCCTCCCTGCGCCCCCACCTCTGTGTCCTTCGTCCCCTCGCCGGAGCGGCCAATTCCTGTCGCTTCTGCTAGTGCGCCGATTCTTCCCGCGTCCTCTCCCTGACGTTTTCCCAGTCACAGCTGACATACGAGGTCACAGGAGGTTCCGGGGCACAGCGTAGTGATTAGACACGCGTGTTCCTGCTGACGTGATCACCCCAGCACCTGCAGAGTCACCTATGATTCAAAAATTGTATTCACATACAACAGGGTCCCAGAAGACCCCATGCGTGTTCCACGAGGACAGTCCTGTGAGTCTGGACACTCGCGGACGCCTGTGAAAGCACCACCCGGTCCAGGTAATAAGCATGGCCATCCCTCCCGCCCAGGTTGGCTGGTGGTTCTGTTTCTGGTTTCATTGCGACACTTAGCCTGAGACCTCGTGGCGCGTGTCTAACCAGCTGGGCGCCAAGGGCAGTGCCGTGTGGCGCGTCTCCGGAACTCAAACGTGGCGCCCACTGGACACCAGCCCCCCTACCCCCCGCAGCCCCTGGCCACCACCATCCTGCGCTCTGCTTCCGTGAGTCTGTTTTCGGTTCCTTGTGTAAGTGGGGTCGAGTAGTGTTTGTCCTCCCGCCACGGGCTCACTTCCCTGAGCGTCGTGGCCTCTGCGCCCGTCCGCGTAGTTGCAAAGGGCAAGACTTCCTGCTTTTTTACAAAACAGTAGTTAGTTGTCCGGCCCGTGCGAGCCACACTTCCGTGCCCACTCGCCCATTGCCAGGCGGTTGGGTTGCTTCCGTGTCTCGGCCACTGAGAATAGCTCTGCAATGAACGTGGGGGTGCGGGCAGTTCTTAGAGACCCCGACTTCAGTTTTCTAGCATAAAGACTCAGACTGGGACTGCCGGGTCACCCAGCCGTTCTGTCTCTAGTTCCTTGAGGTCCCCTCACCCCCTTTGGGTGGTCTTCCTTCCCACACTCTGCGACAGCAGTAACTAACGTTTCTGAGTGCTTCCCACACGCTCGGCATTTTACGTGAAGCACCTCCAGAGGTCGTTTCAAAGGCTCTGTGGGCAGAAACTGCTGCTCCCACTGCCGATGAGGAAGCTGAGGCTCAGGGGCTGAAGGCGCTCTCCCCAGATCACACGGCTCGTGCGGCGCAGCCGTGGGGTGTGACCTCAGTCTGTGCGACAGCATCCTTCTCTGCAACCATGCCAGTGGGTCCCGTTACCCACGGAGGCCATTTTATGACAGCTACCTTTTCTAAGTCCTTGCTGCCTCATTGTTAAGGTGCCTCCCTTGCACCCGCCCCGCCATCCAGTCCGCTTCTGGGAGACACAGCAAACTAAACATGGCCTCTCGGGACGCCAGCACCCGGGTCAGACCCCACAGTGGGCAGGGTGGAAATGCCCACAGCAGACCTTCGCCAGGTTCACTGGGAATATCTGCCTCTTGTGACCTGATTTCTCTGCAGGCTTCTGTGTCTAGGGAAGGACTCGGGGACATTCAGAGTCAGCAAACAAAAACCTCACCTGTAATTTTGGGGGTTGATTTCAACTGAGATTATTTGTAAAATGAGTTTCCTGTAGAGGGACACCTTGGGAAATGGAGGAGTGCCTTCGCTTTCTGCGGGAAACCTCCAGAAGCTTCCCTTGCCACAGAGGACGCCTGACTTTGGGGGTTTTGCCCCCATCTGCACATGGTGGGCAGGAGAGAGAACTGGACTGGACACCTTCTTGGTTCTGCGAGTGGCCGCCAGATAAACAGTGACTCCTAATTCCAACCTCTGAGGGGCCGAGCGCTCCACGGTTTATAAAACACTTTTCACGTTGGGTCTCGCTTCTTGTCTGTCAGTGTCAGTCCTGGAAAATCTCCCCCTGAGGCGAACGCCATCATCCCCCCTGAAAACGGGGTGTGTGACCCCGGGAACCTGGGATGTAAACCTGGCGAGAACGCTCAGCAACCGAGCTGCCCGGCCTGGTGAGCCTGTGAGGGCGGAGTCCGCTGAGTCTGCTGAGATGCATCTGTGTGATGAGGATAAATGTTTATGGGCGCGTGGCACTGCGCTCAGCGCTTTTATTCATTATCTCACCGAGCCCCCGGCAGCCGCCTCGCAGAGCCTGAGCCGGCGGTGTCTGCCCTGTAGGCTGGCGTGCCCCATGGCCACACGGCGTGGAAATGACACAAAGGACCACGTCGAACTCCAGAGTCTGTCGTGTTCACTCCCACACCTCGCACTGGAAAATTCTTACAGAAACAGGGTGCAGGGGAGGGGGTGGATGACGATGACGAAGGAGCTGATGACAGCGAAAATGGTGGTGATGGTGGTGATGATGGTGATGACGGTGAGGATGAAGATGGTGGTAATGGTGATGGTGTGATGCTGACGCTGACGGTGTTGATGGCGGTGGTATCGGTCAAGGTGACGGCGACAGTGCCGTCTCGGAGAACAGCCCCATCAGATGTGGTGAGGGGGGGAGCCGGAGAGACTGGTGTCCCTGGTCCAGAAGCCAGCGTCTACGGAGCACCACTGTCGTCACACTTCAAGTGGGTGAGCAACGTGGCGTGTGCACTGTGTCTGGAAAAGCTGTCTCCAGCAGTGCCGCTGCCCAGCTCCGCTCTGCGCACGAACGCCGGGCCCCTCTGAGGAGGTGAACCCGTTCCCGGTCGGAAGGCAGACTGAAGACACAAACGGCCCGGCTGGCCGTCCTGACACCCCGCTCCTCCAGACCACACTGACCCCCGGGCCCCCCGCCTTCCTACGTTTCACCTCCAGCCCCGCGGTGTGATGGGCCCCCTTCGCACAGCCACGTCCGGCCTGCAGGCCTTTACCTGCGTCACTGTCCCCGCCTGAACACACCCTGCGCCGTCGTCCCTACTGAGCCACTTCAGCATCTCCCTCCACAACAGTAAAGACACAGTGACCGCAGACAAGTCTCCCAGCTTCCCCGTGGGATTTGTGCTGAGAGGGGTTGAATCCCCCAAAGGAGACATTTCCAAGTCCAAAGCCCTGGTGACCGTAAACGTACCCGTATTCAGAAATGGGGTCTTTGCAGATGTGACTAAGGTAAGTGTCCAATGAGGTCACCCTGGATTTGGGGCAGGCCTGATCCGTGAGAGCGTCCGTGTCAGAGCTGGAAAAGCAGACGCAGACACCCGGAAAACGCTATGTGGAGGCAGAGACTGGGTGACGTGGCTGCGAGCCAAGGCCTGGGCTGCGGCCACCCTGAGAAGCCGGAAGAGGCCGGACAGCCCCTCCCTGGAGCCTTCAGAGGGAGCCCAGCCCTGCCTGCGCCTTGCTGTCGGACTTCCGGCCTCCAGAGCTGGGAGAGGTGCAATGCTGCGGTTTTAAGTCACCCAGTTAGTGATGGTTTGTCACAGCAGCCACAGGAAACTAAGACCAAGTCGCTGCTATTATTTCCCCTTTTTAAAGAGGAGGAAGCTGAGGCACAGAAAGGTCGAGTCGTTTGCCATCGACACGCAGCTAACGGGCAGCCGCCCGTGGAGAACCAGGTGGTTCGCCGCCAGTCCCCCACCTGGGGCAGCTGGCCAGAGGCCCAGCAGGGCTTCGGCGAGCGTTCCACAGGCAGGGGCAGCGGACGGTCACGTCTGCTGAGAGCGGCCCCCAGCCTGGCCGCTGCCATCATTGTTCGCGGACCCTCGGAGAACTCTTCCTCCTTGAATGCACCCGAGAAACCATGGGGGTGACAAGCTCGCTCTCTGTCCCTTAACCACGGAAAAGAAAGGCGAAGTTCTCCCTTCTCCCCAGATTTGCATGCTCAGCGTGCCAGGGCCCCGTGCGGGACAAGGGAATCAATGACCGGATTGCCGCTGCTGCGTCTGTGAATTGTGTCTGCAAAGCTGGCCGGGACAGGGGAACCTGGGATACAGTTCTTTTGCACAAGGTTCGAATTTGTCAGAGAGATCAGCCCAGGGTCAGCGGGGGCCCCATGGCTGTGGCTGCCTGGGGAAGCCCTTGAGGTGCCCCTCCCATCCTGGTGGGGTCTCCGGACTCCTCAGCAGACATTCGTCAACCTGTAGGCGGAGGTGGCAGCACCTTGGCTGAAGAGCTCGGCTCTCTCCGGGTAGAGAGAGCAACAGCTCAGCCAGCAGCCGCAGGGCACGGAGCCGACAGCACCCTGACCTGGCACTGGGCGCCCTAACATGTCACTATTCAGCTGCAGGCAGATTTTTTAAAATCCCAACTTTACAAGGCAGTCTGACACGGTGACATGTGTAACCCTCCTAATTATCTGCATGTTGGTAATTAACTGAAACGGTGGGTGGCATAAATGATTGTGAGGTTTGCCACATCAAGCTGCTTCCAGCGACCCTTGTCATTTGCTTCAGATTTTTCTTTCTTGTTTTTATCAGTGATGAGCCAACATTGCCTTCTTGCCGTCCTATTATTTGCCTGTTTTCAAATCCCGTTAATGTCAAGACGACATCCGGTGTCAGAGCAACACCTCGGTGGGTTTGTGCCAGGACTCACCACAGTGATTTATTTAAGTCTGAGATGTCGGGAGAATTAAAATGCTCAATGTCACCTGTCACCAGGAAACGCAAACTAAAGCCCGCGGACGCCTGCCTCACTCCCTCGCGCGGCCCCACGAGGAAATGGGCAGTCTCAGCACGGCCGTGGGTGTGCGGGCCTGCCTGAGTCGGCGTGGGGAACAGGAAACGACACGTACGTCGTTGGGAAGCAGCTCGGCCGTTTGTCGACAAGTTAAGCGTGCGCCTCCCACGCCACGCAGCACGGCGACCCCAAGGTCTGTGGGGAAGTGAGAGCACCTTCCCACCCGGAGACAGGTGGGCTGATGTTGCTGCACAAGGCTATTCATAATCGCCCAAAACCAGGCCCCTCCCAATAGCCCTGAGCTGGCACAAGAGCCGAGGAAGGGAGGGACGGCCAGGAAAGAGAGCGCTAACCTGGCAGTGGAAGAGGACAAAGTTACGAGGCACCACAGTACGTTCCGAAGGGGACAGCCGTAGGCAGCCACGCATGATACTTCTCATGAGGCGGACCCGAGGCAATAGAGAGCCAATCAGATCGGCCATGCCGGGGTCGGGGGGATGCCCTGGGGCACGGATGAATTGCAGGTGTCACGAGGGAACCTTAGGGTGACAGAAGCCACTCAGAGTCATCAGACTGTGCAGGTAAAATGGCTAACGTTTACAGGGTATATTTTTTACCCCGGAAGCACCCCAGAGCAGCCAGCAGTATTAGGGAGTCCACTCCACTCTACCCTGTTGGGGTTGGGGCCGTGGCTGGTGTTGCTTCAGAAAAATCAGGAATCAGTTGGCCAGCCATCCCTGTGCAGGGGATGTCATGTGTTGCCTGTATCTGCCATTAGGGGGCAGTATCAACCACCACTTCCGTGGCAGAAGGTCCATTTTCCTTCTGTAATTTTGGCCAATTAGGATTCATGGGGTTTGGGGTGGATTTGGGCGGCCGTGTTGAAGGCGAGCAGGAGTCCCCTGTGCCAACAACTAGGATGGAATAACTGGGCCCGGGAGGTAAGGACTTCCTGGCCTCCCTTCATCAGCCTCTCCCTGAATGGACATCCCCCAGGTCTGGCCAGCATGCCCGCCCTGTCCCCAGCCCGACCCTCTGACCCCCAGGACCCAGCGGCCAGCTTCCTCTCTGCGTCATCCAGAGTTCACACTTGCGCTCACAGCCCTGTACCCTGCTCGATACGAGCGCTCTATATGATCTGACAGACACCAAGCAAGCCCACCTCCCCAGTTCTCTCCCCTGCTCTGGCCCGGAGCCTTCGGCTCAGGAGCTCGGCATTGGCCACATGGCCTCTCGCTGGGGTCCCTCCGAGGGCACAGGGCCCCCGGCAGGGCCACCCACCCGGTCCAGTCACTGAGCTCAGATGGGAGCGTGTGTGCCGGAGGGTCCTCTCGTGTCTGGGCAGACTCCACGCCTGGCTGCTCCAGGTGGTGTGCCAGCCTCAGCATTCACGCTGCCTGGGTCGTTTATCACATTCACGCAGAGCATGGTGCAGGTCGGCCAGACGCAGGTATGACTCCTAGCAGCCTGCACCACCTGTCCCAGGTGGCCCCACCACGGAGAGAGAGAGCCGAGGGCTGGCCCAGAGGTCCTGACTGGGGTCACCCAGAAGGGACGCATACCACCTGCAGTCACATTTCATCGGCTGTGGAGAGCCTGGTCCCGGGGGCTCGGGGAGGAGAGGAAGACAGACCAGGTGTGAAGGCACCTGAAATGCCTCCATGCTGCCTGTGTGCTGCCGGGGACCCTGCTGTCCCTGCAGAAGGCGGCTGGAGCCGGCTCTGCCCACTGAACTGGCCTTGGAAACACCCTGGATTCTTAGTGATGGCACTGGTATGCCTTCCATGGGACCGAAAGGCACCCGAGCTTTGGAGGCAAGAAGGACGCACAAGAAGGGTGGGGCAAAGGTAGGCTCGCGGCTGTTTGCACGGAAAATAATACAATGATGGATAAATACCGACACAAGAATGAACTCTGCATTTCACCACTCACAACTGTGACCCTGCCTTTGCCCCGCTCTGTATTCGCAGTCGTCTCCTGAGCAGGGAGAGGCTCGAGGTATGGAGAGACAGCCAGAAAAGGGAGCGCTCTTTGACAGGAGAGAAGGTGGCAAACATGTGGCATGTCTCGGAGCCTGATGCCACACATTCCATGGGCCGTCTCCAAGGACGGCCCCGGGTAATAACTCATTTACAGTGCTGGACCTCCTGGAGATGCGGGCCTTCTTAAATTGAATTGCTTTCTTGTTTTAAATGAGCATTTTGGAATAGCATCTCCATCTTGTGTTAGAGGTAAATTGACAGGTAAGCGCAGCCCGGCTCCGGCACCCCGATTTGCGCTGTGAGCGAATTGGAAGTAAATGAAGTGGGAGCTGAGTTTCCCCGTTGTGACGGAGCCCAGAATTAGTGGCCTGTTACCACCAGCCCGCACAGCTGTCGGCGCAAGTCCTCGGGGAGGGAGGGAGGCAAACGTGCTCAGCCGCCACGGCAGACAAGCCGCCTCTCCCAGGATTGATCTGCTAAATGGTTTGCTGTCGTGAGGCTGCGTTTCTCCGGCGGCGGGGGGCACGGAGCGGAGGTGGAGGAGAGGGGTGAGGCGTGCGTTTAACTTCATGTGGGTGACGCGGTGGGCAGAGTTCTGCACAGCCGGAAACCCACAGGCTGGACATCTGGAGGTCACTTCTGTAAGACCAGCTGCCTTTGTGTATGAAGAGACAGATGAGAGTCTCATAAAAAGTCACAGTCAAAGCTACGCCCCAAACCAACGTCATTGTATTAACCAGTGTCACCCCAATAAATTTAATTTTTAAAAGGTTAGAAAAAAGTCATTGCTGGACCACCCCAGACTGGAGATTAGGGCACCTTCGTGGCCACCACGTGCAGGGGCCCAGGAAAGTGGGGAATCTTGCTTGTGGCCTCCCATTCCCATTGGCAGTTGGTGGAAACAGGACTGCTTTGCCTAATGGAATGGCACAGGCTCTAACCAATCAGAAGAGACCAGAGGCAGAACACTGACCAATGAGAAAGCAGACTGGCTGCACGTGAAATCTCCACCTATCAGCTCAGGTGTGCAGACACAAACCACCACTCAGGCGCCCTGATTTCTGCCCTCACCTCCCATTCCCTCAGGTCCGTGGAAAACAAGTCCACCCCAGCCCTTCTCGGGGTTTCTGCCCCGTTCACTTTCTGCAGCAGCTCCTGGCAGCCCGGTTGACCAGCCAATGCTGCGGCACTGAGGACAATTCAGATCCGAATCCTGAGCCACCTGGTGCCCTTGGCCTCCATCGCCCTGGGCTGTGGCCTCAATGCCCCCACAGCTGTCTCTCTGCCAGACCCAAGGCCACGGTCTCGTTTCCACAGCTGACCCCTCCGGGATTCTGTGGCCCACCAGAGGGAAGCAGGCCGAGGCTCCTCTTCTTCTACCTAATCCAAGGCCATCTTCCAAAAACCCTCTCATTCCCGTCCCCTGCGTGCTTTCGGAACCTCCAACTAAAATGACATGAGACAGCCTCTCTCTTTTCTCATCTGGCCCTATGCTTGTGACTGTCTCCCGTGAGCAGTCACTGGTCCAGGACTGGGGACAGAGGCATCAATGAGACAGACATGATGTTGTCTCATGTACCTTCCACCTCAGAGGGAGACAGATGTCACCCCACAGCTGAAATAAAACACGGAGGGTCTCACGGGGGGCCACGCTCTGGAGCACCCAGCCAGGAACAGCAATGGGGAGGGATGGGCGTGGGAGGTGATGTGTGACCTGACCCCAGGGAGCTGAGGGTGGAGGGAAAAGCATTCCAGGTGGAAGGGACAGAATGTGCAAAGACTGTCTCGTTCAAGCACAGCTAAGAAGTCATGGTGGCTGTGAAGCACCTGGAGGGGGTGTCCAGTCCTGTGACTCAGCCGGAAACAGGAGCGGAGCTCCGACTCCTGCCACAGCGTGGATGAACCTCAAAACGTGACGCTGCACGAGGGATGCCAGACACAGAACGTCACGTGGTGGGGGGTTCCATTTCTGTGAAGTGTACAGAACAGGCAAGTCCACAGGGACAGAAAGCAGACAAGTGGTCGCCGGGCGCGGTGGGGCAGGGACGCGAGACCCTGACTGTGGACGGACCTGGGGCTGCCTTTGGGGACGAAGACAGTGTGGCTGGCGGCGTGCGGAAAGGAGGGCTTTCCGAAGGGGCTGCCCTGGGAGGTGCGCCTGTGCGTCGGCTTTTCTAAGGTTAATTCCCGGTAGGGTTAGGGCGTGGCTGGCAGACTGCGTAGGGATTGGCTTGGGGCTCTGTTGCTGCTCTGCTCCCACCTCTACACTTCTGGGCGGCTGTAGAGTCAAGTTTCTTCACCTTCCAGTGGCCCTTCGCCTGCCCTATGAAGTGGGGAGCATTGAAGCCCCTGCCTCGTCGGGCTGTGGGAAGGGCAGAGACGTGGGTACACGCAGAGAGGCCTGGAACAGGACATGGTCCTTGGAGAACTCAAGTGACAGTGGGCTGGGCAGTGGCCAGGGGCAGGGTTGGTGCTGTCCCCAGGAACGATGGTGCTGACTGCCCGAGTTCAGTGTTGGCTCAGAGGGGCCGCTTCACGTAAAGGAGGGAGTGTGTGTCAGAGAGCTTGGCCAGCAGGAGACCGGAGGTGTCAGACCCGAGTCCTCCGGCCCTGGTTCCTCCCATCGCGCCAACTTCAACCCTCTCTACTCCGCCACGTTGAAGGTCAAACGCGGCAACAATTCGAGGCCCTGCATGCGGACACCAGGGTTTCAGGCTCCCGGCCTCCAGGACTGAGAGAGAACAAATCTGTGTTGTTTCAAGCCTCCCGCTTTCTGGTGCTTCGCAGCCGCAGCGCTGGAAAACGAACAGAGGAAAGCATCAGTCCTTGTAATGACGATGACCAATGAGTGCGAAAGCTCACCAATGAGTGCGAAAGCTCGCCGCCCAGAGCCTCGCAGGCCGTGAATTCGAGCCGCAGTGATTCGTCAGAGGCGGCCCCTGGGACGCCACTGCGTGCACTCTGCTCGGGAGCACCGAACGCTCTCTGCTTCTAGCGCTGCACCCTGATGGGTCCGCTGCTCTCCATGCTGAGATTTCCGGGAGGAATTTCAAATAGACGGCAGAGGAGAGAGTGGCCCTGAGAAGGGCCACGGGACGGGTGCACCTGCCAGGTCATTGGTGGAGGTCTTCCCTCGGGCTCCCTGTAATGTCAGGAAGGGAAGGCTGTCCTCAGGGACGGTCCCCTCCCCTCGTCCCCCTGCCTCTCCACACCCTGGTCCTCGCAGCTCCCGCAGAACCCAAAGCTACTGGCAACCAAGGAGATGACGGACGGCCGGTTTCCCCCCCGCCATCACCTGCGCACTTCCCCACCGGCATCTTCCCAAGCATTTTAAAATCAATTCCACCAAAACGAAGCATGTGGAATTCTTGGGGACCCTTTCATTAGGAAATGGGAAAGGAGGAGGCAGTGTGGTCAGATAAGTGGGCCCTATGTGCCTGCTGCCGGCGGGTGACAAGTTCTCCCTCTCCCCCCAGGTGAGACAGATCATTAGCCCGAGTCATGCGGCAGGGCTGGGAGTCTGCGCACAGCCTGGCGGGAGGGGAAACCACATTAGTGGGTGGGATTCCGAGGGGCCGCCCCACAGTGCCTGTGTGTGCGCACATAATGCACCCCTAATCACAGGATTGTGGAAATGGCTGGTTGAACCCTGACGAGGTCAGCTTGTTAATCAGACGGTGCTGCTCTGGGCTCATCTGCCCCGAATCCAGAACCCTCCTCGCCAGCACCTCGCTCAGCAGCACGCCAGTTGGCTGCCTGGCGACCCAGGCCTCATTTTAACGAGGACGCCTGGAACTGGAAAGCGAAGTGCCCTCCGAGAGCCATTTTTCTGCTGCTACAAATCCGGCTGAATTGTCATTCTCTGTTCGGCCCTGCTGTCAGCCTCGCTCAACAGGAGCTCCCGCCATGACCCCCAGGCGAGAACAATGGGATGACCGCCACTCTGCCATTCCCAAACACAAGTGGCCATCCAGCCCCCTGGATCCGGAGCTGCCATCTCGGTTCCAAACCTGGAAATGCTGCACGCCATTCTACCAAGTGTCAGTCTTCACCCACCGTCTCCAGCACACCAAGAAAGAGCCGCAGGAGTTACAGAAAACACAAAGGAAGCTTATCTCACCAATGTAAATAACTCCATGAGCATCCCTTAGTCATCAGAGATGTAGGCTTCTCCTCTCTTTCTACCCTACCATCCTCAGGAAGTGGCTTTCATTTCCAAGTTTGCCTCATGGTCCAAGATAGCTGCTGGGTTCCAGCCATTGTATCTGTATTCCCGGCAGCCAGAGGGGGAAAATAACATCCCCACCGACTGAATCCAGCTCCCATTAAGCCAATTTCCTAAAGGGCTGCATAGTATTTCTGCTTATATTTGGACTGACAATAGTTCTCAACCATTCAGCATCAGAATGCAGGAAATTGTTAAAACAAAGGTGAATGGGTCCCACCTCCATCCTTGCTAACTCAGTGGGTCTGGGCTGGGGCCTGAGAATGTGCATTTGTAACAAGCTCCCCGGCAATGCTTCTGGGTCTGGCGCCACACTTTGAGAACCACTGTCCCGGGTCTTCGTCACACGCAGCTGCAAAGGAACCTGGGAAGTTTAGTCTTTGAGCTGGGTGCTCCTCCACTCCACCCCCCAAAAAGGCTCGGCTCGGTTCCTAAGGAAAAGGAGGAGAATCCGTATTAAGTTGGCAGCCAGCTGTTCTTTGCTGCGATAGCTTAAGCCTTTATTCCCTTCGAACCCCGTGGCTTTATTTTCGGGGCCCCTGCCTTTTTCGGGCCACCTCTGGGACTCGGAGATCTTTGTCGTTCCTGCATAGACACGGAACAGCCACCTGCTCTGGCCTCTTCAGAGGTGCTGCCCAGGACACTTGTCCCCCTGTCTGAGAATCCAAAGTCAGCCTCCACCGAGGAGGGGCGGGGACTTCCTGCTTGGGGGGATGGGTGCAGGGAACCCCCATTTTCTCTGCTGATTTTGGTCAAGGTGCTGTGGCAATATCTGAACCTTCTCCCCTCTTGGAAGGGGGGCTGCGCTGGCCTCCTGCTCCTCGCCCTCCAGACTCAGAGCTGCCTTCCAGGCTCGGGAGGGACGGAAGGACCCTGGGAGGCCCCAAAGTGCACTCATGGTGCAGAGCGCCCTCCTGTGGAGCAGGCCTCCCCGTGGTTTGCAGGCAGGAACTGGGGGAGCTCTTCCTCTCCACGCCAGGTAGGGGCCTTTATCACTCCCTCCCTGGAAGGCCAGTCAGAGACCCCACATTCCCGAGGGGCCAACGTCAGCCCGACTCCTCCCCGCTCCACAGCCTCGGGCTCAGCTTTCGGGCTCAGCTTCCAGGCTTGGAGGCCACAGCTAGCGTTCCCGCCACCCCCAGAGCCCTACTTGCTACTGACACCTCCTGATCGACCGGGAAGTTTAATTAAATGACTCCTGCATCGACTTCTGAGCGATGCTAAATTAGTTTCCAAATTAGTGACCATCAAGTGCTCACTCTCTCAGAGCCGAGAGGAGCGATAGGGTGATGGTGGACATTGAAACTGAAGTTCCGAGCTGTGGCTCTCGGGCTGTTTTCCGCACTGAGGACAACGGGGCTGGTGGTCATGGAGCGGCCACCTCCGTGCCGGACACTGAGCGGGGGGCTTTCCCGTAGGCCCTCTCATCTATTCCCAGGGGCCCCTTAGGAAGTGGGCACACCCATTTCTCCGATGGCAACACCAGGCCCAGAGTGGGCAGGGCTGGAACGCCACGCAGCAGGGTGCAGGAGGCAGAAGGGCCACCTGAGGCCTCCAGGATCTCGGCCCCAGAGGCCAGCGGCCAGGCCCTCCCTTCTCGGTTTGCCAACCGGGCAGGATCTTCGATCTTCCCTGTGCCGGCCACAGGTACCAGGGGCCCGTCCAGCTGTCCCAGACATCCTTCTTCCGACCACATGGCATGTTTTCGTGACCTACTATGCTCCAGCCGTTATGGAGGAAATAATGGTGGATTTTTTTTTTTACTCATATACCTTTCCTTTGGGAGCGGACATTCTGGAATGTCCTCTACCATGCTGAAGTCTGGAAGGCCAATCGTAGAGGCTCCTTACTGTTCAAGTATCCCATCCCCCTCCTGGAGATGAAGTGTGCCTGGAACCAGAGGCTGCGGCCACATGAAAGTAATCACAGCCGACAATTACAAGCCTCTGCAAACCGAGACCCTGTTCCAATACCCCTTCCTGTTTAACCCAAGTCCCTCTGTTTCAGGGCAGTGCTTCTCAGGGGGGCAAGGCCTCATGGTCCCCCATGTGCAATGCAAATTATCTCAACACCAACCTGTCCGACACTTGCAAAGGGCACGGGCATCTGGGCCCTGGCACCCACGGGAAGTCCTGCCGGGAACAGTGAGTCGGAGGGGGTGACAGCTAAAAGGACAGGCTGTGGGGACAGCAATGGGTGTTCACACCTGCAGAGATGCTGATGCCATCATCTCTGTGCGGAGAATGACCAGGATGCCACAGGACTCGGGGAGGCCCCTGGGGACAAAGCGAGAGCCCGTGACTTTGGGAGAATGCTTGGGCGTCGGCGAGCGAGCGTTTTCTCTAAGGGCGCGGTGGACGCTCCAGGCTTTGCGGGACGCGTAGCTTTTGGTCCCGTAGTCCTTCCGTCCCTGCCGGGTTTTTGAGCCTGAACAAGTGTGAAGATCATTCCTGGCTCACGGATGCTTATAAAATGAGCCCCTGTGGCAGGGTCGCAGAAGGAAACGGGGGGCCGCCCCCCAGCAGCCCCACGGCCTGAGAACCCGGGTACACATGGGAGAGTTGGCGGCAAAGAGTTTGCAGGGAAGAGGCAGCAACACTGTGCCGTCCCCGGGAAAGGCTGCAGCGGAACTCGGGGCGCTGTCTGAGCCAGTGGGTGAGATGGGTGTTTGGCAGGTGTGGAACACACCTGCACACACCTCTCTTCCCCTGTGCAAGCCTCTGGCACTGGCTCACACCCGCCGCGGGCACAGGTGTGGTCCCCCCGGCCCGTCAGGCTTGTCTCACACCGTTTTGGTCCCCCCTCTGCCTTTCTAACACTCCAGGAGTAATTCTGTGCTCTGTATTTACTTAAAAATTAAAAATAGGGTTTGTAGAAATACAGAAGCCGGCAAAACCAATTTACATTTATGAGGGCGAATCGAAGACCAGCGGTGTTTCCTCCAACGCCCCGGGCTCGGTGCAGGTGGGAGACGGCAGTGATTTAGGGCCTCATGTCGCTGACTCTCCAGCGGAACAGAGCGCCCTCTGTGCTGGGCGGGGGTGGCGCTGAAAGCAGAGGGCGCCCACGGAACCACGCCACCAGCCTTGAGTGACGGCCGTGCCCGGTCGTGGTCTGGCGGCTGGGAGCCAGCGTGGACGGCATGCTCTGGCATCTGCCGGAGCCTAGGGGCTGCCTCCCCTGTGCCCCATGACCAAGGACTGCCTCCTCCCACGTGACCGGGGGCTTGTGACCGTGGTGCTGAGCAGATCACAGCTCAGAGGGCCACAGGGTGGGCAGTGGCCGGGCTGGCCTCCTGAAGAGCCAGCCCACGGTCGGTAAAGACAGGCGGCGTGTGCCCCCTGCCTGCCCGGCACACCCGTCCCCCCAGGTCCGGCTGGGGTTGGGGTCATTTCCAAAAACAATGTGCTTGCTACGCATGTGAATTGTGTGCTGGGCGTGTCTCTGTGAACCCCCTCCACCAAGAGGGACTTGGGGGGAGCAGCCAGTGCGTGTTCTGTGTGAGCGTCACCCACACACGTGCAGATGCACAGTTGCGTGCACACACACATGGGCACGCACACGCAGGCTTAACTCTCCTGGGGGAAGCTTCCTTCCATCCCGACACTCATTCCCTAGGGCCCGACACGCCCTCTGAGGTCAGACCGGGCCCCTGCGCCCCACCCACGGCTGGGCCCGTGTGGGTGCTGCTTCTGCGGTGCTGGCCCCGTCTGACCCGTCACCGCGCCCGTAACTGGGGGAAAGGTGGAGGGCATGACGCGGCTCAGAGGGGGCTCACCCCGGGGCTCCGCGGGCGGCCGCAGTTCTTTACCGTCTGGCGTCTCCAGCGCCACATAGCTTGGGGCGGCGGCCGGGGCTCCTCCTCGGTGATGGTCCCCTGATCCGTGCCACCCTTGGGGGTTGTCCTCTGTCTTCTGCCCCAGGGCCCCAGGCATGTGTCCTGTGGGTCCCAGACACACACCTCTGGGTCCCGGAGCAGAGCGTCCTCCCCACACGCCAGTCCCCTGTGTCTCCGTGCCAACAGACCCTCCGTGGCACCAAACACCATGCAAAGGTCCTCTTTCCGACATCACGTCCAGCGGCGTGTGAAGATGCTGTGTGAGTCAGCTGCGGCAGCCGTCGCAAAACACCGTGGACGGCGGACTCAATAGCAGAACTTCCATTTCTCACGTGCTGGAGGCTGGGAAGCCCAAGTTCAAGGCGTCTGCAGGGCCTGGTGCTCCTGAGCCTCTGTGCCCCGGATGTTCGAGTTCTGCCACACAGTCGGTCCTGCCTTGTTGGACCAACATGAGCTGGGTCTTTGCCACCAGTTAGTGACAGTGTCCCGGTGAAAACCGTGTTGGGGTCGCCTGCTTGCTCACGTCTGCCTGCCGTCCTGTCCCTCTGCCTGGGCAGGGACCTGTCACCGAGGTCATCACTACTTTGTAACCCGGTGACAAGAACCCACCGGGCGCACAGTAAGAATTCACTAAATGGCAGGTGACGCTTCTTGGACATCGAGGGTTTGACAGCTGGCCAGAGGGTGCGGCCCGGTCCCTAACTGGTAAAATGAAGAGATGAAGAGTCTAAAAATAGGATGGGGCCGAGGTCACACAGAAGCTGATGGCACCACCCTAAGTGGAAGCCAGGGTCCCAGAGCCCTAGTGCTCAGCAAAGCCAGACCGGGAGCACAGGGACCGCCTCCCAAGTCCTCAGCCAGCTGACGCCGGAGGCCATGCTCCCTGCACCCAGTTCTCTGGATCGATAGTGTTCAGTGAGAAATAACTGTTGTCTCACCATTTCTGATCTTAACAGTCGTTCGGTTTAGGGCCAGGACGTGTTAGGTAGAGGAGGGTGTGTGTGTGTGTGTGTATGTGTGTGTGTGTATGTAAGAGAAAGAGCCTGCAACCCCCGCTCAGAAGCTCATCATTAATCCAGGAGGGAGTGTGTGGCTCTAATGAAGCCATTAGCCAAAGGCCGTTCCGCGAGAGGAAGTGGGAAGGCTGAGCTCCGAGCGCATTGCCTGTAATGAACCTGAGACTGGACTTGGACTTGGGGGACTCCCGCGGTATTCTTAGCATCTGTAACCGGCGGCGTGGGAGCTGCCCAGACTGTGGCCCCCGCTGCAGATGCCCCGCGTGCCCGAGAGAGGGCCTGGCAGAGACTCGCTCACTGCAGGGTGCCTGGGCCTCCCCGGGTGACTGACAGAGGACAGACGCGGCCATTCCGGTTGAGCTCTTGTTTAACGCAGAAGGTCGTTCCCGAGTCGACTGCTTCCCTGGAGAAGGAACCGAGAAACCCTCTCTCCCTGCGTCTCCTACTTCAAAGTTGGGCAGCGTTTCCTGGACGGGCTTTGGGAAACATCAGCCCCAGGTCAGAGGGGCCCGTAAGTGTCCCAAAGCTACAGACCCCTTGTCACCCTCCTGGGGCCCAAAAGAAGGATTTCCGAGGTGCCCGCAGGAGTGCCCGCTGTCTCAGAGAGAAGACATTCTCTCCGTCACTGTGCAAGTCACCACGGGCAGGGGAGATGTGACCCAGTCACGTGGCCTGAAGTCAAGAGGAACAGGACAAACCGGAGTCCCTGCAGCCACAGTGGACGGGCTCCCATGGGGGACAGAGGAAGGCAGGGTGGTCTGCCTGAACGTCTGTGTAAAAATGAGAAGCCCCGGTGGGCCGGTGTTCACCGCCAAGGTGGGTGACCGCGGGCGTTCAGGGTAGAAGTCACCTGACTCAGCAGTGTGGCGGTGGTTGGTCCTCTTGCTGTGCTGTCTGATGGGAGTCTGTCCGTCCCGTCTTCTCTCAGCATCCGTTTTGTCTTCCCCCGTTTTCCTGGAGGAGCAGCCTCGGCAGACCTGGTGGGCTGGGGGCCCCTGCTCCCTGGATGGGGGAGGGGCCTGGGCCCCAGTGAGACAGCCAGACACCCCCCCCCCGTCCCCCCCCACCCCGGGGAACTTCAGTGGTGCGGCCCGTGACTCGGGGGCCGGGTGGTGGAAGGGCTCCCTGCGTTTCACTCTGGGCAGCTTCCACTTGTTCCTGGGTCTGAAGTCCTGGACACTGAGATGCAGGCTGCCTCTCCGGGGTTCCTCCAGCGTCAGCTCTGGTCCTGCAGCAGCCCAGGGCCCAGCCTGCGAGGAGCCGCCCTCGGGTCAGCACGAGGCCGTGGCAGTCCTGGGGGGCAGGCGTCAGGGGTGAGTCTTATGGTGCCAAAGTCAAGGTGTCCAAGGACTGTGTTCTTTCAAGGGACCTGGGGAAATCTGTCCCTGTCCCAGCTTCCAGCAGCCATCCACGGCTCCTGGCTCGTGAGGGTACCCCCTGACCCCACCCCCATCACGGCAGCGTCTTCTCTTCCACTGACCCTCGCGGCTGTCTGCTCTGGGCGCCGTGGTTCCGCTGGGCCCACCCCAACTACGCCAGGGCAATTCCCCATCTCCAGGCTCTGAATCACACTGCTGAGTCCCTCTCACCATGCCAGGGACGCAGTCCCAGGTTCCGGAGCTTTGAACACAGGCATCCTGGGGGGAGTGCCCCTCCACCGGCCACAGGGCCTTCCTGCCCTCACCAGCCGCAATGTTCTTCTGTTGCTCACACCCAAAACCCCACTGGTGCGGGGCTCTGCAAAGACAATCAAATTTCTATTGTTCTTTTGGGGGACTAGGAAGGCGACCATAAATACACCACGTATGTTGTTCAGTGTGCTTGGGAAACCGTCCCGGAGAACGGCCCCTTGGCCCCGGCCCCTCAGGTAGGTGTCTCGTCTCCACACCTGCGAAGGTGTCCCGAGAGGCCCGCCCCGTGACCCTGCCCTGTCTGCTTCTGCGCAGGACACCGAGCTTCTGAACACGGCCATACTCACAGGGAGGATGGTCACCTTGCCCGTCAAGGTGGTGTCCGTGGAGGAGAGCAGTGCGGTGACCGACGTCTCGGAGTCCGTGGAGTGCAGGTCCACAGACGAGGACGTCATCAAAGTAAGTGACTCTTTCCCCACGTGCCCTGGGTGCGCCACTCGCCAAGGAAGGCCAGGCCAGAGCGTGCGTGTGTGCGTGCGTGCGACGGTGAACCGGCCGGCTGGTGTGCACACCACACTCTCAAAGTCCCCACTTCCGTCACTTGTGCTGGCATCCGGCCAGCCACTCGCATCAAGCTTGAGTGGGACCCTGGGCCTGACCCCGGGGGCCTCCAGCGGCCAAGCCGGTGATTTCCGGGGTGAAGCCGTGTGTCAGATGCCCGGTTCTGGAAACGCAGCCCTGCTCAGCGGCAGCCGCGTGGCCTCGAGTGAAAGTGAGTCCGGTGCCGCCCCCTCTTCAAGAGAAACGGAGACTTTGGGGGAAGTCACCTCATTTTTCAGTGTCCACAACCAACTGTACATTTTAATTTTTTTAACGGGCAAAAAATTAAAACTACGTCTGCAGTGGGGGTTTGGTCTGTGGGGCGGCTGCCAATGCCACCGTGTCTGCCGGCCTCTGGGATCCGGGTCGGCCGTCCCTGGGAGGGGCGCACAGCACGGCGAGGGAGGGCGCACACAGGGTCGCAGCGGGGTGCTCAGACAGCCCCTCCATCTGCGGCTGCGTCGGGAAAGCCGCTGCAATGCCCTGCAGTCACAGAAGTGCGGACGCTGCACCAGGGACCTGGGCGTGGGACCGCCCCTCTGGCAGCCCCAGGGGGGAGGAGAAGCTGTGGATGAGGCGTGAGAGGGGCCACCAGCTCACCTGCAGACAGAGAAAGGAGGGCGGGGCCCAGCCCATGGCAGGCCCAGGGCCAGCTGCTCCGGAGGCTTCCTGAGACCCAGCGCTCCTAGTAGACTTCCCTCCCGTTCTCAGAGGGGAGGGGGAAAGACAAAGGGGGGCCAATGGGGCCGAGGAGGGAGGGGCAGGAAAGCTGCCCAGAGTTCCAGTCAGGGTCCCCTTTCCTGGAGGGCTTGTAACACGTGACAAAGGGCTTGTGCCACGTGACAAATGACCCAGAACTAATCTGACATTTTCAAAACTCCGGGCCAGGCCAGTGGGACCCAGGGCCCCGTTTACAAGCTCTGATTCATTCATTCCTTCTCAACATACATTTCTTGAGCACCTACTGTGTGCCGGGTTTGGGTCACTGAGGTACAGCACTGAAGAGAACACTGCGATTCCTTGTCTAGAGGACAGGTAGCCAAAATAAGCGGGTCCCCTGGACAGAGCCGAAGACCCAGGAGCTAACAGGGAAGAGCAAAGCCAGGAGAGGGGCGGGGAGCGGGGTGGGGTGTTGCAGTTTCAAACAGGAATGTCAGAGAAAGGCTCTCTGAGGTGTGTTTAGACCTGAGCGAACTCCAGGGAACCCCCGTCGCAGAAGCAGAGCTCGGGCGCCTCACTGAGCAGAGAGTGTCAGTTCGCGAGGCGGGACGCAAGCTCGAGCCATGGAAGCCCGGCCTTTCTGTCCCTGAAGCTACCTTCTCTCTCCAGCCCCCTTCCCTTAGCGGCGAGAAGAGAACAGAACTCTAGCGAGAGTCCGACTCCTGAAAGTAGGAAGGTGCGACCTCGTTAGAGCTCCCAGGGGGGACGTCGGACGCAGCCGGGAGTCCGGAGGCGGGTCTGGGGCGCCATCAGTGCACAGACAGAACGCAGAGCACAGTAGTGACGGGGATGGGTTATGGCCCAAACGTCTGTGCCCCCCCAGTTCCTATGTTGAGGTCCTAACCCCCAAGCTGACGGTAGGGAAGCAATGCAGCCATGACGGTAGGGCCCTGGTGGATGGGATTAGTGCCCTGGTAAGAGGGACCCCGAGCGCCCTGGCCCCTTCTGAGAGGGAGGACTCGGCGAGCAGGTGACCCCTAGCACCCAGGAAGCAGGTTGTCGTCACGAGGCCTGTGTCGTCCCGTGTCGTCACGGGATCTGCCGGCACCTTGATCTTGGAGCCCCGGCCTCTAGAACGCTGGGAAATAACCGTGAGCTGGGCGGCCCCCGAGTCTGTGGCGCTCAGTTAGAGCAGCCCAGGCTGACTGAGAAGGAGGCCTCAGTTGCCGTGGAAACACGGCACACAGCAGACGGGGCTGCTGCATTATTTCGAGGAGCACATCTCCAGCTGTGGTCCCCAGAACCCCACAGCAGTGTCACCTGGGGCCTTGTTGGAAATGCGGCCAAGGACCCCCCAGGACTGCTCCATCCAAGACACAGGGTGGGCGATGGGGAGGCCAGCGGTCTGTGCTGACGAGCCCTCCCGGATGCTCACTGGGGTCTGGGGACCTGCTTGGCAGACAAAAGTGGCCGTGGACATCAACAGTGGACGTCCCCAGCCTCTGCCCCAGGAGGCAGACAATGTCCTCCAGAAGTTGCCGAAGGCTGAGTGACAGCAGAAGGTGTCCACTGACCACGTGCTGCTCAACCAGACTCCACGTGGCCACTGCAGCCCCCAGGGCCTTAAGAGCAGACAGCGCAGCCGCTTCAGTGTCCACCGAACGTTCAGGCCCAGGGCAGAGGGCAGAGTCCGCAGAGGGCGGCCCTCCCGTGGAGATGTGTGAGAAGGACTTCCAGGGCCCACGCCGAGGGTCGGAAGGGACTCCTGTGGGCCTCTGTTCCTTTGTGCCGACGACGGGCCGGCTCACTGGGCGATACCGCAGTCTCCACTCCAGCCACTTAGGAGATGATGGATGCGCCCTGCCACTTCCCGGGACATTTACGGCACCGCCAGGAGCAGCGGGGACAGCGGCTCCTCATGCTCTGCAGCTCCGTACCCTCCGCGTTCCTCTTAATTACTTATGTATTCTGGAGCGGCTGCCGTCCCTCCCCCGGAGCTCAGAAAGGTAATAAACGAGCAGAGTCAATGGTCTGTAAATTACAACATTGATTAAAGAAGCGATTACTGATATGACTCTGGCCCGGCTATTATGCTGATGTCTGCCCAGATCCGGGGCAGCGTGGACACGCTAACGGCAAGCCTGGGACAGCGGCTAAAATTGGTTCCCACCCTTCATCAGTGCGTCAACATTTTTAAACCGCTCTTAACCATGAGAGAGAAGGTGGATCCGTGGGTTCCCCTCCCCGTGGCTCCCGGCCACGGTCCCTGGCAGGTGGGGGGCGGCACTGAGCCCGGCCCTCCCAGCTGCCCCCGCAAACACAAGTGCGAGTGAGGATGAAAATCGGGCCCAGGGCAGCCATTGCCGCCCCGGAAGCCGGGAAAGGACGGGCGAAGAGAGGGCTGCACTGCTCGGCACCAGGTGGCGGTGAGCCGGGGGCACAGGCAGGAGGCTCGGACAAGAGGCTCAGACGGGAAGCAGAGGAGCAAATCGGCAGTTACTGCTCAGGGTCGGAAAGCGCTGTGCGGGGGCTCCGGGAGTGACTTCGTTAGCTCAGACATGTTTCCACAGAACTGCGAGGCACGCATTTCTCCCGCGAGAATCAGCTCCACGCGTGTGAGCTCCAAGGCGTCGGTGACCCCCAAAAGGTCAGGAGACTCTTCCCGAGTGCTTTCTAGACGTTTTGAAGTCGACTTCTTGCGATCCACCACTCCTGGCTGCATCCTACCGCCGTCTCCCACCACACGCCCCCTGACCCCAAGATTTCGTTCGGTTGTTTGGAAGTGAGCGTGCCCACGAAGAAAGAGTCCCTTCATCCACCGATCCAGCTGTCCGTCATCCATCCATCCGTCATCTTCCCATCCATCCACATCCATCATCCATCATCCATCTATTATTCATCCACCCACCCATCCGCCCACCGGCCCCCCCCAGGCATCCGCCCGCCCGCCCACGCATCCATCATCCATCCACCCCTTCAATGTCCACCTTGCTGAGCTCCTCCTGAGCAGCTGACAGGAGGAACCAAGAGATCAAAGGTGAACCGGAGGCACGTCTTGCCTTCAAGGGTCCCCGAGTTCGGCAGTCGATGTGGTCACACAGGTCGATGTCAGTCACGTCTCAGAGACGCGGCCGTGCAAGACGGGCCGTGTTGTTTCTCCATGACCCGACCTGATTTCTATGCTCACTGTTCAGTTCACTAAGGTGGAAGGTCAGAATCCCGTCTAATTTCCAGGGGACTTAACTATCGCCAAGGTGTGCTGGGGGGGGAGGGGAGACTTCTAATCTTCAGGTCCCCTGGGAGGCTTCCCCAGGGGGGACGTGGTGGGGACTCACTCACTGAGCAGGCAGCGGCCTGGACAGCACTCTGGTGCCCCTGTCACATTCCCTTGGCCACACAGAGTTCAGTCCCAGCTGCAACTCTGTGCAGTTCAAGGTCACTTGGTGGTTGCAGCAAACCCCTCAAGCTGCTTTCTGCTTTCTGCCCCAGGGGCCTCTCAGATGCCGGGGCTCTGTGTCTCGGCCTGAAAGTGCAGGGGAGCTAACCCACGGGGCGACCCACAGCCCTCAGCCAGCAAGAGAGAGGGGCAGAGGGTAGCACCCCTGCCTCCGATTCGTCAGGGGGGCGATTCTGCAGCTTGTCCACACGTCCCTGCAGAAACAGCCCCGTGGCCACCGCAGCAAACCCAGAAATGCACCTTTCTGTGGGCTTTTCCTCACTCTCTGTCTCCCTCACTCTGCGCCCGGCCACTGCCCTCCAGGGTCACCTCCCCAGTCGACAAACTGCGCTGAACCCTTGTCGCGGGCTCTGCGCTGGGAGGCGGCTGGCTCAAGCACGTGCGGTTTGCAAGCAGCAAGGACAAGTGGAAGGATGGTGTCGGGCCGTGAACTTGGCCTGCACCCCCCTCTGTCTCTGCAGGTGTCCGACCGCTGCGACTACGTCTTCGTCAACGGCAAAGAGGTGAAGGGCAAGGTGGACGTGGTGGTGACCTTCAGCTACCAGCACCTGCACGCGCCCCTGCTCATCACCGTGTGGGCACCCCGGCTGCCCCTGCAGATCGAGGTGTCCGACACGGAGCTGAGCCAGGTCAAGGGCTGGCGGGTCCCCGTCGTGGCCAGCAAGAGGTGAGCCCGGTGGGGAGGGGCACCGGGGCATGGCTATGACCTTGTTTACCCAGCATCACGTTAAAGGAGCCAGCGCCGGGCCCAGCGCATAGTAGGTTCTTCTGTCATCGTGGTGATTCCGTGTCCTACAGCCCAACCCCAGCCCTCCTAGGGGACCAGGACTGGGAGGAGCCAGCCAGGCGGGAAGGCTGCCGCACCCGGGTCAGCCTCAGACCCCCAGGGCCAGCTGCACCTGCCCTTGGGCTTGCAGCGGGCCGTCTCCTGAACATGCCTCCCTGAAGACAGAGAGGTGGAGGTTACACTTATTTTAAGATTTTACTTATTGTTACAGCGAGGGGAATGGAGGTAGAAAGAGGGAGAGGAACATCAGTTAGTTGCCTCCCACACATCCCCGGCGGGGACCAAACCTGCAACCAGGCCTGAGCCCAGACCAGGGATTCAACCTGCAACCCTTTGCTTTGCGGGAGGACACCCAACCCACTGAGCCACACCGGTCAAGGCTGGCCAGAAGTTACACATTTTTCTAGCCCCTCAGCCCCCCAGGGAAATGTAAGTTTTGATTTATTTTCCTTTAGTGAAGCAGTAACTCCCTTTTCTGTGGTTCAAGAACATCTCTAAGCTTGAAAAGCTCTCTGCCTAGGGAATCACTGGATAAAATTTAATTGCCAGTGTACAGGACCAAGGTGTCACTATTTGCTCTTAAACAAACAAACAAACAAGCAAAGCCTTTCATTTATTCCCTGTGACTCCGGATGGTCGTATGTAGGAGTTTGGGGTCCTGTTTCCCAACTCTGAGGCCCCTCTCAGCAGATGAGAGTCCCAGCTGTCTTCCTGGAACCCTCTGCCCTCAACCACCGGAGCCTCTCCCCACCGCCTCCCGGGCACCGCTGGTGTGTCCATCACAGCAATAAGCCAGAGCGCGCCGCAAGGGGAGGCACTGGCAGGGTGGGACGCTCACCCCGTGTCCACAGGAGAAACAGCCTGTCTTGGGGAGTCTCAGCCTGGCTCGGGAGGGCAGCTGTGAGTCCAGCCAATACTTCAGAGGACATAGTGCTCATACGTGGCCGAGGGGCAAGGTTTCTGGGCGTGGCGAGGAAGGTGCACGTGTCCCTGAGGAGGGCACAGCCGCGACTTGCCAGTGCCAACCTAAGCTCTGCCAGCTCCATGCTGTGTGACCTTGGGCACGCCGCCTAACCTCTCTGTGCCCATTTTCTCACCTGGACCTGAGAGAGTCAATATTCAGCATTTGACTCAGAGTTTCATGAAGTGGAAAAAGTTTGTGCACCTGGAGCTTCGAAGGACGTTACCCCTCTGGGGTGTCATGTGGCTCTGTCCCGATGGAACTTCCAGCAGTGCCGGAATGTTCTAGAAACATACTGTCCAATAGGGAGGCCACGGCCTGTGTGGTTGTGGATCCTCAGAACACAGCCTGTGTCACTGAGAAGCCTAGTTTCTTCATGGATTTAATTTTTATCCCTTACAATTTTACAATTTAAATTAAATTACAAAGACAATGTCCAAGTTCATCCATTATCATTAGTTTTACAATTTAAATTACACTGTAAATGGCTACCTGTGGCTATGAGCTACATGGGCGAGAGTGGAGGCTTCGGGCGTAGCCGCTCTCACGCCTTTCCGTGTCGGTAATTGTCCTCAAGGAGCGGGCGTCCGAGGCTCCGCGCTCCCGCGGCCCCTGCCTGGAAGGCCGTCTGCGGGAGGCTGAGGCCGGCACCTGGCACCTGCCGGCTCTGGGCCTGAGGACGCCACCTCCTCCCCCACAGGCCCACGCGGGACAGCGAGGACGAGGACGAGGAGGAGCGGCGGGGCCGGGGCTGCACCCTACAGTACCAGCGCACCACCGTGCGGGTCCTCACCCAGTTCGTGTCTGAGGGCGCCGGCCCGTGGGGACAGCTGAGCCACCTGCTCAGTCCCGACTGGCAGGTGGACATCACGCACCTGGTGGCCGACTTCATGAAGGTGGAGGAGCCCCACGTCGCCACCCTGCAGCACGGCGGGATCCTGGTCGGGCGGGAGGTCGGGATGACCACCATCCAGGTAGGAAGTGGAGCTGGGGACCCTGCACGCCCAGCTCTGTGCGTGGGGGGCGAGGGGGACGCTCGCCAGGTGGGCAGGGCGCTGGGGCCAGTGCCTCGTCTGCATGGTGGCCTCCTGGGGACAGCAGACAGTGAGCTGGACCAGCTCTTTGAGTCCCAGTCTCCTTCCAAATGGAGTGGAGAAGGTGGTGGCACTTAGCCCCCCATGTGACCCCTCTCCCTGTGGCACCCTGCTTTCCTGCCACCTCCCGGGACCCCTGACTGGACCCTGAGCCTCCTCCACACATGCTCCTCCTATGGCCAGGGAAGACGCCTCTGTCCCCCCTTCTTTCCTTAATCCCTCTGTCTTCCCGCCATTCATTCATTCAACAACCCCCCCCTCCCCGTGCCATCCTCCTGCCTCACATGCTCAAGGCCATGTCTCAAAGGGCGGGTCTCTGAACAGCCCTGGAAGCATGGGGGGCTTTTCCACAAGCTGGCAATTCCCACCCTGCTTGCTCCTCCTGTTTGGAAAGTCATTCCGGGTCCTTCTACATCCACCGTGGGGGAAATGGCCGTGCACGTGTCTCCACTCACCTGCATGTCCACCGTCCAACCCTGGGCTCGTGCGCAGGGGTGGTGGACGGGCCAAGTCACAACACCCCTGGTTGGTTCTGTAGTTCCCTTGGAACAGGATTCGGGAAGCCCCCTCGGGGGATCAGCGGGCGGGATCGCCGCGGCCGTCGCCTCGTCCCCCAGCAGGTGGAGGGTGGTCTCCCGGCAGAGCTAGCATGGGGTTAGCGTGGCGTCAGTTTTCCGACAGGCAGAACTGAAGAGTCCAGGAGGGGCAACTTCATCTGACTCTCAGAGGTGCCTCTCAGGCGTGTGCAGTGAGGAAGGTGCCTGCGCCCTTCCCCCATCCTCCAGACCCCTGGCCCGTGGGGGATGCAGGAATGTGGCTAGGGAGGCGTCCAACCCCAGAAGCAGGTGTGACGGGTTTGCCTCGCGTGCTGCCCGCCCCACAGGTGTTGTCCCCGCTGTCCGACTCCATCCTGGCAGAGAAGACGGTAACCGTGTTAGATGACAAAGTGTCGCTGACGGACTTGGCTGTCCAGCTCGTGGCGGGGCTGTCTGTCACCCTGCACCCCGGCGCAGAGAACAGCAGGACCGTCACAGCCGTGGCCACGGCCGAGGAGCTGCTGCGGGTCCCCAAACAGGTGGGAGCCCGGAGGCCAGGACGGAGAGGGCCGTCACCGTCCCTGATTCTGCAGAAGGGTGGCAGGAGTGAGGGGGGTGGCAGGGGTGGGTGGCCCCGACTCAGGGACTTGTGGATGCCATTCACCCAGGACAGGGTAGGACCCAAAACCACTCCGGGGCGAGTGTTATTTTAAGTCACTCAGAATCCCTCCTCTTTGGGGACATGTGGTGGTGTCCCCCCGAGAAGACACTCCAGTGCAGCCTCTGAAATTCGCTAACAGGACGTCTCAGTGATGTCACACTGCAGGGACGAGGGGGACAGATGTTGGCAAGCCCCCCGCCCCCGCCCCGTGTTCTGAGGGCTTCATTCAGATCCTCTGCCGTCCAGGGGCTTGCTGGGTGTGAAGTTCTTTCTCCATCACAGTTTGTGAAGAAAAACTAACAAAATGAAAAGCCAGCCGAGAGGAACTCACAGACGGTGTTAACAATGTGTTATCGCAGCCCTGGGGGGCGGGGTGTGGGGGGGGCTGGCACCTGCTCTGGGTGGTTTCGACTCTGAGATGCAAACTCTGAACGATCTGTGAGCCGGAGGATCCGAGGATGGGAGTGGGTACGACACCTCCCCACGTGGGCTCCAAAGGAAGCTCGGAGAGGAACCGGCCGGAACCCCGGCGTGGATACATTCGATTCAGGCAGCAGAAGGGGGCGTGGCGGGTTGTGTGGTCTGTCAGGCGGTAGGGACAGACAGATGGAAGAGACAGGGCGCAAGCAGAATTACTCAGCCAGAACGTCTGTCGCAGCTTTGCTTTCCCAGACGCTGGGCCTCTCGAGAGGACCCCCACGGCCATCCTTTATCTGGGTGAAGGGAACCTGTCAGGAGGGGGAGAGGGGACAGGGAGGCAGGAGGTGACGGTGAAGACAGCCAGCCGAATGCGCTCCTGTCACAGGTGGCCAGTGTCGGCAGGGGAGGGCAGGGGCGTTCAGGCAGTGACCAGTGAGAGACGTCCCCCACTGACTGTTTCCTTCCATCCCGAGCGCCTCTCAGGCTGAGGCTGCTCTGCTCATTTTGTCACCATGCGTCCCTGGGCAGGGGACCCGCATGCACCTGTGCACGGCACTTGGGACAGCAGCTGCCGCCCGGGAAGTGCCACAGCCTCCTGGCTAGCTGCGCACCAAAGGGGACCATGTCCTGGTTCCTGCCACAGGGACCGGGTCACCTTACATGGCAAAGGGGACTTTGCAGATGTAATTGAGCACGAGAGGCAGAGGTCACCATGGATGACTGGCGATGGGACGTGCTGGCCTCGGTGTCCTCACGAGGGTCCCGATCAGAGGGACGTGGGAGCGTCAGACTGAGCAGCAGGACCCGGGAGGGTGCAGCCACTCACTCAGGGGATCTTTGTTCATAAAACCAGTGGGACGTCGTGGCATCTGGGGGTTTTGTGGGGTTTTCCCTGGGGCGGACTATGCGGGAGCTGTCTCTGCCTGTCCGCGTTTGCTCTGGTTTAAATTACGGTGATTTACTGCCCGTCCTGTCTGGGCCTGGAGTCCTGCCCCCTGTGTCTGTGGGCTCTGTTCCAGCAGTGGGCAGGGAGGAGCCTCAGAGAGCAGACGACCCCCTGGGCCCTCTAACAGGCTGTCTCTCTGCAGGAGGCCGTGGTCAGCACTTGGCTCCAGTTCAGCGACGGCTCTGTGACACCTCTGGACATCTACGACCCCGAGGACTTCACCCTGACGGCCACCTCCCTGGATGAGGCCGTGGTGTCCGTCCCCCAGGCCCGCTCTCCCAGGTGGCCCGTCGTGGTGGCTGAAGGGGAGGGCCAGGGGCCGCTGCTCCGTGTGGACCTGGCCATCTCAGAGACCTGCCAGAAATCCAAACGCAAGAGCATCCTGGCGGTGGGTGTCGCCAGCGTCAGGGTCAAGTTTGGCCAGAAGGACGCGGACTCCAGCCCCGGAGGAGACGACAGCGAAGCTGAGATCAAGAACCATGCCAGCGACCGGCGCCCGAAGGGCCAGGATCCCGAGCGTGCAGGCCAGGATGGGCTCCTCCAGGGCAGCTCCTCGCTGGGGCGTGAGGAGGGGGCTCGCAGGGGCGTCCCCACCGCCAAGTCGCTGCTGGACAACCAGGTGGCCGAGAACAGCCAGCTGGACGGGGGCCTGCCGCCCGGGGAGGCTCCGCTGCAGAACATCCCCATCGACGTCAGCGACTTCCCGGCACCCGCAGACCTCCCGCAGGCCGGGGCCGGGCTGGGGGACGGCGGCCTGGTGCAGGCGGCCCGTGGGCTGAGCGACCTGCAGATCGGCATGTACGCGCTGCTGGGCGTCTTCTGCCTGGCCATCCTGGTCTTCCTCATCAACTGTGCCGCCTTCGCCCTCAGGTACCGGCACAAGCAGGTACCCCTGGAAGGCCAGGCCTCCATGACCCACTCGCACGACTGGGTGTGGCTGGGCAACGAGGCCGAGCTCCTGGAGAGCGTGGGCCAGGGGTCTCCGCCGCTGCCCGACGAGCACACCACCGTCCTGGACCGTGGGCCAGGGGCCTGCGAGGACGGCAGCCGCCTCCTGCTCAACGGCGGCTCCTCCCAGAAGCAGGCGCCGGGCCAGGGGCCCAGGCCGGCCGAGTCGGGGGGCAGGCAGGGCCGGGACCAGAAGCACGAGCCCCCGCACTCGCCCACCTCCAAGAGGAAGAAGGTGAAGTTCGCCACCTTCACCGCCGTCCCCCCTGACGACGGCTGCCCCACGGCGAACTGCATCCTCGGCGGCAATGACGAGGACATCAAGTGGGTGTGCCGGGACCTGGACCTGGGGGCCCCCAGAGAACTCAGAAACTACCTGGAGAAGTTCAAGGACAAAGTGTAGGCCCCTTGGGCCCTCAGGCCCCCCCCATCACTTCCAGAGTGGACCTGGGCCCCTGGCGTGGAGGTCTCTGTTCAGGGGGGTTGAGCAGGGGTGCGCTGGGGCCCCTTTAGACCCGTTGGGTGTTTTGAAGCCATGAAGGGACCTTTTTTGTAATCAAAGGTTTTTTAGCAGTGGGTGAGGGCAGAGCTGCGTGCGTCGGCGAAGGAACGCCGGGGACGCCGGGGACTGAGACACGGAGCCGCGCCAGGGCACATGAGGGAGCTTGTCTCACGAGTCAGGGTGTGACACAGTCAAGCCACCAAAAATGACTTGTGGAAAAATGCAAAGAGACAAATAAAAAGGGACAGAAATCGTCATTGGTTTATACTGCTAATGAAGGAGCCTAATAGAAAGCCGGGGCCCGCTGGAGACAGTTCCATCCCAGTTCCCTGGGGACGGCCCACACGGGGCTGGGGGGCCGCTGTCTGGGTGTCCGTCCGTCTCCTCTGGGGACAGCCTCAGCGTTTCTAGATCTTACTTGCTCACCTTCCCTCTTTCTCTATTTCCTTTTCCCTTTTTTCTTCTGGTGTCCCGAATGTCCATTTGATTTCGCTTTAATGTTGATTTTCTGGGGATCAAATGGTATATTTTTCCCTAAATTAAACACAAATCATATTCCTATTCATTAGACAGACTCTTAGAAATGGTCACTTTTAATTCATTCTCTGAGGACGTTTGAAGAAGCTTTTCTCTCCCACGGCCTTGTCGCTATTTGCCGGGCGTCTGCATGTAAAGGGAGTTCCCGGAGCCTCCGGGGCACCAGCAGTCACAGGTGGCACAGGCTACAGCCACCTTGGGGACACTGTCAGAGGCTGCTCACGTGGCACACAGCCAGCAGCACAAGCCCAGCCAGGCCCCCGACCACCCAGCCACTCCGTGGCCACTGCCACGGGCACTCTCCTCTGTTGGGGACGTCGGGTCAGAGCCCCGAGGGAGCCCACCCCCAAGGGTGCTCAGCGTCCCCTCGCACGGCGGCTCCATCGGGACACCCACTGACACTGGGAAACGAACATAGATAAAAACTGGGAGCGTTTTTAAGCTGCTTTCCCAACTCTGCCGAGCGGGCTGCACCAGCACAGGCTGGAAGGGCAGAGGTCCGTGAGAGACGCCAGCCAGCTGCGATCTGTGAATGCCGACTGTGTGCAGCGCATCAGGAATGCCTTCCTCCAGAGCGGCGTGTCCGGGGCCCAGCGGACGAGCCGGGGCGAGGTGGCCCCTTCGTGACGCCGGCTCGTGCGTGGCGGCTGCCGCTTGGGCTGTCGGCAGGCAGTGCTCACAGGCTCCCCGGATGTGTCTTGGTTTTATTTTTGTAATCACTAGAATCGATAGCTGAGACAGAGTCCTCGAAGCCTCATGAGCTTAGCTGGACCTTTCAAAAGAGATTTCTAGCACATACTATAGACAGGAAAAAAGGAGCTATTTATTTATACCTGTGATGTCAATTGTCATTAAAATGCTTTCGTGGCTTGACAAACCCGTGTCTCGTGGGGTGTCTCTTATTCCACCTGACTCCCGGTTTCTGCCCCCGGCAAACGTAGCACTTGCCGGAGCGATGAGCTGCCTGCTGAGGGAAAACGCAACGCTTGCCGAACTTCCTTTCCCCTCTGGACGGATCCAGAGTGACTCCTGACGAGGGAACCCGCAGTCCCTTGCCCACATCGTCGACAGCCGTGAACTTGAGTATGCTGGGAGTCGCCAGGACGGCTGATCCAACACAGCTCAGTGAGCCCAGCGCCGGGGACCGAAACACAGGCGGGCCGTGGCGAGAGGCCGCAAACATTTGCTGAGAGGCACACAAACACCCCGCAAAAAAGAATGGCTATTCAGGAGGCTCTGCTCCAGGCAGGAGCCCAAATAGGGCTTCAACGAAGAGACAAAGGTGACGATGGCATCAGTGAGAAAGGGAAGGGGAACAGGTGCACCCACAGGGCGCTGCCGTGGGAGCAGATGGGGTAACGGTGTCGCTGGTTCCCAACAGTGGGGTCCGCTTCCAGCCTGGCGGTCTCCGGCGCGGCAGTTGCAGCGCCTGCGCTCTGGTTGTCTTTGCAGACAGTCATTCGGGACGCAGTGTTGCTGTGGGCCCGGTCCAGAGGTTCCTTCGTTCTGTGTTAACATCCACAGGTTTTAAGAGGAAAACAGCCCAGCGGCTCCTCCGGGGTGGCTGCTCCAGCTCCGTTTTAAAATAGCTGTTTATATTATTTTTTACAGGCCAAAAAGTGCATTTCTAACCATTTTCAGGGGGGTTCCAACACTGCCGATCTACCTCAGGGCGCCCCCACCTCCCTCGCAGGGGGCCTTGACCTTCGTGTCAAACTGTGTGGACGTCGCCCCCCCGCCCCCCCCCCCCCCCTGGGACAAAGGTTCACTTTTGTTTGTTTTGCTTCTGTGTTTGTTGCTGCTCTTGGAGGTTTCGGTGGCATCCTTGTTGCTGTTGGTTAGTTGGGGAAAGAGAATTTTTTAGTAGAGGATGGGGGTACTTAAAAAAAAGGGTTTATTGAGATACAATTCACCTACTATAAAAATCGACCCATTAAAGCGTTCGATTCGATGGTTGTTGGCGTGTACACTTGCCGAGTCGGGCACCCTCGTTATATCAGGTCTGGAAAGTTCTCGTCATCCCTGAAGATTCTCCACTCCCATTAGACCCACTCCCCATTGGCCCTCCGAGCCCCCAGCCCCAGGCCACCACCAGTCCACTCTCTGTCTCTGCGACTTTGCCCAGAGGTGCCTGTGTCGCTACGGGAGATTCTCCTGGGAGTTCCCTGCCATCGTCACAGAGCAATTCTTCTTGGGGAAGCAAAGGGTTCATATACTGTGACCGTTGTCTTAATCACGGCACCAGGGGGCCCTGCCCTCCCTCGGCTGGGCTGCTGTGGGCGGGAGTGGAGTGGAGGGGGAGACCAGCCTTCACGACCTGCTGTGTGATACCGTGTCCCCCCTAAGTCTCGCTCCCTGCCCCAAGAGCCCGCCTATTTCTTTCCGGGACTCAGGCTCCAAGTAAGGGAAAGGGGCGCATGGTTGGCTCCACTGCTGGCTGGCGAGCTTCTGCCCTGTGCTAAACTATAAAAACAGTCCTTCCGTGGTCCACTCTGGTCAGCTGAGCTACGTCGGCTCTGAGACCTGAGACCGTGAGGACAGTGGAAGTCCCCACTCGCCGGTGGACGGTGCCCATCAGTGACTCCCTCACACTGCCGTCTGAGGGAGGTGGGTGATGCACACAGCCCCCACCCCAGATTATGGACAAGGTCACGGCTGAGCAGGGGCGGGGGCGGGATCGGACCCAGGCTTGCATCTCCGGAGACCGTGGCCTCGGTTATTGCACCAACACAAGCTTTTCGCCCGTTTCCTTGTGTTAAAAAATGTAATAAGACTGACCGAAAACAAAGGAAAAAAAAAGAAAAGCAATTCAGGCTTATTGCACAAAACCTGGAGAATAAAGAAAAGCAGAAGAAATGAAGTGTTTGAGAAGGCCCTCGAGCCCCGCTCCCCGGAAATAAAAATGAAGAGCTTGTCTTCTGTACCCTCCACTGTCTGGCTTTAATGCCGCTCGCGATTTCTGTTCACGGTCATACTCAAAGTTTCAAAGGATGCCATTAGAAATACGACTTTTAAATTATTTTTCCAATTTTAAAAGCAGCCCATGAGCACTGTAAAAAATTTATTAAAATGACCGAGTTCACCTCGCGCGGCGCCTCGCATCTGTTCTTACAAATTCTTACGGACTCCGCTCCCCGCAGCTGAGATCAAAGGGCCCCTAAGGACTTTTAAGTGCAATTAACAGGAAGGCTCCCGGACCAGGGCTGCGGGCCGTGTGCGGGAGCTGAGGGGCCCCGAGGGAGGGGCAGAGGGGTGAGCAGCAGCCAGCCCTGCTCTTCGGGGTGCATCCGCCTGGAGGGCCGTCGCTCGGTCGCACTGGTTTCAGTGAGAGCAGCACCTGCTTGCCCAGCGAGGCCCCCGGCTGCCACTCCAGAGAGGAGCTACAGTGCACAGCTGTTCCCACGGGCAGGGGGAGTGTGGGAAGGTGATGGGACAGGTGTCAGGGCCACACGCCTGTGCTCAGCCTGGTCTGTGGCTGGTGACAGAAGATCGGTCCCATCGGCTAAGTCTCCCATCGATGTGACAGCAATGGGCAAGGAGACTCAAGGGCAAAGATCGGGGTCAGGAGTGGGTGGAGGTGAGCCCCATGTTGGTCCCCTTGGGGTATTACCGATTCACACCGTGGAGCTCAGAGTTGGAGCCGATGGTGGCGCCAGGCTCACTGGGCTGGACAGACAGCGTGACATCCATACGAAGGTGGCAGGGACCTGGACGTGTTGGTCGGAGGGACTGAGCGTTCAGCTGAGACGTGGGTGCTTCACGGGACTCACGGCCAGGCACGGCCCCAGGCAGTGGGAGTCCCAGGCACTTTGGGGCTCTGGGCGAGGTGGGGTCCCTCTAGGAAAGAGTCACAGGTGCAGGAGATTGGAGGGGACAGACGAGGAAGTTGGGCAGACGGGACAGGAGGCACAGAAGGAGTGGTGTCCACAGGGCTGGACCTGGGCAGAACATGCCTGCCCCCCCTTACAAATGCTCATCACAGCTTCCCACAGTGCGGTGAAATGCTTCCGCTGTGACAAACGCCACAGAGAGGTCACTGAGCCGGGACAGCCTCTGATGGGCCCGCGAAGGCCACTCGGGGGAGACATGTCTTGTCCCAAGCACAGGACACCTCAGAGGCCTGGACGGTCTGGACGGCAAAGCAAGCAGAAGGGGAGGCAGAGCCCAAATTCATCCGCGTTGGTTTCCACCTGCGTTTTCCCTGAGTTCTTCATGGCGGCGCCCACGATGGCGGCCCAGTGACTGCGTCGGGGGCGTGGGATCGACAGCAGACATTCCATGCTGATCTTAACGCCACCTCGGCCCGATAAAAATGTATATGTGATTTTAAATTTCCTGGAAGCTACATTGTTAAAAGCAAAAAAATTAATTTTAATGTTTTTGTAGTTAGTCCAATTTACCTAAAATATTACCCTTGGACATGCAGTCGATAGAACTCCTCCTGTCAGTGGCTGCTGGGTGCTCTTGTGCTGTCTTCAAAGCGCAGTAAATACTGCGTGAGCTCTCGTAAGTCCACTGTGACTGCCGGAGGCGGTGACGAAGTGAAGGGGCTGAGGGCAGCCGTGGCTTCATGGGTGTCCGGGGGCTCCCGCCTTTGGGTTTCTCTGGGCCACACTGGAAGAAGCAGCGTTGTCTTGGGCCACCCGCTGAATACATTGCAACACATACTCACAGAAAGGTCTCGTCATGTTTTAAGTAAATTGACGATTTTGTGTTGGGCCGCACTCACAACCCTCCTGGGCCGCAGGCTGGGCACCATTCTAACCCCCAAGTTCATTGAATTGTAGCCATCGAAGATGCATCGCTTGTCACACGTCTGTCGTACGTCCAGAAAGTAACTCTTGTGAAAAAGGAATGAACGCAGGCCGTCACCCAAGAACCTGTACACGAATGTGGGCCGGGTGACGGCAGCCGCAGGGCAGACAGCGGCGAAGGCCGGAGCAGGGAGGGGAGGCCACACGCGGGCTCGGGAAGGACCCTCTCTCCCCACCTCACAGTCAGGCCGCCCCCCCAGGCCCACCCCGCCCTCCCAGGACTGGACTTCCTGTTGCTTTGCCAGCAGACAGGTGACCTTGACCGTGGTGAGTAGAGGAAACGCCGCCGCCGCCACGCTCGCTCTCCTCTTTGCCGTAGGAAAGAAAATACATGGTTCCTCACTTTAGAGGGTTATGGGCCGTGGATGCCACTTCCCGTATGTCAGGAGCCAATAAAGCCTGTTGGACGATGAAAGCGAATAACGCGAGGCCTGCGTCCAGTGAAGGGATTTATTATGAGGTGGTTGGTTTGGAGGTGACAGGGACGTTCATGCTTCGGAGGGCCAGGCGTCCCCTCCGTCAAGGGCGATGACAGGCTGGAGAGCTGTGGGAGGCCGCTGGCTCCCCTCCACGGGGGCTGGGCCGTGACCCTGCGTGAGGACCTCTCTGAGTCTGCATGTCCCGGGGACGGCTCCCTGAGGTCGTGCGCTCACGACCACAGCTGAGCTGCTGTGTGCACACGCATGCACACGCATGCGCACGACCTGCACAGGCATGCCTCCCCCCCCCACACACAGGTGCACATACCTGCTGGACCCCCTGCCCACCCCGCCCCAGCCCCTGGCAACCGCAGACCCGCCTCTGTCTCTGGAGTCACCTGCTGTAGGCATTTCGCAGGCCTAGAGTCACACAGAATGTTGGAAGGAGGCGCCCACAGCCTGGGGACGTGCTGCCAACAGATTGGCGTCCAGCCACAGGGCCCTCGCGTTCAGGGTCCCCCCAGGGTCTCCCAACTCCAAGTGGCTTGAACAACAAAAAAACCCTGCATGCCTGCCTATCCCAGAAGACCCGGGGTGCGGGTGACTCAGGCCACCCACCATGCCGTGCAGGGCGCTGGTTCCCGTGTCCTTCTCCACCATTCAGTGAGGCTGTTCTTCTCAGAAATGTCCCCTCGGGGGTTCCAGAGGGTGCCACTGATGGGAACCACACGTGGAGGGAGAAGCCGAGGCTGGGCTGCACTTCCTGCCCACCTGCAAGCAGCCCGGCTGGCCCTGTCCCTGCCCGGAAGGGTTTCACCTTCTCACTCCTGAACCCACCCCATTGCCCCAGGTGGGACCGGTGCCCAGGTTCAGGAGACAGCCAGTCCCAGGAGGGAGGCAGGTGAGCATGGGGGAGGCTCCCTCCACACCTGAGATGTGGGCTCAAACGCCTCACCCTGCCTTCCCGACTCCCAGCACCTGCGTCCTGCTCCTGACCAGCGTGTGGACACGCCTCTTCCTGCTCAGCGTTCCCCACTCGACCAGACGCTCAGCTTCTTGGCTGTTTTACTTAAACACCCAGGTGGCAACCCTTTCTTATCTATGAGCATCCTCCGCAGGGCTGGGGAACGTGGGAAGCAGATTGAATTTCCATCAGCCTTGAGCTTCACCTTAGCAGCCACCAGCTCCCAAGGAGAGAATCGATGGAGAGGTCATTCAGGATCGTGTAGAATCGAGCACATAATTACAGGGGAGCAGGGCCCCGCTGCAGTTGTCAGGAGCTGCAGCTGGCCGGAGATTCGTCAGCGAGGACGAGAAGATTCCATTGTGGGAAGGGGGGCGGCCGTGTGGAGGGAGGTGGGTCTCTAACAGCAGAAGGGTGGGCCTTCCGCCCAGAAGGCGCGGGGAATCTCTGGCTTCGCTCACTGTGCGGAGAGTGAGGGTGGGGGGTGGGCTTAGGAACCTCTGATTTTGACAGGAAACAACCTACATGAAATCCAGAGCCCAGGTGAGGGCCTGGCCTCCTGTTTGCCTTCAGTCTGAAAAAAAAGAGTGTGAAGCCCTGGCCAGGTGGCTCAGCTGGTTGGAGTGCAGTCCTTTAAACCAAAAGGACACAGGTTCAATTCCCGGTCAGGGCATCGAGCGCCTGGGTGGCGGGTTTGGTTCTCGGCCCAGGTGCGAATGAGTGGCAATCCATTGATGTTTCTCGCATGGACGTCTCTCTCTCTCTCCTGCCCTTCCCCTCTCTCTAAAATCAATAGTCATGTCTTTGGGTGAGAATAAAAAATGATAATAAAATAAATAGATAGGTAGGGAGAGAGAGAGAGAGAGAGAGAAATGGAGGGTGAAGGCCAAGTTCCAGCTCCAAACCCAGACAGGGTAGGAAGGCTGGGAGAATCGAGCGTCAGGTCCTGCTTTCCCAGAGTCCGTTCCCCCTTCTGCCAGGAGATGGCGCTGTTTCAGCTGGTGGATCCACAGTCAGGCCCGCCAGCACCTGGTTAGCACCTGGCTCGCCCTTGGCTTGCCCTTGGCTCACCCTGGGCTCCAGGGTGCCCACGTGATCTGAGAGGTCCTCGGCCGGAATCCTGCCTCCCCCAGGAGCACCTGAGAGGAAATCCTCCTCTCTCCTCTGACTCGGGGAGTGGGAGGCCGAGAAGAGCCTCCTCACAGAGGCCGCGGCCCGGCCGGTCCGAACCCCAGCAGGCGAGCCCGCAGACAGCGAGTGGGCGGGTCCAGGTGTGTGGGGCCTGCCAGGAGGGGCGCCAGGCGGGGCACCTGGAGGTTAGACCGTGATTGTCCTGTAGCCACACCCAAGCCACCCTTAGACGGTGAGTGGAGCTGAGAAACTGGGAAAATGAGGAACTGCCCGCAGCCTTGTGCTGGCTGAGACAGAGGCGAGGCCCGTAGGAGGGCAGCCTCCCAGCGCTGGAAAAGGCCGGAAAGCCTTCTCCCTCGAGCCTCCAGGAGGGATGCCCGCCCGACGTCGGCGAGGAGAGGCCAGGGCTGGTTCCTGACCTGCCCAGGCCACGGCTGTGCTGGGCTCAGGGCCCACTCCAGTGCGGGATGACTTAATTCCACCTGTAGAAGTTCTATTGCCAAAAAGGGCACATGCACAGGTTCCGGAGGGCATGAATTTGGGGGCCACCCGTGGACCCCACCCACCGCTTTCTCAGGGCCGAAATCAACCCACACAGATTCTGAAATTTTGTAAGGCTGTTTTCACTTTTCCTTTTTTTTTTTTTTAAGATTTTATTTTTATTTTTAGAGAGGGAGAGGGAGGGAGAGAAGTAGAGAAATATCAACGTGTGGTTGCCTCTTGCACGCCCCCTACTGGGGACCTGGCCTGCAACCCAGGCCTGTGCCCTGAATGGGAATCCAACAGGAGACCCTTTGGTTCGCAGGCCCGCACTCAATCCACTGAGCCACACCAGCCAGGACATCACTTCTGCGTCTTTAAAAAAAGGCGTGAACACCTCCCTTGCCCTGCACGGCCCCCGGTGATCAGCCCTCTCCTCTGGGCCTGTCCTCCCTCCTCAGCTGTGCATGGTCTCTCCCATCCCAACCCCCACCCCTGGGCCCCCACATCTGACTCCTGGAGACCCCTCCACCCCGAATGTCCTCAGCCCTGGAACCTGGAGCGCTGGGGTCACATCCCTCCCCAGCTACGCCCAGCCCGCAGGGGCACGGGCTCCGGGCACCACCTGCTGCACTTGACCCCGCACTGCATCCCCGGCTGGTGCGCATCCTTCAGGGGCGGCGAGTCTGGGGAAGACTGGAGGTCTGGCTCGTTGGAGCAAAGACTCATTCAGGTCTGGGTGTCTCCAAAGGGGATGAAGATGCTGGCCCACTTTCAAGAACAACCAATGACCGGAGGCCTGGCTGCCCAGCAGGGAGGAGGTAGAGACAGACTGGAAATGCCACAGGGAAGGTCCCATCGGCTGCCTGCCTCCCACTCCCACCACTGGGACCCCAGGGGCCAAGGGGGCTGACGGTGTGATGGTCTGCAGCCTCCCCCCCCTCCCCGGACCCGTTTTGCCGGGTCCCGAGGCCACGGGAGAAGCAGGCACAGCGAAGGCGGTTCCTGTCCTGTCTGTACCAGCTGGGAGCTGTGACTTGAGCCCCGTCCCACCCCCTGTGGGACAGACGACTTCCAGTTTGGAGCGTAAGGTCGACCAGCTGTGTGGACGCGCCGGACGGCCTCCCTCCCAAGCAGCGAATGCCGGTTCTGCACACGGTCAGCCGGGCGGCCCTGAGCCACCTGCCCCCCGTTCCCCCGCTTCCTCTGTATTTATGACTTTTATTTAATGTGCTCGTTCCACAGAGCACGTGGTATGTGTTATTTCCTCCAAAGGTCCCGCTTCCCAAGGAGCAAGGTGTTTACAGTGAACCTCTTAAAACATAGACTCAAGTGGCTTCATTCCACTCGGAAGAGGCCGTGAGACACCGGGCCTGTGTTAACGTGACTCCGCCCCTCCCCTAATGGGCCTGGGCCTCCGAGGGATGGGGCTGTTCTGCACCAGGTGGGGCCGTTTGTTAACACTGAAGATCATCCATTGTTAATGGCCCATGACTTAGAAGCAGTCAAGGTTTTCTACGGGCCCCTGGGATTTTGAAAGGACTCACTGGTGTGGAGTTTGCAATGGTATATAAAGGAGCCACATAATGGCCCTGGCTGGTGTGGCTCAGCTGACTGAGTGCTCGCCTGCAAACCCAGAAGTCACCAGTTCGATTCCCAGGTAGGGTGCGTGCCTGGGTTGCGGGCCAGGTTTCCAGTGGCGGGTGTGCGAGGGTCCACTGATGGATTGTCTCTCACATATGATGCGCCCAGCACCCAGGACCCAGCCCCAAGGCAGGCCCCCAGGTAAGGGGGCGGGGCACCCAGGCAGGGTGGCTGGGCGTCAGCACCACAACCTGCACAAGGGGGCGCGGCAGGCTTCTCGTCACCCCATCTCCTCCTCCTCACCCCCCCACCCCTGGCTAATTCCTCAGGGAGAAGCCCTACTTTCAGAGCCTGGGTGGGCCCACTGCAGCACGCCCTAAGGGCAGACACTTACCCCTGGTGGTTAGTGCATTTCTGGGGCTTTTCAACCTTTTTTGCTGTGTTGTTTAAAGCAAACACACACCACGCCCCTCTGAGCTGGCGACAGGTTTTCAGGGAAGCCAAACCCTGCCGGTTGAGAGTGCCTTGTAGTTTTCTGTGGCTTTTCTCTACTTCGTATTACCAAAAAAAAAGGAAAGAAGGAAGACTCGGGGTTTTTTGTTTGTCTTCTCCTGACGTAATTCTATACTTCCATACAGAGCCGGCTTCAGAATCGCTACTTGGAGAGTCAGAGCCGTGCCAGGAGGGGGGGTTTTACTGGGAGCTCCGTGAACAGGTGACTCAGGAATCGCTACACCCGCCACACCTCGGCTCACGGGCCCCACGCAAACACCAAACGGTAGCTGGGGACAGACCACGAAGGGAACCAGTTAATGGGTCTCAATTTGAGGTGTTTTTAATAGTAAGTTTATACCAAAAATCAGTGGCAAGTAAAGAATAGTTTTTATTTAACAAAATCAGAACCCTGACCTATATGTAAAATAACTATACAAACGGCAACGCCTAAGCAAACAGTTCAAGTTCACATTTAACAATTACATCGATTTTGTTCAAAAGGGTCTTTCCTTACAGCTCCCTGCCCCGCCCCCAGTCTCAGCTCCCAACACGGAATCACACGCAAGGACGCGGGCAAGGCTGAAAACCCTCTGCAACCTGTTTTGCAGCTTGAGGCACGACACACAGACGTACGTATGTCTTGACTTACGTCCTCACGTACTGAAAGGAAAAGGCAGTGTCGAAGGTTTAAAAACAAAGCACACTTCAAGCAGCGGGTAAACACTCGGCGCCGGCTCGCCGCAGACACCAGCGCGCGGCCTGGCCAGGTCCGTGCGGCGTCCACTGCATGCCGCCCTCCTGAAACCCTCCCGTCTCAGTAGAAGCAGATGCTTGTTAATCAGAAAGAAAACCAGTCGGAGCACACGGCTGCACGGGGACGAGGCTAACGTGTGTGAGACACGAAGATGTCCGTGAACACGCGTGCAGTGGCCGGGCAGGCCTCATCAGAGCCAGCTGCAGATGGACAGACGAGCAGGGACAGGAGGGACACGCTGCTGCACCCCCACTCAGCACGAGACGCTCCCAGGAAGACGCTCTCTGCCTGGCCCGTCGCAGGAGAAGATGCCGCCCAGCTGTCGGGGGCTCAGCCCCGGCCGGACTCAGCACGCCGCCAGTGCCTCCCGGAACGCCCGTCTCCGGGACGTCAGGCCCTCCTGCCGGTGGGCGTCGCTGCCCCACTGGCCCGCGCGCGCTGCCGGTCATACCTCACGGAGACGACGAGGAAGAGCAGCAGTGTGGCCCCCTGCACGGCCGCCAGGAGGAAGAAGTAGTAGTTGAGGTGGCAGCCGTTGATGTTGCCTAAGGGGGGAGAGCAGGGAGAAAAGGGCCGTGAGCGGCGCTCACAGACAGTCGGGAAGACTCTCTGCTTCACCTCGGCCCCTCCTGCACTCGGGCTGACCCTCACCTGTGGCCATGAAGGAAAAAACCACACAACTGTAATCCCAAACGCACAAGCACCTGCTCCCGAAACCACGGCGGAAGGCACCAGGAGCCGGCCGTCCGGACCAGGGCCCCCTCCCCCGACTCCATCGTCTCGTCTGGCTGACGAGGGGCTGCATCCCCGCAGTGCCCGCCCCAAGACCGCCATGACACAGCCCTGTCCATGCCTTGGGGCACCAGGCCGGGCTGACAGGGCCGCTGAGCAGGGGAGGGAGAGGAGACTCGCGGGACAGCCAGAGTGCTCCGGTCCACCTCCAAACACTGCTGGCCGGCCTCCTGGCCCAGACCGCGGGGGGCAGACACCTCCCCCCTGTGCTCCTGCCCAGCAGCAGGCCCCCGACAGGGCGCACGCTTCCTGCCAGGCTGCTTTCAGGCCATGTCCCTGCCGCCAGCTCTTTCAGGGGGTCCCTGCATTTACGGAGAGGCCTGGGGTGCAGCTGACAGCTGAGGGAGGGACGGGGGGGGGGGGGGGGGGGACACCCTCTCAGTTGCGTCTATGGGGCTGCACACAGGCAGACGCCACACGGCGTGGATGCAGTCGACGCGTAAAAACAGGGAAGAAACCCACTCTCCCGGGCCCACTTAAAACCAGCGTGAATCTGGAAACAGAAAACTCATCTTTGTGACTCTTTAACGCCCCAGATGCTGCCACCTACGAGTGTCAGCTGTGAAACCCGGGCACGACTGATCAGCAGAAACGCTCGCTTACTGGGGGAGGGCAGCCTCCGCCCTCTCGGTTTCCTCAACAGCAGAAAATGACAATGTGAGGCCAGGAAAAAAACAGGGAGCAGAGTAAATACAGGGCCCAGTGTGACGCTGCAGGAAGGCAGCCTGCTCATCAACGTCCCCAGGCCGTGGCAGCAGAGGCCGCTGCGTGTTAGGAGCGGCTGAGCCCAGAAGGCCCAGCCTGACACCCACCCCCCACTCAGCGCTCAGCACCGCCTGAGCCCAGGGGCCGCCTCACCCCCTGTCCCTTTCTGAAAAACGGACGCCATCCTTACCAAAGTCCGTGTGGTTGCTCATCCAGCCGATGGCCTTCAGGGACACCAGCGCCAGCAGGCCCGAGCCCACGAAGGACCCGACGCCGGAGAAGAAGAAGAACAAGCCCATGATGGCGCTCTGCATGGACTTGGGCGCGGCTGCGTACGCGAACTCCAAGCCTGCGGGGAGGGTGCGTGTCTGTGAGCAGTGGTGGCCGGCCCCCTGCCCAACAGGGCTGCGCGCACGACCTTCACGTGACGAGTCCCAAAACCGCAGTGACATGGGGAGCCACGTCCTAGCTCTCAAATAGGGACACCTGTGAGCTCGAGAACCCCCTGCTCTTTATGGAAAGGATAGTCGAGAGCAGCTTTTCCTCTCGTCTTAACGAACGGGAGTCAGACCACAGAGCAGGCACACGAGAACGGGGACCTCCTGAGAGGTCAGCCTAACAGGCTCAACAGGCACACGGAGGGCCACAGTGTGTCCCCAGGGGAGGGCCATGGGGCGATGGCACCCTCGCCAGCCCGTCACCCAGGTCACTCGTGCTCCCCGAGCAGCTCAGGTTCTCTAGGGACAGAGCAGCCCGTGAGAGCAAAGCCCAGGCCGCTGCCTGTGGGGTCTGAGCCCCACCTCCAGGCGGGGACAGGTCTGCACCCTCAGGAGGGCGACCGAGGGGCAGACGGGCCGTGGAGTTGGTGCTAGACACCAGACCCACAGGAGCCGGCCGCCGCGGGGTCTCCTCTGCCTCGCCTCCCTCCTACACGCCCTCGAGGTGGAAGAGGGACACGGTGCCGATGTTTCTGGGACGCAGTTTTCAGGCCACAGAAGGGGAATCTCGGCCAGCACTTCTGTCTCCTTCCCAGCTCTGCACTGAGCCACTGCGCCCGCCCCAAACAGGCGTGCGGCACTGCCTCCCACCCAGCTGAGCCACCGGGCACGGACACGCCACGGCTTTGTTGCTCCATTGGCCCCGACGCCTCAGCCCCAACACTCGCCTGCTATGCTTGCGAATATCTCGCTGACGCCGATGAGCACGTACTGGGGCACCTGCCACCATATGGGCAAGTCGGCTGCGAAGTACACGACCTTCCCGATGGTCTGGTTGATGGTCTTCTCCTTCACGAGGTCCAGCCGTTTGCTCTCCAAGATCCCTGGAATTCACAAGAGCAGCTGCCCTTTATGCTTTGCCATTAAACCAAAGAACAAGACGTCGGCTGCAGGCTGTTCGGGGAGCGTCCCGAGAACCCACGCGAGGCCCACAGTCAGCACCGTTGCCTAACTCTGCGCGGTGCTGGGCGGGCGCCAGGCTCGCCAGCAGGTGACTCCGTAAGGTGTGTGTCTGGTCACTATGCTGTGTCCCGGAACTGATATGGCACTGGGTGTCAACTGTCACTAAAAAGTAAACTTTGTTTCAAGAAAAGGACGATGTCTGAGGACACAGCTCCCCCAGAGGCCCCAATCTCGGGGCTATCCGGCTCTCGGTCCCTCAGTGGGCCACTGAAATACAGGTCACGCCACACACACCTCATCTGGCGTCTCTAAAACAGATGCTCAGTGTGTTTACTCGAATCCTCAAATATCTCGATGCTCACCTGCACAATTTTTGTTTATTTAAAAAGGGGAGTAGGGAGCCCTGGCTGGTGTGCCTTAGTGGACTGAGTGCTAGCCTGTGAACCAAAGGGTCGCCGGTTCTATTCCCAGCCAGGGCACGTGCCTGGGTTGCGGACCAGGTCCCCAGTGGGAGGCACACAAGAGGCAACCACACCTTCTCTTTCTCCCTCCCTTCCCCTCTCTCTAAAACTAAATAAACAGCAGGGAGGAAGGAGCGACACAGCGCAGTGACAGAGAGCTGAGCACCACGCCCTCTGCGGCAGGCAGCTCGCTCTGAGACTCCATCCCACGTGCCGAGGGGTATGAGCCGACCCAGCCGCTACGACCGGTGAGGGCGGCCTCAGCCTCCACAGCACGAGACCCTGTGAGTGACGCCTCACCTGTCGGGAGTGACAGAGAGGGCGTGGGAAACCAGCTGGGGCAGACGCAGCTGCTCTTCACGAAACCCAACGTGACCGCCCGAATGTTAAAGGGGGCGGTCTGTGGGCCCGAGGTCTCGGGTCAGCGATGCTGACCAGTGTGTCTGAGACCCCGGACCTACTGTGCGTACAGAAGCGCAGGGCATCAGAGCCGCGTGAGGGAGGACAGGAACCAGCACATTCCTTTCAAACCCTGGGGCGGGAAGGGGCCGGCATGGTGAGCAGGGGCGAGGAGATGACTCTGGAACCTGGGCCCCAGCCCCACGTCGAGAAGCGGTCCAAGCAAAGAGGAGAGAGCAAAGGACCAGGTGGGGACCTGGCAAAGTGCCGTGACGGGCACACGCGTCCCATGCACGGTTCCCACTACCACTCAGGGAAGGAGGGAAAGAAGAGGAGTTTCCCCAGAAACGAGGCAGACAACCGCACGACGCTGGCACAACAGGAGGAGACTACTATCTCGACCCTTCACTTGGAAACACAGACAACAGCCAAGCCCTGACACGCGGGGTCGCCACGCCCACTGAGAGCAGGGCGCACATGTGCAGGAAGCAGGAAGGAGGAAGGAAACGCGGGGGACCGACTCCACAGCCTATTTTTATCTCCACCAGCGGCTTCGGTGAAACCCAGCAAGCTGCTGAGTTCCACCTCAGAGGCCAGGGGCTCCTCATCTGGGTTTCTGGGCGAAGACCTACAGCTTCTGGGCAGCAGACGGGGGACAAGGCCTGTGGGGTGTCCCCTGCCCTGGCAACAGTGGGCTGGCTGACACCTCCACGGAGCTCCGTGGCCCCGTCCCCGAAGCAGGACAGATGTCTGCAGACAGACAACACGCGTGCTGGATGGAGCCCAGGTTTCAGCAGAGCCCTTAACACACGGGGTCATTTCTGAAACTCCAACCTTGTCCAACAGCAGGAAGTTAACATGAATTAAAAACCTGAGCAGTGCGGACGGGGGGTCGGGACATGAATGCTCTTGGAAAGTGAAGCAAGAAGCCTGAGCAAAAGTCAGCGTTCTTTTCCCCCAGCAACGCTCGGCACACTGAAGGAAGGCCAGACACTCCGCACCGTCGCGAGCAGGCGTCCCAAGCCCAGGGGCCACAGTGGACGGTGCGGTTCACAGCTCGCGGTGGCAGCAACCTTCTGAAAACAAGTCCCTGACACTCGGAACTTTAAGAGCCTCATCCACGCGAGACCAGGAAAGCACAAAGGAGTGGGAAGCAAACTTAGCGTAGACCACACAGGACCGAAGTGGAGAGATGCGTGAGACTGTGCAAGCCTCTCTGAATGAAGTTCAAGAGGAAACTCTAAAGTGGGAAAAAACACGAGTAAGATGAGGTAAGGTTCTGGCTAATAACCACCCGTGTGTCGACACGGGAAAGAAAAGGCGGCTGGAAAACGGGGCACGCCACACAGGCTGTCCAAGAGCAGAGTGGCTGGTGAATCAGGGGGCACCTAAACACGACTGAAAACCCACGTTGGGACAAAGCTGTCCCTCATGCGCACCCATGCGCCGCGGGTCACAGAGACAGAAGTCAGCGCTGCCCTCGGAGGGTCTGGGAACACCCTCGTGATCGGCCACAGAGCTCGCCTCGCCACTGGTGAGGCTGGGAGGGCAGGCGGTGTGAAGGAGCCCAGCAGAGAACCTACTAGAGACACCCGGCGACCGAGCACACCCCTCTCCCACAGGCAGAGGGCAGGGCTTCCAGCCTGGCCTGTGTCCAGCGGGGTCCTAGTGCCGAGAGAGGGCCGCCCAACCCAGGAGGGGCCCAGAGCAGGCACTCAGGGGAGGCCAGACAGACGCCATCTCCACACCTCGGCTGCGCCTCCAGACGGCCCTGTGGACTGCCGATTCCCAGGGCCGATTCCTGCGGCCGCCTCTCCTGTTGGCCCAGGACAACCCGGGGCACACAGTGCCACCGCAGACGCAGCCTCTCATTACCCATGCTATCGAGAGAGCACGTATCAGTCCCCGAAGCGTCCCAGCCCCTGGAACACAGACCACCTGGCCCCGGGACCCGTTTCTGTGCATCTGCTGAGCACTCCGCCACGGCACTCACTCCCGCAATGGGAGATGACGCAGCAGCGAGCTGGATCCCGCCTCAGCGGGGAGGGACGCGAAATCCCTGAGGAGCACTGACTCAGGAATGCCGGCTTTTCTTCTGCTCCAACACAAAGCTGTCTTATGGTTCAGTAACTTTCAAAGATTCATGAGGGTAGGGATCCAAGCAGGCTGAGAAAGTCCACAATACCACCGCTTTGTCGCGGAGACGTTTCAACCAAGACTCCAGACTGTGGGAATTACGAAAACAGGATGCGCCCCCAACAGGGCAAAGGGCTCCCTACCCTCACTGGTGACAGGCTACTGAGGCATCGGTCCTTCACATCCTACTGCGGGGGTGGAGGCTGGGCCTGAACCCGGGTCCGAGGAGACCCGCCTCCCCCAGAAAACACACATGGACCTCTCTGTGGCGAGCGCGGGGGGTCCCCCTGAGGCCGTGGACAGACCTGGCGCTAGGAGCCCCCAGGTGGGGTTCTCAGCCGTGCGTGAGAAGCACGCACCCCTGCCCCCCATCTGAACCTGCAGCACCAAGGCGGGAACAAGCCTCCTCGGACTCCGTCCTGCCTCTTCCCAGTGCACGGCCCTGGTTTTCCTAAACAGACGAAAAACACTTCCGAGAACCGAAACGGCAGACGATGGAGCGGAAGGATGAGCCGCGCTCGGGCTGAAGTGGCCACGTGCGCCCTGTGGAGGCCGCGCTTCCCGGACACCCAGGCACGACGGCCGCTCCACGCTCCAGAGGCCCGCGGCCGCTGCTGGGCAGTTTGAGCAGGAGGGAGACGGAAACAGCCCCTCACCGGCAGCGAAGGCAGAGCACATGACGAAGAACATGCCCACGGCGATCCTCTTCAGGGAGGACGGCAGCAGGCCGCGCCTCCGCAGGGCGGGGTCCACCAGCTTGTCCTTGAGCGGGACCAGCAGCAGGATGAGCAGAGCGTCGAACATGGTGAGCCAGGCGGCCGGGAACTGTGGGCGACAAGCATGGCAGCGGTCACCCTGTGGCGAGCGGACACGGAGGGGCTGACGTCCAGCTGTGGGGGAAGCTGGCTCCCAGGGCGTCTCTGCAAGGTCTAACCTCCTCGGGGAAAGATCGCAGTTTAAGACAGCGGAGCCGAGGGGACTTATCTCTAGGGGATCCGCACTCTAAGGGGACAAAGACTCGGGTCAGACCACGCACTCATCAACTGGACGCCCGGACACGGCACGAGGACGGGGGACAGTCTGTCAAAGAGGTGGAACCCCCACATCGACACACATGCTGTCCGTCGTGCTGACTGCTCCCGTCTCTGAGGCAGCCACCGGGACGGGCAGGAGGGACCCTCACGTCACAGGAAGCGGGGCGCCCACCTCAGACCACCGCCCCGCCCTCACCGTGTGCGTGGCGGCCGTGATGCTGGCGATCTCTGGGATCCGCAGGTGAAGACTCTGCAGGACATACGTGGTCTGCATCTGCGTGTGAGAAGCGGCATCGTTACTGGCGACGGTCACGGCTCGGCCTGCGAACACGGGCAGCAGGTGGGGCCGCTACTCTGTAGCCACATGCTCAGTGCTCGGGTGGAAAACAGGCGAGTCTGTTATCTGGTCGGCAGGAATCCGCCTGGGGACCCAGCTGGAAAAAGAACTAAGAGTTCCCCAACGAGACCTCAGCAGGGGAGGTGGGGCCTGGAGAAACACCAGGGGACCCACTCCTAGCTTCCTCTTGGAAACGATTTCAAAACACTTCAATCGGCAAAAATGAGTTGGTACCTAAAACCCAGATTGTGAGCCGAGAGTCCCAGGGGAAAGACCCTCGGAGCCCCGACTCCAGGGACGGCCGAGCCCCGCGCTGGGCTGGCACCTGCAGGGGACAAGGGGCCCGCTGCTGCCACTCACTTGAAAGTACACTGTCCAGTACGGGATCAGAGCCAAGAACACGGGGACGACCTTGACCAGAGCTCGCACGTCCTCCACTTTGTCTTCCGTGAAGGGCCCTCCACGAGACATCTTACATGAACCAAACAGACTGTGTTTAGAAGAGTGCGGAAAGCCTCCACTGCCTTCACTTCGGGAGACAAAATGAAGCAGTTAGTTTTCTTCCCGCCGGAGAGCGGGTCCTCGGTCACACCCTAACTCTGCAGGTGGGGCGGCTGGCTGTTCTGAACCCGCTTCAGCATCACCGCGCGCCTGCGAACAGGACGCACAGCCGCCGAGGCTGCTCCTGACCCGGGCAGCTGGCCAAGGGCCACAGCGGCTCCCGCCCCGAGCGAGCTGCGGCCGCTCCGTCCTGACACCGCTCACACCGGCCACTCTGCACTGCTCTGTCTGGGCTGTCCACCAGGGGCTTCATCTCACGGCGAGGCCTGGCCGCCAAACGCGGTGACGAATGGACCACCGCGCGGGTGCGTTTGCCGCAGTCACTGCGTGTCCGAGAGCTGCCCCGGCGGGCGCAGTGGCACCTCCCGCTGTGAGGAAGTGCAGAGAGGACAGGGACCCGCCCTGGGCGGCCCAGGCTGCTCCTGCTAGCCCCCTGCACTGGGGGAAGCCAGGGCACAGAGAGGGCAAGGAGTGGTCCAGGCAGCACAGCTGAGCTGGGCGGGGCTCTGAGTCCTTGCCAGAGAGCTGAGGCCCCATCTGGGCGGGACACCAGCTGCCCCTGTGTGCCAGCCCTCAGGTGTCACCCTCAGCTCAGGCCTCCCGTCCCGGCTCCTATACGAACAGCTTCGCTCACCCGCCTGCCCTGGGTCTGTTTCAATCTTTATGAAATGACCGGGTCCCAGCGGCTGGTGCTGGGACCCTCTCTAGCTCCGAGACACTAACATAAGGGCACGCTCTATGGTCCTCAGGGGCAAAACAGAAAAAAAAAAATTGTTTTAAATGCATGGTAGCCTTCAAAGCCAGAAAAAGCAGGAGATACCTAGTCACCGTTAAGACCACTTCCCATCTGGGGAACTGACTAGGCAGCAGCTGCCTGCTTCCGAGTCTGCGAGCTGCTGCCCCGCAGCTGAGTTACCAGCTGTCTCAATCGTTTCATCCTGGAACGGAGTCGTTTTAAATGTGAGCCTTCAGAGTCGGCTGAACACTGAAAACCGTCACTCAACGTCCCATCCTACCTTGGACAGAAAAACTAAGTTTTACTGAGCGTCCACTCTGTGCCCAGTCCCGCTGTGCAGGGCACCGGGGGCCGCAAGCATGGCGACCAGCGGGGACTCCTGCCCTCCCGGGGCTTCGTGTCTCCTAGAAGCAGTCAGGGAAGAGCGTGAGGTGGAGCCCTCAACCCCAAGGCGTCACTCCCACTTCCCGTGCGAGCGTTCGTCGCTGCTCTCACTGGGGGGAGGCGCAGCCACAGAGGGGCATGCAGAGCCCCTCCCACCTCACGCGGCCATGGCCACGCCTGCTACATCATCCTGCCCGCCTGCTTTCCCGACATATGGCGTCACGTGACAAAACCATTCTCACTGAGCGCGGCTCACACAGGTCACTGGCTCATCCACCCACAACTCCAGTGTCTCACTCTGCTGCACCCAAGGGTCTCTCCCAGAGCCGCAGTTCCCAGGTTCCCAGCAGCACAGGACGCAGACAAGGGCACAGGCGCCACACGCACCCACGCACGCACTCTCCCGGGACGCCGACGTCCACACTGGGCAGGCAGCCGACCGGACTGCTCGCTCCAACTCAGCACTAAGTCGTCGTCCACACGGAGCCCCAGACCAGAAGGAAACCTGCCGGGCCCGATGAGCGGCCCCGTGTGTAAGGGGGGTGCATCTGGGAACCCTCCGGGCCACTGGCTTTTCTCAGGCTGGGCCGGGCCACTCCATCGCAGTGCACCAGAGAAGGCCTCCACAGTCAGACCCGAAGGGGAGCAATGGCCAGACCCTCCCTCTCCCCAGCGTCGTTGTGCGTGAAACCCCGAAATGCCCGCGGGGCCATGGTGTCCTCTCACGGAAGGTCTGCCAGGCACCAGCCACACCACCAGTGCCACGGCGAGGGGCTCCACCAAAGGACGAGGCACACAAATGGCATTCCATCTGCAGAATCCACTGCCAGAGGCAAGCCCAGCTTTCCCGCACGGCAGCCAGCCCTGGCCGGGCTGCAAAGGACTCAGCGGGCTCCTACTGGGGGCTCTGACGGCCGCGTTGGACAGCCACGCTGACTAAGAACTGCAGGTCAGCCGGGATAGCCTGGACCGCCGGGCAGCCGGGGGTGCCAAGCAGGGCGCGGAGCAGAGCCACAAAGGCCGCTTCATTTCAGCTTCCAGTCTGCCCCAGGGGAGGACACGGCCATTGTTGTGACTCCAAGGACAAAATCGGATACACACAGACCAGCCCGAGGAGGCAGATGTGGGGCCCGCCTGCAGAACATGGCTGAGCCGCCAACTCGGGCTCAGGGACCCCCCACCCCCCGCCCCAGGAATGCCGACCTTGACCAGAACCCTCCCTGCGGGGGCTGACTAAACAAGTCCCCGGGACTTCCCTGGACTGATGACACATGCAAGGCCCTGACCACACTGTGGTGACACAATGGAAGGAACTTGTCACACGCCCTGAAACTGTGTGCCCGAGAGGGGTGCATTTTACTACATGCAAATTATACTTCAACAAATAGCCAAAGGAAAAGATTCTGCGGACTCTTCTTGGGCGAAGTTCCTAACTTTCCTGTGTGAATCTGCACGCGGGGTGGCTGTCCCGTCTGTCCCCCTGTGCCTGGGCCACAGGACTTCCCCGGGACGGGGGCTTTCAGAGCTCACACCAGGAGGTTCCGTGCCGATGGGACGGGCTGCTCTCCCCGCAGCTCCCTCCGACTGCTGCGTCCTTCTGCCACCGGCCAGCTGTAGGATGCTGGGAAAGGTGCCACCCACCGTGAGAAGCAGCAACACGCAGTGGGGGCACAGGGAGGGGCTACAACAGGGGCGCCTGCTGCGTTTCCCACCACACGGACGGGCCGCCAGGGCTCTTTAACGTGAGAGAAGCGTGCAGCACAGATCTGCCCCCAGGGGTCCCCCGGATTCCTGTCTTTCCTGCCTCCCCCTAACGCAGCGGCCGGCGGCCACCCTCAGCACCCACAGCAAAGCTTACGTGCAGATCAGAAATGAAAAGCACGCGCTCCGGGCGGGCCACAGGTCAGTCGATCAGGTGGAGGCGACACCCCGCCCGCCTCCTCACGCTGCTGCGAGGTTCAGCACAGGGGGCAGTGCCACCACTCAGCCCGTGCCTGGCACACGGCGAGCACGTGACAGGTGAGCGGGTGTCCGACTGCAGCGCCTGGCCGGCCCTGTCGGGCGGGTCCCTGCGTGCTGGGGCCCCGAGCACTCACCCCCCACGAGCATCTTCTCCAGTGCGCTTCTGAGGGCGGCACGCATAGGCCAGGATCCTGAACACGTCGGTGAAGGCACTGCCGTCGGGGGGCTTGCTGATGAAAACGCTCTGGCCGCAGAGGAAGAGCAGGAAGGCGACGCCGATGCAGACGGTGGGCACGATGTAGCCGGCCACGAAGCTCACGTTCTGCTGGGTGTAGGCGATGCCTCCCAGCGAGATGATGGCGCCCAGGTTGATGCTCCAGTAGAACCAGTTGAAGAACCTCCGCGTGGCCTCGGGGCCCCGATCCTTAACCTGGAGGGCACAGGAGGAAGACACAGCACAGTGCGACCCTCTCTGAAGATGGAACACACATGTTTTCACGTGTTAAACCGTGCATTCACAGAGCCGCTGCTGTCGGCAGGGCCACACAAAGTACAGGCCCTTCGCAGGCCTCACGAGAAAAGCATGCCCCACACTCCTGGTCACCACACAGCCGGGGCCGAGTTCCCCTCGGCTACGCCTACGTCCAGCAAACGCTGGGGAGTCAGCCACCAGCTGCAGACTGCCTGCCTGGGGGGGGGGCGGGGGCGGGGGGCCGCCAGACCGCCCATACGAACCCGGCTCCCGGGCCCACGTCCCAGGCCTGCCCGCTCGTCTCCGCGGGGCCCAGGCCCGGGAGTCTGCCCGGTAGTCCGCTCTCCGGGGTGATCCTGCCCGCGGCTCCATGTGTCTGAGCGAAGAGGAAATCACGGACTGACACTAGAACCATGGCTGCTTCTAGGTTGGCAGGGCTGGCACTGGGACCAGAGACGCTGACAGGAGGGACTCCAGCAAGACTCCAGAACCCCGCCTCCTGAGCTCGGACAGACGTAGGCACGCTCCACGGGACCACTGACTCAACAGAGTTCCAGTGCCGGCCCGTCCACGCAGGGCAGGTCCCACCGCTCCCTTCCTGCCCGGGCCCCACGTCCACACGACACCCCAGGGACGGGCCCCGTGCCTGCACGGTCTGCCCCAGCCAGCGTCACAGCCAGAGGCCAGGGCTGGACCGCACACAGGGCCTGTCCAGGCTGCTGTCTCACGCAGGCCCTTCCATCTTGTCCTCACGTTAAGCATCCTGAGAGGTCGGACAGCTTCTGTTCTAGGACACACCTGAATTCTGGCTCTCATTACAAACGCTTCTTCTACATAACAAAGGAGGTTTGTGACGGGGCTCTAGCAACCAATTGTAATACCCAAAAAAGCAGCTTTTAAGCAGTCCTATTACTCGATACAATACTTTGGCCTGTATTTTTTACAGTGCTGGCAAGTGCTACAAATAATTATAAAGTAGCCACTGTCTCAACCTGAAAGAAACACGTTTCAGAGCGGAAGTCCCCTCCGGGTCTGGGCAACCCCCGAGGTAACGGTGTGCATGGGGGTTCCCAGAACTCTGAGGCGGACAGCTCTCCATGGGGATGGGGTGCGTTTCAATGTGCTAAGCTCGACTCAGAGAGTCAGCCACCCTGCAGACGGACCAGAAGTAAGGAAAACTGCAGGCAGAGAAATGGTTACAGAGAAGACACAACTGAAGATGTGAAAACAAGTAATTTTTTGTGGGGAGTGGGGCTTAAAATCACTGCAGACGAAGTCACATCTCACTGAAATGCGGGGGGGCCGCCCCACCACACCCGACAGCCACGTTGGACAGAGCGCGAGTGGGCACCACCTAGCGAGCTCCCAACTTCAAGATTCCCCTCACCCTCAGGTCCTGTGCAAACCTGCCAGTCAACTTACGTATCTTCTTAATTTTACTTTATTGATTTTAGAGGAGGAGGGAGAAAGAGAGAGAAACAGCAACGTGCTGTTGCACTTACTGGTGCATTCATTGGTTGGTTCTTGTATGTGCCCGACTGCGGATCGAACCTGCCACCTTGGTGCATCAGAATGACGCTCTAACCAACTGAGCTACCCAGCCAGATATTTCAACTTTCAAGTGCGATTCGCCAAAAATTACTTGAGAAACCTGAGCCTGTAACTAAGGCCCTAAATAAGCGCACCCCAGTAACAGTGGGTAACAAAGGGGAAGCTGGCTCCTACAAACCGTGAGTCACAGCCTCCCGCCCTGCAGCCCAGGGTGGGGGGGGGGGGGGGAGACGAGCCCGCAGCCCTCGCTGGGTGCCGTCCTGTGACGTCGCCACCCCTGCCCCCCAGCGAGGGCAGGCACACCCCCCCTGTGGCGGCTGGGAAGAAACCACAGCCATCAATTCACAGGACTGCAGGAACAGACTGGAATCACGCGCAGTGAGTCAGCTGGCTGATCTGGAAACTTTCCCTAAAATGCACAAGAGTGTGACTTTTTAAAGTCACAGAAAAATGTTTCACAAAAAACCGTTTCATTTGCTCTTCACTGGTAAAACCAGTTTTCCTTTGTTCAGGTCACTATTTCGAGTCCTCAGTCCATCTGTGAAGAATGGCTGACCGTGGGGGAGCCTCTGAGATGCCCTCCAGACCCCGCACAGGGCAAGGGCACCGACTCCTTCCTGCTGGGAGGCTCTGCACAGCTGTGACACGCAAGGACAGCCGCTCCTCGGTGCGCATGACAGCACTCTCGTCTGTTCCCAGAGCCATGGGCCCCCCCACCCGCAGGGAGCCGGGTCCTTCTGCACTCACCAGCCCCTGGCCAGCGCCAGAACCCCCAGTCTGCACAGTCCCCCCCCACCCAGCCCCGGTCTGCTCCGCACAGCGCACACCCGTGGAACCACGTGCTGTGTGGCCTCTGCATCTGGCATCTCTCACTCAGCGTCACCTTCTCGAGGGTCCTCCACGCTGCAGCCGGTGTCGGAACCTCGCTCCTGCTCGCGGCTGAGTCCCACCCCATCCTGTGCATGGGCCCCATTTTGCTTTGTCCATGCAGAACACCTCTTGATAAAAACCTCTTTTAACTGTTCATTAAAACGTTTTTAAACTGGTAGAAAAGTTGAAAGAACAGTGATGACACACACTCCTACGCCACTCTCTCACACCCGTAGTCCGTCCTTTCCACACGCATGTGCAACACTCTTGGAGGCTCAATGGTGCAAAAGCAAGTCGAAGCATCGCATTTACCCCCGAAGATGCCCCCATGACTCTCCTCACACCCAGGCCCTCCCCTCGCAGGACCAGAACACTACCCCCACACCGAGGGACCTTCACATGGACGGTTTTATCCAACACGGTCCGTGATCAAATTATCCCAAGTGCCCAATAAACGTGCTTTTAGAAAACCTGGGCTCTGGCCCCCCGCTCACGAGGCAGCTGGCCATCAGTCCGGCTGGGCCCTGTGCCCTCGACAGTGGCGAGCTGAAGCGGCGGGCCGGCCGTCTTGCAGGAGGGCCCGCCTCTCTTGTCAGTGCCCACTCTCAGTTACACAGCGAGAGGGCGAGTCCTCCTGCGCACTCGGTCCCCTCTGCAGGGCCGTCCGGGCTTCTAGGGAGCCGTCCGTCTCTCATGGTGCCTACTGGGGGCACTAACTTCGAGGCCAGGCCCTCTGTTTCTCGCCAGACAGGCCCCACGACAGTGAACCAGGCACTGGCAGGCTGGCACAAGACAGCGTGGGAGGAGCCCTCAGAGCCGCAAGGGGTGTGTACGTGAGACACACTGCCGTCATGGGACCGGGCCTTTAGCAACAGACAGCGATGGCGCACCAGCTCTGTGCCCTCGCTGCTGGCCCCTGAGGCCAGAGCCACAAGCCTGGGCCTTGAGACCCAGCCCCCCCCCCCATTATAACGTGTCGCCTTCCTGTGACGGAGAGCGCGTGCAGGTGTGGTTACAGCTCAGCTCTGCAGCGCAGGCTCTGGGGTCCTGGCTCGGTCGCAAACTGGCTGTGTCACTCGGAGCGAGGGAGCTAAGCTCTCAGGCCTCACACTTCCTCGTGTGTAAAGCGGCGGCTTGTGGACGAATAATGCCCAGCACGGGGCCTGGTGCAGAGCAAGCCCTCTGTGAATGCGATCAAGCACAGGGTCACTCAGCACAAAACCTGGGTTTCTTCTTCCCTGCTGCTCACCCTCCGCCCTAACCTGTCCTAGCCCCTCCTACAACCTGGCCACGCCTCTCTCTCACCTGGCCAGGGTCAGCCTCCTACCAGGTTCCCTGTGGTCCTCACCTCCCACACAGCCTAGTCTCAACACTGGGCCTCTGCAAGCTCTTTCTGGGAAGGGGAAGGGAAGAAACATGTCAGGTTTCGAGAGACCGACAGTGTGTCACAACAACTGAACCTGCTGTTGCGCCGGGACAGCGACCCCTCCGACAGCCGGGCCGGACTGTTCCAATAAGGCTTTGTCCGTGGAGGCTGAAGTCCGAGCTTCAAAACTTTCATTGTCACAAAATACTCACTTTTTTCCCCTACCATTTAAACGTTCAAGACCCAGTCTTATTCTTCTTCCCCCAAACAGGAAGTAGCCAGATTTGGCTGGCAGGCCACAGCTGCCAGGCCCCTGGGCAGCAGAGGCCAAATCTGTTAGAAGCTCAAATCAGATCAGATCACTCACTCCCTGACAGAACCCACACAGGCGTGGACTGAACACAGACCTCAAGCTTGTAAGCACGCCCTGCGGGGACCAGCCCTATCACCCTATTCCCACTTTAAAAAAAAATACATTTGACAAGTAAACTTGTGTAAGTTTAAAGATGTAGAGGTGTTGATTTGATACACTTATGCGTTGCAACATGGTTGCTACTGTAGGCACAATAGCAACAAGGGCTTCCTCTCTTCCAGGCCACCGGGCGTTCGCTCTTACCGATGGATGGTATTCTGCAGGTGTCCGCTCAAAGGACCCCTCTGTAGAAAGGCGGTCCCACCACCTGCGGCCACCCTCGCCAGCACTCCCAAATGGCACTTCCTAGGAAAGAGGCCGCAGCTACGCGCAGCTCCCCCTCGCAGCCCACCCGCGCGCCCCGTCCGTGCGGACCCCTCCTCCGCCCCTCTCCCACAGCCTGTCCTCCGGGCCTCCGCGCGTCCGCGCCCCCCGCCGGCCGCACCTGCGCTCACCTGGTCGGCGCCGAAGGGCGTGATGTTGGCCTTGACAGCGCCCACGCCTAGACCGACCACGGCGAGCGCCCCGAGCGCGGCGGGCGCGCAGTAGCGGGCGGGCGGATCCAGGCAGGAAGGCGCCGAGCAGTTGAGGACGCGCGTGGGGCGCGGGGTCCCGCAGAGCGCGGCGCGCGTGCTGGGCGCGGCCAGCAACGGGAAAGCCAACATGCCGAGCAGGTAGAGCGCCAGGCTGAGCAGGATGGCGCGCGCCCGGCCGAGCCGCGCGTCGGCCAGCCAGCCGCCGAAAGGCGACACCAGGTAGGTAAGGCCCATGAAGAGCAGCAGCGCCTGGCTGGCCTGCGCGCCCTCCCAGCCGAAGGGCGCGCCGTTCAGGAACAGCACCAGGTTGGCCGTGACGCCGTAGAAGGCGGCGCGCTCCAGCAGCTCCGTCAGCAGCACCGCGGCGCAGGCCAGCCGCCGGCCCTCGAACGCCGCGCGCCGCGCGCCCAGCAGCGGCGCCCGCTCCCCCGCGCACCCGTCCGTGCCCTCCATGAACCCGCCGGTCCGCTCCGCCGCTCGGCCGCGGCCCTTCTCGCGAGACCGGCCCCGCCGGCCGCCTCGGCCCGCCTCTCGAGCGTTCTCATTGGCCGGGCTCGTTGCCGCGCAGCCCGCCGGGAACTTCCGGTGTCGCCCCGGAAGCTGGCCAGGGCGGGGCCATCTGTTCAGCAGTACTTGGGACGAGCAGGCGGAGGCGCGAGCAAACCCGGCGCAGGGCTGGCGGGTTCGGAGCCGGGCTCTCCGAGGCCCCAAAGCCCCGCCCGGGAAAACGCGGACCGTTTGCGGCGGCCTGGGGATCCGCCTGTCCCACCGCCGCCCCTGCGCCCCCTCCTGGCGCTCCTGCTGGAGGACGGGGTCCGGGTCTGCGCTCGCGGCCACGCGGGCAGCTGCTTCTGGGGCGCGGGCGCCGTGCTGGCCTCTGCGCCCCGCTAAATGCCACTCGCACCCCAGCTCCTCAGTTGTCACAACCATACGTGCCCCCGGACCTCCCCGCCCCCGTGGCCGCTGAGCGGCCAAGTCGCCGCCACTGAGAACCGCGCGCCTAGAACCTGCGGAGCCCGGAGCCTGTTTCCCTGCCTGGCGCCGGCGCCCCGCTCCCCTCTACGTCACGTCCGGGGCGCTGACGACTCAGGGGCATGACCTTTTTCTTTTTTCTACCGGCCCATCTGAAGTCGACCCATTACCCCCCGCTGCACTTTCTCCAGGGGACCGTCGTGGTTTCTGTTCATTCCTTCGTCTCCCCAGCTTGTCCGTGGTCCCCACCGGTATAGGGGGCAGGCCCGTCCGTTCTGTTCCTCTCCACGCCCCCTGGAGCCCACAGCGCTGCCGGGCGCACGGTGGGGTGACGGGGTCTGGGGTCCGGGGCTACCGTAGTAACGGAAGTTTCCCACGTCGATTGTGGGGTTGGTGGCGAAGCTCTGGGAATGTCCTAGAAACCGGCGGCTTGAACGCTTTAAGTGGATGGGCTGTGCGGCACGTGGATTATGTCTCAGTAAGGCCGATGTCCCTAATAAAGGGAGCGAGCACCTAAAATCCGGGAGGTCTCGCTCGCGTGCCTGCACGCCCTGCTGTTGAACAGACAACGCGAGCTCTGGCCTCCCGCCAGCGACCGGCTCCCTGCCCCACGTGAATCCCAGCACAGGGCCAGGCCTCTGACCTGCCCGGCGGACAATGTGGCAGAAGTGTCCCCGGGCCAGATGTGGGCCCCCGCTGCTGGAGCACCCCAGCTGAGCGAAGCCACACAAGCAATCACCAGCCAGAGCAACAGGAACCCTGCCCCCCGCAGCCTCAACCCCGATCGCAGAATCTCAAACGAGTAAAATAGGGGTTATTTTAAACCAGTACGTGCTGGGGGTTGATACCCAGCGTCAGACCGTGGAGATACATACACCTGCCTTCCCCCACACCTGCATCCTCTCCTCTCTCTCCTGTCCTGTCTTTCTTACAACCAAGAAGTTATTCTCCACGTCTGCACTGCCCGGGGTCTCTGGGCTCCTGTGGCTGTTTGCACTGACGTTCGTTCACATTTAATGAAGTGGAAACTCCGCCCCTCCGGCACACCAGCCACATTTCCCGCGCTCGGCAGGCACAGGTGACTAGTGACTCCCACGCTGGACACCATTCCACCGGCGCAGGGTCCTATCATACGGCCCTGCTCTGCTGATGCGCACGGCTGGCCACTCGTCCCACGTCCACACCCCCCTTCTCCTTCCCACCAGAACCCCGACGCCACTCAGGTGTTTATTAACAGCTCGTCCTCCCCCCACCCTGCTCCCCACCAGCTGCCCATGCAGATGAGCAGAAATGAACTTCACCTTCGTCTCTGGATCCGACTAGGAAGACCCCCGCTGGTCTCTCCTGCCTCTTGATGGTGACGAGTTCAGGGACCCAGACTCTAACATTCGAGGTGTGAAATTCCCCCGGGGGCCAGGAGAAGAGCAGCAACAGGGATCCATCGGCCAGGTCAGGCTAAAGGGACGGCCTGCAGGAGAGACGCACTCTTCCACACGGGCAGGGGGCGGGCAGCCGCAGCCCTGGCCGCTGCAGGCAGTGGCTCCCTGCCCAGCAGACGGCGAACTGGCTCAGGACGGGGCCACCTTGGCGGACGGCACAGCAGAGGCCCAGGGAGAAGTTAGATGATAAACTTTGGTTGTTTTACTCACTGGGTTGGTTTTCCTTGTAGTGAAAAGCCACCTGTGGTGATTATACCAAAAAAGCAGGAAAGTAAAAGAAAGAACAGGGAAGGGCACCTGGATCTCCCCCTCAAACCGGGTGCAGTTTGCTCTCAGGGTGTCCCGCCTGGGCCCTGCCATCAGTGACCGGTGGCCCCTGTGCTGAGCCCCCAGGTCATATCACTGAAGACGCAGTGTAAGTCGCACCTGCCACTTTGTGGGGCACCCCTGCACCTGGGAGTAGTCTGAGTCTCCTGTGCGCAGCATCAAATAAATAAGTGACCTCGCACACACAGCAGGTGTCCCCAGGATGGGCCACATCGCATGACAGAGTACAGCTTTGTGGGTGGACTCAGGAGCCCCCGGACAAGGAGGGCCTGGCTGCCAGGATGCCCCGGGGCGTGAACGGAAATCAGAAACGCTCGGCCCTGCCTTGCCCGTTGCCGCCTGTACCCTGCGCCGGGCTCAGTGCAGAGCTCAGAGCAGGTGACAGCATGCTTCGGAAGCCACCCAGGAACGAGGACGTTTTGGGGGCCGGCAGGTTGCTCTGACATTTTCCGTGATACTTCTGCTTCTCCTTCTGCAGCTGTGTCTCCCACCCCTGTGGTTCCATCTGCTCACTCAGTTCCAGCTTCCTCAAAGCACCACTCTTCGAGCTGCCGCCGCCGCGGGCTCTGCACCTCCCGACGTCACTCACCTGCTCCCCACGTCGGCTCACAGCCACGCGCACGGCCCATGCTTCTGCTTGTCTGGTTCCCCGTTCCCCACAGAGCTCGCCCGAGGGCGCCAGGCCGTGGCCCATGTCATCAGCCACGTCACAGTCGCAGGCCCTGCCGCGGAGCTGTCGGCTCTTCAGGGTCGGAGCCTGGTCATGGTCCTATTTCCTTCAAGGAGTCCCTGTCGCCACACTTCTGCCTGGCTTCAGGCAACCTAGGTAGGAGCAAGAAATAAAAGAACTAGGACAGAGCCAACCAAACGGAATGGAACCTTACATTCGTGTGCATGGACTGTGGCCACACAAGCCCTCCTCCCTGTCCCCCACTGCCCCGTGTCGGGTCATCCAGCTCTCAGGGTGACTCGAGTTTTAGGTTCGCAGAGGATGTGAGAGTTTGTGGGTGTGTGGGCAGGACAATGGGTTTGGACGTGGCCTTTTTTCAAGCTCTCATTTTATGGGCCTCTCATGAACAGCAACCTCTCACTTCTTGGGTTCTTTCCAGTCTGCGTTTTAAGGACCCGCAAGACACCTGCAACAGTCAGGGATTTGCCAATAGAGGGAGGGAGGAGAGGGCGCGAGCGAAAGCGAAAGCCCTCGGACTCCCGCTTCCTCCTGCTTGAAGAAGTGAGGGTGTTAGCCAATGCGGGACCACACCTGAATGTGGTGTTTTAACTAACACTTTCATAATTCCTCACACGTATCTGAATCCATACTGCAATCACGAAATGACAACCGGTAGTTAGTTATAGTGTATTTGATTTTTAGATCGGGACTCACAGAGAAGATCAATAGAGATGAATACAAAGGGTGAGAGTTGAAGCGCTACATAATTCGGCCCGTAATGACAAAGGCATCTCCAGCCTGTGGGGAAAGGCACGGGGGTGCGGTGAATTCCACGGAAGACGCGCACACAGAAGCAGGGCGAGGAACTGTTGGGGAATGTAAGGTCTCAGGGCGGGGTGCTTTCCTGAGCCTATAACACAAAAGCCATAAAGGAGAAGTTCATCGATTTAATTACAGAAAAACTTAAAATGAATTTGTACAAAAAATAATTTCAGTTAATAGCAAAGTGGAAAACATTTGAAATACATAAGACAAAGGTGATGTCCTTATCTGTAAGGAGGTCCTGGGAACCGTACGCAGTGCATCGGACAAACGTCCAAAACTGGAGTCGTCAGAGTGAATGTGCAGGCTGCAGGGGCAGCTGTCCCCTGGCCCCAGCACCTTTTCCTCCGCTGGGAGTAGCACCATGACTCCCTGCTTCGTCGATGGTCCTGGGGCTCAGGTAGGGCGGGCAGGGCCCCTAGGCTAGGGGTCCTCAGGCGACCACGGCCTATCCACTCAGCAGTGGTCCTCTGCTGATTCCGAGGCATTGGCTCAAAGGTGACCCTGTGACCCAAGTTGGTCCATGATTTATTCCGGAGGGACCAGGAAAAAAACCGACTCCTCTTTCTGCTGGATTTGTCGTTATGAGGATACAAACCTGGAGTTCCCAGGGCCCTTCGCGTGAAAGCCAAGGGTGAAGCAACCCAGAAGAAGGTAGCGGTGAGGAGAGAAAGGCCTTGTTTCAAAGTGACATTCGCAGGGCCTTGGGCCTGGCCATGGCTTTAAAAAGCCCTTTTTCCTCCGCAGACGTTTCATTTGCCAGCCCCTATGTTCTCTTTGTCGTGAGGCAAGTGTGGCCGTCCGTCACTTGGAACTGAAAAGTCCCAGCTCATACAAGCAGCACATGCATGTGCAGACACACAGGAATTACACTAGTAGTTTAAGGATGCAAAGAGAGGGGCATGTTTGGTCACTTGAACTAGAAAATTCCCAGTGTTGCCAGTGCTTTGGGAAATCAGTGAGATTGTAAGTGGTCAATGAAAAGGAAACATTTCTAGAAGGTGGTCAGTCATTTGCGGCAGAACCACATTCGTCCACACTGGGTGCAACTCCCCTTCCAGGAATCCAAGGATGTGGCCAGAGACTTAGCTGTAAACTGTTCGCCACAATGTTGCTTAAAATAGCAAAAAGACTGGAAGCAGCAAAGATGTAAATCAGAGGGCATTGCTTAAATGCAGGGTAGTGCCCCCCCCACACCAATCACTGGGATACTGTGTAGCTATTCAAATGGCTTTGTAGAAGCAGGATTCTGAGGTGGAACAGCACTCCTGATCTGTTCCGTATTAGTTTTCCATTGCTGTGTAACAAATTACCACACCTCTGTGACTTGCTCAGCACCCATCAATCAGCTCGCAGGACTGTGGGGCCGAGGTGGGCGTGGCTGATCAGGTTCTCAGCCCAGGGTCTCTGAAAGCTGAGACCCCACCTGGGCTCCTTCCAGCCCCTGTGGTTGTGGGGAGTCTGGTTCTTGGAGGCAGGGGTTGAGGGGCCCATTACCTGCTGGCTGTCAGCTGGGGACCGCCCTCTGCCCCTGGATCCTGCCAGCGTCCCCTACCATGCAGCTCCGTCACCCCCAAAGCCAGCAATAGGGAACCGCCCACATCAAATCCCTGTCATGCTTTGAACCGATGTCAGATGTCCAGTTTCGAAAGGGACCACTTCTGGGTGACACTCACCCTGCTCTATGGGACTCTAGTCACACCTGCGAATTCCTTCCAACTGCCGCCTGGGCGGGTGTTTGATTGAGTGGCGGAGAAGGCGTCCAATAGGAGGCAGGGCATTGTGGGGGCCGGGTTAGAATTTTTCCCACCACAATCATTAAGTAAAAATGAGCCAATTCCAAAAAAAAAAAAAAGTATATATCTATTTTGGGGATGACAACAAACAAACCAAAAAAGAGTAAAAACCAACAACAACAAAAAAAAAATACCGTGTCCATAAAGACGAGCCGAAGAAACAGGTGGAATCCACGCTGCCTCCTCATGTCTCGGCTTCCTCCTCTGTGAGTGGCGAGAACGCCCCACGCAGGGTGGGGGGTTGGTGGCGCAATGCTGCGGGGGGCTCAGGACACCGTGTGACACCGGGGAGCGCTGGGGCATCACGACAGCTCTACAAAGGCTGGAGAAACCTGAGAGCAAAGAATGGAGAGCGCCCATCTCAGCACAGTGGGGCTCTGCGTGGGTTTGAGTTCTGCCTCGTTCACCGGTGTGTGTCACACAACAAAAGTGAGTGAACCACTTCCGAGAGTAACTGTGGGCTGCGGGACAGGCCAGGCCGCTGCTGGGCGCAGGTAAAGCGCTGTCCCTTCAGCAGCCCTCCGTGTGCACCGGCCTCATCAGAGGCACACCCACGCTGCCAGGCTGTCTGTCTCCCAGGGCAGGGGTGACAGTCCCTGGATGAGTGTCCCCTTGCGGGGAAGTGAGGAGTCGGCGGGTCTGCGGTCAGCGGGCGGCAGGGGTCCGCTTTCTCCCCGAATCACCTGGCTCTGGGGACTTCCTCATGCTCAGCAAGCAACACGAGAAGGAACTAGTTACCAACAGCTTTCTTGGGGAGGAGGGGGTGTCACTTTCAAGATCTGCCGGTGAAAGGCAGGAAAAGGAAACATAAGTAGGACTTTTAAACCACAGTTCTACACGGACCTTCTCCTTTGTGAGGAGACAGTGCGTGCCCCCTCCCCCCCCCCACACACGCACAGCATTCGTGGTCCTCAGGACGCCGGGGAGGGACGGGGGTGTGAGGATCGGAGCCTCTGGTGGAAGGGAAGAAGGAGCCTGCCTCCCTTGTGGGTGCCACGAAGGCGCAGACAGGAGAAAAGGATGTCAAGTGCTGATTTTTATCACAGAACAGTTTCCGCAGTCAACATGCCCACAGCGCTCTCCCTCGAAAACGCTATCACTTTTGTACAGGGCAGATAACAAAGTCTCATTTCGCCCAGTGCCGGAAACGAGAGGAATAATCTCGGCAGATGCTGCAATCAGAGGAGACGCCGGGTTTGCTCGGCACAGGTTTTCAGACCCTTATCCTGGAGCGCCTGGAGAACCCGCCGACGCCCACAACCTTTGCTGGTCTCCTCCCCGCCCTCAGGCATCATCTCTACACCCTTCCATAATAACGCCGTCGTCTTTGGCCCGTCCTATGTCTCCTACCTGGGAGGATCATGAAGGGCTTCACCCAGAGGAGCTCATGCTCATGATTCTGTTTGTAGCTTTTCTCATTTCACAGACGGGGAGGGGCAGTGAACGCACAAAGGACCAGGCCCCAGAAGACACGCCAGGATCTCTTAACTTACGGAACACGTGTGTTCCGGGAAAACGGAGTGACTGCACTTCAGCCCCGCAGCCCTGCCGCTGTGGCACCGGCTCCTCGGAGGGTCAGGATGCAGCCACGCAGGAATAAAGCCTCCCAAGGGTGCCAGTTCAGGGACTTCAATCGGACACACTCCTGTTGAGTGCCCTTTCTCGGAACGTTGCCCCAGGCAAGCACACTTGGAGCCCGAGTGAGCTCAGCACCCAGGGGAGAGGGAGGGGCTGGCTGCGCGGTGACTGCAGAGCAGGTTGGGGTCAGGGCAGGAGAGTGGGGAGAGGAGGGGACAGTCTCAAATGAGGCCACGGAGCCGTAAGTGAGATGGGGCCTCCTCAGTGGGTTGAGTGGGGGCCCCGAAAAGGTGTGTCCGCGTCCTGGTTCCTGGAGCCTGTCATCTCTCGGTCGGCATTATTTGATCCGGTGGCAATGTGCCCGGGTAAGGGAGTGCGTTTCCCAGCTGCCTTGGATGGTGGAGGCGGTCATGTGGCCAATAGGATAACAGCATAAGGGCTGTGTGACATTCCAGGAGGAGCCCGGGAAATAAAAGGCACCGTTTCGGGTGCACTTCCTTCCTGCCGCGTGGTGTGTGGACTGAGGGGTGGGGCCCCACAGCCACGCAGCACCTTGAGGCCCCCTCGAGACCAGGGGCCCAGCCCTGGGAGGCTGGGGAGGCAGGGGAGGCAGGAGAGAGGCCTCCATCCCTGGTGTGGGTGGAGCCAAGAAACAAACGTGGGTCTGTCAAGGCCGAGCTGGGTTTCAGCAGAGCCTGTCCATCACATCCTGCCTCCCCAGTGTCCCTGTAACCGTGTCTCCCCAGCGCCTGTCCCGGGGGGTCCCCTGACCACTTCGGTGTGGTGCTCCTCGCTGGAATTGGTTTTTGTTCAACTTGAACATTTTTATGATGACTCAATTTATCCTTAAACCCATCCAAAGGGGGTGGGGCTTTTTAGTGCTGGTCACCCCTGGGAAGGACGGCTTCCTATCGCCAGCGCTCCCACTTTTCAAGAGGTAGCAGAAATGCTGGTGCCCTGGGAGGGGACAACGGCCACCCTGGTCCCTGTGGGAGGGAATTTTCAGTCACCCCCATATACTGATCCACAGAGGTGGGGGCACGGCGAGCCCTGGTCCCCTTGGGAGCAACCCACAACCACCGCTGGTCCCCGCGTGTGTGTCCGGGCTGAGGGGGGAGGGGCGGGCCATGGCCACCCCTGGTCTCCGTGGGAAGGGATCCGAGGTCACGTCTACGGGCTTGTCTCCAAGGGAGCAGACTCACAGCCGTGCCTGGTCGCCTGGGACCTCACGGAGCCCACCCACAGTCCCTTCTGGTTCCTCTGGTCCGGGCCCCGCGCCCCCGCCCCCACCCCCAGCAGGTGCCTTGCGGCCCCGCGCGCCCGGACCCCCGGCACAGGAGCCCGCAAGTGCGGGCGCGGCCTCGGGAGCCGCGGGCGGGACTAACCGAGCCCCGCCGTTGCCGCCCGGGTCCGCGTCCCGTCCCCGTCCCGTCCCCGTCCCCGCCCCCCGGGCCGGGTCGCCGTGGGTCGGTCGATGGCCGGGCGGCGGCATGCGGCTCCTGTTCTTGGCGGTGCTGCGGCCGCACACGGGCAACGCGGTCACGGCCCAGCGCATCCGGTAGGTGCCGCGGCGCCCAGCATAGCCGAGAGGCCGGGGCGGGGGCGCGGGGCTCGGCCTGGTCTCCGCGATCCGCGCGCGCCAACGGCCGGCCGGCGGGGCGACCGGGCCGCTCGGGCTGCGGGGGCGCAGAGGCTGCTCGCGTGCCGCCCGCGCTGGCCTTCGCGTGCCCGGCCTGCCCGAGGCTTCCTGCGCACGGTGAGCGCCCGGGCTGCGGGCCTCGGTGACGCTTACCTTCCCTTGGGGACAGGAGAGTCAGAATAAAAACACGTGGACTGGCCGGTGACAGAGGGGTAATGTCACCGGGCCAGGGCTGCGCGTGCGCAGGTGCCATTTCAGGCAGGGCGCGGGGGCGGCCCGCGGGCTGGCGAAGGGGGGACCCCTGAAGCTGCGCGCGGGGCGGTGGGGGTTGGGGACGGCAGCGAGGGCGCGCGGCCTCCCGTGTCCTCCTCGGGACCGCTCTGGCCGGTGTCCCGGGTCCCACGTGCCAAAGCGCCCCCCTCCCCCATTCCCCTGCGCCTGGCATTCCCTGTTTTCATCATCCTGGCTGTTCTTTTTTTTTTTTTTTTACCTTCATTTTTAAATTAAAATTTTTTTCAATTACAGTTAACATTCAGTTTTATATTCGTTTCTAGTAAACAGCACAGTGGTCTGCTGACTGGTTATCTTCGTAACAGTTTTTTTTCGGCAACGATCTCACGTTCTGTGTTCCCTCCTTTGCGCTTTCTGTTCTCCTCTGGGAACGCGGGCCTCCAGGGCAGGGAGCAGGCCAGGGTGGATGGCTGCCCGCCGAATACAAGCTCTTCTTCTTCTCTCTCTCTCTTTTTTTAAAACAAACTGACTTGCTCTGTGAAATTTCTCAATTTACTTCCTGCTGTGCGTCTGCTCCCTCGTCACTGAAATGAGCAGAGGGGGCCAGCCAGGCCCTTCGTGCCCATTCCGCCCACACCTGCCCGTCCCTGGAGACCCCGCGTGGGACTGGCTGGCAGCTTCCCGCCGCAGGGTCACAGGGGGGGTCCGGCAGGCGGTGCATCCTCAGGCCACCCCAGCAGCTCTGCTGGTGGGTGGGGGGACTCTGCCTGAGGGACCAGAAGGAAGGAGGCAATTTCAGACAGTGCTGGTGACGTTCAAGCTCGGTGACAAAAGGAGGCAGCCGGTCAGGGATGGGGGGGGGATGGAGTATAGTGACGTGGGGGCCAGATGTTAGGGAGGCAGTCGGGGAGAGAGATGGCAGCCCCAGCTGAGCCTGGGTCCCTGGTGGGGGTGTGACAAGCCCAGGAGCCTGCACGGGCGCACTGCTCACCGGCCTCGAGGGCTGGGCTGCAGGTCTGGGGGCCAGAGCCGGGTCCAGCCAGACTCTACCCCCCAGGCTGCGCAGGCCTCCAGGAGAAGGCCACAGTTCTGACCAGTCTCCGCCCTCCGGGCAGGCGGCTCAGGCGGCTGCTCAGAGTGAAGGTCGGTTAAACGCGGCTCTGGTGGGTTACAAAACAGGGTGTGACCCCTGGAAGACAAAGTTCGTTTCACACGCAGCGGAGGAACGCATTGTGCAAGTTGCAGTGGTGAGAGAAACGTCCTCGCCAGGGCTGCAGCGGCCAGGGGAGGGGCTGCCCAGGGCGCCCCCTGCTGCTCCGAGCTGGGCGGCAGGACCTGCAGCTGCCAGAGGGTAAACCAGGCTGTGAAGTCCAGGGCAGTGACTTCCCACAGGTGTGCGGCAGGCGGCGTTGCAGAAGCAGGCGCAGGCATGTCCCACAGAGACGCCGCCCAGTGTGTTCCCGTCTCACTTCCCCACTGAAGCAGCGCGCCCTCAGTTTACCCAGAGAGGCCGCTCGGGCTCAGGGTCGGGGCGGCTTCACCCGCCTTCTTTCTCTTATGGATCAGAAATTCTTGAAATTTTGTCCAGAGACAACGTTTTACAGCCCAGCTCAGCCAATGTCCCGCCCCCCCCCCCCAATGAGAGAGCAAGCACATCGCCATGGCCACAGGTGTGGAACCCCAAGAGGCCCACGGGGTGGGGCACCCCAGCACGAGCCCTGGATTCCTGTTTCCTATGCCAGAATCTCGCAGGGGTCTCATTAAAACGTGAGAAACAGCCCTGGCCGGTGGCTTAGTTGGTTGGAGTGTTGTCCTGTACACCAAAGGGTTGTGGGTTCGATCCCCGGTGGCAACCTGTCGATGTTTCTCTCACTCTCTCTTTCTCCCCACCCTTACAATCAATTTTAAAAATCTTAAAAAAAGAAGTAATAGATGCCTAAAGCCAAACTGTGGGTGTCACTCGCGATGAAGTGGCATGAAGGCCACAGAGAAAGAGCCTTCGGGCAAAGCAAACGCCGCCGAACAATGTCCGTGAGAGCCTGTGTCTGCAGGCGGCCAGCACTCCCCAAATTAGCCGTCGCCCCACTGGCCTGGCCCTCGGCACAGCCCGGGGTCTCCGAGGCCGGCCGGTGAGTGGCGGCTGGCCTGGACCACGAGCCGTGTTCTGGGTGGATGGCCACAGCGGGGCAATCTGGCAGACACACCCTGTTGGCCCTCCGATTCGAATCATCTTTTGATTTAGAGTCTTAATCACGGCAGCAGCCTGTGGTGTGTGCCGTGTCAGCCCACCAATTTCTCTCTCTGCTCCTCTGTTTTGGTCAAGGGACCACGTCGAAGCTGCAGGTCACATGTGCGTTCTGAAGGACGCCCTGGACTATGACAGCCCGTCGGAGGTTGCGGAGCTCATCCGGGCCACGGACGTGGAGGCGGCCCTGGCGCTGCACGCCTACAGGGCGGGCCGGCTCTTGCGAGGTAGGCGACCCTTTGTCTTCCACGGGGCAGCGCCGGGGACCCTGGCAGCCGAGCGCCCGCACCGTCCAATAACACACGGACGCAGCGCTAGTCCTGTTCGTCCGGGTCCCAAGGGGGAGGAGCTCAGTGGCCTTCCTGCTGTGCTCTTCCTCCCGGAGTAACTTTCTCGGATGCGTAGCTGTAAGTACTGAGAATGGACTCACGCAGACGTTGTGTTTGATGCCGAGGAGCGGCACCCAAGCGTGCTGACGTGGGTGTCCAAGCTCACAGGGTTGTTTTCAGAAGTTACCACCCCACGGGGCACGAGCCAGGTCTTTAGCGAACCCAGCAGCCCTAGTTCTCTGATTCCTTATTAAATCACTCACTTACCTTCCAGTCCGTCAAACACCCCGTAACCTGGCTTCCGCATCGCAGTAGTTCCCTCATCTGCGAATCAGGTGGCTGAGTCTTTCTCAGGGGCCCGAGTCTTTCTCAGGTGCCCATTCTAATTTTTCAATGTGATTGTAAGGGCGTTGCTCACAGTGAGCTAGTTAGCAACCTCTGTTCTGTCTGCCTCAGTTTCCCTTCCCTCTAACAGAGTCAAAGCCACTAAGAACCAGGACGTGGACATCCCTGGGGGCCATCACAGTGCCCACCACAGACGTCCCTGTGGTCCCCAGAGACCCATGCCCGGGCCACGTGCTGGAACAGTCCACCCTGTCTCGGCACCGCCCCCCCCCCCCAGTCTAACCCCACCACAGAGCGAGAGCTGCCTGAGCTGGGTCATCTCCACGCCTGTCCGTGTGGACTTGGGGGAAGGTCCGACACTCCTCCGGGAGGAATGCAAACACTATGAAGTGTCACAGGGCAGAAACTAAGTTTCTCTCGTGTCCCAGCCCTGCGGTCCTCCCGGCCCCTTCTCCAGAGGCGCCAGCAGCCAGTCCGTGTGTGTGTGGGCGTGCGTCCTTGCACCGATGTCCTGCGTACCCAGAAGTGTGTGTTTATGGTGTTTGCACGCACACCGTGTTGGCCAACAGGCACTTGGCTTTTTCCCTTCGCAGTAGGTTTTGTCACTCTTGCTGCCTGAGTGTTAACATGTGCGTGTGTGAGCACACACACACTCTCACACACACTCGTTAACAGCATTTGAGTTGCTTCTTGTCTTTTGCTGTCTCCGGCAGCCTTGCTGGCCCCGCACGGGGCATGGTTGCGGCGCAGCGTCCTTAGCAGAGGCGTGCCGGGGAGAGCCCCTCAGCGGAGAGAAAGGGAGGGACACCCTGCCCACCGGCAGATGGACGGAAACAACTCAAAGGCCGACAGGACAGACGCTCAGCCTCTTGTCACTCATGTTGAATTCCTTGGAGAAGCCCCGGCAGGGACTCGAGTTAGGTCTGGCCTCTTTGGTGCTTTGCAGGCCATTGTCTGGTTTGAAATTTTTAGGTGACCTTCAGAAGTCCTTGAGGGAGTCCCTATGGCTGAGCTCCCCATTTCACGGGACCGTGTAGGGGATGTGGTGCCTGCCGTTATGAGCCACCATCTGAAGCCCTCTGTTTCTGTCACAAACCCCGATAGTCCCAGACCCACCTGTTGCCTCGGAAGGGTCGGCTTGGCTTCACAGGTTGTGGGGACCCAGCTCACCTGCTCCGTGTCACGCAAATCGCCTCCCAATGGTCCCGGCCACGGGGGCCAGTGCCTCGCCTGGCCTGTCACAGTCGCGCCCGCCCCTCCCTTCGGGGAGTGGGATAAAACTAAACTGGCAGCCAGTCTCGGTCCCTGAGCCCCAGGGACGAGTGTCTAGGGCCGCTGCTTTGGGACGGGTTGGCAAGGGCTGTCCCCCCACAGCATTCTCTGCTTCCTCGCGGTGCAGGTCATGGGATCCCGTTCGGAATCATCTTCGGGGGAACGGACTTAAACGAAGATGTGAGCCAGGGTGAAAAACACCACGTGATGGGAAGGGTCCTCGAAGAAGCCAGGTACACGGGGGACACGGGGGAGCGTCTCCAGGGTTAACACGCAGCCCTGTGGGTGCGGTTCACGTCCTTGGGTCAGAGACCGAGGGAGCGAGAGTTCCAGGGGTTTGCCTCTTACCACGTAAAGCCCCCCTCTTTCTTTCTCTCATTTCATTTTTCTTTCATTTGGCACTTACTTATTTATTTTTTTTGCCACGAACAGTCCTCGTAAACCAGGGGCTGCAGTTGAGTGATTCCTCGACTGCAGGTGACTCTGGACGAGCGTTCTCGGGGTGCCCTGCGTGGTCAGACAGCCCGAAGGGCAGCGCTTAGGCGTCAGGAGGCCGGTGAACTCTGGTTTCACCTGCCCTCGGATCCCAGCGACGTGGCCCCAGCTCCGCCCACGTGCAGAGTTGTGGGCGTGGCCTCATCTCCACAGGTTTCTGAGTCATACAAACCGCAGGGGCTGCCGGCTGCCTTTCTCAGCAGGCACTGGGGACACCGGGTGGGACAGTTACTCGCTGTGGGCGCCGGACTCCACCTGCCAGGTGCTGTGACAACCCGACACACCTCTGGCCACGGTAGGAGTGGTCATCGCCCTGCACGCATGTGTGGGCCGTGTGAACACAGCTGGGCTCGCATGGAAAGGCGGTCTGTCCTTACAGGTTTTCTCGTGTGGCTCTCACACTCTCAAAGTGTGCGGCCTTTGGGTCCAGGCAGCTGGGGGGACCGGCTTACAGACGGACGATGATTCTGCCTGGGGGACGCGGAGCTGAACGAGCGCCCCCTGTGGTCACCGGCAGCTCCATCCGTCACGCTGCTGTCAGAACACACGCTGGCCCCGTGCGGGGCCCCGGCAGGGGTGTGTGGGCAGGAAGGCTCCGCCCTGCTCCGGGAATCACTGTCACATCGCTCTTCTGTCCTGTTTCTGCTCGTTTCCCAAATGCAGAGTATTTGCCTTCTCGTCACAGTTCAGGGGCCTGGAAGGGACCCGAACACCGACCCCGCTGTCCTGACCTAGTTCTGCGCCACCTGTGTGTGGGGCTCAGGTGCCTGGCCATGGGCATCTGTTCCTCCTGGCCCACCCGCGCTGTCCCGAAGGGGGACTGTTTATGTCCCCCATCAATGGGGGACGTGTCTGGGTTGGTGGCTGCGTGGCAGGAGGGCAGGGACGAGGGACGACGGGAGGGCTTGGGGAAGACACGGGCAGGGGACGGCTGTGCCCTCTCGGTCACAGTACTGGGGAGAATCGGCCATTCATGGTTCTGTCCCCAACCCTCGCTCCCCCGGTTCTGTCCCCAACCCTCGCTCCCCCGTTGGCCCGTGGTGGCCGTTTCCCTCACCGCTACGCTGATTAACTGGGGCTCTGCTGTGAGGAGGGGTGTCTGCTGCGTGTGCACGGGTGACCCGTGTGCACCCAGGAAGCCTTGCACACCTGCCGTGGTCTTCCTTTGGCTGAGCTGGCGGGCGGGCCATCCGCCCTGGGACAGTCCCCACGGACTCACAGAGGTCCCGGCTCCGCAGCCCCTCTCCCTGGCTTCTGCCTCTCTGGCGCCTTCCTTGCTTCCCTGACCTTGGGTGGCAGCAACAGGACGATAGGGTGTTTCGAGCTTCGTGAGCTTCTTTCTTGCACGTGCAAATTTTGGGGTGTGCGCCCAGCAGTAAGGAAGATGGATGCCCTGCCCCGTGGGGCTTCTAACCTTGTCCCTTCACAGCATGTCCCCAGAGCTGCTACGTGGGCGCGTTCGCCAAATCCACCCTGATGTCGTTTCCCTTCTTCTTCTTCCTCTGGCCAGGTTCGCCGTGGCGTTCACGGAGTCCATGAAGGCAGCGGCGGGCCTGCAGTGGGTACGTAGGGCTGGGACCTCGTGCTGGGCTGGGACCGCGGTCGTGGCGGGGACGTTGCGGGACGCGGAACGGAGAGGCCGCTCCTCGGGGACGGCAGCGCCCCCGTCCATCCGGGCTCCCGGTCACGGCCCCGTGGCGGGCTCTGTCCCCACGCGGCAACGCGTCTCACTCATGTCGCTACTCTCGAAACTCCTCCGACTCCGTCCGGTGGGTGTTGAAGGGCAAGGAGAGCGGGGCAGCCACCTCTTCTCAGGTCCCGCTTTCTTTGGAGGAGCTCATGGTTCGCAGGCCGGAGGGCAGACAGGCGGCAGGCGTGCCTTCCCAGCTGGGGGTTTATTTGGAGAGCTTTGAAGCGTCACGTTCTTTGTAGCGCCACGAATTCACGCACGTGCGGCTGCCCTTCCTGGTCACGGAGGCTCAGGGGGCAGGTGACAGGAGCTGGTGCCGCCAAGGACAGGCAGACTCACCCCAAAGGCCACTCCCTCCGCTGCCCCTGAGCAGGACCCCCTTCCCTCTGCGGGGGGAAGCAGCCTGGAGCCCGTGTCCCGAGTCCTGGTCCCCACGCTGGCCCCTTTGCCAGCCCCCGCGGCACACACGGTATTCCTGCGGCAAAATTTCACAGGCCGAACACATGCTGTGTGGAATCTCAACTCGCAAAACCGAGCGCCGACAAACCACTGCTCAGGGACAGGGACGAACACAGACTTGGGTGGGACCTGTGCCCGAGCTGGGACTGCTGGGTGCGTGCGGGGGACGCCCCAATGCCCCGGCCAGGAGCTGAGGGGGCGCCGTTTCTCAGCATCGTTTAGTGGCCTTCGGGGTGAAGAAGGACAGGTTCCTGGCTCCCTGAGGTCCCTGCCTGCTGATCCCTCTGCCCTCCTAGAGTCCCCGTGGAACAGCGGCCTGCAGTGTGGGGTCCCCTGTTCCTGCAGTAGCGCTAAGAAGTGTTTGCCCATGTCCCCGTTCAGAAGCAGCCAGGAGGAGACCCGACACCTGACCCTCAGAACGACCGAGGCGCGGCTGGTCCCTGCCTCTCCCCGTCTCCACTTACAGTTGGACAGAAAGCACTGAACCATCCTAAAATTACCGATTCCATCAAACATTAACCACAGAGTACGTTTTTGAAATGTTCTGTGTGCAGAAGCAGGAAGACCCGTAACGCCCTCTGGCCGCGGTCTGGATGGGGTGCGTGAGCTGCAAATGAACTGGTTACTGTTTAACGTGAATTTATTTTCTCCATCTGAGAGGAGATCTGGCAAAGTGCATATTCAGACGTGGCATCCGGCAGACACCTCCTTAAAACTGGGTGACGAGAGCCAGTCCCTCCGGGAGAGGCAGCGGGCAGTGTCGTTGCCCGTGGTGACACGCACAAGTCGGGCAGGAATCAGAGCTCTGGAAAGCCGGCCGGCATCCCCCAGGAAGACCTTTCCGACCAGGCCAGTGTCAGGTCGACACACTGATTTCTTCTGTTTTGGGGGCATTGTGTAATGAAACGCCCCGACATTCGGAAGGTCCCGAGGGGGCCAGTAGTTTCCAAATGGCGGAACATGTGTGCACGAGAGACCATGCGAGGGGAAGAGAGAGCCGCGGACTTTGACCGAAACGGCACGTGGTGTGGCCGCAGGTGCCAGTTCGCAGCGGGAGACAGAGTTACGGCTCCATCAAGGTGACGTCGGAAGCAGGAACATGATTTTCTGCATTTTAACCTCTCGATATAAGAGCACGGACTGGACGCACAGACAAATTAGGTCGGGGGCAGGCTGGGCAGCCACAGCGACAATGTCTCGGGGGCCGTGCTGCCCCAGGGGCGCCGTGCACCTCCGAGGGAAGCGGGCCCTTCACCTGCCACCTCTGCTCAGCCTCAGACGTCTTCCCCGGGCCTGGCAGCTGTCCTAGTGCCGTTCACAGTCCCCGGGCAGCTGGCGGGGCACCGAGAGAGCAGCCCAGACGGCTTATTCCTGGCGGATGACATAAGAGTTCCCATAATAAAAACCTAATGAAACAAAGGACGGGTTCGTTATGTGGTTGAAAGTGGTGGGAGTTGGTTATTAAATTCAAACGGGGGCCTGCTTTTTAATACAGTTGTTTTTGTGGTGGGTGATTTTTCAATAAAGTTCAACTCAATACCTTCACTGGATTAGTTTTTACCAACAAAAAATGTGTAAATAATATATAGGTTTGTTATTCAGCTCTATTTATGTAGGTATTTTAGATGGATTTTTTTTTTTGTAGAGACACTGATTTTATTTGTGTACCCTGAACAGCGGCACCGTTTCTGAGTAATTAAGTTCTGTTCTTCATCGTCGAGCTTCCAGCTCCTGTTTTCAATCTTGCGTTCTCTATGTCGGTGAGCAGGGTCGTTCAGGCTGTGTGTCGGCTGGTCCTGCCTAGTTATTATCGAACCAGAATCAAGTTCCAAAATAATCTCAGATGAGGAAGCTCTGTGGCATCGGCTTCTTATTGCTTTTGTGATTTCAAAAGGTGGAATATATATGATGTAGGGTTGATGGAGAGAGATGTAGCTCTGAGCACGAATTCTGGTCTGAAGCTCGTGTTTCCTCGAACCTCACTGAAGTGAGAACACTCATCAGGCAGACTCTCTGACTGATGCGGTTGAGAGAAATAAGATGCAGCCTCCAAAAGTGAGCCATGGGTGGAAGTGTAAATTTTCTTCTAGTAGCCACATTTTTAAAAAGTGAGTGGCAACAAGTAAAATCAGTTTTAATAGTACATTTTATTTCACTGCCAAGTTTTAGAGTTCTGTCCCCAAAACCGCCCTCACTTTGACACTAACTGCAAGTTCAGGAAGCTCCCAGAACCCCCCAAGTTTGAAGACTTCCCGGAAGGGCTCACGGAACCAGAGACTTACTGTGCTCTGGGCTCCTTCCCAGGAAAGGCTGCCAAGTGCACCCAGCCCCGAGAAGGGACACCCGGGGCCGAGCTTCCGGGGCTTCTCCCCAACGGATGTAGAGGCACCCTACCCTCTGGTTATTGATCTGGTGCAATAAGCCTGGAATATTGCTGACCAGGGAGGCTCCCCCACGGTTGTTGCCCAAAATCCTTATTGGAGCTTTACTACGTAGGCTTGATTGATCAATTCACTGCCCACCAGCTGGAACTCAGTCTCCTTCCGCCCCTCCTGCCGGACCCGAGGTCCCTACCCAGAATCTCAGGGGTGGGCTTCCTGCCATGGCCAGTCCCCACCTGAGACTATTGGCTGTGGCCAGCCCCACCCTAAACAAAGACACCTCTCTGGTACCACCTCGATTAGTTGCCGGAAGCCACAGGCTTTTTGCCAGAGCCCTCCCTGGCCAAGGCCAGGTTCTACACTCTCACCCATGAGATCCAAAATCTTACCATTAAAACACATAAGCCGTGCACAAATGACTGGGAGCTATCTATCTTGCGTCCTTTGGCCCTAAGTCTTGGAAACCCAGCATGCACTTGGCCCTCAGGGCCCTGCTGTGTTCGGGCCAGCTCCCTGTCAGACGGTTGGAGGCCCCACGAGGCTGGCAGCTGCTCTGCGGGGCGGCACCTGCATTCCAGTTGGGGGCGCCCGGCTCCAAGACGGCTCAGCCAGGATGACAGACATGTGCTGGGGGTGGGGGAAGTCAGCCCTCTGGGAAAGCTTTGAAAGCGTGATTTGGGAGGCTGCGCTCGTACCAGTCTATCTCGGGCCGATTCCACAAAAATTAGTTTGATTGGAGAGGACAGCCTTATTTTATCTCTTTAATTCGAAACGCCTTTGCCGGGCTCCGGTTGTGACGTTGGACGTGTTGCCTCTGTCAGCCGTCCCTCGATAGGACAGCACGCCTCCCCCGCGGGGCGTGCAGCGGCCCTGGGCCCTGGGCCAGGCGTGCCAGCCGGGCGGTGAGCGCTCGCCACGCAAGTCCAGCCGCAGGCGTTCAGCACCCCTCCGGTTTGTGATGTTACAAGCTCGTTTTGTCACGTGTAGGAATTGGATTCACTGCACCTGTCCAACTGTGATACGGACTTGGTGGAAGTGCAGACGTGGTCTGCACGGAATTTGGATTTCCTGCGGGAGCATGCAGTAGGCACAGTGCATACAAATCTGGGCACTTCCAGGTCCGGTCCAAATTTATAACGCTCTCCCTGAGCGCATCATTCACCAGAAAGTGTAAATATTTAAATATTTCAGAAGAAAGTTAAAGAAACAAATCAGTTGTGTATTAAAGCTCTTCACTGCGCAGAAGCAATTTAAATTGTCTCCAGTGGGTCCCACACCCCACAGGCCTGTGAAAGGCTTACCCGCACAGTTCTCTCGCTTTTCCCAGTAAGTACCGGTAGGAGGTCTTGACCCAATTGCAACTGTTTGCTTATAAACTATTCTCAGACCATCTGAGCTGGAGTGAATATTGCTGGGTGGCCGAAATGACTCATCAGTCCCCCTTGCCTGGGTTAGCACTGAACCGAGCACGCTGGTGGGGACATGTTTCAGCGATCTTTTTTTAAATTCGGAAACTTTGAGTCACCACCTTCAGGGGCCTGATTTACCTCCCCTGCCTTGGCACTTGTTAAAGAAAAATCACTTTGTCACAGCAGTTGGAATGCAACACAGAGCAAGACAGGTTTCCCGGGCTGTCACCTGCCTGGCGCGAGGCACAGGTGAGCTCAGACGGTGAACCCCGGGGCTGGTGCCGGCCTAATCGGGCTGAGCTGCCTGCCCACTTGTTGCTGAGTGTCCAGCAAAGGCCTGCTCTCCAGCAACAACATTGCCTTCTTCCTGCCTGGTCCGTCACTTTGTATCTGATTGTCTCCGGAAACGCAGGGCCACATCTTTTGTTACAATTTCTACCACTATGGATGGAACTTTAAAAGCGTTTGTCTCCTCATTTCAGTTTCAGACTCTGTGGTTTGCAGCCTGGCCCTTCCCCACTGCGGGTGCCCTGAGAGGGAAACTCCAGGGCCGGATCAGAGCACGCAAAGCTAATTATCTTTAATAACTTCTATTAAGATTGGCTTTTCCTCAGAGGCATCGTGACGGAGCTGCAAATGTTCTTTGCGGTGTTTTTCCCCACGTGAGGTCCCCGGGGACAGAAAAGTTTTAAAATAACCCAAGGGGTGGAAAACTCATCAGCGCCTGTGCCCCGGAGCTCCCACCCCAGGAACGAGCCATGGAGTCCCTCCCGAGTCACCGAGCCGCAGAGGCAGACAGGGCCCGGGAAGCTTTGAGTAAAACCGACCATGCTTCTGAGCTGTTGATGCCACAGATTTCACTGTTTTTGTGTTCGCTTGTTTGTTTGTTTTTTCTTACTTTTCTCGGAACTGGCCGGTTGGCATTCCTATTTCCCGAGCCACTGGACCGGGTTGGCCCTTCCGCCCACCCCGGGGCTTTGCCAGGATCACGGTGCTTGTCTCGTTCCTCCCGGCTGCTCCACAGCGGGTGACGGGGAACAGGGCCCCAAGCCAGTGTCTGGTTCCTCCTCATGCTATTCTTGGGCACCTTCTTTTCTGGAAAAATCTTTCTTTGGTTCAGTTGTCAGAGCCCAGGGGCAAGGCTGCGCCCCCTCCTTTTTTTAAGATTATTATTTTCTCTCCTTGCTCTGGAACAGTTTTCTACAGGAAAAAAGTAGGAGAAGAAAAGAAGAGACCTTCTTTTCGAGACCACTCACGTTTTGTGTGTGTGTGACACGCGTGTATTTTGAGAGCTTCACCCTCAGGGGCCAGGATTCCCTTTGGGAGATTTGGAGCTTTTTTACAAGTACTTCCAATGAAGCCATCACCCACGCTTGCAATTTCAAAGTAAAAGTTAATTTTTTTCCATGTGTAAAGCATGAAATTGTGCATTGATTTCAAGAGTGATATTTGTTGTGGTTTCCACCTGCAGAAAGTTTGATTTTGGAAGAGGGTGTTCATTGCAGAATGGGATCCGCCGTATGGTTGCTGGCTGGCCGCTCGCCGGTGTCGCAAGGCCTAAACCGGCATCCGGTGCGTGGTCCAGGGTTGAAGGCCCAGGGGCTTCAGGGGCCAGTCCCAAGGGACCTGGGCTTCTCCTGTCTCGGGATGGGTCAGACTGAGGAATGTTCGTCACAGACTCTAAAAGTGGAGACTCCTCCCTCACCCCCACTGCCCCCGACACACCCACACACGTGTGCGCGCGCACACACACACACACACACACACACACTCAGCGCCCTGGCTTGGATTTCACACATCGATCAGCTGGTCTTGCCTGGCGTGTTCTCACTAGGGTTTAACTCTTCACATTATTTCAGGGCAAGTGAAGCGAGATACACACTGAGCGAAGAAAGCTAATTTGTATTTGGGACATTTTGATGTACAAAGTGTTTTCTCAAAATCAATACGAGCCAGGTGGCTTTCACGGGACTTCAGACTGACGGCTGAAAATAGCCCGGGCAGAGTTCTTCTATGCCGTTGCTGTGTTTTCCGGATTTGCTCCGACAGGACCTTAAAGTGTTGACTGGGACGTGTGTTAAAAGTCTGTAGAGGACTTAAAACTTTTTTTTTTTCGGGTCCTCAGTAGGTTTTAGGGGAACAATGCTCAGAGATCTGTCGAGAGCGGCAGTCGGACCCTGAAGTTTCCGCAGGGCCCCTTCGTCTTGCTCACAGAGTGAAGACTCCAGGTGAAGGAAGTTTTGTTCGTATGAAAAGAAATTTATGGAGAATTTAGACCGAGTCTGTTCGTGTCAAACACTCGTGTGAACCTTGGAGTTGGGACGCCCCGTGGTGCTTTGGGACAGCCCTGCCGCGCCCTCCGACACACTCTTCCGAGACAGTTCCAGAAGCAACGCCGCTTACCGAAGAGGTTCTCTCGCCTGCCGCCTTCCGACACAAGGTTCTTCAGCCTTCCGGGGACGTTGTAATCGAAAACAATTTAGGGCTCTGAACTTCAAGGTCTAATTTCAAGGGGCTGCTCGTAAGCATTTTCTCATCAAAGTTAACATTTTTAAAAATACATATAGAAGAGATTTTCAGAGTTCTTTTCTTTAAGGCTTTCTATTTTAAGGGCGTTTTGAAAGGAGCTGCCTCTCTCTCTGCTGAGCGGGGGACTGAGGAGGCTGGGGCCAGGCCTTCGGAAGGTGCTTCCGACGGAAACGGGCAGCTGTGGACAAAAGCCGGTCCGGGCTGAGACTCGTGTCTGTGCGCCAGTTTCCGTTCGGCAGCACGGACCCGGCTGGGTCCACCCCTCCGGGGCCTTCCCGCCCACCAGGCAGAGGGCGGGGCCCCCCTGCACCCCACGTTCCCTGCACGGCGGGACGCTTGCCCTTGGCTTATCCCCCAAAACACAGAACTGACGGGAGGGTGAAGGTGGAAGCGATCAGCAGACCGCACCCAGTTCCCCCAGCTCCACTCAGCTCACAGGACAGTCTCATCCTTCGCCCTCACATTGGGGCGCAGGGACGGGGGTCCCCACTTCTGTGATCGGCTTTCAGGAGCTGGCTTCGTCCTCTCCCGCGCCGATCTGAGGTCTTGGCCGCGCGATGCACAGGTGAACTTCCCGGGTTTGTCTCACCCACAGGACCCTTTGGGTCGCTCAGGCCACCCCCTCAGGACACCCACTCAGGAGAGACATCTGTGGGCAGCCCCGGGGGAGTGGATTTCACCCTCTACCCCCGTGACCTCCACCACGGGGGGCTACGCCTGACTTTGAAACCCTTTACGCTAACGGTGCCAGAATGAACTCAACACGATTCTTTCCCTCCCGGTAGTTCTGTGAAGGCCCACAGGAGAGCAGCGGCAGGAATAGTGAGTCTCCGTCTGGGTACAAATGTCTCGGTCGGTCCTGCAGGTGCTGCCCTTCCCCTGATGTCACAGAGGCGTTCAGGGCGTCCTTCCAGGGTCCCCGGGAGAGTCCACTCACACGCCGGGACCGGTCAGGCCCTGGCGGCTGCTTTCTTGTTTCCAGCATACTGTGTCCTCTCCCTCCTCCTCCTCCTCCTCCTCCATACCCCCTCCCTCCCCTCCTCTCCCTCCTCATCCCCCTTCCTCCTTCTCCAAAGCAGAGGGAGGGTACTCTGCCCACTCAAGGATGTGCACCCCCACACCACGTCTCCCCAAACGCCTGCCTTCAGCGTCAGCTCACGCCGACGCCCCAGGTGGGCTCTGTCGCCAGTACGTCCTCGCGGGAGCTTCAGTAACTTCTCTGCTGACACGGCGACGGGGAAACGCACACTACACTGTCCTTATTATTTCAGGGGCTTCGTTCCCAGCGACTCTCGCCGCCTAGATGCTGTGCTCTTTACGAGTTAACTGCCATGGAAGGCAGAGGCGGCTCTCTGCTCTTACGAACGAGCCGGTCTGTGAGCAGCTGCGTAGTTCCTGCTCCGCGATGTTTTCCACGAACAATGGCTATTTCGTTTTAATGTAAAAAGCAATTGTGACAGACAGACTATGGAATTTACTTGCTCTTTCTTTCTTCCCTCTTTTCAAAAGCCACATGCTAAGGAGAAGATCTACGTCCAGACCCAAGGTAAGAATTTTTAAATGTGTTTGGGAAACCTCGGCCCTTCTATTTGAGAGACGCATGCTGACGTGTGTGTGGGTGAATGGATATGATATCGGAGGTTTCCCAGAAAAACGGTTCACGGGATGGATACACTTTTATTATTTCCCAACATTAATATATAAGACAAACAGGAGAAAACGATGGAATAATAGTTTAAAATGCAGATCACTTAACATTTCCACCAGGGGAAGTACCACATCCCCGCATGTCCTTCCCCGGGCCCCTGGGGGCACCTGCACAGGCCAGGGATCCACCACTCTGCACAACAGCAGTGGGGGGAAGAACCTTCCCCGAGAAGAACACAGAACTGATTCCAGCCGGAGGTTAGCACAGGCACTGAGGCCAAGGTCATGGGTTCAAGTTCCCCTTACACCAGGCTCAGCGGGGGCACTTCACGATCGCCGGGCATGCCCGCCCGTGGCTTGGGTGACATCTGCACCCGAGCCGCAGGGTCCCTCTTCAAAGGTACAGTTGCTCAGAGACCTCATGGGAGGAAGGCGCGCTGACTTGGGGTGTGTGAAGGCGAGTGAGGGTCGGGGCAGGAGGGGTGGCGCCCCCTCTCCTCCGCCGGGGCCTGGGCTATGGCGAGGAATGAGCTGGTCGGCGGGGAAGCCACGGCTCCTCGCGGGTTTGAACACAGCCTCCGCCCACTCCACACGTGTTCTGAGGGGAACCTCGGCCAGCGAGATCCCCGCGGGGGGAGGGAGGTGGGCTGCCGTAGATGGCAATAAAGAGTCGTCCCAGACACACAATGCTCCTCTAGGGGAGATTGCCCCAAGCCCTTCTCCCGCACGGCTTTTATCGGGGTTGGGAAGTGCAGGGGGAAACGGCACAGGTGCGTAGCTTGTCAATCAGTGTCCAACTGGCTATAGTCATAAAACCAACACCGTCTGCAGATGGCGAGTGCAGAAACACAGACGCCTTTCCGGGTCTGCGCGACGGCAGACGCCAGGTGTCTGTGAAGGCGTAGGTCACCAAGTGGGGATTTTCGCTCCTTGTGCCTTGACCTCAAGCGTCTGGGTTGTACCGACGGGATTTTATCTCTGAGCAGAGCCGGCCTCAGAGGACAAAAATGTACATGTCAGGCCTCATTCCCCGGGGACCCTTGGCGTTAGAATCGAGTCATGCCTGTCCCCTGCGTTACGACCTGGTTTTCCAGGGAGACTTACCAGCCCCTTTCAGAGCTTGCTCTAGCGGGGCTACGATCGCCGAAACCACACAGAGCGGTCCCCAGCAGTTTTCAACACCATGGAAGCTCTTTAAATCTCAGTCTCCAGCCAGACAAACCAGGGGACCCCCGCTGAGCAGGCTGTAGGGTCAGGGGACCCTGCGGCGCCCACACCCCCGGAGCCCGTGCCCAGGGCAGGCGTGGAGTGGGCGCTCAGGAGTCCGCCGTCGAGGTGCGCTGTAGACAGACGGCCTCATTCCCCCTAGTGGAACGTCCAAGGTTCTCTGCTCCCGAGGCGACCTGTTCGTAAGGACTTGAAGGGGCCTCAAAGGACCAAGTGTGACCACCATTTCATGCCAACACCAAACCACTGGTCATGTCTGGGCAACGTGAACTTTCTCTTTTTCTCTTTCCTCCGGCCCAGGAATCGCGACTTCGCCCAGCGCCACCTTTCACTGGGACACCTTTCTCCAGCGCGCAGGTGAGAGAGGGAGCCGCGGGGTTCTGGCCGGAGTGCAGGACCCAGCTCACCTGGGGGACGCACTGCGCTCTCAGGGTTTGGGGACAGGCTGCCTGGTCATTGGCTGGTGTAGGTAGGACGAGGGAGTGGGGTGCCACCAGGTGGAGCAAGGTGAGGTCAGGGGGACGGGCTGGTCGCTCCGTTCTGGGAGACGCCCTCAGGGAGGGAAGCAGCTGGACACGGGGCCTCCTGGCACCTGTCCTGGTACACAGCGCCCGGGTGGGTACCGTCACTCCACATGACGTTCGAGCTTCAAGGTGCCACCCACCCCCCGGGCTCACTGTGTGGAACTCTGCTAGTAAGACACAGAATAAGTGACCTTTGCAAAGGAGAGGGAAAGAGATCAGACGAACGAACACACAGAGATCCGAGCCTCCGGAAATCAGCACCAAAAGGCACCTGCCGCTGGTGTGCTCAGGTGATCTTACTCAGCCACTGAGGTGCACAATGACTTTTCATGGATTTGCATATAATTTTAATGACATTTATTATTATAGCGCATCCTATTATATTTCTGTCTTTAAAACCATCTATAATTTTTAAAAAGTAATTGAACAATAAAATAATTAAAAAATAAAAATAAAAAATCATCTATAAAACATTTATAATATAATGCAATTATAATTTTATGATCTATAACTACATATTTTATAATATATAACATTATATTTCTGTAAAATATAAAATTATATAGTCACATCTATAAATATATCATATTTAACATATACTATAACCTTATTTGGGGGATTTTATTGTTCTGGGTGGTGTTACACGTTTCTTTTTCTTTGCTTTTCTTTTTTACCTTACACATGTTTCTGAGTTGCATGTCGAATTGGTTCTGCTGGCGTGTAGGAACCCGCCGGGCTCCGCGCTGACGTGGGCTCTGCGGTCTCGCACCAGCCGGCTGCTCGTTCTCACCGCGCCGAGCGTCTGCGTTTCTTTGCAGCGTCACTTTTACTCCCTCTTGTTGGACGTGCCGGTCGTTTCCGGCTTTCGGACGCTCAGCCCTGAAGGAGCCAGGACTTTGTCTTCCTGAACCGCATTTGCCCGGCGTCTTCTGAGGGGCCAGCGGTTCCTCGGGCTGGAGCGGCACCCAACCGGAGCGCCAGGGTCTCGCAGAACCGCCCCCGGAAGGCGGTGCCACCTGCCCACCCATGTGCGAGCCTGGGGCCCTGCGCCCTGACGCCCAGGGCCTGGGAGAGTCTGGCCCTTGCATTTCCGTGCGTGGTCGTGAGGCTTATATTAAAAAAAACTGTGCGATGTCTAAGTGTCGAACACTTCGTTGTCCACAAAGGAGGCCTGTGAGTGTCTGCTCTTTGGGCGGCAGGCCTGCCAACCCCAGAACCCTGGCAAAGGGCCCAGAACGGCTGAAAGTTCCTGGCCTGACAAGTTTGGTCCCGGAAGAGACCGAAAGTGCAGTCAGGCCCCTGCTGTCGGCAAACACGAGGAGCCCGCAAGCGAGTTTTCGCTGCAGAAACTTCAAGCCCAGCCTGTGCCGCATGTGGTACATCAGCGTTAGGACCCCCTGGAAAGACAAAAGCATCCCAGCTTTTTATTAGAAATGATTTCCGAGTGCCCTCTTCTGTCTGGACCTGGAGAGCCGAGCCCCGGCCGGCCGATCGCTGTACCACTCGGGTGGGCGTCCTTCGGAGCCCGTGGTCCCAGCTCCAATGGGCCGTGGCGCGGTCATTCCATCCTCTGCATGCCACAGGACACGGGTTTGTCACTGAGGGCACAGTCTCGCAGGCCTTGCTATTGAGTAACTTGTGGAACAGCCAGCTCTAACATACGCCTTAGAAAATGTTTCCCCAGGGCCCACGCGGCGGCCCTTTAATTGTAACGTGTGCAGCTGGACACTGGAGATGTCCGCTGGGTACACGGACTCGGGGAGGGGGGCGGGTGTGCGCGGGAGCTGGCTTTGGGGTCAGAGGTTCTAGAGTCATCCGCGCCCCTGGGTTTTGTGATCAGGCGTGTGTGCTCATTCGTGTGGTTGTGCGTCTCTGTCGTGTTCCAGACTCCACAGGGGGACCCACCCCTCCCGTCACCCTTCTCCAGCTTCCCCGGGAGCCCCCGAAGCCAGTGGCTGCCACTTCTCACTTTCACTGTGGGCTTCAGACTGCGATGCTCTGATACACACTCTTATCGATCACACACACACACACACACACACACAGTCTGAATCCTCGGAAACCGGGAACCCGTTGACTGAGGGGCTCCCGAGAAGTGGGCAGGCGGGTGGCCACCAGGCGCACTCCTAGCACGTTCTTAAACTCCTGCCGGTTTTAGGGTGACTTTGCACACGGCGTTTACATGGCTCCTCTGGCCGGAGGTGTGGGTTCAGGCCTCCAGGAGGCCCCGGGCTTTGAGCCTCTCTGTGCGTTCCCACGTGCATCTGTCTCAGCCGTCCCGACGCGGCATCCGCGGTTTCTGCTTCTCAGTGCCGGTGGCCGAGACCTTAAAGTATCGCGTCCTGGCAGGGCGTCCCACCCCGGAACTGTGACCTGGCCACTCTCGTCTGTCCTTCTCGTTCCCATTTTACTTCTATTGCTGTTTCTATTGTTTATTTAAATTTCTCCCTCTTTTTAAAGGCTGCTTGTTGCTCTGTGAGGAGACCCCTCCACCTAAGTCGGGCGGCGGGGCCGCCCTTCCTCAGGCTATTCCCAGGAAAGCCGCGAGCCTTCCATAAGAAAAGTGTCTGTTACTGGCCCGGAGTGCAGCGTGACAGCTAAAATTCACTAAGTCAAAAATGCTCTTCTGACGGTCTTGCCCCCTTTTCTGTTTATAATAACGTGAAAAAAATAAACAGCAGCTAGAATAGAAAAACGGGATAGAAAGTGGCTTGTTGTGGGTTGGTTTGGGCGCAGAAGCCATCAGTCCCTGCCCGAGGAAGTCAGGCTGTCTGTGCCAGACAATGAAAACGACGCTTTTTATTTTGGAGATAAAAGTGCCGTTCTGCAGGAAGTGGAGACCTCGGAAAGACAGCTAACACACACGTGTGTAAGTGATGAGCTCACATCGCTCCGCGCTTCAACTTTGGGTCAGATGGGGACTCGTGAAGGTTTGTGTTTCTGAGATGCGTTTCAGGGTTTGGGGGAAATACTTAAAAACCTCCATGTAGCTCGGTGAGAGTGTCCACGGTGAATTCAGAGACCGCCTCGATGATTTGGGGGGCTTTTCTAAGAGGGGCGTCTGGACCTTCACATTCCGGCGAGGCTGCTCTCCGGAGCGGGCCAGGCTCCCTTGTTCTTATTTGGCTTCTGTGCTCAAGTGGGGTCAGCATGGCCTGCTGCATTCGGACCGGCTGCATCCCTCTTCAAGGTGTGCAAAAGCACAGAAACCGTTTGCGTTAAGTGACGGAGGGTGGAAGGAATGGATGAGTGGAAACCGTTTACGCGTGTGATGTGGCTCTTTGCGTAAGTCTGCAGATGATGGAGTTTTAGGTCAGCTTGCGGGGATGATAGTAACCCTTTCTGTTGAATCCACCATCTGTTTCTGCATAACAAGCCACCCGGACACGTGGTGGCGTGAGACAACCACCGCGTCATTTCACGTGGTTCCGTGGGAGTGTGGCCACGTGGGAAGGCGTGCCCTCGCCTCCCCCGAGCCTGCTGGGCTCAGTTCCGGTGAACCGGCCAGGAGGGAAAGTTGGTTCACACAGCGGAACTAATAAAGGTGAGGGGCGGGGCTTCCGAGCTGCATCTGCGGGATCGGAGCTGCCGGGTCCTGGGGCCGAGCGCTGGCCACTGAGGGAGCCCTGGCCTGTCCCGTTGCAGAGATCACTGCCCCAACTGCTGGTGACGTGCACGTGTTCCTGCTGGTCTGCGGGCTCAGACAAGTTAAAGACCCTCTGTATCTGGTGGACGTGTTCTCAGGTACGTTTCCGAGGCTTCCCTGTTTGCGGGATCCCGGTCGGGTGGCTGTCTTAGCATTGCTCTCGGTAGGGTTGGGGGCTTTATCTTCTCTTCACAACAGCAGAACTGCGCCTCGATTGTCACTTTGGAAAAACCAGAATAAATAACAGTGCTTGTCATAATTTCAGTTGCTTTCCTATGCCCTCGGCTTCTGAGGAAAGCATAAAGTACGGCTGATTGCTGTAAGACTGAAGTAACTTCGTCTGAAAAGCTTTGCACATGTCATTTGCACGATGCTCTTGGAGGGTTGTTGCCTACGTGAGTCTGGATGCCCTTGGGTCTGTTACTGGGTTTGGTGGTGCGTTAGCTCTCGCCGCCTGACAGACCTGGATAACGCGTAGTGTCCTCCTAGAACAGCACTGCCCACCTAAAAGCGAGAAGAAGTCAAATGTTTACATTTTAAATGCGTATAATCTAAATGGGCTACTGTGAATGGAAGCACAGTATGAAATAACTTACATTGTAGGGAGGGTCGTAGTCAGCTTATGTTTTCCGCTGTGACTTTTAACAATTTTAAAGTGTTTTTTTCCTTTTCTTCTCCCCAAGAATGGCACCGACAAGAGCCCAGCGTCTACCTGGTGATCATGGGCCCCGAGGTGAGTTGGCCGATGCCGCGAGGGCTCCCGGGTTCCGGTTGTTGCTTGGTGTCTGAACTCTCAGTTCACGTTACTCTCAGGTCCTGGTTGTTACATGGTGTCTGAACTCTCAGTTCATGTTACTTTCTCACCAAATTCCTTTCTCCCTGTGAAGTGAGTCAAGCCCATTTGCCCTTTTAAAGATGAAAACCAGACTGTGGTTCTGGATTAGGAGGCTTCCATGCGTCTTCATGATGGTGCATTGCCACCAAGGGTGACAGGAACGTCCTCAGGGAGACGCAGGGGAGCCCCATGAAGAGACCGTCATGTGCAACGCAGGTGAACCACCCAGAACGAGCCCTGGGTGTGGTCTGGTTGCCTCAGACACTCCCTGGAAGGGCGCAGCAAGCAGGCGCAGGGCAGGTGTCCCTGCACCACCCAATCTGAAGGACTCACACCCGAGTGGCACAGACAAGCCTCTGCCAGCAGGAGGCGCTCACCTAGGGGTGTGTGTTCGTCCTTGACCTTGGGGGTTGCACGAGGAACATGGGGCATGGAGGTGGAGGAGGGGCAGGGTTGCCACTTGTGTGCATGCACATGTGTGTGAATGTGTGAGTGCATGTGTGCATGTGTACATGTGTGTGGATGCATGTGTGTGCGTGTGTTTCCTCCTGAACATATTCCCTCCATGAGGCCAGGGCATTGGCTGTTTCCCGGGTGAAACGGTCTCCCCAGATCTTGTTCTGGCTCAGCCACAACCTTGACAGACCTGCCTCGACTGACCACTCGGCTCCAACCAGCTCCAGCCACACTCACGCTCAGCCTCCCGGACGTCCGTCCATTTCCAGAGTCGGCCTCGGGGCTGCACCCCTGTGGGCACAGGATGAGCAGCTGCCTGGACGACCTCGGGTTCGATTCTGAGCCTTCGCCCCCGCCGAGCGGGTCAGTGTGCTGGTGACTGGGAAAGCGGGCCGAGAAGCAGGCCGGAGGTCAAATCTGGGGCACACAGAAACCGCATTTGAACGGGTATCACACATCTCACACAACTGCGTATGACCCCGGTGTGCGGACGCTGTTCTGCGTGTGTTCCTCTGGGAACGGCAGCTGGGCGGTGGGACAGACTGCATGAATCACGCGCTTCCTGAGGCTGCAGCTCCGCCAAGTCGGGTGCGCGGCTCTGAGTGGAGGTTGCATCCACCGGGTGAGTTGACACACCTGGAGGAAGAGCATGGTCCCACACTAGGGACAACCGCGGGGCATGCAGTCCCTCTTGTCCCTTCCTCTCCACGGACAGACCCCAGTGGAAAAGAAGCCACACAGATCGGCTGGCGCCTCTGGGCTGCCAACGTCGCACCAGCTTCTGCCAATGAAGGCTGTCAGGGGGTCACAGGGCAGCTATGGGGACCAGGCCTGGACACGGGCAGGAACTGAGACGTCCCCCAGGCCACGGGTCTTAAGCAGGAACGCCTTGTTCCAGGCATGGCACCGGGACAATGACCTCCACCTGTCTCTGTGTCCCAGGACCCTTCTCTTCAAGGTCCAAGGTCCAGGCCCGGATCCCACCCCCACGTGACCGTCTTGAGTTGGAAGAGGCGAGGGGGGACCACTCAGGCAGTGGCGGAAGAGAGGACACGGGCGCCGGACCGTCCAGGACAAGCCGATATTCATGGTGTCCGCGGATTCCCTGCTTGTTTTCACTCACGACCGAGTGGCAGAGCTGAGCGCTCTCCCAGGCGCCTGGACCGCAGCACGGGGGCCGTGCGTTTGGTCCCGCGGCTGAGCCACATTTCGGGAGGCTGACACCCCTCCACGGCCTCATTTACGACATGAACCTGTATACGTTACATGTGTGTGCACATATATGCACACTATGTATATGTGTGTATGTGTATATGCAGCCCCGTGTGTGGAATAGGCCTTTCCCCGGCTCAGCCTGGGTCAGCTCAGCTCTGCTGTCCTTTCCCCGTCCTTCCTAGCACAGCAGGGTGATGCTCTTCAGTGGCAGAAGAGAGCGTTGATTTTTTTAGACACCCCACATCTGTTCATTTCCATGGGGACCCTCAGCAAGAACGTTTCACGGAGCCAGACCCTGGTCCCTTACGAAGCCGCCACCATCACGCAGCTCCCCTCACCGCTGCCAAGTTAGTTAGCGCCTTCGGACGCCGATGGCATCCTTTGCGTCCTGCAGAGAGTGGTTACGTGCTGCCTGGGGGCAGTTCTGCTCTCCGTGCCTCGGTTTCCCCATGTGTCAGTTGGGCCTGACTAAGGAAGTGTTCCTGGCCTCCAGGGTGTTGTGAATCCACGGCAGGTCTCCACCGGTGCCCGGCCCGTGGGCGCCGTCCTGTGGGTGTAAATAAAGGCCTTGCCCGCCGCGTGGACCTTCTGGGGTCTGTTTGAGCTGCAGGGAGGTTTGATTCTGGCTCTGGTGTTCTCTCAAAGCTTCCCGGCTCGCTCGGCTGCACCACGCCGGCCAGCATGTGTGCTCTGCTTGGCGGGGGGGGGACACTTTTCTGGTGGTCTTTGATAAGGAGTGTGGCACCAACAGCTGGTACGGGCATGACGGCTTAATGACTTCCCCTGATTACTTCTCGTACCAAAGATTATTTTCCTTAAGCCTGGAGTTGACACAGTCTGTTTTTGCTAGAAAATAAATAAGCTTGGAAGGGGGGATGGGACTTCTCTTGGCTGCTCCCAGTGCCTTTGCTTTTTAAAATTTCGTAACATGTGCTTTCGTTACATAAAAGTATCTCCCCTTCCCATCTCCCCGCTCTTGTCTTTCGTTCCGCTTGGCTTCACTAACAGATTTGAAATGAAATGATGTGGAAGGTAAATCCAGAAAAATTCAATGCAGTTTTTACTTTTCTCTTGGAAGTTGCTGTTTTCCCTTTAGTTAAATGTTAAAGTATTAAGTATTGCAGCAGTCTTGTAGAATTTGACTTTTTTGCTCCTTGACAAATTATTTTTACCTAAATAACCGCAAGAGCAGAAGCACACTAATAAAATTAACAACAGGAGGGATTTCTATCTAAGCGTGATAAGGAAAATATGAACTCGAAAACCCAAACGTAGAGCCGAAAGAAGGCTTTCGGTGGACTGTTTAGTTTTGACGATAAAATGTTAGGGGTGTGACATAATTCAGTTGCTGAGGATAATTTGGACAAAAAGAACTAGCAGTGGGCAAGGGAGGGGCCGGTGGGAAAGCCTTCATCCAGCAAATGTGATGGAGTGTAGGGCCGTGTGCAGGCCCCGGGTGTGGCCGTGGGGGGACCTCAGTACCATAAGGAAATGAGGTGGACAGGTGGCGAAAAGGCAGGCCCAGGTTTGGTCGGAGGAGGTAGAAAGACCGGGGGAGCTATTAGTTCTGGTTGGATGGGGCAGGTTCCTTGGACAGAGGGCGTGTGCCTGTTCCTTGGGGGACCGATAGGTTGTAGGGACAGAGGGTGCCCTTGCTGGTGGCAGAATGGTGTGCGCTTGCTTAGCAGAGAGGTGGGAGACGGAGATACACGTGGGTGACCATGGGTGAGTAAGCAGGGGAGCAGGTAGTGCACTCCATCACCCACGTGGGCTTCTGATGAGCTGCGGGATGAAGTTTCTGAGTGCAAACCGGAGCTTCGAGAGTTCAGTCCCAGAGTCAGGCCGCCAGCCCGTGAGCTCTGCCCAGAACCCCTGCCCGCAGGTGAACCCGGCTAAGCCACAGCAGCCAGTGCTCTGAGCTCCGGGGCCCTCTCGCCTGCGGTGGAGATGATTTTAACAGACCATGGGCAAGAAGCGAGGCGATGCGTGTGCAGGACTCGGCACGGGCTGGGCAAGGGAGAGCCACAGCCAAATGGTGACTCTTCACGACAGCAATAAACAATCGCCCGTGCACAGCCCTGAGCTTTTTCAAGGGTCTTATTAGTGTCAGGATGGCTGTTGGTGCCAACTCAGTGCCAACAGGGGTGCCCACTTTGGGGCGCGGTAAAGAAGAGAACTCTACTGGGTGCAGAACAGCTCAGTTGCAATACAGCATGCCTGAGAAACAGCTCAACGGCATTGCAGCCCAGTTACAAGGCGGCACGGCCATGAGGCCTCTCCAGCTCTGCTCCATGCCAGCAAGTCCTCGGCATTCAGAGTCCAGCCAGGAAAGTATCTCTTCAGTCTTCTGTGCAAGCTTATGTAGACAGAAGTCCCCACCCCTGAGCTCTGATTGGCCCATCCTCATGCAAATGAGAACTCCAAATCCTTGCAGTTTGATTGGCCCAAAAGACACTGTCCTGATTAGTCAGAATGGAGCCTCTCTGATTGGCAGGTGAAGATGCTGATGGGGGATATAGCTATACAGCTCCTATTAGGCAAGGAAAGCCTCAGGCCTATTGGCTGAAATAGGATTCCAGGCTCACGTGGCCAGAGCCAGTGCAGGTGGGCAGTTCAGGGCAGTTTGCACAGGTGGCCCCTGTGTAGAAATGGCTGCTACGTTCTGTTTTTGTTTTAATTTGAGCCCAGGTAGCCACCAGGATCCCTTCTCGGTGGGAACCTTCTTTCTCAGGTCCACACCAGGAGTAGAGTTGTCCCTGCAGCCTCCACGTGGCCTTCTGGGACCCCAGCACAGCCTCCGGCCCACCAGCGGAGACGGGAAGAGGGCAGGGGCCACACCGTGGCCCCCCCAGGCCCGACCGCTCCCCAGTGATATTTGCCCCACGGGGCCCCACGTATATGGTCTCCATTGCAAAGCTGGAGGCGAAAATCACACATTGGCATTTTTTTTTTCCGTTTTACTTTATATGTGCATTTTTAATACAAAAGCAGAGAATTAAGGCAGCAAAGCAGGTCAGAACAGCTCAGCAACCAGGTCCCAGTGGCTGACTTTTGTAACAGTTACAAATAAGCCTGTTACCTCTTTCCAACCAATGCCAGCTTCAGGTCCTCTTCCCACAGGCCAGTTTCTTATTGACAGAAACGCAAGGCGTTCGCCGCTTGTTTGCCCAACGGCGGATTCCGTCCGTTAGCGGTGCCTCTGAGTCCTCCCGCATGCAGTTAATGACCTGGTCTCGGCATCGCCCGTCTCCTGTGCTGTCCCTCTGAGTTTGCTCTGAAAATACGTTAAACCATAAAAATTTCTACCCAGGAGTAACTTTGTTTGCATATGTACCCAGATCTGCTGGTTGAGCCTTCAAAGTGATCTGGAGGATGTAAATGAACCGCGTTCCCGGTTTTGGGGGTACAGCTCAGTCAGAGCAGTGCTCTGAAGGGTTTGGGGTCCCCCACACACCGAGTTTTCTGGAAAACAGTGATTTCGGCGAGCGCGATGAGCGACAGAGCTATTCTCATATCCTTGCACCGACTGGGACTGCATTTGCAATGTGGAGCACCTGCGGGCGAAGCATGACTGAGAAGAGAAATTGCGTCGGCCCTCACTCCCAGCTCTTCTGGAGTAACGGGGTGACGCCGAGTTAGGCAAATGTCCTTGCACGGTGTTGCAAACTCTGCGTTGCACTTGTGTGAATGTAAAAACGTTTCATCCGTTCTTTTTAAACTGTATCATTGTTGGGACACCGGGGCAGCTAGCGCAGGGCAAAACTGGCCTCTTGGTGGCTTCGTTGGAGCCCGCAGTCGGGTGAGTGGGAATCGAGAAGTATATGCAGTGTCCTCATCCTAAGCAGGTTTGTGGGATCCCAGTCACAGCCGAAAAAGTGTCCTGAGGTCCCCCCGTCACCCAGCGAGGGGACATCCCTGTGGAGAGGTCACTGGGAGCACACAGTCCCGGGGTGTGGGCTGTGGTCGGGAGGGTGGCGGGTGCCTCCTCCATTGGGGCGCATCGAGCAGTGTGGTGGCGTCCCTGGGGCACTCGCACACATGAGCTGGAGCTCAGAGACGTGTGAATCTGTCGTGCAAACGGCAGCCCCCGTTTTCGCCCTGTCCAGCAGGGTCTGAGAGCCAGCGGGCTTCCTTTGCGCCTCCTACAGAAGCCTCCTGGGCCCGGCGCAGTTCCTCACACCGAGTGGGTTTGCTCCACGAGCCCAGGGTGCAGTTTCTCATTTTGCAGGAGGGGAAAGCGGGGCCCAGGGCCGCCCGTCAGTATGAGCAGCATGCGGGGTCCACCCTGGGGTCCGTCTCCGGGTCCGGCTTAGTCTCTGCCGCCCTCTGTGCCTGTACGTGTGAGTTTGCTTTAAAAAACCACACGGAGTGAAAGTATTGGCGTAGCAGATCAGCTCGAAAACACCGCTGCTAGTTTTTGCATTCACTCAGCAAACATACTAATCACCGGGATGGGACGGGGCAAAGCACAGCGCCTGCGCCCCCAGGGGACGTGTTCCTGCCGCTGGGAAGGAGAGTAAAATACTGAGGAAAGCAGGTGGTCGTAACGGAAGAGCGCACTCGGCGTTTTAAAGAGTTTTCGAGTTTTCATGTAATTCATGTGCCATACAAACCACATTTCAAAGCACATAACCCAGTGGGTGTTCGGTACATTCATGAAGTTCTGCAGCCGCCACCCAGTCTGACTCCAGAGCACGCTCACCAGCCCGAGAGAGACCCCGCAGCGCTTCACAGTCGCTCACCCTTCCCTCCACCCCCACCCCCGGCAACCACAAATCCACCTCTGTCTCCGTGGATTTGCCTGTTCCGGACGCTTCCTAGACACGGAACGACTGCCCGCGGGGCCTCTGTGTCTGGCGCCTCTCACTCGGCATCGTGTTCCGGTTCAGCCGTGCCGTGACAGGTGTGGGGCTTCGCTGTCTTATGGCCGAGTAACGTTCCACTGTGTGTGTGTGGGGGGGGCACCCTGTGTCTGTTCGTTCCTTGGCTGGTGGGCGTGCCCTTGGCTTCACCTCTGTGTCTCTGGGGAGGCTCCCCGTTGACAATAACCTTCAGTTCTCTCCTGTCCTTTGTCACGGACCTACTAAGGGCTGCAGCTCATTCGGCCTCAGAGGCTCTACAGCAAAATCCACACACTAATGACCCAGGCCAGCCTTTCGCTGAGGCGTGGCCAGGTCCCCCGCGGGGGTGGCAGCCTCAGCGTCCGGTCCCCACGGGAGTGTGAGTGTGAGCGTGTGTGAGTGTGTATGTGTGCACTCCGTTCCCCTCTCCTCCTCGCTGTGAGGGTGGACAGCTGCACTCGGGGACACTCTCCAATTTGGCTTGTTTTCCTTTGTGAACTGTTCGGGGCAGCCTTGTTGAAATGGCACCAATTCTCCCGTGACATAGGCTGGTCTCAGTCTTTTCCTAACGTCCATCCGTGTCTCTTGGCAGGTGGACCCAGTGTTTACAAGGGAAGTGAAGGCCAAGGTGAAGAGGTAAGCGTCAGCAGCGAGCAGATGTTTTGCGGGAGAGGAAACCCGGTGGCCAGCACACTAACCTGGTCCCACGATTACGCAGCAATGCCTGTGTCCCGGCTCTGTCCCCAGCACGTCACAAGGGACTCCTCCTCTAACGCTTCCCATGGTCCCGGGCGATCCCGGGCAGTGTTACCTCCCAAGCACGAGCTGGGAATCTGCGTCCTGTCCTCGGAGCGCAAGCCGCACCCAGAGTGGCAGGGACAGCGCATGTGGAAGGGTTCCAGCCTTGCTGGTTCCAGGGAGCACCCGGGGAAAGTACGCTGATGGCTAATGTTCACGGCACGCTGGCAAATGCTGAAAAGACCTCAAATGTCTAGGGTTTGGGGGAGTGGAGGGACATGGCACCCCTCACACTCTGCTGCTGGGGGTGAGAACCACACCACCTCTTGGGAGGACCATTTGTTGGAGCATCTGTTATAAATGGCCCATGTCTGCCCAATAACAGAGATCCACCAACTCCGGCTTAAACGCCCGGGCTAAATGGCTCCATAAAAAATGATGTGGTTGGTCCAGGGCCAGCAAGACTCAGGGACTTGGGCTCCTGTCTCTCCGACCTGCTGTCCCTCACCTGTGGCTTCCATCCTTACGGTGGCAAGGTGGCTGCAGAGCTCCACCCATCTCATCACATTCCCTATTTTAAAAGGCAAGATAGGAAAGGACGGGTCAGAGGACCATTTCCCATTTGGGTCAGCCCCCTTTTAGGTGATTTCTTCCTGGATCCCCCCACCAGGAATCCACTCCACCTCCCTGGCCGCCCCGGCAGCAGAGGGGACTGGGAAATACTGACTTTATCCCCAGGTACAGTCAGGGGTCTTTATATTGCTCACAGATGCACGTACATGCATCTCTGTCAGTGTCTTTAAACATATTTGAGGAGGGTCGAGCTATTAGGAAGGAGCCCTTTTCTAAACCCTGCAGAGATGGCTGAGCACCCATCCCTGGCTCCCAGGGTCGGAGCAGCCTGCGCCCAGCCCATCACACTCATTCACCCCGAACACCGATGTGTTGGCAGGCCGCCCCCTCCCTTCGGGGGGCAGACATGGAGGAGACGCTCACCCCAAAGTTGCTCTGGGTGTGGAACCCTCTCTCAGTAATGCTGACTCTGTGATAGAGGGGGCTTCTCCGGAATTGTCATCTCTCACCTCCGAGACCCCCCAGTGCAAGCTTCCCAGCCGTGTTGTCATCTGTTTCAGCTCCGCGGGGGTGCGCCTGGTCCGGGAGATGCCGCAGGACGACCTCCACGCGGCCCTGAAGCACTGCGTCGCTCTGGTCAACAGCTCCGTGTCCGAAGGCATGTCTGCCGCCATTCTGGAGGTAACGGTCTCCCCGGGGCCCCGAGAGGGCGCAGGGGAAACTGCCTGCCGCCTCTCTCCTCGTGAATGGAGGTGGTGTCTCTCTCAGTGAAGTCCTGCACCTCTCAAAGCCTCAGAAAAGCAAAACAGCTTTTCTCTGGGAGCCCAGAAGTCGTTTTTAAGTTCTGCCTGGGACTTGAAAGCGGTCTCTCCGTCTCGCACGGCACTTCCCTGCCAGCCACACAGTGACATCAGCCCAGGAAGGCACTGCCAGGGACCGACCGGCCAGGACTCTCCCACGGCGGGAGGGTGGGAACATGGAGCGGGGTGGCTGTGTTTTTGCCAGAAGCCTCCTTTTCCTTGGCGTCTGCTCCATCTTTTCAGCGTGGCTCACGATCCCAGCACTGGGGGGGTGAGGAGGGGTGTGCAGGGGGGCAGAGATGCAGACAGGGTGGGAGGAGGGGCTCTAGTCTCTTCACCGAGCATCAGCTCTAGAAAACCGCTGGGTCTCCTTTGGCTAAACGCACACAGGCCCCAGCAGAGCCACGTGGCTGTGGCCCGGTGACGGGTGTCCTGCAGGGAGCGGCCCCATCAAACAGCTGCTGGTTGGCTTCCTGGTGGCTGGACTGAGTCGTCTGTCCCGGAGAGACACTTAACCCAGCCGCTCAGCCCCCCACCCACCATCCCTTTTCTCTCTGGAATGTTCCAGGCGACGGGGTGTTTCACCCCGATATCCGGGTGAAACCGCTCCATGCCGGTTACTTAGATCCTCGAGGGGATGGCCAGCGTGTGGCTGACACGGAAGGGTTGTCCTCTGTCCAGTTTTGCTGTTAGTTTGTCGAGTTCAGGTCCCTTTTGAAGGGGAGCTTAGTGCGGTGGGGAGTCGTTCGAGCCGGCCCTGACAGGCCCTGGAACTGGGCTTCCTCCGAATCCTGCGAGTGCAGGCGGCGATGGGTCTGTGGCTCTCAGCACACGGGAGGCGTGGCACCCGGGGACAGGCTGATTGGCACACGACAGAACCTGCTGGGGGGAAGAAGGCTTGTCACCCCTGGTCCTGAGGGCCTCTGAATGGGCTCATTTTTCGTTCTCACTCCGTGGGGTCCTTACGGCCGTGTCTACGTACAGCGATGCTGTTACTGTGTCGGAAGTATTTAAAACACCCCTTTATTCCTTTGGACACTGGTTGGAACCACGGAAGGTATTGGCTTGAGGTGTAAGTTGTGGACCTTGCTGTTTCCGCGAACGTGGTAACCAAACTGGAAGAAGGACTAACGCTCCCTCGATGTAACACACGACCGAGGGTGCGGGCCCAACATGCTATTTTAAAGTGGCATCACTTAGAAAAGGAAAATCACCCCAAACAAAAGGCTGGGGGTCGGGGGAGAAGTTCTGCTCCACCCAGGCCTGGGAGTCCAGGGCTGGGAGGCGTTCCTGGCACATGGCGGGGATCTGTGAGGAGTTCAGCCGCATGTCAGCCCTGCATCCGCGCTTAGCGATCAGCGTCCACCTCCTCTGAGCTTTAAAAGCAACTTCCCCGAGGCGCTCGCACGCGTATTAGCTGGGCACCAGCCCCTGCGCGCCTGCGGATTGCTCCTTCCTCCGTAAACAGACATCCGCCCCCCACCCTGGGCCCTTAAGAAGCAGTAGAGTGGAATCCTGGAAGCATTTCACAACCAGCACTCACAGCAATTCACTGTGGACAGACTGCTGACGAGCCTCATCGGCTTCACAGGCAAGGCCGTGCGGGCGGTTCCGACCGCCCTGGACTGTGGGTGTCGGCTGAGGGTTTGGAAGGCACCTGCTTTCAGAGGGGTGGAGAGGGCGCATTTCGTCAGGGTGGGTTCAGACCCCCTCAAGGTGAACCTCGGGAGCAGGAGCGCACGTGGGACGGGAGGGCGGGGCCTCCAGACCTCTGAGAACAGCTTTGTTTTCTCCGGAAGCACAGACAAGCCCCGTCTGCAAACACGCCCTTCTGACCGGTGAGCTGCAGCAATCAGCCCTGAGCTGGGTGCTCGGCCCTGCAGCTGCCCCGCTGGGCCAAGGCCGGGCTCCCTGTGGAGCTGAATCCGGCGGGGCTAGGAGGAAAGGAGCTCAGAACGAGTGCTTTCCAATCTGGGTCTCCCTCAGCGGGGTCTCTCCTCCCCACTCCAGAACACACGCATGCACACACACACGTACACGCATGCACACTCGCGCCCCCGCCCCCATCCTCACACCGCAGTGCCCCCGGAGAAGGCCGAATGCGGAGGGGCGGTTTCTGGCGGCACGGCCGTAATCCTGTGGGTGGGTGACAGGGTGTCGTTTCCCAGAACTTGCAGATACAGCCAGTTGTGAAGATCCAGTGCAGTTGGAAGCCCGGAGTTTCGACTGGATGTCACTGTGGGGGCGGGGCCTGGGCCACGCTGCCCACAGACAGGCCCTTCTCGGGACCACCCGTCTCCTCTTCCCGCCCTGCAGGCGATGGAGCTGGAGGTGCCAGTGCTGGCCAGGAACATCCCCGGGAACGCCGCCGTGGTCCAGCACGGAGCCACGGGACTGCTGTTTTCCGACCCTCAGGTACGGGGCGCCCTGCGCGGCGTGGTCTTTGCGTGCATTTCCCTCCGAGTCTGAGACGTGTGCATTTTCGTCAGCGCTCCGTACCCCCCATCACAGTCAGGCCAGCCCTGTGTGACGCGGCGCCGGCTGTGACCACCTGGGAGCCCCCAGATGTCCATCTAGAAGAACCTGGGGCGTGGTCTGAGAGCCCTTCCTGGTCCTGCCGCAGATGAGCTGTGCAACCTGAGACGGTCACTTCCCCTTAGATGCTTAGGTTTCTGATTTGTGAAAACTCTCACCTGAGGATATGCTTACTGATTTTAGAGAGAGAGGAAGGGAGAGAGAGAAAGAGAGAGAGATCCGTTGCCTCCCACACATGCCCGGACTGGGGACTGAACCCGAGACCTTCTGAATGCTCCCACCTACCGAGCCCCGTGGCCAGGGTCGGATTTCTGGGTTTGCGACGGCCGCCTGTGCGTGCAGCCCTGTGACTCTAGCGCACAAGCCGGGGGCGGGGGCGGCACGTGTGTCTGATCACTCGCGGTCGAGTGTTCAGCCTCGTGTACCACACAGACCGAGCGCTGGGTGCAGGCACGAGCTTGAGAGTGAAGCAGAGGCCGCTGGCATCGGGCACATGTGCAGGTGCCGGGCCGCCCAGGAGTGGGGGGAGGGCTCCGCACCACAAGACGCCCGGGCCCGAGGCGGCACCCACCAGGGCCAGCCTGCATCCGAGCCCCTGCGGGGCGTGTGCAGGGCTTGTGGTTGTGGCCTGAGCCTGTGGCTCTGTTTTCTCCCCTGGATGAGGGTTGCGAATCGTGACCGCAGCTCTTCCGGGTGTGGCGTGGGCTGATGTGCCCCGTACCCCCCTCACCGCTGTCCCCACCCCGTCCCACCCCCGCCCGGTCTGTGGTGAATGCCCATCGCAGGCCAGGCTCCTGCTCTTGGAGTCGTCAGGGTGGAGATGAGGTTCTCCTCGCGCCGCTTTATGAAAGTGCACGCTAAGTTCAGACGCACAGGGATTCACACTTAAAACTTAGAGTCGCCGCAAATGTCTGAAAATTCGGGTTCTCAAAGTCCCTGCAGTAGAGGTTTAATCCCAGGCCACTTTCCCTTTGCCCCCCTACATTTGGGGGTCATCTCTGTCTCCAGCTGCTCAGCACACGGGTGCGCAGACCCGGTGGCATCTGGCTTTGACGGTGGGGACACTGGGTGGTCAGGCACCAGCCAGCCCCTGGGGCACCCTGCCCACCGGGGAGCCAGTACGGACAAAGGGGGGCCCAAGGCTATCTGCCAGGTGGTGTTAACACCCCTCCTTTTGGGTGAGTTTCTGGCAGCTTCTTGTCGATTCTCCAAACAGAGGCACATCGCTGGCTGGGTCTCAGGTCAGAGAATGTTGTCTTCCCCCCGGTGAAGGTTTATCCTCCTGCCCCCCCACCCCCCACAGCCTCCCCGTCTCACAGAGCTCGGTGTCAAAGCCTGGTGGCCTATCTGTGAATGTCGGAAGAGCGGCCGTTCCTGCGCGGGCACAGCGGCAAAGCCGTGGGGGTGGGTGGCCCAACCTCAGAGAGCTCCTTGTGAGGTGTTACTCCTTCTATCTGCAAGCAACTGTCCTGTGGCTGCCGTGAGCCGGTCCCCTCCACGGGTGGCTAGCCCCGGGGAGCTCTCAGACACCATCCTGCTGTGCCCCCCACTGCTCCTCACAGATTTCTTTTGATTCCAACGTGAGCGTTCGCTCTGCACAGCACGGTTTTTAAAACACAGAACGCTTTGGTTTTCATACGCGGCAGGACTGCATTGTTAACACAGTTTGAGAAAGTGGGCCAGACACGGTGTCGCACGTGGCTTTGCTTCCTCGTAGCTGTGACGGGACCACCTAACACAGGGCGGGGGTGGCGATGGTGGTGGTGGTGGTGATGCTGGTGGTAATGATGGCGATGGTGCTGGTGGTGGTGACGATGGTGGTGACGATGGTGGCGATGATGCTGGTGGTGGTGATGCTGGTGGTGATGATGCTGGTGGTGGTGATGATGGTGATGGTGGCGGTGATGGTGATGGTGGCGGTGATGGTGATGGTGGTGGTGACGATGGTGGCGATGATGGTGGTGATGATGCTGGTGGTGGTGATGATGGTGGTGGTGATGCTGGTGGTGGTGATGATGGTGATGGTGGCGGTGATGGTGATGGTGGTGGTGGCGATGATGGTGATTGATGGTGGTGGCGGTGCTGAAAACAGCTGCCCTTCGTCAGGTGCACATTATATTCCAAGCACTGTTCCTGGCGTTCCGCATGAATTTCCACATTTATCAAAGTCTGTTTCTTTCTCCTATAAATGGTAATGATGTCGATCGTGAATCAGCAATGTAACATTTGGAGAAAGTGTGGGGTGTCGGGGGACTGGCACCCCCCGAACGTTCGGTCGGGCGGAGCTGTGCTCAGCTCTCGACGGTTTCCCTTGAACTCCAAGTGATTCTGGACACATTTCTGGCTCCTGTGCTCACCCCTTGCCTGTAAGGGGGAGAGGACGACGCCCAAGTCTGGGGGCCCAGAGAAGGTGCGTGGAGGGACTCTTCTGCGCCTCAGCCGAAAGCTGTGTGTCCTCGAGTCAGGGGTGTCCCCGCTGCTCCTCGGTGCCCAGGAGCCTGCAAACCGCCCGTGTGGCCCTGCTGGGCTCGTGCCTGTGTGGGTGAGAGGCAGGCGGGTGCTGGGAGGGCCGCATCCCCCACTGGCTCACTCCAGGCCACTCTCTCCTCAGGGAACCGGGTGACATGGTTAGCCCATATCCTGCAAAATATCATTTATCGCTCCCAGCGCCCAGTGACGGCCACGCCAGCCCCGAGGACACTCTGGGCACGTGTGAGCTGAACCAGAAGTCACGCCGAAGTCTGTCTGCGTGGACTTGCACATGGGCAGCCGTGTCCTTTACTGTGCGAGGCCAGGACAGCTTTGGGGTGAAGGGGGCTGTTCTGCGTCCTCTCCACATAAGGCGCTGGCTTCTCCCTGCGGTCAGCGCGTCCCCTCGGTGGTCAGGTGGGCACCGCCTGAGTCTGGCAGAGGAAACCCCGGAACCTGGGGAGGGCTGCTCACTCGCTCCAACGGAGCACGTCCCTGACCTTCAGCCCCACGTCAGGGTCACTGTGCCAGCGGCCCAAGCATGTCTCCCTCCCACCCCGTCTCTCTGACTCATCTAAGCCTGTGCCTGCTACTCGGCCTTCCACGCGGAGGGGAGGGAGTGTATTGGATCTCTGCCTTCCTGGAAACCGTCGCTCACGACTCTGTTGTAAACGGTTGTTTATTCTATGAAAATCCCAAGCACGGCTGGGTTTCAGCTGAAGTCTCCGTTTCACATAAATCAAAGGCAGGGCCAGTCACCCGAAAATACACCAAAGCTCTAAGCCTCTCAGACAACTTCATAAGAATGTGGTTCTGTTACGAGATGGGAATAAATATGTTACATATTTATTATAAAAGAGAACAGCGCCCTGGCCGGTGTGGTTCAGCGGATGAAGTGCCAGCCTGTGAGCCAGAGGGTGGCCGGTTCAATTCCCAGTCAGGGCACATGCCTGGGTTGTGGGCCAGGTCCCCAGTAGGGGGCGCATGAGAGGAAACCACACATTGATGTTTCTCTCCCTCTCTTTCTCCCTCCTTCCCCACTGTCTAAAGTTAAAATGAATAAAATCTACTTGAAAAAGAATTATCTTTTTTAGAAAAGTGAGAGAACAGCAACTTATCCATAATACCTAAAGGCCCAGTTCCAGTCTACCATGAATATCGCTGTTTAGACGGCCAGCCGTGAAGGGCGCTCAGCGTCTAATTAACAGCAATTTTGAGAACACGGTGACCTTCTCTTCAAACAGCAAGCAGCGCGTGTCCCTCGCAGGCCTGGCCGCGTCACTGGGACCTACACGTTTGGGGGGACGAGGACGACTGTGGTGGTGACGTCCCGCCAGGCTCTGTCCTGTGTCCTTCATAGTCACCCACTCGGCTGCCCCACACTCCGCCAGGCGCCGTCCTTGCCCCTGATGTTCGGGTGCGGGAACGGGCCCAGGAAGCTGCCCTCGACTCAGGCACAAGCACAGTAAATGCCGAGTGACCCCTCCTGTCTCTGAGCACCTTTAACCTCCCGAATAATCCTCATTCTTTCCGACCCCGAGGGGTTTAATGGGGCAGATGGGGCAGCAGGGCGGCGCTTTCACCATGAGTCTGAGCCCAGCAGAGCGAGAGAGAGCGAGAGCGAGAAGCCTCCTAAGACTCAGCACCAGAGGAAACGCCAGGCCAGCCCAGTCCCGGCCCCTTTGCCCCGGGTGTCTGGGGTGGGGCTGCACCCAGCCACCGACTGACTTCCTGTCGCCCCTTTAGAGGTGATAAGGGGGGGCTCAGAGAGGTCACCTGCTCACCCGAGGCCACACAGCTAAGCTCTGCCTTTCGGAAGAGTTTGAACCCAGCTGACGCGGCAGCCACAACACTAGACCACACTGGTATTTGGAAGCCACAGCAGACACCGTGGAAAGCAGCTAGGGCCAGAGCAGCACCAGGCGCGTCACAGGGGCCCGCACTGGCTCGTATCCGCTGGGACCGGAATGAGGGAAGAAATCGCGACTGGAAGAGTCGGGGTCGGGAAAGACACGCAGGTCGGGGCGATCTGGGAAGACAGACGGGTGGCCGCACTGATGCCCACCACAGTCTTCATCCTGGTGTGTGAGCCCGTGTGTGTGTGCCCGTGTGTGTGTGAGCGTGCGTGTGTACTGGGTCAGCCAAAAAGTCTGTTTAGTTCTTTCCTGTAACGTAAGAGACACGGTTCCCATTTTCACCAGTGACTTGATTGATTTAACTAGTTTGAGGACGTCGGCTCTCTCCCACGTGGTGGAACGTTGATTGTTCTCAATTAACGTCGTGATTTGATTGCTACCAACTTCAGCTGGTCTACCCGACCGTGGAGCACCGTCCAGCCGGAAATCGCCAGCACGAAACTTCGCAAACCACTTCTGACACGTGTGGTCAGTCACAGCATCTTCTCCACACGCTGCATAATTTTTTTGTGTGTGTTTCAGTTTCGTTTTTACCTTTCTTAAAATAATAAAGCCTCTTCAATATTAAAATGGCTACACAAAAAGTGACCAATTTTGCTGTGTTTTTTTAAATGCAGGCTGATGCGGCAGCTGTCGCAATGCAATCTAACAACATGACTTTGAATGAAGTTAAAGACGACTCAGGACCACTAGGGCATCTCACGGAAAAACACCGAACAAACCTCTTGGCCGACCCGTACATCACATTTCTTACCCCGTTCCGACGGCCGCACGCACTCCCATCTCTCCTGAAGGCCATTCTCTCCAGAGCAGGGCGGGCAGATGCAGGGGGACCAGGAGCCGATGCAGGCACCGGCGTTGGGCACCTTTGTCAACCCCTCCGCCAGCAACTCACACCTGTGTCTCCCCTTCCTCCCCTGCAGGAGTTTGTCCAGCTGGCGAAGAGACTGGTCAGTGACCCCGCTCTGGGAAGGGACCTCGGGGCCAGCGGCCGGGCGTACGTGAGGACACACCATGCCTGGCGGGCGGAGAGAGACACCTACCAGCACCTCATCCAGACGCTCGAGGGGGGCGCTGGTCACCGGGCCTGCTGACCGATGCCCCCCCTTCCACATGTCCGAGGGGCACCAGGGCCACGACCCCACCATCTGGGCATCGTGAGGCGAGCGGGAGGGAGCAGCAGGGCCCTGCTTCTGCATCGGGCCCCAGCAGACACTGCGCACGGCCCAGCGATGTCTCAGGTCCCGTCCCTCCAAGCGGCGGGCTGTGAGACGCCGTCATCTGGACGCTGGACTCTGTCCGCGGTGGAGGGACGTCCTGGAGGCTGGACTCCGCTGACCTGCCACCACCCGTGTCTGACTCGCACCAACACGCACGCACATCGCACACTTGGGGGTAGGGCGTGTTTTTAAGTGAATAAAGTATGTTGCTGTTGGTTGTGCTAAAGTAACTGGTCTTTGTTCCTGGGGGCGAGACACAGGCCCCCTCCAGCCCTGGTCCCCGTGGCCCGGGGGAGGGGTGGCAGCTCGCAGGAGGGGCTGGAAGGCCATCACTCCTTCAATATCCCGGCAGCGGCGGACAGAAACGCCTTTCCATCAACACCCTACCCGGCTCTGTTTCCCGCTCAGTTAACTTTATGCTCAGACATTCTGTGCCTCTCACTTTGCTGAGGCGCAGCAGCTACGAGTAATTTCTGAGACCATCTCCACACGGAGCCTAAGAGACTTCTGGTGACAAGGGACATCCGATACCGGGCGGTGGGGGGCGGGGGGTGTCCGTGAAAGGGAATGACTTCATCTTTATCTGTGGCCGCAATCTCGGGCAGAGAGATTGTTTTTACAACCCACTTCCTGCAGACCCATAACTAGTCCTTAAACGCCCAGGCCCAGAGCAGCATCCTTGCAAATGCCATTCTGCTGAGTTACCGCAGCCTCCCGCTCAGGAGCCGAGACCCCGGAGTCACCGCGCGGGCCGCAGCGGGACACCCCGGACCAGCGCTGCGGGGCCCGGTGATCTCGGGAGCACATGCTTCGTCGGGAGTGTGTTTTCTCCTGCGGCATCGGATAGAAACCCATGTGCCGAGTGTGCCAGGTCGGAGGGTTAGGACCCCAACATCGGCCAGGCGCGGACAGCGGGGGCCCAGCCACACCCTGGGCGAGCTTCCTGACCTGGCATTCGGTGCGGACTCCTTGTGGGAAACGGCTGCAGAACTGAGACACAGCCGCAGAGGCTCCGTCCGTTGGCCAAGCAGACTCTGTCACTTAGCCCCACACTGCCCTTCGTGTCGGAGCGCATCTAGGGGCGCGGCGGGCAGACAGCCCCATAATGCACGAGGTGGTGTACAAGCAGCTGCGTGCACAGGCCGCAATGCTGCCGTTGCTCCCATCCGTGGGTAAGAGCAACGTGGACTGAAGTGAGGCACTGGGCCCAGGGCTCTGCTGATGGCGTGAACGTGCCCCGAGGCTGAGCTCCCGGGACACAGCAAAGGACCCCCGTCCCCAAGTGACTCCCATGACTCAGGCCGCGCCCACATTACCCATGCCAGGCCAGACAGTGACCCCACACATTCCCACTCGTGGTCCTGTCAGTGATCAGCTGGCCTGCACGTCCACGGGTCAACCACGACACCGGGCGTGTTCACTGAACCTCTGTCCGCTCTTCTTCTTCCCCCGGTCTCGGCCCAGCCCGCCCCCACGGCCCCTGAGGACTCCCTGGGCTCAGGCCCAGGCGTTCTCCTGCCAGCCCCTCCCAGCCTCGCTCAGCCCTCCCCACAGGACAAAACCCTTTGCCTCAGCCCACACCACGAGATGCCTGAAGACCTATGGCCAGGGCGTCCCCTACGACGAGAATCTTCAAGGGCCCTTCCCAAGGAGCTGTCTCTTCACCGAGGCGGGATCTGCCTCTTACTCCCACACCCTCTCAGCGGGTGCCCCCGGTGGCCCCGCGGCTCTGCGGGCCAGCAGTCCGGGGCTCCGGCCGGGCCCGAGTCACGGCTGGGCTGGTTAGGGCCTTCTCTCTGTCTCTGTCCGTCTGTCTGTCTGTCTCTTTCCCCCAACACTGCTATGACTGCTCCCATAGCCCATATGGTTAGCTGTCAGGACCTCACTCTCTTCAGAACATTTCGTAGTTGCCTGGAGCCGGCTGTGCTTGGGGTCGACCCTGTAGGCCAGGCCGTCAAACTCATTCTCACCGGGGGCCACGTCAGCCTCGCGGTTGCCTTCAAGGGGCCGAATGTAACTTTAGGACTGTGTACACGTACCTGCTCCTTAACCAGGGGCAAGGGGGTCGGCGCAGCCGCGGGGCAGAAACAGGTGCCGGGCCGGATTCGACCCTCGGGCCACCTGTGCTGTAGGCCGTGACGCCGCATTTACACAGTGTTTTCCTGGGTTATTCGGTGGCAGAAGAACGTGCCACCGCAGGGACCGATGCGCACCTTTGCACGGGCCCCCAGACGCAAACACAGGATTCTTCGAGCAGGTCAGACATCTATGAGCTCACTGAGTCGGGGGGGGGGGGGGTGCCCAGCACGACCGCAGGAAGCTCAGGCCGCAGAAGAGCGGGGTCCTGGGCTCCGAGTTCCTGAGGAATTCCGTGAGAGAACAACAGAAGCCACAACCATCAAAGCGGCTAAGTCGCCGAGCAGGGGTTTCCGAGGTCTGAAGGTTCAAACACAAGGTCCGGAAGCCGGGGCCCGGGGACCGGGGTGTCGTGTGCGCCTGAGTGGTGGGGTGGGGACGGGAACAGAGGAGGGGTCCAGCCCCCGCTGGGGATGCAGGAGGAGCAGGTGTGTCTGCCCCGCCCCGTCCCGCCCCAAGGCGCCAGGTGACCTGGGCACAGCCACCGAGGCACAAGCGTCCTCATGGAGCTTTGGGATGGCGGTGAGCGTGGGGCCTCATCCGTCCCCGGTGACGCTGGAGCTGGAGAGGAAGACGTGGCCTGTGTGGCACCCGAACCAGGGTACCAGTATTTGTGGCATCCCGGCTGAATCCAGTCAGTTCTGGGCAGCCTGTGCCGGCAGGAGCTCGCACGCTCTGGAGGGTCTAGGAGGACCCTCCGGTCTTGCTCGTGTGCCCCCTGGTGGCTCCAGGTGTCCCTTGGCTTGTGGCCGTGTCCCCCGGGGCCTGGCCTCCATCCCTGCATGGCTTCTCTGGGTCCCTGTACATTGGGAACTGAACTGTGGCCCCCTCTGGACCCCCAAGTCTTCATGTTGCTGCCCAAACACCTCCAGAGGCTACGTTTGGGGACGAGGCCTTAGGGAAGCAATGAAGGGTCAGTGAGGTCACACAGGGGTCCTCCCCCCATAGGACACCAGAGCTCTCCCCACACGTGCACTGAGGAGAGGCCGGCGAGGTCACAGCAAGACGGCGACCATGTGAGTGCCAGGCCAGAGGCCTCACCAGAGGCTTCTCCTGGGGGCAAGCGCACAGGCGATTTGGGTCTCGGGGTGATTGTCCGCGGTGCGGCCCCAGCACAGACGCCAGCCCGCCCGCTGACCCGCCCTGCCCGCCCCGTCCCACACACACGAACAGCCGGACCGTTAGGTAAATGTGCGCCAACCACAGGTACCGAGTGCGTAATAACTTGTGTTAGAATAAGTAACTTATGAATATTTATAATTTTATATGTATGTATTAATTTATACTTAAAATTAAAATGATCTATAAAAGAGACAAGTATTGTATGAATTCACTCAGATGTGGAAACTAAACACACAAAACAAATGAATAAATAAAACAAAATACAAACAGGCCCAGGGATACAGTGGGCTGACCGTGGCCAGGGGGGGTCGGAGTTGAAAAACATGTTTTAAAACATGAAATTAATTACTTTTAATTAATTGTAATTAAAATAATCTATCATTTAAAATTGTATCTATGATTATGTTTATAATAAATATATAAGCACAAACACATTTTATTTATTAATTTTATTAATTATAATTCAAATTTATCTGCAGTTCAAAAAATTTCTTCTCTGTACTTATGTATGAAACGCAATTCATAATACAACCTTTGACCCAGCCACCTAACTTTCAGGAGCTTTTCCCAGCGGCGTAAGGGGGGTGATTAACCAGGCTTCCGTAGAAGGCACATCCATCACGGGGTCCCGGGGACGGCCGAAGATTCCAAGCAGCGCCGTATCCGGAACGCACTGGGCAGTTACGGGGACAGTTCCGCGTGGACGCAGCACACGCAGCCTTTAGAAACTGTGTCATAACCGACAGGCCTTGAGAAGGGGCACGGGCCGTATTTATTTTCTGTTTTTTAAAAAGATTTTATTTATTTATTTTTAGAGAGAGGGGAAGGGAGAGAAATATCAGTGTGTGGTTGCCTCTCATGCGCCCCCTACTGGGGACCTGGCCCACAACGCAGGCATGTGGCCTGACTGGGAATCAAACCGGCGACCCTTTGGTTCGCAGGCTGGCACTCAGTCCACTGAGCCACACCAGCCAGGGCTGTTTTCTTTTTTAAATGTTGACTTTTGTGTGCATTCTTCTGTGGCTTTCGAGTTTTCCCAAAGTGAGCATGCACTATATTTTGTAGGTTAACAACGATATTTTAGAGATAGTCAAGCAGGGAAAATAATCACTAAACCCTGACTGCCCCGCCCCTGCAGAGACGGCTCCTCCAGCCCCCGCGGGACCCAAACCCTAACGTGAGTGCTCTGAGTTTTGGGGGCGAACTAGCTGAGGGTGGGGTGCACAGCAAGGCGGGCCCCCCCTCTTTTCCCGGGCGGGGGTCAGCCCGCTGTGTCCTCAGCTGTGAGCCACGCAGAGGCCGCTCCGGGGGAAATCCTGACACTTGGTGACAGGCGAGCTCAGCACATTAAGTACAGACGTTTGGGACGCTGGCTCCCATTCCAAGGTGACCGGAGTGAGCTAAAGACTTAACAGCCAGCCCGGGAACGTGAAAGTAGCCAAGGGGCACCGTGTGGGAGCTAGCCGTTCCCGGCACCATTTAATAGCCCAGCAACTGAGTTTGAAAACCTCCTGGGAGGGGGCTTCATTTTTCCTGCCAGAAGGCGGAGGCAGTGAGCCACTTTGGAAAAGAAAATGGTCCTCTTTCACGCAGGGCGACCGAGAACCACGTAACGAGTCCCTCCCTGGAACGGGACTCAGAAGCGCCGGCCTTCTCTGAACCTCGCGCCCGCCTCCAGCGGAGTTTCCGCGGCTGAAGCAGTGTTTCAAAGCCAAGGCTACGGCTCGGGGAGAATCTTTTTGGTTCATCTTTTTCACCTACAACATTTCCCAGAAAAATGTAAAGAAACATTTTGTCACGGGCTTGTCCCGAGCGATGGGTGCTTCCGTGGAAGCCAGTGATTCAATGACTCAGTGGGAGCCGAGAGGTTTTCATTAAGCCGTCCCGTGTGACTCTGTCTCTCTCCAGTTGTGCTGGGTGGGACCTCCGCCCCACCGCGGGGGTGACCGGCGGGCTCTCGGTGTCCATCAAGACCCCTGAGGATGTTTCCATGGTTCCTCCCTCCATAGGGACCCCGTGTCTGCTGTCCCCAGGTGCGGCTCACTCGTGGGCCCGCCGCCTGTCCCCTCAACACATCATTGTCCAAATGTCCGATGGGTCAGCCACCATTGCAGACGTTGGGAAAGTGGCTGTGAGCCAAGAAGAAAGTCAGGCTCCCCGCCACCCAGGGGGCTGTTTTCTAGTGGGCGGAGTCAAACTGCAAAGCAGCACACAGATCAAAAAACTCGTTCCTTCTTCCCGGGCACTGGGCCCCATCTGTCCCCTCCTTAAGGACATTCTCGTTGCCAAAGCTGCCCCCTTGGAAAGCTGTTTCCCTTCCTCCCCGGACCAGCAGGGCGGCGCTGCCTCACGGGGCTGATTCCTGGGACGTCCTCTGTCACGCTTCTTCCCTTCTCCCTCTTGGTTACAGCGACCTCCCCTAGATGAGCTGCCCGTGACGTTCACGGCCGCCAGGCCCTGTGGTGGCGTCCCTTTCGCGCCTCCGGCACAGCTTCGGTGGCTCTTTGCACTCCGAGTCCCTCTGCTTCTCTCTTCCCTGACACATCACCTCCTCAAGTGTCTTCTCCAACGTCCCTGGTCCTTGGCTCTTTCAACCCAACCAGATGCTACGTTGGCCTCTCGAGTCCCCACTGGCTGCCTCATGTCTCTCAGCGAGGAGTGACAGGTTTATTCACTGTAAACAAGCAACGCTCCCAAATAAGACGGCCCCTCGTCTGCGGCCGACCCCGAGACAGAGAAGCCAGGCTGCCGGGACTTGGACACCGCCGTCTGTCACTGCGGGAAAAGCTTCAAGCCCACCGTGCTGCCTGCCTGGCACCTCTGTGGCCAGGCCAGCTTTCCTCAGAGAAACCAGCCCCTCTGGGGAAAACCAAACCAAACGCCACCCAGGGTCTCTCTCCTTCCCTGGAGAACGGCGGCTTCATTGCTGGAGCCATGGCCTCCCCGAGTGCGTCCACATGCTCACCACTGACAGGTTTCATGCTGATTGGCCCCTCCGAGGGGAGGAGGGAGGCCAGCTCCCATGGTCCATAAATCAAGGGACATCGTTTCCGTCCCTGAGGACCCGTTCCCCCCGCGGGGCGCACTGTCTGTGGGAGCAGACGCCGGCTGCAAAGACGAGGGCAGGACCCTCTGAGCAAACCGAATGGAGCAGCTCCGAGTCCTGTGACAAAGTGAAAGAAGTGAGTCCCGCCAGCGCTCGGCCGGGGCTTCTCTTCGCAACAGTAAGCCCTGTGCAGGGAGGGGCGAGAGGGGACCCCCACCCCGTCCCCGGTGGCCGGGTCTGCAGGGGCCGCTGTGACGCATCACAGACCGGGAAACACGGGGGCCTCGGCGGCCAGGGTGAATTTCAGTAGTTCCTCGGGTCCAAGAACTGGGAGGAAATGGGCCAGGGGGAGCAGAGAGACAATCACAACCCTTTCGAGCCCAAGTTTTTGCTTCGAAGTCATCAGCCAGCACGGGACAGGCTCCGGGGCCTGTGGCCGGCCAGTAGGGCCTGAGCATCGGTCAGAAGTGAGTGGCTCCCACCGTGAAGGGCGCTTGTCATTCTGTGACTGGCCAACCCCAGCAACCTTCCCAGGGGGACCTCAGGAGTCCAGTCTCGGCTGCGGAGGGTGGGGAGAGACCCTCTCACATCCGGGCAGCCGTCCGTGTCTGGGTTTGGCCGACCCGGGTCCTTGTCCAGGAATTTAGACTGAGCAGGAGGGGCAGGGAGGCGAGGGCCCGGGGCGGTCACCAGTGGCAGGGACACTGGCGGCTTCTGTTGCCTTGGCAGCAGCAGACCATCCCCCCACAGCTTTTCTACCAGCACTGACTCCCTGAGGTCCGTGTCTCCCCGATCACGGGCCCATTCCTGTCACTTGAGACCCAGAAACCCGACCGTCTGCAACAAGCTTCTGAGAAGGACGTGCCATTGATTTTTGCCTCAGGGGGGAAAGAGCGATGTCCTGCGCGCACCCGAGTCTGCTAGCTCATCCCTCACGACGTGGAGCTCATTCACCTCTGACCCCACCGCGCAGACCACTGCCGCAGAGAGGCGAGGGGTCGCCTCAGTGTCCCGGGCTGGACCTGGAAGCGCTGCCTCTCTGGGACGATGACGCTGCCCACGCTCGCCGTCGTGACGAACACGGTGTCCATGGGTCTCGTCCTGCGTGGCCACAGGGCAGCGATGGGTTTGGTGGCCACGGTGGTTTTAGCGGCCACGGTGGTTTTGGCGTTCGGTGGGGTTCGCTCTGCAACCCGTCTCCAAACGAAGTCCCCGGAGCCATTCCGCTTCCCCGTTGCGACTATATGGACGAGACCCCAGGTTTCTCCCTTTCTTACAGACCAGCAAATCTTGGGGCGGGTCTGGCTGGGCTGTCTCTCCAACCTCAGGGAGCTCGGGGTCCCCCTGTACCAGGCTGATGGTATCATAGCTACTGCGCAAGTTGGCCATTTTCATAGAATCTGTGGACCCAGAGTGGGTGCAGCCAGGTCCCTGATGACGGACATTTGGGCTGCTTCCAGCATTTTGTCACTACGAGGAGCTGGCAGGAAACCCCTGATGCCCCCTCTGCCCTCGTGCCAACCACAGGTCCGATTCGAAGGGTGTGCTTCCCTTTTGGGGGTCACGGGAGAGGGAGCTAAGTGACCATGTGTAGGCTCCATACCGGACAGAGCGAGCCGGTCCCTGTAGAGGTGGCCACGTCCACGCCCCGCAGCCACAGCACCTGGCCTGCCCGATGAGCACACCAGTGTGGCCCTGGCGCTGGTCTGCCCAACAGCGTCGCCCTGGGCGGCCCCCAGGTGCCTCGGGCTGTACTCAAGGGGCCTCGCTGGTGGCTCAGCAATGCACAGCACCCTCGGCCCCACCCCAGGGCCCACCCCGCAGGCCCAACCCCGAGGTCCATGCTGTTCTTTAAGAAGATTCCCCTCCCGGCTCTGACCTTGGGAAGCCGCCCAGCATGCACGCACGCGGGTGCCAAACCTGAGCTATTGATCTGGGGTGGGGGTGCAAGCCGTAAATGCGCATTAATGGCCTGAGCAGAGGCTGACGCTGGGGTTTCTGGCAGGAAGACGGAGGGCCCAGAGTGAAGTCACAGAATCGGAACATAAAACCCTGGCGTTCAGAGGCCGGCTCCCTGCTCCGGCTGTCTGTCGGAAATGGGGGGCGGGGGGAGCTTTCAAAAACACAAACTCCCAGGCCCTGCCCCACGTCGACCAAGTGGGACTTTCTTGCTGGGGGTGGGGGTGGGGGCACTGAGAACAAAGCACTGCCTCGAAGGGGCTGCGAACCGGAGCCTGGCAGCCCCACAGCCTCTGTGCTCAGCGTCCTCGCCGCTGGCTGCAGAGTGGGGTGGCTGCGGCAGCTCAAACCCCCTCCGTGACCCCGAGACCCCGCTCTGGACCCGCAGCCGTGGCTACAGCACTGAAGGGTGCTTTTTTGCCCGTGAAAGGTAGAAACATGCTCAGCGACTTCCTGACGGCCCCACCTGTTCCAGGTGCCCTTGTCTGCGGGGAGCAGGAGGAGGAGGAGAAGACAGCAAGTGTAACGTCCCGGGTGTGTGTACACACACTGTACGTGCGTGTGCCACGGATGGGATACGTGTGTGCGCGGTCGTCCCTGTGTCTGCGGGGGCCGGGCCCAGGACCCTCAGACACGGCCCCTCGTGTGCGCAGGCGCAGAGGCTGCACGGGGCGTGTCCACATGGCCCGTCCTCGGTGCGGGGCTCGGGGTGTGGCCAGCCCAGTTCTGCTTTTTCCAACTTCCTGAGCCTTTTCAGTCGGTGCTCAGGGGACTCTGTGGCCACTGACCCTGCAGACACAGAGCACGCCAGCTGTATGTGTGTGTCTGTGCGTGCATGCGCGTCACACACACAGTCAGGGGACTCGGACCCACGGCCCTCTCTGCCCTGCCTCCGGGAGGTGCCGCAGGGTGGGAGTTCAGAGCGGGGGGGGGGGGGGGGGGTGTCAGGGTCTACGCAGACTGCCCACCATCCCCAGAGTCCATCCCTGTCTTTCCCACGCCGGAGCCAGGCACTGGGTGGCAGCCTCTCCCAGGGCCCCTTGCAGCCTCCAGGGAAGGCTCGGCTGCCGGCAGGCCGCCAACCAGGCACAGGACTCAGAAGACCCCTCCAGTGCTCCTGGGCTGCGGCTGCAGGCTCTGGTGGACCCTGTCTCTGACCACCTGGCTCCTGCGATGCAGTTGCCCAGACATGGCCGGGCGGGGGCAGCGCGTGGTCAGCCGATCGCTCTCCTCGCCTCGATCAAATTATTGACTCACGGGCCTCGGCCGGTGCGTCTGCCCAGTCACACGTCGACACGGAAAATTTTAATTGCTCGTATTGATCACATCTGTTATTCGAGGGGCATCAGGATGAACTGGGAATTCGAGGCCTGCATATATTGTAAAGTGTCTCCAGTGCTGGCCGGAGACAGAGTAGTCCGCTGTGCTGTGACCTCTAGAGGCGGCGGGGTCGGCAAACTGTCACAGCCCGGCGCCCCCCTCGTGCAGCCTCCTGAGTGGGGCCCTTGGGGCTCCCCATCTGGGAGGGGCAGCAGGCAGCTACAGCAGCTGTTGTAGGCGGTGCATCCTGCAGCAGTGACGGGTCCGGAACCACACCCGGGAGCCGGGGTGCGGGGCGTCCTTTCAGACCCTGAGCGGTTGGGGTGTCCAGACAGTGGCTCAGTCAGAGCGTCCCCACTCACAAAGGCTTTTGGAGGGGTTGCAGGTCAGGTGGCGTTCTCCCCGCATTACGGGCGATGAGATGGAGACGCAGGGATGTGGGGACTTGGGTTGGATCCCAGCTCTACGACAGAGTCCGATCTTGGCTCCCTGCGGCAGGTTCAGGTGACAAGACCTGAATGGAGCGCGGGGCAGGCCATAGCTGTGCCAACCTGGGAGAGGAGAGTTCTGGAAAGCAGCGACACGGGCAAAGCCTCCGAGGTGCGGATGGGCCCCTTCTGTTAGAGGGGGAGCCCGAGGAAGGCTGGAGACGGGGCGGGGGGTGGCCTGGGAGGGGGGGTGTCCACTGGGCCTTCAGGGCTTCACTGGGGGCCTCGTGGGCGTCTCATGGAGGGTGGGAGCCAGGGAGTGACAGGTGCCCCATCAGCTTCATTCAGCAAACGTTGGCTGATTGTTTAGACGTCACCTGGAGTGCCAGGGTACCCTGGATGTCGGCGGCACCGAGACCGCCAGGCAGAGCTTCTGAGGCCATAAACCCAGCGTGGCCTCAATGCCCATTAGCGCACCCAGGCGACTGGACTTGCCAGAGTATCACAGAAAGACAGCCGTGAGGGACCCAAGGTCCGGTGTCCAGCAGAGCGAGTGACACACAGCAGACCCCGCCGAGAGCGAGGACCCCGAAAGTGATCTCTGAGGGGGGCCTGCTGCCCCTGCTCCAGCGCGGCCCCCACCTTCCAGGGTCCCGTGTACAGGGTCTGTGCAGAAGGTGTCCACCCACATAATATGGAAAATAGAGACGTTTACTGAAGAAGATACAAGAAACATTGTACACAGGACAGCGATGCCTCAGTCCCCTTCAAAGTGGGCACCTGGGGACTTCACACAGTTCTCCCCATCACCAACAGCTGCCCTGTTGTATTTTCCTGAATCTCACTTATGGTCTGAAATCTCTTCCCTTTAAAGGGGGTTTTAGTTTTGGGAGAAGCCAGACGTCACAGGTGCCACATCGGGCTGTAGGGGCTCAGTGACCTGGGTGATTGGATGTTTCACAGAAACTGTGCACAAGACGTGATGATGAGCGGGTGCATTGTCGTGATGAAGCTGCCAATCTCCAGTTGCCCACAGCTGTGCGCTTCCGAATCACCCGAATAGTTTCCACGAGGACTGTTCAAGCTCAACGCAAAGTTTGATGCAGATTTGCTGCTCTACTCGCTCACTCATCTTGAATGTGACGGCCACACAGGACACAAGCTCACTCAATGGCATCTACCGCCCCCACTGGCCAGTACAGTGAAGTCGTCATTGTTCACACATGCGCATCCCAGTCCACTCTCCTCAGCTGCCAGGCTTCATAAATGTCACACACACTGTTCTCATTATGTTAACAATGGCTGGACTTTTCTGGACAGACCTCATGTGAGGTCCAGAGTTTTCCCAAATGTCTAGAAAGCCAAGCCCCTGGGGTGGGGTGGGGCAGAGGACTCGGGGCAAAGGCGTGGAGGAGGGGGACCCGCTGGTTTGCAGGACCGACGTCCATGTTCCCGATGGACGTCTCTCCAGCTTCTCTGTGGCATTCCTCTCATTCGAGTCCCTGTGGTTTAGGTGGGGGCTCCCCTCCCCCCCACCCCGGCTCCAGGGCAGACGGAGACTCTGGGGTCAAGGCCTGGGTCTCCCCATCTTGAAGGTGACTCGGGGTGGCCGGCAGGGCTCAGTGAGGGACTGAATCCCTGAAGGTGTCCGGACCCTTTGGGACCGTCACTGCCTCCCCTGAGATGCTGAGCTGGGAGACCCACGAGGCCGGAGCTCCCAGGGACGCCGCGGGGAAGAGCCCACTGGGCGTGAGGTCAGCGAGGTGGACGCGGAGCTGGGAGTTGTGGGGAGGAGGGGACCCTGGGTCCAGCCGTTCTGGACGTCAGATGTTACTGCTTGCTCAGAGCTCGAGTCGTCAACTCTGTCCCCCTCCCGGTTTTCCCCGAAGCCCAGCCAATTTCTAAGAAAAACGATGTGCATTGCTCTCTCTGAAGCAAACATCAAGGGGACTTCCTGGAGCAGGTAGATTTGTGACCCCCAAAAGGTGTGTGGGAGCCCGGGCCCCAGGACCTGTGAACATGGCCGCTGAAGAAAGAGGGTCGTTGCAGACGGGCTCTAGTTCAGATGGGGTCGCAGTTGGGCGGGGCGGGGCCTCCTCCCAGCGGGTGGCCCGAGTAAAGAGGAGCAGTGTGGACACAGGGACACCCAGGGAAGGTCCCGAGACACCAGCACTCAGGTGGGAGGGCATGTCTCCGAGCTGGGGGACAGCCAGGGACAGGAGTGGAGCGAATTCCCACTCACGCCCTGTCGGCTCCGAGGAGAGCAGCCACGGCTGTTGGAGCCCCCTGGTCTGCGACCACTCGGGGTGGCAGAGCTCGGAAACGCTCACACCTCCCAGCGCACGCAGCCCTTGTGCCTCTGTCCTGTCCGCACCTTCGCTCTACTCAGGTCAGCATTTTCCCCACAGGCCCCCGGCCCCCACCCGGGGCCCCCACCTGGCGGAGCACTGGAGGGGCTTTCGGGCCGGCGGGGCTACCCTGGCCCAAGTCCGGCTGGAGTCTGCTGCTCTGGCTGGAGCATCCTCCCCTCCTCCCGCCCCCTGCCCCTCGGCCACCCTGGAGCCCTGCAGGCCCTCAGTACCCAGAGCTGGGGACGCGGCCTTCCGGGCAGGGGATTGGGGGGCATCCCTAGCTTACCTGTGCTCCTGTCAGAGCCTGGATGGCTGTTGCTACAGCCGAGGCCCCTGGCGAGGGGGAGCAGCTGCACCTGAAGTGACAAGTGGGGCACTCAGCTCAGCTGTGAGCAGCGTCCCCACAGGGACCTGGAGAAGCACGGCCGGGGCACGCAGGGGGCCTCGTTGGCCATGTGGGGTGAAGGGGGCGAGGCGGGTTCACAGGGGCCACATCCCGGATGGCCCCATGCCCACTGGCCCATTACGGCCAGACGCCCGCAGCCTGCTTGTGCTGGCCGGCCCGAGACCTCTGGCCAGCGGCTGCTGTCTCAGGCTCCGCGGCCCCCAGGTCCCTGTGTGGAGTCCTGACCCTCCTGACCACACATGACCTCACTTGGAAGTAAGGTCCTTGCAGCTGTGACCCGTTAAGACGAGGTCACACTGGACTGGGGCCCAGTCCAACAGGCCTGGCGTCTACACAGGAAGGCACCTGGACACAGGCTCGCACACGCCACGTGGGACACGCCATGAAGGCAGAAGTCAGGGTGAAGGTCTCCGAGCCCAGGACCCTGATGGTCACTGGGGAGAGGTCGGGGACACAGCCCTGCCTGGATTCCAGCCTCCAGCAGGGAAGTCTGCCTGGGAAAGGAATGCAGGGGCCAGGGCCCAGAGAGGCCAAGAGAAGCCACGGCCTCCACTGGGGAGGGGGGCGCGGACAAGACTGCTTCCCCGTGGCTGGGGTCTGGGCTTAGGTCCCAGGTGGATGGCTCCCGGGCTGTGGCAGGTCCCTCCACTGCTGTACTGCAGTCCCCCTGAGCAAGGAGGACGCCGGCCAGGTGCGTGAGGAAACGAGCAGCATCACCGACTTTATTCACAAAGACCCTGTTGACACAGCAGCTTGTGAAGACTCGCGCGTCCCTCCTCCCTGCGGGCCTGGGCACCCAGGTCCCGTGACGGGCCGCAGCCCCTCACGCCGCGTCCTCTGGAGGAGGACGTCCTGTTTTCCCGAGACGCGCAGGCTGCTCTCTGCCGGAGCACACGCGCCTGTTCCCACCGCCGCCGTGCACACAGCTCCCTCTGCCCGCGCGTCTTCCCGGCCTTGGGAGACACGGCCAGGCAGGACTATTTGCCCAGTTCCAGAAAGCGGACTGTGCGCTCTGCCTCAGGGAGACAGTCTGCGTGAGGAGGGGCCGTGGCTGCGCTGCTGACGCAGGTCTTGCCGCGGCGACGGCAGCAAGCCCACCTTGTCGGTCAGAGGGCACTGGGTGAGAGGCCCCTATGGCCAGAGTGCCGGAGTTTTCCGGGGAAGACAGACGTCCGGGTCTTTTAGGTGACATGGGCAAAGTGCTGACGTTGACTTGGCCTTTGTTCTGGAACCTGCTCTGTCGTCTTTTATGAAAACTACAGCGATTCTGCCGTCTCCCACCCCCACCGAGGGCAGGAGGGGGGCCTGGTGTGCTCACGACTGAGCGTCCGGGGCCTGCAGCACCTCCCACACACAGCAGGTGCTCAGGGGCCGCCCCTCGAACAGACCTGGCACTTGTTCACACCCACTCAAGGATTTCACGCCACCACTTCCCTCTGTGGAATCGTCCTGGGGTTGCACCGACTACAGGAACCTGGAGACCAACCTTTCCGACCCAGCCCAGAGTCACTGTGGCCACGACAGGCCACAGGAGCTGACACCTGAGTGCCCAGGTGACCCAAAGGAAGGACGGGGTGAGTTCCCTCATGGCAGGTCCCTGGGAGGCCGGGGACACGCCCGCCATGGGCCTCAGCAGATTTCGGCTGAGCACTGCACGTGGACCGTCTGCAAACCCATGCAGGTCCTGGAGGAGGGGCCCTCACCGCCTCTCCGTGGAGCGCACACGGGGTGGAGGGACTGCGCTGGGAGGCTCAAACCTGGGTTTCTGTCTGCCAAGGCCGCGGCGAGGGGACAGCGACCGTAATTGATGCCAGCCCCTCAGTGGGGTCAGCGTGGGGAAGGGCGGAGGGCAGCCACGAACACGCTGGAGGCAGACTCTGCGTGTACAGCCGGCAGGTTTGTGAGTATCACAGCCTCCGACCGACCACACGGTCTGCTCGCGGAAGGATGGCGGGGGTGGGGCGGCTGTGGCAGGAAACAGAGCGGAAGAACGGAAGTGGAGGGGGCAAGTGTCACCGAAAGGGGTGACAGTTGCTCACCCAGCGGACAAGGTGCGTCAGCGTGGGCACAGGGGCAGGCGGCGTCTGGCGGCGCCTCAGGACAGCAGGGAGCAGCTCGGCTGGCGGGCGTGCCAAGTGCCAGCAGTGAGGGCAGTGGGGCTCACACGTTTTGGTGACATGTAGACAGAGCCAGAGAGCATGAGGCGGCGGGGGAGGGAGACCCGCGGTGGCAGAGGGACAGGCTCAGAGAGCCACCGTGGGAGGGACGGAAGGAGGGACCTGGGGGGCACGAGTGGGAAGCATAGCAGGGCCTCCGGCTCCCCCAGTCCCCCTCCCACCCTGTCTCTGCCTGGGCATGAGAGAGCCCACTCAGCTCTCCCTGGGCCCCCGTGTCTGAAGGCTTCGCCTCCTGGGGGCATCGGAGGGGTCTCAGGGCCCTTCTGACTTTGGGCCACAGGCCCGACCAGAACCACCGCTCGCAGAGCTCCCGCGTAAGCTGGCATCAGGGTCCCTCCCGCTCTCAGAGGTCATGACCCCTACACTCTGCCCACATGTCAGTGGGGACAGGCTTCCTGCCGGCCACCCCTTGGACACCCACAGTCTCAGCTCTCCTCGCCCCGCGCCAGCCCCATGGACGGCACGGAACCGCCATCCTCTCTAGAGAAGTAGACACGGGGGTTGCTCAGTGCTGGCCTCCTTGTGACCACTGTTTACCCAGTGGGGCTTCTCGGTGGCCGCTGCCCGCGGAGAGATGCAGTGAAGGTGGGAAGCTGCCCCACTGCCCACAGGGGACCACGGGCCTTTGCAGAGCGGCGGCAGCAGTGGGCGAGTGTGGGCAGAACAGGGCGAGCCCGCGAGAGAAAACGCTCGGGTCTTTGGCGCCGAGATTGCAGGCCCCTGTCCGGGCCCCACAGAGGGTGCGTTGAACTGCTCAGAGAGACCTGTCCTCTGCCCTGGTGCCGGTCTACCCCGGTGGGTGACGCCGGGTCTGCGGACACCAGGCCACGGGCCTCGGCTCCAGGAGATGGTGATTCACACTCACGCGGCCCAGAGCGATGGAGGCCCGTGAGGCCTCTCATGGCGCGTGTGGCAAGACGGGCCACCCACGTCCAGAGGCACACTTCCTCGTGGACCTGCTCCCACCTGACCGAGGTCGGCCTTCGCCCCCCACCTGCGACCCTGACAGGTGGGGCCGCGGGGGGCCTCACGGCACGCGCCGCTCTGATGGACATGACAGGGCTGAGCTTTCCTGGACGCTCTCAGCAGCTCAGACTCGGCATCCATTTCCTCCCAAGTTGCAACAATCCTGCCACGTGGGATGGACGCCTCAGCGCTGCCACTGGACAGAGCATACCCATGGGGACCCGGGCTCCCTGGCCGAGCCAGGCCATCCTCTGGGGCTGTCAGCCACATCTTCCCAGTCGTCCATCCTTCTCGGGGGCACCGTGCCACCTGCCAAAGGTGGGAAGGCGCAGGAGAGCCACAGTCTGCACCCGTCAGCTTACACGCCGTCCCGGAGCCTGGCCGGGGGGCCGTCCCCAGGGGGCAGGGCCGGGGAGACCCAGTCCGAGTGGTCCTCACTGACCATCCCTGTGGCGTGCACGCCAGGGCCTCTGCCCTCCGAGCGGATGGCAGTGAAGGTGGTGAATGTCACCCTTTTCCTCTTGGAGGTGGGGGATGTGGGGGGCTCGCTCCTTGGACAGTCCGCGTCCACGGGCCCTGCAGGTGTGAACAGCTGCCCACTGAGGCTGCTCTGGGAGCCGGTGCTGAGCAGGAACTTACTCTCCTCAAAGTCCAGGCCCCTGTCCACGGCGGTGACATGCTCGTCCGGGGAGGACGAGAGGTCGATGTGGTTCCCCAGCAGCTCCACCTGGCCGCGCAGGCCCACCCAGTCGTGGGAGTGGCTCAGCCCCTCCTGCTCGGGGAAGGGCTCCCTCTTGCGCCTGTACTTCAAGGCGAAGGCCACGCAGTTGGACAGGAAGACCAGGATGGCCAGGCAGAAGACGCCCAGCAGCGCGTACATGCCGATCTCCAGGTCGCTCAGCCCCCGGGAGGCCTGTGGGAGGCCACTCTCGTCCCTGTCCCCATTGCTTCTGGGGAAGCCTGCCTGGGTGGGGATGCCAGTGCGGCCGGGGGGCACGGGCTGCCGGCTACTGACACCATCAGAGAGGCCCTCCTGCCCGGGCTTCCTCAGGAAGCTGGACCTCTCTGTTGTGGCCCGTCCTCCACCCACAGTGCCCACGGAAGGGCTGCTGAGTGACAGGCCCTCGTGGCTGCCCCACTCCTGTGCGGGCTGGAGGGGCCTCCTGTCACTGCCATCACTTCCCGGGCGCACTGCCGCCCCTGTGTGTCTGCTGTCACTGGTGTTGGGGCTGGCGTCGCTCTGGCCAAACCGCACCCTGATGGGGGCGGTGCCCATGGCGAGCACGCTCTTCCGCTGGGACTTCTGGCAGGACTCGCTGATGAGCATGTCCACCCTCACCAGCGTGCCCTGCCCTTCAGACTCGGCGGCGATGACAGGCCACCGGGAGCTGGGGTCTTGGCGGATGGAGACCACCTTCTCGTCCAAGGAGGTGGCCATCAAGGAGAAGTCTTTCCCGTCGTAAATGTCCAGGGGAGTGACAGAGCCATCACTGAACTGCACCCAGCAACTGAGGGCCGCTTCCTGTGGAGTGAAGCAGGCCTGTCAGACGGCCCCGAGCTGGCGAGCGCCTGGTCTCGGGGACCGGGCATGACGAGGGCGGGGGCTTTTCGGCTGTGCCGGTGAGAGATGAGCAGCATGAAGGGCGGGAAGGGAATTAACTCTCACAGAGGCACGGGACCAAAAGAGCAGCCCGGAGACGACAGTGCGTGCACGGGACGAGGACAGCCCCCCCAAACAAGAGCTGCCCAGGGCTGAGGGGCAGAGAGGAGGAGGCCCAGGGCTGAGGGCGCACAGCGACAGACCCCGCGTCCACAGACTGGCAGCGGGAGCCCCGCCCACGTCACATGCACAGGTGAGAGGCAGCCAGCTTCACAGTGAAGCTGCTGTGATGCCAGGTCTCTTTGTCCATCCCCCCACCAGAGCAGGGCCCAGTTCTGGAGTGAGACGCCCCAGGGCACAGGCTTCGGGGTTCCGGCTCTGCATGGGGTGTGTGTGTGTGGGGGTCCCGTGTGTGGGCATGGTCTGGGCTTGGGGACAATGACTGAAACCAGGCAGAGGGGGACCCTGCACACTCCCTGCAGGCTGTCCCCACTGCCCCCGGCCCCCCACCTGGGGGAGACAGGGAGCCCCACCTCCTGGACTGTGACCTCCCTGAATAGGGCCCACCCATACTGGCCACGCCCTGTACCTGCCGGGGCCTCTGCAGGAGCTCCTGGGCCATGGCGGTGGCGAAGATGGCTCTGTTGCTCCCGGGGCTGAGCTGCAAGGACAGTGTCAACCCTGTCACCAGCTGCACCCCAAGGTCAGTGATGGTCACCTTCTCGTCCAGCACGGTGATGGTCTTTTCGGCCAGGATGGCATCTGACAGCGGGGACAGGACCTGAAATGGGACCGACGTGGCAAAGGAAAGCCGTCTGGGCCCCGGAAGTCACTCCCATAGCGTGCAGGAGGCCCAGGCTAGGGGCCAGGGCCGGGACAGACAGACGGGTCTCGCTGGGGTCTTTTTCCAACAGCAGGGTCTCGTTTGTGGACACTCAAACTGTGATTGTTAAATCACAGCGAGGTGGGGTCCGGGGTGGGACTGGGCCGCGGGACGGGAGCCCGCCCGCCCGCTCGCTCTGGCACTGACGCCTTGACTCGCCTCCAGCAGGGCCGCTCTGCCAGCGGCCAGTGAGGCTTTGTTTAAAACTACTCGTTTCGCTTGCACATGCTGTTCAAGACGTCACGGCACCGAGCTGTGGCCTCACGTGCGGGCAGACACCGAGGCCTTTCTGCCCCACTCCCGACAGCCAGCGTGGCACCATGGGGAGAGGCTGCGGGTCCGCGTGCCGCCTCAGGGTGCTCGGGACCCACACTCCACACTGCGGGGCGCTGAGCTGCGATTCACCCCCGGCATCCTCACGAGGGTCCCCGGCGAGACCCCAACCCTCTTTCTGCCGTGGCCAGCGTGTCCCCTGGGGACGAGCTCGGGGACCGGCAGGGCCCCGGGGAAGAAGCCCTGCCTCTCCCCCACTCACCCTCCCCAGTAATGGGGCCCCACCCCCAGCCCTCTGATGAGACAGGCTCCGCCTCCCTTCCACCTGCTTCCTGGGCGTTTCCCTTTGGCGGGTGCTGGCGGCATTTCTGAGGCTGTCCCCCGGGGTGGCCTCTCTGGCAGCGGGTTATCAAAGTTCTGGGGGTCGCCACAGGTGCCACCCCAGGGCTCCCAGTCTGGCATCAACTCAAATGGCAAGAGCGTGGACCGTGAGTCCTCGGGAGGCAGCGGACACACGCATGCGAACTCGGGGGGATGGGAGGGAATAGGTCAAAGGGAAGAACCGAGGGCTCGGAACACACGACCCCGCAGGACATGCTCCATGCTTCACTAGAGGGAGGCTGGCCCCGGCCCCCACCCCGTCGTCTCTGGGCCCCGGACTGTGGCTGAGAGCATCGGTGGCGCTCCAGGTGTCGGCCACGCTCCGGCCTCAGAACTGGTGGCAGGAGCGGAGCCCTGTGCCCGTCAGTCAGCTGGGAGCTGCCGGCCGTGCAGGGCAGGCGTGTTCACTGGGACGCGAATGGCCTTCTGGCTGAGACTCACGGCTACCCCTCAGAATGAGGAGCCGCCTGCCCCTGCCTCTGGGGGCGCCTCACCTGGATGGTGGTCATCCCGATCTCCCGGCCAACCAGCACTTGTCCCTCATGCAGCTGGGCGACTCGCGGCTCCTCCACCTGCATGGAGTCCTTCACCAGCTCCGTGACGTCCACCTGCCAGTCGGAGCCCAGCAGGTGGGCCAGGTGGCCCCCGGGCTCGGCCGACTCGGCCACAAACTGAGTCAGGACCCGCACCATGGCGTGCTGGTACTGGAGGGCGCAGCCCCGCACCCGCCGCTCAGCGTCCTCCTCCTCCTCCTCGCTGTCCGGAGCAGGTCTGCAGAGGGTCAGTGCAGGTTAGCTGGGCAGCTCCTTGGGCCTAGGGTGTAGGGCGGGGCTGTGTGGGAAGGGAGCGGCTTGTGAGGACTGGGCTGGTGTGAAGGGCAGGGCTGCTGTGGGCTCAGATCACTGGATGGTGGGCGTGGTGTGCACAGTTAACAGACTGGGGAACAGGCAGAGGTCTGCAGTGTCCCCCATGAGCCCCCTGGCTGCCCATCTGTGGAATTCCCTCGCCCTGACTGTAGGCCGGACCCAGCGGCTTTCCTCTGACACAGCTCGGAGCAGAAGTGACAGAACATCGCTGCTGAGGTGAGGGTTAGCAGGCGGGGCCCCCTCTCGCTGGGGCTTGGGGTTCTGTCCTCGCTTTGTGTCTCGCTCGCTTGCTCTGAAGAGGCAGGTGCCATGCAGGTGCCACCCCACGGATGAGCCCATGTGACCAGAACCTGAGCGTGGCCATGGCCTGTGAGGACCTGGGGTCCGGTTTCAACCTCCTGGGAGGGCTGAGGCCTGACAACGGCCACACGAGACCCGAGCCAGGACGGCGCTATCAGAGCCCCAGCCTGGCCTGGCCCAGACTCCCGATCCAGAGAAACTGCGAGGCAGCACCGAGTTCTGGGCTAAGTCCTTGGATGCTGCAGTAGCGGACCACGTGCACAGTGGGGCCCGCAGGGCCGGCAGGGCCCCAGACCCCAGGACAGGCGGGCTGCACACCCTCTGGGGAGGGGGTGCGGGATGATGCAGGTGGATGATGAAGCTGGAGGCGTGGGGACAGATGCTGGCCGCCTCTTCAGCGTTGGCTGCTGTCTCTGTGGTGGATGCCACGGCGGCATCTTGGGCTCAGCGACTCTGTGGGAGTCACCCCGCAGATCCTGCGTTCAGCCACACCCACACCCACTCCCGGCCCTGCCCTCCAACCTCACACCAGCCCCAGTGGTTAAGAGAGGGACCTTTGCTTCCAGTGTCACATGGCACCCATGCCTTTGTCCTTGAGGCCATCCTCTCCTGCTGACACAAGGGTGGATGTCCAAGAGAAAGACTAGGAGAGCGGCCCCTCAGATAACTCCCCGCTCGACCCCCTGCTGCACACAGACTCCACGCGAGTTTCCTTCTCTAATTCTGCCCGTGCTGGCCTCAGATGCTGCCTGTCGCCCGTGAGTCAGTCTCTGAGCCCAGGCCTCTGGGGAATAGGCTCAGCGCCCCCACAGTGCTGTCCAGCAGGCCTGCTGGGTGGCCAGTGTGGATGGCAGGGACCAGCGCTCTCACACACCGTCAGAAGGACGCCCCAGGGCATGGGGACAAGATTAGACTCCATGCCCCCCGGGGGGAGCGAGCTCAGAGCCCGTGGACCGGGTGGGCGAGGCCGCCTTCCCACAACCGGCCCCCCTTTCTCCTGGGACGGACCACCGCGTGGCGAGGCTGCCTGCTCCTGCCAGTCCCCCGGGCTCCAGCCAGGGGGTCGTGTGCCCCATCTGTCCCCTTGGCCGTAGCAATTAGACCGGGGACGAGCACACAGCGAAGATAAGGTGTCACTGCAGGACCTGCGGGAATTATCGGGAAGGAGAAGGCGTCCTTTCTGTGCAGTTGCTGAGAAGATGGGAGGGAAGTCTGGAGCCTCACAAGAGGTGCTGCCAGAGCCGTGTGCTGGGGGACACCAGGGCCTGGCTGCAGCCCCGCCAGAGGTGGCCCGTCCATCCCGCAGTTAGCCATGCACATGACTCGGTTTCTGACCGAGCCCTGACGGACACCCACCTGTCGCTGGGGACGACGGGCACCCTCCAGCCCTTGACCTGATTGAGCTCGGCGTCCGAGACCTCGATGTGCAGGGGCAGCCGGGGCGCCCACACGGTCATCTCCAGGGCCCCGCTGAGGTGCTGGTAGCTGAAGGTCACCACCACGTCCACCTTGCCCTTCACCTCCTTCCCGCTGACGAAGACGTAGTCGCAGCGGTCGGACACCTGTGCGGAGAGACGGGCAAGAGCCTTCGCGCCCCGCAGCTCAAAGACTAGGGAGCGAAAGTGCGGGAGAGGGGAGGGCGGCAGCCCGGCTGGCCCCCAGCGACGGGCTGGGGCAACTGCCACCTGAACTCCAGGACCAAGAGAGTGGGAGCCTGCTGAGACACCGGGGGGTGGCAGTCTGCATGGCCCTAGGGGACGAGAGAGCAGGGTTGGGCTGGGCGAGCTAGGTGTGGGCGGGGAGGGCCACAGCCGCACACAGCCCGTCAGGTGGGGTCTCAGCACTCGGGACAAGCTGGGGCAGGGGCTACTGTGTTCTCACCTCAGGAGGGTCGGACAGGTGGGGACATTAGGTGGCAGTCCGAGGACACAGACCTGCCCCCGCCCCCACTGCGGCGCCCTCTCCAGGAGTCTGGTACGGTCTCCTCGGCGCACACACCTCCCACCAGCACTCAGAGGAGGGAGGGGAAGCTCGTGGGGAACCGCCAGGCTGTGCCGATATCATTAATGGCAGGTTCGCCAACCATCTGCAGGTGAGGCAGCCAAGGGCACAGCAGGCCCGTTGCTGAAGCCTGGGCGTTGGACGGGCTGTTGTCCCGCTCCCCGCCTGCAGCACAGGGGCGGAACCAGCCCAGGTGACCTCACACCACGGCCTGGCCATGCTGTGCTCACTTCAGGGCCGTCCATCCTTACCCCTGGGCTCTTCTCGCCCAAGTCCTCTGGTTCTGCATCAGGCTGAATTGTCACAGATGGGGGGCCGGGGGGCACAGTGGAGGGATTACTGCTGAGCTCCTGGAGGGACAGACCTCCTCAAGGGCCCTGGAGCATTTCCACCCTGGACCCTCCTCACAAAGCCCCTGCCAGGTGGCCAGGCCGGGCCAGCTCCAGGGAGCCCACGGCTGGGCTGCCCCTCGCTGGGAGGACACCCCAGTCCCTGAGGGCGGCTGGGCACTCAGTGCATCCTGGGCAGGAGACAGTGAGGCATGTCCCACAGGAGCCGGGGGACGGAACGCCCCTCCAGGCCCCGGCACTGCCGGCCCCCGTCCCCCGGTCACGCGTTCACTCGAGGTGAACCGGGGCAACGCGGGGTCTGGGGAGCCAGCGGGCGCTGCCTGTGCGTCTTGGTCAAATGTAACTAGCTGTCCACGCCGGCGGGTTTATGAACTCCCACTCTGCCACGCGGACGGCCGGGAGGGGCGGCCCCCCACCGCCCCGCTACGGGGCCGCAGCCAGTCTCTCTGACTGACGTGCACAGCCGGGCACTCACGTGGGTTTTAACACCGTTTCTTTCTTTCTGCTTAAATGCTCCATGAGTGTAAATCACACTTAAGCATCACCAACGTTCACGGGGAAACGTACGCTCTCCTCTCGTCTTTCTCTCCCCCCGGTTTTTTAAGCACTGGAGCGAAGGGTATTAAAACCCTACCCTCCCGTCCAAATTTGGCCGACAGAACGTTTGCATCCATTTCTCAAACGAGGCACCGCCTTCTCGGATGTAATTTTACCCCGGACTAAACGGCAAGTAGCTGGGGATGGTGGTGACCAGAGGGGCAGTGGCCAGCGGTCACTGAGCGCGTCATCAGCCCCTGGCACCTTGCTCCACTGCGTCCTCGCTGAGAACCGTTTCCCAGGTGACAGGCACGGCGTCCGGGTGCCGTCAGGGGAGATGACTTTACTTACCTCGGTGGCAGCTGCTCACTTTTCTGCCAAAAGACAAGTTTTGAATGACCAGGTGGAGGAGGGAGGTCTGCAGCGGGGCCCGAGGCCGAACGTGAACCCTCTTGTCCACAGCCCACGTGGGTCACCGCGAGGCTGAGCCGGCCACAGAGAGCCCAGCCTGGCCAGTGCCCTGCCGCCGTTGCAAGGGGGCGAGAATGAAGGCTGGCCGTGGCCGGTGCTCCCCGCCACCACAGCACTGCGAGCCTGTCCCGAGTGGTCGGGCGGCAGGGAAGGCCTGCTGTGCGGCATTCGAACAGGATGCCCAGAACAGAGCCGGGGGGATGGAGAACCCAGGTTCCTGTACTGCCCCCGCCCCCAACCAAACCCACAAGCAGGACTCGTGGGTGGCGCTGGTGATGGTGGGGCGGAAGCAGGCGCCGATCTTTCCTGAAGCCCCTGTGGTGACTGAAGCCCCTGTGGTGACCGCTCAAAGCTGACACAGCCAAGAACACACAGGAAGACGCACTGCCAAGTGGCTCAAGAAGCCGCTCCATAAAAACTGTTATTTTCATGTTTTGTGACGTTTGCAATGTTTTCCTGCTCTTTCCGACTTGCGATTTGTTGTTGGTTTCTCCCCTCGGTCCCCACAAGCACTCAGGGCTTCTGGACGTGATTCTGTGTGTACATCCCGAGACACGCGTCCCCAGCCCAGGCGTACAGCGCCCTGGCTGCCATCTGCTCACCTCTGTCCCAGGCCAACCAGGAAAACAACTGTCACAACAGCCCTCTCACAGGACGCCCTCCTTGAATTCCCGGGAGCCAGGAGGACTCCCCACCTCCAGAGCAGCAGGCAGGGCAGGACCACTCCCGGCCCGCACACGCACCGCCCACTCTGCGACGTCCGACTTCGCACTGGGGGCACATGCACCTCCCGCACAGGACAGCCCAGCGGTGTGTTACCAGGAGGCTGGCATCCAGACGCTGCCGCCCCCGGAAACCGCGGCTCCCCGTTATCTCCCACCCGTCAGCACGTCGACCTGTCCTCTCACTCCGCAGAGAGCAGCCACCCAGCACGTCCTCTCGTGGGCCCCCACCGTCCTTTCTGCCAAGAAGTGCTTCGTGGATGGTCACTGGGTTTACCTGCTCTCCTGTGGCTGGGCCTGCAGGTCGCCTCCAGCTCTTGGGGGACACGCAGGACGCCACTGTGCACATTCTTGGTGGTCACACTTGACGACGTGGCCCTCAGGTCTCTTGGGGTGGAACCACTCGGTCTTTAAAGAGGCGTGTCCCGCCCCTCCTCCCCCTCGCACTTGGAAGGGCTCTGCCCCTCCCCCTGGGACAGCCAGCTCAGCACCCTGGCGGAGGCGGGCTCAGGCGAGGCTGTTACTGTAATTACATTTCCCCGTCTCGAGGGAGGAAAACAAGGGGAAAATGGAGTGCGCACCTTTGCGAAGAAGCGCACGCTGACATGTTTATTAATGACGCTGCGCCTTTCTGTGCCTGCACCGGCGGCGGCAATAGTGCAGACGACTCTGCCACCGGCGGACGTGTCCCGGAAGTGGGGGCGCCCGCTGTGGCGCATGCACCCTCTGGGACACTGCCTCCTCGAAACTGACCGGGGGCGGACAGGCGGCCTGGAAAGCTACGGCTCCCACCCTTTCGAATTCAGCCAGAAGCTTACAAAGTGGTCTGGGTTATGCCACCGGAAGGCCCAGTCCTCCCAGCTCAGGGCTGCCTAACCTTTCTGGGGTAAAGGTATTTCTTCAATTTCCCTGCAGCGGGGACGGCCACTTTGTGATGCGCGACAAAGCTGCGCCCGGGGGAGTGATGATGTCACGCTGCTGTGAACACCGGTCAGCGCTGGGGTATCCCACCGAGGACCAGCGGCAAGGAGTGTGCGGGCCTCAGGGAGCACACACCACCCTCCGCAGAGCGCGGGGACGAAGTCTGCGCCCGCCAGAAAGCTCCCCTACAGCACGGCCAGCACGCTCCCAGAGTCCCTGTGAACTTCCGCGTGTAGGGGCAGCTCACCCCTGGGAGGCCAGGCCCCGGCAGCCCACTGTGTGTGCCCCACAGGCGCCTCGAGAGCGTGGAGCTCTGGGCGCTGCCTGCTGCTGCTCCGCCTGCAGGTTCCCCCGGACTCGTTCACTCGCCGTGGCCCAGAAAGTACACGCTCTGAATGAGCCCAGCAAGACACACCGGTCCCCTCCCGCTGAAGCTGCTGCCTGCGAGTCCACGCATCTCTACACTTGTGTCTTACGCACCCGCACGGCGGCACCCAGTCCAGTGGCTTTGTGACGGGGCGATGTGCCTTTTCCTCTGTCACCTCCACCACCTCCATTTCCAGGGGCCCCCAGCCCCCGGCCCTCCCCATCAGAGTTCCGGGAGCGCTGCCCAGAGTGGTTAGGAGGGCGGATGGGTGGCGGCGTGGAAATGCCACAGGGGCTCCTCGCAGCTAAATCGGTGCGGAGGGGCTCTTGTACCAGCGCCCTCGGGGCTCAAGTGCCACCTGTCCCTCAGGGAGCTGGCTGCTGCAGGAGCGACGGGGGTGGCATGGCGGGTGGAGCGTGTGGTGGTGACGGTGCCGGGCAGGGAGCTTCTGGCACACAGGCACGGAATGAGCGTTCACCCAGAATACACTTTTCAGGGGTCTGATACAATGAGCTGGGCAGAGAGGTTTTTGTCTTAGTATCAGGAAAACATTAAAGTAACGAAGAGCTTTTCCAGCCATTATCAGCACCAGGCCGTTACAAATGAGGGCCACGGTCCCCTGGAAAGGACGCGCCCTGTGTGCGGGGAGCTTGTCACCGGTGCAAGGAGGACGTCACCTCGGCGGTGACTTGGGCACATGGTGCCAGGCAACTGGGGACGCCGCCTAAGGGAAGAGGACGCAGTCCGAGCACACGGGCCGTGGGACGCTCACGCGCCTAAGGGAAGAGGACGCAGTCCGAGCACACGGGCCGTGGGACGCTCACGCGCCTAAGGGAAGAGGACGCAGTCCGAGCACACGGGCCGTGGGACGCTCACACGCGCGAGCCCGTGAGTGCGAGAGCAGGCTCCCCTGCACCAGCGCGTGGGTCCGTGCGGCTCCATCAAAACCGGGCATGGAGCGAGCTCCCGCTGACTCTGGAGGCTGAGGGCGCCTGTGTCCGGAGAAAGCAAGCGCCCGCGTGCTAGTAGGTCTCCTAAGAATCTGCTGGTCCCTCCTAGTGTCAGAGCGCAGCACACTCAGAATGTTCAGTGAAACGTGAAAAGTCAGGAAAAACAGTCACCAAGCAAACCCTGTGACTCCCTGCTGAGACGACGCCGGCGCTATTTCTCCGAGTTTTAGGGGCCCCGTCGGACCCCAGTAACTCCTCCTAATTAATCCCTGCTAAAGGCACGCAATCCTGGCTCTCGGAAACTTCCAAAGAAAGAACCAAACTTAAAAACAAATATTTTCTTAACATTTCCAAACTTCTGCGGGACAAAGACTGAACTCTTAGCCAGGCTTCACTCGAGCAGTTTCAGACTCGGCCGCTACAAAATGCCGAGCCCAGACCGCGAACTTCCACCCGCACACAGCGATGGCCCTCTGTTGACAGAGGGGTTCTGCCTTGTACCCCGCGTTCTCCGTGCCGCCGCCGTGCTCGTGCACGGGGAGCAAAACGAAAAGCACCCCTGAAGAAAAGCTGTGCAGTCACTTGTTCCGAAAGGAGAAGCAATTTCCCTTCCGTGCGTTTACCAGGGACGTGTGTGGAACGACAGGAGAATGAGTGTACCCGTGTGCTTGTGCATGTGCAGGTGCGTGATCGTTATATGTAAAGTATGTAGCCGTGTACTGTAAGTTGTATGTTATAACAGTACGTGTAACTGTACAACATACAGCCCTAACACATGACCGCACAGCACACAATCAGAACCGTTCAGCATCTCAACACACCCTACACAGATGTCCCTCTCTCAGCAAGTGTGACCCCGTGGGACACCCGTGGGGAGCTACAGCAGGGCCTGCACCCCATCACGGCCACAGCCAGGCTGTGTGTCTCAGCCACCTGTCAGCTGAGATGCCAGCAGCCTGCCCGCCCCTCCCAGCCTGCCCCCCTGCGGGACACAGGGTCCTCCACCAGCGGCTGGGAAGACACCACCAGCGCGGGCACACACACCAGGTGGGGAGCCCTCGGGCCAGGCCCCCCCACCGGGCCGGTTTGCATCCTCTTCTGTGGATGTAGCGGCAGGACAAGCAGGTGGGGGTGGTAGCCTGGGGGCCCAGAGACCCCTGCCGCTGGCCGAGCCCACACACTGACACGGTGGCGCATCTGTGGGGACAGGGGAGGGGCCGACTTGCCTTGATCACGTCTTCATCGGATGACCTGCACTCCACGGACTGCGGCAGGGCCGCCACGGCACCGTCCTCCTCCACAGACACCACCTTCACTGGGACGGCCACCGTCCTCCCCGTGAGCACGGCCGTGTTCAGGATGTCCGCCTCCTGCAAGACCAAGCACAACCACCATCACGTCCCTCCAGGACCCGGCCGCCTTCCCACCTGGCCCCTCACGCAGGCTCAGCCAGCCACCACTCACACCGGCCCGGGGTCACGGTGGCCGAGGGGAGACGCAGGAGCTAACCCATCACACAACGTCACACTTGGCATGTCTCACAAACAGCACCCCCCCTATGGGCCCACAGAGAGGCCACGTGTCTCATGGGTCTGTGTGCTGGCCCAGCGACAGGTCAGAGCTCCCACAGAACAATTCCGACTTGGTGGCCCGCCACTGGCTGGGGAGCGAGGGCTGCACAAGGGGCTCAGGTGAGCCCCCACGGGGTGTGTGAGGGGTGCACAGCCCAAGACCCTCCCCGTCTGCACCCTTCCGGCTTTCTTCCACTTCCTGCACCTTCCTGGATGGCTTTCGGGTCCGGGCTCCCTGGAGCTGGGCCTGCCCCTGCTCACCAGGACCCAGAGGTGCCCAGCAACACCCACTGGTCCACATGAGTGGGTGCATGAATACGGGCCCACCAGAGAAGCAACCGCAGCCTGCTCTGCCGTCCCCTGGCCTTCCAGACCTGGACGCTGTGCAGGGGACTGTTCTCAGCCTCGCCTTGCTCCCCCCAGACCTTAGGCTCCAGCCGCACGCTGCCCCGCCCCCAGGCCCTCTTCAGTTCTAGTTACAGAGGCCCCACTGGGGGTCCCTGGGCCCGTTTTTCAGACAGAGAGCACTGAGCCCCAGGACCCAGACCTGGGCCTCATCTGTCTGTGCAGGACACTCCCCTCTAACCACAGGACCAGAGGCCCTGTGTAACCCAGGCTCAGGATGAGATTCTGAGTGCTAGCCCGCAGCACCCACGGTTCAAGTCCCGCTCACCCCATGCCCACGCGTCCCCAGAGAGTTTCTCCCGAGAGTCTCAGCGTGTCTGGCCCGTCCCCGGTGAGCCTCCACCACACGCTGGACAGAGGCCGGTGCCCCGGGGAAGCCACCCTGTCTTTCGTGGGAGGGCCCTGAGGCCCTCCCGGCTGACTGCCTGTGGACCCCAGCTCCAGGAAGGGGTTTCGTGCCCTCACGTCCCTGCGCCGTCCCCCTCGAGTTAACTGGGCATCTCAGCATGTGACCTCGCTGTCCCCGAGGGGACTGTGCCTACAACTAGCACAGTGGACGTGGCCTGTGGGTGTGGCAACACACTTTCCTCACGGCTTTTATCCCGAAAGGCCAGAGTGCAGCTGGGAAAGTGCCTGAGTTTCAAAGCGCCTTCTCCTGTCTGAGCACAGGCCTCCGAGAGCCCCGCGGCCCAGCACCGGTTTACTGTGTCTCTCCTCTGTGGGCTTCCCAGGTGGTTCAGTGCTATTTTGGGTACAAACACAGTGAAAGAAGAAAGGCAACGTCAGAATGTGGTGCCACTTCCCGCTGTGTCTGGGGGGCAAAGGCCACGTGTCTCTCCCTGCCGGGCACCGAGGGTGGCAGTTAAGGGGAACTGCCCACAGTTCGGGGAGAAGGGAGAGCGAGCTGTCTCATGCCCTGGCCCTGCCTGGCTCAGGTCCCCGGGGGGACCGGGCAGCCCTCACCCAGTTGCTCCTGTCTACAGTGGCACCTCGTCTCGGCCACGACGCACATCCCGGGAGGCGATGACGGTGGCCTGGGGAGCCAGGGCCTCACACCGGGTCAGGCTGGGGAGTGTGAGTCCCAGCCGAGTGCTGCTTTGGATGGAGGACACTGGGCCAGGCTCGCAGGTTTCCTGGTTCTTCAAGAGAGGCCGAGAGTTGGTGTTTTTCAGGTGAGATCCCACGATCTGTACCTGCGGTGTGGTCACGTTCCGTGAAAACCATGGGGCACCTGCACGGATGCACGTACAGGCCACTCTGACCTGCGGACTCCAGCTGCAACCTCGGACCTGGCAGAAAGCCACCTCCCCCAGTGGGGCCCCTTTGGAGAAAACGGGGGGCTCTTCAACTCTTGCCTCATTGTCCGCGCTCCCCAGCAAGGCGAGTGTCTCCCCAGGGCCCCAGCTCCTTCCTGCAGGCCACCCCGGCGACCCGCTGCCTGGGCACAGGGCCCCCCGAAGAAACCTCCCGGTGCCACAAAGCCCCGTGGTTCTGCACAAGTAATTTCCAATCTTGTTTAGCTTCATGTTGCAGAATTAGGAAGTTAGTGACAGCTGTTTAATTAACTCCTTAAGCTGATTAGACAGCATTACAGAAATTCCCTCAAGGAGGAATTTATCACCACGGGGAGAGCCTAAGGCCATGTTTGTTTTCTACATTTATTATTCATTGTCATTTTTCAAATGTGGTGAGTGGCTGCACCAGTTCACCCAGCATTCCTGAGGCCCTCAGGGATGTGGCCAAATACCGACTGATTGATTCCATCAGCTGCTGCAGAAGGCTCCCACCAGCAACCGCACGAATGTCTTCAGACGTGCTAGGCAGACAGGCACTAAATAAAGGGACGCCGTGCCTCAGTCCCACGGGCACAGGGGAGGGTGTGGGTTAACCTCGGGTCCCCACAGAACAGGCTGCACGGCCTCCTCCTGACCCATAAGACAAAGATGCTGACGGTGGCTCACACCACGAACTCGACCTCCAGAGAGCTGTGCCGCTGAACTTGGCACGAGTCTGGAGTTGGGTCTGTGGGTTGGGGCCTCGGCACCTGCTCTTTGAAGCCGGGGCTTCTGCCTGCAGCCTTTGACGACGCAGCGGCCGCCTGTTCCCCGTCACCGTGCAGGAGGAGGCAGTCAGGTCGTCAGAGGGGCAGAACTGTCCGCAGGCCGGGCTTCAGGGCACACAACAATGAGCAGTTCAGTCAGTCGGTACGGAATGGACACACAAATGAGCCAGCTTCACAGGCCTGCTCCAACTTCACGTGAACCACGTGGGGGGACTGAGAAGCAGGTGTTGGTCAGGACTGCAGCCGCCCATCCCCAGAGGGACTGCAAGAGGTGCGGGGCCCTCTCCTGACCTGGGAGCCACAGGGACCCCAGCCAACAGGCGGGCCAGAGCCGAGTCCAATCATCGGTGCTGAGGACCAGCCAGGCGGCGGGTCCAGAACAGCGGCCAGTCCAGCGGCCAGGTGTGGGCTGGCCCCGGGGTGCGCACGCATGGTTTCTTTCTTCCAGCAGACAGCTCCACAACCGCGCCGTCCTGGGCTGACGCAGAAAGGAACCTGCGGCCCCCAGTTCCCGCTAATGAGGATGAGGAGGGATGCAATTAAGATGCTTCTGGGGGCAGGGAGAGTCCCCTGGGGTCCTAAACGGGCCACAGACCCCCTGCGACTACGTGGGGCACGGACGGCCCTGCAGGCCCCTCCTCCATCTCGTGGGGCACAGATGACGGGGTGCCCGCGGCGCTATGGAACGAATGGGTGGGTGCCTGTCACCACTTTTAGGGAAAAACAGGTTCTTTTCTCTCTTTGCCTTTGTCCCATTTGCCACACTCAAACCCCCACGGGCAGTGTTTCCTGTGGGGCGTGTGCCACTGCCGAGGCGCTGACAGCCCTTCCGTCTCGTCCCAGCACGGGCTCTGGGCAGGGGCAGCGGCGGGTCCGTGACACCCGCCCCCGGCGTGAGGAAGGAGCTCGGAGGCACGCTTGGTGACGAACGTCACCCTAACTCGGGGGGAGAGGCTGAGAGCAGAAACTGACTCCACTGAAGTCCGTTTACTGGATTAAGTCTCTATTTCCAACCGTCAGTGGGTTCAAATAGAAACGGTAAAGTATACATTTTAAGAATCAAAACCTGGCCCATTTCTGTAATAGACGTCCAAAAAACGCAGAGAGAGAACCACCTGAGCGTGGAAGGGTATCATGACTTTGAAGCCACGCCTTTTCCCAAGGGCTGTGCAAACCCGGCTATGCAAACCGGGCTGTGCAAACCGGGGCTGTGCAAACCGGGGCTGCGCAAACCGGGGCTGTGCAAACCGGGGCTGTGCAAACCGGGGCTGTGCAAACCGGGGCTGTGCAAACCGGCCTGTGCAAACCGGGGCTGCGCAAACCGGGGCTGCGCAAACCGGGGCTGTGCAAACCGGGGCTGTGCAAACCGGGGCTGCGCAAACCGGGGCTGCGCAAACCAGGCTGTGCAAACCGGGGCTGTGAAAACCGGGGCTGTGAAAACCGGGGCTGCGCAAACTGGGGCTGCGCAAACCGGGGCTGTGCAAACCGGGGCTGTGAAAACCGGGGCTGCGCAAACCGGGGCTGTGCAAACCGGGGCTGTGCAAACCGGGGCTGCTTTCCTGGCCCGGCGCCAGGTATGGGCACTCACACAGGTTTTGAAACGCAGGTTCTGCAAAACCTGTGGCAAATACGCCTCAGGAGTTGGATCAGTGGGAAGCATTCGTAAAATGACGGCAGGAGGAAGAAGGAGCACACCCCCAGCCTCTTCCCTGCCGAGCCGCAGGGGTGCTATGAGGGACTGAAGAGTGAGAACCACAGTGAGGGAATGAAAACGGGCTCAAGGAGCGGGCTGCTGGTCAGCCGCAAATCAGCGGAGGTCCGCAAACGTGGAATCCAAGAAGCTCTAAGGAAAAGACATGCCCGCCTTGGAGCACCAGTACTCTTAGAAACGATGCCCAAGGACCGGTTCCTGGGGCTCCAACCTCACCTGCTGGCGGCCGCTGTCCAACAGCTCCTCTGTCCCGGCTGTGTCCGGGGAAGGGGCGCTAACGCCCGCTCCCTCCGCTCCAGAAGGTAAATCTGCGCTCGGCTTCCAAGCCTGCGCCCCCAAAGGCCCGCGTCTCTCCAACACCTGGTTTACGAGGACCTGCAGTTCTGTCCTCACCGGCCCCGCTGGCAAAGCCTTCCGTTGCGGCTCCCTGCAAAGCGAAGCGTGCTGCGTGCAGTCCCCCCTCCTCGCAGCCTCTGGCACACCCGGGACCACGGGCACACAGAGACCGCGGCCAGTCCCAGCCGCTGCTGTTGACCGATGGGTTTTAATAACTGATAGACGCAGGAGTGCTCTCACTGTGAGCGAAGAGAAAGATTTTTATTCAGGAAGGCGGTCGATGTGGGTGGGGTCCTTCATGGTAGGAACGTCCTGATGAGGATACAGCTGTGTGGGGAGGGTGATGCGGACCCCGCCATGGCTGGAGTCCATTAAACAGGCGCAGCATTAGCTGGCCGGAGAGCCTCATCAGACGCACACCCCTGTGCGCCAAGGCTGCCGTCAGGGGCGACGCGGTGAGCTTCACCACCGAGCGTCAGTCAAGCTCCAGTCAAAGTAAAACTGAAACTCGAGGCCACTCTCTCTTCCTCTGAGGACGGAAGGCTGTGCTGATTCTTTTCATTTACCCGCACAGAAGACCAGGCCTGGCCACGCGAAGTACTTCATGGCCGCTCTTCGAGGTGCAGTTCACAGGAAGGGAACCGCGCCACTTTGCATGTGCAACGTGACGAGTGTGACTGAAGTGCACGACCGTGCTGACGCCCGCAGCCCGGGAGGCCCCCGCACCCTGCGCACACACTCCCTCCTCCCTCCCGGCCCCCCGACTGCGACTGCGAGCGCCAGTCCGGCGGTCCTCCTCTGCCCGCGCTGCCCGGCCCAGTTCGCCCAGCTTCTGGGAAGCGATTTCGTGTCCCCACGCGCGGGGGGTACTGGGCCACAGTTGTCCTGCTCTCAGTGACTTCGTGTGGCTCAGTGTCGGAAGAATCCCGGCCTCATAAAATAAGCTGTGCGGTTGTCTCCAGACTTTGAGAGACTGTGTGGGCTCGGCACTGCGTCACTCCCACAGCCGAACGCCTCGTCACGGCCCAGCCACGTGTTAAAAGCCCACACGTGGCCCTGTGCTGCACACACGGTGAACCCCCTGCGGCCTGGGGACAGATGTCGGGCCCGCCAGCCTGCGCTTCCCTGCGGCCCATGGGCGGCCGACCTCGACCCCAGCCTGCGGCCAGCAAGCACTCGCCAGTTCGCTGGAATGCTGCACTTTCATACGAATGGGGTCATTTAGCAAGTGTCCCTGTCACATGCCACCACGTTTGCGGATGCCTGGATCGAGGGTTGAACTGCATCATCCCAAGAGACACACTCAGACCCTGGGCCCAGGACTCTGAAGATGCCTCCTTTGGAAACTGGGTCTCTGACTCTGTGCCTGCGCTCAGAAGGGACCCTGCAGCGGTGGGCGGGCGTCCTCCGTGAACAGCACAGTCTGGTCCGGAGCAGGGGGCCCAGGCCAGAGGCAGAGGCTGGGGCGGCGGAGAGCCTCGGAGGGACGCAGACACCAGGGCTGCAGGAGGCAGGAGGCCCGTCCTGTGCAGCCTGTGGAGGAGCACGCCTGGCCCGCCTGGACCGCAGAACTCTGCTTCAGAACTGGGAGCCACCCAGCACTCCACCACCACCTCCCTTTGCTCTGCAAGCAGCAAACCTCCCTCCCTGCCCTCGGCCCTCCCGGGCGGCGACCCAGGCTAGACACCGCTCTTCACTCAGGGGGCTCCTCCGGCCCAGGCCGCCCCTGCGCCGCACCTCACCAGGAGCACGGTCTCCTCCGTCCCCCCAGGCCGAGACCAACCACGTCCATGTCATTCCGGGGGGGGGGGGGGGGGGGGGGGTTGGGCAGGAGGAGACCCTGCTCTCAACAAGACAGCCCTGGTGCCGCCCTCCCCACCCACCTCCGCACACAGGCCGCAGACAGCGTCCCGCTCACTTGTACCTATTTGATAAGATCTACCTCTCTCACCGGGCCTGTCCTCCCCAACAGCAGAGCCCACGCATGCCCTGTGCACGTCTGCTCCTCACGGGGCGCTGGGAACACGCCGCTGACCATGCAGAGGGAGACTGCACAGGCGAGGAAAGGCAGGCGCTCCCGTGACCACGCTGCTCCGCGTGCTCTCAGATGGAGCCGGTGGCACCTGGAGGGCTGGGCCACAGCATGTCCACTCCTACGGCTCACAAGGGTCCCCGTCAGAATGGCCCTTCTCGTCGCTCTCTGCGGACTGGGGTTCACAGCTGCTCCTGCAGACCACGTCCGGGTCTGACCCCCGACCCCACAGAGGCGGGGGCCCCGTGGGAAAATGCTGTTCTGTGCCCGGCGGGGGGGCAACAGGGTCCGAGGAGCCTGATGTTTTGGGCGAATGTGTGTATATGCGGAGGGAGGGGCCGTTTTTATGTCCACTCCGACCCTGCACCTCCTGCCCCAGAGTCCCCCTCACCGGACAGTTACAAGCCGCTCTCTCTCTCTTCCAGTCAGGGTCTGCCTGACACGTGCCTGTCCCACCTGCCACTTCCAGCCCCCGTGCCCGAGCGTTCCGGTGTGTGCACGCGTGTTTAGCGACAGCGTGCAGCTGGAACACGCTTAGCGTTTCAGGTACCCCTGACCATTCTGGCCTCCTCACTAGAGTTCGACGCATTTTCACCGGTCTCCTTGCCCATTACCCACGTACCGGAGCTCACTTCCTCTACGAACTCGACACTTCACACTCACATGCCCAGGCTTTGCGGTGCCGTTGCCTTTCTTTCGGTTTCCCTTCCTCTCCCGCCGTCAGAGGCCACGCGATAGTCCTCTCCCTACTTCCAGCAGTTACCTGAGATTTGGGGGCGCAGGCCACCGACTGGTCCCTTCCTCATCTGACGGGCACGGAGCTGCCACGGGCGCCAGGCCCTGGGATGTGGACGTGCACGCGGCCTTCAGGACGGGCCATGAGGGAGGCGCGTGACACACGGGTTCCCCAGCACGGAGCCTGCACCCCACAACCCGCCTGCAGGAAGCACGGCTCACGGGTCCCGCGGTGGCTGCCGGCCCAGGCGGAGCTCCTTAATCCCGCGGCAGGCCCGACAGCCGAGTGCAGCCCTGCAGCACCAACGAGCGGGCACACACACACGTACACACGCATGCACACATGTGCATCCTCCGATCAGAACAGACAGCCCCCAGCCCTGACGTGGCTCGTGCCTCCCAGACGCAAAGGACACCGGCGGGGTTAAAGCACTCCCCCTGCGCACAGCGGCCCCTCGCAGCAGGTACGTCCGCCTGGACGCTACAGTGCCGCACTCAGGAGGGTGCAGCCTCAGACTCACTGAGCGGCCGGCCCCTTCCTGCCCAGGGCGAGTGCGGGCTGAGCTTGGTCCGCGGGCACTTGCGGTCAGCTGTTCGGCCTGCCGTCTGCGTGCTGAGGGGTCTGCGGGGCTGAGTGCCCTCTGCAGCCACACGCAGCTGCAGAGCCAGGAGCCGTGCGAGACAGACCGGAGCTGCCGGAAGGGGTGTGGCAGCCAGCCCGTCTCCTCGCTAACACGGGGCTGCGCCCCCAGTCACTCCAGGCCTCCTTATCATCATCATCAGGGGGTCCGACTCCAGTGCTCGCAGAGGTGAGTTTAATGCAAAGTGAGTTAGGTTCTTTGATGGGGTTTTATTTAGCGTGAATGAGAAGTGTAAAACGTCAACACCAGATAGGTTATTCCTGTTCAGCTTCTGTACGGCTTTAGCTAACACTGACCGAATACATCCAGATGAAGACTTCTGGCACAGCCGCAAGCTGGAATGCGAACTGGAATGTTCGCTTGCTGGCTGGTCTGGCTTTGTTGAGTAAACAGAGCAGGTGCCGGGCCAAGTGCCGGGAGACCCTCTGCTCACAGCCGCTTCTCCCGTGAGGACAGGGGCCGCTGTGAGCAGCGAGCTGCTGACCACCAGGGAGAGGGGAGACGTTTCTCATGGCTGCATGCGATCTGAGTGCCCTGCGGGGCCCTGGAAACTAGGGAAATGCAGAGGGTGCGCTGAGGAAGATCGGTTTATCACGGCAGAAAATCAAAATTAAGGGCAAATCAGCAGCTCTCTCAAGCTCAGAACAGTGTCCCCCATCTGGAGGGACCGCAGCTCATCTGCCTCCTGAAGGTCACCTTGGTTGCTTCCGATCGGAGGGCAAGTACGAGTGAGACCACAGCAGGCCCTGGAGACGCGGGGGTCGGGGTCTCCGACCCCTGCGCAGGCAGAAGTCTGTGTGTAACTTCCAGCTCCCCCCAGACTTAGCTGTCCTTTGGTGCCCACCCAGGACTGGTTCTAGGGCCCTTGCAGATGCCAAGACCCACGGACTCCAAACAAAGTCCCCTAAATGAAATGCACTGGTCAGCCCTCTGCACCCACGGACTCACACCCGTGGACCGAAAAACGCAGGGATTGACTGAGAAAGTTCCACGCGTATGTGGGCCCGTGCAGTTCAAGGTCAACAGCACTCTGAGTATCTGTGTGCGGCCGACTCTGAAAAGTACACTGGAACGTTTTTCTGAACAAAGAGAGCTCCTGCCCACGGTGGACTTCAGATGTTGGCAGGTAAATGACCAACTCCCCTCCCCCGTATTTCTAGGGGGTTGCGGTGTGTCTGCGAAGGGGGCAGTGGTGAGGTGGCTGAGGCAGGGCGTGGCTGTGAGCTAAGAGGCCGGAGGAGCGGTGGTCCCCGGAGGCTGAACAGACAGGATGCAGAACAAAGTGCGAGCACCGGCACCCCGGAGGGCAGGCCCGGCCTGCCAATGTGTCGTACAGCCTGCCCGGTGTTTAAAAAAAGTGGGATTACTTGCCAGCCTTTAGACATCAGGAAGTCTCACTTAAGAACGCAGAACGTGGCTGTTGGTGGGCACCGGGGGGCCTGCCGGCCTGGGCGCGACGCTGGCAGGGCATCCCCAACTGAGCACGAGGCTGGTGTGTGCTAGGGAGATGCGGCCCTGCCGCTCTGTCCTCTGCCCCGCCCCACCCAGTGCACGGCACCCACAAAGCCTCCCGTGCCCACGCAGAGCCGCCCTGACCAGGCGCGGCAGCAGGAAGCATTGTGAGTTATGCCAGAAGAGGAGCAAGAGGGGGGGGGCCGGGGAGTCTGCCGGCTTGTGGTCACGGGGGCCCATCCAGGAAAGGGAGACAGAAGCCCCTGGGAAGATGTGAGGCGACGGCTCGACAAGGTCACAGAGGGAACCGCAGACATGGGGTCAAGGGTTTTCCTACCCAGACGCACTTTCTGAGGCCGCAGGGGACAGGGACGCGCCAACCCCACTGCTGCTCGCTCACTGGCCTGAAGGCTCTCTCACGGCCAGAGCACCTCACTGTTTTCGCTCAGGAAGCTGGTTTCAAATGTATGAAAACTCCACAGCGATGATGTGGATTTTCTTATTAACGTCTCTTCCTCCTTAATCGAAAGGCATTTTAAAAGCCTTCTAAGTAGATGGTTTTACTCTCTGTGAAACTGGGTATCAGCAGATCGCTGCGGCTGACGTCCGTCAGTCCATGTGCGCGTTTGCTCCGGAAGTGGACAGACTGCTCTCCAGTTGCATTTCGCTAACTCTTCAGATTTGGGGTCAGCCGTGGAGGTTTTCCTGCGTTTCAGACCTCAGAGCGTGGATGGAAGGCCCCCCATCTGCAGAGGGCAAGCCCAGGAAGGACATTGTAAACGATGATATTCGCAGGGACGTCTGGCTCGGCAGCCGGCTTCCCCTCCCCGGCACTCACAACTCCCCGCGCACGCCACACCGTCAGCCTCCAGATGCGGGGCTGAGCGCTTGGCTCTGGGTCCGGCAGCTGAGTGACATTCCCCAGGACCTCGATGACCAGAACCTCTAAACCATGGAGGGCGTTCTTGCTGGACCGTTTTCTGTGGCTCCTCGCTCTTCTTCACAAAGACAGGACGCGGCACTTGAGTGCGAGCCACCCTGCGTGGCCCACACACCTGTGGGACAGAGGACAGGCGCGATGCTGCCTAGACTGACTGACACCGCCCCCAACTCTCAGGAAAGCCCCCTCACAGCGGGCAGGGCGTCCCTCCCACGCTGGGCCATCACGGTGAGGGGCGGGCTGGTGCAGAGACGGAGGAGACTCAGTCTGGCTAGAAGCCGGCTCTGACACTGCGGGGGTGCCAGCCCCAAGGGCGGGTTTTCCTGGGAAAGGCAAAGGAACGGGAAGCTCAGGTGTTTCAAGGTGACGGAGCTCCCGGCTGACAGTTACTTCTTCATAGATAAGTGAGGTCATTGATCGAATGTTTACGTGCCTGTGACATAAAACTGAAGTCAGATCTGTAATTATTTTCTATTTTGCTATCACCTATTTGAATTTCTGCAAGTCTGTCTGCAAAGATGAGCTGGTTTCAGCATCAAATTGAAATACCTAATAATTCTAAGCACGCTCACTTGCAATTTGGGGACTAAGAACACTTGCTGAGGGACCCCATCTGCTGACGTGTTTGCTGGAGGACACGGCATTTGCTCACTTCCTGTGGCACCTGCGTCGTGGTTGGCTGACATCACTGCCCACTCTGTGCTAATGGACCCGCCCGCCCCTGCGGTCTCACGCTACAAATGCCACCATCACACAGGCACGCTGGGGGCCCTCAGCCCCACTCGACAGCACAGGCGCCCTCCGCGCAAGCCTGTCCCTCGAGGGAAGTGCAGGCAATGCCCACGGACGAAGTGGGAGACGGAAGCCAGTCTCGCTGCGCCGGAGCACAGGGCCCGAGCGTGCCCGGGGAGAGCCAGGCAGGTGGCTGTGTCCTGCCATACGGCAGGCCCGGCCACTCCTGGGAACGAGGTGGGTTTTCCACCAAAATGCCTGTTCTCACCCTCCACTCCAGTTGGGGCCAGTGATTCTAGAGGCGGCTGCAAGGCAGTGACCAGACCACCTGGCCGTCTGCGAGTGGGCTGACCGCAGCAGGGGCTCTGCTGCGTCGGCAAGTGCTGAACAGGCACCGACTGGGAAGTGGAAAGGGTCACGTTTAGACCCAGAGATGCTCCCACAGGTGCTGGAACCAGCTCCTCCGCCCTCACACCCTCCTGCCCTGGTCACACTCACCTATTAGCTCCTGGTTGTGCACCCCCGTCCCGAGGGGCCACCGACAGGAGGTGCTGGAGGAGCAAGGGGGCAGCCCAGGTGAGGTGGCGGCCACTGTGGGACAGGCCTGAGGCTGGTCCAGTGCCCGCCTCCTCCTGGCCGCCCGGCCAGCTTTCTCCCACTCACCCCTCCCAGGGGATCTTCCTCGCTGTCCCCACTGGGGCCTGGGTGGCGGCTGGAGCCCGCCCTGCCAGATGCCCGCATCAATGCGGGAGGGTGGCGAGTCCGATGGGCCGGGGCCCTGGTCGCACCCTCGAGGGTCCCCAAGGGCTCCGTTCCTTCCATGGTAGGCCTCAGCACCACTAGGTCGGCCTGCTCCTCGCAGTCCTGCCTCTGGATCCTGGGACTCGCTTCCTCTTCTTTTCCACCCTGTCACGCCTCGGGAGCTGATGGTCACTGTCCTTGTCACACCCTGCTGGCATCCTTACTAAGCCGTGAAATCTGCTCCAAATTACCCTCATTACCCGCTCCATCGGGGCTGCCCAGCGGAGCAGAGCTCAGAGCTGCAAAGAGGCCTGAGAGCCAGCGTCAGCAGAACAAGCCTGTGGTCCACCTGGCGTTATGCTTCTGATGCGTTTACTTGTAGTTCATCTCTTTCCAAAAAAGGAATCAGGAACATAATTAACCGGCCGAGTGAGACATCCAAGACCCCACTCTGTGGGGGTCTCCAGGGGGATGTTGGGGCTGGGAGGCCAGAACCCTGCGGACACACGGCGTTGGGGCTGAAGTGCGGGGCGGGGGGCGGGGGGGGGGGGAGCTGCAGGGGGAGGGACATGGGCCCGGAGGCCTGGTGCAGGGAGCACAGCCGCTCTAGGCGGATGGCCCCGCAGGGGAGGGCCAGCTGTGTGCGGGAACAGGGTGCTCCGCTCTCCGCAGAGCGTGTTTACGGCAAAGACCAGCAGCGTTCAGGGTGCTGCACGGGCTGCCCACCAGGGAAACACTGACCGAGACGGTCACTGCAGGGGCCACACCGAGGCTACTGGGAGACGTGAGGTCGGCTGGGGGCCCGCGAGTGACCACAGCGGCGTTTCTGTCCGGGCACCGAGGCAGGTGGCAGCGGGGCCAGGAGCGTCCCGTGGGCCGGGACGAGGCTGGACGAGGAGCCCCTGCGAGGGTCGCTGAAGAGCAGGTGTGTCCGGAAACACGCAGGTTCCAGGGTGCGACAAGCCTCCAGCCCAAGCTGCCTCTTCAAGTCATTTAAGGTCTGGAGCCAAGAAGCCACTGAGGACAAGAGTGAAGACTGGCCGGGGTTTTTTTCTCTAAGCAAATTTAGCAATTCCAAATGCAACTTGGGGACATTCTTGGAGATACTATTTAAATTTGTTTTAAAATTAGTGCTACAAGTTTGAGCTCGGCTGTGTATGTTAATGCAGAAAGATTTTCCGAAGTTTCAAGAAGAACTCAAGGACAACATGAAAACCCCCTGGAAAGGGTATAATTCGTATAACAGCAGCGACTGTGAAGCACCTGCTTTTACCTGACAGAGAGGCACTCGACCAGCGGCTCACTCACCCCTCACTCGTTATCGGCACGATTCGGACACGCCCGGCGGAAAGACCAGGCTGGAGCTTCAACATGGTGCTTAATGGAAGCCTAGAGATTTCTCAGGGGTGGCAGTGATAATATGAGATAATATGAGGATGTTCACGACCTTACCCCTCCTTTGTATGTCCCAGGAGTCTCAAAACTGACCCCGCCTCTTCCTCGCCTCTGGGCACAGAGCCACATGCTGAACCAGCGTGAGGCCAGACCGGCCCCCCGACGCCCCCTCTTCCTCTCAAAGCCTGCAGGCCCACCCACCTGCGGTCTCAGCTCTTCCCACAGTCGTCACCCCGCACCTGCCGTGTGCCCGCCTCCTGGGTGTTACATGGCTCTGGGAACCAGACTTCAGGAGAAGAAAGAGCCGTCGTGATTCAGCCACCCTTCCCGGCTGGCTCCTCTCTGCTCTGTGTGGAGGAGGGCCTTCGGGGGCATGAGAACGCCGGAGCCGGAAGTCTCTGCGTGCCTGGGGGGAGGAGCATTGCGCTCTTGGAGGGCCGCGGTCACTGTGCCATTTTAGGTGTTGACCTAAATCACATTCTCACAGGTGGGAGGGACCAACAGCAGGTTTCAGTCAGAGCCCCCACAGGTCAGCTGCTGCTGGAAGTGGGAAGTCAAAGAGCCTTGGTGTCCGAGGTGCTGGGGACAGCCCTGCTCACCCACCGCTGTCTTCACGTCGGGGGCTCTCCCAAGCTCCCTGCCACGAGTTCTCCTGGCTCCTTTGGAACACTCACTGATGTCTACTGTTCTTCTCATGGTGGTGGTGATGTTTTTGTTGTTAAATGCGGAGGAAATAAACTATGCAAGCCCTGATCTAATCACTAGTTCGGAATCACATCATCATGACGCAGGCACCAAGCTATCTCAGCAGCTTTTCCTCCAAGCGGCTTCTCCACGGCCCTCTCGGCCAGGACTTGCGTGGGCACCTGCCCCTCTCCTGGCACAGAGACGGCGTCTGCAGCAGGCCTGTCCTGCGGCTCGAGAGGAGGGTCTGGACTGGGGGTGCCCTGCTTTGCATTCTGGGGAAATGGTCACCCAACGCCACCCTGCTGCTGGCTCACAATCAGCCCACTGACACCAGGGGACGGGGGGATGTGCAGGACGGAGCTCTCGTTGGAAATGCAGCACAGGGCGTCCCCACCCACTGAGGTGAGAGGTGGTCAGACCACAGAACCGAGGAACCCTGAAACGAAAGAAAAATGAAGCTGGGCCTCACACTGTAAGAACGTCCGCCCAAAGGCAGAAAGAGCCCCTCGCTAAACCCGGCAGCTTCTAACAGGCCAGCTGACCGCAGTGGCAGTGGCCGGTGGGGACAAGTCATCCGCCACAAAGCAGGGTCACAGAAGGAAGCCGGACTGCTCCCGGTTTTGAGAAGAGAAACAAACCAAGAAGAAAAAAGGTCTGTAGACCGAAAAAAGGCCCGGCCACGTGGGAAACCTGAACGCTGGCCTCACCCCGCAGGTGAAGGGTCAAAGGCAGCCCAGGGCTCCCAAGGGGCTGGGCAGGAAGGACAGGAGGCCAGAACCGGATCTCACGGGGGCCCTCCAGGGCGTCGGCCAGGGTCCCCACAGGAAGCAGAGGGTAGCTTCTGGAAGGCTCGTTCAGAGGGTGGGGTGTGGAGGAACCACCGTGTCAGTCCCCGGAGCAGCCAGCCCTGGGCCCGAGAGCAGGAGCGAGACGCACGTGGGGAAGGACGGTGATGCCTGGCAGAGAAGCACACCCAGCCTGCTCCAGTGGCTCCCTGCCTCCCAAGGGATCCCAGCGGGGAGCCGCCCCTGCTCCCCCCTCTGGACTCCTGCGAGGGCTCCAAACGCATCTCTGCAGCCAAGTGCGCCATGATCCAAGGACTCCACAGCCCTCTGATGTGAACGCACAGAACGGCACGCAGAGAGAAGACGCCAGGCACGTCCCGGAGGAGAAAGTCTTCCAGAAGTCTCCTCACTCCCTCCATCAGCAACACGCCAGCCCATAAGTCCGAGTGGGCGCGCAGTAACTTGCCCATACTCGGCGAGCACTCTGCCAGCCACCACGGAGCTGCCGAAGCACGACAAGGTCAGGTTCCGGTGCATCGTGAGGGTCAAACTGTCAGGTTCAACCACATGATTGGTCGGCAGAGGACTCCCCAGATGGGTCTGAAAAACTGAATTAGTGGAACTGCCACTGACGGGACCGGGACGCCCGCAGGAAGACTGTGCGTGAGGGTGAAGGCCAGGGCCGGGTGGGGACGCAGACAGCCCTGAGGAGTCCAGGGCACCGAAGACAAGCGCTCTGGAAGTGCTCGTGACCAGGTGATGTGCGACACCACACGACAGGATGCGATCTCCCCAGAATCAGAAGTTGGTGGCCGGGGCCTCTGCAGGCGGCCGTGGGAGGAGGCAGGTCAGCAGGCAGCCTCTGGACCTTCGGCTGCAGGTCTGGAAGCCTTGGCCGGTTGCCGCCGCACCGGGCCCACCCGCTGCCTCGGTGCTGGGGGCTGGGCTTCAAGCAGGCGCCGGCCCTCCACGCTGCTCCCCCCAGGGCTGCACAGCCACGCTGTCCTCTTCAACCCTCCACGCTGCCCTGGGACTGCACCTCCCCGCGCCCCCCCAGATGCCATATGATCACACGCTGACCCATGAGAGGTGAGCACAGGCGTGTGGGTGGCCCGCAGGCAGCGCCTCCCTCCTTCCTCTGTAAACCTGTAACGCAGACCGATGGCTGTGGCTCCACTGCCCACGGTGTGTGCCGAAGTGCCTGGGAGACCGGGTCACTGGCGTGGCAGGGAACACGCTCATGTGGCTGCTGGGCCCAGGGCACCCCACAAGCTGCCCTGTCTGTCCCGGCGCCAGGCACTGCCCCACATGAGAAGGGCCCCACACCCGCTGGTGCACAGCTGTGAGCTCCGAGTCCAGGCTCACACAGGGGCCCGCACAGCCCGTTCCCGCACTGCCCGTCTGACGGCACTGAGACGACCTGACCACAGCGCCGGCACCCAGTGCCTGCCGGACAGCCAGCACTGCGTGCCTGACCGCTCCCGTCCCAGGGCCCCCGAGTCTGGCCACCCACAGGGGATTCCACACCAGCTGTTTCCTTCATTTCTTGGACGACTTGAAGAAAAAAGTATGGGGAAGACAAAGCAGTGACTTTCGACTTCCTGTGCTGCTGCCCCTCTCTTGCTGTTGTTGCTACAGCAGCCCGAGTGTCCGCCGCGCAGCCACGATGTGCCGGGCCCGGTGCCAACGCTCCGCTTGGACCCGTGAAACTCTGCATCGCCCCGCCTCACAGAGGAGAGCGAGGCGCAGAGCGCTCTGTGACGTGCCCAGGGCCTGCAGGCCTGACCCTCGCGGGTGATGCCCCGGCGCCCTTGCTGTTTGTAGACTGGACAAGGGCAACACGCGACATGCTAGGTTCTGAGAAATCCCGTGGAGAGGGAGTGACCGTGAGGGGCTACAGACAGAGAGCATGCTCTTCACGTGGGGTGGGCAGGGTGGCCTTTGGGATGAGCTGCCGCCCTGTGGGTGTTGTCCCGACCACGTGCCAGGGAGGGGCACAACTGCATTGACCCCCCCACACACATGCTGGATGGAGCTGGACAGGGTCTCCGACAACGTGGCTCCCGAGGCTTTCCCAAATTCCCAGTTCGGGGGAGGAGGGACAGACTCAGTGCCGCCGACACAGGAGATGACGTGCTGGGCTGCCGGGGGAAGCCCGGGCCCTGCACGCCGCCCAGCTCTCTGGGAGGTGTTCACTCCCCGGGAGCCGCAGCCGAAACTCCGGAGGCTGCAGAGTGAGTCGGCCTTCGGAAAACATTCCGAGATGTGGGGAAATGCTGACTCCGAGGACGTCAGACCTGAGGCTGCGCTGCACACACACTCTCAAGTCAGTTCCCAGGTGTCCCTCCGCTCTGCCACCTGCCCCCTCGGCAGCGAGCGAGAGCGACTGGAAGGCTAATGGCTTGGGCATGGCCAGCAGGTCTTGGTATCTTTAGTGTCTGGCACGGTTGGCCCCAGCAGATGAGCGGCAGCAGGGCCTGCTCGGAGGGGAGCCGACAAGTGGGGGGCTGAGTTACGACACCCGAGATGCAACCCCGACCAAGGGAGGAGGCCGCTGCGACCACCCGCCAGCTGAAGCCCGCCCCGGAGGAAGCTGCCCACGGAGAGGAACGCCGTGCAGAACGCATCCCTATCACCACAGGGAACACTTTTTCACAAAAATGTCCCTCCTAAAATTATTTTTATATCTAGGGGCCCCTTCCTTCCAGGTCACACCTCACACCCGGACTGCACCACGGAGGAGGGTGGTCCCGGCTCCAGGAGAACCCGGGACGAGAAGGCGCAGCCGCGCCGACCAGGGATCACAAACTGCCGCAGGAGCCTCAGCGAAGTCGGCGTTCGCTGGTGGCTGGAGAAAAGCCAACAGCAGCGTTCTGTGTTGTCACGGGCGTCAATGACATGAGACGGGAGCTCTGGCGTCCAGGAGCAGCTCCCCGGGGCCCGCGCCTGCTAGTGGAGGCTGCTATGGAGCCACAGGAATGTGAGAGCCGTGGACTGAGCCGCCTGGCCGCCAACCTGGAAGCTTGTCCTGCCTGAGCCTCCCCAAAAGGGGCTGCCACGCCCACTGCTTTCAGCCCACTGGAGCCAATGCTCCTTCTGTAGATCAGAGATCATGTAACAAATTAAGTAGAGCAGGCTTGATTATCCTCAGACGAGAACCGTAATGAAAATAACCCACCAGCACACGTTTGAAAAGGCAACACGATGTCTGAACTGAGTACAAAGGAGGACTAAAGGCAAGGGGTTTATAATAAAGTAACGTGAGCTGGACACATAAACCTAGGGCAGGAACCATCTGTAAGACGTCAAGGTGCATCTGGAAGCTTCTGCCGACATGCAGGAGGGTGAGACAGGCCATGGGGCATGCGGACACCACCGAACGCGACTGGTGCCACTGCTGCCACCCCTGACACCAGCAGCACCTGGGAGCTGGGCTCCGAGAAAGCACGACGGACCCACAGGGAGGCAGCCCTCCCCACCTGCCCATCTTGGCCACTGCCCGCCACAGACAGCCCACACAGGTCCGGGACAAGGCCTCCCAACAAGGGGATGCACACAGGCAAGAGTCCACGGGCCACAGCAGAAGCCGAGGACTGGAGACCGCCGGCCACCCCCCAGGGACGGCGCGACTGCCCTAACGTGGCGTGCTGCCTGTGCACCAACGAGGTCGCGTGCGGCATTCAGCTCCTCGGGGTCACCAGCCCACGCCGGAGCCCACGGACCACGCGTGGCTGCGCCCACAGTACTGGGCGGCTCACGGAACGAGCATCAGCATCACTGCGGAAGTTTCCCTGAATCGCGCTGTGTAACACAGGCGCAGGCTGGACCTTCCCACTCCGACAAGCCGGTCTGGACGAGGCACAGGCTCTGGGGCCAGTACTTGGGAAGATGCCCCACGCCGCCCACTTGTCTTCAACACTTGCAGCGCCCCCCACCCCGTCGGAGGTCTCATCCCTTTCCATCGGGACCGCCAGAGCAGCCCTCACTGGCGAGCCCCACGCATTCGCCACTCTGAGTGCTCCTTTCAAAGCAAGACACGCAGACGGCCCAGAGACCTGTGACAACACGTCACACCGGCCGCCCCACCAGGGCCGCCCTCACCGAGGAGCTGCAGCAAGGTTGGCGAGGACTCCGAGGAAGGACCCTCGGGCACTGCTGGCGGGAGAGCAGACAGGTACGGCCACTGTGGGAAACAGGGTGGAGCTTCCTAAAAAAACTAAAACAGCACTGCCCACGACCCAGCGATTCCACTTCTGGGTCTGGGTCTGGGTCTGGGTCTAAAGAAGACAAAGCACTGGTTTGGAAAGACGCGTGCGCCCCGTGTCCCCTGCAGCCGAGACGCAGAGCGACCTACGTGCCCGTCGGCAGGTGATGGGATAGAGGCGACGTGAGATAACCATGCGGACGGCGGAGTACACTCGGCCGTGGAGGAGAGCGGAATCTTGCCACGTGCGACAGCACAGATGCGCATGTCCGCTGCGTGAACTAAATCACACCAACACTGTGCGCTCTCTCTAGCGCGGAACCTGCAACACAAAACGAATAAACCACGGGGACAGAACCACCGCTACGGCCCACAGGCTGTGGCTGTCCGAGGGGCGGGGCGGCCCGGGCCAGGTGGGGTGCAAGCACAGTGGCTCAGGCACCCCACCTCACCCGCCCTGGCTGACGGGTGCCCAACCGACCCGCGAGTCCCACCTGCACCGGGCTCTCCCCCACTCTCACGCTCGCCAAGCCAGCCCACGCCAGCCTTGGCATCGTGTGCCCTTGCATCAGAAAAACCAGCTCCTCTTGGATGCCCCACGTGGGGTCCTCCTGGGCCTTGGTCTGAGGGCGAATGTCACCACTTGGAGGTGCCGGGCTCAGAGGCCTCCCCTCCGCAGCCGTTCTCCCGCACAGCATCCTGCTCAGTGTCCTTCCGAGCTCACACGGACTCTGAATTATTCCTGCTCAGTTGGCTGTACTATCTTCCAGCTGCCTCCTGCGAGCGGGCTGGGGGCTCGGTCATTCCCTCAGCACAGAGGACCGACCCTGCACGTGGGGGCAGGTCCACGGCCCTGGACTGGGCTGCCCTTCTCTGGCGCCTCCGAAGCAGCGACACCACGAGGATGTGTCACTGGTGCAGCGGCTGGGCCACACGAGACGCACGCCAGCCCGTGGCAAGGCCTCTCCCAACCCCTCTGCGAACGCACCTTTGGAAGCACGGAGGTGCAGCCGCCACCGTCACGTCATAAATCACCGCTGGAGGGCGCTCACTCAGGCGCACCAGAGGCGGCAGCGGGCGGGGAAGGAAAGGCAGCGGCTTTGTGCACAATAAATAATTCATCTCCAGATGACTTTTCCCACCGCAGGAAGACTTCTCAATTTCATGTTTTACGAGCGCGCCTCCTTGCATTTGCATTTCCTGAAGCTCTTCTGCACGCTGAGCTGCCCACGGCCCACCCCGTCTCCACCGCAGCGCGACCGGCGCAGAGTCACGCGGGCCCTGGCCGCACGTGCCCTTGTTGTCCGGGCAGTGGCCCCGGGGCACGGGGGAAAGGAAACTTGGTCCCACGTGCAGGGAGGCCCGGGAGCCCTGCCTGGTGCTGCCACACAGGGCGTGCGGGCGTCACTGCTGTGAGTGCCCAACGACACAGACACAGCACCTTCCGAAGGGCTGCTGACTGGCACCCGGTTGAGAAAGCACAGACACGGAAGCCACGGTGTGCTCTGCAGTGCGACTGCATTGTCAGGAAGTCTGGAAGACGAGGGAGGGGTCTGGCACAGCGGTCAGTGGGCTGACACGGGGACGGTGGCCACAGGGAGCAAGTGAAGATGAGCCAAGAAGCGGCTTTCCGCTGGGAAGGGGAAGAAATCCCATCACAGACCTGGCGAGGAGCCCTTCTTCCCGGGCCTGGGGTCGTTTCTGAGTTTCAGCCTGTGGCCAAAGGCAGAGTTTCATGGGGAAGCCCGAGGGCCGGACCTCCCGGGTTCCAGAGGGAGGCGCTCAGGCGGGGCGCGCGAGGACTCCTCAGCCCTGCGTGCCTCCCTGCGTTTGCTCGGTGCCTCGATGGGGACGCAGGGCAAGTGCCTTCCTGCCAGGACTGATGTCGCCGGGGGCCGCTCTGCTCCACCATCAGCTGAGACTCATCCATGCTTGCTCTGCCCGGCCAGTGCGCCAGGCAGTCTCACGGCAACCTCAGGGGCCGGCCGCTGCCCCACGTAACAGGTGAGGGGATGGAGGTGCAGTGGCTGTACAGCCGGGAAGTGGAGGCGGATGGAGTTATTCTGCTTCCCAGCAGCTCAGGAAAGCCAGCCGCGAGTGGACTCGCTCGGAGACCATGATGCGGGGCCCTCGGAGCCTGGGCTTCCTCACGTGGAGGTGGGGGGGATCCTGGAGGGGCAGCTGCAGACACTGCAGACTGTCCTGCACTATCTCACCTCCTTGCTGCCTTCCAACAGCATCTTCCTGACAAATGGATGCAACCAGAACTGGGATGTTGGATTCCATGAAGTCTTATCGAAAGGGGAAAGGGGTTGATCCTGTTTCCTCTGCCTCCCTTACTTTTTCTGGTCTGCGGAATGTTAGGACATGCTGGCTGGCATCCCAGCAGCCATCCTGGGCCATGAGGTAACTGTGAGGCTAGAATCCAGGCCCTTGGCTACTGAAGCAGAAAAAAAAGACGCAGACTGGTCTCAGGTGGCACCACACCAGCCCTAGGCCCCGACCTCGGGGTTCCTCTGCAAGAAAGTAGCAGCTCTTCATCCTGGGGTCACGGTGGGCAGACCAGAGTGAAGGGGTGGGCCTGGAGCCCTCGTGTCCTCAGACAAATGCGGCTGGTCCCCGGCACAGGGCAGGCAAGCCCTCGCAGAAGCTCCCCCCCAGCACTGCCCTCTGACAGTCGTGAAGCACCCCCACACCGCAACGGGGAAGGGGCGTGAGGTGGCCATGGCCCCTGGCCCTTGGGGCAGGGCGGGGCTCTGTGACAGCAGGGGTTCCCGTGGGGGTGCAGTCCAGGGGCACGGAAACTGGTGGCGCGGCACCGAGCTTGGACTTCCACTGAGCACGTGTCGGAGTGCAGGTGCTGAGAAGGAGCAGATTCAAGGCGAACGGTTTCCTGTCACCGGGGACAGGACCACTAACGGCGCCCACGCAGGGCTGCTGCCACCGTGGGGTGCTGAGCTGGGGTGGCTCCATGCCTTCAAAGGGAAAAAACAGTCCGCAGGAGCCCTTCCCCACGACGCGCCTGAACACCCCACGTTTCCCAGCGAGCAAGGAGCAGTGTGGTGGTGCACTGCTGCCCCAGGCAACCGTCCCCCGCCTCCCACTGAGGGGGGGCTGCTGCAGTCCCTCCACCACCGGCTGGTCACGCCGTCCACGCTTCCCGACACGGACGCTGGGGGAGAGGCGCCAGGCAGCCCACCCAGGGCGGCACGTCTGCTCCTCCCAGCATGGGCGCCATGAGGCAGGAGGGAGCTCAAATCGGGCCTGCAGACTGCTGGCCCTCCCAGGATGAAAGCCCACGTGTGCCCGCATGTGCCAGGACACACGGACTGGGGGCTAGCCCTCCCAGACTGCAGGTCATTGCCAGGGACCCGTGAACGCAGCCCAGTCGGCTCGCCCCCCTGATTTGCTGTGTTTAGAAAGGTCAGTTCCAGCGCGAGCAGGGGACACCCCCACTGAATCGGCCCCTACCTGTCTGTCTCACACGCTCTGCCTACTCGGGCTCCTCAGGGGCTGTGTCCGAGATGCCGGGACACAGGGGCCACACTGCGTGACACACAGATGCCCTTGTGAAAGCATCCACACTTTTCATAGGACGGGAGGCCCGCATCTAGCACCTGGGGTCCAATCGTTTTCTCGATGGCACGCTAGTGCTCCATTTCAGCACGCACCTGTCCCCAGAACCAGCGCTTCCAGTGTATCTCCGGCCCTGCCGCCCCCACCCTGTTCTCACTGACATCGCCCCACCACGTCAGGTCACGGTGCAGAGCCTCCTCTGTCCCCGAGCCCCATGCGGCCAGCCCAAGGCGTGGACATTCTTACCATGGCCAGAGGGATGACGCCGATCAAGTCCTTCTGCCTGACGTAGATCTTGGAGACGCCCAGGTCTGATGTGATGTCTCCGGGGTACTCGACCTGCCACGTGACCAGCTGCGTGGCCGGCGGGTCGCTGGGCTCTTCGACTTCCACGTCGATCTGCATGACTTCCTCGGAGGCGCCGCGGTCAGCCCTGCAGGGGCAGAGGACGGCAGTTCTGAGGTTGGGGGTGTGCTCCCGGGGGGTGGCCACAATGACCAGCTCCAGCATGCTCACGCCACCCCTGCCACCAGCTCGCAGACACGTGATCCTGAAGGAAGGAGCCACCGGCACTGCGACCCGCAGAATGGCCTGGCCCGAGACCCCGAGCTCATGCTCCCCCACGGCTGTGTTTGTGAGCTGCGTGCTCCCCGGACGGCGGTGGTAGAGGATGACGGGGGGCCATGGCCACGCCCCCTTCTCCACCCAGGAGGACAGGGCTCTGGGCCTTGTTCCCAGACACCCACACTCTGCCTGCGCCGGGGTTTCCAAGGGCACGGTCCCTGCGAGACCAGGCCCCATGCGTTCTGAAGGTGCTGAGGGCAGGGTGGCTGCGGTGTCAGTGGGTGAGATGGGCCGCAGAGGCCAGCAGTGAGGCATGACAGGGGAGCGGGGTTGCAGGTCCGCGCTGTGGAGCACGGGGACGGCCAGTGAGACAACTGCGAGTCTGCAGGCACTCTGGCTTTCCCTGCCCACAGGGCCCGGGAATGAACCCAAGCTGGACGCCAGGGCGCAGCCCACAGCCGCTGTGCTGGTGTGACGGTCCGGCCACCTCGCCACCCACCACGGCCAGCTGCTGTAAGCTGTCTCTCCTGGACACGACAGGTGCGGGGCAGCTCCCCCAGGAGGACGGGAAGACCCTGCAGGTGGGAACGGCCAGGAGGCAGCTGCAGACGTGCCTCCCATGCTCTCGAGGCTGAAGCAGCCTGCACCTGTCGGACCCAAATTCCACACCCTTGAGGACCGATCGCTGACCACCAATGTCCCGCGTGTGGCCCTTTGGATACAGCTAAGGTGCTGAACTGTCTTTACCACCCAGCCCCTGGGAGTTTTCTGTGAGAGGCTCCGTGAGAAGTGGGGACGTCCAGGACCTGCGCCTCCCATTCAGGATGACTCGGGGGCAGTGGAGACTGAGGGGTGGCAATGGTGGCCACGGGGGTGGGGGACGGGGAGAGCAGGGGACAGAAAGGAGATGAGAGCGGCCAAGGCAGCTCCCCGTGCCCCACTGTCGCTCCCACAGAGCTGGAGCAGCTGCAACAGCCCATGAGCCGAGGCTTCGAGGTCCTGCCAATGCTCTCCGACTCAGCCGCCGACAGAAAGAAGACAAGCTCTGTGCGAAACAGTTGCTGTGGTTAGAACAGGAAACAAGCCGTGTTCCTCTTCGTGAGACACCCATCTCCCAGAGCCCCGACGCAGCTTTCCGCACACACAGAGCTCCCCAGGGTCAGGGGCAAGCCTGCAACTGGTCTCTCCGTGTGGGATCTACGGAAACGTGGGCATCGCGTCCCCACCCATGAAATGAGATGATGCTTCGCCCACCTGTCCTGAGCCCGGCCGTCCCGAGCCCGGCCTTCCCGAGCCTGGCCGTCTCTGTGTCCTCGGAGGGGAAGGGAGATTTACGGAGCAGAGTTGGCGGAGGTTGTGTTCAGGGGCTCGACACCAGCGCCCAGGTGTGACGGGAACTCCGGCCGGGCAGGAACTCTAGCGTGTGAGGCCGTGACCCTACCCTGCACACCGACAGCCTCCTCTTCTGGCTCCTTCTCGGTCCCTTAACCTCAAGAACATCCCACAATCCCACTTCTGTCTCCAGACAGGACTTCTCATACTTCCCAGCGAGCAGGGCTGTTCGGGAAAAAGACAGCTGGGGAGGCGGCAGCCTGAACCCCACACTGCTGCCCCGTCCCTGTGGTGGCCGGGCCCCCTGCTCCCCGCCCACCGCCCCCTCCACTCGCTCACTCGCTCGCTCACGCACATGCTGTTTCGGGAATCCCTGCACTAGGTCGGGGTCACAGACGCCACGGTGCCTTCAGAAGCTTCAGATCCGGGGAGCACAGATAAGCCTTTGAGAAAATCCTATTAGACTTAGATTACGTTTCCAAAATGGATCAAAACGGAGAGTTTGCCTTTATTCCTGAAAGGTCACCGCGCTGGGGTCGGCCTCTCTGGGCGAAAGGCCACACTTCCAGTGATGACTTCTGCTTATTTCGGATGAGACAACCTGATCTTCTCCGTCTCGAGCTTCACCTAGAAAGGTATTTCCTGACTCATCCTTCCTCATTCATAACTACCTCCACGATTTCCGTGGTCTGACCCTAAGTGGTCTTGTCAGAGAGGACACCTTCCTCAGTACAGAGGCTTCCGCAGGTCACAGTGGCAGCGAGCTGGCCGGAGGTGGGCGGGGTAGGGAGTTGGGACACGCAGAGGCAACAGTTTCACGTGGTTTCACGTGGCAACGGGAGAGAAGGCAGAACTCTGTTTACAGCCAGATGTCCCTGCCATGGGCCCCGAGCCGCTGCCACCCACTGTGGGGCATGTCTCCCCCTTGGGAGCCCAAGCGTCTGTGGCAAAAATAGGAGATAAAGCCGACCCTCGGTCCCACGCCCGGACATGTTCTTAAGCAAAATCAGGTGAACCTGGAGAGCTCCTTTATTTATAAATATTTCCTTCTGTTGGGAGCTTTTTTACTTAAAAAAGAACCCAACCTGTGTGCCGCATTCCCGCCAGGGCTGCAGACGGGACAGGTCCCAGCTTGTCTGCAGGCACGGGTAACTCAGAGGCCGAGACGCTGGCTGCTCAGCGTCTCCGATGGAACCCTCGGTGCGACTTGGGCAGAGCACCAGCCAGCACAAGGTGTGGCGGCGAGGAAGGCGGGCACAGCCACCTCCCCATGCGATCAGCACCTGGTCGCATCCATGGCGAGGGTGGGGCGGGCCGGGGGCGGGGCTCTGCAGGCAGGTCCTCCCTCCTCTCTGAAGGATGGCTGTACGAGGTGCAGAAGTCCCCCCTAGACTCTGCTCTCTAGAATCTTCCATTGAAAGCACCTCCTCTGCTCTGTAGGGCAACTCGGTGTCTCCTCCTCTGCCGCTCCACTTTTTTAATTTGGAGGACAGAACACTCCAAGAGGCCGCCGCCCAGCCAGGCTCCCTCCAGCCGGGTCGGCCACAGACAGGTCAAAGGCAGGGGGCTGGAGAGGACGTTCCCAGTGTGTGGATGAGGGTCAGCAGCCCGTCCACAGGGCCGCACCACAGCGCCCAGGGGATGGAGGCCGGGGCTGTCTCCCTGGGAACGTGCCCCGACGTCCGCACTGGCAGCACAGCGGCCTGCGGAACTACGCACGTAACATCACACGCCGGAGGCCCGGCAGGGAGGTTTTCCTTCACGCAGCCAGGGTCTCCTCAAGTGCAGAGCTGAGCTGCCGCAGGAGAACTGGCCCACGTTCATTTGAAAATGCAAACACGATGACTAATTGACGGTGGTGATAACTGCTAGCTCTACTAATGGCTTCCCAGACTCCCACCCGACATGACAAATGAAAGCCCTGAGAGGCTCAGATGCTCTGTGCCTTCGCGGTGGAACACAATTCAAACACGTGCCGAGCGAGGCCTCGGGCGCGCCCTGGGGTTGCCTCTGCGGCCGGCCGTGCAGTGCCGGGGACGACCCACCACGGCCTCCGGCCAACGCACGGCGGGGCTGCTGCGTCCGGGGGCTGCGGGCGGGGGCTGGAGACATCGTCTGCCGGTTGAGGGGAACAGGATGCCAGTCAATTCCGTGGTACCAATGTCAACAGGTTCAGTTGGGCCTTGTGGTGTAAACATAACGGAAGGTGAGCTCTAACTCGCAGGGTCACCTCTGGTCTGGGGCGTGACGGGCGACGCCCTGGAAGCCTGCGAAGCTGCAGAGGAGGAGCACCCCATCCAGGCAGAGGAGCCAGACCACGCCCCTGACCACCTCCGGCCCCAGACGTCCACCTGTGACGCCCAACCGGCCACGGTACTGGGGCCCCACAAACGCTCTCCCGAGAAGCCGCCAGCTCTGGGCCGTGCAGGGTCCAGGGGCAGAGAATGGGCTCTGGGTGAGGGACCCCCAGCGGCCCTGGCAACTGCACGAGTTAGGTCGCCCCACCCTCAATCTCCTTAAGCCTGTGGTCTCAACAGTGTAACGGTTGGGCACCCAACCTCCCCCCGGACGGCGGTTGGCCTGTGAGCGGGGCACCGAACCAGCCCTCGGCACCCCTCACACAGCCAGTGCGGCGTACGTGGCGAGTGGGCCGTCCAGCCCTGGCGATGAGGGCAGAGTGGGACCGTTCCTGCAGAGCATTAGCCTGCCCCAAGGTGAAGCTGCCGGGGGGGCCTTGGAGACATCCAGTCAGCAAGGGCCATGGCTGCAGCTGCGTCTGAAGCCTGGAGGCAGGCTGGTTCCGGGTCTGCGGAGGCCGCACTGCCAGCTGCTAGTTCAGTGAGGCCAGCCCTCTCCTGTGCCCTCGTCCGCCACTGGGCTCCGACCTCCACCCCCCCTCAGGCCGGGGCCAGGAGCTGAAAAGCGGCGGTCCTGGATGTGCGCAGCGACCGCAGACGCCGCCCAAGGCTCTGAAGCCGCAGCAGGGACCAGACGCACACGGCCGCTGCTCCCAGGGACACGGCACTGAGACCGGCCCAGGACCTCCGGGGAGCTTCTCGGGGTGGAAAGCCAGCTCGCCCGGCTTATGCAGGAGGGAGTCTGTCTGAGCAGACTTGACCTCCCCCCCAGCCCCGACTCTCTTCTGCGCACACCGCTTCTTAGCCGAGCGAGACCTCACTGCTGTGAGTGAGTGAAGGATGCTGGGGTGGAGGACCATCCTGGATTATCCCGAAGGGCCCGAATGAGTCACACGAACCCTCGTGAGAGGGAGATTTCACCAGAGGACAGGGAGAAGCCCGCGTAACAGCGTCAGGTGCGGGGATCAGCGGCATGTGCTTTGAAGAGGGAAGGAGAAGCTACAACCTGAGGGGTAAGCGGCCTCCAGAAGCTCAAAAGACAAGACGACATGTCTCTGCTGCTAGGCCCCCATCCCTGGCGCCTGGTGGCGGCGGCCCCCATGGACCACCACTGCAGGCGCCTCTGGGGGCCAGGCACACCGAACGTGTCCTAAGCGACGACCACAGGTTACGTCGACCTTCCGCCGTGACGTCACCGGGAGAAAGACACACGCACAGCAGACCCCCACCCCGGCGTGCCAGCAAGCCTGACCACACGGAGGACGCCCTGGACCCTCCGGGCAGAAGGCGGAGGCTGTGTCTGCTGTCACTTCAGTTCTCCCCCACACACACCAAGTGCGCTCACTTGTTCTTACACGTTCTTCCCATAGCCCGCCACACTCATCCCCTCCCTGCCCGAGGCTTGTGTAAGAAACTCCTCCCCATCCTCCAACACTCAGCCCACGTGACACCACCTCCAGGAAGTCTGCTCAGACATATCCAGGGTAGCGTGACCCACACAGATCCCCCGAGCCATCCGAGGAGCTTTGGCGCACTACAGAAATCTGCTTCTCCCCCTTTGGCTGGGTCAACAGCCCTTAAAAGCCAGGAACTGTCCCAGGTGCTGACCCAAAGTCTGACAGGCACGAGGTACTTAGTAAGAGCGTACATTAAATGAATAACTGAGAATAAAAGCTACGGTACGCAGCCCTGATCAGAGCCCCATCAAGGAGACAAGCACCGCGTCTGCAAGTGCTCGAGCCGCACAGACCACGACACAGGTCAGGCCAGGGAGGAGACGGCCGGCTGCCGGGGCCAGCGCCTCAGAAGGAAAGTCAGGTGGTGGTCTCACCCAGACGGCAGGGCAGAGCTTGGTCCCAGCACCTGCTCCCGGCCCCGCCTGTCTCTGTCCCAAGGCCCCTCCCATGCAGCCCATGAGCACCCCCAGGCGTTGGGGTAGACAGCTGTTCCCCAGCAGCTCCAGCCAGGGTCCTGGCAGGAATCTCGTCAGCCATGCTGGCGCCAGATGACCCCCACCCCACCACTAATCACAGTGGCCCAGGGACAGGCTGTTCTGACTGGCTGGGGCTGGGCTGTGTGCCCATCCTGTTACTGGGAGCAGAGGGTGAGAGGGGGGCGGTGCCCCTCCAACACAGAGGCCGATTCTCAGAAGAGGGGCGCTGGCAGTCAGAGGGCTGACAGAGAGCCCTGGCGGGCAGGTGGGATGCAGACTGGAGACAGGACTCACAGGGCAGGAGGGCAGGAGGGCAGGAGGGCCGTCGCCCAGGTCTGAGGTTGAATAGCAGTCACGGGCTACACGCGAGTTGAGGCCGGTTGGAACCAGCTCCCCGGCGGCCCAAGAGCTGGGCTGCAGGAGCTGGAAGCAATGGGTAGCCACGATGCTTCCCAGGGGGCAGGAGGCGGAGACAGCACCGCCCTGGGAAGACAGATGGGCAGCTGCTGTGGAACACACCTTAGGGTGGGAGTGAGGGGACCCTTCGCTGTCCAGGCAGCGTTGGAGAGCCGAGGGTGCCAGGGCCGAGTGCACGGGACAGCCGGATTCAACAGCGACTGCTGCTGGAAGGGACGCTCCTGAAGCTCCTCTGCGTCATCCCCTGTGCCTCTGGGGACAGCACTTGGGAGACAGAGCAAAACACTCCCAAGGCTGCCACCACTGGGCGTCACACCTGCCACCTGTGTCTGGCCCCGCCTCCAAGGGCTGCCTCTGTGTGATGGTCAAGGACGCAGAGGCAGAAAGCCATGTGCCTGCTGCCTTCCCTGACGCACACGTGAGCATTCACTACAGCGGAGGAGATGCCACGGGAGCTGGTGCAGATGTCCCCAGCGCATCCCTTCTGCACCCGCAGGAGGACACGTGAGCCGCAGAGCGGGCCCCACCCCACCTCAGGGAGGCTCCCGGCCCTGGGGACCTCAGCCCTAGGTCGGGCCGTCACGGTCTGCCTCTTCCCACTTGCACAGCGAGAGCCCGGGACCCGAGTCAGAACCGCAGGCAGACCCACGCACACTCCTGCACTTCTCCTTCCCAGTCCGCTGGGCGGCCACCCGCTTCCCTTCACACCTCACACACCAGCACGTCACCTAAGGGCCTCTGCAGACCGCTCCTCCCCCGACGGACGGCCGCAGACTTCCCATCACTCCAAGCCCAGCGAGCTCACTGCATTTTACTTTGCTTTATCTTAATGGTTACATAAATCAGTTTGAATATCGTGTCTTCAAAGTCTGGCTTATTCCAGATGGAAACAGATGTTCTGCTTTCTTTTCTTTACTTATTTTTTAAAATTTATTTTTCAGTTACAACTGACATGCCACATTACCTCAGTTTCCAGATGTTCTGCTTTCTTGGTGGCGTCTGTCTCCGTGTGGCGTTCAGGGAACGGAGCCCACGGCAACAGCAGGCTGCTGAGCTCAGCCTCTCTCAGCACTGAGCTCCAGGCCCGCACTGCACCTCACATGTTACATCAACAACCGTTTCCTCCCGGACTTCACGAAGGAAACTGGCCCACAGACAAGGGCCCTGAGATCTGAGAGGCCGAGCACAGCTGCGTGCCCCGAAGACAGCTGTGCAGAGAGTGGGGTGTGCCGCACGGCCTCCCGGTAGCATGCAGACATGCACCCTGCCTCCGGCCCTGAGACCAGCGACAGGGGCCTGTGTACGGGAGGCGTGCGTGCTCTGGAGTCTGCAAACATTTAACGCTAGTGCCCTGGCCGGGCGGCTAAGCCAGCTGCAGCGCTGCCCGTAGCCAGAGGCTGTGGGGCCAATTCCTGCTCAGGGCACACCCTCAGGGGGCGGGTTCGATCCTGGTCAGGCTGCATGTGGCGGGCAACCATTCGATGCTTCTTTCTCATCGTCACCCCCCTTCCTGTCTCTCTAAAATCAATTTTAAAAAAGCAGTTACAAGGATGAACTACAGGTGACGGCAGTTCTCAAGGCGTGCTTCCAGCGTCCCCTGGCAGCTTCTTAGAAATGCATCTTCTCCAGACCCACTGGACCGAAATTCGGGAGGTGGCCCCACCACTTAACAAGCCCTCCAGGCGATTCTGGTGCGTGTTCACCTCAGTGCGCCTCTGCCCCAGGGTGACTGAGAATTAGGAGATTAAAGCAGCCCGACAAGAACCAAACGTTCACACCGTCCGCCCCTCAAGTAGTCGCTGGCCGCTGGCACGTCAGGACGCCTGGCACCGACCTCCCCGCTGGCAAAGGGCAAGGACAGTGCCGGTCACCACTGCAGCCAAAGTGCAGCCCCGCTCTTCCAGAGCCGGCAGGGACGGCCCCGGCCCACTTCTGAAAGGACCACAAAGCCTTCCAGTCGTCGAGACCCAAGCACACGGGCAGCCGCGGGGCAAGCCTGTGCCGGACCTCAGAGAGCTGAACGGGCACGCCGCTGCCCACATCTGTGCACGACTCCCCGCCTGTCACGTGCCGCCTCTGCCGAGGACCGGAACCAGGCGCGTCCAGGGCGCAGGCAGAGAAAACACACGCAACGTGGGGGTGGGGGCTTGAAACCGACACCCCGGGGCCCTGGCGAGGCCAAGTCAACCTGATGAACTGCCTACTCGCCTGCAGACGGGTTTTCCCGATGGCAGACGGTTACCAGGGGGAGTGGGGTGACCACACTGTGAGGCAGAAAAATGCCTAATCCCTGTGTGGTGCGCTTGGAGCTAACACCTCACATGGTATACGACCACCTGCACTTTACAAGTTTCTGTAAAAGACCAGCCTCTGAAGACCCGCCGGTCGGTCTCAGCCTTGGAGGAGAAAGCTGGGGGGCCCTGCAGGAAGGGTCTCCCACGGGCTTCACACTAGCTTTGTCCTCTGACAAACTGAGGTTCGGCCGGCCCTTCACGAGTTTCGGGAGCTTTTTCTACCTGGGCTTCCAAGGCTCCTTTAGCGGAGTTCTTTGGCTCCCTCCTGGCAGCCGCGTGGAAGACACATCTGGTTCCGTCTCTGAGAACTTGCCTCCTCTGTGCTCATGAGTGTGGGTGTGCGTGAGAGCGTGTGTCTGTGTGTGTACACACTCAAGTGTGCGTGTGGGAGTGCATGTTTTATGCCAAATGACAAAACCTTTAAAAATCCTTTACTCTGGAATTCAAATGACCTAAAAACTTTAAAAAAGAGAAACTCATTCTCTGAACACCGTCCTCATTGAGCAGACGACCCGAGAGACCTGCCGTCAGAGGCCTGTCCCTACGGCGTCCTCCCCACACGGGCGACGGGGCCCAGACGGGTCCCTGCCGGCACGCTTGACGTCCTCCTTCTTCCGTCTCACGGTGTGGTTCTCAACTTTGACTTCCCGTTAGAACTTCCCAGAAGGCTTTGGAGAGACGCAGGTCCCGGTTCCATGCAGAGATGCGATCTAATTCGGATGGATCCCGGATGTCAGGGTTGGGAGGCCACCTTCGGGGTCTAGCACACACCCCAGGTTGACAGCCACCGGTCTGCAATGAACCTGTGTGACAGTCACTTAAACAAACGCTTACAATATTTGAATCGTGGCTCGTCTGAATCGGCGACAAATTGAATTACATTTCACAGAGTTGTAATATTAACTGTACTTTACTGAAGTTGACTCATTTGAAAATTGGTTTAAAAATGTCATTTAATCTAAAAACTGAGCGATCCAGGAACATCGTTCAGAGTGCACAGAGGCACTGCATGAAAGCATGTGGCTGTCACCAAGGCCAGCGGGTGTCCCCACGCCAAAGCGCCACACACCGACGACACCAACGGGCGTGATGCCTAGGCGGCACTTCACAGCTCTGCCGGAACAGTCCTCGGAGTGGCAGCGTTTCATTTGCAAACCCCTCCCATCAGATAATCCAGGACCAAAGCGCCTGCACCCGGGTGACGTCCATTTAACGTAGCTGGCACCTGCCAGCTGGTCCTGACTCCGCCCCGGCTTGCTCCTTCTTCCAACAGCAGGAGGGGAGCGCCCGACTCCCTGTCTGGAGGCCTGGAACTCTCCACCCTGACCTCGTGCCTCCGAGGGGCAGGCGTCCACTGTGCTGTCTGCAGTGGGAGGCGCGCGCCAGGCAACCAAACGCCTCCCTCCCCGGATGAAGGCTTTGGCCGGGGCGATTTTGTTTGCTGTAAAATTCCAAGCTGGGCGCTAGAAAGGTCGCCAGACTGCAGCATGTTTGAGGAACCGGCCTCCAGCAATCTGGGGACCTGACGAGCAGGATATTGACTTTCTCTGTGGTCAGACAGACTTCCTGTTGCTTTTATCAAAAGCTCTAACACGTTCCCTTGCAACTCTGTATCGTAGCCTGTAACAAAGCTACATGACCATTGTGGTGGCTTGTAAACAACGGAAGTCTATTGCTCAGGGCCTGGACAGGAAGTGTAGGATCACAGTGCGCGTCCACACAGTGGACTTCCACACGGCCACCGCCTCCTCCCCGAGTCCGCCCTCCCGAGGAGGGCCTGCGCGGCCGCGCACTCACTGCCGGCCTGGGGTGCAGGGGCAGAGGTCTGCAGAGGGCCACCAGGGAGCAGGAGGACAGATGCTCCAAATCACGGGCCCTGGGCTGGGCAGGTGCTGGGGCGGGGGGGGGGGCTCAGGCAGCGCTCCCAGGGGCCAAGGGGGCATCTGAGGGCTCAGGTCCAAGGACTCTGAGAGCCCCCCCGGCACCCGAAGGGGTTGGGAAGGTGCGCCTGTCGTGCTGGCAGGGCCGCACAGCTCTTGTGTCACAGCTCGCTAGCCTGACACAGAGCTTCCGGGTGTGGGCACAGGCGCTGTGAGCAGCAGACAGCTGGCCCCCGGGCTCCTCCACGCCAGCTCTCCCAGCCGGGCCCCCACATGCCGGAACCTGCATCTCCGCACGCACCTCTGGGCCTTGCATCCCGCACAGCCTACTCTGCTCACTGATGGCGCGGTCCCGGTTTCCCAGAGCTGTGCCGACAGCTCCTAACTTGCGGTTTTTACCGTGTCTGGGTCAGACTCGCAGAGTTGCCTCTGTGGGCCGCAGGTCTGGGGTGGGTGGCGTTCTTTCATGAGAATAAATAAATTCTGGTGTCCAGGCGAAGCCCTCAAATGCTGACAGTGTCTCCGAGTGCAAACAGAGTAACATCTGCGGGCCGTGCGTTTGCCAGCGACCTCCGTGCTCAGAGCCTCAGTGTCAGGTGGGACCGGAGCACCGCCTCCTTCGTGTGGCTGCTGTGAGGACGCAAAGCAGGGTGGGGGCCGCCGCAGACCCCCTGCAGGTCTGTGGGGCGGGACAAGCGTGCACGTGGGGCCTCGGTGCCCCGGTTCAGAGCCTCCTCAGAGCAGGCACCGAGACAGGTGGCCGAGCGCAGCCCTGGGCTTCGGTGAGCAGGTGTTTCTGTGGGCAGCAAGGAAGACCCCAGGGAGGGAGGCGGGACCTGAGCCAAGGGGGGAAGGCAGCCCTGGAAAGGTGTGTCCCGGACCAGGGCCGCTGTCGCCCGCAGCTGGGAAGGCCTGCAGCTTCCCGCCCCAGAGGAGGCATCTGGGGTGTCCCACCTCCCCCCTCAGCCATGCCTTGCCCCCCTGCGTCTCTGCCTGCTGCTCTGCCTGCTGCTGCTGCACGCCCCACCTGTTCGCACCCTCTTCTGCTCCCTTCTTCCGTGTCTCACAGTTTCCCGAGGACAGGTCTTCACCCCCTTGGTTAAGTGTATTCCTGGGTGTTTTATTCACTTTGATGCCATTGTAAATAAGATGGTTTTCTCAGTCTCCCCTTCTGACTGTTATTAGTGTATTCCGGAATCACATGACCAGAGCATGTTTAATAAGAATAGAAGGAAAACGAAAGAGTATTTTGGTAATAAAGTCTCCTGGAGTCTGATAACTCGACAGACCCCAGTGAGAAGAGGAAAACAATCCGTTTAAAACAAGAACTGAAAACCGTGTGAGTGGAGTTGCCGAGCACGTGGTTCGTGCTCTCACGCACCAGGAGGTCGCTTTCTCGCACTGCGGTGGCTCTGCTGCTCTGATGCGGCTCAGTGTGTGATGCACGTACTGATAGAGGCCTGGGTCGTTTCCACCTCGGGCCAGCACGGAAAAGGCAAAGTCATGGATTTAGAAAGAGACGAGTGATGGTCTGGAACTGGGGGAGACGCGGGGACTCACTACAAATGGGCAAAAGGGACTTTGGGGTGACCAGAGTGCTCTAACACTAGGGCTGCTGCCCTGCTTGAGCGACAAGGTAAGTTTTCTAAAACTCAGCTAACTGCACACTTCTCTTTTTTTCTTTTTTATTGATTCTAGAGAGAGGGGAAGGGAGTGAGAGAAGCATGGATGAGAGAGAGAAACATCAACAGGTTGCATCTTGCATGCACCCCGACTGCCGAACCCGAAACCCAGGCATGTGCCCCGACTGGCAAACAAACCCACAACCTTTAGGTCTGCAGGACGACGTCCAACCCACAGATCCACCCAGCCACCAGGGCTACGGCATACTCTCAGTGGGTGCATACTAGGGTTATAATTCACAACCCAAAAGCTTAAAAAAAAGGAAAACGGCTCTCGTAGGAACACAAAGTCCCTGCCTTATTGCTAACTGCTCCAAATGTGCCTCAGCCCAGACACGGTTTGTAAGACTGGAAGCTACGCCGGGCCAGCTGCTGACAGAGTCACCCACCAGGGTTAGGAGACCAAGAAGTCACCGCGGAAACCTTGTGAGTTGACTGGCACACGGCGGCGAAGCCGAGAGCTGTCAGGAGAAAGGCACGTTCAGAGGAGGCGGAAGCCCCCCGATGTGCACACTGGAAAATAACGTGAGGCCCCCGTCCTGGAGCGGCACTCGGTGAAGCGCAGAGCCTGCGAACACCACGGCCCGCTTCACAGTCAGACAGTCGGTAACGCTTCCGGGCGGGTGCTATCGTTCGTTCTTTTGTCTCTCTTTTTAACGTTCCGTGAAATACTATAATCTTTGTAAACTGCTCCCCAGGCCTTTCGGGCGGCAGAGTGCCCCACCACTAAGTGCGCCAGGGAGCGTGGAGACTTCAGGCGGCTGGCAGGATGCTCGCTCAGGGAGCTGCATGGGAGGAAGGCACAGCTGTGAGGACTGGGGACTGGGACAGCCAAGGGAGCCAACCCCCACTCCGAACTGTCGAAGGCTGCGAGGGGGTGACGATGGGAGCGAGGGGGGCTCTGCAGTGCAGGGCGAAGCTGGACGTGCAGGGCGCGGTGGAAGTAAGGTACAGTTGTGAGCACGCAGGAAAGGTTGGACTCTTCACTGTTACTTGTTAATCGCCGTACGGGTTTCCACACGGAACAGCTGTGCGCCCACTTTCGCCCGCCCCCCCCCCCCCGGTGTTAATGAACACGTCGCATCCCAACGTCTGTCTTCACAACAGTGTCACTACACGGTAACGCAGGCAGAGGGTCACGTCCGAGCCCTTAGGTCCAGCCTTCCATCCCTCCGCCTCCCAGGCCCCCGTGGAACCAGCCAACAGCCCTCACGCCCACGGAGTGATCGCCTGCTCTCGGTTCCCCGCCAGGGCTGCTGCCCAGGTGCCGCTGCCCCTCCCTGTCCCAGCAGGTGCACAGGATGCCGCTCGAGGTGCGCCCTCAGAGGCGTGCAGGGGAGCGCCCGGGGCAGCAGAGGCAGAGTCCAAGTCCAGGACGTCACCCAACAGGCAGGTGGGGCACCGGGGGCCCCAACGCTGCTGGGGGGCTGCACCGGGACCAACGGGGCTCCCAGACAGGTGGGCCGCACGCTGCAGCCGCCCCGACAAGTGGAGGACCCCCAGCAGCAGTGCAGGAGCTAATTCCGCTCGGCACATCCACACATGTGTGCGTCCACACGCACAGGTGTGTGTACATGCATGCACATGCTCGGACGCCTGCGTCATGTCGGTGGGTTCTATATGCACGCATCAACCACACCTGTGTTTCATACACAGGCATACCACATGCTATGCACACATGTGGGTGTGCTGTATGTGCATGTACCACAGCTTACACACACAGGCACACATGTGTATGCTTTGCCCGCCCCTGGACCCATGCCAGGAAGCAGAAAGCTGACATCAGACCCAGGAAGAGGCGAGCAGTGGCCTCCACAGGGCACAGCACGGGGATGATGGGGCTTCTGCAGGGATGGCTGGGGTCCCACTCAGGGCCCGGGTCCCTTAAAGAGTGTGGTGGCACAGAGGAGTGAACGGCAGCCACCACCTCACGTTCGCGTCTCAACCTGCTCACTCCGCAGAGACCAAGTCTCCTCCCGCTGGGAGGGCGGCGAACCCGAGGGCGGCGAACCCGAGGACGCCCCGCAGCACTCGGTGCTGCAAAGGCAGCTTCGCCCGACCGGACGGGCTCCCTGGACAGCCTCCTCCCTCCTCCTCTGGGCCCCCGGTGAACTGAAGGAATCTGAGCCCAGAATTCAAAAGCAAAGCCATTGTCACCATCGTCACCACCCCAGCTCCCCAGGGGGCCTGCCCTCCACATCGCACAGCGTCTCAGGCGGGGACACGCGGGTCCGACACGGGCCACAGGGAGCTGTGACATCACTCGCAGGTGATGCAATCCCCGTGGGCCGGTCCCCACGGACGACCGGACCTGTGCTGGGGGGAGGCCCACCCTCAGCGAGCAGCAGCCCCTTCCCATCGGGCTCACCTGGGGGCATTCGCAGGCCGCGACACACACCGGAGGCGGGCCGCTTCCACAGCCACATGGGAGCGTGCAAAGGGCACTCACCTGCTCTCCTGGCCTGCGGACTTCCTGTGACAGACGACAACAGCGGGGGCAGACTTGCTGGTGCGGCCCGGGCTCTCCCGGACCTCCCAGACGGAAGGGCTGCTGGCTCGGACCCCGACGACTCGCACACCCTTCTTCACGGTCGCCCTGCGGGAGACAGGAAGTACTCAGCCATGCCCGCTCCGCCAGGCCCCGGGCGGGGGTCAGGATGGTGGCACAGGGCTTGACCAGCCCGGGCAGTCACCTTCCGCCGCCTGTCCTGCTCCCCCTGTGGTCCCTGAGTTGATGGAGCTACAGGCGGCACACTGACCGTTGCGAGTGGCAACACCGCGAAGAGAGAGGTGGCGCATCTTGAAAGGCTTCCGTTTTTGAAGAGTGAACACCGGACCAGCCCCAGACTGTGAGAACCGGAAAGGCGGACGAACAGAAACATCGCCTGGTCACCAACTGCCGCCCTCTGCCCGGCCCTTTGGGACACATCCTCTGCGCTGTCTCCCCCCATAAACAACATCCCCCGGTCACAGGAGGCCACAGCCCTGGCAGGGGCAGGGGAGGGATGGCCGGGAGACACGGGGCGCTGGAGGGCAGACCCGTCTGACTCCTGTCCTCACCACACTGGCATCACCCTCACAGCCAAGGGTCAGGGGACAGAGCCTCGTCCCACTGGACCCCCCACGCCCCGCGAGCTCAGGAGCACGTGCCTTTTCGTGCCGCAGCTCACAAGCAGGCGACCCGGATTGGACACCGGTGCTTCCCCCGACGTCGCACCCAGCTTTCTGGAGGCGAAGCCACTTGGTTCGATGCCACTGCCACTCTGCTACGCCAGGCTGCTGACCAGGACGCGTCCTGAGATCCCGCAGCCACTCCGACCTTACCCAGAGGCCCATCTACCACCACAAGGGGGCCGCCCACCGCAGTCTTCCTTCACCCATGCAGGAAGGTGACGGCCCTCGGCTTTTCCTCCAAGGTCAGTGACGTCACTCCTTGCTGGGAAGCTGGAGGGGTAGCAAAGGGACACAGCAGAACGGGCCTTCGTCCCAGGCGGGTGGTGCGCACACGCGCAGGGGCCAAGCATTTTTCTGTCGCACGAACCCCACCCAGGGACACGCTTCAGCACTCCGCCCCGATGCAGGCGCAGGCAAGTGCCACCTTCACCCTTGGAGTGACGACACGCGTGCAGCAAACACGCACAGAACTCTCAGTGGAGGGACGGATGGCGGAGAGCCACGCTGAGGACACCCACACTTCCTGTCCCACGTACAGGTATTGCTCCGTCCCAAACCCTGTGACCGTGAGCCGGCAGGGGGGCCTCCACTGGGGCTTCGGCTCCGCCACTCAGCGCTCACACCTTCGTGCGTGGTCTAGAGGAACGGCTGAGACACGCTTGCTTCCCTGCGTGAAAACGGGAACCAAGGTGCTCGCGTCTCCAGGGAGGCCTTTGCGGGGCGGGCTGTTAGTGTTTCATTGCCACTTTCATTGAAAAACGAGGGCAGCAGGCACGCGGTGGATGCCACAAAGGGAGAAGAAGTGACGCCTCTCCTGCGCACACTCTCTCCCAGACGCTCCCGCTTCAGGCACACAGCCTGGGCCGCCAGCACCACAGGCCCGCAGCTCAGAGCTGTGCCGACCGCAGCCCGGTGCGCGGGCTCTCAGAGGGCGGGCCTATCTGGTGCGCACGTCTCCGCCTCCCCTGAGGGGTCCTCGATTCCCCACTGGGTCCAGGCAGCAGAGAGGGAAGAAAAGGTGCCACCTGTCTCGGCCGCCACTCCTGCCGACACCTGGCCACTTGGCACCTGGATCAGCACTGGGCTGGGAGGTCAAGACAGCCCCTTAGCCAGGACCCTAACACGCCCCTCTTGAGCACGGCCATGGAGCGGGCTCGCCTGCCAGACGCTTTACCGAGACGTGGAGGGCGGTCCTATCGGTGGTGGGGGCTGCAGGGAAGACCTCAGATGCTGCTGTAACGGGCAGCCCTCCTTCTACGTGGTGAAAAGAAGTAATTTTCCAACTTCGCGTGGATTTTTCCTTACTTCTGATTGGCCACGAGCCTCGTCGCCTTGCTTGCATATGCCCTGGAAAGGCAGCCGCCACCAGGGAGCCCCGGGCACGGGAACCTCTGTGGACGGGACAGAGACAGGTCAGGCAGCGCATGTGCGCTCCCTCGGCGGCACGGCCAGTTTCCAGAGGGGAACAGCTGCAGCGCGCGGGGCTGCCCCGTCAGACAGGACAGGCGTGGGGCACACCTGTCATCGCAGAAAGCGCCACGGGCTGGCGACGCTCTAGAATAATTTGTACGGGCCTGTGCATCCCCGGGCGCATTTTAAAGGTGACATTTAAAACTTTCCCTCCTAAGCTGCAAAGGTTGAAATTCTCAGCATACTGTAACTATTGACATTTCAAAATTAAACTGTTATATCATTCTCCTAAAAGTATTCACCAGAATCTAAATACCATGGCGGATTTGCTACTCTCCATTATTCGTCTTAAGAAAACACACAGACAACCTTTTCTGTACCAGACTCGAATTTTATATTGATTTTTTCACTGTTAGCTTGCAAATCCATTTTCTTTCACAGAGTTTCACCCTTATGTGTTCCATTTTTGTGTCTGAAAGTCTCTTACAGATCATTCCGTCATACTTTTCTGCAGCAAAAAACAGCAAAAATACACTCCTGAGCCCAAATCTCACTTTCCTTCGTGTCCGTAAGTCGCTACGTGCGATTTTCACATTCCCGACTGGCCTCGTGACCAGTGCACCAGCACGCACACCCGCGAAAGCCAGTGGGCACGCGCGCGGAAACCCTTCACAGAGCGACTGGCCAGCCCGGAGCCGGGCAAGGTGCCCAGGAGGGCTTTGCTCAGGGGCGTGAACGGGGTCACACGGTCAGGAGGGGCCTTCCTACACGAAAGCGCCCAGCAAGCCTGCTTCTTCCTGCCCTCATGGAGCAGACTGGCAGGGCTCGGCCTGGGCCCCACGTGCAGGGCCAGGGACTTGGACGGACGCAGCCCACGTCACCGTGGGGCCTGCTTCAGACTCTCCAACCCAAGGAGACGGAGCAGGACATGTCCCTGAGAGCCTGTGACGTGCTTCCTCATGGAAGTGACAGGCATCACGTGGGCCAAACATGCCATGTGGCCACAGCTGACTTCATGGGACCAGGGATGTGACCCTCCTTAGGCTCCCATCTGGACGGAGAAAATGAGGCAGGTCTAGAAGGTGCCGCGTGGCAAGTATTTAGGATGAGGCGTCAGAAACCACTGTGGACCTGGGGGACGAGGGAGGCCCCCAGCTGCTCGCCCGCCTGCCCCACCAGCGTGGCTGAGATGCAACATGGATTCCACAAGCGCTGCAGGTCTCCCGCAAACCCTGACTCGGGGCTGTGGTTCCCAGCCCCCAAGACCAAAACCGGGGGTCACTGTGCACCCCACGAAAGCAGGCCAGAGTCAAATCGGGGCTTGCCTCTGGGTGCCCCGCCCAACCGACAGCTCCAGACGCCGGGCGAGCCCCACTCCGACTGGGACGCTAGAAATGTCAGTCTTGGGAGGCCTGCGCGCTGAATTCAGTCGTCGCACAGCAGGAAACCAGGATGCGGCTCGTGAACGGTCCGCCCGGCAGAGTCAGAGCTGGACTGTTCAGGGACCCTGCACTCGCAGTGAAGGACGGTGACAAGCGTCTGTGTCCGTTAACTCAGAGCAGAAGTGGCTCTCTCTCCACGGACAGAAACGCCACTTCACGTTGAAAACCACACGCAGACACGTGCCCTGAGAACTGTTCTGCAGGGAAACGCGGAAACTGTGGGTAGATACACTACGTATTCGCCAATTAATCACAGAATTTACAGATGACTTAGGCCTCCACCAACCAAGGACTTTCCCAGACTCCCAAGTGCCTCCCTCAAAGGTGCGTGCTTCTGAGTGTGTGCGGTCGGTCAGAGAGGGTCGACTGCGTGGCCAGCTCCAGGCCACGCTGGGGTCTCCAATCGACCGTTTGCCAGTCGGCATGGAGCTTACTGACTCTTCGTAGTAAAACAGGGCAGATCGGTCAGGGTCTGCTCTCACCGAGGAGAATGCTGCGGCCAGCTCACCCAGGTGGACGGGCCCTCCCTGCTGGCAGGCGGCCCTGCCACCCGCCCGGCCACCAGACACACTGCTCGCAGGCAGACCGCTGAACGACAGAGAACAGTGGAGGGGCAGGGCCATGGGCAGCCTCTGAGCCCTCACAGCTCCTGGGGCCTCGGGGACATGGAACCCCCCACTCCCCACAGGAGGAGCACTGCCCCCCAGCTCAGGGGCTGGCGCTCACCAGCGCTTCACCCCCCCCACCACCACGTCCTCGCACTCAGGCTCCTCCCTCGGGAGAGGGTGACACTTGCTCAGTCCAGCTCCCAGCTGTCTCCAGGCCCCACAAGGCCTCTGAGTGCAAGAGGACGCCGCAGCTGACCCCTGTGCTTCCTGACCCTTCCCCTTTGCCCCCAGCCCCTCCCATCCACAACCCCCAGTGAAACCACGGAGCAGCACATGTCTTTCTACCTTTCGCAGTGACAGCAGGCTCGCGGCCCTTCCTCCCCACGTGGACTCGCACGGCTATCGGGGGTCACCCGCCGAGCGGCCCCCACGCCAGCTGCTTTCTCGTGGGCATCATTTTCTCTTCAAAGAGTGACGAGCACACGACGTGACTGGGTGTGCGCACGGGACCGACACCTCCTCGGCACTGAATGCGGGGAGCGTGCCCCTCCGACGAAAACCACTGCCGGACCTGTGACCGAGGACCCAACCACAGTTCTCAAGCAGAAGCCAGAGCCTGGGGCCTGGAGCAGCCGTGCCGACGGCGAAGGCTTCCAGCGTGCACAGTGCACAGGCCTCTCCCAGTGTGACGGGCACGATGTTCCCAGCAAAACGGGGACTCTGGTATTTTACGATGGCCTGGGCCGACCTTCGGAAGTCTGGCGTAATCGCCCGTGGACGTTTCCCAAACGATGGGGCGCGAGGACACCGCAGCCACCTCGGCCACGCGAAGTGCAGTGCTGGCCCCGCTCAGAGAGGCCGCCAGGGTGGCCCGCAGCGACTTCGAGGAAGCCACATGACCGCTTCTGGGGCAGCGTGAGCGCACGCTCAGACACAGAGACACACAGGCACACGCGCAGTGGCCTGCAAAGACTACGGAAGTGTCGTCTCGTCCCACTGCGCGCACACTCGAGAGGTCAGACAGTGTCCCTGCACGCCCCCGAAGACGCCGGCCACAGACTGCGTGCAGAAGCAGGTGTGGAAGCCCAGCTGCCGTCGGGGAAGGCAGGCAAGTTTTAAGATTGGCAAAATAGTGCTGCTTTCCCTGCTAACTGCATTTCGTTTTGGAACACGTAGTTGTTTTTCATAAAAAATCTATCTTATGGTAACATGCGGTGGGTTTACCATGGTTCTTTAAAACAGATTCACAAACATACACTTAAAAGCCCTCGGTCTTAGTCTCTACCACAGCAGACGTCGATAGGTATAACCTGAATAAACAAGTGTTTTTGGAGTCCTCAATAATTTTTAGGAGTGAAAAAAGAGCGAGAGACCAAACGGCGGAGAGCCGCCAGTTTCCGCCACCCGCACGTCCCAGCGTCTGTCCGCCGCGGTGGCTCGGGCACGGGCCTGTGACCAGAAGAGAATGACCAGCAGAGAATGACCAGCCACTAAGGGGGTGCCCTGCAGCACCCTGAAGAGAAGAGCTGCTCGCCTGCTGGGCCTCCAGGAGACGGTGCTGCGGAACAGGAAGGGGCCGTAACCTGCCACCTGCTGGCGCCCCGCAGCACCTGAGGGTGGGGCCACTGACACCGCAGGCCCTGCGCCCAGGGACGTGGGTGAGAGGGTGCCTCCAGCCTCACTGCAGCCGCCGGGACGCAGCTGAGCTTCACCCGGGGGATGTGGCAGAAGCCACAAAAGGCACGTCTAGCTGAGCACTGAGTCCGGGCCTCTGACTGCCCAGGCCGCGCTGTCCCGTGGTGTCCACCTGCAAGGCCACGTGGCCCGGTGGCACCCCTTCCCGAGGGACGAGGGCCCCACAGAATAGTGAGGTAATGCTGCCCAATTTATTTCCAAAAATCAGTGACTAGAATCTCGTAAAATACGTTTTGGGCCGTGAGGTGCTAAAAAGGTGCTTACAAATCATGCACAACCCGTCTTCAGTGACGCACACCCAGCATGTACACACAGCCCGCCGTCCCCCTGGCAGTTCGGGCTCAGTCAAGATCTGCTCGCTCTGCCGAGCTGCGGTCATCTCCGCTCTGGCCCCAGGGCATGCTGGAGGGGTGGGGAGGGACAGAGCTTTCGGCACTGAGCTGAAGGTCGGGGCCTCCCCTCTCCCGACACCCCCCAGTGACCCTCCCACGTGCTGCCTCCGGTTTCTGTGATTTTTCCTCCCAACAAGCAGTGTCTACGGTTTCCTGTAGGTGCCACTCGCCGCTGTTTCAAGGACAACTAGAAAGGGGCCAATGGTCCACATTTTGGGGACACGGCCAGGTGGGCCCCGAGCATCTGCGAGACACAGAAGGAAAGGGAGCACTGTCCGCCCTGGTCCTTCTGTCTGTCCGCCTCTCGTGTGCACAGACAGCCATCGCTGCCACGAGCCTGGCGGTGTGGGAGCGGGGACTGCGCCAGCTCGGAGTCTCCGGTGCTGCGGCTGAAGTGGGACCTCGGATTTTGTGGGCCTGGGGCAGGGCCTGAAACACGGAATCCCTAATGCACGAACGGGCCCACAGTTCTGTGAACGCTTGGCCAGGCGAGCGGGTAAGCCCCGCACTTCTGAATCCGCGCAAACGCTGGGCCGTCCCGAGGGGCACCAGCTCACTCTGGCTTCTGTCCGAAGCCTGGCATCCCGCCGCTCTGGGCAGCTCCGCCGACAACACGCCCTCCTCCTGCATCAGTGGCTCTGCGTCCTAGCCCAGTGTGAAGGCTCTGCTGCCCCTCCCCTGTGCCCCCAGGTCAGTAAAGCACCCCAGCAACTCAGCCTCCCGTGCCCCTTTCTCCAGGAGCCAGGCTGCTTCCTGACAGCGCGGGTCCTGTGGAAGGGCTCGGAGACGCCATCATCCCGCTACCTGGGGGGCACACCACACAGCTGCGGCCCATCGGAGCCTGTCTGGCACCAAGTAGAGTCTCAAACTGATCGGTGCGGGTCCCCCGGTTACCAGCAGGTGAGGAACAGACGGTGCTGGCAGGAAACACCCCTGGAAGGCCGCTGTTTGTCCGTGAGGGAATCGAACATGTGTGCCCAGGGCTCTTCTTTCTGACCTCCCACGAACGCTTGCCCCCTCTCCCTCTGGCCTTTGTTAGGTTAACATGCCCAAACAGTGAGAATCAAACTCCATAAAGTTTCTGTGGCTTTAGCGGTGAGTGAGGTTGAGACGGGCTTACCAAATTCAGAACACGCATGCACCCGTGTCTCCGCCCACAAGAAGCACACGGGCCCGGACCCGGTGTCCCGCTGAGGCTCACTCATGAGTGTGGTGCCCGTCAGCGACGAGGCCCGCTGCGCCCCGCCCCGGACTCCGTGGAAACTAAGTGCCCCTGCCGATAAAGGATGTGTCACCTAATCAAATAGGGGGACGCTCAGCCAATCTCCCCAGTTTAGCTGATTTCCCACGTGTTCCCGTTCCTGAGGGCTCATTTGTCTTGGGTTGCCCACCACTCATTCGGTTTTTTCACTTCAGCCAAAGTGCCTTCATTTAAACTCAATTAACTTCTGAAAGGAAAGGTGTCACCTTCATCCCATTGCTGAACTTAACTGTCTTAATGCCCCCATTAGAATTCCTGCCTTGGGTGTTTTAAGTATGAGGATCCTCTGACATCTGGATTAAAGGGCTCAATTAGTAGGTGTTAAAGAAACTCGTTAACAACTTCCTTTGACACAAACTGCAGCTCAGTCATCATTTCCTTCTAACTTAAAACGGTAAGGAATTCTTTAAAGGGACACCCCGTTTTACAATTGAGTGCACGGTCTCGGGAGGGGCATTAGAGTGAGTTGTGTTCTATCACCGCACCCCAAAATAGCCCGGCTGCCACCCCAGGTCCGCAGTATTTCTGGTCTTACAAAGTGACGTCTGCTTTCGTCCCCAAACCCGCTCCCCTACGAAAGCCGTCTCTGCCGGGGCCCTCTTCGGTCTCTTTCAGTCTCACCACAGCCCCGGGGACAAATGCTGGCCACGCAGCCTGAGGCCTACCCAGCCCCCGGCCACCTGCCCCGCTGACGGGACCCAGGACCGTTATTGCGGCAGCTCTGCCCACTCTCTCGTGCCTGCGCCTCGAGTCTGTTCCGCACACCCAAGCTCCCGCCCTCCTGAACTGCACAGGTATGTCACCACACAGTCCAAGGCACCAGCGGCCTCCAGGGTGCCCAGCTTTCCACTCCAGGCCGGGGCTTTCGCTGGCTCGTCCCACGGTGACGCCCCTCCTGCCCAGCCGCCTCTGCGCCGAGTTGTCTGTGAGTAGTGGCCGTGTTCAGCGTGGTCTGCGACACAGGAAGGCTATGACCTCTGGGCACAGAACACACGTCCAGCTGCCTGTGGCCCAGGGCTCAGGGCAGCGGGTCCGACGGGGCAGGCAGAAATGCGTGTTTCAGTGGGGAGGGCTGGCGCTCGGCTGCAGGTGACAGGCTCTCACAGTGGGTTAGCGAAAACGCGATCTGTTCTCCCACAGGGGCAGCTGCCGAGGCGGGGCTAGAGCTGTGGACTGAGGACGGAGCGAGGACCCAGGCCCCCCGCTTCCTGCTCTCCCACTGAGAGCGTCCCTGCCAGTGTCCCGGCCTCATGTGCAGGCTCCACGCCCAGTCCTCCTGACCCACTTTCCAGGAGGGAGAGGGCTCGAGGCCGAAGGCGCCTCGGAGCCACACCAGCCCTTTCCCTGAAGACAGGCCCTTCCTGAACACTCCCACTCAGGTCCCTGCAGATGCAGCGGCTCATACCGCCTACATCGCAACAGCTCTGACCGCAAAGCGCCCTGAAGTCCAGGTGCAAACTGGGCACGTCGCCCCTGAATGAATTCGGAGCTCCGCGAGCACACCCCAGGGGTGGGTGTTGGCCGGGCAACTGGCAGCTCCTGGCTGCCCGGCCGAGGATGGCTTCTCAAACTTGACAGGAAAGCCACCCCCCGGCACAGCTGCAACTGCCCACGTGCCGGCAACCAAAGGGAGAGGACGCCACCCTCCCCGTGGGATGCGGGTCACCGCCGTCCCTTCTGGCTTCCCTCCCCATGGGGACAGATCACACGGGAACAAGAGACTTTGACAATGACCCAAACCAGGAAAGCCGCCCTCTGGGGCCCCTTTCCCCCGGCCACTGAGACATCGAAGGCAGGGAGGGGAACGACGCAGCCCCAGCTCTCGTACCTACGGGCAGGGGCCTATGACAGGATGTCGCTGTCACTGGGCTTTTCTGGTTTTGAGGCACAAAGACTAGGAAGAAGTTTGCCACCTGAAGGGAACAAGCCTTGATGAGCTGTCCCCAGGACACACTGGGGCGACCCTGGGGACACCACACCCGTGCCTAGAGTGCCACCTGGCCTCTGTGCCTCGTGGCTCAGGCCAGCGGCCCCTGGAGGAGGACGGACGCACCCTTCAGGGGCTCTACAAAGGGAACCGGCTGGGGCTGGAACTGGGGATGGTGGGGAAAGAAGGGAACACACTCACCGAGCAAGCCCAAGCCCCTCTGAGCTGCTTCAGCCCCTCGGTGTCCGGTGCTGCTGGCCAGCGGACACGCCCTGAGATCAGAGCAGCAGGGGCGCATCACCCAGGGCAGACCTGACACCCGTGCAGCATGGGGTCACCAGGGCCGCGAGCCCCTCTGGTGTGGGGTGCCACTCTGTGTGACGGCCTCATCTTTGCCATCACAGGGCACAGACGCTGTCCCTGCCCCTCTGTGGTCGAGGACCCGACAGTCAGAGGACCAGGACACCTAGGCTGTCAACTGCAGCCCATGTCCCCGTCTCTACACGTCAGCACTCGCCGTCCTCGAGACTCTGCAGCCCGAGGTCACAAAGCAGGCCTGGGGCAGGCTCAGGACATGACCCTCCTCTGAACTTCCAGGGACATCTCCGGCTGGGAGGCTGGGCCCCTCAGGTGTGGGGACCTGCCACAACCCCTAGCACAGCAGAGACCCTCAACAGAGAGGCCGGTGCCCAATGAGATTGCTGAGCAGGGGCCCTGGGGGGCTCAGGCCGACTGGCGCCGAAGCCCAGATCACCCGCGGGGCCTACACCCTCAGAGCAGTGCCTGCAGGGCTCGGCAGCTGCGGAGGAACCGGAGAGAGGGCCAGGAAACCGGCACAGAGCAACTCGAGAGAAGAGAGGCGATGAGCCGCGGACGGCGGGGACCAGGCGCAGAGGGCAGGGCGTGTGGGGCTGCCTGGCGGGGGAGGGCCACGCAGCTGGCGCGTCGTCCCGCCGAGTCCTCTGAGAACAGTTTCATGAGGGCTCTTCGGGTTCCTAAGAAAGACGGGAGCAGCTCTGTGGGCAGAGACGTTGCCACCTCCCCGGTCGGATGTGCGTGCCGTCCGCCACCTTCCACAGCGCAGACTGCGCACGTATCCGCAACAGCGGTCGGAATGCAGGGCCCAACTGCATTCTGACTCCTTGCCTCCTAAGTAGAACACTCAAGGCTCTAATCTGTTTTAGCACACTTTGGAAAAAACAGCTGCAAAGCCAACACTCTCTACTTTCTTCTGCATCTGAGAACCCCCCAGGCTGAATGTGGGGAGTCGGGGGGCTGTCTCTCTTCTCCTAGGAAGTGCACCGCAGTGTAAGTCTCTTGAGCCAACTTCAGAAAGACATAAACGCATGTGTCTCGGCGGCACCCTTCCGGGACGACGGCTGACGTCCTCGCCATGGAAACTCCGGGAGTCCCCACTGAAGGGGCCAAACGACGGCTCTGGGGAGAGGGAAGTGCACCAGCCATATCCACAGCAGCCCGCAGGGCAGTTCTTCTAGAGGGGCACGTCTCACCGCAGAGAGGAGCCGTGGAGACTCCACGCCGCACCAGAGAGGCGATGGGCACCGTGAGGCCCACGCTGAGGCCACGTGCAAACCTCGCCTCGTTGTCTTCCAGCAGGGGGGCTGGAAGGGAAGTGCGTACAGCCAGGGGCAAGAAGCCACCTGGAAAATGCCTCTAGACTCAGCACCATGCTGCCTCCGGGGACGGGGAAGCCACGTGACCCCGGTGGCGTCCCCGGGTGGAACAGGCATGCTCCAGTCACGGGGGTGCTTGTCTCCCACGGGTTTCCCAAGTCAAACTTAAACCGGATTTCTGTGAAAAGCAGCACCCCAACGAATTCAGGTGGGTGCCCCCTGAGTGACAAAGAAGTAAGGCCAGGAGCCTGGCCAGGGCAGGCGCCCTCCGCACTCTCAGGAGTGAGGACAGTGGCCATGTCAGCCGGCTGAGGAACACTGCATGCTGGTCGAGCACCAGGGGGTGAGAGCACGGGAGGGGCACAGCCAGCCGCAGCGGTGCGCCAGGCTCTGTGGGGGAGGTAAGACTGGGGGGCGGGGAGCACCGAAACAGCCTGGAGCAGGGCGGGAGACTTCAAACCACGGGGAGCCCAAGCAGCCCCGGGAGGACGGGTGCCACCTCCCTGAAAGTCCCTGTGTGGGCCAGAGCGGGGACTGGAATCCAGCTGACACTTCCTCCCATGGCAAGAAAAACACTGTCCCTAGGGGGTGGCCTCCGCCCAGCACCCTGTGAACCAGGCGGCCACTGGCAGTATCTGAAGACACTGCTGCCATCACCGCTGAAAGGGGACAAGCGCTACCAGCAACTGGCAGGGAGGGGACAAGGATGCTGCTCGATATCCTGCAATTCTTAAAACAGTGCCCCTCCCAGAACCCACAGCATTACCCAGTCCCAGAAGTCAAGGGCTGAGGCTGAGAGACCCTTACTCAGAGACAGTCTTTCAACCAGCCACAGCACCGGGCATGGGGCCTTAGCAAAGTCACCGGCACTGGGCACTGGGCATTCAAACTGGGAGACCTCCCCAAAGTATGCACACTCGCTAACCATCAGCACTCACCCACTCACTCACTCACCCACTCACTCACCCACTCACTCACCCACCCACTCACCCACTCACTCACCCACCCACTCACCTACTCACTCACTCACCCACTCAGTCACCCACTTAGTCACCCACTCACTCACCCACTCACCCACTCACTCACTCACCCACTCACTCACCCACTCACTCACTCACCCACTCAATTTAAGAACCTCCCGGCTTAGAGAACAGCCCCATTCTCGAGGTTTCTGGTCTGCCCCTTCCCACCTGCCCTTCCTGGGCATGCGGGCAGCAGGGAACCAGCCGATGAGATGCCAGCCCATGGACCCGCCCCACGTTCCCACCTGGTGAGCTGAGCTCCTCTGAAACTGTGGGGAAGGGACAGGAGACTCAACAGGTGGGGAGGCTGTGCAAGGCTGGAGTCCTCCTCCTCCAGGTGACAGAGCCCGGGTGCTCCGGAAGTGGGCTCTCTGTGGGGACAGACAGGGCGCAGGACCTGCGGTGGGAACCAGGAAGGAAGCCTCACGGGCCATCAGAGGAAAACGTTTTCTGAGACCAAAAGCAGCTTTCACTGTCTAAGGAATGGAGGCGTTTGGCCTCTCTTCCTCCGTGGAGGCCTGCTTCGGAAGACGCGACCCACGGACGGTACTTAGGAGACGGCCACAGCCCCGTCGGGGTTTTCTCCTGCTCCAAGGCTAACACGCCAATACATACACCCCCCACACACACACACGGAGCCGGGTTTCCAACCGTCCTCATTGATGACGTCCACCACAACCCTTGGCCCCTGTGCTGGCCGTGGGGTCACCCTGCGGTCACAGGCCCAGAAGGTCCCAGGGAGGAGGTGGGAGGTGGGCAGTCACAATGGGGAAGGACCCAAGGCACAGCCGCAGCCTCGGTCCTCAGTCTGGAGGTCAAGTGGGCGCCTGGCCTGCAGAGCAGGAGCCGCCTCCAGGCAGGACCCCGCTACCTGCACAGCTCGAGGGGGAAACACAGCCTCAGCTCAGGGGCAAGCACCCAGGGGCCAAGGGGCAGAGGGGCGGAGGCAGGGTGGGCACGCAGGGTCACTCCCAGCAGGTGGCCAGAGAGCGCAAGGCCCACTCTGGCCGGACGTTGGGAAGCTATGCTCAATTAGTGTCAAACTGACTTCATTAAAAAAGATATACAGTTTTATTATTTTCTAATTATGAGAATTCAGACTAAAGGCTAATCACATGGCGGGAGCAGGCTCACCTCCAGCTGTTTTCATAACCAGAGAAGACTCCTGCGCGACTACAGACCTCTAAGTATGCAGCAGGCACACCCTTAACGCAAGCACATCCTTACACAGTCAGCGCGCGCCGCCTCCCCGAGCTAAGCGCGCTTCAGGAGCGCTTTCTGCTGCCTCAACTAGAAACGAGTTTCTCTCTCCCACAGGCCTCTCAACAAGATCCGAGCAAGCAGTCTCGCTGCACACTCAGAGCTCCCCGATCTCGCACGTAAACCACACCCAGGGCCTCAGCGGTGCTTGTCTCTGCATTCGCAGACAGCTGGACCCTCAGGTCATGGGGCCCAGGAAGCCCACATCTCTGGGCTTTGCCGGAGCCTGCGAACACCAGAGCCGCCCCTGGGACTTCGGGGTGGGGGGGGGCGCGGGGGGCGGCGGGGGCCGCTCTCGGAGTGCAGCAGGTGGCTGACGGACGCAACGAGTTTCGTAACATTAGTGCCGCGCACACACTGCTTCCGAAAGGTGGGTGTGGGGGCAGCCCCTGCAGAGGGAAAGCTCCGGTTTCTGTGGGAGCCCCGGGTCTGGGAACCGAAGATCGGCAGGCAGCAAAGCAAAAGCCCTCAGAGTGGGTGAGACCCTGCCAGAATGAAGCTTCCCTGATTCAAGCCTTCACTTTCCATCAACAAAATACTCCTCTTCGTGAGCTTCGACCTCCACAAAGAACATTCTGGAAGACCGTGGAAGCCAGCAATGCCAAGCCCTCAGCCGGCAAGCCCCACAGAGGGCCAGCGACCTGCTGAGGCAGGTGAGGCCAGACATCCCAGGGACGGGGGAGGGGAGGCTGCCCTAATGCCTGCGCTCGATCCCCCGCTGCACCCCATCCCCCGCTGTGCTCCATCCCCCGCTGCGCTCCTCACCTGCGCCAAAGGCCCTTTACTGCCGAGGACGAGCCACGTGCGACCCGCACGTGAGGGTGAAAGGATGATGCCCAGCCCTGGTCACACTGACAACCTCCAACGTGCGAGGTGTGTGAGCACAAGGTGGCTTGCTGTCTGAAGCCCGCTCGTGCCCACCAAAAACAAGACACCCTGTGCTCAGACAGAGGGGGACAGGGACCCCGTCATTCCCAGAAGCTGTGAAACCCAGGAAGAAAATGTGCTGCGTTCCACGTCCCCACTTCCGAGGGCCAGGGCACCAACGCCGTCACAAGGCACCTCAGACCAAGCTGTCGCTGCGCTGTGGCACCACGTCAGGACAGGCTCAGTGACCCAGACACTTATGCCAAGTGGCTGCTGTAGCCAAATCTGTCTGAGCTGAGAACGGAATGGACGTACGGAAAGCCTCACTAGGCCAAGGCCACGGCACCTCCCACATTAGCAATTCCAGGGGGAAAGAAGCCCCGCGGGTTTCCTGCGCGTAGCACCCCTTTCAGACGCCGCTGTCTCGTAGGACCCTCAACACACTGGCTGCAGCGGCTTCCCGCGTCAGTGCTCCTGGACCACGCACGCTCGGCGCTTTTCTGAGAGAGAAACACAACCGTCCGCGGGGTTGGGGCGTCCCGGACTCGGGCGCACGGCTTCGGGCTGGACGCCGAGGGCAGAGCAGGTCCTCTGTACCTGACCCCCGACCCCGACCTCTGCGGGTCACCCTTCGGCCACTGGACTCCGCCTGTCCACGGGCCCCGCCGGCACGTTCGCCTTCCTACACGTGCCCAGGGCGCCCCACGCCTCGCCAAAGGTGTCCCGCCCGCACCCCGACTGTGGTGTGACAGCCCACACAGTCCAGCCGTCAGATACCTTCGGCACCCAGCACCCCACCCGGACTGCTCGGCATTTGCAGTAGACGGGCCGGTGGCACAGGGCAGTTCCCACGGCCGATGGGCGCGCCCCAGGCCCACGGACCCGCGCACCTGCCCAGGTGGGGGTGGACTCACCTCAAGGTGAAAAGGTCCTCTGTGCAGTTCCTGGACACGGACACGGGGAAGGTGAGCACGTCGCCCCGGTGCACCGTCTGTGGCAGATAGTGGACGGCCACGTTGTCGTCCAAACGCAGCTCCCGCAGCAGCGGCCGGCTGTGCGCCTGGTGGAGGAACACGCTCCCGATCCTCTGCAGCGGCGGGCCCGCCTCGTCCGCGTCGCCGGTCTGCGCGCCGCCGCCGGCCCCCCGGGCGCAGTCCCCGCGCTCGTCGCCCGCGTGCACGGCGTAGTACAGCTCCACGGCGCTGCCCTCAGGTGCGGGCCCCGGCTTCCTCCGGCCGGCCACCACCGTGGGGGCGCTGAACCAGCCGGCCAGCAGCCGCAGCTCGGCCAGGCACAGCCCCAGCTCGCCGCGCAGCCGGCAGCCGCCGCGCACCACCCGCGTCTCCCGGAAGGCGAACACGCGCAGGCAGGGCAGCTGCTCCTCCGGGCTGCGCTCGGCCCAGTCGCGGCCCACGACGTGGAACAGGATCTGCACGGTGGGCCGGGACGGGTAGATCTGGTCGCGCAGCACGTGGGCCTTCAGCGCCCAGCCAAGCGCGGGCGCGCCAGGGGCACCGAGGGCGCCGGCCGGCAGCAGCAGGTCCTGGGGCACCGCCTGTCGCGCGGAGAAGGGGCCGTAGCTGGCGCTGAGCACGGGCGGCCGCCGGGCCCGGTGGATGAGGAAGGACTCCACGCGGGACTGCAGGCTGGCGTTGCGCATCACGTCCTGATTGGCCTCCTTCAGGAAGAAGGACGCGTCGGCGCCGTGCACGCGGTAGGTCACCGGCAGGTAGGTGGGCAGCAGGGAGAACCGCTGGACGCTCTCCAGGAGGCCGCGGCCCTCGGTCACTGTCGGGAACGGAGGGCAGGCGTTAGTGAGCGCCGAGGGCAGCCCCCGTGTCCCCAGGCCGGCCCCACGCACCGCAGGGGCCAAGAGGCGCTGTCCCAACGCCCTGCGCGTCGGCTCGCCCCGGCGGGCCCGCGAGCGCGTCACCACGTCCGGGCCACGGCAGCGACACGGCGGCTACACCCCCAGTAGGTCGCGGAGAAGCAGAGCTTCTCCTATTGCCTAGGAACGGCGTGGCCACGTAATGTCGTAATGCTGCAGTGCCGTAAAGCAGTGCTGTTGTAATGTTGTGACGTCCCAACGTAATCCTGTCGTAACGCTGTAACGTCATAATGCAGTCATGTAGTAATGCTGCAACTTCGTAAGGTACACGTCATAATGTTGTGATATCCAAAGCGTGTCGTAATGCTGTGCTGTCATAATGTTGTAATTCACAATGCAGTTGTGTCATGAGGCTGTGATGTCATAATGTAGTCATGTCGTAATGTGATTTCCATGACAGGTCAGGTCGTAATGCCGTAAGTTGCCACGTTGTGAAGTCCTAACGTAGTCCTACCCTAATGTTGTGACACACTGTAGTGATGTTGTGATGCTGTGATGTAAAACGTCGTCATGTCGTAATGTCACAGGGCAACGCATCACTGCCTGTGCACGCTCAGCCAGTGCGCACCACGCGATCAGCTGGTGCTGCCCCCCGGGGTCGGGTGCCCACCACGGGTGCCCGCCCCGACCCCCACTCCCACCCCGAGACCATGCCTGGGAGCAACTGGGCACACCTCTGCGGTTTTCACTGAGATTGCAAGACTCCCTCCAGTGATAAACATTAGCAAACTTGGGAGGAAAAAGAGTTGATTACTTAGACGCCCTGCAGCCCAGGGCCTGGGGTTCTGCTTTTCCTGGGGTCGAAGGGGCGAGCCCAGGGTTTGGGGCCCACTCTTTATTGGTAAGTTTAAGCCGGAAGAGCGCATTTAAAGCACAGGAAGAGAAAACGTGCAGCCCCAAAGGTCGGTAATAGAAATGAACAAAGATGCAAACCAGAAGAGCCTCCGTGGGTTGCAGCCTGGCTCTTTCTCCCAGCGGTCTCCAACCTTTTTGGCACCAGGGACCGTTTTCATGGAAGACAGTTTTTCCACGGACCAGAGGTGGGGGTGGTTTCGGCATGATCCGAGCGCATTACATTCAAGCTCGGCAAGCTGTGCAGCCTGGTTCCTAACACGCCATAAACCCGTGGGGGTACCCCTGCTTCATCTGGCCCAGTGGCGGCAAGGTGTTTATTCCAGGCAGCTGACTCCATGTTTGAAGAGGAGGCTTCGCCCACAGAAGCTCAGGCCATGCCCTTGCACTACAAGAGGAGCCACTGTCGGAGCTCAGGGTGCAGCCCCTCGGGCGGTTGTGGGGCCGTGGCGTGATGGAGCCCAGGAGGCAGCCAGTCCCAGAACAGGCAAGCCGGTACAGCTGCCATCCTGGGCCTGCCGTGCGGGTCGGCCTGAGTCACCCCATGGTGTTTGCACAACTACGAAATGCCCCCCATGACACATTTCTCAGAATGTATCTCTGGAGTTAAGTGGTCTTCTAAAAAAAGTTAATGCAAAAAGAAAAGAAAAAGCCTAATGCCACTAATGTAACTCGAAACCAGTATGTCTTGCCGGGCCTAGAAGCTGAGAAGCATGCAAATATGTAAAACCCAAACAAAATAATGTGTTCAAATGTCAACGGATATAGTCACGGTGTTCCTTGGGGGTCACCGAGTTAAGGCTAGGACTCGCTCTCCTGAGGTTAAAAGGACAGATCATGTGGTTAGGAAAACACTAAGAACATGGAGCATCAAACAGAGAGGGGTGTCCCATTAACACAGCAGGATGGGCTGGGGTCAGAAACAGGAATAACTGTCTCAGCATGTGGTTTGGGGCTGCATCCGTGTCCCGGCCCTGACGCGCCTGCACCGGAGGACACCCCAGGCCCGAAGGAATGATAAAGGACACAGGGGCAAAGACCAGTGCAGATGGGCAGCCGTGAGTCGGCGGAAAGCACGGCCTCCCCTTGGGGTTAGGCTGAGAGATGTGGAGACGAGACCTTGGGGGGATGTGCTGAGTGGAGCCCTCCAGAAACAGATGATGTGACCAGACCCTGTCACGTCGGGTCCAGGGGTGCGAGTCACACACCACAGGTCCCTAGGACCCAAGCATCTAGGGAAACAGGTCACAGTCCTCAACCCCACCCTTTGCGACGGCGACGTTGGCACCGTGCGCCGAAAGTGTGCTCCCCTCGTTCCCCATTGAACGTGCCCTCCCGCGGGGGCAGAAACAGCACCCAAAACGCTATTTTTACAGTATGCGTTACTTACATTCTGCCAGCAAAACACAGACACAGAAATTATGTAATTCAAAAACCAAGGGAACAGGTTTTAGAAATGGAAATTACCAGCTCCCAGAGCACTGGCTCTGAAGGCCACGCCTCCCGCATTAGGCTCGGAGCTCTTCAATAGTAGCCATGTAATCATCTTGTCCATTCTTTACAAAAAGCCCCCCTGAGCCTTGAGACCTATTGTGCCCACCTGTTCTAAAGGCCCACGTGAGCACATTCCTCAGGCACAACGCCTACCTGAGCCTGGAGCCCTGTGGGCAACTGTGTGTGAACAGAGGACAAAGCAGAGCATCAGACAAAGGGACCCCGCCCCCCGCCCACTTTGTGTCTCCTGGGTGGCCATGGAAGTAGGGCACCGACCAGAGCGTGGGAGGCCGGTCCAGGTCTAACAGGGCCAGCAGCCCCGCTGTGTCCCATTCGGCTTCTGGCCAGGAAGCCAGCTGGACACCTGTGTCCAACCTGAGTTCTAGACATCTGTCCCAGCGATGGTACGACCACATTAGGGTGGGACGAGCCCCATCCCAGCAAGTGGGGCTGGTGCTGTGCCGACCCGCTTACAACTGTTGGTCCGGGAGCCGTTCTGGCTGATCCACACAGTGATTTAATGTGGTTCCATCTAAAAAATGGGCCTTTCTTCTTCGAAAATCAGGGTGTCGTAGACACCACCAGAGGCTTTGTTGCTTAGGAGGATTACATTGCCACAACTTTCCGAAGTCATTTCTACAAGCTTGTATTTTCCCCAGGTGAGCTTTAGTGAAAGTGAAGAGCAGGCAGTGAGGTTTTTGCTAATGTCTCGATTAAAGCCGTCTCCTTGGTCCCTTCACTGGGTCCCTGCCCCCCAGTCTGCTAGGCTACATCCCTGTCACCCCTCGGGCTGCCTCATAAAAGTCACTTCTCCTCAGTGCTTCCCGGGACCACACCATTTGGGGTCCGGCGGCCCGGCGATGCCCTTCCGTGGATCCCTCACCGCCCGTCGAAGAGCTTTCTGCTCCAGTGGCTCGTGTGCACGTGAGCGGGGATGACACGCGGCCTGTTCTCCGTTTTATTCACGGTCCTTGGGAGAACACCTCAAGGACTACCTGACCGATGGATGAACGGCCGTATCAGCAAGTTGTCTTTACATCAGGGCTCTATGTGCTGTCCTCTCCACGGCCACCACTCAGCAACAAGAACCCTGGACCGTTTCGTCCCACCGAGCCCTCCAGCGGTGCGATGTGGGAGTACTCGAGACAGGAGCCTCGCCCTGCAGTGGGACCCCTGAAAGACCGCCGTCGATGGGGCAGGGTCCCCTCATTCTTAAAAATACACCTCGGCCCTACTCCGAACGGTTATCTTCAGCTGCCGTCACCCCAGCTCGGCGTTCGGTCTAGAAACTGCCAAGTACCCGGGCTCTAGGTAGCTCGACGTGAGCGCCGCCACCACCACGGCTCTGCGGCTGTCCTGTGGAGCGTCCGGCCCGATGACTGGAGGACACCCCCCTCCAGCTGTGCACCTAGTTACATACCCTGAGGGCAACGGCTCTGGGGCCTCTGTGTTTGTGCGGGAAGGCAGCGGGTTGTCCAGAGCATTGTCTGGAGTGAAGTCACTGCCAACCTTTTTTCCACGTGTGGCCTATTTATCTTCTTGCCTGGTCCCTGGCCGACACATTTATTGCTTTAAAATGCTCCAAGTCGACCTAAAGCTGGTGTCACTTCCTTTTATAACTTGAAGCGACAAAAACAACGGCAATTCCGCCCCACGATGCCCGGGATGGGCTAAGACATAAGCTCGTCATCCTCGGATTCCCACAGGGGTGGCCATTAGAACCCGACACCACCAGTCCCACCTGAAGATGAGCCAGGCGTCAAATTTTAAAAAAAAAAAAGCTGTGCACAGTGAGTCTCAGTAAATACCACGTTGAGTAAAGTCATCACATCTGAATTCGCTGCCACAGCTTTAAGCACTTATGTGAAAGCAAGTGACATGTTCACATCTTAAGCAACTCTGTGGCCCTGGAAAGGATTTATATTAATTTTGACATTTTTGAAAGAAGCCAGTGTGCAAAGACCACATACCGTGAGATTCCAGCTCTATGACATCCTGGAAAAGGAGAAACTCCGAAGCCAGGGAAGGGTTAGGGGTTTCGGGAGGGGGCGCGGGGGGGCGGGTGCCAGGATGACCAGACAGCGAACAGAGTTTTGTTGGGGCGGGGAAGCCGCTCCACGCGACACCGTCCTGGCGGATCCGTGTCTCTCCTCACTATCAGACCCGCAGGGCGGACACCAGCGAGAGGGAGCCCCGATGTCAGCGCCTTCTCTGTTTTCCTGGTCTAATCCGCAGGCCTCCGCCCCTCTCACTGGCCCTCGTTCACGGTCACAGGTTCAGGGCCCAGACCAACCCCCGGGCACAGAGGGACAGAAAGTCCACGCATGGGTGAAAGAATAAACACACGGATGGATGAAGGAATTTTGAGCAAATAGCTGAAATCCAATCTCCCTATCTCAAGGCCAGCAGCTCATTACCCCAGACCCGCGCTTGAGAAGGTCGTCTCCATGGGCTCTTCCTGGAAGCCCGTCCAGATGAAATCTAGTGCGAAGATGCCGCCTGGGTGCAGAGCACTGATGTCATTTTTCATCTGCCAGCTAACCGGAGCGGCGCTTCCTGCAGCCCCACGCACGCGCTCAGTCCACGCTGAGTGAACTCCGTTAAGTTGCTTTATAGGAAACCCAGCCGAGGGTCACATCTCACATTTTTTTAATTGTTTGCATTAATGTTTAATTACTTGAGGGATTAAACAGCTTTTCTTTGAACCCCACAAACAATTTCTTCCTCCTTCCCCATTTTCTGGTGGCAAAGTCATCCACGGACTCTATTTCCTGAAATAGGATGAGAGAGAGAGAACACCAGGCAAGGAGGAGGAGGAGACGGGGCAAGAAAAATAACAGCAACAGAAATGACAACCACCTGCCACCTTCCCGTCCTGAGGTCCCTGCAGTCCCCGAGGTCCCCTGGAGTCCAGGGGCAGGTCTCGAGTCAGACCCAAGTCCAGGCGCAAACTCCTCAGGCTGTTCAGAGGGCAGGTTACCGGGCAGGAAGACATCTGTGTGTCGGTGGTAGTACACACACCTGCCCAGGTGTTCAGAGTCTGACTCTATGGCGGCTGTTTTACAATGCGGACGATACCTGACAATAACTCAAAACCATGTTTGCCTATAAATATGCAAGTCACTTCCCTCTGGGGAAGGGACGGCCCGCCCAGCTCCTGCAAGCTCAGGCCTGTGTGGACACGTGCATTTCAGCACCCTTTCACGCCGCAGACCTGAGTTCTCCTCCCCCCCTTCTCCTTCGGGTTGACTCTAACAGATGCCCAATGTTCTCATTTCATTAATGAGCTAAATAAGATTTTTAACACATGTTCATTCTGCGTCTCTGGGACAACCGTGGTTTCTCCTCTGTGGAAATTATCTTGTCAAGAAGCAAGGGCACTGGGTGGCGTCTTCTTGTTCCCATGCCTGTGATGGTGTGACACTGAACTGCTTGCCGAGCTCACTCCCACCAGCCACCTTGGCACCCGCCCAAAATGCCTGGTCCACACTGTAGGCCTGGGCAGTGAGGGGCCAGCACATGAGAAAACACAGTTGCAGAGAAAGAGGAGGCCCAGGAACTGTGGGAAACCAGGCACAATCAACCTAAACAAACCTGGAAACGCCTCTGCTGAGCACGACCCATTCGCTTCCAGAGAGAAAATGACAATCGCTTCACAAGGCTCCGGAGCTAAGAGACCCCAGTTCCCAGAACGGGAGCCATAGCGAGCGAACCTGGGCAGACATGGTTTCCAGAAAGGGTTCAGGAACCGCCGTCCCGCCAAACAGCGTCAGATTTGCGCTCTGATGTGTGATTTGAAAGCAGTTTTAAACCCATAAAAACTGGACACACTGAAAATAAGGCAGCTGGACAAAGGGCCCGTCTCCAGCACCAAGGGGACGCCTGAGCCTCTGAGGCAGACGCCTGACTCAGGCACCTGGAATGTAGATGATGTTCTGATCTCTGAGCAGCGCAGACAGAGAAAGGGCTTCAAAGTCGAGCGAGCGAGCAGGAGGCCCGGTGGGTGCCGGCTACTTTCAGAGCAGCCCGGGAAATGAGAGCAAACATCTGTTTGGAAGCCAGGGCGCAGCTACGAGGGACACCTCGCGGAGTCCGGAAATTAGAAACCTCAAAATGAGCACTAGGGTAATTGGCTGTGGTGTCTGACGGTGCTGTGGCATGCCCCCAAAGGTGCCCTCGTCCTGACCCCAGCACCTGCGACGACGTTACCTGACACGGTAAAGGAGCTCCACAGGTGTGATGTGTCAAGAGCTGTGGGTTGGGGAGATGGTCTTGGGACCCTGGGTGGGCTCGTGCAGTCACAAAGGTTCTTAGCAGGGGAAGAAGGAGTCAGACGTGTAGGTCGGAGTGATAAAGCGTGAGAGGACTCAGCCCATCTATGCTGGCCTCAAAGGAGGGGCCGGGGGCCGGGAGCCAAGGAATGCCGACGGATTCCGGAAGCGGAAAAGGCAAGCACCCAGGCCCTCCTTTAAAGTGTGTGGAGAGGAATGCAGCCCCCGGGCCCCGCTGCACTAGGCTCAGTGAGACCTGAGTCAGACACCGGACCTCCACACCTGCAAGATCTAACCTTGTGTAATTTCACGCCACTGAGTGTGTGGCGATTGGTTACTGAGGCAATAAAAAAGTAATCCAAGTGGCAGCTGTCAACTAATAGTGGCATTGATCTGCTTGATCACAGCATTTATTTCCCAGGGACGTCCGGCACCCGGGCATGGGGGTGGACGGAGCAGGCACACTCTCCGGTGCAGATCCACCAGGACCGCAGCCGACACACAAGACATCTTGGTGTTAATTTGCAACAATAAGTGTCCTTCCTTCCAGGCCACAGCAGCCGGGCCTGCACACTGAGCGGAGCACAGGCTGGCCATGTGCCCCCTGAGGCCCCTGGCATGGAAGCGGCCCCAAGGAGGGACCATGCCCCTCCATCCAGGAAGGCCTTTCCTCTCTCTCTGTCCAGATGAAGGAACTCCGTCACCCTCCAGAGAACGGGAGGGGCACTGGCGCCCCTTGCAGCGGGAAACCTGTCATCCCACGCTTCTCCGGGGATCGTTACTTTGTAGCGCTCTCCTCATTATCATTGACACATCTATGCTCTACGTCGCAATTCTAAAGTTGCACAGAAGTGAGACGGGTACATCAAAAGTCCCAAGCCTTTGGTAAGTGCTGCTTGTTTGTCTGTTTTTGTAAAAACTGTCAGAAAATCCAAACCTGAGCCATTCGAGCAAAGGAAGACATTTCTTTTGCTCCAACATCTAAAAGCTCCGGAGGTCTCAAAAGGTCGGATGTGGGTCTGCTGGCTGGTCCATCTTTTGCCTCTGCTTCCTCCAAAATTAATGGATTTACTTTCAGGACGACTCATTCACGGTAGCATCGCCCTGGCCGACCTTCCCCCAGGGTCCAATCCACTGAATACTGGAGTTTCTCTTCAAAACTGAAAAACGAAGGCTGGATGATCATTGGCCCAAACAGAGTCACATGCTCACAACGAAGCCAATCACTGTAGCCAGGGGAATGGACTGTGCCCATCGGCCACGCCCACACTTCCACCATGTCCACTCAGACGCGGGAGGGATGCAGCCCCACAGGTGTCCCGGGGCCGGCGGGAGTCCCCGGAGGAGGTGACAGAACTGACAAGAGCGTGGTTTGTGACGTACTGCATTGCTGTGGAAGTTTGCTCCCCAGTCCCAGGAAGGAGAAAGAAAGAAAGAAAAAAACCTTAGGCTTCATTCTTTCTGATGTGGCTCCCACTTCTGCATTTTGGATCCTTTGCAAATCTGTTTATGTGTAAAGCTGGTTTACAGGAAACGTGAGGAAGAGAAGGAATGAGAAAAGTAGTGTTTACTGTGGGGTTTTTCTGAGTGCCAGGCACTTTTCGTTTGCTCTATTGTCCAGTGCCCCCCACGGTGCTAGGCCCAGCACTTTCCTGCTCCCGCTCAGCTGGCAAGAAGGCCAAGGCTGAGGGAACGGAGACCCTCGGCCCACTCGGCCCGCGGGGACAGAGCGCGGCCACGCCTCCCTCTGGAACGCGTGCCCTTTACCCGCCCCCACCGAATGCTGGCTTCACAGGGAACCGGAAACCGGCTTTATCATAAAACTACTAATTAGAGAGAAGAAGTAATTTCCTCTCCGTGCGTCTCTGAGGGTGAGGATGAATTAGAGGCTCCGCTGCGCCGCTGGCACACACGAGCTCTCAATTCACGTCCTTTTCCTGAAATGGGGAACACAGAGCCAAAAATGAACCACTTTCTGCCGTCCCGAGGACAACTGGGCAGCGAAGTGGGGGGTTAGGAAAGCGGGCTCTGGGGCGGGCTGCCCAGGTTCGTGAGCAGGCTGGCCGCCGGCCGCCTGTGCCCCGCCGGCTGCACAGCTTTGGGGGTCAGTCACTTCACCGCCCCGACTCGCGTCGCCTGCGCCCACACAGCGGGGAGAGCGACAGCTCGGGCCGCATCCCGGCGTGGGATTTCCTCAGTTACTCCACGTGTGGGTCCGAGCACATTAGCCAGTCTGCTGGTAACGTGGCTGTTTCAGAAATGGCCATCTGCCCATCCCAGCGAAACCAACCGAGAGCTTCCTACATACGGGAGATGTAGCCTAAAAAACAGAAATGAAGAAGTGAAAAATCACCGGACCCCGTTCAGTTCAACAACCACAACCACAACAACCACAACAATAATAAACACATTTGTAAGAAGAAAAGTGCTCGCGTCTAAACGAAACTGGGGCCGCACCGTGACTGCACAACACAACTCCTTTCCCGGTGGGTCGTGTGCAGAGGTCTGCTTCCCCGTGGGGGACACCCACAGAGGAAGCCGTAATGCTTATTTCCAGCACCCGATGTTTGTTCACTGCGGCGGCATCTCCGGGGGCCTCAGAAGGAAAGCCCTTCGAGAGCCCTGGCTTCTGCAAACTTCCGTAGCTGAGAGGCTTTGGAAAGGAGCCAGTGCGTGACTTCTTCCCCCAGGCAGGGCTTCTTTGCGCGCCAGGGGCTCTTCGGTGGAGTGTTTGCCTCAAACCGTAACCACCAGCACTTGAACTTTTGATTAAATGGGGAGCCTGTCGGTGACAAGTTGATTCCACCCTCACAAGGGGGAGATACTGGGCTGTGAGTATGTGAGTCTCTTTCAAATGGCGCCCTGGGACTCGTTTGCTGGTGCCTCGTCCACGCTCCCGGGGCTGGAGTTCCCCTGTCAGATGGAGAGCCAGCAGTCGCAGCTGCTTACCGCACCCCGACGTGAGTGGCCAGTGGGCCAGCGAGGATCCCTGGTCAAGGACACAGTCGGGGTTCCAGCAGGACTCCACTTTGGCATTGTCCTCAGCGTGGACATGTCTCGGACCACTGTGTGAAGACAGGGTCCGGCAGGAACATGGCCACGTGCCTGGGTCTTCCCCTGTGGCCAGGCTTACACCAACCATGTCCTCAGTGACGAGGAAGCTGGAAGTGACTCGGCAGTGGTCCTGGTGGCCCGGGTATCTGAAAGCTCGTCCCCACCCAGGACCGCACCGCCCGCGGGAGATTCGAGGAGGGGCACATCTAGATCATGTCTGCCCCGAGTTTGACGGGGAACAGTAGTGGGCAGGGGGCTCTGACGCTGTCTTTTCTCTCGGTGCCCAGAAATAACCCACGTCGCCGTGAGAGCTGGGACGACCTCTAGCTCTTAGGCTAGTGTGTTCAGCAAAGGACTGCGTCCCAGTGTCCCTACTGCCCAGACGGGGACCGAGCTACAATAGGCCTGGCCGTCCCAGCTGCACCTGCGCAGCTGCCCTCCTAGCCCCCGCTGGTTAATTCGTGTGGCTGTGGCCCAAACAGAGAATTCTTCTAAATTCGTGGGAGATTCTACCGTGTCTCTGGGACCAATGGCCCCAGACTAGATGCTCTCAGGCCTCTTTCTGGGTCTCTAGTTCTGACTTCCCGATCGTCCCCATTTGGCAAGGTGGGGGTCGAGGATGAAAACCAAACCAAACTCCGGTGGCGTCGGGTGTCAGGAAGGAAGAGGGATGGAGAGCTGGGAGGAAGAGTCGCTCCTCCCCGCCTCTGCCTCCCGATCCGTGGCTTCCATTCCTGAGACCTGGTCGCTCTGGGTGAGACAGTTTCTTCTGAAGTGACTGACGGATCAAGTCAGCGATGCAGACGTGGACTGTGAGTGTGGGTGGACTCGTGGGCGTCGCGGGAAGGAAGTTGGAAATCACCGCCTTGCAGAGCTTAGAACTGAGGGAAGGAAGGGAAGGGCTACACGAACACAGCAAGAGCAGCGGGGAGACTGCCTCCCCGCGGCCACTTCCCCCCACCCTGCACCGCCAGGACTCAGTCTTCTCCCCTGGCCCCGGGCCATGTCCCGCACGCCGGCGTTCGCTGCCAGTCCCACTGCGCTGTCTCTATTCTGCATGTTCAAAAAAATGTAAAGAGACAGAGCGAGAATCCTGAAGGACGGGTGAGGGAGGGGAGGGGGCCCTAGGAGTCCCCCACTCCATTCTTCGTCAAAGAAAAATAGAGACTCAGTGTATAAAGAATGCAAAGCGGCAAGAACCTGGGCGGAGGCATCCACGACCACAGACGGTTCTCCAAAACCAGAACAGAAATAAACAAAGCCGTTTTCTTTAAAGTAGTCGCAAAAATCAGAGTCACACTTTTTCCCCTTCCTCATCCCGTTTGCCAACAAAATCTGTCCCCGAGCGAGCACAGCTTACTTTTAGTCTTTAATCGGGGCAGTTACGATGACTGTGCAGTCCGCCTGGTTCTGCCTGGAAATTCTGGGCCTCCCACCCCCGTCCCTCCCCAAGCGCTGCTCTGCCGAGCTCTCTGGGAGCCCGACGCCCGCGGCGAGGACTGAGCTCCCTCCCGGGACCTTGGAGCAGACACCACATGCAGGCTTGGGCCTCCCATGGGGTACCAGAGCCCAGACAGGCAAGGTCCCTGAAAACTGGGGAGTCGCTTCTGTTTCCCCGCACCCCGGTTCTGGCCTGAGGAAGGGGGAAGAGCTGGTTTTGAGTCCTTGTTTACAGTTCTCTTCATTACGTCCCCAGGTTGCCTTCGCAGGGCCAAGGGCACCTGTGGTGAGGAAGAGGGATGTGTGAGAGGGCCACGGGCCCTGGCTTTCCAGAGCCCACCGCCATCCCCCACCCTCGGTACTGAGGACGCCCAGGCAGATGGTGGCAGAATGTCCCCCCCCCACTTTTTCTGTTACTTCTTTTTTAGGAACCCACCCCCCGATGCCCACAGCAGATGTTGCCGACTGAAGGCCCATGAGCCTGTTCTGGCTCCAAAGCCTGTTTTATTTGACTCCGCGTGGTGTTATTTAAAATCATAATTAGGTCTTAATGCCAATGTTTATAAAACAGATTTCACATAAAAACTCAACTCTAGGTTTTCCGTTCACACATTGCAAGACGTGACAAATCTGTGAACCCGTCGCCATATTGTAACAAGCAACAGAGCTGTGCCCTTTTGGTGGGGCGAGAACCCACGGGTTGGCCACAGTCCCCACCCAGCCCTTACGCCTCATTTATATCCCATGCTCCCATACAGACACTGGATTGTTGATCTCTAGACCGTAGGATCATTCCCAAAGCTGAGAGTTCTAAAACAGTGCCTAGGCTAAAATATGCAGGCAAAGGAGGTGGGGGGGGGGGCGGATGAGAGTGGGGGGAACCAGACAGGGGTACTGCCATAATCCAGGTGAGAGATGACGATGGGCCAGGCCAGGGTGGTAGCAGGTGCCGGGGATGGGAAGCAGCCACCGCGTGGACAGAGTTCAAAGGGAGAGGCGAGAGGACACACTGATGCATCAGACGCAGAGTGCAGGCACTCTGCACTTAGCCACGCCCACCCTGCCCGGCTCCGCTCAGACCGCAGGCTCCCCCTTTCTCTCCCACCTCCACGCACGGTGGGAGAGTCGGACGATGAAAGTGGAGAATTTTCCCGTTGGTTCTCACATACAAACGGCAATCCAATGTCAGGGACGATCGCTTTTTATCAGCTTGGCACCAAAAACATCAGTCACTCGTGACTGCAGAAGGAGGGCCCGATGCCAGGCACACTGGAAGAATTAAAAACCCTACGCGATTACCCTCCTGTAGCCTCCGTGCTCATCAGACTCATGCTGCCCTTGTACTTGAACCCAGCGAAATGGAAGATGCCGCGGACAGAGGAAATACAGGTTCACAAAAGGCACAAAACCCCTCACTGGTTGCCTTTGGCACTCCAGCCACTTGAAAGGAGCTTCTCCCCTTTTAACCAAAGCCCTCCTCAGCAGTTAAGACTCAGGTCCAATTCCACCTCCTCCGTACAGCTATTTTTTCTGACCGCCCTGGCGTTGACCCCATTTTTCTCTAAACTGCCACAGCAATTCTTCTTGTTCGGTCCACGTGCGGCAGCCACCGAGTTCCCGGCGACAAGCTGTGACCGTGGGCTGCAACGTAGGTCATTAACTGTGATGAGCAACAGAACTCATCGCCAAACTCACAACCCCGTGAAGCCAACCAAAGTCAAGTTTACCTCAGCTGAGATCTGCTATTCTTGAACACAACAAGGGTGACAAAGAAGAGAATTTTTAAAAAAACACTTCTGTATGTTAACAAAAAAATGGGAATGGTTTTGGCATTTAATTTAGAATTTAATTCCCAGCAGGTGCTCCATCCCCACCCACCCCCGTTTCCTTCAGGTTTCAAAACAGGACTAAACTCTCAAGAGCTGAGCTTCTCCACTCGCAGAAAGGTAACCACGATAGGAAGACCTCGTGGGCTTCAGTCTCGGAATCCAAGCCGAGGTCCCGTTTCCCCGGGGTGACGTGGTGCAGACAGCAGGAGACAATCAAGTCCCAAAGACAGCGTGCGTGCAAAGGTCAGCCGCCCTCATGACCGCGGGTAAAGCCTCTTCGGCATCATTGCTGTGGGCCCAGAGACATCAGACGCAGGGATAACTCCGAGCTGCTGCTTTCACAGCGGGCCGGGAATGATTCGAACGGAAAGCTAGAAGAAGTCGAAACTTTAGCATTCGAAAGGCTGTACTTCAGAACAAAAGGACTCAGATTCACGGCCGTTGTCTGGCCGCCACCTAATTACATGGCAACAGGGAACTGTTTAATGACATCGTGTTAACATTCCCCGTCCTCGTCATTGTCACATTCTGCATTACCGCGTATTTACTGGTCTGTGAACGGCTCGCGGAAAGGGCCAGAACCTTCTCTGTCCTGCCTGCCACTCGCCCCGCCCCCAGGGCCTCTGTCCCGTGCGCGACTGTGGCACAAAAGGCAGGGTCATTCACATCGGGCGGCTGTTGAAACAATATATTAGGACCTAAACATGTCACGGTCCGGGGCCCACCAAGTGCGGAAACGTTCGTGCCTTTGGCGGCCCCTTGGCGAGATCAACCGAACGTTTGGCTCCTCACCCCACCCCTGCTGGAGCGGAGGGGCCGGGGGGCTCCTGGTTGCGGGGCTGCCCCGTGGGTCGCAGGACCTGCGGCAGGCCCTCTGGAGCTGGGGCTCCTCGTTCTGGTGTGACAGCCATGTCCCCACATGTGGCCAAAGAGCCTTTTAACATTTTCCCAACATCCAATGACTGGAAGATGAGGGATCTCAGAACTTAAGTCTCCCGCCGTGCCCACGGGCCACGCTCGAGGGTGCACAAGCCCTCACTCCCCCGGCCCACCCCCTCCTGCTGCCTCCCAGCAGCTGCGTCCACGGGCACCGCCGCTCTGCTGCCCTCCCTCACACAGTCTCTCTCACCTGCGGTGCCTGCCACTGGCCTGTGTGGGGTCCGGATCTGCAGCTTCTGCTCCGAACACAAAGGACCTAGACCTAGAAATTCCCACCGTGGACAAAGTAGCTAATATTCTGGCAAACACAGTGCGAACAGCAGAGAAGGAAATTACCTAAGGAGCAACTTGGAAAATGGTCATCATGGAGTCTCTGATGCCTGGGACAGCTGCCCCTTCTCTGACTTGAGGGTGGAAATCAGCGCCAGGCTGTGCTCATGGTGCAGGTGTGCGGCCACGGGGCAATGTCACGGAGGCAACCGATAAAACTGAGATTTCAGGGAGACAGCCTGTTGCCCCCGGTTACCCAGAAGAACCCAGCTGTTTCTATAGGACATAATGCACTGTATTGATTGGCTGTTACTGAACAAGCTAAACAGATCAAAGGACTCCTCCATTCATTCATTTAAAGCTTACTTAAAAGGTCTCTGCTACAATAATCTGCCCAGTAGCAGAGAAAATCAATGAGATTAGAGCTCTTGCTGCCAAGCCTAAGTGGCCATGTTAGTCCTTAGTCCTCACTGCTGAGTAAATGGAATTAAAAGAACCGTTGTCTGCCTTTGTAGCAGGCACCTCCCACCAAAGGCCCAGATGGAGTGGACTCTTCTGCAGGAGAAAAGAGAGGAGGGGGAGGGGAGGTAAGGGAGGGGGAGGGGGGAAGAGGTGCCTGTGTGACTGTAACAATGTATGTCACTCATTTGATAGTAGCCTTATACTTGAGCCCCCAGAGAGGAAGAAACAGAGGAGGAAATCCTGACACATTGTAGCAAGAGGCGGAAACATTCAAGAGGCAGGATGAAGGGTCACTCCCTTCCCTTTCATTGGGGGAAAGACCTGGAAATCAGAGACCTTGCAACCAGGGCTGAAAGACTCAGTGACACAAGCGTGCTCCCAGATTTTGTCTCTATCACAAGGGCAGTCCCAGGTCAAAAAAGTCCCGATCGTCACCCATTTTGGAGTATTGTTAACCCTTTCCTTCTGGGATTACAACTCCTGCAATACCACAGAAGAACCTGGTGACTTTCATGGCTGACGCCTCTCTGATACGCAGGGCTTGCCACCTTCCACGCACCCCGGCCCTTCCTCCGCCCGACGTCCACGGCCAGTTACTACACGCCAGCCCCCAGTGCCAGGCCCTGGAGACGCGGATGGAGAAGGAAGGGTGTCTGTCTACCTGGAGCCGGTCATTTTCCACACTGGAAACATCCCCGTTTTCTGGTCACATATGCCCTCTTCCACCCGCGCCGCTGCGGAAATTTAATTACTCCAGGGGTGAGCACCTTTATTGCGAGGATCACACTGACTCCACAGTCAACACCTAATCCCTGATGACTGGGAAGAATATTCTGGGATTTTCCTTCAGGGAGATCCCACACCTGACGTGGCTGAGTGCAGATTAGAGGACAGACTGAGGAATCCACCTTTTTGTTCTCTTCGGGCCCCGGAAGGAGAGGGTGAGCGGCCTTCAGAGGCGAGGGCACCTTGGTGGCTCTGCTCGCCAATCTAAATGCTAATCTGGCCCCGCCGCACCCCAGACCTCTGCGGCACCTGCTCTCTGGGACCTGCCGCTGCCGCCGGTGCAGCTGACACATGAAATCAACCATCGCGCTGAGTAAGAGAATGCTAAAGTGGTTCCTCACCTCGCCTCACGGAGGTAAGCGCTGCGGCAGGTCACGGCGAGGACTTCCAGGGAAAGCAGAGACCACGTCCCTCGTGGCCCCTTAAACAAGGAAGGTTTTGCTCCCTGCACGGCGGGAGAGAAAACACGGCCCAGCGACGCACCGTGCGCCCCGGGGGCTGGACTCTCCCTCAGCCACCTCCAGCCTGGGACTCAGGCTGAAACAGGGCGAAGTCTGTTCTCTGAAGCCCCAGAGCTGAGTGACAAGGGGAGACCGTGGGAAACGGGCCACAGAGCGCAGGTGGGTTACAAACCTCGCAGGAAGAGACCCAGGGGCTTATCTGTGCTGCCACAAAAGTGACCAAAGGATTTCGCCCTGCAGAGCGATTGGACTTCATTGCTTTCAAACTCACCCCTGCTGCTGCCGGGGCAGGGGGGTGGAGGGGTGGCCACTCCTAAGGAGCCCAGAGCAGAACTGCAGCCCCCTCCCCCACCTCAAGGAGGTAAAAACACGACATCGTCCTGGACCTGAGAGTTGGCACTGAAGACAGAAAGATGCCATCAGATTGGAAATAAGAAGAACTCAGGCCTTGAAAGACTGTGAGGTGTGGGGGCGGGTGGTGGGCTGGGATGCTTTGTGGTATTGAACAAAGAATGTTCTCTTTTTCTCTCTCAATAAAGAAACACTCTTTAAAAACATGTACACATAAGCCATCTGTGCTGGGAGCAGAGAGATTTCATCACGCATCCAGCCCCTTCACTGAGGACCTCCCAGGGTGATGAGCCACAGCGGGGGAGGGGGCTGTATTCAAGGGAACTTGGCAGCCCCCTCCCCGTCATTCCCACCTGGGGGTTCTCCTGCAGCCTCGCTCCAGCGGACAGAACTCATCCTCCCTCGTTCTGGGACCGTCACACACTCTTCTCTGTCTGGGGCTCCTTGTTTAATCTCACCGCCCAGTTTGGCTGGTCCCACCTCCAAAAGATGTACAAACACCCCTGCTCCCTCTGCCCTCCAGGGCTGCAGCGGCTCTCCCGCCCTGCAGCCCGCTCTCTGCACAGCGGCCAGCAAGAGCCCGTCGAGACAGGAGCCCGTCAAGGTGCCCCAGATGCCTGCCCACCCTTCCCAGGAAATGCTGAAACCCCCAGCCACCTTCCCGGGACGGAGCCCACCAGGCAGCTGACACCTCTGTGACTGTGCTTCCCTGTCCCCAGCCACAGGCCTCTGTGCCGTGTCCCTAACTGGCCAGCTGCTGCCCCCCCCCCGGGCCTTCGCTCACTCAGGCCCTCCGCCATGGAGCCCTCTAGCTTCCCATTTCCTCCTGCGCCTCTGTCTCCCGACGGCGAGTGGCAGCCCAGCCGGAAGACCCTAGGAGGGTACAGGCAGCTTTTTCCTCCCTGAGAAGAGAAACATTAATTGGCAGCTGCTATTTCCCCCCACGCTACTGCAAAGATTTCTCTTTATCCTCACCCAGGACGTGCTTATTGATTTCAGAGAGAGGGGGAGGGAGCGGGAGAGAGAGAGAGAGAGAGGGAGAGAAACATCGATCAGTTGCCTCTTGCACACACCCCCTCCGGGGACCAAACCCGCAACCCAGGCCTGTGCCCTGACCAGGAATCAAACTTGCAACCTTTTGGTTCACGGGACGAGACCCCAACCAACTGAGCCGCGCTGGTCAGGACCAAATATTTTTTTTAAATGGGTTATACCCCCAGTCTCTCAGGTGTGGAAGGAAACGCAGATGCCTTCAATGTCTAATAAGTGAAGAAATGTGAAAAGGGGGTTAAAATGTTAAATTTTAAATGTTTCTGTTGAGAATTTGTGCCCCACCCATGCACGCCCCCTCGGTGTATGTGTACCCTCGTTGGAAGATAACTCAAAACCCCAAGCGTGCAAGACCACAGGAATGCAGGACGCAGGTCAGCGGGTGTTCACTCTCCCCCTCGAGCCCTAAGAGCCCCCACAGCGGGACGCCATCGAGAAAAGCTGGCAAATCAAACTGCCCCTCGGGCGAGCGCTGGGGAAAGCCAGCCAGCCGTCAGCCCCCGGTGCCCCCGGAGCTCCATCCAATCAGCCTTCTGCACTGTCGGGAGACCTGGGGGCTGGAAGCCCACCACCCCACTGTTCCCTCAGAGGCTCTGGCCGCTCACCTGGGGCCCGGAGTGCTGGGCGGCAGGCGGGGGGCGTTTCAGGAGATGTGAGGCAGGGGCTCGGTCTCTGGGAAGCTGGGATTTACAGTGAGGACGCACATTTGGCTTTCGTCTCCCTTCCTGGCTCGGAGCCACTGAAAGCCTCGTAATTTCCCGTGAGGGCAGCAGTGAAGGCGTCCTCTGTCCTGTGAATGTTGTGGAGGCTTTTGGGAAGCGCCCGAGGGTGGGGGCTGGGCAGGAAAACCCACACTGCGAGCAGAGGGTTGGAGCTTTCAGTCCTGCCCCACCCTGACCTCCGACCTGTGACCCCCGGGCACACAGGGGGGCTGGAGGTGGAATCACGCACCAGCGGCCAGTGAGTTAACTGGTCACGCCCAGGTGGCCAGCAGCTGCAAGACCCAAGAGGGCCAGCCCTGGAGAGCGTGCAGGTCGGTGCGCATGTGGGGACTTGGAGACCACGGTGCCCAGGGAGGGCACAGAAGCTCCATGCCCTTCCCCCCGACCTTGTCCTCCGCATCACCCCTACTGTTCCTGAGTCCTATCCTTTTAAGAGAAGCCGGCAACGTCTCAGGTACATAAGACGCCTCTCCGAGTCCTGGGAGCCGCCCCAACCCACTCTCACCTCCACCTCGTCTTCCTCAGGCCTGGCCAGCCCTGCGTGTGCCGCGTCTGGATGAGAAACGAGTGTGTCAGCACCCAGCCTGTGCTGGGGTTCCTCACACTTGCGAGAACTCGTGTGAGTCACAACTCCGCCCGCCCCCCACCCCAAGAGAAAATTGCTTATGGGAAAAATTCGTTCCGTACTTGTCAGTTTTGGCACACGCCACGAGTTCCAGAACAAATTCCCAACGAGCACCAAGGTACCTCTGCAAACCGAACCCAAGGAGGGGGTGTGGGAGCCTCTGACTTACAGACCCTTAGTCGGAAGCCCAGGTGACAGCTGGAACTCAGGACCGGCGACTGAGGTGAGGCCATCGCCAGGGACGAGCCCTTTGACCCTGGAGAGTGGAACGCTGCCTCCAGGCACACAGGGTCGGAGCTGGAGCCGAGGTGGAAGGTGCGATACCAGCCGGGGTCGGAGAAGCGTTGGAGGTGCAGAAACACGCCCCCCCCCCCACACACACATATTGGAATTGGGCCCAGGAAACAAAACCAAATGTGAGGGAAAACACAGGGGCCTGAGCAGCTTTGGGGGTTCAGGGGCGGGAGCCAGGAGGGGTTGCCTCCAAGAAGCCCGGCTGTGATAACAAACTCACACTTCTCGCCCAGGGTGCTCCGGGCTCACTCCGGGACCACCCGCTCCTCGTCCAGGAGAGGCGAGCGTCTTAGCTAATACCCCACAAAGACCACATTCAAGGGAGGAAGGGAGGCACCCAAAGCAGCTCTGGTGGGAGGAGGCTGTTGGAGAGAAGGAGCCAGGACGCCGGACAGGCCAAGGCCACTGGAGTCCGTGAGCCTGTGGGTGGCTGTGCCCCGGGTCCCGTTCAGGACCAGAGGGCGCAGCTGTCCCTTCTGCATGAGGATCTGCTCGGGGCAGGTGCCATGGAATCTCTCAGAAAGCTGGGGGAGGTTTCGAACGCAGCCTGCTCGTACACTCAGAGGGAATCCAAGCATCTCCATCGGCACAGCCATCCCGGGACCAAGGAGGAGGGTCTCTCCGTTCCCTTTCCCCTGCGCCCCACACCCTCCCAGATGCAACATTCCACGGCATCCTTTTCCGCTGTCCTTGTCCACAGACCACCGAAGAGACCGCAGTACCGAAAAAGTCACAAAACACGAGAGCCGGGGAAGGCCAACTACAAACACACAACGTCCTTCAGGGCCAGCAGCTCTTGCATTATTCAGACCCGAAAGAAATCAGAATCGTTTTCCCCAAACTCAATCCGATCGATGAAAGGAAGAGTTGTTCTTTCTCACAGCCCTTCGGAAAGTTCTCTAAATGACGAAGAGGTTCCAGTGAAGGCGTTTCAGAGCAAACCCTGGGCTTGCACAGATCTGAAAGCACATTTATTCAAACGACTTCGAATAATTCGAAATGCTTTCTTTTCCTGAAAAAAGTAAAATGAAATAAAGGTAGACTGACAAGTTAATTGAAAAAAGACATACGCACCCATATCCAATCACAGGATGTTCGGCAAAAGCCTCGAAATGACACAATTAAAAGCTCTCAATTTCCACGAAAGGAAATCAAAGTGGCACTTCGCCCGCAGGCTTGTCATTCCGTGGGGCCCGCTGGCCCGCTCAGCGACTATGAATCTCGACGCGTGTGAGGCACCATGCTGACCGTGGTGGGGAAATAGGTTTAACTCTGGCTTGATTTTCCCCTTGTAAGTCTTTTCTTAACCTTGTCATAACCTTGGACTTGATTCTTCGCCTGGCGCCCCTCCCCGCTCCATCACACCTGACACCCCCAGGTGCCCAGGCCCCATACGTCAGAGCAGAAATACAAGAATACCAGCATCCCATTGGCTTTTGTGTTTGAAAAGCCAAGGTCCACCCAGCCCCACCAAGAGGTGTCAGGGAGTGCGGTCATGACTCAAAGCCCCCAGCGTCATCCCATCAGGACAAAGAGGAAGGGACGTGAGAAGAGACCCCACGAAGCCCTTTGCAGGGCCCGCTGCTCAGAGCAGCCTCCGAGGGCAGTTTGGGGGCGGGAGGGAGGCAGGAGCCCTCCACTCTGCATGTCCTGGGGGGCCCTGAGGCAGAAGGGAGCCACACCCTCAACTTCCACGTGGGATCTTGGGCATTGAAACCCATCAGAGCCCCTCCCCCGCCTCCACCCCATGTGGCAAGCAAACCAAAGTTGGCACGTCTGGCTGTTACGCATCAGGGATTCTGAGAAACCGAGGCGCCGGCGCTAAGGGTCTGGTGGCCTGAAGGACGAGAGTCCATGCTCTGCAGGTGTCGTGGGGGCTGTGCTACAGCACGAGGTCTGGACCGCACCCCGGGGAGCAGGCGAGAAGGCAGAGCGCGCAGGAGAGGCTGATGCAGGGAGGTGGACGCGGCCCGGACCCAGGTGGGCTAGCATTTAGCTGAAGGCCGGGGAGACCCCTTCCGCCTGACCGGGGACTTCGATGCCTCCCAAGGGGAAAAAAACAGGTGGCCAGAAAGGTCTCGAAGATGAAGTAGCTGGAAATCCCGTCCACCACAGCGGGGCAGGGAGAGGCTGCTAAAGGAAAGACAGAGATTGCACTTCTGACCTCTGCAGGGAGCCATCCGGGCCGGGACTTGGACTTGAACAGAGGCTGCCTCGGCGGGCGCTTGTGTGAAGACTGGGGGCCCCTGGCGGTGTCTCCAACCGTGGGGCAGAGATGCGCAGGAAACGCAGCCACAGCCACCACCGGGGGCCTGCAGAGGCATCTGCGCATTTCCTGTAGCAACAGCGTCCCTGTGCAGACATGTTACCTGGAACTTGGAGACGAGGCAACGGGTGACTTCGGTCCTCCGTCCCCCTTGGGCAGCAGGCTGGCCAAGGGCCACTGCATCACCTGGGAGAAGGCTCCTGCGTCTGACTTGGAGCCTCACTTCAGATGGCAGCCCTGGGCAGTGAGCTGTGTCATCGCCCTGCGGGACGCTCGCCAGCTCTGCGGCTAGCCCCCACGCCCGGCGGGTCACTCCCCACGCTCTCTACAGCCAGCCCCTCGGAGGCTTGGGGGGCAGCCTCGCCACCTCTCTGTCCCCTCCGCCATGAACAGGGTGCACAACATCTCTGACACATGTTCACGCCGTCTTTTTATGACGCCTGTGTCAGCACACGTGTGAAAACTCCATGTTCACACTATACATGGGGACAAAGCCACGGCAGACGGCCACGCTGGAACCCGACTGTGGGAGGGGAGGAATTCCGGAGCTGGGCCATGGTGACGGCTGCCCAGCGGTGTGAACATACGTGAGGCCGCAGACTGTACCCACACTGCACGAGGCTTGAGATGGTGTGTTGTGTGTTAGTGTATTTTGCTACAATTACAAGGAAGAGTTTAAGAAGAAAACAAAGACAGACAACCACCGGTGCCCTCAGGGATAACGCAATTCTGCAGCAGAACAATGAGCCGGGAGCTTGCTTGGTCACCGCCTGGGTGCTGACCCGTGGAGCCCGTACCTCCCCGCCCCTACTCCCCCTCCACCACCGTCCCAGCTGACCACTACCCCGTAACAGACTCTAGACCCTCTAGCTGCACAGAGTAAATGCAGATTCAAAACCAACAAAATTCTGTGGCATTAACGATGAAAACCAATACCAGCTGAAGTCAGTTGGAGCCACGACCCGATTGTGCTGTGCCATTCGTCATCTGTGACTGTAAGATTCGCCTTGAAGTTTCAGTGTCACGGAGGAGCCTGAGAGGCAGCCCCAGGTGCCTGGCCCTCAGACGTGCCATCATGCCCGACATGAGTTCTGCCCGGGGGTGGTGGCAGGCGGTGCTGGAGAACGATCCATCGTGAGAGGACTTTTGTTTTTCTCAGCAGCGCAGGCTTTGCAGAGGGGTCATTCCTTAACGGTTGCCAATTTCGTTTGCTCTGACGATGTATCTGTGGTTTCAAATACCATCTATATGCCGATGACTCAAACACTTGTATTCTCAGCCAAAATCCTGCTCCGGACCCTTGCCAGACGCCACCTGCGTCTTCTCCAAAGCCTATTGTCTCAGCAGAGGGTGGGAACCTGGTTGCCACTTCCCTTTCTCCCAGCCTCATTCATTTGCCAAGTCCTCTGAAATCGGTCTGTCCCCTGCTCTCCACTGCCACCGCCCAAGTGCATGTCATCCCCAATGTCACCCCCATGGTCCCTCTCGAACCGTCTGAGGTTTTTGTGTTCTCCCTTTCATGCAAATAGGACCTCAGCTTTGCTGAAGAGAAGACTCCAACAGGACCGCGAGCTCAGGAAAACCCCAGATGTGTCTGCCCAGGACCCGCCCCCGTCACGTGCCCCCCCTTCACTCTTCCCGCCCCCCTCCCTCTCTGAACCCCTCCACGCCCACCTTCTTCACGTTATCACCGCTTTGTTAAACACACTAGCCTGCCTCCTGCCTCAAAGTCTTTGCTTGTGTTACTCTCTGTTCTTCTTCCCTCTTCAATGCTATGGGCCCCACGCGTTCCTTACGGCCTTGTTCTCAGGACCAGCTCAGGGTCCCACCCGGATGCTCCTCACCTGTCCGGGTCCCCGCACCAGGACAGACCCTCTGCCCGGGCCACTCTCACGTGACTCAGCCCCGTGCTCCCAGAGCACTGCCGGGCGCCCAGCAGGCGAGGGCCGTGATGCAGGTCGGTGAGGTGAGTGGGCGTGGGTGCGGGTGAAGGTGGCCGGAGTCGAGGGGGGCCCAGCCCTCTAATCACCAACATGCGGCGTAACTCTCTGGCAGCTTTGGGACTTGCTCAGAACCCTTCAAACTAAATGGTTGCTAGAAGGGCCCAGAAGGAGAAGCACTGGAATGTCCATGCCTGGGGGGATTCTGCTCTTAGTTGCTGTTTGGGGAAGACATTTGGAGGGCTTCGAGCAAACCTGAGTCCCTTCCCAGGTTCCCATCGGTGGAGGCGACCTACCAAGTTTCTGAAAGCACAGACCTGGGAACCGCAAGCCTGGGTGCTGAGGAGCCCAGCTTCGCAGGGCTCGCTTAACTCCCGGGCCGCCCGGCCACGTCCCCACATCGTGACTATTCACGTGGACAGAAGGAGGGAAAATATTGCTGGACTTGGGCCTCCAGTCATCTTCCTATGCTGCTGGAAAGGCGTAAATTAATCGAATCTTTCTGAAAGTGAACGTGGCTCGAGAGCACAGGGGTCCTTTAAAGCAGCAGCTGGGGGCAGGGCTCTGAGGCTGTTCTGACCCGAGGCAACCCCGGAGCCTGGCGGGGAGTCGCCGCTCCAGCCCGGTCCGCTCGTCTGTCGGAGGAGATTACCGTAATGCCTGGCTCCTCAGGCCAGAGAGTAGCTACAGATTAGAGTGCCAGACACACGCAAGGATTCAAGTTCAGCTGCTATTTTTATCAGTCCTACACCTAGAAACTTAGCCAGCGGGAAGAAAATCAGGCACATCACAGACAACAGTGTGACATTCGGCGGTCCCTTCACGTTTAGGGGAATAAACAAATAAGAAGCTATGAGATAGAACATTAAAATCAGATCCTGAAAAGACACTGAAAGATTCAACGTGGCTGCTGTGACCACACAGGACATCTCCCCTGGGGTTTGTCCTGTGGCCGAGTCCGTCCACGGCGTGGACAGAGTGAGGAAGTCAGTCCCAACCCCGGCCCGTCCATCTCCGCCCTTCGAATCTCCTGCTTTCTCCTCCTGCTCACGTGGACCCCGGGAGCCGTATGTTCTAGAAGGACCATTGCATGGAGCAGGCAGCCCAGACACCCGGGTCGGAGCCTGGAGGGGCCTTCCCACCGGAACCCTGTGAGGGGGAAACTTTGTGTGATGAAGAAAGAAACACTTGCTGGATGAAACCGCTGATATTACAGGTGCATTTGTTACCACGGCCGAGCCTACCCTAATGGGCGTGCCAGAGTGCACACACACAATGACAAGCAGACAAGTGTCTGTGACCCGGACGAAGAAAACCCCACAAAGATGACGGGGAAAGACGCAGGGGCATTTCCCAGCAGGCTAGCCGTTGCTATACGTGGGTGTTGGAATGGTGAGTGTGTTTCATTTTGTCTTTATTATAATCATTGCCTACTCTGCTATAGAAAGCTTTCATAAACAAATCACATTTAATACCAAAATAATTTTTAAAGAATGAAAACCCCTACAATTAAGCTGAGCTGAGTTCACTGAATGCGCCCCCATAAATTCAGGGGGCCCTGAGGTCCCCCCGGCTGTTACGACGCACCGAGAGACCCCATGCCCGTGAGCTAAACGCAGGACCTTACGTAACAGATCAACACCCACCCCGAGCCCCTCTGGACAAGTGTGTTTACGCGGCACGGCGCGGGCGTCTAGGGAACACTAGTAACTGCGGTCACGCCTCTTCGCTCCCCTTGTCCGTTAGAGACAAGTGCCTCCCACACAAAGAGGGAACAGCCCGGGCGGGCTGGAGGGTCCTCTCACAGTCTCTCAGCCTTCCTTCCATGCCGCCCACCCCTTCAGCCCGCTGGGTGGGCGGAAAGGAACAGTCAGCCATGCTGAGGAGCCCCAGGTGGGCTGCCCGCTGAGCTGCCCTGCTTCACCCAGCCTCCTCCTCCTCCTCCTCCCGTCGGATCCACAAGCCTGAGCTCAGCTCAGCACCTTAGTCGCCTCCTGGCCTCCTCCCAGGCCAGAGGACGAGCCCTGGGCGGGCCAGCCCTGGAGGGCACGGCCTCCCTCACCCCCACACCCCCTTATCTCAGGCACAGCGCCGTGGCAGGCCAGGCTTCCCACTGGCTGCCCAGCCTGGAACTGCAGGGGCATTTTTCCTAGTGATAATCGGGGAGCAGTAAGGGCCGGGCGGGTACATCCGGGTTCTGCAGGTCCGCGCCAGGCCCAACCACATGAACACGGCCAGCCGTGTTTGCCTGTGAAAGGCAGCCGGCCCTGTTTCTCTGCAGACCCCCCTTCCACAGCCAACAGCTCCTGCTTGAGCCTTCCACAGCAGGCTCCCTGGAGCTGCCTGCCCCTTCCCCTCCCAGAAATAAACCTGGGGACCCCAGCTGAGTCATTGACTCCTGCGCTCTCCTGGCCAGCAGTGACAGGCACAGAAGTGAGCACCTGGCGCGGGGGATGACTACAGAATGAACAGCCAATCATGTCCCCTAAAGCTGGACCTGTGCTCACTTCCTCACAGGCTGGGACTCAGCGCAGCGATTTCTGTCGTGAGAAACTGCAGTCTGAGGATGAAGCCGATACCTGGAACAGCACTGGAACGATCAGAGAGCAGCAGACCCAGAGCTCCTACTCCACGGTTTGAACCCCTAGATCAAGCTGTACCTGATGGCGACAACCCCCAAAAGCTCCTATTGTGGGTGCCAATAAATTCTTTTTATTGTGTGAGCCAGTTTAATTGGTCTTTTCTGTTACCTGAAACAGAACATCCTAACTGAGGGTAGAGACGAAGATGTAATTGTCTAAAATGGTTCAAAACTCATGTCCTGTTCCCGCTGACGCAGGAGCTGGCAGCCCCTGCCTGCTTGACAAATCAGCGAATGCCTCTCCGAAAAGGTGGTGATCTTGCTGTTCTTTTTTGTTTGTTTGTTTGTTTAAACCCCAGAATCAGGCTCCATGACAGAGACCCTTCCTTCAGAGGCCAAGAGTTACCCCGGGGACGCTCAGAGTACCTGCTCGGGACAGGTGTTCTGACGGGCAGAGAAAGTGCAGGCTCTTGTCCTTGTTTTCGGAGCAGCATCGGTCCTCTGCCCGCATCAGCGAGGAGGCGAGATGTCAATGTCACATTGCTGTGGGACAAATGCCAGCCACACACACACACACACACGTGTTTCTGTGATGAGGTCATGTGGCTGACTCTCTTCATTGCCCCTGATACTCCAGCTCCACCATGTCTCTGGAAATACACACCCGTGTGTCCTGCAGGGCCAAACCCGCACCCGCCCTGCTGGTCTAATCCAATCACAGAGCCCGTCCTTCCTGGCCAGCGATTGGTCTACAGGCGGGCATGTGACCTGCTTCTGGATGTAGGAAAATAACGGTGCTTCAGTAAAAAAGTGCATTGCCCAGATTTCGAGGGCACCCCGGGGCGACCTGAGTCTAGGGAAGCTCTTCCACAACCTCGTAAACAAGTTACACCCACGAGCCGCCGGGCCCCTTACCCCAACGAAACTGCAAAGCCTTTTGCAAGAATACTGTGTGTGTGTGTTTCTGTGTTGTTTTCATTTTTAACGGTGCCGAAACACACAACACACACCCCACAACATGCCCCGTGTCCACCACCTGTAAGTGTGGAGCTCACACGCTCACACGCTTGGGGCAGCGTCCCCACCACCCTCTCCGGGACTCCCTGCCTCGTGCAAAACGGAAATCGTCCCCACGAAACACTGACTCCCACCTGCTCCCCCAGCCCCACGACCGCCATCCACTCTCTGCCTCGGTGGCTCCCACTCCTCCCAGGACCTCACGTAGGGGACCACGCAGCATATGTCCTTCTGTGTCTGGCTTGTTTCACTGAGCACATGGCAGGCAGTGACCCCGAGTTGCTGTCTGCTCCCGCTTTTTTCCCATTTCCTGTGAGAACAGAATGCAGACTTTTCTAAAAAGCAGAAGGAACAGCCACAGGGGAGCCCCGAGGGGCCAGCAGAGCCCAGCAGGGGGCCACGCAGCACATGTTCCGAAGACTCACTGGACCCGGGGCCAAGGCCTCAGGGACCCTCGGGCATGGACGCCAGCCCTAACCGCAGCGGGACCTCCCCTGCGACCTTCATCTTCCCGAGCATCTCCGAGGGGAGGAGAAGATGCTGACGCCACACAAGAGCCACGGCTGTACCCTGACAAAGGGAACCGGGGACAGAGGACCCTTTTCATCGCGGTGGGGCAGAAGGCCCGGGAGGACGGCGTCTGGCAGAGCCACACGCGAGGAACACAGGCTGCTTTTCTGTGGCTGGGCGGGCGCTCAGCCGCTCCCGGGGCCGGGGAGCCGAACACAGACGCCCTCTCGGCGATTAACCCCCTTCCTGCAGGGCTCATTCCGACACAGCAACTGAATAAAATATTTTTTTGATTGTATTCAGGGTGCAGGTGGGCTGTGGTGGGGCAGAGAATGAGCAGGGGAGAAGCTAGCAGGTGACTGTCGAGATGCCGGCACCGGGAAAGGGGGCGAGACGGTGACAAGCAGCAGTTGGGTGGGGGTGACAATTTCAATGGGCCCAGGGAAACCCTTACTGAAGGAGTGAAGCTTGGGTGGGGGCTGCCTGTCAAGAAAGAGCTGGGGGAGTGAAGCTGGGGGTCCCAGAACGTTCCAGGCACAGCGACAGCCGGTACGAAGGCCCTGAGCTGCAGGTGAGCGTGACCTCTTCCGAGAACCCGGGGACGGAACGGAGCCTGTCCCCGCCTGGGCCCCTGCGCCCCACACAGGCTCACAGCAGGATTTCCGAGACTCAGGAAGGTGGGACAGCCTGAACGTCCATGAACACAAGGACGCCGGAGCGACTGGTCGCACGTCCAGAGCGTTTCTGTGATAGCTGGGGCCCTGGAGACCCGTGGGCATGGGGAGCCCCGTCCGTCCCCTCAGGAGCCACAGGGACTGGGGCAGAGTGCTCCCACCTCCGCCTTCACGACAGTGAAGTGGGGACGACAGCAAGCGGCTTGTGAAAGTCGCACCCGGTGCTGGGAACACAGCTCATGCCCGACAGATGTCTGCTCTGGGGACCAGGGGAGGTGGGGGACGCTGCGGTGACTGTACCACCACAGAATGTTAATGAAAGAACCACGCGGATGGCGCAACGCTGTACCTGCCGTGCAGCATTGGGAGGAGCACGGCTGGTCTGGGAGGAGGTGACTGTGTGTCTCGGCCACCGGGGGACACTGCCCGCCTTGCAGCTCTGCTTCTCCAGGAGCACAGGCATCTGCCTTCCTTCCTCCTAGAGCCCAGCGCCCCCTTCCCGGGCTACCCCCGCTCTCCGATGACTTGCCCTGGCCCCAAACCCGCGAGGGCAACGGCCCCAACTCCACCCTCACCGGGAAGGGGCTTCCACGGGGGCTCCCATGTCGGGCGCTCCCCGAAGGCAAGGCCCCTCTCGGAGAAGCAGGCGGACGTCCCTGCATCTGTGGCCACGCTGCCAGCGTCGCTGGTGGACCCGAGACCTGGGCAGACGCTGGGGCTGCACAGCGATTGAACAAACACAGAAACTTGGTGGAGTTTCCGACAAAGTGGGAAGTGAACACAGCGGGAGGCAGGCGCGCGTGCACGAGGTCAGGGCGGCGCTGAACTACCCCGTCCGAAGACGGTGGGGGGCAGAGGCTGGAGAGGGGCAGGCCAGCACCAGGCCCGCAGTTTCCCACGGAACTTGTCACTAGCCGGACCTGCGTGGACTTGAACCCATCCAGGCGGCTTTCCACAAGCCAAGCGATCGCTCTGTGCCTCGGTTTCCCCATCTGCAAACATGGGATGGTGCCAGCACCTGCCTCGTGGGACTGTGAGGACCAACTGATGGACAGGCAGCCCGGGGGCTGAGCCCGGGGCAGGCAGCCATTCCGGCCAGAGCCAGCGGGCTGGAGTGTACAGCCCTTTCTCTCCTCAAGGTCTCTTCCTCACTTTAAAAACAGAAGGAACAACCTCAGTAAGTGCTGAACCTTCATTCCCCCAAAGTTAAAAAGGAGGAGAGACTCGTACTGCTGAGCAGCTGGTGAGCTGGCGCTGCTGCTCTGAGTGGACTCCTGCCCCTTGGTTGTCCAAGGCTCGCCACCTCTTCTCAGGACTCGTCCCTACCCCTTGCCCCGCCCCCCGGCACCCAGGGCCGTGTGACAACCACACCACGCACCTGAGGGCACCTCCTGCGCACACCCAGTGACGTGACTGTCCTAATTCCCCAAAGAACCTGGCTCAGAAAGCCACCGGCACAGGACAGAGCCACCCACTCTGGCTGCCGAGACGAGCACCGTTGCCCCCGCGAGCTGATTCGAGTTGCTAAGGGGCTGTTGCTAAGAACTCTGTGCTGTGCTGGGGAGTTGAATGGAACCAGTCCAGGAAGGCTGTGGGGGCGGGGGAGGGGGGAGATGTCCCACAACAGCAAAAGCCTGGGGGAGTCACATTCCTGGGCAGGGGGTTCAGAATGCCCATTAGCCCACAAGCTGGGGCTCAGGGAGCATGGACCACCCCCCAGGGCACACCGGACGGGCGAGGGCCATGGGCTTCCACCACAGAGACCCCACGATGCTGTTTGCAAAGTCCTTTCAGAGGCTGAAATGGAACAGCTCAGCTCCTTTCAAGAAATACCTGTGTCCCCCGACCCCGATTCCCCCAAGCCTCACTCGGTCCTTTCTCAGGGGCCAGTGGTGGGCAGCGAGGGGCCCCACCCTGCTCTGAGTACTCCCCGGCCACTCCGTAAGGGACCAGACTGCAGAACCCCATCCCTCACTCGTCACAGGGAAGGGCTTACACTGTGTTAGCTGTTCTGCAAAAATCACTCCATTCATTTTCCCGAGCCGCAGCATGCTTGGTGATAAACGCACTTAAATCAGGACCTGAAGGCGGAGACCGCGGTCCTCCTTCATCATTTACGCAAGTTCTTGCCTCTTAACTCGACGGAAAGTAACAAGAACAACTTGTCAAGTCTGCAGCTACAGTTCGAGATAATGGGCTTTAAAAAATCATCCCCTCTTTCCCGGGAGGAAGGAAAAAAGACACCCTCTTTCTTTGCGAGGGCCACCCCTTCCTCAGCTGCTTTTAATCGATGTCCTCCGTCGGGGGCGGGAAGGTGAATCTGCCCCCCCCCCCCCCCCCCCCCCCCCCCCGTGCGGAGCGGCGTCTCCAACAGCAAAGCCAGACTCCGAGGCCTCTTGTTATCAACAAAGGTGTTTCTAAGCACCTACCACAGACGCTCGATGCAGTCCTTTCAGAGGTCACCCCGGAGAGCAGCTGAGGGCTGTTACCCACCGGGTCTGCACATGGCCACGCAGGGGCACAGCAGTGTTTGTTGCTGTCATTGCCGGTGGCATTTGTTCAGGCAGGAGTGGGAAGCCTGCCCTCCTCGGGTTTCGGGGCCCGTCTGGTGCAGGCTGGGCCTCAGGAGGAAGCCAGGACTCAGAGCGGACCATTCCTGAGCAGCCAGGCATATCTTTTTCTTGTTTTGCTATGTGACATCGCCTAGATTCCAAAAATTGGCATTTAATTCAATTTAAAAAAATACTCTGCGTGGGACAAAGCCAATGCACCCGTGAGCTGGATTCACTCTCCAGGTCCCACGCTGCACCCTCTGGGGGCATCGGCCGAGCCAGACCGGAGCAGCCACCCAGGCTCTCACGGTCCATCGTCCAGGTCGCCAAGGACCAGCCAGGTAACAGCACGCGACTGTGGTGCGGCAGCAGGGACTCCCCCCAGCAACTCTGGGGGACTCGGCTCTCTCCTCCTCAGCTGCTGACTCCTGACCTCCCGCACGGGCACTGCCAACCGCAGGCCCAGGGCAGCCCGCATACCCAAAGAGATGTTCCCCCCAAAGAAATGTAAGTCTGATTTCACGGGGAAGCAGAGTGAAGACGGGCAGGGTAAAAGCACTCTGCCGGGCGTGCGTCATTTCTAACAATCAGAGACAAAACGGCGTCTGTAAAAAGGACAAAGTGGCAACAACAACAACAAAATGTCTCCTTTCCCACAGTGAAAAAAAAGAGAAAGAAAGAAAACACCTACTATCAGAAATTGCCCTTTTTAACCTTCGAAAGGTTTTCCTAAGTTGCTGCCTCCCCTCCCCAATTCCACTTCCAGCTCCTGATACTCTGACACCCCCGGGGCCCTGGGGCCCCGGGGCCCCGGCCTAGAGAATCTGCGTCGAGCAGGAAGGAACACAGTGGCCAACGCTCCTGCAAGAAGCACCTGGAGAACTTGCGGGAGTTATTTCCGGCTGCTGTTACTCCTGGAACTTGCACGGTCGCTCTGGGTGCTGTCGGGTTCCCGGGGACGCGGCTGGGAACAGTAGCGCCTGCCTGGCTCCGAAGAGGCTTTCCAGCATTGTCTGCAAGTCGCCGGAGCCCCGGGGTGAGTTGAGACAGCCTGAGAGTTTTACACGAAGCACGTGTTTGGAAGGGGAGACTGTTAAAAAGAGCAGCTCGAACTCTGGCCCAGAGGCGGTTTTGTTTTTGGGTGTTTGGGGACACGTCGCAGTATAGGGGGCGCTGCTCCATTGCCAACATGGAGGAGCTTACGCTTTGGTACATTTTTTGTTTGTTTGTTTGTTTTATTTGCGGCAGGGGCAGAGGGTTCTAGCATGTCTCTCTCAACCCCACCTGGACTTGTCCAGCCTCCCTGGACAGCCCCTGACTGCTGCATGTGACGGTGGACTTGGGTGTATGAGGACAAGGACAAGGACAAGGACAAAGGTTACAGGAACAGACACACACACACAGTGACTTCAACAAAATCAGTTTACTTCTCTCTCCTGGACAGACCACCCAGGGCTAAGCCTCCTGGGGTAGGAACTTGTCTCCACCCCAGGAGGGGGCCTGGCTCCTTCTGTCCTTCCCAGTGACGCCCTTAACATTCTCATGAAACACGGTGGTTGCATCAGCTCCAGACATCACGTCCAACATCCAGCCAGCAGGAAGGGTTGCAGACTACGGAAAGGCGCTTGCTTTCTGAGGACACTTCTGGAAGATGCCGTTCGACACACCTGCAGAGGCAAACGGCCACGCCTAGCTATAAGGAAAGGCACTTATTCCAGGTGGCCATGTGTTCCTTGTAAATCAGCGTCCTATTTTTTAGGAAGGAGGCGGTTTATTCTTAATTGATTATCACGGGTCAGGGGCCACGTGCCTTTACACGTGACCCTCACAACCACCGTCCACGGGGGCCTCTCAGCCCCCTTTGGTCAGGGAGGAGTCAGAGGCCCAGAAGCCTGGGCCATCGAGGTGACGGCGAGCTGTGGGGAGAGTGGCTGGGCCGCTCCCGAGTCAGGGGTAGCCTGGAGTCTCAGAGGCGCGCCCCACTACCTTCCACCCCCCACCCCCTCCCTGCATGCTAACTCTTGGCACTCACACTCCAGCTTCAAACCAGCTCGAGGTGGCTCTCGCGCCCGGCCAGCCCGCCCAGGCTTTCCCAACACCCAGGCATCCCGTGCCCCTTCTCCCTTGAGAGACGCGGTTCGAGTTGACAGGCACCGACTCAGGCCCTCTGCGCACCAGGCCCTGGGAAGGCCTGCGGCCACACTGCCCGCCACACAGGTGCCAGCCAGCCAGCGGGTCGGAGAAAGGCAGCCTGACTTTTAATTTCGCTCACAGAATTTTCCTCTCTGGCTCAAAAGGTTGTGAAAATTAGTTGTTAACCTTTAAAAGCCAGAGGGTTCTCCTAAAGATCTGGGCATCTGCCTTCCTTGAAAAAAGAGGAAGGTCCTTTACCCCAGGCCTATCTTCCATGGGGACCGAGCAGCAGTCACCTCCTCTGGCCAGGATGTGTCTCCATGGAGACCCTGCTCCCACCTGGCCTGCTTCTCCAGCTTCTCCTGCTTCTTCCCTCCACCTGCCCGGCTCAGTGGCCATTTGAATTTATGACCTGTGGGGAAGGGAAATGACAGAGCGCGCAGCTCCAGGCAAAGACGGTAATAACGGAGTTTCAAGCTTCTACAAGCCCCCAGTACCTGCTACATAGATAAATAACCGAGAAGGACCTCAGGGCTATTAATCCAGGAGCTTTTATCATTATTAAATTGGAGAGAAAATTGAAACAGTGGCTGGAACGGCTGTTTGATCCACAGCAGAGGGATGTTACCAGTGACATTTCTGGGGAGCAAGCTGATGAACACGGACCTCGGTGGTGTCCCTGTGACAGCCATTGTCGGGGACTGCCTCTGGTGCATGAATTTCTGCATTCGTCACCGACGCCCCGGCGGGGTCGCTCCGGCCTTTCTCTCCTGGCGGGGGAAGGGCTTTGAGGGCTCAAAGGCGTATCTTGGGGGTGTGAAGTGAGTGATGGAGGGTTACTTAGTCAAAAGCTTTGTTGCCAAATACACGTTTAACTCTATAACATCCTAAGAGCAGGCTTTGGATTTTTTTAGTCTTTAAAGGGTTTCTACAGATATGATAATACAGAAATTGCCACATTTGGTTTTGGGGGGGGGGGTTTGCCCTTTATCTATAAATGTTAAGCTGGTTCATTTATCTTAATTCATGGAAACATCACAATACTTATGACTTGTATATGATAGAAACAGTTCCAAGTAAAATATGAGACAGACTTCGCAAGAAGCAGCCTGAGAAAAATCTGAGGATGGACAGATCAAGGCCTGTTCCTGAGTGTGTGAGCTGGGAGGCCATTTAAAAGGGACCCCCAAATACACTAATTAATACAATAATTAATACAAGACACAAGTTTACTTTCTATTTCCCATAAGGATGCCTGAGCTGGTAGGGTAGTTCTAAAACTCGCTGTGCGTGGTTCCATCTCTGAGCCCAAAGTGGCTGCTTTGGTTCCCACACTCTCAGCCACATCCCAGCCAATGGGAAGCAAAGATCCAGGAAGCATGTTTTTAACGAAAAGACTCAAGTGTTACATGAATCACTTCTCATGTCTCGCTGGCAAGAGCTGAGTCACACAGCCTCTCCAAGCTGCAGCGGATTCCAGGAAACATAGCCTTCAGCTGGGTCTCCATGTGCTAGACGTGGGCACTGCGCTGTGACAGGTGGGAGGTGAGAAAGGACCCTGGTGGCCGGTCACACCCACACCGGAGAAGGCAGCTCTCCTGAACTTAAAACACAACAAGTTCAAAACGTTCACATCCATCCTGGACACAATGTTGACGTCCTGTCAGATGTGCTGCACCAGTGACTCTGGGAGGAAGACGGGGCGGGGGCGGGGGGGGGCGCGTCTGGGAGGAGGCTGCGGTGCCATGTGAGCCCCCGGGTTAGACTACGTGGAAGCCTGTGGCGCATCACTCAAACCGTGGGTTCTGCATGTGGACACTTTGTATCTGAATTCTGCATGTCTTCCTTTGGCTGTGTGACCTTGGGCAAGTGAGTCAACCTCTCTGTGCCTTCGCTCTTTATTGGCAAAAATAAGACACAAATAGTCCTGATCTCAGTGAGTCGTTGTGAAAATTAAATGGCGTGATGATGGCCAAGCTCACTGAGTCCCAAGCATCTGCCTGTACCCCAGACAGTGGGGGAGAAGGGAGATGAAGGGGGGCTCATGCTTATGCCTCACAAGTCGATGTCCATGAAGTGACATCTGAGTGCCCAGCAATTGGTCACACAGCTTCACCTCGCTGCAAGGGAGGCGGGGAAGTGGAGTTTTGACATCTTTTTTTCTCCCCAAATCCCCACAGCACAGCCCAATTCGCACTCATGCACACCCCCAAATGCTATTTCCAGAGCTGGGTTTTTTTTTTTTCTTGCTGTTCTTTCTGTGATCTTTGCCATCCTGGCGGTAGGTAGGAGAAGTCCTTGCCAGTAAGTTTCACCATGAACTTGGAAACCAAAGATCAGCCCGCTTAGCTGAACAGTAAACGGTTTCTAGGGCTCTGGAAGCTCTGGGATTTGAAGGCACGCACAAGCTTTCTGGGAAGACTCGTGGGTCTGCTCCTAAATTTCTCCAAATGAGCCACTCAGAGCCCTCTCGTTCAGCACAGAGTACACAGTCACGGGGGAAACTGTGGAGCTTCGAGCTTGCCTCGGGTGGCCCACGGGGCTAGGAAAAGCACTGCAGAATCCCCCCGTTAGTGATGTAAGTGATCAGTTACACAGTCGCAAACAGGGGCTCCTTCTGCAAAGAATTTTGCTGGTAATACTCCGCTGTTCCGGGAGCGTCGCCATGGACTCATTACGTGCTGGGGGCTGCCTGGAGTTGCCTCCGCTACACGGGGCCCCAGGGCTCTCTGCAGCTGAACCGGAATCATACGCCAGGGTCACGCATTTTCACTGTAGGGCCCAGATGTGCGGGAGGACGTTGAAGATAAAGACAATTGGGAAAACGGGTGTTTTTTATTCATGTTCTGCCACGGAATGAATTCTATCCCCCCAAAAATGCACGTGTTGAAGCCCTAGCCCCCCACATGATGGTGATTGACATGGGACCTGGTTAGGGTCTGATGTGGTCATGAGATTGGGGCCCCCAGGACGGGGTTCAGTCCTCACGAGACGAGAAAGAGATGCCCAAGCTCTGTACCCACCAGGTGAGGGCCCAGGTGAGGGCCCAGCGAGGAGGCGGCCGTCCGCAGCCAAGGAAGGGCGTCCTCGCCAGGGCCTGGCCCAGCTGGCACCCGGGTCTCGGACCCGCGGCCTCCAGGGCTACGGGATAGGAAGCCTCTGCGGTTGACGCCCCTGCCCCGTCTGCGGTGCTTTGCTACGGTAGCCCCCCGCCCTGGACCCCGGCACACCCACTCTTCTTTCTCTTACAGAGTTTAAGCAAGAAAATAAACACTGGAGTTAACATTTTCAAAGCAGGAACAGCTGCTACCTTAGAACGAGTTGAGCCAAGTTTGAAGGAGGAAGCGGTGCTGCGGGACCACGGCATAACCAGGCACGGGTCCTGAGGGGGGCACAGACTGCAGAGCTCCAGGTGGGTGGTGACAGCGAGACCCGGGGGGCCGGCCGGAAGAACTGCACTCGGGGGTCCAGGTCCGGAGTGAGGGCAGTGGCATTATAAACACAGGTTGGGCCTGAAGGTCAACTGCAAACAGCTCACTGCAGATGACAGCAGGTGAGGGCCCCAAGATTAGCAGATTCCTCTGACTCTGACTCAGCACAGCAGAGTCCCCAGGGGACAGGAAAGCTCTGTCACCATGACGAAGGGGACTGTGGACGCCACAGAAACCGTGTGAGCAGTGAACTGCAGCAGCCAAGGAGAGCTCAGCCTACCCCAAACGGGGCAAACGTCAGCCATTCTGATCAAAAGCAGGAGAGACCGCCGCCTGGGTCACACGTCCCCTGAACTGCATGTAAGAGACATGTTCCTGTGCTGGGTTTGGGGGACTCGTCAACCCGCCAGACTCGGGCTCAGGGCAGGCGGCATCCAACGCAGCCGACAGGGGCCCCGCCATGGAAGGACCTGGGGAAAGGGCTTCCCAGGCAAATGGAAGGACCCACGGGCAGACAGTGCGGGGTGCGGCTGACGGGCAGCAGAGCCGCGCCCCGGGAACCTAGGCCGCGTCACTGAGCAATGGTGCCCCAGTGCGTTCAGTCAACATTTAGAAAGGATGCTTTCTTGGGTCACAGCTTCCTTAGGGACTAGGAAAGCAGTTGGTGACCCACCCCACCCCACCATCCAAACACTACACTTTGCGCCTGGTGGGTGATGAGTAGGTGATAGAGGGGGATGGAGAAAAGAGCTAGGAGGGAGGGCCAGCCTGTAGTCGCACTTCCTCTGTTGTTACAAAGTAACTGGATAAATAAAGTATTCTGAAACATAATAGCACAGCCACACACTGACAGAGAGGGGGCGGGGAATCCAGGGCTCCTGAGCGCTAGATAGAACCAGTTCAAGCCCCCAGCCCACCTCGAGTGGAGGCCCCAGCCCATCCTAGAGGTGTGCGTGCATGCACGCGTGTGTGTGGAACGCAGCTCACTGATGAATGGTGCAGACGCAAGCCTGCAGAACCGACTGCAAGGACTCAGAAGCTGTGAGACCTGCTGACCTTCAGGAAAGGGAGCAAGAGGCGCTGTGGGTTCGAGATCAAGCCCAAGGGTTCTGTGTGCTGAAGAACTATTGTTTGACCAACCGTCTGCCAGGCTGGGTGCTGAGCGTGCAAGAGTGGCCCTTGCACTTGTGGAGCAAATGTGGCAGGGAGACAGGGAACACGTATGTCACAGAGACGACACGAGAGGCAGGCTGGAGGTAGCGGACTGCAAAGAGGAACCGGCGCAACCTCGCAGAGGCCAGAGGCCAGCAGTGGGTAGGCTGCAGAGAGGACGTCTGGGCAGGTGTCTCTGAGGAAGGACTCTGAGCTGCAGCTGGAGGGGATGGGGGAGGTGGGGTAGGAGGAGTGTGAGGTCCCCAACACTCCTAGTTTAGGGATTGGCTCAGAGGTCCCACCAGGCTCAGCCCACAGTGACACATGTAACTGTGACTCGGGACAGCAAAGGGAAGAGACCCAGAGTGACATCTGGGGCCCGGGCTCCAGCCTGCAGAGCCCCTCCCAGGGCGTCCCACACAGGACCTGTGGCTGCACCCGTGGGGGGGTGTCGTCCCCAGGGAAGGCGGGAGAGACCCAGCGTCTGGCGTGTTTCCCTGGGGCTGGTCCCGTCGGAACCGTCCGCTGGGCACTGACCGAAGCCCCAGATGCCAGAAATGAAGCCGTGTCGGCACAGAGCGCCCAGTTTGCCCACACAGTCTGCACACAGCGAGCCCCTCACTGACCAGAGGACGTGGGGACTCTCCCAAAACCCAGAGCCCACTCCACCAGCAGCCTTCGCAGGGAGCACGGCCCAGGCCTGCAGGGTGACTCAGTGAGGTCTCCAGGGGTGTGTCTTCCTTGTGGCGCAGCCAGTGTCCCCACGGGAAGGTGGCAGGGAGGGTGTCTGGTACACTGCACCCACACCGCCCCTCCCAGTCGACCTCCCATCCCCTGCCTTTCCTGTGGTATCTCCGCACGGCGCAGGGCCCTCGGTCAGCCTTTCTCGATCTTGAGAACACAAGAGTCTTCCAACCTTGTGCTGGACCAACCACTCAGGACAGGAAGTGACCTGGGTTTCCCACATTGTCACCCCACAGAAGCAGTTCCAAAAGCCAAGCATGGCGGGGGCCAGGGGGCAGGGGGCTTGCCCGTGGCCCTGAAGATCAACTGAGTCTGGTAACAAGGCAGGGAGCCCCGGCAGGTGCGTGACGTGACCACATCTGAATGCAGAGGGCGGGGACGGCCACCGTCAGGCGGACTGGCCTGACTCCTCACGTACGTCCCACTTTCTGTGCTGAGAGTTCCTGGCAGCTGTCCCATCTTCAGGCCACATCTGTCTCCCTGGTCATGGCGCCACCCAGCAGCCTTCTAGATGCTGTCACCCCGCCCCGCCACCACGGGTGCCCCACGCAGGGTCCTTCCCTGGGAGCAGGCGGTGAGATCACAGAAGACAGTGACAAGGAGAGACGCTTCTATGTGCTCCTGTGAAAGACTCCAGAGCAGAATTTGCCTTTTCTCAGGACCTGGGCAGACGGATTACGTCTGGCACTGACACCCCGAAGCAAACACGGGGGTGCCCGAGGCTTTATTCCAGGAACGAGGCTGCGGTGACTCGGGAAATGTGAAAAGGGCTTTGATGAATCCAACACGATCGCCGGGTGGCTCCTCAGGCGGTGTCCTATCTCGTGGCACCGGAAGGCCCCGGAGCTCCAGATCAAGATTGTGAACAGTGGAGCCAGGAGCGGCCAACTCTTCCTTCACCCGGTTCTCATACCAGAAGAGAGTAGAGCTGGCAAAATGCTAATTGATCCCATTTGAGCTTTGCAGTGTGCTCAATCAAGTTCACGGTCATTTCGGTCCCTCCTCACCATTAGTTGCTAGAACTCAAGTTCTGAGCCCGGCACCTCCCAGGAAAGCTCGCACTCCTGGCTTCCTATTCCGACATTTCTCTTCATTAAATTTTAAAACATTCCTGCCCTCAGACATCCTTAACCAATGAGGTGCAGCCCACGTGGGGTAAGGCGTCTGCGGAAGTGCTGGCTTGTCCCTGGAAGAGAACCGCTAACTTCTAACCCCGTCACCTCGATTAAGCGCCTCGTGGGCCAGAGACGCAGAGCGGCTGCCGTGAGGCTGTGAATGTGGGCGTGGGGGTGAGGGAGGCACAGCCATTAGAACATAAAATATGTGTAAAGGGCCTGCTGCACTCACTAAGTGATTAAAAATGTAATCTTCCTGAAGAAATGGGCTACATATTTGTTTATATTAATGTTAATAACTCGTTAACTAATGATAAATGTATGATAATTTATGCCAAGTGGAATACAGTGTGCCCTAAAGACAGACTCAGTAAATGGGAGCTTATGCTCGCCCGAGTCGAGAGCAGACACATTAATAACCATATTCTTTCACTGCGGCGAAGATGACTGTATGCAAATTATATGCAAAGTGTCCACAGCAGCCAAATCCTGGCCAGGTGGGGGCCCGGAGCAGGCGCTCCTGGCAAAGGTCCTAGGAAACCATCTCCCCCTCTTGTCTGTGGCTCAGAAATCCGTGTCAGAAGGCAGGAGAATTTTCCGGAGCGTGTTCTTTGGGCACGTTGCAGATTCAGGGCTGTCCATCTTGGCTTCTCCAGATAAACAGAATTAATAAAATCCCCCTAATGGCACACTGCGTGCCTTTAGACATCATTAGGCCAAACTATTTCTGCAAATTCAGAAATTATTATCGTTATCACTCACGCTAACAATTCTAATTTAATCCACGCTGATACATCGCAAAGGAGTCTGCCGGCATTCACAGCGGTCTCTCTTCCCTCCGACATCACGACCGCCACCCCATTGTGCAGACACAGCGCCACACGCAGATTCAGGACGTGTGACTTATCATCTGCGGCAGACGCAGCGGACCAGCTGGCCGGACCTGCGGCCTCCCACCTCGCCGACACGGAGGGCAGGGAAGGAGCCCGCCTCCCTTCGAGCCCCGGGAAGGGACACTTTCATTTGGGAGGTGGAAGCATGGTCCTTCCGCCTTCTGTTGCAAAGCAGGGATCAGACTCAGTTGTGGCCACGGAGAGTTCAAGGGAAACCTGCCAGACGCCTGTTAGAAAAAAAATCCTTCCCTGATCAAAGAGAAACAAAGTATTCTCTACTCCTGGCTGGGTTCTTGCCTTTGGAAGCAGGGTGAGGCGGTGAGTCATTCTGTCACTGTGGGGGAGGCCGAGGGGCAGCACCCTCCTTGGGGGCCTCTCGGGTGGGAGACTCAGCAGCTCTGGGCTGACTGGGCTGTGCCGACTGGACTTCCGGCCCCCTGCAGCCCCCAGTGTGCCCCAATGCCACCCACTAGCTCAGCGGTGGCTTCCAGTCACCATAAGAATGGGGCACTGAAGAAACAAGGACTGTGGTCATAGAGAAGAAACCCACGTGGGGTCCTCCAGGGTCCAGTGGCTTTCGGTAACTTCAGAGCCATAGAAACAAGTCACCCAAAGAGCAGGCATGTCACCCTGCTGTCCTCTTGTCCCGGGAGGTGGGGACAGTGGCGATAAGGCCTTTGGGAAGGGAACTGCTCACTGTTGACCGGAGGAAGGAAGGAGTTTTTTTACAAGGTTGGTGGGACTGAAGCCCACCGAACACACGGCTCATCCAACCTCGGGACCACCCTGTCCCCATGATGTCACCCACGTCTCCCAGCCTCAGCTCCCTAGTTAGCTCCCTATCTGGACCCTCAGCTGCCCCGGCCTCTGACAGCTGCAGGCTTCTGGCTTCCTCGCTTCCAGTTTCTAAAGCTTCTACCTTCAGTCCTGCCATTGAGTCTCGTTGGCCTGGTATGGGGGGTGGGATCCCCTGTCCACACCTCAACCAACCACTAGACAGGGGCAGAGGACCCTTTGGTTAACCAGCCCTGGGCCAGGACACCGGCAGCGTAGAGAGAGATGGCATACTGCCCTAGAAGGACCCCCCGCTGTCTCTGCTGTGTGCACCCGCTGTGATGAAGTACAGCCATCTCAGCATCGCCTGCATCTACCAGCTTGAAGATGTAGGCAGCCTGCAAAAAATTACTTTGTAGCTATAGCTGCTAACACACGCAATTAAGGCTACTATTCACAAATCTATCTCCTCATTGATTGGGAATTTTGCAAAGCAGAGAAGAAAAAGCAGACACAAGGGGCGGGGAGGGGGAGAAGCTGTCAGTAACCCAGAAGGGGAAGGAATTTGTCTCCAAGACACTGACTAGGGAGTGGAAAACGCGACTCTGGTGCTTGTCGATTGTCACTCACAGCGACCCGTGTGGTCGCTGGCAGCTCACGTCTCTCGGGAATGTCGTGTGATTTATAGGGCACAGGTGTGCTGCCTGCGTCTAGAAATCATTTGTGTTTTTACAGAGGCTGCTTGGTCTATTTGCAATATGTACATTTGTAGCAAATATTTTCTGATAATTTTCTCATTTGGCATTGCCCCAAAGACAATTTATTCTCAAGGATATTACTTTTTAATGGGAAAGACACTGGTCGTACCCAAACTAAACTCGGGTCCTGAGTGTTACTTACAACGTAGGGGTTTTCTCGTGACGATTTTAGAACACGTGCACATGAAGATATTTAAATCACTAGGTTTACAAACAAAATGCCTTTGAAAGATTTCTGTAGTAGAGTCAGGTGAAGAAACAGCGCCTTCACTTTGTCTTCCTCAGTGCCTTCACGGAAGAGGGAGGGGGGACGTGTGTCCCCACACCGGCCTCGCTCAGCCGGCCTGAGAGTGGCTTTCCTCCCTCATGAGAAGCGCTGGGTGTTTCTGATTTGTGGTGAATGTCTTTCACCGGAAACATAACCGTGGGCCGTGCATCCCCACCACGTGTCGGTGTGGCAGTGCGTGGCTTTTCACGGAACACACGAGGTGGTCGGCACTGCCTGTGCACGAACAGCCAGGTGACATGGGCAGGTTGGAGGCGGCCCCGCCAAAGCCCCCGTGAGGCCACGTGAGCACATCTGTCACCTGTGACCGCACACACCCTGTACCCCGAAACACCTAGCTTTCCTCTCTTCGGACAGAAACAGAGCCCTTGCCCAGGCTTGAGATTAAATAGCCATCCCACCAAACGCAGATACTAAGTGCTGACGTTTTTACGAGCCAATACAATTCGGGTGTCCAGCGCGCTCTTCAGCAGGGCCGGCTTCTCCATTAGAGAAATTGCTACAGAGGATCCGTGGCCTAAAGACGTGGCCATAAATCAAGATGAAAAGCCACGGGAGAGCCGCTATTAACTCAGAGATGCCGATACTGTCGTCCCTAAATCACTTCTCAGTCCAGGTAAAAATGAGCAAATAAAGCCACTCCGGGGTGAGCCGTGGGGCAGGAAACCGCCCTCGGGCCTTCTGAAGTGTCTGGGATGGAAGGCGGTGTGCGGTGTCCGGACCCCACAGGCTCCAACGCCACAGCTCCGCCTCCTGCAAGGGCACTGCCTGGCACGCAGCTCAGTCCACGGGGCACCCCTCACTCGGGCGCCAAGTCGGGCCCCATCTGGGGAGTCAGAGAGCCCAGGCTTCATACAGACGGGGTGCTGGAGGGGCGGCCAGGCTGCGAGAAAAAGTACCTGTGACACTTTCGATCAAGGTGTGCTCCGAGTAACAGGCTCCGTCACACACACACCCAGTCACCCGTCCAAGGACACTTGGGTGGGGCAGGCGGTGGAAAGCACGGATACGGCCTCAGGTAGACCTGCGCACCCAAAACACACGTGATGTCATCAACTAATGTCACCCCAAAGATTACTTTAAAAAATAATAAAATACAACATGAAGCAATAAGAAACAAGCTCTTAGAAGTTAATTTTTCACTAAATTTCTTGGGGTAACACTGGTTAACTCTATAGGAAAATGCCTTTTGAAAAGATTGAATGTTATAAAACATGTATATTTTATCACAGCGAAGTACTGGAAACAGAGAAATGCTGAACCAAACCACAGACAGTCCCCTGGATGGTGTGAAGGGGGACCCAAAAGACCCAGCCTGGGGGCGTCGGGCTCTGTCCGAGGCCAAAGCCTTCAGTGCCCGGGACGTGCGGGCCAACCAGACAGGTGCCGTGGTGAACGGCCTTGAGTCCTAGAATCGCCCCTCGAGCGAGTAGGGAGGAGCCCCCACCCACCGGCACCTGCGCTTCCCATGCACACCACACTACATGGATGTGCATGTATGTATACACATGTGGACAGCACCCCGTGCCGGCCCGGTGTGAGGACAAATGACCCAGGAAGTCAAGTTTCTGGAGCCTGGTGGCGAATTCCTTCATTTAAATCTATGCCCAGATCTCAGTAATAACAAATGAAAATAAAAGACACAACCTTCCAAGGTCAACCCGTGAAGCAAGTTCCCCTCAGAGAAAGTACCGGTAGGAGGACGCCCCGATGAGCACTGGCCAGCAGAGTCCAGTCCCCGGGGCTGAGCCTGGTGGGGACTCGTGCAGCCACCCCGGCTCAGCCCTCCCCACCCGGGACCCACGAGCTTCTGTCGCTCCGTCTGCACTGAACTAGGCATGCCTGTGGGACCACTGTGACAATCAGCTGAGACAACCTCCGGGTCCAAGGATGGACATGCGCCAAAGGCTCAGGGTCACTCAGAGTCCATTGTTGACGTGATCACTGAATTGGAGAAGAATCTCCAGCTGAGTGTGTGACTCTGACCGGTGAGAAGCTACAGAACCGGACCACTTCAGGTCCTTCGGCGCCTTCCCAGAGCGGAGGCTCAGATTTGGAAACATAAGTATACAAACACACAGACATGCACACACACACACGAATGTAACACATTACCTGTTACATAGTATATATGTGCCCTCTGCAGCTGCGCACGCCCACACGCTCACGTGCATGCACGCGAGAGTATAAAAGTATCCTTTTTGAAAGGCTCATCCACGTAGTCGCCACGAGGCAACACGCTGCCCGCCCTGCAGAGTATCGAGTCTCCACGGGAAGGAACACAGGCTCCCGGAGCCTGGCGGCCATGTCTAAGATTGGGAACAGAAACGGAACCACCCTGGGAGGGTGTTTCAGAACCCCCGTCAGGCTGTCTAATTAGATTGAGTGACTTCTTATTTCTCTCGCTTGGAGCCCGGAGACGGTGAAATCCCACTTTAATCAACGCCGAGTCCCCCACCCCTCGGGGACAAAGTCTCCTCCCAGCCCTGTGTTCTTCCTTCTGCCTGGGTCCCTCCTGCCTCCTCCCGGATGGTGCAGAACACGCCGAAATGTTAATGCTCTCTGCAATTCTCATGGAAACGTCCTCTGAAACTTGCCTGCATTCTCTCCTTTCGATAAAGTCATGTTTCTCAGGGTCAAAGGCAAAGAGGAGAGAAAACATGAAAACAGGGAGAGGCTAGGAGGTGACTACAGCAATACCAGATATAAATTATGTTTAAATGAGAATTCCCCCCAAAGTACCAAAGCAATAGCTGCAGAAATGTCCTGCGGGGTGAGTAGGTCTCTAGTCTTATTAATAAAAATTAAAATAATACATGAGGTAGCTACAAATAATAATGATTATCATAATAATAATAATTTTTTTGTTTTCATTGTGTAATTTGTTTCTACTTTTTATAATCCTGGTTTCCGGTTTATATTTGCAATATAAAATTTTGTTATAAAGTAATTTTTATTTAAAAAGGTATCTCTTTACAGAAAAAAAGAGCATGAAGCAAATAATCATGTTGTTGGTACCAGATGTGGTAAGAATTGCGAAGGTAAAATGCAAATGACCGCAGTTTGGAAATTCGGGGCGCAGCTCACTGACATGGGTCCTCTCGGCCACGCACGCCTTCACGAGACTGTTTGGTTCGAAGAGTACTGTGTTTTTTGGACTATAAGATGCACCTTTTTTCCCCAAATTTGGGAGGTAAATGGGGGTGCATCTTATAGTTTGAATGTAGCTTACCTTGCTCGCTGTGTGGAAGGGGGGCCGGTGGTAGAGCAGGGGTTTTTTTCCTATTTTCCTCCTCTAAAACCTAGGTGCGTCTTATGGTCTGAAAAATACGGTATTTGTTCAATGGACTTGACTGAAAAACCACTGTGATCCTATTAACCAACATCACCTCAAAAATGTAATGAAAATAAAAACAAGAGCCTCCAAAGGCTGATCAAAACCATGCCCCTAATCAACCCACCAGGGATTTTTCTGAGCTGTAAAAAAATAAAGAATACTTTTTAAAAAAGAATATGATTAATAGATAAAGACTTTAAAGAATACTTCTTATTAAACTATTAAATTCCGCCGATCCTGAATTTCCCCAGCTTCCACCTGATTCTGACCGTGGTGGATCAGCACCCATCGGGACGCGGCCCCAGCCCTCCGAAGTGACCGACACCAGGTCTACACCAAATCCACGGGACACACAGAACACGGAACGATTCGCCGAGAAGAATCACAGGTTACAACGCACGGCACTGACACATCAGGTGCCTAATCTAAACGGAAAAGGGTGGAAAAGGGTGAAAACTGCCCAAAGGAACGGAAAGGGAGAGCACGGCGCCTGCGTGGCAGAGACCCGGCCGACAGGAGGTGAGGCCCCCGGGGGTGGGCGGGGTGCCGAGTTTAAACACATTCCTTTTGTAATCAAACACACAATACCGAATGCACGGAAAGTGGCCACTGATGGACGAATAGGACAGACCCTGCAAGGTCCTTCCGTGGCCACTAACAAGGGGCTACCTGGTCTCGATCAGAACTTTACGGACCCGCAGAACGGGTGTCCTGGGGAACTTGTCCCCAGGAAGACACAGGTTTTAACATACCGGAAATGGGACAAGCCTTCCCCGAGGACATCTTATTTTCATTGAAATGCAGGAACTTAAAGCAATTCCACTGTATGTGCTTGGAAAAGAGGGGGGGCGGTAGGGCAGAGAGAGAGAGAGAGACAGAGACAGCTGGACAGATAGGTGAATAGAATAGTGACTGTAATTCAAACAGCGCAGGTAAGCGTGAAATTGGTCTCCCACCTGAGCCCCTGGCGGAGGGAGTGCGAGGCAGGGACAGAAGAGGACCCTGTCTTCTGATGACTGGGCCTCCCCTCGCCCTCCCAATACGACTGCTTTGCTGAGACAAGTGCAGTCACGCTCTCAGGGCTGTTCCGTTCCACTGCATACAGGGCCCAGAGTCCCACCTGACGCCCCGGCTGTGAGCCAGCTCCCTCCTGAGCTGGGCGCGTACCCTTGGGGGCCCTGTGACCGGGCCAGAGCCCCGGCGCTCGGGCCCTGTTTCAGGCCGCCATGGTGAAATCGCACTCGAGGTTCCAGCACAGCCGTGGCTGGCCTGCAGCAGCCCCAGGACCTACCCTGTCCGTCCCCAAGGACACAGGACCACAGGGTCCAGTTAGAAGGCACTGGCACTCCAGTGTGGGTGCTGGACGCCACAGGGAGCGGCACCCCTTTGAGAAAGGAGGGGTCACTTCACTCACAGGACAGGATGTGGGCCACTGCTGTGCTCCAGGACTGGCTCACAGACCCCACCCCAGTGGCTGCAGAAGCCACAGAAGGGCCACCTTGCCGCACCCCCAAAACAGGGAGCTGGTCTGGCAATGTGCAGACAGCCCGTGAGTTCAGCCACGGCCCTCAGACACCACATTCCACGCAAGCAGGAAACCACAGGGCCCAGTACAAATAACACCCCTTTTTTATTACAAACTCTTTTATGACAAAATCATAAGCACTTCACTCTGTAACAGAACAATATCACACTCCAGCATACCGCATGACATTCGAGGTGAAATGTTTAAATTAAAATTATAAATTTTTACCCCTATCATTCCCCTACCAACCCCACTCAAGTAGGCCTTCCTTCTGCTGGACGCTGTATGTGCAAAGCACCACGGGGAAAACATGTAGAAATGAAATACAGGTAGTTTTAAAACACGCATCTGACGTGGCCTGTCTGTGGCTGACGTCTAGAGCCAGCTGACCTCACAGCCCCGCTGTCCTGGAGGGGCGCTCGGGCACTGACCAGAAGAGTCATGCCCACAACTGCCAGACTGGCCCCTCCTGTCACCACACGTAAACTCCAGACACCCGGGCCACCTCTGACATGGCCCCGGGGGGCAGACAGCTGCCCCACCAGGAATGAGGCAGCGAGTTTATGTGAGATGAACCCCGAGTTAAAATGATTCACAAGAGCAAAATCACTGCGTCCTAGAGAGATTCTAGGAGAATTCACATCGAACGGTCCTAACAGGTTTGTCTTGGGTGGCCACTTGGCAGGACGGATGTCCCTCTGGGTCACCCACAAGCGTGCCGTCGCCGTGTCTGCCTCCTTCCATCTGCACGCTTCCCTTCTCAGATTTATTTTCCTTCTTCTTGAAAAATACCTGCGGGTCTCCCTTTTGCTGAAGGTCTGCTGTGACAGACCCGGTTGCTGTTTGTCAGAGAACATCATTATTTAGTCTTCGTCTTGGATAATATATCTTTTATACAGAGAACTCTGGGTTTTGACAGATCTCTTCCCTTCTGCATTTTAAACACAGGTTTCCACTGTCGCCCAAATTTTATTTCTGCCGAAAGTCAGCCGTACGTGTCTTTGTCACTTCACTCGTGTGCAGTGTCCTTTCCGTGCTCACGCGCTCAGGTGTGACTTCTGTCGCACGTCTGTGATTAGACGCTGCTGCTCTGCCTGAGTCCGCACCTTCTTTTCCATCAGTTTTGGAAAATTCCCTCCCCACCTCCTCCCTCCCCTTCCCCGGCCCCCTTGCTCCCCAAACGATCGTCTCCACTCGCTAACCCTAATTTGCACTTACCCCTATCTATGCCCTCCTTCATTTCAGGGACCCCGTCATTCAGCCCTAGAACTTTCACTCGGTTCTTTCATCTACGTTTTCACTCCCCGCTGACTCTCCAGCATGGATTCTACTGCCCCGAATATAGCTATAAGTGCCTCCTGAGACAAAGGGGAGGCGGGGTTTTCTAGAGGAAGTGCCCGCCCTGGTCCCTGATTGGTTGCGTTTTATGAAAATGAAGGATCCTAGTTTGCATAGTCTGATTAGTCTATATTGTACTATTCTGACTGGCCGTTATGGAGCCTCTCTGATTGGTCAGTAAGGATGCAAAGGAGGGTATAGCTGCACAGCTCCCATTGGACAGGGCAGGTCTCAGCCTATTGGTTGGAATACGATTCCAGGAGCTCCTTTATAAGGGTCAGCTGGGAGCCCAGTCCATGGCTCTGCCCTGACCCACGGAGTGAGTGAGAGATCTCCGTTAGAAACAGCTGCTAGACGTTGGCTGTGATTTTCAGTGCATGAACCACAAACAGTAGGGTCCTTCTCAGGGTCAACAGCAGGAAGGAACTGATATTTATGGAGGCTGCCTCTTGCCAGGCCCCACACACATCATCTCCTTTGAATCTTGCAACACTCCCTGGCCTATATAACCTTAGTACGCCCATTATGCGGGATGGGAGTTGAATCAGAGAATGTTCAGCTCTAACAGTTAAGAAAACAGTTGACATTTTACCTTGTAGCTGAACACCCGTCTGAACCAACCCCCCGCCCTGGCTATGCACTGGGCCCCACAGACCCCACTACCTGTCTTATCTAATAGAAATACTGACGAACATTCGTCACAGCCAGAGAACGATGCTCACACCTGTCACAACGGTCTTCTGTTTGGGAAGAGTGTGCAGCTACTGTGTATCAGTAGATCTGAATCCCTGACTAACCGTCTGGAGTTACTTAGTGTCAGGTCCGGAAGTGGTGGTGGGCCTCCCTGGGGCTCCCGTTGATTTTGGCGGGGCCATGGTGGGGAGGACAGAACAGATGTGACTCCCCCGCAGAGGACAGAGGGGCCCCGCCAAGCTCTCTCCACCCTGGGCAGGCCGAGCTCCACGGTGCGCTAAATAACAGCTCAGCTCTGAACCCATCCGTCGGTTTGCTTTTTAACGGCACTGGGCCCTTTCCCCCGAGGAATCTGTGGGAAAACTCACCACACACGTGTGAAACATGAGTTGGCAGAAATGTCAGCCAGAGGCGACACTGAGACCCATGTAAACCTGAGGCAAACACGCACGGGGCTTGGGGGAGAGAGCAGGGAGCTCAGGGCTGCAGTAAAGGTTTGATTTCTGCTTGCTTGTAGGGGTCCAGGTGTGAACAGGACATTGTACAACCTGTTCTCTGGAGGAACCGGAATGTTTTCCAAAATGCTTTCCAAGACTGAGTAAACCACCGGGCAGGTCAGAAACTGGTGTCACTCCATCAAGGGAAACCTCCTGCGGATGTGCCCCAGCCTTCGAGGAACGGCAATGGACCCTCGGGGCAGGGCTGTGTATTCAGGACACGTCACAGCCGTAAACCACGAGTTACTAATATGTATGCCATGCCACAGAGACCAAGGACAATCCCACATGAAAAAAGAAGCAAATACTTAATTAGAGTCCCCTAAAAGAAACAGCTCGAGAAATAGCAGCCAGACCCTTTGACTCACTCTAGATGATTCTTCCACGATGGACCCCCTCCCCCCGCATCACCACCATATAGCATTGGGACCCGGTGGAACTAGAGGTCAGTTTACTCCAGGGGCACAGTGTCTCAATACGCAGGCACACAGGAGCTCAGCTTGGAAACCACAGCCTGCCTTGCGAATGCCACCGTCCAGTGGTCTGGCACAGGCCCAGGCACCCGCTGGCATCTGCAGGGGAGGCTTCTGGAAGTGAGTCACGACCGAGTCTGCCCGGAGAGCTCGCTGGACCACGTGAAAATCTCCATTGTCTCCGGGCTGAATGGCTTCCCGATTATTTGGAAATCAGATGACTTACATTTCACATTTAAGACTTTAAAACCTCTTGACTCATTGCAGACTGTTTTCTTTTGCTTAACCAGTCAAAACAGACTTTCTTCTCGGAGGCCGCCTTCATCAACACTAAGTAGAAACATTGTCCATTTACCACGAGCTGCCACATTGCAGGTTACATTGTACTCACACCAGCATTTGCACCGCTCTCGCTCTCGGGCGAGCGGAGACAACTGTAGCTTTAGCAGCACGCAAGCAAATGCCGCTTCAAGTACCAGGATGCTTACCACAGCATTATTTGCAACAGTGAAACATTTAGTGGCAACAGAAATGTCACCAGTGATAAAGCCCAGAGAGCAGCTTTGGGCTGTGAACCACCTGTGGGTGTTCGCAGAGCTGCTTCAGCACAGGCGTGTACACTGCATACCCCACAACTCCGGGACACACCTCACAGTCAGCGTCAGGGGCCAGTGCCCGTCTCTGCAAGGGCCACGCGCAGTGAATGTCTGGCCCAGGGATCAAGGCCGGAACCGCCAGACTCTGACGCGGGAGAAAACAACAGCCAAAGACACCGCAGGTTGAACCTGGCTGTGCTCCAACACAGTCTCACATTTGGACACCGAAATTGGAATCGCATATAATTTTCACATGTCGTGAAATATTTATGTATTTACTTATTTATTTACAGAGAGAGGAGGAAGGGTGGAAGAAGGAGAGGGAGAGAAACATCCATGTGTGGTTGCCTCTCGCACACCTGTTACTGGGGACCTGGCCTGCAACCCAGGCATGTGCCCTGACTGGGAATCAAACCAGTGACCTTTCAATTTGCAGGATGGGGCTCAGTCCACTGAGCCACACCAACCAGGGCTTTTTAAAGTTTTTTTAGACCACTGAAAAATGTAAAGACTGTGTTTAGCTCACAAGCCTACACAAAGACAGGTGGCTGGTGAAACTGACCCTGGACCCCTGAGCCACAGAGAGCTGACCCTGACGTACCGGAACGCCACCCATGGAAGCCGTGCCTGTCCAGTGACTGAAGGTGCTTTGGCCCAGGCATCAGGCTCTGCCTTACACAAAAATCTGGCTCAAATGTGTGAACAAAGTGTGAAAATCGTCACTCCACCCGCCAACAGCTGCAATAGCTGTGATTTTAGGGCCGGAGGCGGGGTGGGGAATCCTGAGGAAGAGTCAGCAAGTTTTCCTGTGCTTGCTGAGCGTATCTGTTTTCCTCGATAGAAACACGCAACCGCATCTCTTCCGAGGCTGTAACCGTGAGCTGCTCCAGAGCCTGCTGTCGGGCGCGCGCTGCGGTCAGAGGGGTGCCCTGGGGTCAGTCTGGCGGTGGGTCTGGGGGTGGAGAGGACGGTGCTGCGGGGCGGGAGGGGCGAGGCTGGGTGTGTTGCCCCGAATGGCGGTGACCCAAGGGCGTGCTTTACGGTCATTCATCAAACTGTCATTTTTGTTTCGTGGACTCTTCACTTGAGACTATTTTTGATGACAGAAAGAGTTCCAAAAGAAGGTTCTGTGATGGGCTAATGTCCATCCCTATGAATACTCTCCAAACCTCTCAAAGGCCGAATCCGAGGCTGAGCTGGACGGTTAAAACTTAAAATAACTTACGCTGTAATAAACATCAAATCTGAAATGTAACCCTGTAGTCCGCGTCACCTCCACGAGCCTCCATTCAGGCTGACGAGAGACAGAGGCTGGGTTCTTAGCTTCCTGCAACCCTCCTCTCCGCATTCCCTGGTTGCTTCTTGCACGTGCCCTGACCGGGGATCGAACCTGCCGCCCTGGCATATCAGGACAACGCTCCAACCAATCAGACTCCTGAACCACTGAGGCAGACCGGAAAAAGGTCTGCAAGCAGATGCCCTGGCAACCAACCTTTCTGCTCTTCCATAGCCCCATGGCCCTGGTCACCCAGGTCGCCCCTGGTCACTCAGGTCAGCCGGGTCACCATGCCCTATTCTGCTGACTCCTCAGTTCCTCCCCGCCAGCTGCCTCCATGGGCCATAAAGAACAAACCTATTTAGAAAAATGACGCGCAATTTGGAAACAAGCCGAAAAGATTCCTGCCTGCCCTTTCAATGTCCTGCTCAGTCACTGAATAAGTCCCCAAAGTATCCCGGGAGCCACTGGGGACCGGGAGCTGCAGCAGACTCGTCACTGATGAAGGCCCGACTCTGTGCATACAGACGGTAAGCTGTGGACGCCCGTATGTCGCAAACGGCGTTTGTCCGGGCGAAGTGCAAGTAACTTCCGTCTCGCAGGAAGGGGAAGCTCAGAGCATGGCCTCAGCTGGTTCTGCGTTTCATCTCATGGGAAAAAGTGTATCTCTGAGTGTTTCATAGTTGCCTTTGTCCTGCTGGACCAGCCGCTATTCCCTCATCAACAAAACAACTCCGTAATTACTTTGTTACGCCTTGTTTTTAACCTTGGGAGAAAAAAGTTACTCTTGAAAGTTTTTAACTTTATAGAACATGTTACCTTTTGGACAATGATACTCGGACACCGCTGTGACTCTGCCAGAGGCATGTTCTCTGCCTGGTTGTCAACGGCTCAGACAGCCACCAACCCAGGTGCTTTCATCCGCACACGCCAAGCCCCAAGTCAGGGGGGCATTTCAAGTTCAGTAGCCAATGTGGGGTGTCCATCCTTGCCCGGGACTCGTGGGGATCTCGGCATCTGATGATTTCATAGCAAACAGACTCTGCCCGAAGGAGCTGGGGAGCCACCGGCTCCCCGCAAGTGCCGCTTGCATCGCACGGCATCCCTGTGGTGGCCCAGTCTCTCCCTCCAAGCCCGGCTCCATCCTTCCCGTCCGCGCTGCACTTCCATTCCAACAGGCGCAGCGCTTTGCAGTGGCCGCTGCAGAGGCTGACCAGCTATGCATGCCTTTCCTGTCACATCCTGGGGGCGACCCGCTAACACCCTTAAAAGAATTTAGAAATAAATCTAATAGGGGCCTTTCATGCCACAGAATTGTTCATCTGAATTCCATCAGGAGGGGATGCGAGGAGAGCCAGAGGGTGGGGCTGCGATGCCCAGCATGGCTGGGATTTTCGTTGTAGTCACACGAAACACCCGTGAAAGGTGACACATCCTGGGCCAAGGGCTGGGTGCTTTCAGACGCAGCAAGATGAGCTTAGTAAGAAGGAAAAAAGGAAAAAGATAAAGCCAGGGCAGCTGAGTCACTAAGCAGACAGAACAGAGCTCATCCCAACACACCTCGAATCCTGATGGGAAGAGAGGGAGCTGGCTGACCCAGAGCCACTTCCCAGCCATGGAGGGACCAGGACAGATGGCAGTGGGCACCGAGGCCATTCGCCCACTCACTCAGATGACCGAGGCCTCAAAAGTCGGGGAGGAGCTTGGCCTTGGGACAGGAAACCGGCCGGTCGTCAGACAAACACGGGCTGTCTCCCACGTTTGAAAGCGACTGTCCATTTTAGCTTGGGCTGGAGTGTGAGTGACAGGCCGCTGAGCCTGTCTCAGAAGCTGGGTTCGAAGGGAGCTGGTTCCTGAGCGGTCAGGGTGGCAGGGGCGCTGTCGGCTCTAGAGCAGGGGACTGATTTTGCACCACTGTGAAGGGACCGGCACAGGGGGACGGAAGCCAGCGGGCGCCCAGGTGCAAAGCTGCGCGCGTCCCAACGGACGCACTGAGCGCGCCGCCTTCCTGTGCGGAGTGCAGGTGTGGGGCGGGTGGCCTTTCACGTTGAAGTGTGGAGTCCAGGGTGTTAGGTAACCTGCTCGTCAGCTCTTTTGTAAAGCGAAGAATCCCTATGTCACCCATCGTGATGTGTCCACTCTGTGACCGTGAATGGGTTGTCTCCGCTGTTACGTGGAGTTCTCTAAAGCGGAGGGCAGTGAGCCTGGTTCATGTACCCGCAGCATAACGCGGGTGTCCTGAGAGCTGAGAGGAAACGAGAACTCGGAAAGGTTGGGGCTGGCGTGAAATCGCTGGCAGCATACAGTGCCAGGGCGTGGCATCTGGTCGTGTTTGAGGGGAGGCGGTGGAGGAGAGCAGCGTAACAATCTCTTCTGTCCTTCCCTGGGGACAGCGCCGTGGGGATGCGTCCGTCCGCAGAGTCCGTCCTTCTGGCAACGACTGTTCAAGGCTGCGGTGGGTCTGAGCCACGTCTGCAAGTTCCTGGATTGCTCATCCCCTTGAAGTGGGGGCCCAACGGCCCGATGGCCACCGCCCCCCCCCACCCCGTGCCAGCTGGGACCACCGTGTGCTTCCAAGGAGCAGCACGCAGGGGAGGTGACTCCAGCAGAGATCACACAGGACATCGCTCTCCCCTCGTTGCCCGCTCCAGGGGCCTCTCCTTGGGGGAGACCAGCACCACCTGGTCAGAAATGCCAACAGTCCCGACCAGTGGCCCAGGGGCCCAGGAACCAAAGCAAACCTGCCAGCCTGGGACTGAGCCACCGTAAGGCCAGCCCGGCCAGGCTTCAGGTCTCCCAGCGGAGACCCCAGACAGCAGCAGGGAGCAAAGATGAGCCGCCCCTGCAGGCCCTCTCTGAACCCCCGCACTGCGGAAGCCGGAAAACGGTGCCTGGCTCTGTTGTGCTGAGTCACTGTCAGCTGGGGGCTGCGGGTTACACGGAGCTGGTAACCAACACACGGAGCCCACGCCCACAGGCACGCCAGCGCGGCCCTGCGGGAACCTCCCGCTGCAGGCACTGGACGAGGGGCTCTTCCCGCCGACCTGCAGCGCGGGGCCGGGCTGTCTCCCCACCAGGCCACGGGCCCATTCAGCACATCTGGGGCTGAAAACGTGTGTTTGACTTGGCGACAGCGACAAACTGCAGGGACGTGGGGCAGGCGTGGGGGTGGCAGATGGGCAGAGGGGGCTTTGGGGGTGACAGAAATGGTGGACTGTATATGCCTGTCCAAAATCACTGACTATACATTTAAAACCAGTGTTTTTTATTATATCTCAAAATTATGGATTTGGAATGTTTTGATGAGAGGTTCCTGTTTGGATTCCTGTCAGCAAACCCCACACGCACGACGAAAAGCCGTCTGACAGCCCCGGGCGGAAGCTCCCAGATGATCCGCAGGCGTGCAGACTCCTTCGTCCGTGAGCCCTGTTCCGGGAGAGCCCCACCCATGCGGGATGTTGGGGAGCAGAGGGCCTGGGCTGACCCCCTACCTGCCACCCCCAAGCCCCGCGCCCCTGTACCCCTGCTGTGGGTGCCAGCTGCGCCCCGGGTGATTCAAGCGAAGCCCAGGCAGGCGTGTCCAAAGTGCACAGGGCCGCGGGCAGGTGTTTGAGGCTGGGACGAGCTGCTCTTCCTGACATTCATTCTCCAGCAGCTCTGCATTCAGCCACAGACCCTCAGCTCTGGTGTGGCCTCCACCTTTCCAGCTTTGACAAGCCAGGAGTTGGAGGGGCCCCTGGGGATGAGTCGAAAACGTGGCTTCTCTGCCCACAAGAGTGTGGGTCTGCATCCCCAGCGACCGCCTCCCTCTATTTCCAGTCTGGACTCACAGACACGGGCCCCTGCAGTTACCACATTCTTCGGGACCCCTGCACACCTCCTGCCAGGCCCTTCCAACAACAGTCACCCAAAACCAACACCAGATCACTTCCAACTCAGTGACATTGGGGCATCCTCGGCCGGTCACAGTGACAGGGTTAGATCCTCTGTGAGCTGGGAAGGAGACATGGAGCAAAGCTGGTGAGGGCCACTCTCCTCTGCCACAGGAGGGTCTCCCCCGAGGAAACAGCAGGCGTGCAGAGGCAGGGCTCCTAGCCCAGCTTGCACCAGAGGTGGGAAAAGGAAGCAGGCCCTGCCCCAAAATGAGAACTCTGATCACACTGCCTTCTGGACATCCAGGCTGGGCAGCCCATTCCTCTGGGACGCTCTGCCAACCAGCACGCACTGTTCAAAGACACTTTTTTTTTTTTTTTTTTTAGAGAAAGGAGGAGGGAGGGAGAAAGAGAGAAACATCAATGTGTGGTTGCCTCTCGCGCGCCCCCTACTGGGGAGCTGACACACAACCCGGGCGTGTGCTCTGACTGGGAATCGAACTGGTGATCCTTTGGCTCACAGGCCAGCACTCAGTCCACTGACCCACACCAACCAGGGCCGAAAGCATTTCCTATCTGATGGCAGAATAACTTCAGAACTTGCCTTCCTCCCCACCTGAAAGCTTTAAAGGTCTAATTGGCTGCTCCCGAGAAGAAGACGCTGGGAACAAGGGCACATGCTACATATCCGACAAAAGCCAAAGCTGCTCAGTCCTCAGAGAGAAGCCCATGAACGCTCAGTGAGCCCCCCTCTCACCCCCGTGCGTCTGCGAGGGGTGACCTCAAACAGGAGTTTCTGGGTTAAACGCTGAACAGGATGTTGACTGTGTACGCTTGGCTGGGCGAGGCAATTCCCACCATGTCAACCAACCCACTGATAAAAGGTGTACTTTGTGTGAGATTCAAATAAGCTGGAGCTGAACGTGAACTTGGAAATCACAGAGTTCAAACTTCACACAATACAGATAAAGAGAGACTCAGGGCCCCTTTGTAAAGATCAGAAAGCGTGGTCCCATTGTGGCAAGTGTTGCTACGTTCACAAAGAACTGGGTAGGCAGCTCGCCAGTGAAAACGGAAATCTTATTCTTGTCTTGTTGAAAGACCCAAAGTGAGTCCCACGTCTGGTGCCTGATAACTCTGTTACGACAAGACAAGACGGGGTTGGGGGGACACGGAGAAATCCCTGCGCTGCACTTGTTGGGGAGGAGGCGCCCTGGGGACTGAATGGTTCCGACGGTTATTTCCCTTTAATTCCCTGCACACACGCAGGCAGCAAAGACCCTGTATCTTCAGATCTCTGTCTCCTCACCTGAGATGGGGTGGGGAGGGGGCCCCAGGGGAGATGCCTTGTTCTGTCTGTGGTCAGCAGAACAGAGAGGGGGCCCGCCGCGCGCCAGAGGGGAGAGGCTGTCCAGACGGCCGCTCACACTCATTCCACTGATTTGCCGCCGCTCCAGTAGCGGCAGGGACGAAGGCGATGGCCACAGACCAGGACTGACATCGCCTGCCCTGCTCTAGAAACAAACAGTGGGAGTCCAGACCGATTTGTCAGAAGCGGCAGGAAGTTTCGGCAGCACAACTCGAGCACCAGGCTCCTATGTGGCACCTGAAGCAGCGCGGACCCCACTCCTCCAGACCCCGCCCCAGCAGGTCTGAAGTCACCTCCCTTGCGGAGAGGACGAACGAACATGTAACTCTACGGCGTCACATCCACCGGCATCAAAACTAGTAACAGCCATCGTGCGGGCTCGGGTTTCATTTTTGTGGGAGGGGAAAATGGGCTCTTTCTGAGAGTAAGTTTCATAAAGTTTACAGGAAGAACATAATGCAGACGAACTGAGAGTTAAGATGCTACATTTTTTTTAATGTAAATTGCATCCCTCTGTTTTTTAAACCCCCCATCCACTTGTCATAGACTCACCCAGCGAGCTGTTTCTGCCGACCCCTCCTCATCTGCTCCTCCCCTTGCCCAGAGACCTGCCCCCGGCGGGGGTCAAACCCAGACCGCCACCTGTTTTCATGCAGCCCACAGAGTGAATATGGTTTCCACGTTTTTAAATGGCTCCTAAAAACTAAAAGAAGACCCTCTCGCAGCACGCGGAAAGCACAGGAAGTTCCAGCGTCCGAGGGTGTGAATGAGTAAGTTCGCTGGCACAGAGGCACGGAAACCGTCTACGTACGGGCTGGCTGCTCTCCCACTAGAAGGACAAAGCTGAGTCGCTGTGACAGGGACTGTGTGGTCTGCAGAGACTGAAGACCCTTCCCAGGAAGGCTGGCCTGTCGCGGCTTTGGCCACCAGGCTCCCCCAGCTCCACTGAGAGCGCTCACTGGGCCCCCCAGAGAGCAGTGGTCCCAGGCGGTCCCACAGAGCCTCCTGTCCTGGCCTAACCTGTGGGTGCAGCTGCAACAAAGTAGCGGAGGCATGGCTCCTACACAATGTAACTATTTCTCCCTGCTGTGGAGGCTGGAGGCGGGAGACAGAGGCACAGCTGTGGTTGGGCTCCAGTGAGGACCCTCTAGTCATGATGCCCTCACGTGTCAGGCCCTCACATGTCAGGGTGCAGAGGGTCATTGTGTGTGTGCACGTGTGTGCACACATGTGCTAGAAGCATTAATGCACTAAATGGAATTGTAGGGTGCACACCAGAATGTGGGTGCTCTGTTTGGGCATTTCCGCTTTCAGCCCTGCTCATCCATCTCCTTATTTTATTTATTTATTTTTAAATCAATGTGTGTTTGCCTATCATGTGTCCCCCCACTGGGGACCTGGCCCACAACCCAAGCATGTGCCCTAACTGGGAATCGAACCAGTGACCCTTTAGTTCACAGGCCAGCACTCAATTCACTGAGCCACACCAGCCATGGTCTGTCTCCTTCCTTTAAATGCAACAAGAGACTCAAACTGTGAGGAAGCCAGCACTGTGCCGAGCGCATGAAGCCCTTTGAGGGCTGGCGTTAAGACTGGCATTAAAGGGAGGGCGTCCAGCGGGCACAGCTCAGAGGACAGGCAGGGCCACCTTGCTGCCTGATGGCCTGAGCTGCAGCTCGGGGATGGGACAGAGGCCAAATCCAGGGAGGCTGGCAGGGTCAGAGGTGGGAGGCAGACTGAGGGGGTGTGGCTCACCTCGGGAGGGAGCCCTGCAGAGGAGAGCCCGTGGGAAAACCAGCCCTGCCAGAGCATTCAAATCTCAGCAGACACCGGAAATCCAAGTTCATGTTCATTCTCCTGATTTGAAAATGTTGACAATGCAATTAAGAGAGCAACAGCATCCCATTGATCAGACACAGCGTGTCCACGGGCCACGTCTGACCTGCCAGCTGCCTCGTCGTTAATCTGGCCTGGAGATTTCCAATTTAATCAGCATTAGGCATGTCAGCCGCCCCTCACTCATTATTTACAACAGCCGGGAGAGCTTTCTGGGGCCATGTTCTCCTAAGTGCTGTTAAAACGCAGCGACTCCTTTCAAGAGACCTGAAACACAGTTCCTGGTCTCAAATCGCTCACTGCTTAGCACCAGGAACAAGGCAAATAAGGAAAACCATGAGCAAATCAACAGATGCGGGGTCCCTTGGGTTCTGCGTGAAGCTGCACTACTGAAGGAGCAGGAAGGGAGTCAGGAAGTTCAAGGACACTCCAAGGACAGGCCTTCGCCTCCTTGTCACTAAATCCCACCAGTGAGAACGAGGACTCGCAGTGGCCTTGTGATGCTAGCCCAGTGCCAGGGAAGAGCGAACACGCCGTTACTTCCAACGCAGCATCAGCCCCCTGTGCGGAGGCCTGTTTGAGGGGCAGTGGCGGCAATGGCTGGGGACTGCGGGGGTGTCACTTCTCATGGCTGTCACTACTCCTTTCACGAGTATCTCAGGACTGTTTCAACAGCCAACAACACAAACCGAAGTCAAATCAGTGTAAGGGGAAGAAGAGACTTCATTGGCTTGTGGAACTAAGTGGCTGTGGTATAATGCCATGGCGTCAGGCATGGCTGGATCAAGCCTCAAATAATCCATCCTGCGTGCCGTGCCTTCTCTCTGCATCTGTGCTGGCCTTGTCATTGTCCCCTCAGCTCCAAGCAGCAACACCCCCACTGCTAGGAATCCCCATGAAACATGATGTTGCCTCTTCCAAAGTTTTCGCCACAAGTTGTGGGTCTACCTCACCGTTGTTGGAAGTGGCCCGGGGCCTGATGCTTGACCCCTCAGCTGGAGGGGACGTGGTGACCGTGCCCACATCTGGCACCAGGGGTGGGCTCAGCCAGCTCCCAATATGGACTGATGCAGGGGAAGGAGCAAGAGGCCCTTAGGAGAGGTGGGAATGGAGGCGGAAGGTGCGCACATGGCTTATGTCCCCTGCAATGAGGGTGAGTCCCCTGCTCAGCGCCAGACGGAGGTGCCTCTTCACAAAGAAACACCGTCCTCTGGCCTTGGGGAGGGAGGAACAACAGGAAACTGCCTGTGTCACCCAGGGCAGAGGCGGAAGGAGGAAGGACATCCGCCACAGCTAAGAGGCAAACACACCAGGAGAACCACACTTCACCCCAGGGTCCAGCTGACCAACACTGACCCCGGACAGAGACCACCTGTATTCACAGAACTTAGTCCACCAGGCCAAAAATGGAGACCGTTGCTATCGAAGCAACTTCGAGATCTGCTCCGGGAAGATAAGGCAGTGAAACGATCGTAACTCCGCTGTTTGCTTCTGGAAATTCCTGGAAACTGACTCGCGTGAAGAGGGTCCTGCTGCTCGGGGCGCAGAGCCTGCTTTCCAGAACAGCGACAGCTCGCCTGGGAGCGGCGCTCGCTTTCAAAGTAACCGCCCCCAGACTCCCTCCAAGCGCCTCATTTGCAGGCCACGTGGTCCCCACGCTGAAAGGTCCCTGACCCGCACCAGCTGGGCTCACACCCCAAGCTCTCCATCCTGCCCTAGCCTTGTCTTTCTGGATGGCACCTGGGAAGCTCGGTGGGGAACCACCCCCCGCGGGCAGTAACAAAATCTGCTCTGCTGACCGGGGCTCCGGAGACGGACAGGTGCCGCCCAGTGGAGCAGTTTTTGACAGTCCCGCTCGGTTCCGCTTTGCAGGTGGACTGGCCCCTGCAGGTGCCATGCCTGGACTCCCGGGTCCGCCAGGGTCAGGGTGCTCTGGGCGAATGAAAGCCACTGGTGGGAGAGTGGGGACGGGGAGAGAGGCCAGGGCTCCTGGCCCCTCGCACGACAGCTGGGTGGTCTCTCAGGCGTCCATGTGTCTTTCTTACTAGCAACTCCCACAATACAGGACAGACACTGGTGGCCGGGCACCCCATCTCCCCCGAGTCCCTTCAGCCTGGGGCACGGGGAGGGTCGTTTGCTGAGGCACTGTCACCAGACCTCTGAGACCAGATGTGTTGAAGGAGGGTCCCCGGGGCAGGAAGGACGGGTCCCCAGGCAGAAACCTGGGCACACACAAGCAAACAAGTCCCTACAAATGACCGAAATGTAGGCAGATGTAAAATCCATTTGTTTCTTATTTTCCACGGCTCTAAACTGAACATAATTGACTGTGTAAAGCAAAAATAATAACAATATAGTGTGGGTTTATAGCACGTGTAAACGCGAAATAAATGACGTTAATAAAAAAGGAATTTTTATTAAGGCGTCGGAATACTCTGCGGGGCGGTTCTTACGGGGGCCCTTGACAGGGTGGTATTGTTGGAAATTAGATTGTGATTAATTCCTGCGAGCCCTGGGGCGGCCACCGCCGCGACTCGTTCACAGTGTAAATAATAGCCCAACGGTGGAGATAAAATACAATTATAAACAACATTCCATTAGCAGAAAAGCACACCGAGAAGGGGAGGCGTAACGGCCAGGAGAACGAATAGCATACAACTAGGAAGATGGTATATTTTAACCGAGCCACGTACGAAATCATATGCCGTGTAAATCGCCTCAACACGCCGACTAGAAAACATAGAATGTCAGCATGGATATAAAGCCAAGCTGGTCACGTGTGTCTACAAGAGACACCCTGGAAGTGTAGAGACAATAGCTGGTGAAATAGAAAAGGGGGACGCACCCCACCAACACCAGGGAAAAACGCAAATAGCTGCGTGAATGTTCCGGGGGGTGTCGAGCACAGCACGGGGGCTACAGTTAAGAGCACGGAGCTGCGTATGTGAAATAGGCTTTTTGATTAAATGCGCTGGGGTGATCTCGGTGGACAGGATCGCATAGGTTTCAAGCGTGCGTTTCTACACCATGTCAACTGTGTATTGTACTGCGTGCCGACCCCGCAAAGTCAAGTCATCTTAGAGGAGCTCCTGAAAGTGCTCGTCACGAGACAGGAAAGGCCCGTAACTCCGTGAGGTGACGATGCCAGCCCGTCGTGACCATTTTGCAACGAACGCAAGTATCGAGTGATGATGTCGTACACCTGAAACTGACCCACTGTCGCGTGTCAATAATATCTCAATACAAATACTAGGGAAATAGCAAAAACCAACAATGCAAGGGGGGAAAAGAAAGATCATATGTTTATAAGGGAGTCAATTTGCCTCGAATAGAAAATAATGAGTTCTATGTGTGTGTGCACCCAACAATAGAACTTCAAGATGCGTAGAACAGAAAGTCACAGAACTAAAAGAAGAAACAGAAACACCCACAGTTATAGGTGTTTCCTACCATTTGGGGGTGGCCACTTCCTTTCTCAGTAGGGAAGGAACGCAGAGAGAGAGGAGAGGACCCCAGTGAGAACACAGAATCTGGACGCCCCCTGCCCACCAAACACCCTCGCTGACGTCTCTGGGGCTCCCAGATGCAACAGCAACACAACACCCTGTTCAAAACTGCAGGAGTATTTAGCAAGATAGACCAATTCTGGAACATAAAGAAACACTCAAAAATGTAAATGTCGAATCGAAATTCCACAAGGCGTGTTCTCTGACCAAACGGAGCTAAACTAGAAATCAAAACCAGAAAGGTGACGGGGGAAACGCTCAAATATCTCAAAAGCAGACAACGAACATCTAAATCACGCGGGTCAGAAAGAAAGTCGCAGGGAAATAACTGTGAGTCGGATGAAAGTGAAGGCGTAGCCCGGGAGGCCACGGCACGGAGCTCAGACTGCGTTTGCGGGAAGGCGTGCGGCGTCAAATGCTTACACTGGAAATGAAGAAGCGTCTCAGAGAATGCCCTCGGCTTCCATGCGGAGACACCAGAGAGGAGAAAATGGAGCCCAAAGCCGCAGAAGGAAACCATGGAGCAGAAATGAATGAAAATGAAAACAGCAAAGTAACAGAGAACAATAAATGAACTTTGGAAGGTAGTTCTCGGAAGCCTGATAAAATCCCTGACACAGGTGGACCAGGAAACAAGAGACGACAGCAACGAGCCGCCGACCACGCGTCCAGGAGACGGCGAACGAACCCCAACGTGCTTTCCGCAGAGCTGGCGAGTCCGAGGAGACGAACCAACTCATCAGAAGTCACACACTGCCAAAACTCGCCCGGGGTAAAATAGTCCCAACACTGCCAAACTTAATTTGCAATTTCAAAGCTTCCGAAAAAAACCTCCGGACTCGGACAGTTTCATCAGAAAATTTAAAGCACGGAAAGACGTGTGAGCTCAGAATTTATACTCTCTCCCAGGAAGCAGAACGGGAGAGGGTATTTCACTTTGTTGCGTTTGATGAAGCCGGCACTGCCCGCGTGCCGAAGCCACACAAAGACAGCAAGCCCATCAAAGGAAATGGTAGAAAAGAGTCACAAAACCCTTAACGAAATGCCAGCAAAATCTAATGCAGCCCAATAGAAAAGGAGTCGCACCACGACTGAGTTAGGTCTGCACGGGAACACAGGGCAATTCCATGTCTGCCAATCACCGGAAGCCACAATATCAGCAGAACAATTAAGAAAAATCATGCAATCGTGGCCATTAACACAGTAACAGAATTGGGCACAGTTCAACACCCATTTACGCTGAAAACTCTCAGCAAGTTAGGACAAGAGCAGAGCTCGCTCGTCTTGGTAAACAGCATCGGAAGACACAGCAGCCCGGGCGTCGGCTGTGTGAGACCGGAACCGGCGAGACGGCGCGCTCACGAGGGTCCCGCTCAGCGTCACACGGGGCTTCTGGCCACGCAGAGGGAACGGGGAGGCTGCGTGCCCATTGGAGAGTGAGCAAGAAGACTGTTTTCACCAACAGCATGACCGTCCACGTAAACCACCCCCAAGAGTCTACCAAAAAGGAAACAGCTGCTAAAAAACACGAGTGCATTTAAGATGGAAGGTCAATCCAGAAACATCAACTGTATTTCTACATATTTGCCGTGAAGACTGCAAATTCAAGTTTTGAAAAGAATACGGTTCACAATAGCACCCGAACACCTGGGACACTTGGGTATAAATCTAAGGCACGTGTCCAGTGCCTACGGGCTGAAACGATGACGCGGTGGTGGTAAAAATCACAGGGAGCCTGAACAGACAGTCGGAGGGCCCTGCTGCGGATGCGAGAACTCGCCGCTACTCGGGGGGGGGGGGGGGGGGGCAGCTCCCCCGTCACAAAGGCGGATTTCCTGCTGCCTCAGTGCGATCCCAATAAAAACCCAGCAGAATCTTTTCTTTTTAGAAACCGATAAGCCAGTTCTAAAACTTATGTTGCAAATCAGACAAACTATCAGCAGAAGAGCCAAAGCATTTTTGAAAAAGAACCAGCTTGGAGGACGCGCATTACCTGATTTCGAGATTCGTTGTAAAGAACGGTCAGCAGGACAGGGTGGCGCCGGAGAGAAAACAGACGCGTAGCTCAGGGGACAAAGCAGAGCGCCCAGGGTGTGCCCAGCACACACCGTCAAATACTCCGGACAAAAGTACAAGTCAAAGTCGCTACAGTGACTCGTGCTGGAACAACCGGCGCCCACATGCAACCAGCTGCCACCTGACCCACGCGTTACTCCGTAACAGGAAGGGACCCGAGTGGATCACAGGCCTCAGTGTGAACCCCCAACCCGTGCAGCCTGCTGGAAGGCCACGGCGGAGAAAAACTCTGTCACCCTTCCTTGGGCAAAGGTTTCTGAAAGACGACACGAAAGCAATTTTGTAAGTGAAAGAAGGTAAATAGGACTTCGTCAACATAAAGAAGTCTGCTCTGACGGACGTCTGGGGAAAGGCGCGGCATAGGGCCGAATGAGAAAGCAGATTTCCAAGTCACATCTGTGATGGCAGCGTTGTATACAAGATACACAAGTACCCTCAACACCGAGTGAGAGGCAAGCAGAACGAGTGGCCCATTTTCCACCCGCCGAGGATTGGAGCAGATGCTTTACGCAAGAAGACAGACAGATGGCAGAGAAGCCCCTGACAAGCACTCAGCATCGTTAGTGATTAGGGGAAGGCACATCAGGCCCCCCGAGAGACCGTCACTAAAACGGCCACAGCAGAGCCGAGTCGTGAAACCGGCGACGGCTGGTGAGGCCCTGGGACGGCTGGGGTGCCAGCTGGCGCTGGCGCGGACGCCAAGGGGCTCAACCGCTTCCCCGAATGGTAGGGCGGTTTCTTACTATGTTAACCGGACCCTTACCACGTGACCCAGAAACCTCATCCCCGCGTGTCTACCCACAGAGAGGAACACGTACGCTCATACCAAACACTCCCACAGAAGCTTCTGAGTGGCTTCCGTCATAGTGCCAGCGACTCCGCCGTCTTTCATCTGGCGATGGGATAAGGAAACTCCATCCCATGTCGCTGAGCTCCACTGAAAAAAAACGAAACAACCAGCTCCCGATACACCCGGCAACAAATGCATTATGCCCAGGGAGATGAGCCTAGCTCGGAAGGCTACGTGCCATAGGACACCAGCATAGACTATTCTGGAAGACACAAACTACAGATACAGCAGCGGACCGAGGGCCAAGGGTAAAAGAAAATATCGGGGATGGAATGTCCTATGTCTGGACCACGACAAGGGTTATGAGACCACATGTGGTTGTCGAAATGCTCCCGGCTGTACAAGAAAGGTGGCTTGTGCCCCGTGCCAATTTAACTCAACTGGCCTGACACCCACCCTCCAAAAGACCTTCTCAGGTGACTCCAACGGGCCACCAGGGTTCAGACCCGCTGCTGTAACTCTTCCTCACCAAGCAACAGATGCCTTCCTCTGGTGGCTTTGCGCCCCAGTTCTCAGCCTTGACTTCCCGTCAGAATCACTCTGTGGGGCTTTCGAAGCCACAGGTGCCTGGTCTGCCCCCAGCGATGCTGACCTCCTGGGTCTGCAGGGTGGCTCGGGCACAGGAAGGTTGAAAGTCTGGATGGGTATCTGCTGGGCAGCCCAGACTGAGAACTACTCTACAGACAGTGGTCCTTTTCCCTGACTGGGGCCTCTGCTGGTTGGAGGGTCTTCTCGTGCACCAAAAGGTAGAGGGTTCAATTCCCAGTGAAGGCACATACCTGGGTTGAACACCAGGTCCCGGCGCTTGGGGGAAGCCACTGACCTATTTCTCTCTCACATCAACGTTTCTCTCCCTCCCTGCCTCCCTCTGTCCCTTCCTCTCTCTCTAGAAATCAAGAAGCATAAATACTCAGGTGAGAATTAAAAAAAAAAAAACCTGTGGTATTTTCAGAGTATTGTTCCTGTGATTCCTAAGAGAAAACTTTTCACACTATATGCCTATTTGCACATTTCAAAATTGACATCTAATATTTTTCATCTGTTTCAATAGTTGCTAAGGATAACGTTTCTAGTGCATTGTACATCTTGACATTTAAAATTAAATGGTTACATCACTCTTTTAAATGTATCCCTTGGAATTATAAATAACAGAATGACCCGACACCCACTGGCGCCCATTTACGCAATCCACAGACGCTCCTCATCAGCAATCGCAAGTGTTACGTTGTTCTTGCCCCGAGTTTACAGCTCCAATCCGCCTCCCTCGCAGAATTCCATCCTGACCCCTAACACACCTTTAATCTCGAAAGTGATGTATCCTTCTTCCTTGTATGCCTCCCCACAATGAAAACGTGTGTGTACGTATTGAGCCTACTGTTTCCCTTTCTTCCCACCGTCAGACTCTCTGTGGTCGAAACTCTCTTCAAGCTGGCATTAGCACAATTACGATGGCCACACGACCAAAGCAATGCAACTATATCACACATTGTTTAAAATCACTTTTTAAATAACAAGTCATTCTCTTTGTGTAAATGTGCCTCTTTGTGTGCTAGCTGTGGGGTGGGGCGGGGTGAGGCTGCCGGGATTGAGGGAGTTGTCCGCTTGTGCTTTGGGGAAGTGTGACTGTTTTAGCACCGGGAGGAAACGAATCCTTCTAAGACACTAGGGGAATGAGAGGTACTTTTCTATTGTGAAATCAAAGGCGTGTGTGTGTGTGTGTGTGTGTGTGAGAGAGAGAGAGAGAGAGAGAGAGAGAGAGAGAGAGAGAGAGAGAGAGAAGGAAAAGGGCAATGGTAAATCAGATCAAGTTTAAGAGCAAAGACATGCCACAGGTAAGGATTTGTGCATTTGGTCCCGTAAGATGTCTCCACGCACACGCCCCAGGAGCCGCAGGCAGGACCCCCCACTCGTGGGTCCTGGACTCAAGGGCACTGCGCCCAAAACATCAGCAACATAAAAGCAAAGCGTCACCCCAGATCCAGCAGCGCCCCGATGTCACGGAGCAGGACCTGCATGGATGGGGGTGCAGGCCCCCAGGAGCGCGCACCGGTGCAGGAGGGCCTCTGACCCAGGGAACCCCAGGCTGCCCGTCTGCACCCCCTGCCCACACTCTGCCTGAGAACCGGGCCCAGAGAACGGCTCTGCTGCTGTGAGAGGCGCAGAGGCTCAAGCCCAGGACAATGGGAAGTGGGGGTGGGGCGGGGAGGAGCACAGTGGGACCCAGGGTGGCCACAGGTAGCGAGGGTCTATGTTGCCACCTCTCAGGGGTCGAGAGCAGCTGCTCAGCGCCCGCCAGGGACCAACGTCACTGCTGGCCACCACTCAGGAGAAACAGGGAAACCCATGTTTTTATGAGAATCTCCCATTTTGAAATATGGACAGGCCGCCACTGTGGGGGCCACCGGACCTGGTGTGCAGGCCACCTGCATACTATCTGTCAATCAAAATCCGGACGTCTGACGGCCAAGTGCAAAGGACAGGAGGCGGCGAAAAGGCCTCTTCCTTCTCTGTGTGTGAAGATGTATTCGCGTCATAACGATGTGATTTCTTAGACGTCCCTCAGTGCCTTGAGACCGGCGTCCCGTTTAAACTGTGACAGGATCGTGGTGATTACTGTGGTAACGTCCTCCCCCCGCCCCAAACATCTCGGTGCCCATCTCACCCGTCCCAGGAACGGGACCCAGAATGCTCAAAGTGCACCCTGCCCGCCCTGGTCCTCTCCACAGAGCGGAACCTCTTGGAAAGCGGTTTTCCGCACAGCTGTGAGGTCCCATTTGTCTGAACTGCAGGAGAACCAACTCCCTGCCGGGCACCCGCTAATTAAGAAAACCAAGCAGAACGCTCGCGTTCTTGGAATCACAGGCGAGTGGGGTGGAGGGGGGACTCATCTGTTAGCTGCTTCTGTACGTCAAATTCTGTGTTCCCCCCTTTTCTGGTGGCTGACCCTGCTCCCCTGAAAATGTAAGTCACGCCACAGGACCCACCCTCTCCCTTTGAAGGGAGTTCTCCGTGGTCCCCCGACACCGCGTTTCAAAGCCCTGAGTGCTCGTGAAACCGCGCACTACTGAGTGCCGGCAGCTCGTGACGCAGACACGCACTCACAACAGATCTCAGTCAGGGCTCCGTCCGGTGACAGCGCGGGAAGCAAAGCTTCCACCACGTCTGAGCAGACTTTCCGAGGAGCAGTGGCTGCTGGGACGGGCACAGCCCTGAGCTGGTGGCTGTCACCTGGGCAGGGACAGGAAGCTCCCTCCATGGTGAAATCTTAGCGGGTGCAGGACTGGGCATCTGTTAGGGTCAGCGTTAGGGCAACCCAAAGTGACTGACCGTCCAGCACCCACTGGCCGCTGGGTGGTCACGGTGTTCTGTATCGGCCCTCATTTCCCTGTCGGATGCTTTCGGCGGTGCCCACGCCAGGCTCCCATGCCATTGCCTGAGCCCACTGGCCGGCCGGGGCCTGTGACTCTCCCGTCGGCCGAGGCTGGTGCTGGGAAGCTCTCGGAGCTCTGCGGTCTAGAGGAGGCAGGTCCGGAACTTTAATGGAACTCTTAAGAGAATTGCTCTTTATTTTTACTGAGTGTATGGCAAAAAGATACAGTTCAGAGCTGAGGAAGTCTTTTGCCTAAATGAGGGACACTGTGCCTAAGAACAGAACCAAGATGGTGAAAGAGAAGCAAAGAGATTCCAAGTCCCTTGGGCATTCTGTGAGCACCTGGATCAAGCCTTGCCTGATGCTAGAACGGCTGCAGAATTCCAGTTACGTGAACCAATACGGTTCCTCTTCTCTTTGGGCAGACTTAGTGTTCACCAAATACACTCACGCACACACGCATTTCCTGGTCCTCCCGGTGGCTAGGTGGATGCCCGGCTTCCAGGGGCTGGTCAGCAGGACGTGGGCACGAGAATGAAGCTCTTTCCAAGTGTGGGCCTTCCACGCATCCCCAGGTTCCCCTTCACCAGCCAGGCACCATGCGGGATTCTGCCCAACGGACAGCTGAGTTTCCACGACTAAGTCCTGAGCAGAATGTAGAGCAGCAAATAGTCCGGACCGAGGCGTCAGAATTCTGCCTCTGCCAGCTTTGGGGCTGTAAGATCTTGGCAAGTTACTTAACTTCCCTGAGTCTTACTTTCTGCACGTACAAATCGAGGGTAATAACTAGACCTACCCATTGGGTTTATCTGCAAATTCACGAAAATCGTTTTTATCCATCATTCAGCCCCGCACCTGATACACAATTGTTACTCAGAAAAATAATAGTGAGCTATTACTATTATTGACCAGACTATTTCCCACAGTCGGAATTACTGAGGGAGAACACGGCACCATGCCATTTTCCTGCCGGGCAAAGGAATGTTCAGCCACATTCCACAGTCTGCAGCATTCTTCACAACTCACGGGGCCATGCTGCTCCCCCCAGGCACCTGCCCGCACCTCTGCCCGCCCGGACTCAGCTCCGTCTGCAAACCCAACCCATCTGCGAGAGGAGGGGCGCCTCCCCCACGCGCTCAGTGACAGGCCCACAAGCCTGGTTCTTCCCCGCACGCCACAGCTGGAATTACCACCTCCCTTTCCTCCCTCTGCCACAGCCAGGGCTGCCGGGGAGGCCCGTGCCCACTTGGGATTTTCTCACTGCCGTACTCACCAGCAGGGTGCTGGTGCTCAGAGACAGTTACTGTAAAGTAGCAAAGGGAGGAGGAGAAGGAGGCCAGAATGGGAAAGGAAGGGGTGCTGCTCGGGGAACAGTGGGGGTTGTTGAACTTACCACCTAACACCGTGGAGCTGTGGTTGGTGGCACCTGGTGGTCTTGAATAATGACTGGCAGTAGACTCCCTGCTCTAAGGACACCGGAACACCTCCCTAAGCTAGTGTCCTTGGCACTCAGAAAGAGTCCCTGTGGAGCTCCAAGTGCGTGGAAGGCAAGTGGCCTTCAATACAGAAGATCAGACGGATGGGTGATGGATGGATGGGTGATAGATGGGTGGGTGGGTGATGGATGGGTGAGTGGGTGGATGGATGGGTGGGTGGGTGGGTGGATGGATGGGCTGGTGAAGAAAAGATGGATGGATGGAGAATGACTGGTTGAATAAAATGAATAAATGGGTAAATGTATAAGTGAAATAAAAATACGGAGTAGTTAGATTTCTAGAATAAGGTATTTTTGGAGTTTTTGTTTCGGTTTTCATTTTTTCTTCACTTTCAAAAGGGAACTGAGTGAAACAGACCCTCATACTTGGAATTCTACCTTTCCATACTTATATTTTATAAAAATCATTTATTATTTAACTCTTTCAGAGAAAATGAAACTTAATGGTCTCACATCCTCTAGCCTTTGAATGTTAGCAGTGTTCAAATGTAGGCTATAAGTCTCTCTCTCTCTCTCTCTCTCTCACACACACACACACACACACACTCACACTAACCAACAGGCTTCCTCCCAGGTCTTCCATCCTCCCCTGGCAGCCTGACAGGCCGTCAGCATCACCGGAAAGCAGAGCCCCTCCCAGCCCAGGGCCCTGGGAGGCGCTGCTCCTCCACTGAGGCTGCTCTGGCCTCAGAGGGCAGCTGGCAACGTGGAGACACTGACCCGAAAGTGTCCCAGGAAACCGCTGCTCGGGCCACTCCCTGCACAGGCTGGACACAGGCGGAGCACCCAGCCAGTCCAGCAGCAGCTCTCCCAGGGCCCAGGTCTCCCGATCTGCCTCTTACCGGCACCGGCAAGTGCTTGCGGCTCTGGGAGATGCCGGTGCGGGGCAGGAACAACCCTCTACCGCCGGCTGAGCGTTTCAGCAGCGCCCAGCCCCCAGCCCGGCCTCCTCATCGTCTCCCAGGCCGCTCCCGTGCAGGACAGGAGGGCTGTGCATTGAAACGATGCAGACACGCCATGCTCCCAGTGAAGGCTGGTCTGGCCCGAGGCCCCAGTGTCTGCTCTCTCCAGGAGGGGGCGATGCACGGCGACACGGGTGGTCAAACCGTTTGTCTCCTCGTCTCCTTCCCGGTCCGAGGGACAGAAGTGCGAGCGATGGCACTTTGTTTTTATTTACGTTTCAAAAGATCTGTATGAGGGTAGTTTGCTCTACCTCCTAGTAGCCATCACTTCCTTGAATCTAGGTCAGGGTCAAGGACATGACCCTGGTATGGAAATGTGCGTTTTTGTTCACTCAGAGATTCATATTTGGAAATCACTGAGGCGATACAGTAAAATAATAATAATAATGATATTGTGCTGAGTCAGATATTTCAGATTTGGCGAGAGGAAGAATCTCCACCCTTCATCAGCACCAGACACATCAGGCCTTTGGGCTTCTGCGTGCGGGAGCGTGTGTGGGTGTGTGAGTGTGTGTGGGAGTGGGAGTGTGTATCCATTTGCTTCCGATCCAAACGCTTTCACAAACACTCCACGTTTGATTCAGGGGGCACTAGAGCGGTCAGGCGGCCAGAGGACCTTAGAGCAGAGAGGGAGCCAAACACCGTGCAGAGAGAACCAGAGTGACCACGCATCTCAGAACCCTGTCTGCGGCGCCCTGACCGGGCATGACCAGACGGCAGCAGGGCGCTGGGTTTTTCCGGCTCTGGAGCAAGGGGCACGTGACCAGAGACTGACCGACCCGGGCTCAGCGCGGCGACCCGCGACCCCTGCACCAGAGCTGCTCGAAGTTCTCTGAGCTCGACACACACGTGTGGCCCATGGGGGGCATAGGCGTCGTCCCCCGCACTTGGGGCCCCCACACCACAGAGCGCCTGCTGCTGGGGGGGGTCACTGTCACGGTTTCCACCCGAGAAAATCCGCAAGCGCTGGGCAAACGCCGTTCTCCTCGCCACACTCCATCTGAGAAAGAAATCAGCCCGTGGCCGAGAGCACACCACGGTCACGCAGAGATGCCTGGTGCCGTAAGGAGGCCACGTGAAAACCAGGGACAACGCGCCTCGGGCTGTGCGTGTGACTGCTGGGGTTTGCTGCCCTCGTGTCTGCCCAGGTCGGACCATCCATCGGCCTCGGTGCCTGGTGCACACCGTAAACCCGAGGCTCTGGTCCTCGGTCCTCGGCTCACCCCACTTATTCACAGTCAGGAGACGGGGGTCTCCACTGCACTGGGCAAGCCAGTGGGGCAGGGTCCGCAGGCCCCCTTCCTACCCGGCCAGTGAGCGGTCTACGTCCACCGCCAGGTCCGGAGCAGCACAGCCCCGCTGACTCCGGGAGAGCAGGGAGAACAGAAAATTCCTGTAATTAAAAGGCTCCATGCCTGATCCCTGGCTTTGAAGTTGCTGAGAGAGAGCTCTCACCCAGAAAATCTCAGAAAAATCTGTTTACAGGAATTTGGGGGCACACACACTGCGGACTGCTAAGAATCTCCGCTTTCCTCCTAAAATATTTCTCTGTGGAAAAGAGCCACTCACGGGCATGGGGGAGGGGAGGGGACCAAGAGCCCAGGAAGAGTCACCGTCAGACAAGGCGTTGCTGGTCCTGTGACAGACAGGGACCTTGGCAGAAGAGCAGGGAGGCGAAGGAGGAGCCACCTTGTCCGCACAGCGCCGGGTCAGGGCCCTGCTGCGATATCTCAGGTGGCACGTTAGAGTGGGCCAACCTGCCTGGACGCTGGCAGGGGACGGGCAGCCACGGGAGGCCGGAGGCCAGGACCTGCGCAGAAAGCACCCCGCAGCGCGTGTTCGCAGCAGCCTGTGAAGCCTCGCTCGGGAGCATCGCCATCCCGGGCTGCCCCGCGATTACGTCCTAGAGGTCAGCGCCCAGGGAGGCGTCCGGCCCCCTGGCGCACAGGGCCCCTCGCGCTCACTTCAGTCCCGCTCCCACGTCCAGCTCCACCGCCCAGCCCCTGCCGCCCCTCTCGGGGGGCTCTCCACAGCTCCTGGCGCTTTCGGTGAGCAGGACTGAAGTCCCCGCTTGTCCCTCTGTGGTCTCCTCAAGGGCCTCCCTGGCAAGTCCTCCGCGGAGGCACCTGCCGCAAAGGGGCCGCCACGGATCTCAGCGGCCGCACGCGCTCGTGCACACGCGCGCACACACGCGTACTCCACACACCCACGCCCTCTGTCCCAGCCACCCCCGGTCACGCACACACTCCCACGCACTCACTCCCGGCAAAGTTAGTCCCGGGGCCAGAGGTAGCGCCGCGTCCCCTCACCTTTGGAAAACAGGGCGGCCAGGCTGAGGAGCACGGGGGACCAACGGTGCCACAGCGTCCTCCTCTCAGACGGACACATCCTGGAGACCGCGAAGCAGGTCCTCTGCTCCCCGGCGCCGTCTGGGCGAAGCAGGCGCAGTCGCCGAGCCCCTGGAGGCCGGCGCGGGGCTGCACAGCCAGGTAGTGCGCGGCTAGGGGCGCCAACAGCCGCGGGGCCCTGCGCGCCCCTCTCGCCAGTCCACGGCCTGCGGGGGGAGGGGGTGGCGGGGGCGACCGCTACGCCGCTCCGGGGTTGCCCTCCCGAGTCCGGCGCGCGCAGGCAAACCCCACCCCCTCTCACCCCCACCGGGATATTTTTACTTTAATCCACGCGGATTTGGTCCCTTCCTGTTGACCCGAGCGTGGACTGGCCCGCAGTTGGCCCAAAAAGGGCGGCTCTGGGAGCTCGGGGACGCGGGCTGGCGGGCTAGCGCGCGCGGGCGGCTGGGCGGCGGGGCTGCGGCGCCCCGGGAGCGGGCGGAGGCGGCGCGGGGGACCCCGTCTGGGGATCCGGGCGCACGGGGCGGCGTAGGGCACCCTGGCGCACGGTCCCCATCCTGCCCGGCCTCGCCCCGGGGATCGCGCACGCCCGCGCCGAAGTTTCGCGGCCACGGGCCGCCTGCGCCGCCCAGTCCGGCCCGGCAGGCGGGCCGCAGGCGCGCGGGGCTCACCGCAGGCGGCGGAGACGCGGAGCGCTGGCGCGAGGAGGAAGACCCGCCACTCAGCGGAGACTGCATCCGCTCGGAGGCGAGCGCCACAGTGCCCCGCGCGGGATCCGGGCTTTGCCTGGAAATTGGCCTTTTTGAAAAAGAAAAAAAAAAAGCCCCACCCTTTCGGAGTGACAGCTGTGAGCCCCAATCCGCAAAGTGAATCCCACCTCCCCTGCTCTGCCCCGCACCCTCCCTCCCCGCACCCTCCCCAGGAGCGCGGATGGGAGGGGCTGCTGGGAGGCGCAGGGACACCTGGCCAGCTTGGAGGAGCTCCCAACAGGTGTCCAGATGGCCAGGTGCCTCCCCTTCTCCCTCAAACCCCGAGCTGCGCGCAGGTCTGGCGGCCTGGGGGTGTCTAAGTGAGGCTCCTCGCCTGGCAGTGACCCCCAAAGATCGCTGCCCTGGGGTTCCTCCTCCTGCACTGGACAGTCCCCAGCAGTCAGCAGCAGAACCTCTGACCCATGACCCCTGACCCCTGACGTGCTATCCTGAGGGTCAGGCTGCACCCCACCCCACCCCCGCCATCCTGGAATGACCCCCAAGTCAGTGATCCTGAAAGAATTCCGAGTCGCCCCCCCCACGGCCCGTTTGGAAGTGGGGGTGGCTCCCTTAGGCGCCAGGGAGGCCTTGGGGAAGATGGAAGACAAGGGTCCCCATTTTCACCTGCCCATCGTCCCTCTTTAGGGTGTAGACACCAGCTTCGCTGGGCACACCCTGGGGTTCCAGCCCAGGTCGCTGTTCGAAACGCGGCTTCGAATAGACCAGATCAAAACGCAGGGCCCACGAGAGCATCTGCGTATCCAAAGAATATCGTCAGCCAGCGACCACCGAGCCCAGCGGGGCACATTCACCTCAGTCGGTACAAATGGGCCGTGACCCCGCCAAGGGAGAAGGAGGTGCTCCATTCGCTGTACCTGTGATGGCAAATGTGTGTGTGTGTGTGTGTGTGTGTGTGTGTATCTCCGGAGATCTAAGAGTTTCCAGCCTGCGGAGCTTCAAGGAAGCTCTGAAACCAAGATCCACTCTTCTGCTCTACAGGAGCCTGTCTATGAGTCTCCGCCCGAGACGGAGCCCCTCGCCTGTTCTCGGTTTACTCTTCTGAACGTACCGATGTCTTTCTGGGTTTCTTTGATTTCTTAAACCTGTGCCTGTTCTCTGGGTCTCTCCCCTAAAATTCTCAAGTGTGAATGTGGCTCAGAACCGAAGAAATCATGTGGCTGGGTCCCTCTGAGACCTGAGCAAGCACCGCGCTCCCTCGGGAGGCCAGTGAGGAGGAGAGTGCAGAGCGGCCGGAGCCTGTCCAGTCTGCAGCCCCCCCAAGTCCCCGGTGAGGGACACAGGCGCCAGCCCGTCAGTGACAGTGACAGTGCCGAGCAGCCGGAGGCCTGCCGCTCGCGCACCTTCGCCTGGCCTCTCAGCCCCTTCGCGCCGCGTCGGCAGTAAATGCCAACCCAGGGTTGCCGGTTTATTGTGAAACTGAGTCTATTATTAAAACTCTTTCCAAATTTATAGACTGGGAATTAATGTCCCCGGTTCTTTATAAAAACCATCACTTTATATTTTCTAAATCAAATGGAGATTTTCCCCCCAGAATTGCAATCATCAGAGGCCTTGTGGGGGTGGAAGGGGCAGGAATGTGACTGCTGAAGACTCTCCCTCGGCGTCCTCAAGATGAAAGGCAGCTGACAGGTCCCAGCAGCTCCTGAGACGTTCCTCAGTGTCCCCATTGCGCACGGTTGGCTGGACAGTTTTTCCTGCTGCTTGGGGTGGAAGCCTGTCGGGGGAGCTGCACCTCCAGACTCCTACCTCATCAGGGGCTAAAGGAAGCCGGAAGCATGGCTCCTCCCTCCCTGCTGTCCAGCCTGCGGCTCCAGCTGCAGCGTCCATCCGGTCGTTGCTGCATAATTTGCACAACTAATCTTAGGATGATGGGGGGGGCGTGGCCAAGGCCTGTGGGTCCTGAGCGGCATCCCATGCCCTGGGACAGCTTCCCACCCAGAGTGCCTGCCCTGTCTCTCTCAAGTTAATTGTAAGAAATCTGCTCTCCTCCAAAAATACGTTTCTTCTGCAGGGCCATAAATCAAGTTGGAAGCCGGAGTGTGTCAGTAATTAAATAGCACTAATTGGCCGTGCTGCGTGCGGTAGGCTTTACACAGGCCGTCGGGGTTGCTGTCCTGTGGTAACACGAACACTCCACATGGCAGCTTCCAGAACTGCCAGCTCGGTCCGGGCGCTGGTGGCATGCCGAGGAGCCTGCCGGCCTCGGGCCTCCAGCCGGGAGGGTGCTGTCAGGTGTTGGCTAACACCCACTTCCTTCACCTGCTAGACACGCAGCCCCAGAAGGCAGAGGGGCCAGGACGCAGCTGAGCGACCCCGGGGGAGGGTGGAGAAGTCAAGGGCATGGGCAGGAGACAGACACAGTCACAGGAGCCCATTCACAGGAGGGCTCTTGACGTCCCTGGAGCAGCACCCAGGAAGCACAGGCCGAGGGTGGGCCCATCTGGCAAAGGCAGCAGCCCCCACGTCCCTCCTTCCCTGGGCTCACAACACAGGCCTCTGTGTGGCCACACTTGCCAGGGAGGCTGGGGAGTGGATAACCATCGCCGGCCCAGCGCAGGTACCACACAGCTCAGCCAGAGGTGTCCTGCGGTGCCCTGGGGCACATGTGGAGCCAGCTGCCCTCCACTCTCATTTCTGGGCTCTCATTTCCATTCCAGCTTCAGCCAGCTCTTCTCACGAGTGTTCGCTGCCCAGGCCCTGTGCTGCCTGCTCCCTCCATGGCAGAAAACGTGGCAGGGTGGGGGGCTGATGAGCAGGGGTCCAGGCTGGGGCTGGAATCTGTTGGACGGGCGTCACACTGCTGGTGGCCGTGCCTGTTTGGACAGTCTGCCTCTGTGATCAGTGAAAGCCACCGCTTCACCGTCCAGCGACAGGAGGTGGGCCCGCTGCTGTGGGGGGTGGGCTGTCAGCACAGGCAGGAGGGAGATGGGTGTCCCCTGATGCCCCAGAGGCCAGTGTCATCCCTGCCTGGCTCCACAAGGCCCCTTAACCACAAGCCTAAGAGGGAGCTGTCCTTGGCAAGGGCCTGACCCACAGTCCACCTCGGAGCTAAGCACCCAGAGGGTTGCACCCCTCAGTCTGTTTAAATTGGTGTTTCCCTGGACGCCAAGGCCTGGCTGCTTGGGTGACCCACGCCTGTGTCCCGGGTGCAGGGCCCGCTGTGCGTTTCTACACCAGCGATGCCCATGGAGGTTCCTGAAAAGCCTGCACCCCAGCCCCGTCCCCAAACATGTTTGCTGGGGGACAGGGATGGACGCACAGGGAGGCCGTCCTGCCTGGAGGGGCTCCCAGGGGCTGCTGGCTGGGAGGCTTTTCCGGCACGTTGCAGAGTTTGCCAGCATTGGAGGGAGGAGCAGCAGAGGAGTTGTCACCTGTGAATGCGGAACGGGACGTCGGAGCCAGAATGGGAGGGCATTTCCAATGGCTCGGCTGGGCAGTTGTTTCCAGGTGCTTTGGGAATAAAGAAGTGGAAATGCTGGGGCTGGGAACAGCTCCGGATTGGAGGACCTCTCCTTCTTATTAGAAGTCCACTGAGGACACCCCGAGTGCAGACACGTGGATTCTTCTCGAAGGCCGGCTTCCCCCGACAGCACAGTCTTCTCTGTGCGGGGCTTCCGGCGGCGGCCCCTGGTCCGCCCCCAGCCCTGCTGGTCCCGCTGGAGGGGAGACGACCTCCGCACGTCCTCATCAGCGCCTTGCAAAAGGTTCCTCCTCACGATCCTTAAATGCCAGACTTTCCTGTTCTCAGAAGGACCAGTGGCCGGCCAGGTGACTTGCACTCATCGCAGGGCAGAGGTCCACCCGGAAGGACAAGCGCCGGATGGGCCCAGCGAGCTCTCCGCATCGCATCGGAAGAGGAGGCGACGCAGCCTGGTGCTGCCCCAAAGCAGGAGAACGTGGGGCGCTGGATCGGTGTTGTTCTCATTATTATTTTAATGCATCAAAGGTCAGGACGCAGCAGCCGGAGCCAGTGCCCCCACGACCTCCCCTTCTGCACCTGCCGGGTGGGTGGGAGAGCATCAGGCGGAGACCCTCGTCCTGTGCAAAGTGCCGCATCTGTGGTCCTGCAGTGACCTCTAGTGGCGAGCATGGGGCAGCGCCAGCCAAGAAGAAATGGGTTGGTCTCTCTCCCTGGAGCCAACTGGCCAAGGTGTCCTGGTTTAACCAGTCACACTGTATCTTAAAAACGGGATGTGTTCCCTTTCACAACGTTGTAACAAGCGAAGCTAGTGCCCAAGGCCGTGTGTTTTAACTAAGGAAACCCTGCGGTCGGGCCTGTAAAACGAGAGCGATGGGTATCCCTGGCCCTCACCCGGCTGCTAAAATCACAAATAAAAGCATCGGAGGGAAGCGAGCCTCGGCCCCCCTGGCAGCCTCGGTGACACTTGACCATTCGCTGTCGCTGTTCCTTAAAGCCTGCCGGGCTGTGGATCCGTTTTGAACGGGCACCACTCCACGTCGATGGTTCCGATGAACGTTTTCCAAGCCAGAGGTGCTGGCAGGGTCCCCTCGTCCTCGTGCCCTCTGTCCCCTACCCTCCAGGACCCCCGGGGGCCCAGGGCGAGGTGGAAGTGCTGGCTCTTGGCGGGGAGCTTAGTGTTGCATGAGAAAGGGGTCTGAGCAGAGGGCGGGGGGAGGGGAGGGCCTCGCTCTGCTCTGGGAGAAGAGAATTTCACACGGTCGAAGAAATTCTGGAAAATCTGAGTCAGCTCTTGTCACCCTTAGCTCCAACCCCTGCCATGGCTCCCACCTCACTCAGTGAAAAGCTGAAGACCCCACCACGCCCCACAGGGCCCTACGGGGGCTGCCTCCCCTGTGCACAGTGGGGCCCCCGCCTCCTGGGGTTCAGCGAGCACGCCGCCACCTCTGGCACACATGTCACCCCCAGGCGCACAGCCTTCGCATCGACCGTCCCCTCCGCCTGGAGCACCCTTCCCTCAGCACCCTCCCTCCCGTCATTCTGGTCTCCACTGAGCACACACCCGCAGTCCCCACACCGGAACTGCAACAGCAGCCCGGTCGCTCCCCCTGCTCTCATTCCGGCCGGTTCCTGTCCTCCCTCAACATGGAGAGATGATGTCGTCCGGTGTCCCTCCCCCGACCTGGAATACGAGCCCCCCCCGGAGACCGACTGCTTTGTCTGCTTGTTCACGGCTCTGTTCTCACTGCACAGGACATAGCCAAATGGAGTCCTCAGTAGAATGGAACTAATTCATTTTAAAGGAAGTTAATGAAGTAATGACCCTTCCACACCGCCTGCCTCCCCCAGTCTGGGACACGGCGTGTTCCCGCCCTATTGGAATGGGCTGTGGCTTGGATGCCATTGACCTGCTGTGCGTTGGCGGGACAACTAGCCCACCGAACAAACGTAACTCACGCTGGCCCCCATTTCACGGGTGGGGAAACTGAGGCCAGGAGCGGCAATGTCACTTGCCTTGGATGGTATTTTTTCCAGATGGGGGAGATAACTCACAACGACTGGGTTTTCCCGCTCTCCCATCCACCCAACGCTGTCTGAGGCAGGCAAGCTCCTGCTCGAATTTGAGTGAACAGCTGCGTGACCTGGGCTAAGTGACTTGACCTCTCTGAGCCTGTTTCCTCGTCTTAAAAAAATGTAGAATATCCTATCATCTAACTTTCTGGGCCATTAAGGAATTGGTTGAGGGGGCACAGTTAAGCACCGGAATGAAGTTAGCATTTTAAAAGACCACTGTCATTAGCGACTATTTTCTAGAGGGATGGAAATGCATTTTTCAGTATGTTGTGTTCTTCCTTTTCCAGTTCCCGATTTGACTACACACGTGATTTACGGGTCCCTGCCAGGTCGAGGCCGGGAGCAGATGTTACATTGTCTCCATGAGATTCAGAATCAGAATCGGAGGCCGTGGTCTTGTCAGTTCCCCCGACCTCTGAAGCCACCCAAGTCAAGAAGTCACAGAGGCGGAGTCCGCCAGCCAGCCAACTTCCTCCGCCTGCGGGTGGGTTGGAACTAAGAGCCGTGCCCCTCTCTGTCGTTACAGGTTTTCTTTTCTGCATAAAAAACTCCGAGGCCTGGGCCAAGGAAAAGAACAAAAGCAGCCCAGCAGGCAGCCCCTTCGATGGCAGACTCTAGAGGCGAAGCATCTGCAGGCGGAAGGCCTGTCTGCTCACTCTCGCTCGGGCGTGCGCCTCCGGGAAAACGCTGACTGGGCAGAAGCTCTCCGTTGTGTCGTTCCCGGTTTTGTACTTGAGTTGTTGCACCTCCGAGTTCAGTTGAGTGCCAGACTTACCATTTGAAACGGTGTTGCTGGGGCATGGATATAACTTTTGCGGCGTGGCAGGAAGCCGGGGAGGCTCACCCGAGGGGGAGACAGGAGACAGCCCCCTCTGCAGAGAGCCAGGTGGGCCCCCCGCCCATGAGCGGGTGGCAGATGGCATGGTCCTGGAGTCAGAGGTGATGTTCACCTTCCAGGTCGGTGAGGAGGCCTGTTCCCCCTCCTCCCCAGCACCCTGCCCGCAGCCCTGTGCTAACGTCAGTAACGTATTCACCGCGTAACGCCCGTTGCTCCCCAGCGTCTTCCAGACACACGTCCCCTACACACAGACTGGAGGACGTTATTTACAAAGATGGCCGCAGGAATGTCCCCCCACCACGGGCTCTTCCCAGCGTGGTCTCAACCCTCCCCAGCAGGAGGAGGGGTCTCTGTCCCTGCCCCTTGAATCTACAAGGACGTGTGTCTCACAAACAACCGACAGAGAAGTGGCACCGTGTGCCCCCCAGTGTCAGAGGGGGCAGGTCAGTGTGCCCGCCGGAGGCATCGCTGGCGAGCCCTGAGCCCCGTGGAGGGGGTCTGACACTCGGGGTCTGGCCACCATGCCCGGAGGGGGCCCTCAGGTTGGAGGTGGGGAGCAGCCCCAGTCTCAAGTCTTCTAGCTGAGCCCCCACACACACTCATATAGGAGCCTTCAGGTGATGCCAGTTCCCTGCCATAGTGTCACCTCCCTGCTTCCAGGCTTCCGAGCGAGGTCCCCGTCAGCGTGAAGGAGAGCCTGCCATCTCTACAGGGTGAGCTCCTGGACCACAGCACCGGTGGCCCCCTCATAAGACGGTTGCTGTTTTATGGCACGAAGGGCGGGTGGCTTGGGAGGCAGGGCCAGTGGCCACAATACTTGCTGGTGGCCGAGGGGTCCTTTGCTCGAGTCAGCTCAGCTCGGCCAACATGTGTGATCACCTACACTCTGCCCTGTCCTAGGCTGGGCCCTGGGCTTCAGGAACTGGGAGTGGCTCCTGTCCTGCGTGATTGTGACCCATTCACCTGCCGGTGAAGGAAACCACTCACCCCGACTTGGGGGCCGCTGACCCAGGTAACTGACATTCGAGGGTGGGCCCTCCAGGGATGGCTGGACCCAGGGGATCAGGTGGCAAGGTGTGGGCCCATCTAAACCTCCATTTCTGTACCTGAAAGCAGGGGTTGAGGCTTCCGAGTCTAAGCCGAGAGATATTTTTGAGTTTATGGGACGTTCGCGATACCAGCATTTATTTGCACAGTTGATTTGCTTGCTAAGGCCAGGCTGGGCTGGAGGGTTTCTGAGCGAGCCCCTGAGAGTCGCACCTGTGGACAGAGGGCCTTCTCGGGAGCCCTGCCCCAGACCCAGGCCTGGGCGCAGCGGCCACACTGGGCCCACCGTCCCAGCTTCTCCCTTCCCCGGTCCCAGGGACCAGCTCCGTGAGCGTACGCGTGAAGCAGGAGGGGCAACCAGACTCCTCCCTGAGAACCCGCAGAGAGAACCCCTATTTCTGTTTGCCGAAAAGGCGGGAGGTCCAGAGCCACCAGCACCTGAGTCCCACCTGGTAGGACACACAGATTTGGGAGCAGCAAGCCAACATTTAGCGATGGAGACAGAGAATTCTCGGGGAATTCGGCAGCTTGGCCCCCCGCATCCTGACACGCTGTCCGGGCCTGCTTTTTAAGTCGTTTTATAGTGTGGACCGATGAACTATCATTTCCTGAGCTGTTGAGAGATGGGAGGCGGTCGAATGACGGCTGACACTCCAGAGGATGTCACTGCTCCGAGAGAGAGACGCAGTGACAACCAGGACAGCCACACCCGGTGACACTGGAGCATCGTCGTCACAGCCTCGGTTTTTCTCGGGGACACGCAGAGTCTGGACCAGTGAGGATGGATCACGGGAAGCAAGTTATGTGAAGCTTGTGGCTCGTACAAGTTGTCTTACAAATATCAGCTCGCTTCCCTTGTACCGATGCCCCGTGCGAGCAGCGCCCACGGGTGCCAGCAGTGGACTCCCTGCAAAGAAGAGTGACGTCCCCACCCCAAGAGACTTTGGGGTTCGACTGTTCACGTGGTCACCGACCTGTAAGCGTGTCTAATGTTGAATCCCACGGTGAGTCGGAGGCCCGTTCACTAGCTGGTCACAGCGGGCACGCCCTCGCCTACCCACATTGGTAGAATCCCGGGTTTCTTCTGAAAACGTCTTCTGTCTGCCCATGTCCGACGGATTTTTCATTCTTTAGCCCGCAGCAATCGGTCCGTGGCAGGCATGTCCAAGGGCGCCACATGTGACCTGCTGGGGACAGACCTCAGGGGCGCGTGGAACTTCCTGTCCGTCCCACTTCTCTGTCCCATTCGCCGCCAGCCACCCTTCCCGGTAGTTTCTGACGGTGGGTCTCCCTCTCTCGTTATGCCTTCTCCTTAGCGTTAGTCTGCGCTTTTCTTTTTCTCTCCCCGCCCCTTTGGGGTCCTCCTGGAATACGTTCTCCCACCAGCCTTATGTGTTCTCTGTGGCGTCGCCGGGGGACCGAGGCGCCGACCATGGGGCGGGGTGGGGGGGAGGCTGTGTCTCTCCAGGGTCCAGAGGGAATTTCCTGAGAGCCAGTCTGCATTGCCAACCCCCTTCTTCAGAGAATTAAAATTTAATTGTTCGGGAATGTCACAAAATATACACCCCCGGTCCTCTTTTTCTGTCCCTCATCTCTGTCGGTGGCTTTACGCAGTCCCAGCTCGCGGCAGTTGAAACCCTTCTCCCGGCACTAACTCCCCCGACGCCCTGCGCTGTGCGGCCAGGCACAGACCCCTCCTGTTAGTCACTTAGGGTGTGGCCGCGGTCCCCGGCTTCCCTCCTTCCAGCTCCCACACGGTCACTGAGCAACACTGTCAAAACAGAAATCTGACCGCTGTCCTCTCCTGCCTAAACCCTGCCTCCCATGCTGTCTGGGTACCTCCCCATCCCAGGTCACGTGTCCAGGGGGTCACATCCTCCAGCAGCAGCCCCTTGGGTTTGTCCAGCTCCTTCTGCACTCCATGCCCGAGTAGGTGCCAGTCTGCTCTCTGGGGAGACAGCGCCCTGCCGCCGCCTTCCTGGCAAACTCACGCTGGAAGATGTAGGCAAGGGGCCCTCTGTCCCCCAGGGAGTCACTCGCCACCCAGAACTCTTGACACCCCTCCCCTCCAGTAGTGAAGTCTAGTTCCCTTCCCACCGAGTGCAGGTGGGACCCAGCGACCCAGCGCCAATGACTGGGATGTGGCAGAAACTGCCGTGACTTCCGAGAGCAGCTCTGAGAGGACGACCTGTCTGTCTCCTTGACCTCACATTCCTGGAACACGGGCTTTGAAATAAGCCAAATGCCATAAGAATATTCGGTGACAAGATGTCGTTGGAATCCCCAAACGGCCCCGTGGTGTGGAACCCAGTCCTTCCAGCAGCAACGCAATGCAGGTGAGGCATTGAAAAACTGGACCCTCTGGCCACCCACAAGCCCTCAGGTGATGCACCCCAGGTGACACCTTGATGGTGACCTGGCTGGTGGGAGCCACAGCCCCCAGCTAAGCTGAGGCGATGACGCAGTCAGCGTGGGGCTTGTTTCACGGCCGCAGGTGGCGAGCAGCCACCATCCGCCGACCGCGCGCTGCCCTCCCCCACAGGCGCCACACCAGTCCACGGCGGTTTGCCGCCGGGCAGTGGACAAGTCACGTCCCCTTGATCTGGATCGTGGTTTGGCTTTTCTATTCACTGTGGTCACTTTGCTGTCTGTCACTTCTCCCCATCTGTTCGGGAACGAGCCAGACGCTCAGGGTGGTGTGAGTGTCCTCGTCACTAAGGCGCCACCACTTGGTCAGCATGGCCGTGCTTCCCCCTGGGGTCCGTTCGCCTTTTCATTTCATTCATGGGCTTTGGGGCCTAGAGGCATTTGTTGGTGCTTTTCTGGAGCCAAAACCAGGCACTTCGCAGTTTCTCCCTTCGCTGCGAGGCCTGGGGGGCCCTGAGAACCGACCACCGACGCCTCCACCTTCCTGGGTTCAGGGTCTTCGGTTTAGCTCCGACCCACCCGGAAACCACTGTGCTGCGGGGTTTGGGGCTGCGTGCTCTCTTCTCCTGGGTCGTGGGCCAGTGGGGCCAAGGCCTCCGGGAGCTGCCTGTCCCTCCCTCTGAACAGAACTTCTCACAGACCATCCGTGGGCCCGTGGGCGTTCGGAGGCAGCGGCTCCCAGTTCCCATTGCACAGCAACCTCGTGCTCATCGGCAGAAGCTGCTGTTGCAGAGGCTGCGGAGTGTGTGGGACCCGACACGCCCCCCGCACGGCCGTCACCACCTAACGTCCGGCAGCCGGCCCCTCCGTGGGCCCGCTCCCGGCGTCCACTCCTCCCCCACGCCCGCGGCTCCTCATTCCATGCGATCGCCCCGTTCCCGGGGACGCTGGTGACAGCACAGCGTCTCCCTGCGCCCCTCGGAGCTTCAACGTCGCCACTTCGTGCAGGACGGCAGCGATCACGCTTTCTCCGCGGGTCCCCGATGCAGAGTTGGAACGGCCTTGTTTAATTTCACTAACAAGAAGCGATCCCCCACAACCCACCAGCGTCCTCAGGAAAAGCGCCGTGGGGTCTTGTCTCGTTGCTCAGGTTACATTGATCGGCTTCGGGCCACCGATGGCGCCATAAGGAAGCTCTCGTGCCAATGAGGACACGTCCTGTGGGACACGGGCCGAGGAGCAGGGGTGGGCCCACGGAAAGGGTCCCGGGGCTGTGATGACAACCCCTCGCCCCAGAGACGCCCCTCAAGCCTCGAAGTGACAGACAAGACGGCAGTCGCCCAAACGACACAGAAACATGATTCCCAAGCCGGGGTTTCCCAAGTCCCCGCTCAGCGGCTTCAAGGGCACAGCGAGACAGTGAGTCACTCCAGAGCCTCTCAGCCCAGCAGCCAGACCGCCCTGCCCCCACGCCCCGTCCCCCTCCCAGAGCTCCACAGAAACGCACTGGAGGATGCTGGAATCTTCTAGAAGCACGGTGCACACCTTGAGAGCGGATTTCATCAGGAGGGACAGTATCTCACCGGTTTCTCAAGACTCAGCAAATGGACCTTTGTGCATTTTTCTCGTCCCGGATCCATTCTTCCTCCTTCGGGAGCCAGGCCCCTCCCATCCTGCGGACAACACAGCGCCCCCACCTGGCCAGGCAGCCTGGACCACAGGGACCTCAGCCCCCCGCCTCAGTACATGGCCCAGAGATGGCCACTCAGCATCACACCCCTCTGCTGCAGTGACTGGCTGAAGGATGGGCACGTGACCTAATCGGAACCAATCAGACTCCTCCTAGACCTCTTGCGGGGCGGGGGCACCAGGAGATACAGTCTCCTCCAAAGCAGCTCAGAGGTTAGCAGCTGTCCCGACACCAGGAGGGGGGACGTGCTGTCTGAGAATGGGGATCACTCAGAGGGACAGAGAGCTTGGTGATAGCAAGCGTCATCCATTGGCCAAGCACCTGAATCCAGCCAGGCCTGAGGCTCACACCACTTGTCAACTTTGTGGTTCCATGACCCAGATCACCTGTTCGGCACGCACCACTCTGAGTTGTGTTTCTGTCATTCGTCACCAAGAACCTTAACTCAAAAACCAACAAATTGCCCAGGAACATCAAAGCCAAAGTCGATTGTCCCACCTCCAAGTGACAGGACACCCTCTTTCAGAGGCAGCTCCCAAACACCCCCACGGCTGTGCCTCTTCGTGCACAAGAGGAATTTCACCTGCGACTTGGCCTGTGTCAGGACCGCACTAGTTTCGGGGGAGATTACTGGTGGTCTCACTCGCAGAATTTGGGATGGCAGGGTCCCCGGTGAGCTCCGCCCCCTTTCTTACCTCCTAGATGACAGCACTGCGGTCAGATTTTAATCAGGCCGTGTATGAGATTCGCCCGGCGCCGGACGTCAGGCGGTTTACACCCCTTCCCTGCCCACCAGTGTCCTCAGCCAAAGGGCAGGCACCTGGTCCTGGTCTCCGGCCACACCGGTCCAGGGGACTTTGCAGGGAACAACTGTGAGTTCATCTTTCTTTGGCTACAAAGAACCACGCAAGGATTCCAGAGCATCCATAATATTATTTATTTTAACAAAATCTATTACCATAAGTAAAAGGGAATCTAGAAAAACACCATCAGGCCAACGGGTAATGAGGTGTCTGCTGTGTTTCGTTTGGGGACGGCTATCTGACTTCTGGCAGTCTTAATAAAAGCGAAGAAAATAACACACAGCCTCGACATAATCAAACTCCCAGAAAATTAAACAATCCTTGAATAATTCCCTCTCAGATCGGCTTTATAGGAGTAAAAGTGAAAACAAAGTTCTGTTTCCCAAATGACATCAGGCATGCCCAGGAAACACCCAAGATATCGAATTAAATAAGCACCATTAATAAATAATCGCAGTGGCTTTGCCTAATGGGTTGAATAAACAGTACCTGCCTCCCCAGCGCTGAGGGGCTCTCAACTCAGAAAGAAAAGAAATTCAGATGCCACGGGGCCTGATTTCTATTTTAATAATGTACGGCTACAAACACCACATTTTCCTTTTCTATTTAATTATCATGTGATAACAAAACAAGTGGGCACTAATGGGATTTGCTGGAGTAATTTTCCTGTAATTGCATCTTTTCCACTCATGCCTCTTATTTGCAAGCAGAGGGTGGAACTCAAGCCTTCCCAGGCGCCCCATGGGCCCCCCCTCCCTCTAGGGTGTGGTCAAGTTACTTCATTTCTCTGAGCCTGGTTCCCTCAATGCTGCCCAGAATGGCCCCAAGTCTCAGGACCGCAGAGGAAACAGGAGGAAACAGGAGGAAACAAAGTTACGGGCTCTGTGTTGCAGGGCTGTGAGTATCACCATGTGCAGAGGAAACAGGAGGAAACAAAGTTGCTGAAAAGCTCAGATGCAGCTTCACCTGAGGTCAAAGGGCGCCACCGGGTCTGATTTCTGCCTCTTGGCTGCGCTCTGGTGCAGACGCCATGCTCAGCCAGGGCCCCGCCTGCTGGCAGCACAGTGGTTGCAGAAGCCTTGGCCCCCCAACCCTGAGGCCTCCCAGCTCAGGTCCTGGGCCTTATTCTGATTGCACCTGCTCAGATCGTGTGCTTCTGCCTGAGCCAGTTGGTGTGGCCAGGAGGATGCTGTGCCTTGGCCTAGCCAGGTATTGGCCCTGGACCACAGACCCGAAATGGACCAAAGGTATTGGGGGTTGGGGCCAGGGGCTGCTGGGAACCTTTAGGGACCTAAATGCTGGGAAGCCAAACCAAAATTACCTCCTCAACCTCAAAAACCCAAAAGAGTGGAAATTTCACCATTGCTTCTGTGAAGTTCTCCACCTCTGAGAAATAAAAAGTCACCAAGTGAGCAGGAGGCCTTCTGCCCATCAGCAACCCCACCTCCTGCCCGGAAGGCAGTCAGCGCGGCCCAGCTCGCCGTCGGGGGACTGGCTCCGGCTCCTTCAAACACCAAAGCAGCCGGAAACGCCCACCGGCAAACCACAATTTTAAAAAGCATCACCCGCTCACTGACCTTTTAATGATGTAAGCAATTAATTCACACAATTTTCTGGACAATTAATCTTACAGACAGGTTCAAAGTCTGCCTGCTTGCAGCAGGAACAAATAGTGCTTCCAAAAAACCGACACAAAGAACCTTGAAGATGGCCCCCCACATTTCTGGGCTGGGAGCCACGTTTCCCCTGAAGGAGGAGGCGTTCCGGGCCCTGCGAGCTTGCTCGGCCTGCTGTGACAGAGTAATGCAGGAAGGCCGGGGTCCAGGAGCGGCGGGAGCCTGGTGTGGGTGAGGTCCAGGCTGGGCAGGGCCGGTTCCTCCTCAGGCCCCTCCCCCTGGCCCGGGGATGGTGGTCTCTCCCTGTGCCTTCACGTGGTCATCCCTCTGTGTGTGACTGTGCCCACATCTCTTCTTACAAGGACAGGCCATCCAGAACTTGAGCCCCTCCCTCCATACGATGTTTTCAAAGGCCCTATCTCCAAAACAGCCCTGTCCTGACGTCCCGGGGTTAGTCCTTCCGCATGAGGGCAGTGAAGGCCCCAAGCAGCCCCCAGCAGGAGCTCACACTGCGGAGAACAGTGCTCTTTCTGGGGAAATGAAAATGGGCGTTTGTGAGCATCCAAAATCCCCCATGGCCTGGGAAGGAGCATTCGACAAGGGCTGGGACCCTCACCCCCAGCCCATCCCGCTCACACCTGGAGCAAGTTCCTGGGGGTGGAGGGAAGAGGGGCCCGGTGAGCTATGTAATGTCTCTCTATGTAATGGCTCCGTGGTTTCCTCACGGACAGAATGAGGATGAAAACAGCACCTTCCTCAAGCGTGCGTGGGGAGGGAAAGAGAAAGGCATGTCGGATACTTAAATGCACGGCGTTCCCTGAGGAAGCATCCTTCGCCGGCTGTGAGTTAGCGTCCGGAGCGATGTCACCCACGTTGCTTGCACCATACAGCCGCCCAGTAAAGCCCTCCACCGCTCTGTCCCTTTGAGGGATTCCAACGCCGTCTGGTTCTCGGGGAGGCCACGGAGGACTCCAAAGGTAGCCATGGGATCCCCCAGCCCCCCGCTCCTTGAACCGCTGAGAAGTCCAGCTCTGTTTCAATGAACTCCACGCTACAACAGAGAACGCCAGCAACTCCGTCACACAGAAACTGGGATTCCAGGCCCGGGAAAGAAGGGAGACCCCACGTCGCCAGAGCTGGCGGTAGATGTATGTTGGAACTAACAAAATTGTCAGGAAAAGGGACGGGGGCCCACACAGATTTCTGAACAGCCCCCGGGAAGACAGTTCTTCTCCAGAGAAACAAACAACTGTCCATTCACACGTACATGGCCACGAGGCTCTTCTGATTTGCATAATGATGATGATTTGCATAAGATAAAAATTTGCCTGAGTGAGTCTTGAGCACAAAACTCATTCAAATGTCATATTGTCGGTATAATTTTCTCAAGGATCCCAATTTGCTGCTATTTATCTAATGAAAGGAAAAAAATAAATATTGGCGGTAACATCCCACTGTGCCCGAGAGTGGGCTTGAAGCTGCGCTTGCCCGGGGTGAGTGAGTGAGTGGTGGGTGCTTCCTCGCTGTCCGGTCAGAAAGCAGGGACAACCGTCCACAGGTGAGCGTGTCTCACTTGAAATGGACGTTTCGGCCACATGTGCAAAATGACCTGTAACACGCGTTGGACCCATGAGCACAGAGCTTCCGTCCTGAGCCACAAGTCAGGGCAGGGGTGTCTGGAAGGCAGACACCCAAAAGAAGAAGAAGGAGGAGGAGGAGGAGGAGGTGAAGGGAAGGAAGGAAGGAAGGGTTGAGGAAGGAAGGAAGGAGGGAAGGAAGGAAGGAAAAGGACACCCTGAAGGTGAGTGAGGGGCACATCACTTGTGCGGCTGCAGCGCAGGCAGAAAGGAAAGTACTGGAAGCGCTTTGGCCCCAGGTCTGGACCGTCCGGCACTGGGAATTATCTGCAGCTGGCCCAGCAGAACAGAGAAACGCAGCAGGCGCCCCTTTGGGCTGGACTGAGCCTCACAAGCTTCCCATGTGGCCCGTCTGAAATCTGCTGCCTGTCCCTCTCAGCTTCCTCCTGCCTGGGCCTCCCTTCAATGTCTGCTTCACGGGGAGGGTCTCGGGTGCACTCAGAGCCGAGATGGTCTTCTCTGTGCCCACGGCACCTGGCCCCACCGCCCTGCGCTCGGAGAGGATCCCTCGGTGAGGATCCCTCGGTGGGCAGTGACCTCCTGCGCAGCTGGGCCAGGCTGGGGTGGGGGCGGGGGTGGGGGCGAGGCGCCAGCAGCAGCAGCCGCTCCGTGAATACACGCCGTTCACCCCAGTAGCTTTCACCCTTATTGGAAGGTGACCCACAGTCAGAACTAGGTTCGATGTCGCCTGCAGCCTGCAGTTACGTGGGCACACACATCGCCACAAAGAAAGTTTCAGAAAGCGACTCTCACCCCCCCTTCGTTTCACAAGGCGTTGCTCCTCCCGCTCCCCATACTGAGCGGTCACACTGTGCAAGCCCAGCCCAGCGCCTCACGCTGACTCATCTCTTTCTCCCGCACGACCACCTCCCCCCACATGGATCTCAAACATCGATCGCTTGCGGCACCGACTGAGACTCTAAAGAAGAGGAAACCCCCCTGGGATTTCTGATGATAGACAAACGCATCCTAATCCAAATGTTTCCACTCGCCTCCCTTTTCATCTGTCTTCAAATAATTTAAATGATAACCATTAACACTGAATGAGAGAATTCCCTGATATGCATTACAAAAGACCAAAGTAATAAAAAAAAAAAAGTCAATTCTTTGGACCCCGTATCTGTGGATTGTTGACCCGCAGGTACAAAAGCTAAGGGAGAGCTACGGCTGAGGCGCAGAGAAGGGGGAGGATCGCCCCATGAAGGTTACAGAAAACGGTTAAATAAAGAGCTTCTGACTCAGAACAAGCATAAGAACTGGTGTGTGGGATTTGGGGACTAATTGCAGTATTAACTTTAAAGGCGAGCGCGTTTCGAGCTGATAAATGAGAAGCAGTTAAGACGCCTGAAGCGGACTTTCCGCGCAGCATCAGCACCCCTGGGGCCTCTCCAGGTGTCGTCGGGGTTAGGAGACGCTGGCCTCACCTGTCAGCCCCACCCACGGCCCAGGAGCTCACGCTGCTCCACCCTCTGGCCCCAGGGCCCCCAGCATCCCCTCGTGGCCCCCGCCCCCCAGTCCAAGTTGGAATCTGTGTCAGCCAGATGACCCGTGACCCTTACACAGCTGAGCATATGACTTTTCACCCGGAACGTCTCTACGGTTTAGAAGGAAAGTGAAACCGGCGTGACCAAGAACTCCCTCAGCCCGCGGTGGGGCTGGAAAGTTACCTTGAGATGGTTTCCTTGCAGCGCTGGCGTTCAACATTACCCTGCAACCCGGCAGTTCGTGGGGAAGAAGACTCGCTCACTCGCGAATGGGGGTCCTCATTTGCTCCTCTAACCCAGCTCCGTGCGTGCTGAGGAAGCACCTGCGGGCTGGGTGGGCTAACTGGCTGCTGGTAACGGTTTGTAGTCACCTGCCCAGGGACTAAATGGAGTAGTTCGTCGAAGTCTCGAAAGACTAACAGATTTTTTAAAAGAATATTTGGAGAATGCGGTAAAAATGAGCTGTCACCTCGAAGACAAGAAGCCCCACGGGTAGGAAGTGACACAGTGTGCAGGGGACCCCTGCAGGTGAGGGAAGGGGCTGTGTGGGCCCCGCGCTGTCCATCCAGCAAACAGGAACGGAGCGGGGCTTTGGTTTCCAAGAAGCGCCCCATACAAGTCTGCATGGAGCGTCTCCTGGACGCGGGGCTTCAGTGTTTCTGAAGTTTGCCGGCTGCAGGGTGGACCTTCGGGGAGGATTCTCCCGAGCGTCGGACCACCTGGGTGAGGCCCGGCGCTCGCTTAGCTGTGGCTGCGCACGTGGCTACAGCATTCTCACTGTCCAGAGGCCGGGACGTGAGATCCATCTCCCCGGTGTCAGCGGGCGTCGGCAGGGCTGGGTCCTCCCAGGGCCCCGGGGTGGGGGTGGGGGGGAAGAATCCGGAGGCTGCCTGCGTCCCCGCGCGCGCGGCCGGGTCCTCCTGCTCCCCGACTCCGTGCACAAAGTTGCATCTGCCTGCGCGGCCCGGCGCCCTCTGTCTCCCTCTAGTGGGCGGATTCGCGTTTACATCTCAGACCCATCCAGACACCTGGGCACAACCTTCTGGGGCCCAAACCCTGAGTTTGGCCACCTTTGCAGAGGCCCTTTCTGCCACGCGAGGTGACAAACACAGGGTCTGGGGATTGCCACATGGGTGTCTCTGGGGACCACAAGCCGGTCCACGCAGGGAGGTTCTCCCTAATGCGATGAGGTTGGTTTTCACTGATGGCATCTGTGGCCTGGATGAAAGACATCAGTGGGACCCAAAAGCGAACAGGGGAGAACGTGGGTACGGATGACACCCGGCCAGGCCAGGTTTAGGGGGCAAATGTCAAGCAGAAAAAGTTAAGGTGGGACTTCCGAGTGAAGGGTTCCTCAGGGACTTTTCTCAGACGTCACTCAAAGGGTGATGCTTCATTGTATTTTCAGCTCCGGGGGAGTCATCGCAGGATTGCACGGGCCCCTGGGTGGCTGTTCTGAGTGGGGCAGCTGCCACTCGGCGCCGTTGCTATTTCTGATGCGTCCATTAGCAGTCTGGCCTCCTCACCGCGCAGGCCCGATGCCTTCCATGTGTGAAAACACCATTCAACCTCTGAGGTCGCTCGATGTCTTCCGGCACGTTCTCAGGAACAGAAATGAGCGTAGTAAGATGCTGCCACAAAACATAGTTAAATTTAATATATAAAACGTGGACAGGAATGGCCTTTCTGAACAAGACACAAAAGAGGGAAACCACAAAAGAAAAAATGTCGATAGATTGATGAAAAGCAAACTTCCCCCAAACACCAAGCCCCTTGGACACACACACACTTAGCAGGCACAGGAGAACCCAGGAGAGCAGCGGCATGAGAGGAAGGGCGAGTATTTCTGATGTGCATACAGCGAGTGTTCGCAAGTAAAAACTCGGTGGAGATGGTTACAGTTTCCATCATTCCAGGGGACAGGGTGCCCTCCTCAGCAAAGCTTCGGCGCTCCCTTAGGTTGGCTGTAAGTTTCAGCTGCTAATATTTTTATTTGGTGACCTTGAGTCAAATTAAGATCACCGAATCTTGATTTGCGAGTGGCAGCTCTCGGGACGGTAGCGACGCTGCCACCCGGGTCCTGCAGGGTGACAGTGAGGACAGCCAGCCCCGCTGACCAGTTGTGGACACAGAGAGTAAACAACACATGAACGTTTTTTAAGCAGAGATTTGGGCCCAGTCTACCCTGACAGGTGTCAACATCGTTGCCTTTATTATAAGAGATACACCGATACTTTGTATTTTATTGTATTCTACTTTATGTCACTTATTTGGAAAACGTTGATTGCCACCCAGTGGGTTTCGTGACTCGGGATGGACTTGAAAAACAGTCGCAAATAGACACTGGCTGTGTCATCTGGGGCTGAACGTGTGCCTCTGGGCTGCACAGCCCTGAGACGTGGACCGGCCCTGCTCTCACTCCACGCGTCCCGCAGACAGTGTCTGGGCCCGTGGTCCAGGCTGCTGGTGAATGAGTGGAGGAGTGAAGTGATTTTACCTGTTATATAAATGTCCCATCGCAGGAAAGTGCCTCTTGGGCAGGCCTGTGGCCACAGCCCCGACCAAGCCAGTGAGCCCATGTCCCCCATGGAGACAGATCCATCCCTGGGAGACGCTGTGGGCAGAAGGGCTGGGGGCAGTGCCCAGAGCAAGGCCAGCCCTGGCCAGCTTCGCTTGTCCCTGCGACTTTGACCCGATACCAAGGAGCTGAGCTCCTCCTGCTCCTCCCTTGGCGAGGAGCCTGCCTTACGGGAAGGTGGGCTGAGGCTGCGTGGCCCCACAATTGGAAATTGCACATCGAGGTGATGTCACAGCTAGAAAGGCCTGGGATGAGATGCATTCAATTATCGCAAGTTCAACTTTAATCTGCAAGAAGCTTCTTAATTGCCTTGGCTGGACAGCAGGGAACGGGCCGGTCCAGCTGCCTTCTGACTTGAATTTCATTCATTGTAAGATAACTGATTTCAGATATCGAACTTCCTTCAGGGGAACAATAAATTACTCCTTGGAATATAGATTATGCCAATAATGGATGAGCCCACTATAAATGGGATCCCGGCATCTCTGAAATGTGTTCTTGGGTGCGTTTTTCTAGAAATTGGAAGAAAAGCCAGCTCCGCGGGGGGTGAAATGAAACGACTCGGCTGACGTATCGTTGATGCTTCTGAAGACTCGTGCCTGCCTGCCGTCTGCTGATCAAACACAGACACAGAAGCTCAGGGTCCTTGAGAAGACAAATCCTCAAACTTTAAAAAGAAAAACACACGCCTCTCCTTATTTCTAATGTCACTCAGCACCACGAATACTACAGGTGATTTTCACTTTCTGCTTTGTGCTGTGATCCTTCCGGAACACGGGACTCAGGTCGCTTTTGTGACGGGAAACGTTGGACACAGTAGGGCACATGGCCCTTCTGTCTGGGGGGGGGGGTCAGTACTGGGCCTCTCATCCAGGGGATCTGAGCAAGTGACCACCAGGGCCGAACCCAGGGGGCTTCGGAGAGCCTGAGTTCTCCCCGCCGTTCCTTCCCGCGCGGCCCTGGGCGGGACACTGCGTCCTTGCCCTGCAGGTCCACCCCCGCCCCAAGCTGTAGCCGCATAAATGGCCTCGCAGGCTGCCGGGGCCTCTGCCCTCCCAGCAGGTTTCTGCAGCGGGACCCGCCCCTGCAGACCTGTGGCGTGAGCTGTTCCCTCCACTCTGGTCCAGATTAGCTAGTGAAGGTTGTTTCCGTCAGGCTCCTGGAGGAAACAGAGGCACCAGAAATAGATGTTGGGAAGACCCGATGGATAAGACCAAGAGCGGCCATCAAGACAAATGATGTCACGGGCTTTCAGGACAGAGGACGCCAGGGAGCACTAGACCCAGAGGAGGCGGGGCCAGGACCCAGGGACTGTGGCTGCAGAGAGGCCAGACAAGGCTGACGGCTCCGTCCCGCCCGGATGCTGCTGGTTGCAGTGTTTTCTCAGAGTAGTGAACAGAAGCCGAACAGAACAAAGGGACACGTGTGGCTTTTAAAATAAACCTTGTGAAATAAAAAGGCGTCAAACAAATTCTGTAGCTGGAGGCCTTCGCCCTGTTCACAGGCCCTGGAAATGCCAAGGCAGCTGTTTTTGAACTTGGGGGCCTTTCAGACTCTGGGGCGGCTGATGGCCTGGCTGGCAAGTCAGCTGGTGGCTCAGCTCCAACCTGGGAGAAGGCAGCGTGTCTCCACATAGTGCCGGCAGAGTTCTCGTTCCAAACACCACAGACAAAAAAAGAAAGAAGGAAAAAGAAAGCAGGAGTTTGAGCGGCCTCTCTCGGCACGCAGGCAGGTGCCCTGGGGTGAAAGGGTTAGCCTGAGGGTTGGGAGCAGGTCGGGCTGTCAGGGCCACTGAGGCAGGTGTGGACTATGCCTCTGCTTTGTCCAAGTCTGGGGGCAGGAGGGGGTGGCAGCAGTCCTGAGGCAGTGGGAAGAAGAGGCATGTGACAAGGACATCAGCAGGCAGAGGGACATGGACGTGGCAGACAGGGGAGAGTTGGCTCATCCCATCTTGTGGCTCCTGAGTGTCAGGGTCCTGGACTTCCACTTCGGCAAAGATGGGTTAGGTGCCCTTTTTCCTAATCCTCTGCTAAACCCCACTGAAACCCATGGGCATTATCTGCAGAACAAGCCTGAGAATCCTCCGCGTGGTGGAGAGAGGAAGGCAGGTCTCCCGGGGACCTCCAGACTCAAGGGTCAGCAAACGGTCTGTTTCCTGTTGTTGATTTTTTGTTTCATCGCAGAGATTCCAGATCCCATGCCAAAGCCGCCTGCGACCAGACACGAAGCGGGGTCTGCTCTCTTTAGCCAAAGGGCCAGGAAGGGGTTTCCCTTCAAGACAATAAAACCTCAGACAGCAACTGTGCTGCCCAGTCACAGGCCTCGGAGACACTGGGTCCCCACCTGGAGCCCCACCACCCCTGCCAGCAAAGGTGGAGTGTGAAGCCTGGACTAGCAGCCTCGCCCCAGGGGTTGAGAAGCGCCCAGTGCTCAGCCCCGCCCCTCCACCCACCACTGTGGTCCCCTTGGCCTGAATTCCCGGGGCACCCAGCAGTAATGAGGGGCCCCTCTCCCCGGGAGCCACAAGAGGCTGAGTGAGGGATCTGCACAGACAAGGGGCCGTCCTGCACCCCTTCCCCCCCCCCGAAGCTGAGGAGTCAGGAAAGAAGCAAATAGAAATATTAGGGCAAAAAAACCAGTAACTGGAGCAAAGGCTCAATGAACGGCCCCTGAATGGCAGACAGGAGACAGAGGAAGGCATCGAGGAGGTGTAGGATGCAGCAACAGGAAGGACCTAATCTGAACAGAAGAAACAAAATAGACTTTAAAAAGGGGGGGGGGAGACACTGTGGGACTCTAACAAGCAATTTCAAGTTTGCACCTTTGCAGAAAAGGTAAAGTTGAGACAGCGCTCCAAGAAATCATGGCTGAAAACTCCCCGGATCTGGAAAAAAGAAAGATTCAAGGTGGCGTGACCCCCAAACGGGACAAAATTTAAACAATTCCGCCTCATCACGTATCATCAGCAAACTTCTGAGAACTAAAAACAAGGTTAAAAGACAAGAGAGCGGCCCCCAGGAAATGTGTCCGTGGGACAGGTGTGTCGGGAGGTCGGTCTCCACAGCAGGTGACACATGCTTGTGCCCAGTGGCTTTGCTGCCGGAAGGACACGGATGTGACGTGAGCTATGACCTTCACGGCTTTGTGAAGGGCTCGCTCGGCTGGGCTGGGCTGCACGAAGGGGTAGAACGCAGAGCTGGTGGATGTTTCGTTGCAGGGTAATATTTTGGGTTTTTGCTGTTGTAGTTCTTGTTTATCCTGCCAGCTTCACCTTTTCAGAGAGTGGGAATAAGTCATCTATCACCTTGGGTGGGGGTGGGGTGGGGGCTGTTACAACAGAAATAAATAGTAGAGATGCTTTCTCAGTGATTTTCTTTGTCTTTTAAAGTTTAACCTCTGGAACTTTTTAAGTGACGTGTGTGATACAGCGTCTGTGGTGGCAGCTGCAGGCAGAACCTGGCCAGGGTGGGCTTCGGGTGGGAGGCTGAGGGGACTGGTGTTTCAGGGCAGGACGAGTCACGGTGAGGACGGTGGTCACAAGGCCTGGGAGGGGGTGAGAGTCTTGGCGGCACAGAGCAGACTCCCCTCGGTGGGAGCCGAAGCAAGACACGTGTAGGAGACCCCGTAGCCTCCCGCAGAAAGACAGAAATGACCCACATTCGAGCCGTTTGTTGATGCTCAAGACCCCCGGATGGAACATGTAAGCAGACACATTCACTCAGCTATCTTCCAGGATGCATTTTTGTCCTATAAAAATAAAATTTGATCTAGACAATCATTATAAAAATAATACACTCTCATTTTAAGGAATATATATAGAGAGAGGCATTCTTAATTTTTGAGTTTCGCCCTGAAGTCTGGTTGCCAGACCAAAGGATTCTGGGTGGTACTGGAGACTTCCTGTCACCTCCTCTGTCCCCCCCAGATGACCATGATCCCCCTGAGCTGAGGGGTGAGAAACCAGTTAGAGACCAGGGTGACTCAGTCCCTCCACTGTGATCACAGCCGGCGACCAGGAGGAGGCCGCCAGAGCTCCAAACACACCTGGTTGTTTTTGCTGCTGGAAAGCGAGGCCGGTGGGGGACAGCTGTGGGATCCAGGCCAAAGGAGCCACCTCCAGGGGCAGAGAGAGTGGGCAGAGCCACAGCATGGTTCTCAGAGCCTCTCCTTGCAGGTGGCACGCGTCACCTCTGCTCAGATTTCATTGGTCAAAGAGAGCGAGGTGGTCATGTCTGCCGTCTGTGGTGGAAGGTGGGAATCTTCCCCGCAGGGGAGAGGGGGAGGATATTGAGTGGGAAAACTGTGTTATTGTCTTTTTTATACCAATCACCCGTGGCAGGGGCCCACTTTGAATGGATTCATAATTTCGACGTCTCCAGGGAAACAGCTGTAAACCGTCAATTTCGTCACTAAAGCTCAGTCAGGGAGGCCGTCACAACTGCATCAAGGACAGCCGGCCACTTGAGGGACCGAGGCGGGCATCTGGTGAGCAGGCGGGGCTCCGGCTTCTCTGCGTTGTCTAGGTAACAGCTGTCCTCCCAGGGGACACGCCTGCATCCCCCAGCCAGGACCACGCCCAGCCCGCCCCCCGTGAGTGTGTGGCACTTAGGTGAACGGAAGTCCCCCGAAGCAGGAGGCTTCGAAGATGACCGGCAGCTTTCTTTGGTGTGCTCTTAGTTTATAAAATCGGTCGGGCACGTGCCTGTCACGCCATATGGTGACAATTCACGGGACAAAAACGATCACTTCTCATGCTCTGAAGCTAGAAGGATTGCACTGTCCCCCCAAAAGAGGGACGTCACCGACCATTCTAGAAGCACCATGGCGTTTGACCGATGCACTGGGAACGCCGGAGACCCACGGCAGCCGTGTGTCACCGCTGGCTTTCAGATGGTCAGTCTGGGAATTCGGTCGGACCTCAACATTTCGCTTCTGGTTAGAAACCATAGAACAACAAGGACCGAGTTAATGACGTCCAGATGCCCACAAAAATGTGCATTTCCTACCTTTTCATCACCATCATCATCACAGAGGAGGGAGAAAACACCGAAACCCAATTTTTCCCAGAAATACCGTTTCCCCCACGAGCTGTTAACTCTTATACCCACATCACCCACAAATAGGGGCCCAAAAAACCAGTTCCAGCTCCCAAACATATTTTATTTGTCCGCACAATGTGTCCACTCAGAGTTTCTAAAAAAAATAACGGCGGCATTTTAAGTCTGGGAGAATTCACATAAAAGTCCTCGCTTCTCCTCAAGACTGGAAGATGGAGCCAGCCTGGGCTCTCCGGCTTGGCAACACACAGCTGCGACTGAGCAGTCATTGCGTCCTTCGGAAGACACGTCTTTCTAATTTTCCACAGTCCCCACCATTCCCTACAGCCTAAGGAAGGTCTTAAGTATTTGACATTGCCTGAGCTGTCCTGGCAGGTGCACGGGTAACTATGTTTCAAAGTTATTTGATTTCGATTTTTTTCTAATTTGACAGAGAGCAAATTTCTTGAAAATTGGGTCCCAGGTGTTACCCAAAAAGTAGTGAATTCGAATCACCCGGGATGGAACACTTGGGTCTCTAATCCCCAGATTCCTCCTCGGCGACTCGCCGGCCGTATGGGGGTTGGGAACAACTGGACTCGATTCTCCAAGCTTCTCCCACATCTGATGTCCTTTGGGCCCAGTAGAGTCTCAATTTCCACATCAGGTCTTCTGATGACCGTCCTGCTGAGCTCGTGCTGTGTTTATGTTCTACTTGGTTAACCAAAGCTGCACCCGATCACCATGCACCAGCCCCCAACAGCCACCTGAACTACTCTGCATTCCTCTGACTCTCTGAACAGTTATCAGTATGCATTTCGCCCTCCACATCCGAAATATGGAAATGTCGGTAGCGCCTTGTTCAATAAAACACAAGGAGGACTTTCCCAACATGTCAGGGTTCGGAAAGCTGTACTCGAATTCACGGGTAATTGGCATCAAATGCTCAAGGAGGCTGTGCTGAGTCAGAAGAAAATTGTAGTGTTTTTAAAAATTAACCTGAAACTCTTTTTTTTTTCTTAAAGAGGTTGGCCAGTTCTCCTGAACACACTTTGCCTGAGCAACAGCGCGTTGCGTAGACAGTCCCACAGACGGGGTTAACGACGTGGCAGCTTAGCCGCCACAAACTGGGTCCAGACCGAACTCTCACCACCACCCGGTGGTCAGTGATGACCGCGTTTGCCGGCCATTCCGGGCACACGGGTCAGAAGTAATAAAAGTCCTGTTTGTCAGAAATGAGGATGGAGGCGCAGGTGGACACACTGTGCCTCCTCACACAACCGAAAGGACAACAACAAATTTAAAAACAAAAAACAACCAGAACTGACAGAAAATCAAACTGTATGGAAGTCTGGCAACCAAGGAGTTAAAGAAGAAACATTCATCCAGATCGGCAGGAAGGGCGGAGATGGGCAGCTGGGTAGAGAGGACTCGGGGAAAAGCGGCAGCTGGAGGACCCGGGCGGGAGGCAACTGACAGAGTGGGCGGCCCCACATTCACATGCAGTTAAACCAGGAGGAACAACTGGGGAGCAAGACAGACCATGCAACCCAGGGTTCCAGTGCGGGGAAATAAAGCCTCAAACCTCTGACTAAAAAAACCTGTGGGGATTGCAGCGGCGGGAGAGACCCCCAGCCTCATAGGAGAGTTCATTGGAGAGACCCACAGGGTCCTAGAACGTACACAAACCCACCCACCCGGGAATCAGCACCAGAGGGGCCCAATTTGCTTGTGGGTAGCGGAGGAAGTGACTGAAAACTGGCAGAGAGCGGAGCAGGTGCCATTGCTCCCTCTCGGACCCCTCCCCCACATACAGCATCACAGCGCAGCCACGCGGGTTGCCCCGCCCTGGTGAACACCTAAGGCTCCGCCCCTTACTACCTAACAGGCAAGCCAAGACCAAAAAAAAAAAAGGCCCAAATGAAAGAACAGATCAAAGCTCCAGAAAAAAACACAGCTAAATGATGAAGAGATAGACAACTTATCAGATGCAGAGTCCAAAACACTGGCAATCAGGATGCTCACAGAATTGACTGAGTATGGTCGCAAAATAGAGGAAAAGGTGAAGACTATGAAAAGTGAAATAAAGGTGCAGGGAACCAACAATGAAGGGAAAGAAACCAGGACTCAAATCAACGGTTTGGAGCAGAAGGAAGAAATAAATGTTCAAACAGAACAGAATGAAGAAGCAAGAATGCAAAAAAAATGAGGAGAGGCTTAGGAACCTCCAGGACAACTTTAAATATTCCAACATCCGAATCATAGGAATGCCAGAAGGAGAACAGGAAGAGAAAGAAATTGAAAACTTATTTGAAAAATAATGGAGAACTTCCCCAATCTGGCGAAGGAAATAGACTTCCAGGAAGTCCAGGAAGCTCAGAGAGTCCCAAAGAAGTTGGACCCAAGGAAGCACACACCAAAGCACATCATAATTACATTACCCAAGATTAAAGATAAGGAGAGGATCTTAAAAGCAGCAGGAGGAAAGGAGAGAGTTACCTACAAACAGGTGCCCATAAGACTGTCAGCTGATTTCTCAAAAGAAACCTTGCAGACAAGAAGGGGCTGGAAAGAAGTATTTCGAGTCATGAAAGGCAAGGACCTCCATCCAAGATGAGTCTATCCAGCAAAGCTATCATTCAGAATGGAAGGACAGATAAAGTGCTTCCCAGATAAAGTCAAGTTAAAGGAGTTCATCATCACCAAGCCCTTATTATATGAAATGTTAAAGGGATTTATCTAAGAAAAAGAAGATCAAAAATATGAATGGTAAAATGACAACAAACTCACAACTATCAACAACTGAACCTAAAAAAAACCCCCAAAAAACAAACAAAAAAAACCCCAAAACAAAACCTAAGCAAACAACTAGAACAGGAACAGAACCACAGAAATGGAGATCACATGGAGGGTTATCAGAGGGGAGTGGGAGGGAGAGAGAGGGGGGAAAGGTACAGTGAATAAGTAGCATAAGGAAGAAAATAGACAGGGGGAGGGTAAGAATAGTATAGGAAATGTGGAAGCCAAAGAACTTATATGTATGACCAATGGACATGAACTAAGGGGGGCGGGAATGTGGGTGAGGGGTGTGCAGGGTGGAGGGAAATAAAGGGGGGAAATGGGATGACTGTAATGGCATAATCAATAAAATATTTTTTTAAAAAAGAGATGAGGGAGGGGTATTTAGCCTGTACAATCCCATCATAAGGTGACTGTTTGGTGGGAAACGTGGGTGGCCAGCTTGTTGAAGGGGCCCTGCCGTCCCCAGAACAAGGCCGTGAGCAGAGCAGACGGGGCGCAGCGGGCTCAGAGAGACCAGACGCAGGGACGCAAACCCTGCAGAGCAGGGGTGTTTATTGGCTGTGAGCCGAGTGCCAGCGCTCTCTGTCTCTCTTTCTGCCCACCCTTTCCCCACACGGCTGTCAGCCGCTTCTGTGACTGACACCTGCACACTTCGGTCTTTCCAAAGCCACGGACCGGACTCCCTTCCCCTGGAGGTAAAATGTTGCGGGAAGAGACTTATTGGCGCAGGGGCGCTGCCCAGGCCCAGGGGCGCTGCGCCATGTAAGAGCACCCCGCTCCCACGTGAGCCGGCCTCAAGGGCAGAGACCCAGCCGCCCCGACTCCCGCAGCCCACCTGGCTGGGCTCAGAGACGCAGGTTCCTGGTGCCCTGGCCCCGTCCCCCGTGTGGTTTGCTGCCTCCACCTGTGAGCCACCTCAGGATTCCCCGCAATCTCCGGAGTCAGGTGGTGCACACCCCCCGATTTGTCCGAGGGGGCCCCAATGAACCCCGCCACCTCAGTGCGCCCCCTTTGCTGTCAGAAGTGTTCTGTTGGGACGACCCAGTTTGTGAGTGAGAACGCAGCCCCCCGAGTTCTGCCAGGAAGTGGGGCCCTGACTAAGGGTGGGTCTCGGATGCAGGAGCCCCTGACTCCAGAAACTCGCTCAGGACCAGGCTTCTCCGAGAAGCGTCTCCTCCCTACTGGTCAGCGGGTGGCCCTGGACTGAAGCCAGCAGCAGAAAATGGGTCCAAGGGAACCACGGAGACTTGGATGCCACTGGGAAGTGACATCTCCGGTCACTAACCCCTGGCCTTCTCTGCTCTGTGTGCCATTAGCAGCCAACAGAGTGCCCCCCCACCGCGCCCCCATTTGGTTGGGTTTCTGCCTTTCAAACCGGAAGACTCATGGGTTACACCATGGTGGATGCAGACGGGATCAAGGGGGCACACGCCCCACCCCAAAGCACCCCCATTCAGCCTCGGGGCTGCTGGAAAGGCCTCCATCCCTGCAGCCCCACCCCACACCCACCACCGGGAGCTGCTGCCCGTTGGGTTCATTCCCTTGGCAGAAAGCCACCCGCCCTGCGGCTCCCCAGGTTCGGGATAACGCAGCAGCAGCGTCTGACTCCTGAAGACGCTCAATCAGATCCCTTTCTTGGGGAATAATGCTTCATTTTCTCCCTTTTTGTGGGATGCAGATTTTCTCCGGCACCCCAGCACAGCCAGCACGTCATCGGGATTTAACTTCCTGCATCTGCGGGGGATCAACAGGGCCTCGCAGAAATAGGCTGCAAACCCACAGTCATCTCCTCTCCACGCCCCACCCACCCCCAAAAAGCTCCGGCACCAGCCAGCAGTTAGCTTCCCTAAGGGAAAGAAGGAGGGATGAGGTGAGCCCATCAGAGAGCCCTCGAGGCGGGTGTGGACCACCCCGCGTCACGGAATGGGGGGCAGAAAGCGCGGTTGTGAGAACAGTAGCAACTGGAACACAGAACAGACTTCCCTCCTGCCCCCCCAAACGCCTCCGGAAACTGCCAGAACACTCAGAGGGCTCCCCGAGAACACGAAGCCCCCTTGGCATGAGTCCCTGCGATAGATCACACATGATTTTATTTTATTTTTCTTTATTCTGTAGAATAACGTTTTTTTTACAGGATTTGAAACACACCCACAAAGCATCGATCCAAGATATGGAAGATATTTCCCCCAAATTATTCAAACGTGGTGTTATTTCATTACTGCAGAGATGCTGGCCAAATTTTCCAATAGAGAAGCGCAGAAAGAGAACGCCTTGCGCTCCCTGCCCCTCCCCACGCGTGCCCAAGGTCACCGCGTGGTGCCACCAGGTCACACCAAGGTCCGGCCAAAGGGAAGGCCATGGCTTTGGGTGTGGACAGGCACCTGCAGAGGGATGGCAGGTAACAGACCTGTGGAGGCAGCGCTGTGGCTCGATGCTGCCACCCCGTGTCCCTCGAGAGTATTGCAGCTACGTGGCTTTCGGAATTCATCAAGCTGCTCTGCCCACTCGGCCATCGGCAGAGACACATCACCAGCTACAGATGCAAGCACTAGGTGACAGCGAAGGCAGCAGTTTGTTTCCGCATGTTTCTCCTGTATTGCTGTGCACCCTCTCCTAGTTGCAAGGTTCCAGGGTCTTGGAAACTGTATCCTTCACTGACATGGCGACCCCCACCCCCACCCCGGGTAGGTAGCAGCAGGTCCCCTGTGCAGACAACAGAGCTCACAGATGCCAATGCGCCTCCACCACACACCTGCCCTGAGCGCAGACCTTACCTCAGGCCGTGTGTCCCCTGTGTCCTTAACCCCTAAGCCGGGTCTCCGATCCCGATCAGCACTTTCCACCAGAAATCTAGCGTGAACCACACAAGCAGCTTAAAATTTCCCAGCACGCACCTCGGACAAGTGGAGAGGAACAGGTGAAGTTAATCTTAGATGTAGACTTTATTTAAGCCAGACTATCCCGAGTGTAGTCATTTAGACACACTGTTGATCTGAACAATCATTAGATATTTTGTTTGGTATTAAGTCTTCGAACTCTGAGCTGTATCCTCGTGTCTGGGGCGGTGCAGCTCAGAGCAGCCGCTGTTTCGGGGCTCGGTGGCCGTGGGGCTGTGAGGGCGGCCGGTTGGCGGGCAGCACGGTTCAGACGGTCACACACTGGCCCCATATGGCCCCTCCCAGCCGCGCCCCTTGGAGCACCTGGAAATATTAGTGATTCAAGGAGCACCCGGGATGGGAAGGCTTCTGAAGCAGTTCCCCTGGGGAGCACCGCTTTGTGTGGCTCATCGTTCAGTTTAACACACTGGGGCGGCCCTGGGTTTGGCGGTGGCGGTCTCTGGCCAACGCACAGTGAGAACGCTTACACCGTCTGTCCCCGTCTCAGCTCTAAGGACACCAGGGGTCTGGTCATTCTGTCCGGAGAACGGGGAGTTCGGTGCATTGCAGGACGTTTAACAGCTTTCCTGTCTTTCCCCCGCAGGTGGCAGTAGCAACCCCCACCCCAGCGGTGGCCGGGAAAAGTGTCTCAGGGTGTGGCCACCTGTGCCCTGGGCTGGGACCCTCACCCCCCCCCCCCCGGTCGGCCTAAGTGCATCTCTCCATGTCAGATAAAGCGATGAGCCGAATGCGGCCGAACAGAGGCACACAAGTGTCTGTGCACGCATGTGCACACATGCAGACACACATGTGCACATGCAGGGGTGCACGTGCACACACAGCATGTACGCAGACTCTCCCATATAAACACACGTGTGTGTGCCTGGTCACGGGAACCAGTAAGCCCTCATTAGCTACGGCTTTATAAGAGGGTTGGCGGGGTGTGGTCCCTGCTCTGGCCGACAGAAGCCCCAGACAGGGGTGGGCGTGGGGGTCGTGACCCAGTGGGAGAGCAGGGCTGGTGTTCTGCACAACCCACCCGACCTCAGAGCCTCGTACGCAGAGAAGCTCGGGAACATGGGAGAGGGAGAGGAGGGGGAAGGGGGGACAGGGAGGGGGTTGGTGACGCAGACACCAGCCCGTAGCGTCCACGGCATCATGGATGAGATGAGACAAATTCACACGGACTACAGAAATCCTGTGGAGGAAAAGGGATGACGCGGCTGCTCTCAGTGAAAGAGAGGGCCACCTGTCCCTTGCCTGGACAGGCTTTTATTGGGTTTAATTTGCATAGGAATACAGGGCACATACGTAAAGCTCGTCAATCATTGCCAGGCAGTAAGGATCAAACAATAGATAACATTCAAAGAACTCTGAGGGCTTATTTTGAGTCAGGGTCAGATAGCTAAAGGGCATAAAACTTTGGGGAACAAACTCATCTCATGCTTGGACCCTTATCATTTAAATTAAGGGTATTAGCAAAGCAGGTTTCACAGGATTTTATGCATTCTTTCTTAGGCCTGATCACCCCAGGGAACCCGCCCTTTCCAGCACAGGGATGCACCGCCCTCTGTCATTGTTTCAGGCTTAAGTCAGGCATGGGAAGTAAGGCAGCCAAGAGATTAGGAGACTTCTCACAGACAGAATGAGGACTCAGGCTATGTCAAAGCCGAGGGGCGAGGGTCCATCACCCCCTTTTATCATAGCCCCCCCAAGTCCTTCCCTGAGGGCCCCTTTGTGACTGTGCCTGTCTTAGGTCGTCCCTCCCTTGAGGAATCTTAGCCGTCATTGGCTAACTGGTCATCCACCCGGGGCCAAGCAGGGTGAAGTAAAAGGGGTCAGTACGGCACCCCTGCCAGGGAGATAAGCATTGTCTTCTAAGTGGCTAATGGTCCCAAGGTCTTTTTACTCAGCCTCAGCCATGGGGGGGTTACAGCTTCTGCAACCAGGCAGGGCAGTTCCCAACAGGTTTCAGGGGAGTCTGCTGCATCCAAGCTAATGAAGCAGCAGCTGGGGTGGAGACACAGCTCAGTGCATGGGGATCAGGCCAGAGCTGCGCGCTTTGCCTGGGGGAGGGGCGTGGCCTGGCCCCCAGGGACACCGTGGTCACACCAACTGTCTCTCCTCTCTCTTCTTGGTGAAAAGCCATCTGGGTACCAGCAGCTCCAAATTCCATGCCTCAGCCGGTTGGAAAACGACTCCCAGTTCATCTGAAGTGCTATAATTATTTGCTTGGCATGGGTGGTTTCTTTTTTAACTCAGGGAGCTTTAGAGTTACATGCCAGCAAAACCGTCGAGGCCGACCCACGGCGTCTGCAGGAAGGGTGAGCGCAGCTCCATCTCGTGCGGATTTTCCAGTGATCGGACGCGTGACTCCAACTGAAACTGTGAGCGAGTGCTGATGCGGGGCTTGTGATTTCCAGTCAAAAAGTTTCAAAAAAACATGCATTTAAATCCAGTTATATGATTTGGGATGTTTTCGAGAACTTAAGATTCCTGCCACTTTCAAGAGTCATTTAAATACTTGGGAAAGTGTTAAACAGTCAGGAAACTAACGTGTATTTTAAAGACCAGATTATTCCAGTCACACGTGCCGTTGGAAATGTTAAATGACATTCACTTCATAAACTTGCAAATGTTCACTTAACACAAAATGTTAAAGTTTGCCAGATTCACATATAAACTAAGAAGGTTGATAAAACGAGCTTTTAACATTAAGGAAGAATTTTTTTTTCTTGTTTTGAATTTCTAACTTCAAAAAAAATCAAAGACCCCACTACAGGGCCAGGCCTGGGGTGCCGCCCCCGCTGCCCCTGCCCCACTGCCAGCCCACCTCGCCTCCTGAAGTTCAGAGCCAGCTCCCGGGCGTTAACAGGGCGGCATGACTCAAGCGGGTGGAGGGGGATGCGGGGAAGGATGTGCCTCCTGGTGCAGAGGTCATGCAATGTCACCCCTCTGGGACGCTCCGTCTCCCCTTCCCGCTCCTCCCCCCGCCCTGCTCCTCACCCTGATTTGTCCTCAGTGACCTGTGGGCGGGAGTTTGCTGTGGACCTTCACCTGAGCTCACAGTAAGGGGAGCCACGCCCCCAAATGGGACCCACTGGTGTACAGGTTAACTCGGGAAGACGTCTGGGTCTTCTGTGACATGCAGACCGCAGCATCCGGCCAAGGCACGTCTCCGCGGCAAAAGCACCGCAGGCTGGGTTCTTCCTGGTGGGGCGTCTCTGCTCTCCCCGAGGTCTGCTGCATGCGTGTGTGTGGTTGTGACCAGTTCAGGAACCTGTGGCCCGGAGCGGACTCACCCTCTGATAGGGGGTTTCGGGCCCACGCCGGCAGACCCTTCGGGACTTACTTCCAGCAGTTTGTCTGCTAAGTGTCCTCACCTGGCCAGGGACCTGAAAACAGAGCCCCCGTTAAGTAAGCCATCGGACAGAGAAATGATAAAGGGGCACAATTTAGGGGGATGAAATGGGCGTGGCGTCCCCATGTTTTATCTCTGGCCCAGGGGGATGGCCCCGTCCAGCCCCTTGTGTTGAGCACCACATCAAAAACTGGGGATGGGAAGGGACAGATTGTCGGGTCAGCTCAGTGAGCACTTGGGAGCTGCGGGAGGTCCCCTCCATGGTCACGTGTGGCATGTCTGGCTGCAGAGGCCACATGCTCTGGGGCCCATGGGTCCCAACCTAGTTCAAGGCCCAGGACAAGGCCAGCTCTTGCTCCAAGTGCAAAGGGGCTGAGTCCCAAAGGAGGACCTTCCCCCCAAATCTGAAGATTTCAGAAAGTGTCAGGCGGCCCTCCCCAGCCACCCACTCACTGGCCGGGTGCCCGGTGGCTGCAGCCGCCCGGGACACAGACGAGGCGGGCCCTGCCCTCCATCGAGCTGATGGCACCAGGAGGGAGGGTGTTCCACGGCCAAGCCTCCACCTCCGCCCGCCGCTCCCACAAAGACGGCCGGGGCAGAAACTCCGAGAGAAAGAGGTCTCACATGCGAGGAGGTGCTGGGATCTACGCCAGTCTGTCTGTCTGTCTGTGTGTCCAAAAACGCCCACCCGGGGGCTTCGGATCCAAATGATTCACGTATGTGGCATCCACCTGTGGGGGCCTCCCAGGAGCCGGGCGCTGTTGTGATCGCCGGGGGTGAACGATAACCCTCTCACAGCCATCTTTTCTTCCACTGCTGCTCATGGGGACGGACTTTGGAAACCTGTCCTTGCCTCTTGCTACCTGAAGAAGCCGTCCCGCCTGATTAATCTGGGGTGGGGCTGTCGTGAGTGACTTACAAAGCCCGCCTTTGCTCACAGGAAGGAAAGAGTGAGAGAATGAACGAGTGAGTGAGTGAATGGCAGGGCCCCTATTTGTCTGTGGATTCGAAGTTGCCTGGTGTGGAACGCCCCGAGAATGAACCAGAAAGCGCCTGCTCTGCTCTGCTACCCAGACTGGGACGTTGGCCCTTTCCCCCTCGGATGGAAAGCTCTCCAATTCTGTGCACGGACCAGCCCATGGCGGCTGGGGGCCCGGCAGCTCGTTTCTACAAATAAAGCTTTATTGAAACACAGCCGCCCCCAGTCCTTCGGCAAAAGAAAAAAGGTGTGCCCTGTGCGCGTGATGTTACTTGTTCTCCTAACGGTTATATTTTCAGAATATTAATGTACTTTAAAAACGCCAAACCGCAGCTGCATTAAAAGTTACATTATTCTAAGTACATAGAAGTATTTTATTTATACCCAGAACACAATGCATTATGCTTTTCCTTCAGTTAATTAAGAACTACTTAAGATCATCACTTGATCAAGAGAAATTGTCAACCGAGGTCATTCTCGCGACCAGAAATGAGAGGAGCCAGGATGAGGCTTTTGAAAACCCTGCCGATGCGCTTGCTTCCACCTCCCTCCTCCTGGCTCGGGCTCCGCGGAGGCTCGGCCTGGCGCTGGTCCTCACTCAGGGCCGGTGTTTTGTTTGTCATGCATTTTTTTTTTGCATTAATTGAAAATCTTGTCTCCCTCACTTCACCACAGGCCCTGAGCCAGGAAGCTCGACTCCCGTGGGTGAGGCTGCAGAGAATGACTTAATCACCAAATGTGGGGATGTTGACGTCGTTTTCCACAAGAGACTGATTGTTCTTCCGCCAGCCTGCGATCGCTAACCTGGGAGTTACGGCCTCATCGATCCGACATCGTGGACATCAGCCAGCATCAAAACCGCGCCGACGCGGTTCGCTTCGGGACCACCGCGAAGGCTTCGGGACCACCGCGAAGGCCTTCCTCCTTGACAACACAGAGTTATTGTCAAGGGAAAGGAACAGGGACACTGAGAGAACGCTTTGAGACACAGTCACCAGTGTGGATTTTCAGCTGTGGCGGCTCCCTCGCTCGCACACCAACAGCAGACAAACGAACAGGACACACAGTCGATCAGAGAGATGCCGGATCGATTTATTAACATCACAGACCGTCGCTGTTGCCGTCACCTGGAGCTTCAACAGAAGCCACGGGACCCACACATTTCCTTTCAGCCACGTGGTTTTACCACCTTTTCTTGGCTGGTGGATTAACTAGCAGGTGATACCGTACGAGATTTCCTACCAAGTCACGGTATATAACATATTCCACTTGCGAAAACGTTTTCCTACTGGGCCACTTCAACCGGACCTCCAGCTGAGGGCAGTAATGATGACAGAAGTTTTCCCCGAAATGTTCCTCATAGCCCTGGCTTCTTAGCAAGGAGAGCAGGTGCCGGGGTGCTGCCCGAGAGTGTCAGGGATGGATTCACGGCCGCAGCCCCCTCCCAGGGTCGCTTGGTCACGAGCCACGCGGCCCGCGGCCCTGGGTCGCTCTCGGTCGATCACAGCCGACCTGCTGAATGGGGGGCCAGAGCTTCCTGTGATCTTCATTGCGTTTTTGTCTCACTGGCTCTGACCCGGTGCTCCAGGCCCTCGAGCTCCTGAACTGTATGTTTTCCAGATGGGGCCCCGCCGCAACAGCAACACTGAGCAACTGAAAAAGGCCGACGTCCTAGGCTGCTTGTAGATGGGGGTCTGACAGCGCCTGCCCGGGGGCTCCATGCAGGGTGGTGGCCTGACTCCCAGTTTGAGGTCCTCCCACTCGGCTTTCGGGCAAACTGGTGAGTGACCGGCAGCAAGCCCCTCCGATCTCGTCCATCCTGCAGGGGAGCCTGGACTGTTTGGATCAGACGAGAGAAAGCCCAGCAATGGGAACCATAGCGGCGAGCAGCCTTCTGCCCGGGCGTCTCCCGACCTGCCTCGCCTGGCACAACCCTGAGAAGCGCCCTCCCTTGGGAAGAGGGCGTCCAGGCAGTCACACCCTGGCCCCATATTCCCCCTCCCAGCCGCGCCCCTTGGAGCTCCTGGAAATATTAGTGATTCAAGGAGCACCCGGGATGGGAAGGCTTCTGAAGCAGTGGGGGATGGGGGGTGTCACGGGACCCATCAGAATGCCAGCCCTGCAGCCAAGGCGCCTGTGGACCGTCTCACCGACTGGGGGAGGCAGACACAGGAGCGGCCAACGACCAGCCACCTGCTCTGGGCCCCGGGAACGCCATACCGGCCAGTGGCATTGTGGGTGTCTCTCCGGCTGGGGCAACTCAGGGGTTCAGGTCTTGACTGAGGGAGATGGGGTCAAGGGCGTGACGCTCCCAGGCCGAGGCTCTGGGGACACCCCCCGAATCCTGACGGACGCAGACGAGCCCAGCAGAGGCAGCCGGTTCTCCCCACGGGGACACCCCCCCCATTTAAACGTAGGCACAGGAGGCGAACAGACCCTCCTCCAGAGAAAACATGCAGGCAGCTAATAAACCCAGAGTCTCCGCACGGCGACGCCATCAGGACACGCAAATCGAAACCACAGCGCGATGGGGCTTCGTGCCCACTGGTGAGACTCTAATAATAGTAACAAAGGAAAGTGACAAGGGCTGGGGGAGGGCGCGGAGAAACTGGGGCCCGCCCGCATGGCTGGCGGGAGTGGAAACGGGCGCAGGACTCCTGGGGAAAGAGCAAGTTTCACGGCAGACACCTGTAGGCCTGGAGCGCACGCAGTGCCCCCGTTCAGCCACCAGGTGGCGGCATGTGCACGCGTTACAGGAAGGTTGGGCTGCAGCCGCAGCAGCCGCCGAAACTCCAGGTCCTGGAGGTGAAACCGTGGCGTTCTCCGAGGGCACCAGAAGGGCACCGGCCATGGCGCTCTGTGTCCCACTCCGTGACCCCCGCTGGCTCCTCTGGTCCCTCCCGAACCCGGTGTCCCCACCCTCAGAGGTGTCGTCCTGCTCAAGTCTGCTGAGCTCTCCCCAGGCCCGGAACACTCAGCACCAGCTGCCTGGAGGGTGAGGAACGCTGAGGAGAGGCACCCGCCCAGGGCCACACTCGGCCCCCAAAACACGACCCGTAGGTGCTGCTGGGCGTGACAGAGAGCACACACGCACGCACGTGCAAACACAGGGAAACGTGGGCAGGTGACAGGCCCAGGGGGGGTCTGTGATGGGCAGTGAGTGACGCAGGGCTGGGAGGGGCAGGGACGGGGAGATGGGCCTGGGGTGGTGGGGACACACAGCGGCTCTGAAGTGTCCCCTGTGGTTAGCAGTGATGCAGACGGGGCAGGCAGGCCTCGGGGGTTGCTGCCCTGCCCCTGCCGGGGCCCAAAGCAAGCCACAACGGGAGGCAAAAACGTCAAAGGCCTGAGTCCCTCAGCGAGAGTCAGAATGACGAGCACCCCAACATGGCAGATTAGGGGGCAGGGGTGAAGCTCAGCCCCCTGGCCACATGTCTGTGGGGCAGGCAGGGGTTCGTGGCTGGTGTCTGCACTCTGAGCTCCTGGCGCCCCCAGCTCCCTGGATGAACCCAGAGAAGCTTCCAAGGGCTTCTTGAAAAGGCAGGAAGTTCAAGATCCTTTTAATGAGTTTACTCAGCCTTCAGAATATCAAGTATTTGTTTTCCTAAGACTGAAAAGAAAGGGTCGCCAGCCGGCCCCTCCTGGCAGCCCCGCTGGTGTGTCCGCAATTTGCTCAGGCCTCCAAAGGACTCCCGGTCATCAAAAACTTCTCGCACCTGAGGCCCCGCTCCCCCGCAGCCCAGGGCTTCGGTAATCCGCTCAAATCCCCGGGCCAAACACAGCCACCAAACAGCCCCGCTGAAGCCTCGCTTTCAACCTCAGTCCCTCCAGGCATTTTGGCTTAAGCAGGATGGTCTTTGAAGAGGAAGTTGCTCCCTGTCCTCCATCTGGGGACACAAGGCTTGGGCAGGACTCTGTCCTCGGGGACAGCCGCTGGCCCTCAAAGGCTCCGCTGCCCAGGATGACAGACCTGGACGGCTCTCAGGCGACCGAGAGCCGGACCTGGTTCAGCTCTTCAAGGCTTTTACAATGTTTCGTTGCAACATAGTTTCAGACTTAGGGGCAAAGTGCAACTATAGCGCTGAGAATTCTGGATTCCTTTTACCAGACAGCCCACCCCGCGACTTCTCAGCTTCTCCCTCTGTCTCTGTCTCTCTCTTTGCACGGATGCACACACACACCGATGCAGACATGTAATTTTCTCTCAACCTCTTAAAACTTAATCTCTAACGATATAATTAAATGTATTCTCTTTGCATAAAGTGAAAACATCCCAGGCTCAGAGGCAGTCCCACGTGACCACACTGCTCCACACTTGGTCCCCTGCCTCCCCCGGCCCCCGGGGACCCTCCCGCCCGGCAGGAAGGGGAGCTGAGCCACGCTGCCCCTGGCTCTGTGACCGGCATTTCCGCGCCCACCAGCGTGTTCTCCTCTGTCCTCAGCGTGTTCCATCTGCCCGACAGCTTATCTCAGCAATCTCCCCAAGCGGGGGACGTAAGTCTGCTCCATTCTTTTTTAACTGGTGCCATTTTTTCTTATCAGATTGGCCCAGATGTGAGAGTTTGATGTTACCCAGGGTGAGGGAAGGTGTAGGGAAGCATTCCCACGGGTGTGAATCAGCAGGGCCGTGTCAACTTTCAAAGTGTGTGGGATCTACCACCACACTCCCCTGGGCCTGCAGGGAGAGGCCTTCCCACAGCACGGGCCACCAGGGCTGCCGACGCTGAATGGCTTGGCAGTGGCAGAGGACAAGGGCGTCCCTGCCTCGGCGGTGGGCCTCCACCCTGGGGCCCGGGACTTCCCCATGTGGGGATTTCACAGACAGCCTTGCCCAAGCCTCACCCTCAGAGGCTCTGTTTCCTGTGGATTTTGGTGGGATTCATGCACCGATCACCGGGTAGTCCTCATATTCATCCAGGATGGACCGAGACCCACGGGGACCCTCCAGCCTCAGCCGGGAGCCTCCCTGTTGGCCTGCAGAGGTCCGGAGGGAGTGAGATCTGGGTACCAAGGGACAACCAGAGTCCCTAGATCTTTCCATGGCCTTGTCTCGGCTGCTGTGTCCGGCGCTGCTCAGCTTCAGGGAACTTTGCAGATCTGGCTCTTGATTTTGTCCAAATCCCCACTGACCACAGAGCAAGGCAGGACCTTCCAATGGGGCTTCCCCCTGTCCCCTCCAGCAGGCTGCAGAAGGCTTGTGTCAGTTGCATTGCCGGGAGCTTCACTTGGCTGGTGCGGTCAGTTGGCGGTTTTCTCCATCCACACTCGCACCCCGGAGCAATTCTGCCCATACCCTTGGACTCCCAGGTCACTCCTTGGACTCAGGGGCACGGCTGGCTGAGGTGCCACACGGGCACAGCCCGCCCTGGCCTCACCCCGTCTGCAGCTTCTGATGCAGAGGGAACGTACCCTGGGCCAGGCCAGATGGCCCCGAGTGCTTCCTGGCTTTCTTCTGTCTGCTGCCGCCAAAGAGGCTTCGGAGCTGAGGGTGCATGATGGTTGCAGCCCAAACTCTGGCAGGGACCCCGGGTCCCCAGCTTCAGGGCTGGATGTGTGGGGCAGAGGTGACCACCATGGCCAGCGCCACAATGACCCTCAAGGCAGATGTCCCTGTATCTCCGCGCAGAGCGCCTGCTGCCGACACGCGCAGTCACCCGGCCTGATCCCGCCGGCCAGGAAGAACAACTTCTG